>NC_084796.1:102710510-103941367 GCF_963169125.1 Humulus lupulus
CCCTTTTGAAGTCAGCTGAGAAGGTCTTCTAGGAACTGATTGACTGTCTTTTACTTTGCTTGAATCACTTCCTGGCAGGTCCAGTCAGTGTGGAAGGGAAGATTAAACATCTCAGCTTGGGGCCAATGTTATGGGCCATCATCAGGGTGTTGAACATCCCTAGATGGTCCGATGGGTCTCCGTCCCCATTGAACTTTGACAATTGAGGCATACGGAAACCAGATGGGTATGCCGTTGCTGCTATACTGGGGGAGAAGAGTTCCATCTCTTCCCCTGAATCATATTCGTCTTTTTCTTTTTCTGACAGGAGCTTCCTCATCAGCTCCTCCATCTGAGTCAAGCGCTCGAGGGTTTGGTCGTGATGTCCTTGGTTATTTCGGGGCTGTTCAACAGCTCCGGATCCATTGTACATATTTGGTGGGTTATTGCCCCTCCTATCTTGAGATAGGTTATTTGGGACATTCCCCCCGTTACGTACTTCGGACAGAGCCCCCCTTGAGCGAGCATGGTCATCTCCTCCTGCTTGTTCCCCTCTATGAGAGTTGAGGCAATCTCGCAGGTCGCATCCCTGGGTGGTTTGATGACTTTGCGCTGAACTCAGACGCTGGCGCAGGTCTCCCCTAGAGTGATCACTCCGGCGACTGCCAGTCCAATGGCTCCTGCTAGATAGGCTTGTAGTCCGACTCTGGTGCTAAGGATATGGGCTTTCCCTCGGCGTCCTGCTACGTCGGGAAGGTCCTGCCGATGGCGGATTTCTCCTACTACTCCCATAGGCTGGGATGTCTTGGACGGGCCGAGGAGGAGACGGATATCTGATTGGAGAAGGAGGATGCCTGACTGGAGAGGCTATCCTAGTTTCGTCAGGACGGATCAAGTTTGGTGGGGGCCTTTCGGCCCTGCCAACCTGCTGGTCCTGCGTCTGGCGAACTGGACGAGGTGCAGGATGGTTGTTGGGAACGGGCTGATGTCGCGAGCCCGCTCTGGATCTCCTTCGAGAATTTCCTTGATCCCCCCTGGGCGTCCTCGAGGATGGTTGGGAGCTAGGAGTCGACGTCCTGACCGAACGACTGTATTGCTGTTGTTCGGCTCTAGGCATTCCTCTGGAATCTGCCTCTCGATGGTGTGATGAAGGGGTGGAGTTGGCTGCTGGAAGTCTGTCCGAACAGCTAGGCCTAGACCGATTACCCCGGCGAGACTTAGGAGCCTCACCTTGCCTCTCTCCGACGTTAGCGTCAGTTGTGAGAGGGGGTAGTCGGGCCAGCATATCCTTGATTTGTTGGCTAGCTGTTGCTAACTGGCTCCTCAGCTGAGCGTTCTCCATCTCCACCGCAGTATAATAACATGGGTTCGGATTAGGCGGTCGAGGCGCCGAACTACCAGTATCATCTTGGCCCGCCGGCTGCTTTCCTGGCCGCTGCTGGACTTCAGGAACTTGTTCACCAGGGGTGGCAGTATGATGAGCCTCCTACCCATCATGTTGTTCTGTCTCGTTACCGTGCCTGGATTGAGTTGTCACCATAGTTGGATGTTTGCAACAGCACTAATCGAACTTGCTCTCAATGAAAGCACCAAACTGTTGACGCGGTTCTTCGCCAACAGGTAATTAAGAAATGAAGAGAAAGGGATTAGTGCTAAATGTGAACCGAAATAGATATGAGATCTTAGAAAAAGAAAGAGGTGACACAAGACACGTTTTTTGAGTTGTTCAAAGGTTAAAATCCTTCTACTCCACTAGTCAGTATTATTGCTTTATACTGGATATTTGATTACAGGGCCTTTCTTACAATAGAGAATCCAACCCTTATTAAGTCCCAGGGTCTCCATATTTATAGAAGAAGGCACCTGGGAGTTGGTAAGAAGGTCATCCCGTGACCTTCTTATCTATCACATCAACTCTTGTGACATTCATGATTAATTCCTAAACCTGACACATAAGTATGGTCAAATCAATAGGTAAGGAGATAATGGGCTGCACGGCCCAACCCAATCGTGGGTGTCTGAATACGCACGTTCCTGCTGTGTGTCCGAGAAGTCAGGGGCATATCAGACACGTGATGTCTGATATATGCACGTTTACCTTGCGTGTGTTGACTTTACAAAGGGTCATAGCCTCCATACTCAGTTCGTACCACGAGCTGGATACTTAACTCGACCATAGGCCTTCAGAATCCGGGGTCAAGTCTTGGGCAATCTTGGCGAACTCTTGAGTTTCCTCGAGATAAGGAGGTATGACCTAATGACAGAAGCTCCGGTCTATGGGATGTCCACGAGATAATTATGATTAGGCCGCAACTCGGCTCGCTAACCAGCCCGTGGGAAAAACAGGGCGTACAAACCCCGTTATGAAAAAACTGCTAATCCACTAAATAAAACCGTCTCATGCCGAATAGCTCGAATATATCTCCATAATAATGGAATCTCATTCACAAATCACATTATGCACCCAAATACACAAATTTACCCTTAATGGGCCAAATTATCAAAACATCATAATATTTCAAATGTGGACCCACATGGATGCATATAACATCATATTATAATATAATTCACATAAATATGCATATATTCATCTAATGGCGTAATTAAACAATTACGGCCCTCCCGGCCTACTAAACCGCCACTAAACCACATCGGAGAATTCGGGGCATTACATACATCGTCATGCCCTACGAACTCAAAAACGCCGGAGCCACGTATCAGAGGCTCATTAACAGAATGTTCCAAGCCCAGCTGGGAAGGAATATGAAGGTCTATATAGAAGACATGCTGGTCAAGTCCAAAACCTCTAGAGGACACGCTGATGATCTGGCAGAAGCATTAGCGATCATTTAGAAGTATGGGATGAAGTTGAACCCCAAGAAGTGCACCTTCGGTGTGGCATCCGGGAAGTTCCTGAGCTTCATAGTAAGCTACCGGGGAATAGAAGCCAACTCGGACAAGATCGAAGCATTGATCGATATGCCCTCACCATGGAAGCACAAAGACGTTTAGAGCTTGACAGGGCGAATAGCCACCCTGAGCCATTTTATTTCGAAAGCTATAGACAAATGCATCCCCTTCTTCAATATCCTTCGGGGAAGCCAAAGGTTTTAATGGCCGGCTGAATGCGAAGAAGTTTTCACGAGACTTAAAGAGCATCTGGCCTGAGCGCCAATCTTAGCAAAGTCGGTGGATGGAGAGTCGTTGTACCTCTATCTGGCTGTGATCAAACACCCCATCAGTGCCGCTCTTGTACGGGAAGAAGAGAAGGCCTAGCTCCTGGGCTATTACGTAAGCAAGAGGTTATTAGGTACAGAATCACAATACCCACTAATCGAAAAACTGATGTTTTGCTTACTGATTGCATCACGGAAGCTTAGGCCTTACTTTTAAGCCCATGCCATAAAAGTACTGACCAACCATCCCTTACGGCAAGTGTTACAAAAACCTGAATCATCGGGGAGGCTCCTGAAGTGGGGCATGGAACTGGGTCAGTTCGAAATTACGTATGTCCCCAGAATATCAATCAAGGGGCATGCCCTGGCTGACTTCATCGTGGAGTGCACCGAAATCACCGAAGACGACGATCCCGTTGATCCCATGGCACCCTTATGGTAGGTTTTCGTAGACGGAGCCTCGAACAAAAATGGAGTAGGAGCCGGGATCATCTTAGTGTCACCACAAGGACACCAGTTGCAAAGTGCCCTGTGTTTCCTGTTCAATGCATCGAACAATGAGGCCGAGCACGAGGCCATGTTGGCCGGATTGCGCTTGGCCTGGGAAGTAGGGGCAGCGAGTTTGGAGGTCTATAGAGACTCCTAATTGGTTGTCAGAAAAATCTCAGAGGAATACCAAACAAAAGGGGAAAAGATGGCAGCTTATGTGACACGCGCTCGAGAGCTGTTTCAGTCTTTTAAGAAATAGTCCATCCGCTAGATCCCCAGGGAACAAAACGTGTTTGCAGAAACATTGGCAAGACTGGCCACGGATGCTGAGGCAGAGCTCTTCAGGCTTGTCCCAATCTACCATCTCCCCGTACCAAGTATTCGAGCCCCCACGATCAACGCTATAGACTACTCCACGTCCTGGATGAGACCTATCATCCAATACCTAACAACCGGGGGATTGCCCACGGACAGGGCAACAACCAGGAAGCTTCAGTACCAGGCCCCCAGATACATCATGATGGAAGGTAAGCTGTATCACCAAGGGCTATCCATGCCATACCTCCGATGCATATCTGGAACCAAAATGAGTGCAATCATGCACGAGGTGCACGAAGGTTTTTCCAGAGATCATACAGCCGGACTCAGCTTGTCCAAGAAAATCCTAAGGTAAGGATATTTCTGGCCAACAATGAAGAAGGATTGTGTCGATTACGTCCGCAAGTGCGAACAATGCCAAAGGTATGCGAAGATTCTGCGAGCCCCTCCAATAGAAATAACCATAATGACGAGTCCCTGGCCTTTCACAGTGTGGGGCTTTGACCTAGTAGGGTCGCTCTCGATCGGGAATGGTGGTGTGAAGTATGCCATCGTGGTCGTCGATTACTACACCAAGTTGGTCGAGGTGGAACCCATGAACACCATCACCTCAAAAAAGGCCTTGGATTTCGTCATCAACAACATTGTGTGCCGATATGGCCTCCCTTACAAGATCGTGTCCTACAACGGGAAACAATTTGATAGCGTCCAATTCACTGACTTCTGTGAAAGGCATGGCATCATCAAAAGCTTCTCCGTGGTCACTAGGTCGCAAGAAAATGGGAAAATAGAGGCTGTGAACAAGATCTTGAAGGGAACATTGGAGAAAAAGCTTCAAGCCTGCAGGATCAAGTGGCCAGAAGAGCTGCCCCGCATATTATGGGCATACCGGACCACCGAACGAACGTCTACCGGACACACTCCCTACTCCATGGTCTATGGATGCGAAGTCGTCATCCCAGTGGAAACAACTGTCCCGTCCCATAGAAGGGACACGTATGATCCCGCCCAGAACCACGCCCTACTCAAAGAATCTCTAGACCTCATTGAGGAGATTCGGGAAGAATCCCAGGTTCAGCTGAAGATGTACCAAGGAAAGATTGCTCAACATTTTAACTTTAAAGTTAGGAGCCGAAGGTTTGAAACCGTCGATCTAGTCCTTAGAAGAGTCTTCCCTACAACCCAAGATCCGGGAGTGGGGGTTCTGGGCCCAAACTGGGAAGGACCATATGAAATCCAACATGAAGTGTGTCCTGGAACGTATCGCTTAAGGCGACTTGAAAAAACGGAGGTCCCAAGGGCCTGGAGCGCGAAACACCTCTGGAAATACTATCAATAGTCAGGAGGGCATGCTCCTATTTTTAATTTTTCTTTTAAACAATGTAAGCCCAGGGTGGTTTCTTAGTTAATGAAAATGATGTGTGAAAAAAATCATAAATAAATATTGTAAAGAAATGGAGATTCGCGTCCGTCTTCATAAACAAGTGACCAAAGACTACAGTCTTCACTCACTTTGGGGGGGGGGGGGGGGGATAACCATTCGTACGAACAAGTCCGGGAACAAAAACAAACAGGAAACAAAACATAAAGTTTAGTCCTAGTACATATCGTACAAACCTGAAAGGACGCAAGGCTAAGGCCTAGTCCCAACCCGGACATACATGGCTTGGGGGGTACAAACCTGAAAGAATGCAAGGCCAAGGCCTAGTCCCAATACGAACATACATGGTCGGGGGGTACATACCCGAAAGGACGCAAGGATAAGGCCTAGTCCCAACCCTGACATACATGGTCCGAAGGGCTGCAAACCAAATAGAACATAAGGCTCAGGTCTAGTCCCAACTCGGACATGCATGGTCCAGGAGTATAAAAAACCTGAAAATTAGCTGACCGAACGAGGTCCCAAATAACCAAATTCCTGTCCACGTCTCCCCTGTAATGGCCCAAAACCGTTGCAACGTGAGTAATAGGTATAATTTATCTAGAATTAGTCTTATAAATGGCCCAAGCCATTGGAACCTGACTCATAGGTTCAAATAAGCTGATCAACTAATTTCTAATGGCCCAGGCCATTGGAACCTAAACACTAGAATTAGGACAAATAAATTTGGTGACAATTATTAACTCCCTAATGGCCCAGGCCATTGGAGCCTAAACAGCAGGATTAAAGAAAGTTAATAAGTTAAAGTAAAAAAAGAGATCTCTGATGGTCCGGGACGTAGGAGCCCGTAGTATAAAGTTAGGATGACCCATTCAAGGCCATAAAGACCCGAGCATGGGTCCCCAGACGAGATAAACATTTTACAACTTTTCCCCAATGGTCTCGGCCGTTGGAACCAGGACCGAACATTCGACTCATTCAGGCAAAGTAGTAAAACACTTGGTGAGATTCTAACGAATGAAACGGGAAAAACTTGTGCAAAAAAATGAAGTAAACACGAATATATAAATTGTCTTGGACATATTCGCGTCCATAAAAGTGTTACAAAAAAAAAAGAAGAGAAAAACAAGCAAAAGACACATGCCTAGGCATCGTCGTGCCCTGATGCCTTCAGATTGGCTCCATCCGTCTCCTCCTCGGCCAAGGGATCCGCGCTAGCTTTCTCCTTAGCCTCAAATACGGCTCTCTTCGCAGTGGAGTCGGGGTAAAGCAGGAGGTTCATGTTCTTGTCCTCGAGCCAGGCCATGTAGACGGCGTCGTCGAAGGTGGCCTCCAACAAGGCATCTGCCTGCTCTATCCCTTGGCGGGCCTCCTCGTGCCTTTTTACCACTTGCAGAAGCAGACTGTCCAGGCCCTGGATTCGAGACTCAAGAGCGGTGATCTTCTCTCAGTCCAGGAGAACTTTAGGAGATGCCTCAGAGCCCCGAACACGAAGAGGCTCCGCCTCCAGACTAGCCACCAACTTTTTGTGTTCAGCTTCCTTCTAGGACAAAGTTTCTTCAAGCTAGAACCGAGCCTGGACTGCCTCTTCACGATCCACTTTGGCTTGGGCCACCTTCTTGGACAGGCCTTCCTAAGCGGCTTCCTGCTGGTTCACAGTCCCCTCCAATTCTAGCTGGCCCGTCTCCAATTTCATCGCCATCTCAACCACTAAGTCGGCATTTCGATGGGCCAGTAAAGCGTCCTAGAACAAATCAAAGTTAGAAAAAATATAGATTAAAAATACGAAAAGCAAAGGGAGGTATGGTCAGATGACTTACAACGGTGGCCTGGTGACGAATAGCCTGGGAGATGAACAGGGCATCTTGGTTAGCCAAGGTGGTGTAGCGTTTCAGCTGAAGATTGGACATGGTAGTCCCAACTTGTTCCAGCAGGTCTGCGGCGAATGGGGCTGTGTCCTGCCCCAGTTTGGGGTGAAACCTAGTCTAGGCAATGAGGCGATCCAAGATCGGCTGAGGAGCACTAAAAGGAGCTGGACGCTCAGCGAACTCAACCTTACGCCGGATCGTCAAAGCCTAGTAAACCTTCTCTCTCTTTCCTTGGCTGTCTTCCTATGTCTGGGACACCATCTTCAACCGCTCTTCCTACAGGATCGTCTCCCCCTCTTCGACAAGAGCCGGATTGACGGGGAGCATGGGAGCCTCCGAAAGTTATTGAGTGGTGAACTGGCTTTCCCCGAAAGAATTGTCAGGCAAGGAAAGGTCCTTGGTCTCGACCCTCTTCACTTGGTTCGCATACTCACCAACAGCCGGGTCTACAACCCTCTTCTCGGACCCCCGACTCGCTAGAGGTTCATGCTCCAAGTCAATGACCAGAGGTCGAACAAGTTGGGGTGGGACAGTTTCAGTAGGAACTGTTGTAATAGGGATCGCGGCTGAGGCCTCCTCGACTATATTCGGCTCCGGCACCGAGCATTTAAGAATCGCGTCCAACACCTTGTTCTTGGGCACGCTTCTGGCGGCTTTCTTGGCCGACGCCCTGGCCTTGGCCGCCCGGGCCTCAAGGGGCTGCTTCAGCTTGGCCACAGGATTAGACATGTCGGAACCTTCTGAAATAGACAAACATAAATAAAGTTAGCAAAGTATACGAGTAAGGATAAGAAGTGATTCAAAAGAAAAACTAGGCTAAGGTCCTCCGGGACGAACCTTTATCTATAACTCGGGCTCGACTCAATTCTCCTAAAGCGAAGGAATGAATTCGATCTCCCATGTTGTCCAGGTCTAGGAAGTTACCATATTTAAGGAACCCGGAAGAGTATATGAGAGTCTCCGTGTCTACAACGATGGGGAATAAAGGTCTCATTTCTCTAACAACCCTGAGCAGGTGGCCTCGACAAACTAGTCTATCTCTAACTAAGTCCCCAAAATGGGGAGCATAAGTCAAAAGCAAAGGAAAATTACCTTGCCTCGATACACTAGCCCCGGGAGCCCCCGTGTTCGGCTGAGCCTCTTCATATAGAGCTTCCAGCTCCTCGGTAGCAGCCCCTCCATTCGTTGGTCCTGCTCCCTCTTCCTTTTCGCCGTGTCCGCCCGGGCCGCTTCTTCCACAACCTCGATATGGACAAGGGCCAGTTCCTCCATCAAAGCCAGATCTTTCTCACATTGTAGTCGTCAGAGGTTAGGGGCCACAATCGTCTGGTTGGCTGCCAGCATCCCAATTGTTTGCAGGTTGCTAGTGTTTACATAGCCCCTATGTCCAGGTCCTCCGCGCTTAACATGGCGTAGATCTTCTTTCGGTCAAGGATCGACTAGGTGAGGGGGGTTTAGGCATAGGGTTCTGTCATCCAGGACTACAAGTTGAAATCGAATAACATAAAGAATGAATTGAACTAAGAAAAAAGAGACTACTTACCCACTCGCTGGAAGTCCAGCATCAACGTGGGGTTCTTATCCAAGAGGAACCCGGATGTCATAAAACAATAGTGTCTAACATCCAGGGATGCTTCCAGGAACTGGTGGGGGCAGGATAATTGCCACGAGGCTTCAGTTTGTAGACGCTGTCCCGGGTCTTATCCTTGCCGTTAAGCTGCGGCTCTAGCTTATAAAAGTACAACACCTCAGCTGGGGTCGGCTCTGGTATCTCCCTCGCCACGTAGAAGATGCGCCATCCCATGAGAAGCCTGTAACAACCCAAATTCACTAATAAGGCTTAAGGGCCTTGATTAGTGTGCCTGGAGGGCATAATGGGATTTTGTGTGTGACTTTAATGAGTTTAATGCATGATTATGATTTAATGCATGTTATATGACTATTTGATTATTTGAGATGCATGACTATGTGAATTAGTATGCATGTAGACCTGATTATCTTAGAAAGAGCATAATTGTAATTTGGCCATTTTGGGCATGACTATGTTGATATCTGTGATCTGTGACTCGAGACGATCCTAGAGTGAGCGGGTTAGCGAAAAAGTCAAAGCGGGAATTTATACCCGGCTTGGGTCAAGCCTGGGGAGTTTAAATGAGAATTTGGAAAATATATTGAGGTTAATCTTGATGATGAGGAATGTATATTTGGTGATTAATCAGGTATTGGGTAGCGAGCGGGAAATTATTAGGAACACTTGAGGAATTAGTGGGAATTTGGGTAATAGGACTAAAATGTCCCTACATGGGCAAAAAGGTTTAGAATTATTAGGGAGGGCATTTTGGTCTTTAGGTTTGTTAGAGAAAAGTTAAGGGAGCTTTATACTTAGTGGAATTGGTAGGAAAAAAAAAGAGTTAAGGCTGAAAAAGAAAGAAAGAAGGAAGAAAAAGGAAAAGAGAGAAAACAGAAGGGTTTTGTTCCAAAAGAATCGGTTTATGGTTCGCCCACCATTTTCCTACATTTTTCTTGGAGTTAAGCTCAGTGGAGAGCTAGGGTAGGCTGAGCATCAAGGATCCTAAGCTAGACTTGAGGATTGGCAAGGGATTAGCAAGATCACATCAGAAATTTGAGGTAAGTTTTTAGAAGTTTCAGCTTTAGGGCTTGACTGGTTTGAGCTGTGTATTTGAGCTAAATAGATGGGGATTTTTGGGGAAATCAGGCCAAAGTTGAGAAGGAGAAAGCTAAGGAGGTCTAGGGTTCAACTCAAGGTCGAATTTCCATCCACGGTATGATTTCTAAGACCTTATCTTTGATGTTTGAATGAATTTCTGGTTTTAGGGTTCATTATGGTAGATCTTGAGTTTTGGGTTGCTTGAGCTTGGGGTATGAGTTCTTGGGATTCTTGGGATGAGTGTGAGGTGTTGATAAGTTTGTTTTTGGGTTTGGGAAAGATTTGGACAAGATTGGGGTTGAAATGGTTGAAGGAAAATTGCAGAAACGATTTTTGGGGTTGCCAGTCTGCAACTAGCGCTACAGTGCTAGTCAGTGGGCGGTGTAGCGCTAGGCCCTGTTTCTGGGGTGTGTTGTTCTACTTGTAGCGCTACAGCGCCCTCTTTAGAGCGCTGTAGTGCTGCACTGTTCACAGAAAGGGATTTTTGGGCTTTTGTTGAGGGATTTTGACCTAGGGTTCAGGGCTCGATTCCACCACTTTGTTTTGGGGATCTAGGACTTCCCGGGGGCTCGAGATTGGTCCCGAGGCTAGGTTTTGGACTTGAGGTTTGGTAATGACTTTGACTTATGGATTTTTCTTAGGTAAGCGCTAGGGCTCGAGTAGGATCGTGCTCGAGGAGTCAGGTGATCAAAGCCATCGAATTGAAAAGTAAGAAAACCGTAACACCCGAGAACAGGGCATGGGCCCACGGTGTTATTGCAGGGCATGGCCCTAGATTGTATTATGTACAAATGTATAACCTTAAATGAATTATTATATGTTTGAATGATTATTTCGAAATGTACTATATGTGTGATTATAATGAAATGAACGGCTAAGGCCGAGAGCGGTGAAGGCCGAGAACGGCCTTGGGGCCGGAAGTAACACTTTGCATATGGAGTGCTTATAGCCAGGGTGGGATCCAATGGATACGTGAGTTATCCTTACGGTAAGGACCGATACCCCAGGCTTTGGTAAGGCCTCTGGGGCGACATGGCCGTGCTTGTTCAGTCTAATAGTTTTCCTATTTATCAGTGGATTGTATGTCAGCTATATTCTATGCATATGTTATATATTGTATGAGTTTTCTTGCTGGGCTTCGGCTCACGGGTGCTCTGTGTGGCAAGTAAAAGCAAGGAGTCAGTCAACCGGCCATGAGTATGGAGAGCGTGGGGGCGGCGCGTACATGTTCGGCCTGCCCGACTGCTTTGGTTGGGGGCATTTTGTATATGGCTGTATTAACCTATTCTTTTGATAGTTAACCTGGTGTAAATCTATTTTTGAGTTGTAAATATTTTGTAAACCTTATTTTTGGGATCCCAGATGTTTGACACTTAATGTTTTCAATGAAACTAAGCATTAACAAAGACTACAGCCTTAATTTCTAATCAAGTCACACTTTTGGTTTTAGAAACCTCGTAGAGTCAGTTAATTGCACAATTTTTGTCTTAAACTCACTTAGTAACGACTCTAAGGTAGTAGGGCGTTACAAAGTCGGTAAGCTTGGGGCAAGATCTGAAATGGCACGATCCCCACAAACTTAAGGAATTGCGCGTAATAGTCATGGAGCGGGAGAGTGGCTCCCGTGCTGATGTGGCCCATGCTCCATGCCCCAAATTCGCCTACGCTTGTGTGGCCCTTTTCCTCCCTGGCTAGGCGATTATAAAATAGTTTGGGAGTCGACTCCATGCCCAAATGCTTCTCCAGGATATCCAACATCCGGTAGTTCCGGAATAGGTTCTTCTCCCCGTCCATCTCCCACGTGTTGCCACTAGGGAGTTTGTGTCCTTTTAGGATGAAAGGGGCTGCTTGGACATACTCTTCTGGATGGAGGGTGATGCTGTGACTCATGGATGATGATCTAGAAACAAAAGGGAACAAAGCAAACAACCAAGTGGTTAGCACCAAAACCCAAAAGGGTTGGTTAAGGTACGGGGGCTCTCCTATGAACTGCTTGGTAGAGTCCCCTACAGATCAGATCCACAGAACCCTGATCAGGAACAAATAAGAAGAGTTTTTCTAAATCTTTCCCAAGTCACCTATTACTGCCTGTTCAGGGACAACCCGGACCTGAGAGGATCTGGGACAACCCAAAAAATTTGTTCTCCTATTCTAATACACCCAGAGCTACCCTAAATGGTGGTCCCGTCTCTAACAGCCCTATAGCTATAACTGCAATATAACAAAATGATAAGCATGAGAAAACATGAGTAAAAGGTTTGGAAAACTCACTGAAAAGTGCTGCTTGTGGAGGATGATGTGTTTCCAGCGACATTGACGGTAGAACCACAATCTTGAACAAGCGGAGGTGACACAGAAGTTCGTCCAACGGTCGAGCCGAAGTCACACTTTCAGAAAAGGGGGCAGAGATCAAACGCGTAGGAAAGAGACGACGGCAAAGACAGAGTAATTGACGGAGAATTTCGTCGCCAAGCTCGGACATAAAAGTTCTCTCTGTGGGTTCGTTCGTTCAGAATGCGTAAAGTTTCTAAATGAAAGTCTTGGGGTATTTATAAGGAGAAAAAATGTGTTTTGATCTAGCGGTTCAGAATGACATCCCATATCGGACGGTCGTGGATCATGCAGGGGTTTTAATTAGCCCACTCGAGTGTCGCTCTATGAATTCCCCACGTCGCGATCAGCGCCACCCCGATCCAACGGTCCAAAGGGAAGGAATTTCAAAAGTCGTCCCATCCAACGATCCTCAATGATGAATAAATATTAAAGGATCTGTTCGTGCATATGGGACGCTTCAGAATTTATGCTGACTTTTGATTGCTAACACGATAACTAAGAGATCTTCTCCTAACCTGCCAGGCGCGAGTATTATTGATGCACTAGTTATAGGGAAACACGTGTGCGTAGCATGATGAAAATGAAAGGTCGAAGGTCATCCAAAAGACCTTGAAGTAAATGAACCTGGGCCATGGTAAACGAACCAGGGGCATGGTAAATGAACTGGGCCTTTGGGATTTGATCAGGAATGTTAACGCAAATGCTTTTTATACAAGTTCCCAGCAATCAATCTCCCACGAAAGCGGACCCGTCTCCTGGGGAACGAACTGGGATGTCGAGAATTGATCCAGGAAAGGAAGCAAACCTTCACTGCGCAAGCACAGATGAAGGCTTGGGGGGTAAATTTTATCCCCGTTTCATCCTTTCATTCGTAGATCTACATATTGGGTCCGCGGGCCATCCTGAAGGGATTTAAGGCCCAAATCAGGCCCAATAGTCGAGGAAGGAGTGAGATTTGGTGGCCCAAGTATCAGAAAAGCCCAAACATTGTCCTGAAATAGAAGCTGGGGCCGTGAAGTTGGCACGTTTCATCTTCCCGGACCCTTTGTCCGGCGTCTCCCGGGGTGCGATGAAGATATCGTTTCCTCCAAGTCTAAAAATGGACCGGGACGATAGTGGATGAACCCGGATCATGGTAAACAAACCAGGGTCTTGGTAAATGAAGAGGGATGTTAGTAAATGAACCCAGTCCAGGCACCCAAGTTAGGTGTGATAAGTTTCCCTCGATATTGACATCACTCCGAGAAACACAGAGTTTTGTCCCCATAACTAATCTACAGAAGAGGTTACATACGGAATGTATGTTGTCATTGCAGAACTCTACTGCCACTATTCTGACGGATCCTATCCCCCATATCTCCTTCAAAGCCCACGCGAACCAGACTGAAGCTGCGTACTGTTGTCAGTCTTATAGCGTGGTTACGCTCAGGCCGGCCCAGTGGGCCTTGATTAATGTATTTTATTTATTAAAATCCTTTGTATTAAGCCTCCATCAGTGAGAAAATAGGGTTTATACCCTTAGTGGTCTCGGACTAATCCGATCCGAACCCAGAGCACTAAACTGCCTATAAATATGAACATTTGTGCACTGGTAAAAGGATGAGATTTTTCTCTTGTAAGCATACACTCTGCTCAAATTTAGAGAAGCTTCATTACTTAAGCTCCTAAAAGCTCTAATACAATTGACTCATGGACTAAGGATTTTTAACGCCCCAACCACGTAAAACTCCTTGTGTGATAATATATATTCTTTATTTTCTAAGCTGTCTTATCTTTCATAATTCTAGTTTCCGAAAAACTCGGTAAACAGTACCCATTATTCTTGGGAGACCATTCTTGGCTATTGAGCAGGCTCTAATTCATTTGCAAAAGGGTGAGTTGAGATTGAGAGTTCAAGGGGATGAGGTGGTTTTTAATGTATTCAAGGAAATGTCTTATTCGAGAGAGCGTGACAGTTGTTATATCATTAACACGATTGATAATGCAATTTCAAGAAGAAGGTGGAATAGTGATGCCTTAGAGGTGGTTTTGATAGGTGGTGAGGAAGATAATGATGATGTCGAGATGATGGAATATGTCAAGTGGATAAATTCTTACCAGCCAGGATCTTGTCCATTCTTAGGAACCTTTCTTTTGTGTACCAACTGCACGACCTCCTCTTCTTCATCAACATCTTCAGCGGCTGGGAGGAGCTCCTGGAGAGGAGGGATCTTGGGGAGGGTCTCAGACCTTGATGTCAAGTTTCTAATCCTTGCAGATCATCTTGCATGCCACTGTGGTGGCATCATTTACCACCATCCGACACTCTTTCTCTTTGGCGGGAATACATGCCAGAATCTCATTTTGACCTCCGAGGGTCTCTGACCGCTTCGTTCTCTTATATATAGCTTCATAGGGTAACAACTCGATCAGAATATGTTTAATGTTGGTTAATAAGGAATTAAAGTACAAAGTTCAATGATCTAAGAAACTTACGAGGACAGTTGAAATATCGATGGGTGCAGTTCTTGAACCCGTTTGACATACAAAATTGGTCCTTGTAGTCATTCAGGTGGCTAGCGAGGTCGATGATGGAGGCTATCCCGAGGAATCTGGATTGACCTTCAGGAAAAAGAAGTACATAATATCAGCGTGGGTGGGGACCTTCAACTCATGCTTCAAAAATAGATATTTTAGCCCCGCCAAAATTCGGTAAAATTTTTGGGGGAGCTGGAACTATGCCTGTTCAACGTAGTTTAAAAAATCTACGAAATACTTGTCAAAGGGAAGAAGGGCACTTGCTTTCAGGTGCTCATCACTCCAAGCCCCAAAGTCATCAAAGAGTGGAGTGCAGGTCCGCTCTTCCTCCATCAGAGGGCGGGCAACAAGACCCTCGGGTCCCAACTCGATCCCGTGACTAAGTAAAATTTTATTCACCTTGCCCTGAGTCTTTATCCAGGATTCGATATGCTTGGCCTCAAAGAAGGCATTGGGTTCAACCACGATCTCCCGATCCACCATTGGGCCAAAGTGGGAAATAAGAGTCTCGGATACAATCTGCTTAGTCTTATTCTTATTTTGGGAAGAAGTGCTTGCCACTGACTTCTTCTGGTTGGGCATTATTTAGTTCGCCTGGTGACAAAGCGGCCTGTTAGAGGTGACCCAAGACACAACCTTACTACGATGATAAAGGTAAGGCAACCTGAGGTTTTGGATTTGAACTATTCGACCTAAGATATATACGAGCTAAGGTTTCCCTAGCACCAATACGTGTGATAACGCATAGTCAGTGACCACACGCTATAACCCTTAAGTTGCCTAGAACTGAACCTAAAAATCCTAAAGTCTTCACATTCACATATTCATACGATCCTTTTTGGAACCAAGAAAACCTAGAAAATCACCCATTTTTGTTCATTATTTCTAATCAGATCTATGGTATTGTTTTTGGACTAACAAGAACTTATACTAAACCCAAACAGAACAAAAGTAGGAGAATATATTGGAAAATTTCATTAATCTTATTAAAAAATAAGAAGATGAAATTTAAACCAGATATAAAGATACTTACAATTTGGTTTTTCGGTCGAGGAAATGATAGAAACACTTGAGTTAATAACTTGAGTTTCTGGAAAATGACGGAATGCAGAAAGCTCTGAAAGTATTTTGAGAAGAAAGGAGAGGAATTTTTTTGAATGCAAAGGTAGTAAGATTCAAGTTTGGTTCTCCTATTTATATGTAAACTTTGGGAATCGATCTAGGCCACACGATTAGATTAGTTTGAGATCCAAGAGCCTAGATTAAATAAACCAAGCGGCGACAAAAATTTGACCATACGATTGTCACAATACTCGAAACTCGAACAAGCACCTATTACAGACCGACACGTGTCTCATACTCAAGTGAGTGGTTAGGCATGTTTTCACATAACAAAAGCCTAAAACCCCTATTATGCATGTCAGAAGCAACGTCATGCACAAGCAGGAGCTTGGGGGGAAAATATTGTACCCAAAAAATACGAGTTGAATTACTCTGTACGGGGTACAACTAGTAGACAAGCGTATGAAGAAAGCGTGCAGATAGAACACCTAGCTAACTCTGGAGTGAGCAGCTCGGGTCAAACTTGACTACTTACGGCAACCAGATAGTCTCCAGATCGCCTCTTGTGCCAACAACTTACTTCAAGATTTAAGAGAACCAGATCACCTTCGTGAAATTCTGAGCGTAACCCGTATTAGTTCAGATTAGTTCTTCGATATCCAGCTCGAAGGAAGTGTTCAGCTCGCGGAAGCCTAATCATGACACACAGTGAAGGATCACAAAAAACTTGAAGATTCCTTATACACTCATTTGTACTCACATATTATTCTGTATTTATTACCCGATATTCGGGGCATAGAATCAATAGGAATTAATGTATTTGTGTAAATGGGAAGTTACCCAAAAATGTATTTTATCATATTTATTTATGCACGGTTACCCAAAATTGTCCAGGCATAATTCCCTATAAATACAGGAGAGAATGGATAGAAAGGCGGATCAACATCTTGTATATTGAAACTCTAGTGAAATTGTGACAAAAAATCTCACAGTGAGAACAAAACAGATCAATAAGAGTGACTTTTGGACTAGGTTGAATTTAACATCTAAACCACGTAAAAGTGTGTGAGTACTCTTGATACTTTCTTTTTGTCCAATTATGGTTTGGCAAAATCATAATATCTCTATTTTCGGATTCCTTAATCCACTGTTTGTGAAAAACCACGTCAACACATTTCTAACAACATGATCTTATCAAGATTTGCCTCAATCCCCCTCGAGTTTACTATGTCGCCCAAAAACTTCCCCGTCGAGACCCTGAGGGTACGTTTATACTTCCATAGCACACTAAAACATTCTTCCAGATTGGATACATGGATATTGACATTCTTCTATTTGACAAGCATGCCATCGACATACACTTCCATGTTCTTTCCGATCAAGTCAACGAACATTTTGCTGACCAACCTCTCATACGTTTCTCCAAAATTCTTTAGCATGAATGGCATGGCTTTATAGCAGTATACCTTGTGCTCAGTCATGAAACTGGTGTGCTATTGGTTTGCAGGGTTCATCACGATTTGGTTCAACGTGTGCATAATGACATTCAGACTTATTCCTACCATGTCCGTGTGTGACAAGGCGAAGATGTTGACGTTTTTCCTCCAAAACTCAACCAGATCCTTTTTTCATTCAGCATTTAGATTCTTTTCAATCTTTACAACTCTCAAAGGTGTTTCTGGATTGACGATTGCCTCTTCCAGCTCCTCTAAGGCCTGGAGCTCAAATCTGTCCTCGCCTATTTTTGTATCTATTTCTGCTGGTTGGGCAACCACATTTTCTGCTATCTGAGGTTCTTCTGCCTCTTCAACAATTATCATTGCCTGAGGCTCCTCATTTTATTTGATTATCACCATGGCCTACTGCCCGAGTTGTGATTTTCCCTTCATGAAAATGCGAAAGCATTTCCTGGCAGCGAGCTGGTCCCCTCTTACAGTACATATCCACGAGGACAAGGGGTACTTCATTGCCAGATGGCGAATAAAAGTTAAAGCTTCAAATGTCATTAATGCTAGTCTTCCCAAGATTTCGTTATAGGTAGCTGGACAATTGATCACCACGAACTCAAGCATTTTAGGAACAACATGTGCTTCTTCTCCTAGAGTCACCACGAGCTCGATTGTCCCGATGGCTGCCATTCCTTCTCCTAAAAATCCATAGAGTCATGGAGGTCGCTTTAAGATCGACTATTGATAACCCCATCTTTTCTAGCATGGACATGAATAACACATTCACCGAGCTTCAATTATCAATCAAGATTTTTATCACCCTTTGATTAAGCTCTTGAATAAATCTCTTCGGAGCCCTTTTGCTTGTGCCCACCTGCAATTGTTCCTATATCTCTACCTTCAATAGGAGGAGGGATAATCTGGTCAATTCAAGATGGGAGAGCTGGCAGTGGAATTCCTTGATGTCCCTGAGTTGGTTGAGGGTTTTGTATAGCTGGTGGATTGGGAGCTACCCTGTTCCGAGCATAATGTGCTAACACCCTAGCTTGGATGAGTGTTTTGATCTCATGTTATGGCCAATGTCGTTAAGAAAATGACAAAATTTTCCCAGATCTATCTTTGCATGCTGATGTTTTAGGAACTCTGGCTTTTTCCACGGAAGGCGGGCAAAATTAACCAGATAAATATGTTCCCACATATCTGTTTGGTCAGTATGCGTGGTGAATATGGAAGTGTATTTATCTCTGGGCTTATTCTTCTTGGACCCAGTCTGGTCGCCTTCACCATTCCCCTTTCTTTGGTTACCCCTTCCTGGTTGTTATGGGCAACATGCTGAGTCATGGCTACATCATCCGTCGCCACTTCAGCGGGTTGAATGGGATTTTGGCTATAGCATCCATCGCCACTTCTGCTTCCTCTAGGTTAATCCATTCCTAAGCTCAGGCCAAGAACTCATCTGTGCTCCTCACTCCTTTCCTTTGGAGTTCCTTCCATAATTCACATCCTTCAGTGATCCTCGTCCTTATGGCCATGAGTTTGGCGCTATCATTGGTATCTCTAGCTCGGATTGCTATGTTGGTAAACCAATTAAGGTATGCTTTAAGAGATTCTCTTGTCTAATGCGTGACATTAGCCAAAGAATTGGCCTCCACTCGAACCTCCTTTGCAGCTCGAAATTGCCTCTTGAATTAAGCTAACAGCTGTTTCCAGGAGGTGATCGTGTGTTTTTTTGACTTTATTGAACGACAACTTGGTTGTTCCTACCAGTGTAGCTGGGAACCAAACACACCGCAGGTCGATGTTATTGTTGTCGGCCATCATCAAAGTATTGAAGGTCCTAATGTGGTTCGACGGATAAGTGGTTTCGTCGTACATGGGCATGTTTTCCATTTTGAAGCCAATGCGATATAGAGCTGCTAGAATGTGGGGAGCAAACGAATCAAGATCCTCATCCGAATCGTAGTCGTCAACATTTTTCTCAGAAAAAAGTATTTTCATCTATTCCTTCATCAGAGCCAGCCGTTCAAGGATTAGATCCTTCAATTCTAGGTTATTTGGGAACTAGTTATCAGCTCCCATCCTGTTCTACATGTTATACGGGTTATTGTCCCTCCAAGAGGGAGCTCGATTATCTGCGACATTCTTATTATCATGCACAATTGATGGATCTCCCATTGCTTGAGTATAACTCATATCGTTGTTACAGGATGGCTATCCTCTCTACGCATTCTAACATATAAGCAAATCAGACTGAGGGTTGGAATGTAAACTTTGATTTGAGCTCAACTGATTTCTCATATTGCTTTTTAGCCTACAAGGGTTATTGCGAATATTCTCCGATCTACCACCATGATGGCTTTCTGTCCAATAGTTGCCATTCGCGAAGCTTGATCGATCCCGCAAGGTCGCGGGACGTACATATCTTCTGTGGGTACAAAATTTCTCTTATTGTTCTCATGAGATGGAACATTTCTTTACAATTGTTGGATGTTGGATGGCCTATAGGTGATGGATGGTGCTTTATTGGTGAGGTGATATGACTCCCATCAAGACGTACTAGACTTGCTTACCTGTTATCCACTCCTTTGTCATGAACTGATAATAATTTCCTTCATTTCTTTGCGCCTAGACTGCTCGTCAAGGCGCTTGGGGAATTATAAGGGCTTCCACTCTTCTTGATGCAGTCCCTGCTTGCCCCGCTTGACTAGGCTGATTACTGAGGGCATGAGTCGTCTGTTCATTCCTACGATTTCTGGCAGGTTGATTTTTTCTAGGAGTCTGTTCAGATGTCATGGAGCTCGGAGCTACTATTCTGACAGAACAAATCACTTTGGGGTGGTTATTCATGTGGGATCGAGGTTGGTGGGATCCACTTTGTCTCAATCTGACATTCTCCTCCATTGCAGGAGGAGGTAACCAAGCTATTAACAAATCTATTCCCCTGTTAGCCTGGGCGAGTTGGCTTCTCAATTGGGTATTCTCCATTTTGATGGTAGTCAGATACCCTGGATTTGTTTGGAGGACATGAAGCTGAGCATCAAGTATCATCCTAGTTCATGTGTTGCTTTCTAAGACGACACTGTATGGAGGTGCCCTCACTAGTAGGGTCAGTCGTACTATAATCATCGTGATCACCAGGTCTCTCCGATTCGTTGTTACGCATAGAACATGTTACGACCATGATGATTGTTGGGGTTAAATATTTTCTGACAAACTTCAAGCCTAATCTACTCTCAATGAAAGCACCAATTTGTTGACGTGATTTTTTACCAACAGGTGATTAAGAAACCCAAAATAGTGAGATTAGACTTATAATAAACTGAAAGTATGAACACACAAGATTTTACGTGGTTCAGTGGTTAAAATCCATCTAGCCCACGAGTCACTCTAATTTTTGTTTAGGAACTCTTGGAGAAATTGTTTATCACAATTTTTTGTAGAATTATAGCATACAAAAAGATGATCCCTTTTACTGTCGATTCCCTATATATTTATAAGGAATTGTGGTGGACAATATTTGGTAACCGTACCATAAAAGGTAACTTACAGGATCAGGTAACTTACAAATAATTGAATACATAAATGTCATAATTAAACACGTGACAGTTATATTGTGCATTGGATACATAACGATTATAAACATTTATCTTCATATTAAATATGAAAATTAGAATACACAGTGGAATGAGATCTTTTAAAAAGTTATTAATACCAGCCAGGATCATACATATATAGATATATTTAATCACATACAAATAGATAAAAGATTACCTCTTGAAGCATATCATGTGTCCTTTACTCTTTTTGTATAAATCAAAGATCTTCCTATCCTTATTCTGAAAGCTCACCCCTTGATCTTCTAGATCAATTCTCAAACACACAAGAACGTGTGTGGGCACGTAGGATTCAAATGTTGATTTAGACTCTCTAGATGTACTCAACACATGAGATCTAGAGAGGATTGAGAAGAACGAGGCTATAGAAATTTCTAGAGTTTTAGGTTTAGGAAATTCTACTGTTTCTTTCTTGAGAGAATCTGATAGTAAAAAATAACTTATTAAATATCTTATGAAAGTATCGTTTCTTTCAGGTTTATAAAGATAATTAACTAATTTAATTAATCTTTATCATTTACAACTTATTTAATTATTTAGTTTAAATCTATTTAAAAAGAATAATTAAATAAACAAATAAATTTGAAATTCAAAATTGAAATCCGAGAGATATTTTCTATCCCTGGGTGGCGCTACACACACTCACTGTACAGTGAGTGTGTCGTGAGCCACATACATGGGTTTCCCTAATTTTCTCATTTTTTCATTTAATTAATATTTAAGATAATATATTTATCTAAAAATAAATATCAGTTAATTCAAAATTAACTTTATCATAAAATGCCAGTTCTAAATAAATAAATATCTTATAATAAGATACTTATTAATCTCTCTCTATATATTAATCCAAACATAATTAATATTTATTTAACATAAAGTTTTTCAAAACAAAAACTATATAGTTAAATAATTATTTAATTCACAATTAATTAATTGACCACAATTATTTCCTTGCCCTGGAAAATTAATTAATTTTCAATTTAGTCATTTTCTCTACAAATCTTCCTTATGACATCCTTACCCTTGATAGTGTAGGACAGAGGTGACCTAGGGATGAAGTTCCGATAAACCAACTTATTAATCAAACTCTTTAATCTAATAATATTATTTATTAATTCCATGATTACTCCACTATAAATATGGATTTGCACTCTAATTATTTATATTTATAGAGATTTCTTTGTAGTCAATTGATATAATCAATAAATGTAGTTTTGTCCTCCAACTATTGGTTCGTTAATTAGAGCTGATCAAAATTACCATTTTACCCTTCTAATTACCTCTTGTTCCTTAAGTAACATTAATTCACTAGCAAATAATTAATCTATAATGAAATTATTGAATTGAGCTCAATAACTATCTGATTGTGAAAATATGTATATACGCAAGTGCATGCATCGATTCTAGTAATATATGATAAGTAAAGTATCGTTCCCTCGAAGACTATCTTCCAAGTACCACTAATTGTTCTTTAAATTTCTATTTGGCAACTAAGACCAGCTAAAATTTGTACCTGGCCAGTAGTTTACTCTTTTTTCTTATATTTTTGTGAAGACAATTGCTGCTTAGCAGCTTTGATATTTTTCTCGTACGGCTGAGCTGTTGGCATTTATACTTTACTTTTCTTTGCTAACTTGAAACATTCTAAGTATTTTTAGACTTAAAACATTAGAAGTTTTTTGTGAATAGTAAAGTCACTCTGATGTATGCCTTATATTTTCGTATGAGTACTTAGTTTTCTAACTTAGAAATTATAGACATTTCATAAGTCCCTACTAAGTATACTTTCTCACACTCTTATTGCTCTAACATTTTATGAGCATAATATTTATTGTCACGTGAATATTTGTTTCTAACTTGAAATTTAAAAAAATTCAAAGTTACTTAAGCTTTGTAAAACAAGTTAGGTTAATGGACTTTTTTTACTTCGAAAATTTACAAGTCAGCCTAAAAACATATATCTTAACTCGTGCTCTTATTGCCTGTGTTAAATTATATACCAGTATACCCCATATGCCCCCCCCCCCCGCCAAGTGATCAAGGGTTGAAAGATCCTTGGTCACTTGCTACTTGACTGAATCTGTTCGAGTAGTTAATTACTCGTGAAACACATAGAATATATGGAAAATATTCGAGCAGTTGAACACTGTTTGAACGTAACAAGCAATTGAACACTATCAGAGTTTACCGGCAAGTTGAACACTGTTCGAAAAATTAACACACATGCATATTTGTAGCAAGAATTGACCACGCTCCGCGTAGTCTATTTTATTACTCGTAAATTAATAAAGGACAAAACATGTCTAATAACGAGTCTTAAACAACAAAAATTGTTCAAAAATAAATGACTGGTTAGCAAATAACCAGCTCATAAACAAAACTTAAATAACAAGTTAAACAACTTGAAATTAAGCTACCACTCTGAAAGAGGTATTTAGTATTAATATATCCATAGACGCTCGCCATTCCAGTGGTTCCTGATCAAGCTCCGTTCACCCAATATGATCCTTGCACTCTAGCACATGTCGAAGTGTCTGGGCATACCTCTCCTTTGCTTTGTTACTATCCCCAGCCAAGTGTGGACCTCCAAGGTAAAGTCCACAGGCCCGGGTTGCAAGGGTGGAGATCTCTGTCGTTTGAACCCAGGATTGTTGCTGCCTCCTTCTCCTTGGGGTGTCTCTACCCGGTACTTTTTAAACTTGCCTGACCGGAGAAAAAATTCTATCTCATCCTTGAGGTGATTGCATTCATTCGTGTCGTGACCATAATCTCCATGGAAACAACAAAACTTATTCATGTCTCTCTTACTCATCTCTTTCCTGATGGGTGGAGGTTTCTTGTAGGGAACCTCTTCATGACTAGCAAGATATATTTCCGCCTGGCTGGCCGAGAGAGTGGTGTAATTAGTGAACTAGGGCTCATAGTTGGTTGGCTTTTCGTTTGAACTCGACTTATCCTTCTTTTCTTCATGGTGGTCAGACCCGTTATTCCCACGTTTGTTTCCACCATTCTAACCGTTTCCACCATTCTTAGGTGGGTCACCCGATCCACCAGGATTGTTTATGCCATTCTCCTCTTTCTCGATTACATCATACAATTTCATATACTTGTTTGCTCGGTCAAGAAATTATTGAAGTGTTGAAATTGGATTTCTATGTATGATATCCCACAAAGGGCTCCGGTAAGTGATTCCAGAGGATATGGCAACCATTTTCCCCTTGTCTCCTACAATAGTTGCTCTATTGGCTTCTCTCATGAATCTCTGTATATAATTCTTTAGAGACTCATCCTTTCCTTGTTTGATATCTGCCAAGTGGTTGGCATAAACTGGTGGAGTACGGGCAGCGCAGAAATGTCTATAAAACTCCTTACTGAATGTTTCCCAAGAGGTAATGGAATTCAGCTTAAATTCCAATACCACTCCTAGGCAGTATCTGACAATGTAGTCGGGAAAAATCTACACTGATAATCGTCACTTACCCCGAGCAGTTCCATCCGGTCCTCAAATTTCCCAACATTTCTGATGGGATTCGCCTTTTCTGTATACACCAGCAACATTTGTGCTTTGTATTTTTCCGTTGACTGGGCTACTCTAATCCGAGCACAAAATGGACTGCCACTCCTGTGGTCTACCGCATCCATCCCGGAAGGTCGTTTTGATAAAACTTGCACTGCATTCGTTAGTGCGTCAAGCTGGGCTTGGATGGCTGGTACAACTGACGAGGCTCAAAAATTTTGACCTCCTGGTCGGGCATTTCCATCTGGTGTAGTGTCATCAAGTATTTCTACTTGATCAGTAGGGCGGGTCAGATCTTGCCCTTCGACCGGGACGATCTTCCTCTTGTTGGTAATAACGTCCCTTAGATCCTTCCGGGAAGCATGTTCTCCTAGCCGATCGAACACTACACTCTTCGATTTTTCAGAGGGCTTACTACGCTGCTGGCCAGGATGTAGTGGCAGCTACTTGGCATGGCCCGGGCGGTCATTTCCTCCTTCTTGTTGGTCGTTGCCTTCTTTCTCTTATGACCGATTGGTTTGATGACTATCAGCCTCATTCCGACCATACTCGTCTTTATACTATGAAGTTTTCTTGTCTTGAGGAGTTCTGGTCTGGTTATGCCCGGGCGGAGTCTTCTTACCACCCGAACGGTGACTTCCTGATCTAGAAGTTTTTGAATGGTGGCTTCTGGAAAGGGTTCTAGAATTCTCCCTTTATGTTGGGGCAGTCCCGGAGCGGACCCCATCATCTCCCCGACCAGTGGGATTACTCTTACTTCTGTTCGGCCCCCGAGAATCGGCTCCGTCAGCGGTCCTCTAACTAGCATTATTATTCCTTGCTCCCTGGGTGGCTGCTCTTCATGCTGCGGTTTGGGCATTGGCCTGGGTAAAATGAGTAGCCGCTTCTAGAGCAAGTGCAGCCTCGCGATGTCTTCGGTTGGCCTCCTCCTACCGTCGCCTGATCTCTTCAGTTGTGGCTTCCATCTCCAGTCTTTGTTGCTCAAATGCAGCCTTCTGCCTGGACATTTCCTCAGCGAAAGACTCCTGTCAAGCATTGAATTTCATCATCTCCTCTTGGAAAGCCCCCATTTCTTCCTGAAGTTTTTCGACTTCTGGAGCTGTCTCCTCGAGAAAGACCCTAGGCTCAGTGTCAGGGTTCTCAGGTGCAGGACCTTCTAGTCTAACATTTTCTTTTGTAGTTCATGTACTGGGCTTCCTGGGTGCCATATTGGCAGGATAGTAGTGTGTTTCTTCTATTCAGGCTCTCAATGAAAGCACCAAAAATGTTGACCATGATTTTGGCCAACTGCGAGTAGACGCAAAAACGACAATAAACCTTGAATAGAAAGTAAATAACACAAGTAATTTTTATAGTGGTTCAACCCCAATTTGTTGGTAATAGCCTAATCTACTTAGAGTTGTGAGATATGTATCCTACACTTAAGATCAGATGAACCTGAGCCAATTTAGTTTCTTAAGTGTAAGTAGAAAAATATAAAGTTTATCTCTCTAAACTCTCAGAAAATTCTCCCAGAATGTTCCAAGTGATGGTCCCAAACTCTCCAAACTAGAGAGTTTTTCTTTCAATCCCCCATATCTCAGATCCCCCTAAATGATGCCATGAGCCCTTTATTTATAGGCTCGTGGATCATACATGAGAAATATCCCGTTAGACGGGGTCCTTGGTTGTTCCAACCAACTTTAATTAATAAAATATAAATAAATTCAAATTACAACAATATAGCTATTACTCAGGGGTATCTGAGAGATTTCTATGACAGTTACGAATGATTCGAGTTGAAGATGTTACTGAGGCTTTACTGAAGAGTCACTGGACGGGTTAACTCCTGAGATTCTGATCCGACGATCGACCTAATCAATTCCCCAAAGTGACTGGTCAGCCAAGACACCTCACTGGTCGGCCAAAGCACACCACTAGTCGGGCATGGCACATCACTGGTTAGCCAAAGGACACCACTGGTCGTGCATGGCACATCACTGGTCAGCTAAATTTATTTCCTGACCAGTAATATCCCAACTCCCTGGTCAACTCTCAACCTTTTTACTTCTTTAAATAACACATTTATTGACTATTGATGTATCATTTACTGACCATGCATTGCCACTTGTCTATCCGATTGCCACGTCATTGAATTTTTTTTTGGGGATAACAGAAATCATACCAATAGATCTTGAAATAGAGAAAACCTGTAGAACACAAATACTGGACTTTACCATGGCTGAGAACGCAAATAATGTTGTCAACAATAATGCAAATATGGGTAATGCAGCTGAAGCTGATCCACCATTAAGGAAACATGTACTCCCTACTGTTATGGGGATACATTCAAGCATTCATCCTCCAACTGTTGAGGATAATAATTTTGAGATAAAACCCTCAATTATTCAGATGGTGCAAAACTGTGTACAATTTGGGGGGTTACCAAATGAGGATCCAAATCTACAAATCACTAAATTTTTGGAGTTATGTGCGACATTTAAAATGAATGGGGTGAGTAATGATGATGTACGATTGAGATTATTCCCATTTTCACTAAGGGACAGAGCTAAGAGTTGGTTGAATTCTTTACAAGCCAATTCTATACTTAATTGGGATGATTTGGCTCAAAAGTTTCTTGGTAAATATTTTCCTCCTGCCAAGTGAGCCAGACTTAGAGGAGAGATTAACAATTTCCATAAACTAGATGGGGAGTCTTTGTATGATGCATGGGAATGATTTAAGGAATTGCAAAGGAGATGCCCACATCATGGAATATTGAAGTGGTTGTTAGTTCATACTTTTTACAATGGTTTGGGGGGAAATACAAGAACGATAATAGATGTAGTATCAGGAGAAGCGTTTATGAGAAAAAGTGCGAATGAAGCGTATGAGCTATTGGAGGAGATGGCTATGAATAATTATAATTGGCCTATTGAGCGAGAAAATAAGAAAGTAGCGGGAATATTAGAAGTTGATCCAATTGCACTATTGACCGCTCAAGTAGCATCTCTAACCAAAAAACTGCATCAAACTAATCTCATCGCACAATCAATGCAAGTACAGAATGTCATGAGTTATGAGATTTGTGGAGGATCTCATTCTTATGAACAATGCCTGAGTACAGCTAGTTGCTCCACATATGTAAATAAGATGCCCTTGGAACAAACACAGTTACTCAAATTCCTATACACTTGCCTGGAAAAATCATCCTAATCTGTCTTGGAAAAATAATCAAGGGTTACAACCACAATATCCACAGTACCCACCTCAACAATCACCTCATCAACCAACTTATGGATTACATGCTAGACCATATTATGATCCAAACCCACGCTCATCTCATCCACCACCTCTTCAAATGAACCCACCAATAATTCAGCCAGACTAATTAAATCAATTCATGACAGAGACAAGGTCTTCCATCAGAAGTTTGGAGACACAAATAGGTCAATTGGCTCAAATGTTCTTTAGTAGACAACAAGGAAATTTGCCTAGTTCCACAGAGGTAAATCCTAAAGAACAATGTCAAGATGTCTTTGAGGAGTGGGACTAAGTATGATGGACCTACAGTGGAAGAGAAAGGGAAGAATACAGAGAAACAATAAGTTACTAGTCCAATTCAAGAGGAGGTTACTGAAGACCTTCTAAAACTAGAAAAACCAAAATATACTAAGCCTACACCAAAAATTCCATATCCTCAATGGTTTGGAAAGGCTAATCTTGGCAAACAACTCTCCAAATTCCTTGAAGTATTTAAGAAACTTCATATTAACATCCCATTTGTAGAGGCTCTAGAACAAATGCCTAGTTATGTGAAGTTTTTGAAGGAGATATTGTCTAATAAGATAAAAATGGAGGATTATGGAACTGTTGCATTGACTGAAGAGTGTAGTGCAATTATTCAAAAGAAGCTTCCTCAAAAGTTAAGAGATCTGAGCAGTTTTACTATACCTTGCACTATTGGAAATTTTCATTGTGAGAGAGCTTTATTTTATTTAGGTGTAAGTAAAAATTTAATGCTACTGTCTGTATTTAATGGACTTGGTTTGGGGGAAGCTAGACCAACTACTGTTACTCTTTAATTAGATGATCGTTCTTTAACTTATCCCAGAGGTATTATAGATGATGTTATAGTAAAGGTAGATAAGTTCATTTTCCCAGCGGACTTTATTGTATTAGATATGAAGGAAGATAAGGATCCTATTATATTAGGACGACCATTTTTAGCCACTAGGCAAGCGCTAATAGACATTCAAAAAGGAGAATTAAGGCTTAAAGTACAAGGAGATGAAGTCATTTTTTATGTTTTCAAAGCTGTCAAATATCCTTCAGCTAGTGACAGTTGCTTTTGGGTTAGTGTATTGGAGGAACCAATTAAAGGGGTTGAGTCTATTAAAGATCCATTGGAGTTGAGTCTGATAGAAAGTTCTGAAGAGTGTGCTGGTACTGAAGCTGGTGAGTATGTTAAGCAGTTGAATTCATCAGGGCAAATATGTAATAAGAAATATGAGGAATTAGGGCAAGTGCCTGAGAGACCTCTTCCATCCATTGAGAAGCCACCAGTTCTTGACTTAAAAACCTTACATGATCATCTTAAGTATACTTATTTAGGTAAGAATGATACTCTCCCAGTTATTATTTCATCTTCTTTATCTGAGATTGAAGAAGAGAAAATTCTAAGGGTATTAAGGGCTCACAAATTAGCAATTGGATGGACTTTAGCGGATATTAAAGGTATTAGTCCTTCGACAGTAATGCACCGTATATTAATGGAGGAGGATCGTAAGCCTAGTGTTGATGCTCAAAGGAGGCTAAATCCTTCAATGAAAAAAGTGGTAAGGAAAGAAATTCTTAAATGGTTAGACACTGGAGTAATTTACCCAATATTTGACAGTGATTGGGTTAGTCCTATCCAGGAAGTTCCAAAGAAAGGTGGCATGACGGTGGTTAAAAATAATAATAACGAACTTATTCCAACTCGTACGGTGACGGGGTGGATAATTTGTAATTATTACCGTAAACTAAATAAAACCACCAGAAAAGACCATTTTCCTTTACCTTTCATTGATCAAATGTTAGATAAATTGGCCGACCATCCTTATTATTATTTCTTGGATGGATATTTTGGATGTCATCAAATTCCTATAGCACCAGAGGATCAAGAAAAGACTACCTTCACATGCCCTTATGGAACATTTGCCTTTAAGAGGATTCCATTCGGGTTATGTAATGCTCCCGCTATCTTTCAAAGATGTATGATGACAATTTTTTCGGACATGGTGGAAGTATTGAAATTTTTATGGATGATTTTTCAGTTTTTGGACCCTCATTTGATGAAGGTTTACTTAATTTGGAAAGAGTTTTGAAAAGATGTGAGGAGTCCAATTTAATTTTAAATTGGGAGAAATGTCACTTCATGGTGACAGAAGGAATAGTCTTGGGCCACAAAATTTCACGCCATGGAATTGAAGTAGATAGGGCAAAGATATCAACAATAGAAAATTTACCTCCCCCAGTGTCTGTTAAATGGATTCGAAGCTTCTTGGGCCATGCTGGATTTTATAGGAGGTTTATAAAGGATTTTTCAAAAATTTCAAAGCCCTTATCTACCTTACTTATGAATGGTGTGGTATTCGATTTTGATTCTGAGTGTTTAAAGGAATTTAATACATTGAAGGAAAAACTAGTTTCTGCTCCAATTGTTGTATCACCAAATTGGGAAATTCCTTTTGAATTAATGTGTGATGCTATTGATTATGCAGTAGGAGCGGTTCTTGGACAGCGAGTTGACAAGGTATTTCGAACAATTTATTATGCTAGTCGAACCTTGAATGATGCTCAATTAAATTATGCAACTACTGAGAAGGAATTACTTGCAATAGTCTTTGCATTTGACAAGTTCATGCCATATTTAATTGGTAATAAGGTGATAGTTTACACAGATCATTTAGCTACTAAGTATCTTATGACTAAAAAGGATGCTAAACCTCGTCTCATTCGATGCGTTTTATTATTGCAAGAGTTTGATATGGAAATTCGTGATAAGAAGGGGATAGAAATTCTAGTTGCTGATCATTTATCTAGATTGGAAAAAGAAGAAGAGCATAGTGCGAAAGGAGAGTCAATTGATGAAAATTTTCCAGATGAACAATTACTTTTGATTGAATGTGAAGAGACAATACCATGGTTTGCAGATTATGTTAACTATTTGGTAGCTAAGGTTCTGCCTCCTGACATGTCAAGGCAGCAACTAAAAAAGTTCTATTCGGAAGTTAAGCATTATTATTGGGATGAGCCCATTCTTTTTCTTCATTGTGCTGACCAAGTGATTAGAAGATGTGTCCCAGAAGAAGAAATGACTTCCATACTTACTCATTGCCATACTTTACATTGTGGTGGTCACTTTGGGGGAACAAGGACAGCAACAAAAATTTTGCAATGTGGGTTTTACTGGCCTACGTTATTTAAAGATGCTAATGCCTTTGTTAATAGTTGTGATCATTGCCAAAGGATCAGTAATATATCCAGAAGAGATCAAATGCCAATGACTGGAATTCAGGAGGTTGAGCTGTTTGATGTGTGGGACATAGATTTTATGGGACCCTTCCCATCATCATATAATAATAAGTACATTTTGCTGGAAGTAAATTATGTTTCTAAATGGGTAGAAGTTGTAGCAACTCCTACTTGTGATGGTAAGGAGGTACTTAAATTTCTTCATAAGAATATTTTTACTCGGTTTGGTACTCCAAAAGCTATTATTAGTGATAGAGGTAGTCATTTCTGTAATAAATCATTTACATCTTTATGCGCTCGTTATGGAGTTCATTACAGAAAAGCTCTATTTTATCATACATTAGCTAGTGGTCAAGCTGAGGTGTCAAACCGAGAAATTAAAAGTATTTTAGAGAAAACTGTCAACATATCAAGGAAAGATTGGTTGAAAAAGCTTGATCATTCACTATGGGCGTATCACACAACTTTTAATACTCCGATTGGTATGTCTCCATATCGGTTGGTGTTCGGGAAGGCATGTCATTTACCAGTTGAACTTGAGCATCGAGCTTATTGGGCAGTGAAAAATTTGAATGTGGACTTATTTATGGCTAGGAAGAATCGACTACTAGAGTTGAATGAGCTTGATGAATTTAGAAATGAAGGTTATGAAAATGAAAATATTTATAAAGAAAAGTCTAAAGCTTTGAATAATAAGAAAGGATTTCCAACCAGGAGATAAAGTTATGTTATTTAATTCTAGATTGAAACTGTTTCCAGGAAAACTAAAGTCTAGATGGTCGGGACCGTTTATAGTTGTCGTATCGTTACCTTTTGGAGCAGTACAAATTCATAGCGAGAAAACAGGACATTTTAAAGTAAATGTCAGAGGTTAAAGCATTATTTGGAAGGACCGGTGGAAAAGTGTATATCAGTAATGGTTTTGGAACCCCTCTAAATGGTGTGTTCAGCATCCGGCTAAATGACGTTAATGACAGCGCTATAGGAGGCATTCCTATATTTTATTTTAGTTTTTGTTTTGAATTTTAATTAGTGGCCAATTTTATTTTTGGATTTTTGTAAAGTTTAGTTATTTTAATTCTATCTATTTTTCAGAATAAACTTTGTAAATATCGTGAAAATCGTGAAAAAATGTGTTTTTCAATTAGTCATTGGGCCAAGTCGCGACATTATACAAGTCAGAGAGAAATTCAAAATATGAAGAAGAGGCGGGTCGCGACTTGGGCAAATGAGTCGTGACCCTAGGCTGAAACAGAGAGCAAATCATTTCTAGAATTTGGGGCGGGCCGTGACTTGCCAAGTTGAGTCGCGGTGCTTGGAAAGTTAAATTTCTGATGGAATTTAAGGTGGACCGTGACTTGCCCAAGATGGGTCGTGGCGCACCTGTGTCAGATAGAATAAAGAAGGCTTAAACTCATATTTTTTTTTTCAGAAACCTTTTCTCATTTTTTTTTTCAAATTCTCTCATCTCAAATCATATTTCCTTAAGAAAAACCTCAACAATTTTTCCCTCTTTTGTTCTATCTCAAATTCTCTTCATTTATTTTTCTAGTTCCTACTTCATATTTCTTATTACTTTATTCCATTATTTTTTTTCTAACCCTAATTTGTGTTCTATTGATGCTTAGTAAGGGATTGAAGGAGGATTAATGGGTGGCAAAAAATTTCAACTTCAAGGCTTGTAAGTTTTCTTTTTGAAGTTTTTCTTGAGTTGCATTTATATTAAGAGATTGCCTTGGATGTTTGGACTATTTGTTGGTATATTGGGTGAAATTTTTTGGGAGATTTTAGTAAGGAAATTTCAGAGTTTTAGGGGAAGTGTTGCAGAAATTGTGTGCCATTTTTGAAAAAATTGTGAAGGTATGGGACCAAGGAAACAACCCATTAGGGCAGCATCTTCAAAGAATACTAGTCGCCATTCCTCATCCCATTCCAAACCACGCCAACCCCAGCCAAATCTGCCAACACCTCAGCAAATTTTAGAATATGATCCCGCGCGTTTCATTAATAAGGATGCCCATGATCTTTATCAAAGGATTTTCCAGTGGCCAGTTATTCAAGAGTGTGGGATGGACATTAAAGAAGAACTATACCCTAATGACACTTATCATATTATTAGGAAAGAAATTTTATGCCGAGGTTGGCAATTGTTTGTGGACGAAAAGATGCCAAAAGCCAATTGCTCCTTGCTTTATGAGTTTTACGCCAATTTTCTTAGGGTTGTAAATAGAAAGGTGTTTGTTAGGGGAGTTTCAGTTGAATGCGCCATTGATAATATTGATGCTCTATTTAATGTACTTAAGTTATCTCCAGAAGAGGATGAGTATTATCAATTGGCATATCATAGTGAGGTAAATTGGACTGAGGTGGCTGAGACCATAGGAATTCCTAGTGCTTCCTCTGTTATCCAGAATGGGGAGCAAAAACATTTAAGAAGATACCAAATGAATGTCGTAGATAAAGCTTGGACTCTTTTTATGAGTGCAAGGCTTATGCCAAACACCCACTTGTCTGAAGTGGGTACCGATAGGTGTCTTTTGGCATATGCCATTATGACAGGGCTCTCCATTGACATTGGGCGAGTTATTCGCCAGAGCATAAGGGATTTATGTTGCATGACTACTACTGTTGGGTTGGGGCATGGTTCCATGATTACTGATCTGTGTGAGATTTGGGAGGTGCTGAAGTATCCTAGTGATATTTTTAAAAAGGCTATGGGGGTTATTTCTCAGGCAACAGTGAATAAATTCAATGCCCCATCCTTAGAGCCACCAATACCGATACCCAGAAATGTTAGAGTTGGTAGGGAAGGAGAAGCAGTTGAGGAGCCCATACCAGCCACTGATCAAAAAGAGTGATAAGAGCAGTTGAGGAGGAGAGAAGAGAAGAATACCCTCAATATTTAGCACTGGAGGCTCCACCGGATCCACACTTGGCCGGACTCGATTACATCATCCTACAGAACCAGCATACGCACAATTATTTGGGCGAGCTTCATGATTTCCATAGAGCTCAAGTTTATGGGCAGAATGAGCTGGTTTACCGATGGTCGAACCAAGAGGCGGGCTGCCTATACTTCCCTTATCCATCACCTTGGCATCCATTTCCTTACCCACCATTATTCTGAAGTGATTCACACCAGGTAAGTTTTCTTTTCTTTACTTATTTTTAAACATTGGGGACAATGTTTAGGTTAAGTTTGGGGGAGGGAGCTTATTTTCTGTTAGTGATGTTCTGTGTGATTTGTTTATGTTAGTGTTTAGAATTTTGTTTTAGTGTGTTTAGTTTGGTACCAACATGAATGAAAATTGACAACAATTACCGATGAGAATAAAATGAATGTTATGAGTATAATTCAAAGAAAATGAAATCTGAAACAAATTTTGTGTGCTTGATTAAACATTTCATTAGTTCATTTTAGTTTAGATAACATTTGTTGAATATTTTGTCATGATGTTAAATTTATGTTTTTGATATTGATTATGCTTGCTGAAATGGGTTAGTGGAATGATTAATGGAAAGTGAAAATTATTTTCAACAATTCTAGAACTTGCTAACTTGTTATTTGAGGCAAAATAATATATCATGTATGCTTAGGAACATGATTTAGGCTATCATTTGGATCTTTTGAGCTTTTATTGCCAACCTTAAATTATTTAATCCTTTGGTTACCCTTTTTGAGCCTAATTTTGTATCCTTTTTGTTCTAAACCATCATTTAAGCCTAGTACTTTCAACTTTGTTATATATCCGTCCTTGATATACTATGAGCATATGATTGAGAAATAATTATGGGGATTGATGTGTAATGGGGTTTAATTGTGATTTGAGTGGGTTTAGAAAGTGAAAGTGAAAAATCTAGAGAGAATATATATATTTAAAAAAAGAAAAGAAAAAAATATAATGAAAGATATTTCAATACACTCCCAATATGAGTACATAAGAAAAATAAAGTTTAGGGGAGTGTAGTTATTATTGAAAAAAAACAAAATAAATAAATATATATGTGTTGACCCTTGATTTGGTCAACGACACGGAGCCAAGTAAAACGACAAAAACAAGATGAATTCAAGATAAAAAGATAAATGACACCAAAGATTTATGGTGGTTTGGCCCCAGAGATGTAATAACCTATGTCCACTTAGTGTTTTTATTAATGTAGAATCCCAAAAATTGGGATCAATGAACTAGGGTTAACGAGTTTCACAATCCTCGGGATGAATGCAATTTTGGCGGATAAAAACACTATAATTATCTCTCAAAATTCTCGAAAGTAAAAGTCCTCTCTCTTGAGCCCTTTGAGTCTTATTTATAGGCTCAAGGAGTTCTACCTGGGCCGATGGACCTTAATTACATTTAATACAGGCATCTCTAAACCAAAATGGAAATCACAATTATTACATAAATGCGGAATTACATATCTGAAATGTTGTGACGAGAATGGTCGCTCATAAAATATGTCGTCTGCTGAGTGAACTCTCTTCTAGTCGATGGTTGGACAGATCGTACTCACTTAGATGGTCACGTGTATCCCATGTGCTTGTTAATTCTGCCACGTCATCAGGTAAATCTTTTTTGGGTAAACATTTGCCCCCCAAGTTTATTTTACTGCGACCAGCATACAATAATCTTAATCGACCAACTCTTTGTCTGACCTGTCCCGTCTGTCAACACCTTTTCAAAAAAGTAAATAATCATGACTATTGCAGTTTCCCAAAAACGTTTTGATGGCTAACACGATTTCCCACACATTAAAAACTTACCCCCATCATTACCTCTTTTATTGTGCCACGATCAATATAAATAAACCACTTTTCTCATTTTTACCTTTTACCAAACCTTCCTCTCTTAAGAACTCAGAAGAAAATTACTCAAGAGAAGCCCAGAAAATTTCAGTGATCCGAGGTGTGTCCGACCAACCATGAGCAACAAAACCCATGACTTCTACACAATCTGCAATCCAAGTAAGTTTTTGAACTCCTTGTCTCTGTTTTACCATGCAAAATAAATTTCACGAGCTTTCTAGTATTCGAGTACGGGTTTTTGAATGTTTTTTAGAAAAAGTATTCTGGGGTAATAAGGCTCATACACAAAAACATGATAGGATAGGAGTTTTAAGTGGTAAAACATTAAGTGAGGCTTAGAAATCGATGTGGGAAGTAGAAATACTATTTTAGGGCCCAAAATCGAAGTGAAAATTAGAGTTTTATGCTTTTGAATTTTTTTTTACTTTTCCCGCCTGTTTTCGGAGTCGAAAAGTTTTTCTGAAAAACTTTTCACTTTCACTTTTTAATCTGTTTTTCCAAATTGCTCGCATACTTTTAGTGTTTACGTCAGGATGCTACTGGTCATATAAAAGCTTAACTTTTATACACGAGCAACGTTATCCCAACGTTTCCTCTTCTTCTATCTATTGGCCATAGATTCTCATCTCCCATTTTCTGTTCTTAGATATTCATGCACGATCCTTGGGGAGGTGAGAGGCCAATTGACGACGATCTTCTCGCGCTGCTGTTCGAGGATCAAGAACAACCGTCACTGTCATTTTTGGAAGTTCCATTTTCACAGCAAAACCCACCGACCAGCCCTTCGACCAATCAACCTAACATGGGTCGCGTGAAATACACTTCCCGTAGAAAGAAGAAAACAACCATCTCTCCTTCTAACCAGCCTGCCCCTCGCACTGAGAATCCTTCAACTAACCCCCAGCCTACAATAACTCGGGTATATTACTTAGAATTTTATTTCTCCTTATTCCCTCGCACTTTTAAATAACTTAAATTATATTGTCTGATCGTTTGTTTCCATCGAGTAATCATGCCTTCTGGAGAAGCCTTTGACCTATACACTGGCGATAATGCGCCTCCGAGCAAAAAGAGAGCGAACATGCAGCATCTTGGGGAGGGCAGCAGTGAACCCTCCAAAAAGAAGGCTCGAGCAAAGGATCCTCAACCACCTCCATCAGTTCCCACTCATTCAAGGAATACCACACCTCCCCCTCCTCCTTGCAATAGCCTTCCTCCCGTGCAGGCAAGGCAACCCTTAATCAACAACCTGCTGAGTGTCGCCTACATTGCTACTCATGAGAAGCTACAAAGGCTTTCAAGGCATCATCGTAGCCAGAAGGTCATCAGCCGCGGCCTGTCTAAAATTCTCAGCGTAAGTTTTTCTCCTTTCTCTAATTGAACAACACTTTCTTTCATTGCCCTTGACTAATTTACTGTTCTATTTCTATTCGCAGGGTATCCTCACAATGGGGCACGACTGGCGGCGAGCTGAGGAGTTCGAGGCTAAATTTGCTAAGGAGGTCAAGGCAGTCGAGGCCAGTTATGTCGAGCAGCTGAAAGCGGCCGAGGAGAAAAATGCTAGCTTGAGCAAGGAGCTGAGGAAACACCAGGAGGCATTGGTTAAAATTACTGAAGCCAAGGAGAAGTATAAGGAGGCTTTAGTACTAAATTTTAAAGAGGCCTCCAAACTTCAGAATGACCTGGTGATCAGTAGGAAAGAAACTGCTGAGCAAGAGGAGCGCGCTAATCGGCTCGAGTAGACCAATGCTCACAACCTGGAAAAATACAAGGAAGTGGCGTTCAAATGCTTCTACCTATTCTGGAAGAGAAACCCAGGGGAAAACTTTAACTACCTACCAGAGCACATGAAGCAGGCTAAGCTGTCCAAGTGCACTGCTTGCCTGGAAGAAGAGAAGAAAGCTCAGGAATCTCCTAAGATCTCTTTGGCGACAGGCATCGAAGGTGCCGAAGAGGATGCTGGGACTAATGCTGACTAACAATCCCAACAAGAACCTCCTGCTGCTCCATAATTTTATATATTTATTTTTATTTGTAACTAGGACCTACGAACCACGGTTCGTGATGTCAAGACAATTTTTTACTGCGTAAGGCAACTTCCTTTTAATTACTAATTACATCCGAGCAGCAATTGCTTGTGGTGTAACACATTTCAGTTTGGCATTATAATATTTTCTATTTATTATAACATCTTCTTGCATGACCAAACTTAGCATAGCCCTTTGTTTCCATTTTACAAAATCCAAAATTTTTGAAAAATACTCTAAGTGTTGTAGTATGCTTTCCCTTATTTTGCTCGTGTGTTTATATATACTTGTTGATATGCTTTGCTTGATTGGTACCTTATATGCTCCCAAGTGATTGAGGAGCTTAAGGTCCTCGGTCACTTGCCATGACCAAGACCTGTTCGAACATTACTGCTCGCGAATTTATAAAAAGCGATAATATTGCAAAAACTTGTAATAAATACAATAATTGGTAATAATAACTGGCTGCGCATAGTTCCTTTTAGTTCTCATAATAAATGGAAAAAATCATGTTTGTACGAGTGATAAAAAATTGATCTTACACTTGTAAGAGACCAGTCATAAAATTGACCAATCCTTATTCATAAACTTGTAAAAAGTGAAATTAATACAAGCCAGTTCTTTAAAAAGAATTGTTTATTGATAATACTTGCGCAAGTGTTCTCCATTCCAATAGTGAGGAATGAGATCTCTATTCAAGTGAGCAAGTTTATATGTGCCTAGTTAGAGGACTTCTTCAATCTGATACGGACCCTCCCAGTTAGGTCCAAGGACTCCGGCAGCTTGATCGCGTGTGTTAAGAAAAACTCTTCTAAGTACTAAATCTCCTGTGTTAAACTTCCTTTCTCGTACTTTAGAGTTAAAATATCGAGCCACCTGTTGCTGATAAGCTGCTAGTCGAAGTTGAGCTTGCTCGTGCCTTTCATCGACCATATCCAAAGACTCCATTAATAACTAATCGTTAGTACTTTGATCGTATGCCAACCTTTTATATGATGGCAGGTCTAACTCAACAGGCAACATGGCTTCATATCCATAGACTAGAGAAAATGGAGTATGGCCTGTTGTTGTTCGATGGGATGTTCTATATGACTAAAGGACTTCTGGTAGTTGTTCTAGCCATGCCCCATTTACTTCTTCAAGCCTTTTCTTCAGGGTGTCCTTCAGGTTCTTGTTGACGGCTTCAACCTGTCCATTTGCTTGTGGGTGAGCTACCGATGAAAACTTTTGATAATCCCATGCCTCTCGCAAAAATCAGTGAAAAGATCACTGTTGAATTGTGTGCCATTATCTGAGACAATTTTTCTTGGTAACCCATATTGACAAATGATATTCTTGACCACGAAATTAAAAACTTTCTTGGTCTTTATGGTTGCAAGTGGCTCAGCTCCGGCCCACTTCGTATAATAGTCAACAACAACTACTGCATAATTGACATTTCCTTTTCCTGTGGGTAAAGAATTGATCAAATCAATCCCCTATACTGCGAATGGCCATGGGCTTTGTATCTGTTTGAGCTCATTTGGGGCTACTCGAGGTATCTTGGAGAATCTTTGACACTTGTCACATTTTCAAACAAAGTCCATAGAGTCCTCATTCATGGTTGGCCAGAAGTATCCTTGCCGTAGGATATTTTTTGACAAACTTTGCCCCTCAGCGTGATCTTCGCAGAAACCTTCATGAACTTCTTGCATCAGTTCCTTGGCCTTTTCTTTAGAAACACATCTTAATAGCGGCATTGAGTACACTCTTCTGTATAAAATTTTGTCGACTAGAACGAACCGAGACGGCTGCCTCTGGAGGGTCCTTGCTTTGTTTCTTTCCACTGGCAACACTCCTTGCTCAAGGTATCTAATGAAGGGTGTCATCCATGTGTCTGTCGCTTGGATCACCAGTGAAGACTCCTCTGTTCGAATGCTTGGTGTTGACAAACACTCAACCGACACTATGTTCAAGGTGTTAGCATCCTTCGCACTTGCTAACTTGGCCGAGGCATCAGCATTTGAGTTCTAATCGCATACCTGTTGGAGAGTATACTTTTGAAACTGTGCTAATAAGTGCTTGGATTTGTTTAAATAAGCACCATCTTGAGACCTCGAGCTTGATGTTCTCCTATAATTTGATTAACCACTAGCTGGGAGTCACTGTAGATCTCAATTGACTTTATATCCTTGTCCTTGGCTAATCTTAATCCTGTGAGCAGAACTTTGTATTCAACTTCATTATTTGACGTTGTAACATCCAATCTGATTGCGCAATGGAACCGATGCCCTTCTGGGGTAATCAAGATCAGTTCTGCTCCAACATTGTGCTCATTGGAAGAGCCGTCTACGTATAGCTTCCAGGTAGGAGTGTGACTTTGGAGTCCAGTACCCTCCATCGGTTCAACATTTTGGATTCCAGTGAATTCTGTGACCAAGTCTGCTAGAGCCTGTCCTTTCACAGCTGCTCGAGGAGAATAGGAAATATCGAACTGCCCAAGTTCGACTTCCCATTTTAATAATCGACCGGCGACTTCTGGTTTCTGTAGGACTTGTCGTAATGGCTGGTCGGTGAGTACCACGATAGGGTAAGCTTGAAAGTATGGTCGCATCTTTCTGGAGGCCAGAATCAAACAATAGGCTAACTTCTCAATGGGCGAATATCACAACTCTACTCCCACTAACCTCTTGCTTACATAGTACACAACTTTTTGGACATGGTCCTCCTCTCTGATCAAAACTGTGCTAGCAGCATACCCTGTGACTGCCAAGTAGATGAATAAAGTTTCTTTTTCGACCAGTTTGGACAAGATCAGTGGTTGTGACATATGAGACTTTAGTGCATGAAAATCCTGCTCGCACTCTTCTGTCCACTCAAACTTCTTGTTGCCCCTGAGTAGATTGAAAAATGGAACGCACTTGTCCGTTGACTTAGAAATGAATCTACTCAAAGCGGAAATCCTCTTGGTTAGGCTTTGAACATCTTTAATTTTGGCGGGTGATTGCATCTCGATCAAGGCCTTGATCTTTTTGGGATTAGCTTCAATACTTCACGAGTTTACTATGAATCCCAAAATTTTTCCTAATCCAACACCAAATGAACACTTGAGGGGATTTAGCTTCATCTAATATTTGTTCAAGATGTTGAAGCATTCTCGCATGTCCCCGATGTGCTCTTTTTCTTTCTTCGACTTGACCAACATGTCATCGACATATACCTCCATGTTAACGTCGATCAGTTCTTTGAACATTTGATTGACCAGTCGCTGTTAAGTTGCACCAGCATTTTTCAAACCGAAAGGCATTACTTTGTAACAGTAAAGTCCTTTATCTGTTAGAAAGCTAGTGTGATCCTCATCAGGTGGATTCATACTGATTTGATTGTACCCAGAGTATGCATCCATGAATGATAAAATCTCATGCTCTGATGTAGCATCGACCAGAGGAAGTGGGAAACAATACTTCGGGTGGGCTTTACTGAGGTCTGTGAAATCCACGCATGTCCTCCACTTGTGATTCAGCTTGGGAAATACTACAGGATTAGAGACCCAAGATGGATAAAATGCTACCCTAATGAATCCATTCTCCTTTAGCTTCTCGACTTCATCCTTTAACGCCTTCAATCTGTCTTTGTCGAGCATCCTTCTTTTTTGTTGCATTGGTGGAAATTTTTTGTCTATATTTAAGACATGGATGATAACTGCTAGGTCAATCCCAACCATATCTTTGTGCAACCAGGCAAACACCTCCTGGTTCTCCTTCAAAAATTCCACCAATTTTTTCTTAGTTGTTGTCTCTAAGTTTTACCGACTTTCACAACCTTGGTCGGATCTGCCTCTTCTAGTTGGACCTCCTCAAGTTCCTCTACGGGTCCCACATTTTCATCAAAATCCCCAAAGCGAGGATCTAAATCTATATCCTCACTTTGGGCAACACCCTATTTGGTGACCCATTTTCACCTGATTGGGCTTGTACCTCATTTTCCAACAGCAACCTTTTCCCAGCATTTTCCCCTGATCCGCCTCTTTTTGCCTTGGAAATCGTGGAATTATAGCATTCCCGCGCTTCACGCTAGTTTCCCAACACGCATCCTACTCCTGCGTTGGTTGGAAACTTCATGGCTAAGTGCCAGACCTAGGTCACGGCTCGTAGGTCGACTAGAATAGGTCTTCCAATCACAACATTATACGCTGAAGGACAATCAACTACTATGAAAGTAGCGAGAAATGTCCTGTTCGCAGGTGCCACTCCTGCTGTGATTGGAAGTCTAATCGACCCATTTGGTGCGAGCCCTTCGCCGGAAAAACCATAAATGGTTTGGTTGCATGGTTCCAAATCTTGCACTGATAACTTCAGCCTCTCCAGTGAAGATTTGTATAGTTGACTGAGCTTCCTGTATCCACCAATACTCACTTGAACATCAAATTATCGATCTAGACATCAACGACCAGATGATCCGAATGGGAAAATCGAACATGCTGAACGTCAAGCTCAGAGAAAGTTATCGGTTCTTCCTTTGTTCAAGATTTTTTGGGAGTTCACTCCTCTATGTTCAGCATTTCAATATCCTGGTCGTGATGTAAGGTTCGGGCATACCTTTCCCTTGCCTTCCCACTATCACCCGTCAGGTGTGGGCCACCGAAGATGGTCAGTAATGTTCCGACGAATGGAGCTGGCTGTAAAGGGGGCGAGCGTTGGTGTGCAAGTGCTTGCTCGTTGCCTCCTTGAGCCTCTTGCTGAGAATCTCGAGCCGCTCGCACATACCTCCTCAGGTGTCCTTGTCTAATAAGGAACTCAATATCATCCTTGAGCTGGTTGCACTCGTTGGTGTCATGACCATAGTCGTTATGAAAACGACAAAAATTGGTTGTATCTCTCTTGGAGATATCTTTCCTGATTGGGGTTGGTCGCCTGAAGGGAACAGTTGTGTGAGTCTCTTGATACACTTCTACTCTGCTATCGACTAGGGTCGTATAATTGGTGAACCTCGGCTCGTATTTGTTACTTTTAGGGCGCTTGTTCTCAGATGTTGATGGCTCGTGGTTCGCCTTTTGTCCTCCATTTTTCCCATTATTTTTGCTATTGCCATTGGTTTTCCTAGACCCACTGGCAGCTCTGGTGGGATCTTCTTTCGGACCCTGATCATTGCGGGCGACTTCCATTCATTGGCAATGGTCTCCTTGAGCTTGATGTACCTGTCTGCTCAGTCTAGAAATTCTTGGGTGCTCTTGACCCCATTCTTCCTCAAACTATTCTAGAGGGATGAATGGCACCGTACTCCAGCAGTAAGAGCCATCATCTTTCCTTCATCACCAACCGTCTTAGCCCCAGCAGCGGCTCGCATGAAACATTGGACATACCCCTTCAAGGTTTCTCCCTCCTTCTGACGTATCTCGACCAGTTGATTGGCCTCGGTCGGATGTACTTTACCAGCATAAAACTGTCAATAATACTCCTTCATGAACATTTCCCAAGATACTATGCTGGCTGGAGGGAATTTGAAAAACCACTCCTGAGTAGTCTAGGATAAGGTGGCTGGAAAGATTTTGCACCCAGCATCGTCTGACACCTTTTGGATGTCCATCTGTATCTCGAATTTGTTCATGTGAGATACATGGTCTTCTAATCTAGTGAAGTTGGGTAAGACTGGCATCTTAAATTTGCTTGGAGTCTCGGCCATCGTGATTCTTTGCACAAACAGAGTGCCCCATCTCTGGTCAAATCAATGTGGGATGTTTAGCTTCCCACTTGTTGCTGGACGACTTGATTCAACGCATCGAGCTGGGCCTGCACAACGTCTGGTACTATTGGAGCGACTGGTGCTAGAGGGGCATACTCGTTGTTTCTTTCTCTTCTGTCATTGAGAACATCCCTCAAATCCTCATCCCTATGCCTCTGTTCGCTCGTGCCCAGTCGATCAAAGACGTTGGGCTGTCTAGGCTACCACCCAACATTCTGGCTCGTTGGCTGATTCTCTCTTTGAGGAGGGTTCTGTTCTTCACTCCTCTCTCCTTTCCGTCGACAAGTGTTCCCTCTGCCAGAATCTGCCTCATTATAGTCATGGCCATCCCTAAAATGAGACCGACTACGGTGTGGCCTGCTGTTCGTATGTTTCCCCCTCCTCTCACTGGCATGTCTCGACCGACAGGTGGAGGCCTGCGTTGGTCAGTGGTTCCTCGGGCATTATTATGTCGAGGAGGAGCCCTGACCACAGAGCCTGATTCAACCTACCTTCTGCTTGTAGAAGGACGTTGTCCCCTGCTTGGTGGGTTTGGCTCCTCAGTAGTCTGGCGTCTAGGACTTCGAGGAGGCTGTCCAGCCCTATTCTGCCTTTATTGCAAGGGATTATCTCGACCAGCATGAGAGGGTGGTTGCTGCTCAGGATCCTGAATTGCTTATCCTGTTGAGCAGCAGGGGTTGCTTCGGCCTCTGAGGGTTTGCTGGTTGAAGTGGAGTGTGGTGATGTTGGGGATGATCTAAATGTGGACCTTGATGTGTTTGCATACTAGGTGGCTGATCCGGTTGGGAGGCAATTGCAGGCTGTCCTCGAGCTAACTGGATGGCTACCTCTAGAGCGGCAGTGGCATCTCTCTACCGGTGGTCCATGTCGGCTTGTCGCTCATTCAATTCTTAGCGCTGCCTATCAATCTCTCTTTGTTGTAACGCGATCGTTTCAACCACAATTTCCTGATTAGCCCTTACATTGGCTAATTCCTCCTGTAACACTATCAGAGTCGTCCTCAAAGTCTCAGAAGCCATTTCCTCCTCTTCAAATTCCACTTGTGGCTCATCCTCAGCCAAATTTTGAGGAGGAGGCTGGCTTGGTGTTGTACCAGAGGTTTGTCCAGTCTTCCTAGCTATTTTCGCCATTTGATCTTCTGGGAGGTCTTGAATTCAGCTCTCAATGAAAGCACCAAAATGTTGAAAATGACAAAAACAAGATGAATTCAAGATAAAAAGTTAAATGACACCAAAGATTTATAGTGGTTCGACCCCAGAGATGGTAATAACCTACGTCCACTTAGTGTTCTTATTAATGTAGAATCCCAAAAACTGTGATCAATGAACTAGGGTTCACGAGTTTCACAAGCCTTGGGATGAATACAATTTTGGCGGATAAAAACACTATAATTCTCGAAAGTAAAAGTCCTCTCTCTTGAGCCCTTTGAGTCTTATTTATAGGCTCAAGGAGTTCTAACTGGGCCGATGGGCCTTAATTACATTTAATACAGGCGTCTCTAAACCAAAATGGAAATCACAATTATTACATAAATGCGAAATTACATATCTGTAGAGAATATCTGAAATGCTGCGACCACACGGGTCACTCATAAAATATGCCGTCTGCTGAGTGAACTCTCTTCTGGTCGATGGTCGAATAGATCGTACTCACTTAAATGGTCATGTGTATCCCACGCGCTTGTTAATTGTGCCACGTCATCAGGTAAATCTTTTTTGGGTGAACAATATATCTCTCTAAAGAAAATAAGTAAGAGAGGGGATTATGGGATTGTATTCTTATGGAAATAAAGTTGGTGAGTTTTGGTCATGTGCTTATAGTAAAGTGAGCTTAAATATTCATTTTTCATCTACCTTTACCTAAGCCAATGTTACAAGCCTATAAAAGTCCTATTGATTCTTATGCATATCATGATTTATATTAGTGGAGAATAACAAGTAACTGAGCTTATGGAATTATTTGGTTTAAATGGATCAATTGGAAATAAATTTGTTGAGGATAATTGATTTCAAATTCATTTATTTAATGATCATGAGTTGATTTTCCAAATTGTTAGTAGACTGAGGTGTGTTGATGAAGTGTTTTGATCAAAATTTTAGATTGAATAAACAATTGAGTAGTTTTATGAGAATTATATGATTAACATTCATGATTTTGAGGCATAATTATTGTTGTTGGTATAGTTCATGTTGTTAGAATTTAGGATCGTGAAAATATGTATATACGAAAGTGCACGCAATCGATTCAAGTAATATATTATAAGTAAAGTACCGTTCCCTCAAAGACTATCTTCCAAGTACCACTAATTGTTCTTTACATTTCTATTTGGAAACTAAGAATTTTATTTTTAAATTTGAAAATAACTTCAAACAAAAACAACTAAATAAAAGATTTAAATCACTATGAAAAAGACCTAGGGTGCATTTCATCAACTTTTCATTCTACTAATTGTATTAATCAATTCTAGATTTCTTTCTTTCTATTCTAATAGCAGGTTAACATAAATCGATTCCTATTCTTTTTCAAGATATAAGATCTCAGCCTATATGCAGGTTTTCTACATCTCTGTGATAAACTTAAACATATAGAAGGCATTAAGCATGGAAACCTAATTACTACACAAGTCATACATGTACTTTCGTTCAATATTCAACCTATATCTATATAATGATAGCATATTCAATTCTCATCTTTCGAATTTTGAATCAAAATCATAAAATCAAGAAAATAGTGATCAAGTATTTACTAGCATTAAACACACATTATATAGATTAGAATGGAGAAGAAAAATCAAAAGAACATCATAATTCAATTAGATAGAAATCCAAGTGACTACATTAAACCCTAGATAAAAAATGTTCAGTTCATATCAGACATGACTAAATCAACAAAATAATTATTCAAAAGCATAAGATTCATAAACTTGAAGAAGAAATAAAAATATGAAACTGCAGAATATCTAGCCTAAGAACCACAATTAGTCTCTAAAAACGTAATTGAAAATTGAATTAATGACTTAATTAAACCCTAAACACAAAGTTATAGTAAAAAATTAAAAGAATCTTAGTTTTTCCTTGTGCGGGCAACAACTTGGACTTTTCTAGGTCGCGGCCCGTGTCTGTTTTGGGGCATTTCCTTCTCGTTTAATGGCTTCAGGTGCCACGACTCAAGAATCTCAATTCGTGGCTCGTATCTGAATTTCCCCTTAGCTAATCCGATGTTTCCCTCTTGAGTCCCGACTTGTAAGCCCAAGTCATGACATTAATTCCTTCCAGCAAGCATATGCGCCTCTGACTTCACCTTGAGTCACGACTCATAAATCCTAGTCGCGACTTTAATTCAATTTTTTCTCAGATTTGATCGTTCAGCTCATCTCTTCATCAAAACCCGTCCTTTAAGCATCCTTGGTATCATTTTTAGTCCAATAACCGCCAAAAGCCTCGTTTTCGCTTCTTTTTTATTTTTTCTCATGATTCATCGCACCAACCTACAACAAAGACAAACAAAAACGTATTGTTGCACAAAACACACATAAAAACTCAATATTACAACGAAAACACCTTCTAAAATGACCCTAAAATGAAGTTATCATTATCCAGTTCCAGAATTAACTCTTAAGGGAATGATCCGTTAGGAAAGTGTGGATCCTATTATTGTAAATCATGTTCCCAGCCATTCATGATATTGAATATCTAAGAAAAAATACACTAGCCTCATTATACTAAGAAACCTTAACGGGTGAATCAAAAGATCCAATAAGCACAAACAGGAGTTCACGACTACTCAAGATTTAGGCTGATCTACAAATGATCATCTATTATGATAAGAATTAAATCTTTATGGCAAACAGAAAGTTTATAAAGATAGTTAATTCATATTGGTTTTGTCAAATATAATCTCTATTATATACAATACCTTTACCAAGATGTCTATCCACATCAATATTCTGAATCTAGACTACTCACATCCCGTACACTTAGTAAACCGTACTAGTAACCATTCATTAAATATTCCTTACTTTAATATGTTGCTGGCTATTTTATTCATTGTATATGATCTTAATTCTCTCTCACTAATACAAGAACATATCCTCATAAATGAATATATAATTTTCTTGATATTCATATAAATTATTCAAATAATAATTATAACATTCAAATATAATAAAATTGAACTTTTATTTAAATCAATAAAATGTCTTTACATGCTTTTAGGGCATAAATCCTAACAATCTCTCACTTGCCCTCAAAGCAAGTGAGGCATCTCCCTTAATCCCATGTTGCGCACATGACCCATAGACGACTTTCTAGGAAGTGTCTTGGTAAATGGGTCTGCCAGACTTTGTTCCAACGCTATCTTCAAAATAGTCACATCATCCCGCTGCACAATCTCTCTAACCAGATGGTACTTCCTTTCTATATGCTTTCGTCTCTTATGGCTTCTAGATTCCTTAGAGTTATCTACTGCTCCAATTTTTTCACAGTACTGGATTTGTGGCTTCTCCATATCTAGAATTACTTCTAGATAAGTGTAGAACTTTCTAAGTGATACCGCTTCCTTAGCTGCTTCACAAGCCCCTATATACTCGACTTCCATGATTGAATCTAAATTACTCGAATATTTAATACTTCTCTAGACTACAACTCCTCCACCAAGAGTGAACATTGACCGAGATGTCGACTTACGACTGTCTTTGTCTGATTGGAAATCAGAATCAGTGTATCCAGTAGGGTTTAGCTCACCCCCTGAATATAAAAGCATATAAGGTCTCGTTCTCCTAAGATACTTGAGAATGTGCTTTACTGCAATCCAATTTTCCAAACCAGGATTTGATTGATAACCGCTTACAATCCCTACTGCATAGCATATGTCGAGACTAGTACATAACATAACATATACATTAGACTCCCAACTTTAGAAGAATAGGGATACTTTCTCATGTCCTCTTCTTCATGAGGTGTCTTTGGACATTGCTCTTTGGAAAGAGTTATTCCATGTCTTGTCGATAACTGAACTTTCTTGGAGTTCTCCATAGAGAACATTTCAAGCACCTTGTCTGTATAATTAGCCTTAGAAAGTTCCAAGAGCCTGTTCTTCCTATCCCATAGGATTTGGATTCCTAAAACATAGCTCGCTTTGCCCAAATCTTTCATTTGGAACTTTTCAGCTAACGACTTCTTCACATTTGACACTATCTCTACATTGTTACCTATGAGGAGAATGTAATTCATGTAAAGAACTAAGAAGACCACCACTTTACCTTTGACATATTTATACACACATGCTTCGTCGACATTCTATTCAAAGTCATATGTTTTAATTATCTCATCAAAGGAGATATTCCAAGATCTAGATGCTTACTTTAATCCATAAATGGATTTCAGCAGTTTACACACCTTATGATCTTCCCCATCCTTAATGAACCCTTTTGGTTGTATCATATAGATACTTTCATCAAGATAGCCATTCAGAAAATTTGTCTTGATGTCCATTTGCCATATCTCATAGTCATAGGTGGCAGCTATGGATAAGAGGATGCTAATGGGTTTCAACATTGCCACAGGAGAAAATGTTTCTTCATAATCAACACATTCTCTCTGAGTGTAACCTTTGCCTACTAGCCTTGCCTTGAAAGTATTTACATTCCCGTCTACACATCTTTTATTTTTGAAGATCCATATGCACTCAATGGGCCTGACTTCTTTAGGTGGGTCTACAAGTTCCCAGACAGAATTGGAATACATCGATTCTATTTTTTGGCTCATTGCTTATTTCCATTTATCCATTTTAGGATCATCCATTGCCTCATTCAAGGTTAATGGATTGTCCTTGTCTGTAACAAAAACAAGGACATGTGCCTCATGTTCGTAGCAAACAGGTTGCCCACGAAAATTCATACTTCAGACCTCGAACCAAGTTTCCTTGATTTAGGTCTAAGAACATGAGCAGGACAACCCTAAATGCAGTATGGTGCAAACTAGGTTTGTTACCATTCCATAGTTCCAGTGACATTTTTCTTATGGTCTTAGATGGGACTACATTCAAAATGTAAGTCACTGTTTTAAGTGCATATCCCTAGGAAGAGAGAGGAAATGAAGAGAAGCTTAGCATAGACCTGACCATGTCCAACAAGTTCCTATTTCTTCTTTCTAAACCACCATTTTGTTGTGGCATTCCAGGTGCTGTGAGTTGGGATAGAATACCATTCTCCAGCATGAAATCTTTGAATTCCAAATCCTAATATTCACCATCTCGATCTGATCAAAGTGTTTTAAGAGTCTCACCTAATTTCTTCTCAGCCTCAACTTTGAAGTCTTGAAAATTACCGAAGGTTTCATACTTTTTAAGCATTAGATAAGTATGCCCATATCTAGTGAAATAATCAATAAAGGTGACAAAGTACTCATATCCACCTCTAGCTTGTACGTTGATTGGACAACAGACATTGTTGTGTACAAGCTCGAAAGGCTCTTTAGCTCTATTTCCTATCGTTGAGAAATGACGTTTTGTCATTTTTCCTTCTAGACAAGACTCACAAACCAGAAGAGTTCCAACTTTTAGTTCTCTCAATGGTCCATCTTTTGTTAAACAGTTTATCCTGTCTAGTTCTATATGACCAAGTCTAAGATGCCAAAGATATGTGTCATCCTCATTTTAAACTTTGTCTTTTGTTTCCTTTCGGTTTAGGAACTTTAAATAATTCTCAGTTATTTAGCGATCGTTCATTTGGCTTGAGCATATATAGTCCGTTTGTATGTTCCGCTTCACAAATTTTGAAACCATTCTTTGAAATAACAATCGCATTATTTTTAAAAGAAATGTCAAAAGATTGTTCATGCAACATGGATAAAGAAACTAAGTTTCTAGAAAATCTAGGAATAATATAAACATTATTCAAAATAAGATAATTTTTCCCAAAAAATAAACAGACTATTCCCTTTGCTCTTGTTGAAATGAGAGCTCCACTTCCTACTCGCATAGTCACCTCACCATCAACGTTCCCTTGAATGCTCAAGTATGTACATAGAATAACAAACATGGTTAGTGGCTCATGAATCTAAACCTCAGGAGGACATATCTTCTTCCACTATACAAGCTTCATGTACAAGTAAATAAGATGTACCTTTCTTTTTTTGCTCAGTGAGATACTTTTTACAGTTTCTCTTCCAGTGAACTTCAACTCCACAGTGGAAACACTTTGCCTTTGATTCCTTCTTTTTTGGAGTTGCTTTCATTCTTGTTCTCCTTAACTTTTGGTGTCTTCTTGCCTTTCTTGGAATTCTTGACCTTACTTTTGTCCATGTCATTGTTCTTCTTCCTCTTCTTGGTTTTATCCTAAGAGGTTGAAGGTTTCTCCTCTGTACATTTGCCTCAGCCTCTTTGGTTATGGATTTGTTAAGAGACTCAAATATCTACAGCTCATTCAACAACTAGGTCATGTTGAATTTCAACTTATTAATAATAAATTTGGTTGTGAACCCAGAGAAAGCAGGAGTGAGCAATTCAAGTATGATGCTTTCTTGTGTATGCTCATTAATGACGACCCCATATATTTCTGCTTCATGCATCATGTTGATCATGCTCAAGATATGTTCACGAACAAAACACCCTTATTCATCTCAATAGTCATGTATTTCTAGTAGCCTCATGTCTACTTTGATCAGATTGCTGCCCAAACATGGCCTGCACAGATTCCATTATCTCAAAAGCAGTTTCCATGGGGTCATGCTTTGTTCTCAGAATATCATTCATGCTGACTAGCATGTAACGCTTAGCCTTATTATTAGATTGAATCCAAGCATCATATCTGTTCCGAATATTCTTTGGGGCATTGGCATTAGGCTCTTTAGGACATTCCTTAGTTAGGATAAATTTGTTGTTCTCACGGATCAACATTAAATTTAGATTCGATTTCCATCTTATAAAGTTATCAACATTAAGTTTTTCAAGTAAAAGTAAAGAAGTAATCAGATTGCCAACTGTTGTCCATATTTTCCACCAAGAACACGTGGCATTGTCAAGTGGGCCTCATGCATTCTTAAGAGAGGTTAGGGCCAAGCGAACATTGACCAACTAGAGGCCTAAAGGCCAACACCCATCCTAGGTCCAATGACATGCGAATAATCCAGGTGTAGCAAGAACCCAGAGATGCGATGAAGATCCGGACCAACTTCATGAGTGCCCGCAACCTCCATCCTCTGGGAAGTAGATTGTTGCGGTGGACGTCCTAATTCAAGAGCCAGATCTCATCATGTGGGATCTAAATTGAGCTTCCAGATAGATCCTTGCATTTCGATCCGCTATCAGGATACATACTTTGATTCGTCATCGCTAACTAATGTCTGTCTTGGTAAATGAACTCGGACCATACGTCCTTGTGGAACAGGACCAACTCTTCATCTGGCGACGTGTCCCCAAGAAATTCGATAGTTGGTTTCCTCAACTAACCTACAAAAAGGATATGCACGGAACGTACAATGTTCCTAGGGATCGTTACTACCACTAATCTGACAGATCCTGTCCCTAGAATCCCCCTGATAGTCAATGCATATCAGTTAGGAGATGACACATCCCATGTGGATCTGCGAGACGACCCCAATGCTCGAACGGAGGAGGCTCGTAAAGAGAAGATTCACCCTCAGGGAGGTGACTTGAGGAATAACCTTAACATCAGGAGAAATGAGAAAGTTCCCATTGATGATAGAATGGCCGACAGTTCATGGAGCTGCTAGTTAATCTCAAAAAGGTCACGGATCGCTTGCTCTGAAAACAATAAGGTGGAGGTTCTGATTCTGAAGATGAAGAAAAGGAGCCATGTGCAAAACAAATGCTAGACATTGTATTACCCAAGGGGTTCAAGATGTCGGATAAACCTGCCTACACCAAAAACACTGATCCTAGAGATCATATATCCTACTACAATCGTCTGATGATCGTAGCCCATGTCTGCGACAACAGAAAATGCCAGTGTTTTTTGATCTCCTTAGCCGGATCAGCAAAAGAATGGTGGAAAAGGCTCAAAACAGGATCAATCCAGTCTTGGTCTGGATTGCAGTTGGCCTTCCGTAAGAAATTCGTAGCTGCCCAGAAACTGGACATGGAGGTCAGTGCGTTGGCCAACATTAAGCAACATCCCACTGAGACCCTTAGGGCTTATAGCCAACACTTCGCAGAGGAAGCTTCAAAGACTAAGGTGGATGATGGGCAACGTTTATAATCCCTCCAATCCAGAATCAGAACTGGATACCCTCTCTAGGATGACATGCAACGCAGTAAGGCGACAACTCTAGTAGAGTTTATAAGAAGGGCTCAAGGCTTCATACACAGGGAAGAAGCTTGAATCCAAGCTTTTGGATGGCCTTCGGCACCGCAACCAAAAGTACAGACAATTCCTGGGTACAGAACGCAATACCCGGAAAATCCTTATCTGGTTCAGCAATGTCTGGACCCGATGGAACTCCGGGATGCAGCTCATGACCCTAGATGTTTATATTCTTGCTTCATCAAGATTTGCTCCAACATTTGCAAGCTCTTTTTTTGGATACAGAGTGGCACTGTTCAGATACAGTGTTGCTCCCAAAGCAATTCAATAATACCAAACGGAACCATCAAGAATCAGAGTCGAACAGAGCCCACAAAGAAGGGAAAGAGGGGGTACAAGCCCCAATACAAAGAATACATGAACATGGTGGATACCCGAGAGAATATCTACCTCGCCTTAGGCAATGTAGTGCACTACTGGAAACCAAGCCCCATGTTTAAAGGGGGAAAGAACCCAAGGGATGCAAGCAAAAGATTTTCCTATCACACGGAGATAAGCCATACAACTGAGGGATGTTGTCAGCTGAAGGAAGAGATCAAGAACCTAATCAAGTTGGGACACCTCCACTAGTGGATCAGGATGCCCACTCCAGGACAACCTATAGCACCCGGAAAACCCATTGTTAAGGGAGAACCTGGACAATTTAGACCTCCTCAGGGAGGGTATGTCCTAGGATCGGGAGTACGGGCCTTTTAGGGGGCCCCAATAGTGCGACCTCCGGGAGGCCCAATGGCTCCTAGATCCGGAATGCCGTATCCACCCGGAACTTCATGTAATGACCCGACTAACTTACAGACCTCGGACCATTAAAAACTACTAAGCATAACTACTATTTTGGAATACATATATAAAATAATAGAACTTTATTATAAAAATACAAAATACGAGATCCCATTGTTATTACAAATAGTCATAAAGAAAACTAAACCTTTATTATTAATAGTTCAAATACTAAATGTGGAAAAATAAAAATACATAATTAAAAAGACTTGAAACAAAATGTCATCCTCGATCTTTCCCATCAATCCATTCATTCAGTTCTCGCCCAATACACATGCCAAAACTGCCATGAATTCGTCCCGCCCTCCATGCTAATTTTCATGCACCATCTAAAATAAAAAAGAATGAGCCTAATGCCAGTAAGGAAAAACTACTAAAACATATCATAAATCATAAAACATATGGTGTAAAAACGTAAATAATAAAACATATGACTACAAATTAATGTTCATTAACTTATTACCATAGTATGTGATAGAAACCATCTAAGTCCTCTTGCTACTATTAGAGGTAGATTTAGACACAAATATAGTATATGATAAACCATCTTGATCCTCTTGCTACTATTTAGAGGTAGGTTTAAACAGAACTATAGTCTACAATAATGATAAAAAATCTTGGGATTTGGTTATTAGCTATCTAAGCAACCATATTTCCCAAGCGACTTCAACATAAAACATATACATACATACATACATACATATATACATACATACATACATACATACATACATACATACATACATACATAAACATAGCATATAAACATAATCATAACACATAGAATATAACCTATTTTCCTTACCAAAAACTGGGATATTATAGACAAGAGCGGGATTGGAAAATCCTAAAACCAAAAAGTAAAAATCATAAGTTTCCTAAAGAAAATAAGATGAAGAGAAGATCTAAACCATCAAGATAAGAACTTACCAAACACCTTTAGTTTCAAAGGAATCAAATACCTAATCAAAAGCTGTTATAACAAGTTATGATTTTGAAGAAAATGAAAAGAATAAGAGGAACTATAATGAACTAAACCTGAGGGTTAGAATACCTTAGATAGATTATAACTTCGATCTACACCTTAATACCAAAATAACACTCTATCTTACTTCCCCAGTGTTTAGAAATGCATGGATTTGAAAGCATTTAACCCCAAAACCCTAGTGTTTCTCTCTAGAACGAACTTAGCAGCTTGGAGGCTCTGAAAAATGCTTGAATGATGAAGAAAATGGCTGAGTGAAAGGTCCTATTTATAGAGTTCAAGGAGTTAAACTAACTCCTTTTAAAATGAATAAATAATTGAATAAAAATTGAATTTATGCTCAACAGATGCCCAAAACTCAGTCAAAAACATTCAAGAGCATGTCCAAGTTGTTGAGGGTTGTTTCAAGCTCGGATTCCACAGATTTTCAAATATTCCAAAGGGAGCCGATATACCCCACCGCCCCCCCCCCCCCCCCCCCCCCACAAAGGTGATATATCACCTACCCCATAATCCCGAGTCTCCATGGTTTTGTTCGTGCGAAGTCGATACATTTTCTGTATCAATCATACACTATTATATCAAACACTATTATATCGGCATACACTATTATATCAAACACGTTTTTGCACACTTTCAGCACACTTCAATTTGTTTAAACCACTTTGACTGAGTAAAATGTGATCCTAATAGCTGAGGGAAGATTCTAGACTTCCTAGGTTTATCCTTGATTAATTTATTCATCTAAAATTCTTAAATCCTTAATAAACATACATGTGACAAGTGTCACACTCTTAGTTATTCTATCTAAACCTAAGGTTATAATAAATGTCATTTCTAGGACCAGCTATATTAATCAACCCTTTCTATAATATTAATATTTCTAAACTGTAGGCTAAACTTATAAAATTCATAGCTATCTCTATGAGTTTCTGACTAAATCCCGACTTGAACCAATAACCACGAAAACTAAAATACTACAGCATAAGCTACTACTATCTAGCTAAGTAAAATTCTGAGACGCTAAAATTCTTCCCTACTTAAAATAATTTTGTCCCTGAAATTTACTTACCAAACAATTTTAGATACTGTGCTCGAATGTCTTCCTCCAACTCCCACGTTGCCTCCCTTTTTGTACTATTACTCCATAAGACCTTGACTATTGGAATACTCTTAGAACATAATTTCTTCATCCCCTTCTCTAGGATGTTAACCGGTCATTCCTTGTAACTCAGATCTTTCTGAAGTGCTAACGTATTATACTTGAGAACGTGGGATGGGTCTGACACATATCTACGCAACATCGAGATGTGAAACTCATTGTGGCTATCTCCTACAACTGGTGATAGGGCTAATCTATATGCTATTGGTCCCACCTTATCCAATATCTCAAAAGGACCTATAAACCGAGGACTAAGTTTGCCTTTCTTCCTAAACTGCTTCACTCCATTCAAAGGAGATTTCTTAAGAAGACTTGATCTCCGACTTTGAATTGCAGATCTCATCGTTTGGCATTTGCATAACTCTTTAGTCGACTCTGAGTACTGAGCATACGTTTTCTAATATGATCCACTACGTCTTGAGCCTCTCTAATAGCTTTGGGTCCAAGAAGTTGTCTTTCTCCTACCTCGTCCAAATGTAACGGTGACCGGCATTTCCTTCCATAAAGTAGCTCATAGGGTGTCATATTGATCATTGCCTGGTAGCTATTATTGTAGGAGAACTCCATAAGTGGCAAATACTTACTCCACAATCCTCCAAAGTCTAGTACACAAGCGCACAACATATCTTCTAAAATCTATATGGTACGCTTGGACTGACCGTTGGTCTAAGGATGAAATATCGTACTGAGACTTAGCTTGGTACCCATGGCTTGCTGCAAGCTTCCCCAAAATCTCGATGTAAACACCGATCCTCTATCGGATACTAAGGTCTTAGGGATTCCATGCAATTGTACAATTTCTCGAACATAAATGTCTGCATACTGGTTCGCAATGTAGGTAGCCTTGACAGGCAGGAATTGAGCTGACTTTGTGAGTCTCTCCACCACAACCAAAGCCGAGTCATGTTGCCTACTTGTTCATGGTAATCCTGTCATGAAGTCCATGGCTATGTCTTCCCACTTCCATTCCAGAATACTAAGCGGTTGCAATAAGCCTGCGGGTCGCTGATGTTCCGCCTTTACTCTGCTACGTCTTTCTTCATTCCCAACCACCAATATAATGCCTTAAGGTTGCGAGTCATCTTGGTAGACCCCGGGTGAACTGAGTATGGGGTAATGTGTGCCTCTTCTAATATCTTCATCTTAATTCCATGGTCATTCGACATGCATACCCGACCTTTATATCTCAAGAACCCCTGTCCTGTTATAGAGAAATCTATAGTCTTTCCTTCTTTGACTGGAACCATATACGATACGAATGTGTCATCATGCCCTTGCCCAATCCTTATATCATCTAGTAGACTCGACTGAATGGACAAGTTAGCTAGTTGACCCATGACGATTTCTATCCCGACATTAATCAGCTCTTGCTAAAGCGGCCTTTCAATCCCGGATAATGCTGCCAGATTTTCATAACTTCTCCGACTTAATGCATCTGCAACTACATTTTCCTTTCCTGGGTGGTATAGGATTTCACAGCCATAGTCCTTTACTAGTTCTAACCACCTGCGCTGCCTCATGTGGAGCTCCTTCTGTGTGAAGAAATATTTTAAGCTCTTGTGGTCCGTATAAATCTCACACCGTTCTCTATAAAGATTGTGGTGCCATATTTTCAATACGAAGAACATTGCTGCCAACTCCATCTCATGTGTTGGATAGTGTTGCTTGTATTCCGTCAGCTGCCTTGAGGCATACGCTATCACCTTGTCATTTTGCATCAACACACAGCTTCAACCTTGCTTGGACGCATCGCAGTATACAACAAAATTTTCGTTGGGTGTCGGTACGCAAAGTACTGGTGCTGAGCATAATTTATTTTTGAGCAACTGGAAGCTTTCTTGACATTTATCCGTCTAGTTGAACTTTTGTTGTTTCCAGGTCAGGTTGTTAAGCGGAGTGGCTATCTTAGAAAATCCTCTTACAAATCTTCGATGATAGCCTGCTCGCCCGAGAAAACTTCTAACCTCTGATACATTCTTAGGTCTTGGCCAATCCTTCGCAACCTCTACTTTAGTTAGGTCTACCGTGACTCCATCCTAGGATACTATGTGGCCGAGGAACGCTACTTGTGATAGCCAAAATTCGCATTTCTAGAACTTGGCATAAAGTTGATGCTCCTTTAGTCGCAACATGGTCAGTCTTAAATATTCCTCGTGCTCGAATTTGTCCTTGGAGTACACCAATATATCATCAATGAATACCACGATGAATTTGTCCAAGTAATCCTTGAAGACCTGATTCATTAAGACCATAAATGCGGCTGGAGCATTGGTAAGATCAAAAGACATAACGAGGAACTCGTAATGTCCGTATCGAGTCCTAAAACTTGTCTTTGGTATATCCTCTTCCCTTACCTTAAGCTGGTGATAACCGGACTGTAGATCAATCTTTGAAAATACAGTCGCTCCTCAAAGTTGATCAAACAAGTCATTGATCCAAGGTAGCGGGTACTTATTCTTAATTGTCACCTTGTTCAGCTCGCGGTAATCGATACACATCCGCATGCTTCCATCCTTCTTCTTCACAAATAGAACCGGTGCTCCCCATGGCGAATGGCTAGGTCTGATGATTCCCAAGTCTAAGAGCTCTTGTAACTGCGTTTTCAACTCCTTGAGTTTACTTGGTGCCATCTGGTATGGTACCTTTAATGGTGCTTCCTATGCCACATCCGTGATGCTTGCTAAGAATGCATGACATCTTTTTTCTATCATCCTTTAAGCTTTGAGAGATGAGATAAGCAATGTTCGTAGTCCTGAAAATTTTCCCATAAAGCATAGTATATGATCGTCAGGTGTTTCGAACGTCACTTGCTTGTGTCTACAGTCGATGGTTGCGCCATGTCTCTCTAGCCAAGCCATGCCCAGTGTTACATCAAAGTCCTTGATCTCTAGCTCTATCAGCTATCCTTCTAGCTCTGTGCCGTCGATTTTGATCGGTAATCCTTGAACTATTCGTGATGATAGAACTACTTTGCGTGAAGGTAGTTCCATAACAAACCTAGTTTTAAATCTTTCACAAGGTTTCTCTAATTTCTCTATCATTCCTAACGAGATATACGAGTGTGTTTCTCCCAAATCAAACAGTACTTAACATATATTATCGAGGATAGGAAGCTGACCTGTGACCACCTTGTTACTAGCTTCGACTTCTCCCTAAGTCAAGGTGAAGACTCTAGCTGGAACCGTCTTGTTGTCCTTCTTTTCTTCTTATTTGAGCTACAAACAATCTTGTTTTTGATGACCTTCCTGGCCACAATTGTAACAACCCTTGGTGTTCGCACGACACTCCCAAGATGTCTTTCCTGACACTTGGAGCACTGAGGGTATTCCACATAACCCGACCTATTATTACCGTTATTGGTCCATGCTCTTTTGTTAGGGTTGACTTTCTTATTATCAGGATGCTTTCTTTTCTGCTCGTTATTGTTATGATGGTTGTTGTTGTGGTTTCTACCATTCTGCGTCTGATTTTGCTGCTTGGGTTCAGACTTGCTGGCCTCCACCTTACTAACATTTGCTTGGGGCCTTTCCACCTCTATAGTCATTTCCAGAACATCAGCATAAGAAGTGGTTCTAGGGTTCGCAAGCTTGACTCCTAACTCAATCTTGGTTCTACGTCCCCTGGTGAACTTGGTAACCCTTAAGTAGTCGGTTGGGACTAACTCTGATGCAAACTTGGCTAGACGATCAAATTGTTGAGCGTACTCGACTTCTGTCAAATTTCCCTGCTTCAGACTGGCAAACTCTTCCACCCTTGTAGCGATAACTTCCGAGTTGTAGTACCTTTTGTGATACAACTCCACAAATCTAGCCCAAGTGATGGTGGTGATATCATGAGTCTGTTTTACCAAATCTCACTAGATTCTATCATCCATTTTTCAGTAGGGAGGAAACACATGATATGCAATCCGTGTTGCCGAGGTTCTTGCGTGCTAGAATAGGATCTACATTCCTAAGTCATTATTCAACCTCAAAGGGGTCGGTTGTCCCTTCAAAATTTGGAGCTTGCTACTTACGAAAATGCTTGTAGGCTGGCTCTATGTATTGAGCTAGATAAGGCGCATAGTTTGCCACCAACCCTCCCCCATATGGATATCCTACATTCTGCCCTTGCTGGGGTGCTTGAGCCGTTGGCTTAGGCTACGGCAGAGGCTGTAGCTGAGGCTACGGCTAAGACTGTTGTTGTTGTTGTTGCAGTAGTTTTTCTACTTATTGCCATAGCCGGATAATCTCAGCGGTGTTGTCAACCAGAGGTGGTGCATTTTTATTAGTAGCAGTAGTGGTAGCACGCGTTCCCCTTCTTTGGACTGGAGGGGCTTCGTGAGTCTCGTTGGCAGTGCTGGGGGCATTGTCGTTCGTGCATGCAGACCTTCAAAGCGACATCTTCAACAAAGTTCTAATAGTTGAGAAAACACGTTAAAACTTACCTTAATAATTTCTAAGGAAAAAATTAGTCTAAGAAAACATAACTCGGACCTTTAAGTTATTATTTCTTATGAAAAATTATGTAAGCCTTCTTCATAAATTAGGGTGTGTTTTTGTAGTTAAAATATTAAGCCATCTTTATTATTTTCTAATCACCCTATATGACTTAATTCTCAGGCTTGAATCTTTTCGCTGTTCCAAAGTTAACCATATTGAGGGAGGGCTGAGATCAGTAAAATCGTTCCCACTACTATGGTCCCCTAAACTCTCAATACATAACCCACTCCATTGATTTGTTTCCACCCTCACTGAACTCTGTCAATTGATTCTAAATTTATAATGATTGTAAAAAAAAATCAAACTCATACGTGCCATTCAAAAATAACAACTTTATTCATTTGAAAAAATATTTTCACTTATTACAATCATAAATTCAAATCAAATAAAGAAACTATACTAATAATAACTAGGGTAAAATTTCTAAAAATCAGGACCTTCTACATCTGACCCTTCATCTGACATATCATAAATTATTTCCTCATAATCATCATTATCATGAGCCTTGAAACTACCTCGGGGAATATTCATTAGGATATTATGCTTTTGTTCATTCATGAATTGAAACTCAAGCCTAAGAAAATAATATCTCATAGCTACTGGTAAATCATCTTCATCATCCATAGTCTCCGATAATTCTTCCAATTTTTAAACTACAGATGGAAACATTTTAAAAAGCCTAATTACTAGGACATATTGTTCCATGGCTCTCATCATAATTTGCCTAGCGATTTGAAAGTGAACTATCTCATTGTAAAATTTGACCATTTTTTGAGTGATTCTTTCTAGCACTCCTATTGTATCCCTTGGCTATCTAACTCATTTCAATGCCTTAGTGGCTTAGATATCAAGATAAGTCAAAGCTCCATTCATTTTGACTGAAAACATAATGACTAAAACGTTAGCTATTAACATAAACATAACATTCCTAACATAAACACTTACATTGGCGGTTAGATCCGGATCTTTTGCGTGTGTATCAAGGAGAACATCATGCATATGAATCGTGGCTCTGATACCAACTGTAATGACCCGAATAACTTACAGACCTCAGACCATTAAAAACTACTGAGCATAACTGCTATTTTGGAATATATACATAAAATAATAGAAGTTTATTATAAAAAATACAAAATACGGGATCCCATTGTTATTACATAAAGTCATAAAGAAAACTTAAACCTTTATTATTAATCGTTCAAATACTAAATTCAAAAAAACATAAATACATAATTAAAAAGACTTGAAACAAAACATTATCCTCGATCTTTCCCATCAGTCCATTCATTCAGTTCTCGCCCAATACACAAGCAAAAATTGCCATGAATCTGTCCCACCTTCCATGCTTATTTTCCTGCACCATCAAAAATAAAAAGGAATGAGCCTAATGCCCAGTAAGGAAAAACTACTAAAACATATCATAAATCATAAAATGTATGACGTAAAAATGTAATTCATAAAACATATGACTACAAATTAATGTCCATTAACTCATTATCGTAATATGTGATATAAACCATCTAAGTTCTCTTGCTACTATTATAAGTAGGTTTAGAAACACATATAGTATATGATAAACCTATTAGGAACGAATTTCCTAATACGTAACGGAATAGTAATGGGTTGGCCCAGTGTACAACAAAAATTTTGTAACATATTTTAACTACCTTTAAATATTCGAATCCATTAATATACATATATTAATCATAAACAAGAAAAGAATAAAGAACATACCTCCTGATGCCTATCAAGTGCCCTTGCTATCTTTTTCGTAAAATAAACGATCTTCCTATCCAAGCTGCTCCCAGGTACTCACACCAAGATCTTCCACAATGTTCTCTACACCTCAAGAAGTGTGTGGGCACTAAGAGAATAAATAATGGTATATTTCTGATTCAGCTTGATGTACTCAACACATGAGATCAAGATAATAGACCTGAGAATGGTTCTGTATCTTTTTCAGGGAGAGATCCAAAAGTATCTTTTCTTAGAGGTAATAAATTCAGTATCTTTTATTTTCTGATAAGTCTAACTTAAATAGAAAATATTTAAATTTAAAAAATAAATATGTAACCAATTTACAATTTATCTTTTAATTAATTAATTATCTTATTAATGAAAATATCAAAAATTAACTTTTGAATTTTCCATTAAATAATTAAATAAATAAATAAAAGTGAAAAATCTATCCCTGATTTTTTATGTAGCTCACACCACACACAGTCCAGGGACCGTGTGTATTGTGTAGCTCCCTATAATTATTTAATTATTTTCCACAATTATTTAATTATTTATTCAAACTAGCATATGAGATAAAATCCAACAACTTGATAATTAATTCAAATTTGAATCTATTTTCTTTTTAACTAATTATCACATATAATTAATTATTTGAATAAATATCAATCTTTTAAATTCAAATCCAATTTGAACATATTATATTATTATCTCCCACTCAAATAAAGATATTTAATTAATTCTATCAATTAATGAAAACTAATTTTAATTAAATACTAATTTCGAAAATTAAATATTTATTTTATTATAATTTCAAAAATTACAATAAATTAATTATTTATATGATTTTGAAAATTATATAATAATTAATTATTAATTAATTTTTATAATTACAACTAATTTGTACTTAATTAATTAATCACTATCATCACTTAATTGCATATTTGGCATGAAGAACAAATTTCTTCTTAAATATGTCTTTTTACCATTTTACCCTTTATATCAACTCTTGCCTTGAATAGTGTTGATAGAGCCGCTATGGGGACCTATGGACCTATAATTCCAAGCTCCAATAAATTTCAGATTATTAATTAAACTCTTTAATTAAATAATCTTAATTTACTAATCTCATGATTACTCTACTATAAATATGAGACTGCACTCTTGTAATTATAGACATTTCATTTACTAAGTCTTTAAAACAATAAAGCGTCCATTGATATAATCATTACATACAAATTAACCCTCTAATAATGGTTCATAATTAATCGGGAATAAAATTACTGTTTTACCCTTTTAATTATATCTTGTTTCCTTAAGTACCATTAACTTTACTAGTGAATGTTAATTCATAACAAAATTATGAATTTGAGCTCAATAAACTTTCAGCCCCAAAAGTCAACCCTTAAGAGAACCATTATTCAATGTCTTACAAGAAGGTATAGATTTCATATTTGTATACTATGTCCCCAACCATTTACAGTAATGAGTTCCCAAAACAAAAGTTTCTAGCGTGATGATTTTGACAGACCCTAACGAATGAATCAAATAACTCATATAACATAAACATGAGTTCATAGTAACTTTAGGATTAAGATCTATTTGTATATGATCATCAATTGATATATTTAATTAATACTTCGAAACTGTATTTAACTAAGTATTAATAAATATATCTGGTCGATTTCTATATATTCTCTAATATATAACGTACCTCCACTAAAGTGTCCTACTACACTAGTAATCTAGATCTAGATCACATGTATTCATAATACTAGTAGACCGTACTTGTAGTAATTATTCTAAAGATTCCATAACTTTATTTGACTGCGAACTATTAAAGTTCATTTATCTCAAACACAATCCTTCCGTACCAATACGTGGTTGAGATCACATATATGAACTTAGGAATTTTTCTGATATTTACTTAATATTATCACAGAATAATATAGTCCATAAAATATATACATAACAAATTCAATTTATTTATTTCTTAAAACAATGTCTACTACATATGCTTTCAGAACTATAGTCTACAATAATGATAAAAAATCTTGGGATTTGCTTATTAGCTATCTAAGCAACCATATTTCCCAAGCGACTTCAACATAAAACATATAAATACGTACATACATAGACATAGCATATAAACATAATCATAACACATAAAATCTAACCTATTTTCCTTAACAAAAATCGGGATATTGGAGACAAGAGCGGGATTGGAAACTCCTAAAACCAAAAAGTAAAAATCATAAGTTTCCTAAAGAAAATAAGATGAAGAGAAGATCTAAACCATCAAGATAAGAACTTACCAAAAACCTTTAGCTTCAAAGGAATCAAATACCTAACCAAAAGCCGTTATAACAAGTTAAAATTTTGATGAAAATGAAATGAATAAGAGGAACTATAATGAACTAAACCCGAGGATAAGAGTACCTTAGATATATTAGAACTTCGATCTACACCTCGATACAGAAATAACACTCTATCTTACTTCCCAAGTGTTTAGAAAAGCTTGGATCTGAAAGCTTTTAACCCCAAAACCCTAGTGTTTCTCTCTAGAACAAACTTAGCAACTTGGAGGCTCTGAAAAATGCTTGAATGATGAAGCAAATGGCTGAGTGAAAGGTTCTATTTATAGAGTTCACAGAGAGAAACTAACTCCTTTTAAAATGAATAAAAAATTGAATAAAAATTGAATATTCTGCTCAAAAGATGCCCAAAACTCGGTAAAAAATGTTCAAGATCAAGTCCAAGTTTTTTAGGGCTGTTTAGTTCAGATTCCACGAATTTTCAAAAATGCCAAAGGGAGATGATATATCGCCTGCCCCATAATCTCGAGCCTCTGCGGTTTTGTTCGTACGAAGTCGACGTGTTTTATGTATCAATCATAGGCATTATATCGGCCCCTAAAGCTGCGATATATCGGCATACGCTGATATATCAAACACATTTTTGCACACTTTCAGCACACTTGAATTTGTTTAAACCACTTTGACTAAGTAAAACGTGATCCTAACAGCTGAGGGAAGGTTCTAGACTTCCCAGGTTTATCCTTGATTAATTTATTCATCTAAAATCCTTCAATCCTTATTAAACATACATGTGACAAGTGTCACGTTCTCAATTATTCTGTCAAAACCTTAGGTTATTATAAATGTCATTTCTAGGATCAGCTATATTAATCAAACCTTATGATAAAATTAATATTTCTAAACTATAGGATAAACTTATAAAATCCATAACTATCTCTATGAGTATCTGACTAAATCCCAACTTGAAGCAATAACCACGAAAAATAAAATACTACAGCACAAGCTACTACTATCTAGCTAAGTAAAATTCTGAGACGCTACATTGCACCACCTTGAGTGGATGTCCACGTAGCCACCATATCTTGGCACCCGCATCTGGGAGGACCATCCCAAAATGATCAAAATTGGTATCTTAGTGAGCTTGACCATGACAATTTGATGTGCGCGTCGTTCTAGACTTCAGCCCATCACCCAATGCTCATGAATCTGCCAATAACATTGACAAAGGAAGATGCCTGGAATGTCCACTTCCCGCATCATGATCCCTTGGTCATTGATGCCTGCATCGCCAACAAAAGAGTCTCCCAAGTGTTGGTAGACAATGGAAGTTCTGTCAACATCTTGTTCAAGCCAACTGTCACAGCAATCGCCTTAACGGAGGTGGATCTAGCCTCGTGTTATACATAGATCTACGACTTCAATGGAGACTCATTGCTCCCGATGGGAAAAATACAGGTCCCACTTACATTGGGAAATGATTCCCAAAGCATGTTCAAGTATTGCATATTTGTGGATGTGAACTGTACCACTGCATACAATGTGATTTTTGGGCATCCCACTTTTGTCGATTTCGGTGCCATTACCTCCATCCGCCACCTATGTTTGATGTTTCTGCGTGATAACGACGGAGTGGGGATAGTACTGGGAGATCAAAAGAGCACCCAAAAGTGTTTTCACATGTTTGCTAGACCAATCTTCATTTTCCGCGAAGAGCCCCTAGAAGAGGAAGACGTCGCCCCAGTCCCACAACCACAACCAACACGGGGGTTGGTCCGAGAAGACGATGAATTGGATCCTCGAATAGAGGCAGACATGGCATTATAACTAATGGAGGAAGTAGAAGAGATGTGCATCAGTGACACCGATCCAACCAGAGTGATCCAAGTAGGAAGAAATTTGAATCAGGAAGTCAGGGATGCCATAGTCGCCCGAGTAAAAGAAAACCGGGACGTCCGGGCCTGGTCACACGTGGAAATGACCGGGATTGATCGTAACATCATAAGTTACACCCTAAACATTGATGAAAATAGAACTCTAGTCCGGCAGAAGCGAAGGTCATGGGGCACAGAACAGGCAGAGGCCCTCAAACTAGAAATAAAATAGTTATCCTCGATTAACTTCATCCGGGAAGCTGTACAACGTATGGCTGGAAAACCCCGTGTTGGTGCCAAAGCCGAACGGGACATGGAGAACTTGCATAAATTTCACGGACCTCAACAAGGCATGTCCAAAATATTTCTTCCCACTTCCAGATATGAGTTGTTGAGCTTCATGGATGCATATTTAAGCTATAACCAAATTTCTATGCATGTAGTAGACAAGGAATACACCAACTTCTAGATGGATAAGGGTGTACACTGCTATATTATCATGTATTTTGGATTAAAGAATGCTGGAGCTACATATCAGAGACTTGTTAACATAATGATCCGGGACCTACTCGGAAAGAACATGGAAGTCTACATAGACGACATGTTGGTCAAGTCCAAAACATCGACCCAACAAGCAGACGATCTAGTGGAGGCATTCGCCATTATCCGTAAGTACGGGATGAAGCTAAATCCCAAAAAGTGCACTTTTGGCATCGCATCCAGGAAGTTTCTAGGCTTTATAGTAAGCTCAAGCGGGATAGAAGCCAACTCGGATAAGATCATAGCTTTGATCGACATGCCACCACCACGAAAATATAAAGATGTTCAGAGCATGACGAGAAGAATATCAGCTTTGAGTCACTCTGTGTCAAAGTCCACGGACAAGTGCATCCTATTTTTCAACACACTTCGTGGAAATCAGAGGTTCGAATGGACAGCCGAGTGTGAAGAGGCTTTCCCAAAATTGAAAGAGAATTTAGCTCAAGCACCAATATTGTCGAAGTCGGTGGATGGGGAACCAATGTACCTATATTTGGCCGTGTCAAAACATGCCATAAGCACTGCCTTAGTGTGAGAATAAGGAAAGGTCGAACTCCCAATCTATTACGTAAGTAGAAGGTTGTTGGGTGCGCAGTCCAAATACCCTTTGATCAAGAAACTGACATTTTGCTTACTTACCGATTTTAGGAAGTTAAGACCTTGCTTTCAGGCTCATTCTATGAAGGTACTAATGAACCATCCCCTACAACAATTATTACAAAAACCAGAATCATCATCAAGACTTTTGAAGTGGGCCATGGAGTTGAGTCAGATAGATATTGCCTACGTTCCCAGAATCTCCATCAAGGGATAGACCTTGGCTGACTTCATCATTGAATGTACCGGGATCACTCAAGACGAGGAGCCAATCGATCCTGTAGCGCCCATGTGTAAAATCTTCGCTGACAAAGCCTCCAATGAGAATGGCGCCAGAGCAGGGATTATCCTAATATCCCCCAAGGTCACCAATTGTAAAGCACCCTACGCTTTCAATTTGAAGCATCAAACAATGAGGATGAGCAAGAGGCCATGCTGGCCAGATTATGCTTGGCTCGAAAAGTGGGGGCAGAGAACATTGAAGTCCACATCGATTCCCAATTGGTGGTCAGACAAACATTGGGGGAATACTAGAGGAAGGGGGAGAAGATGGCTGCCTACGTGGCACATACCCGGGAGTTACTTCAACCATTCAAGAGATACATCATCTGCCAGATCCCCAGGAAACCTAATGTGTTCGTGGACACAATGGCAAAGTTGGCCACAAATGTTGAAGCAGAACTTTCTGGAGTTGTCCTGATTGACCATATATCCACACCCAGCATTCAAGCCTTGCAACTGTGAATGCCATTGATTATACCACGACATTCATGGGGCCTTTCATTTGGTATCTAACCACTAGATAATTTTCCACGGACAGGGCCACCACAAGGAAGCTCCAGTACCAAGCCACCAGATACATTATGATGGATGGTAGGCTCTATCGCAGGGGGTTATCCATGCCTTATCTTCATTGCATATCCAGAACCGAAATGAGTGTGATCATGCATGAAGGCTATTGCGGAGATCACACAATCGGACTCAACTTGTCCAAGAAGATCCTAAGGCAAGGATACTTCTGGCCAACAATGAAGTAGGACTGTGTGGATTACGTCCGAAAATGTAAGCAATGCAAAAGGTACACGAAGATTTGCTAGCTCCTCTATCAGAGATAACCTTGATGACCTATCCCTGACCTTTCACTATTTAGGGAATTGATTTGGTAGGATCCCTCTTGACCGGGAAGGGTGGATTGAAATACGCCATTGTAGTCGTTGACTATTACACAAAGTGGGTCGAGGCAGAACCAATGAACACCATCGCCTCCAAAAAAGCCCTAAAATTCTTCATCAACAATATTGTGTGCCGATACGGCCTCTCTCATAAAATCGTGTCTAACAACAGGAAGCATTTTAATAGCATCCACTTCACCGACTTCTGTGAAAGACTTGGAATCTTCAGAAGCTTCTTCGCAGTCGCAAGACCTCAAGAAAACGGGAAAACAGAGGCCGTGAACACGATTTTAAAGGGGACACTAAAGAAAAAGTTACAAACCTGCAAGAGCAAGTGGCCGGAAGAGTTGCCCCGTGTCTTATGGGCATACTGTACCACGGAAAGAACCTCAACCGAACATACTCCCTACTTAATGTTCTATGAATGCGAAGTAGTAATCCCAGTAGAAACTATGGTCCCCTCACACAAACGACACTCATACGATCCCGTCAAGAATCATGCCTTTCTCTAAGAATCCCTGGATCTCATCGAGGAGATCCAGGAAGAATCACAAGTTCAACTGAAGATGTATGAGGGAAAGATCCCAAGACAATTTAATTCTAAAGCTAAAAGCCGAAGGTTTGGGATTGTTGATCTGATCCTAAGAAGAGTTTTCCCTACATCTCGAGATCTGGTAGTGGGGTTCTAGGACATAACTTGGAAGGACCATATGAGATTCAAAATGAAGTATGTCCAGGAACATATCGCCTAAAGCAGATAGACAGACCGGAGGTTGTAACGATCCAAATTCGCTAATAAGGCTTAAGGGCCTTGATTAGCGTGCCAGGAGGGCATGATGGGATTTATGTGTGATTTTAATGATTTAAATGCATGGTTATGATTTAAAGCATGTTATATGACTATTTGTTTATCTGAGATGCATGACTATGTATGTTAGTATGCATGTAGGCCCGGATCGTGTTAGAAGGGCATAATTGTAATTTTGGCCATGATTGGGCGTAACTGTATTGATATGTGTTGATTGTTGAGGCCACAGTGGTATGTGGATGTATCTGTGCTTTGTGACTCGAGGCGATCCCAGTGAGCAGGCTAGCGGAAAGTGATGACAGGAATTTATACCCGGCTCGGGGCGAGCATGGGGGTATAAGCAGGAATTCAGAGAATAGATTGAGATTTATTTTGATGATGGGGGATATTTATTTGGTGGTTTATCGGGTGTTGGAAAGCAACGGGAAAATATTAGAGACATTTGAGGATTAGCGGGAATTGGGTAAAATGACTAAAATGGCCCTATTTGGACAAAAGGATTGAGAATTAATAGGAAGGGCATTTTGGTCATTTGGCTTTTAGAAATTGATTTATGAGGCTTTACACTTAGTGGGATTTATAGAGAGTGTTGGCTGTGGAGAGAAAGAAAGAAAAGAAGGAAAAGGAAAGAAAGAAAAGAGGGAAAAACAGGTGGGTTTTCCAAAGGGTCGGTTTGTGCATTTTTGCACCATTCCACTCCATTTTTCTTGGGGCAAAGCTTAGTGGAGAGCAAGGATAGGCTGAGCATCAAGGATCTTGGGTTAGACTTGAAGATTTGGCAAGAACACATCAATGTTTGAGGTAAGTTTTAGAGATTTTCGGTTTTAAGGGTTTTGAAGGTTTAACCTGTATTTTGAGCTGAGTTGATGGGAATTTTAGGGATTTCTGGGCAAGCTTTGAGGGAGAGCAAGCTAAGGAGGCTTAGGGTTGAATCAAGGTCGAAATTTGCAGCAATGGTATGATTTCTAAGACTCTATCTTGGTGGTTTGCATGAATTTCTGGTTTCGGGTTGTTCATGGTAGATTTTGAGATTTGGGATAAATGATCTTGGGATTTGAGGATTTGGGATGCTTGGGATGAATGGAGAGTGTTCATAAGCTTGATTTTGAGTTTGGTAAAGATTTGGGGAAGTTTGGTTTGAGATTGGGTGAAAGAAATCGCAGAAATGCGATTTTGGGTTTTCTGGGCTGCAACTAGCTACAGCGCTAGTCAGTGGGCGCTGTAGCGCTAGTCCCTGTTTCTGGGGGGTGCATTCTGCTTGTAGCGCTACAGCGCCCTCTTTAGAGCGCTGTAGCACTGCACTGTTCACAGAGGGGAATTTTTGAGTTTTGATGAGGGATTTTGACCTAGGGTTCGGGGCTTGTTTCTGCCACTTTGTTTTGGGGATTTGGGACTTCCCGGGGGCTCGGGATTGGTCCCGAGGCTAGGTATTCGGACTTGGGGTTCGGTGTTGACTTTGACCTATGTTTGTGCCTAGGTGTGCGCTAAGGCTCGAGTGGGATCGTGCTCAAGGAGTCAGGTGATCTAAGCTATTGATTGGAAAGGTAAGAAAACGGTAACACCCGATAATAGGCCATGGTCCCACTGTGTGATTGTAGGGCATGGCCCCGGATTGTATTATGTGTAAATGTTTAACCTTAAATGAACCGTGATGTGTGTGAATGTTTATTTCGAATGTACTATACGTGTGATTATGATGAAATGAACGGCAAGGGCCGAGTACGGCGTAGGCCGGGGCGGCCGTGGGGCCGAAAGTAACACCTAGCACATGGGATGCTATAGTCAGGGCGGGGCCCGGTGGATACATGTGTTATGCTATATTCAGGGTGGGACCCAAGGGATACATGAGTTATCCTCACGGTGAGAACCGATACCCCAGGCTTCGGTAAGGCTCTGGGGCGGCTTGGCCGTGTTTGCTTAGTCTAATGGTTGACTTGTTTATCTGTGGGCTATCTGATATGATTAACTATATATATTGGCATATGTTATGTTCTGCATGAGTTTTCTTGCTGGGCTTCGGCTCACGGGTGCTCCGTGTTGCAGGTAGGGCAAAGACTGAGTCAACCAACCATGAGTACGGAGAGCGTGAAGCGACGCGTACATGTTTGGCCTGCCCGACTGCTTTGGTTGGGGGTTTATTCGAAAATGGCTGTAATAATCTATGATTTTATGATTAAACAACTGTAAACTTATTTCAATATGTAAATAGTTTTCAAACCTTATTTTGGGATCCCAAGTGTTTAATACTAGAAGTTTTTATTGAGTCAACGCATTTTCAAAGATTACAGCCCTAACTTTTAATTAAGCACACTTTTGTTTCAAAACCTCGGTTAGCGAGTTCATTGCACACTGTTTTGTCTTAAAACTCACTTAGTAACGGCTCTAAGGAAGTAGGGCGTTACAACTTGGTATCAGAGCGAGCCAAGGTTTATTGGTTCTGGAGATCGACCGAACATGTACGCTCGCTGTCAGTGATAAGCTCGACTCAGGGTTGGTTGGTATGATTAATTGACATGTCTGAATATATGTTTGAATGCCCTGTTTGCCTGCTTATTTTATATGGAGCATGAGGAATGAAATGACATATGCATGAGATGCTGTTGGGCTGGGCCCTTGATTATTGCATGTTGAGATTGATGCATGCTGAATAATACTATTATGCATATGGATGGATATTAGCATAATGGTTCGCATATTGAGTGTATGTGGTTAATTTTCTGGATTAAATTCATATGTTATATCTATATATTGGCTTGTATGAAGCATGTTGAGACCTGGATATACTTAGTGATGTTAAATCTGGTAGCTAAATGTATATCATTGGGATTTGACCTAGTATATGCTTGTGTGTGCATTATACCTGTTGATATTGGGATCTAGTAATGGGTTGGTTCAGGGTATGAACCTCAGAGTTCAGGAGTTGGTCAGTTTTGACAGATGAACTCGAGTTGCTTGTTCCTAGAAGGGTTGGGGACCCGATAATGTGTTGAGAAGAGGGATTCTAGATATAAGTTGGAGTTGAGATCTCTAGTTGTCCCTGAAAGTAGCAGCAGAGGGTCACTAGTGTGTGAGTAAGCTGTGGAGTTTGTTAGTTGAGATGAGATAGAAGAACAGCGGATTCTCTGGGGAGATGGATGATTTCGATGTTTTAACAGTAAGGTTACCAGTGTTGGTTTACTGTGAGGTATGGACAGATAAGGGTACTGTATGAAAGTCTTAAAGGGTATTATCCTCGGGTGTTGAGGAGAGTACAGGCTGACAAGGAAATTATCAATAGACGGGCAGAGTTAATTCCACCCTTGGTTAAGTGGATGAGAAATCCCGATTAGAGGGCTGCTTTAAATGTTGAAGCAGAGAGATGCCTGGATTTGGTACTCGGGATGAGGTACTGACTCAATGGGTTGGGAAGAACTAGATGATGATTGTTAGAAGGGATTATAAGACATGATTTGAACCGTGGAGACGGGTGGACTTATAAGTTCGGTTTGGACTGTTGGGGGTAACAACAGCGTAGCTCAATGGGTTTGGTGAAGCGGGTAATTCATTTCAGGAAGTTATACTGATGGATGTATCTGGAATTGATGGCGACCCATTTAAGGATATGAGATCTGGAATAGTCTAGGGAATTTGGGCCGCCCTGATATAAGGAATTATCGTATGTATGTGGATGGCGGAGAGGGCCATGATGTCGAGGAACTGACGGTTGATGATTAGAGCATGAGTGCTAGAGCCGCAAGGGCAGTGCTTCCTTTGATGGAATTAGTAAAGATAGATTCGGGACAATCAAGTTAAAAGAACCCCGGATAGAGTTGTGGCTTCTGGAATTGCCAAGAAAGGGGGAGGTCTGGTTGAAAGGATGGTACTTTTATTTGATAGAACGCAGCAAGGTCGGATTCACGATTGTTGAGGTAGAAGGACCCCAGACAGTGCTTGGGCACCTAATTTGAGATTTGAAAGAAGCTTGATTGCTAAGGTGGTTGTCGAGCTGGCGACAGGAACCAGGGAGGTTAGTTAGTATGCACATGAGAGAAAGGATGCCACCTGAGAGGAGGTTAGGTGAGGGCATGACTTCTACGTAGAATGACTCGAGATGTTGGGATGGATTTCCCATGGTGAGGGAACGGAGAACCAGAGTGCAGCGATACATTCAAAGTTCGAGGCTGAGTCCTCAAGGGTGAGTATGTATCTGACGAGCTTATGCTTTGGTCATGTAGCGAACTGGAAGGATTCGGTGTTGCGAATGCTCCGAGAGGGTGATGGACATAGAGAGGGTGCCACTATGGTGCCATTCGAGAGGCTGAGGACAGTGATACTTATTGAGAAGGAATTAGAAACTCTGGCAGATGGATTGTTGAGGATATCATCTGGAGTACGTAAAGGAGACAGAGCTGATCAGTGGGAAAATTACGTGGGTATGTAAAGAAAGATTTAGGGGATACTTCAAGGTCAGACTACAGATAGGATTGGTATAAGGAATGTTGTAAAAGACGGTTTTGGCCGACAGAAAGTTTATTGAAGCGATCAAAGGAATCTGAGCCTGGTGTAGCCAGTGTGCTATACTGTGGGGATTGTTGGCGTCGTCGGGTTAGAACAAAAGTTTAATGTTGGATACAAGATGGGACGATGTCCCCAAGAGTTGATCTACGACCTGGTTATTACCAGTTGGAAACCAAGGATAAAGACTTTTCGTGAATTGATTTGGTTGCACCGGGCAGGGTGTGAGGAATTGGTAACAAGGATTCTGGAATGGTTCAAGCTGCCGCAGCACAGGTAAGTTCTTTAGGTGGAGAATGCGTGAATGGTATGGGCAAGTCCCTTTCAAGCTCACGAGCAGTGCATGTGGATTACTCCCCGACGGAAATGGTGAGCAACTGGTAATTATGCTGAAGACGTTAGTACCCAGAAGGCAGAGTCTCAGGTAAGGTTCTACGGAGTGTTAGTTTGAGCATCGTCAGGAATGCTCAGATTAGAGCTACAAGGAGAAAGGACAGGTAAGAGAAGAATTGATCTGAAGCTGCAAAGAAGCTAATGAAGAACGTCTGAAGAATTGAAGGCATAACGAGGCTGGTAAGCGCGTCATCTATTGCACAAGCATCTCCGGGGACAACTACATCAGAGATGAGGAGAACAGTAAAACTTGAGGTTAGACGGACTGAGTGTGTCGAATCAGAAAGAAATTCAGAAGACAAGGTAAGAATTGATTAATATCTGGGAATGCTGGAATGTGTGTGTGTTATGGCTAAGTTAAGAGTGGTGGCATAAAGGACTTGGTCTATGATGAGGTACTTGAGTGTTGGGTATTAGTAAGAAGGTTAACGTTGAGACCCAGATGCGGTGAAAAGTACCAGACAGACGACCAGTGCTTGAAATCCTCGATTGAGCGAGGGGAGATATAATTGGAGGTGGAGCTCCTAGCTGTGAGGCGAGTATCAGTCAGGGAATAACGCCATAGATTGTGATGGAGGATATAAGGAAACGACTGAGATTGGCGTAACGTTAGTAGGTTTGATTAGCTGGTGAGGGTCACTGAGCTATGGAATCCGAAGTGTCGGCTTAGGTCGAAGCAGGGAAGAACCCTGCTAAGGTGGTACAAGTTAGGATACCAGGAATGGATGAAGGATCCAATTAGATTTGGTTTATGAATGAGAATTCTGAATGGACATTATTCCACCTCCTAGGGTACGCGTACCGGGAGGGTCGAACGGGTGCCGGAATATAGCGTTTTCCTTTGGACCCTGAGGGGTTAGGTGATGTGGTAGTGTATCATGGGAATAGACCACTTTAGACCTTGAGTAAATTGTTTGGACATGAAAAGTTTTAACTCAGTTGAGGGAGTTAACGTTGTTGGGTCAAGTGAACTGGGTTCGAGATAGAATGTCGATGATACTGAATTGAGGCCTTATGGTATTTTAAATTTTGGAATGGGTCTAGAGAACGAAAAGAGAACAGGGTGGGAACCTGGAATTATCAGTTGATTGCAAGTGGAATGGCAGTCTGAAAGTTATCAAAGATCTTAAAGAATTAAGCGCTGGGTAGGCGAATACTTGAGGTATTAAGGGAGATGTAATCCCTGACGAGTTAGTCGTGGTGGCAGTTATTGGTGTCTTGTTAATGTAACGCATAGTGAATACTACGGTTTGGCTTTAGTTCAGAGAGAAAGCCAAAGAGGTCGTTGAAACTCCTCAAGGCAGGGGTGTCTGCCTATTTGAAAGAATAAAGAGCTGGTAAATTGTTAAATGTTGAGGAAATAAAGTTCCGGAAGGAAAGATTTGTAGCTCTACGTAATAACAGACGAGGATCTGTAAGGTGTTCAGAGAAAGAAGGGAGAGTTCTGACTCTTATTTCAACATGAAATTCAGAAGTTGTACTAAGGGTTAGGCCAGCGGGGCCTACAAGCTGATCCCACCTAGTAGAGGTGATGAATTGGTCAATGAATTGGCTATCGAGAAGACAATGAATTGGTCATTGTAATCTAGGCAGACCATGAGGTTTCAGCAGGGTTGCTGTGTAAACAAGAAGCTATCGGGAGCATGGCTATTAGACAAAATCTTGAGAGGCAAGATTGTTACTCCTGTAAGAGTGTTGTTGAAAAGTAAAGTAAAGGCGGTGGACCTTGGAAGTTATGGTCAGAGCTGTGGGTTTATTGACTGATGTGTTTGGATAAATTTCGAGGATGAAATTTTTATGAGGAGGGGATAGTTATAACGACCCAAATTCGCTAATAAGGCTTAAGGGCCTTGATTAGCGTGCCAGGAGGGCATGATGGGATTTATGTGTGATTTTAATGATTTAAATGCATGGTTATGATTTAAAGCGTGTTATATGACTATTTGTTTATCTGAGATGCATGACTATGTATGTTAGTATGCATGTAGGCCCGGATCGTGTTAGAAGGGCATAATTGTAATTTTGGCCATGATTGGGCGTAACTGTATTGATATGTGTTGATTGTTGAGGCCACAGTGGTATGTGGATGTATCTGTGCTTTGTGACTCGAGGCGATCCCAGTGAGCAGGCTAGCGGAAAGTGATGACAGGAATTTATACCCGGCTCGGGGCGAGCCTGGGGGTATAAGCAGGAATTCAGAGAATAGATTGAGATTTATTTTGATGATGGGGGATATTTATTTGGTGGTTTATCGGGTGTTGGAAAGCAACGGGAAAATATTAGAGACACTTGAGGATTAGTGGGAATTGGGTAAAATGACTAAAATGGCCCTATTTGGACAAAAGGATTGAGAATTAATAGGAAGGGCATTTTGGTCATTTGGCTTTTAGAAATTGATTTATGAGGCTTTACACTTAGTGGGATTTATAGAGAGTGTTGGCTGTGGAGAGAAAGAAAGAAAAGAAGGAAAAGGAAAGAAAGAAAAGAGGGAAAAACAGGTGGGTTTTCCAAAGGGTCGGTTTGTGCATTTTTGCACCATTCTACTCCATTTTTCTTGGGGCAAAGCTTAGTGGAGAGCAAGGATAGGCTGAGCATCAAGGATCTTGGGTTAGACTTGAAGATTTGGCAAGAACACATCAATGTTTAAGGTAAGTTTTAGAGATTTTCGGTTTTAAGGGTTTTGATGGTTTAAGCTGTGTTTTGAGCTGAGTTGATGGGAATTTTAGGGATTTCTGGGCAAGCTTTGAGGGAGAGCAAGCTAAGGAGGCTTAGGGTTGAATCAAGGTCGAAATTTGCAGCAATGGTATGATTTCTAAGACTCTGTCTTCGTGGTTTGCATGAATTTCTGGTTTAGGGTTGTTCATGGTAGATTTTGAGATTTGGGATAAATGATCTTGGGATTTGAGGATTTGGGATGCTTGGGATGAATGGAGAGTGTTCATAAGCTTGATTTTGAGTTTGGTAAAGATTTGGGGAAGTTTGGTTTGAGATTGGGTGAAAGAAATCGCAGAAATGCGATTTTGGGTTTTCTGGGCTGCAACTAGCTACAGCGCTAGTCAGTGGGCGCTGTAGCGCTAGTCCCTGTTTCTGGGGGGTGCATTCTGCTTGTAGCGCTACAGCGCCCTCTTTAGAGCGCTGTAGCGCTGCACTGTTCACAGAGGGGAATTTTTGAGTTTTGATGAGGGATTTTGACCTAGGGTTCGGGGCTTATTTCCGCCACTTTGTTTTGGGGATTTGGGACTTCCCGGGGGCTCGGGATTGGTCCCGAGGCTAGGTATTCGGACTTGGGGTTCGGTGTTGACTTTGACCTATGTTTGTGCCTAGGTGTGCGCTAAGGCTCGAGTGGGATCGTGCTCAAGGAGTCAGGTGATCTAAGCTATTGATTGGAAAGGTAAGAAAACGGTAACACCCGATAATAGGGCATGGTCCCACTGTGTGATTGTAGGGCATGGCCCCTGATTGTATTATGTGTAAATGTTTAACCTTAAATGAATCGTGATGTGTGTGAATGTTTATTTCGAATGTACTATACGTGTGATTATGATGAAATGAACGGCAAGGGCCGAGTACGGCGTAGGCCGGGGCGGCCGTGGGGCCGAAAGTAACACCTAGCACATGGGATGCTATAGTCAGGGCAGGGCCCGGTGGATACATGTGTTATGCTATATTCAGGGTGGGACCCAAGGGATACATGAGTTATCCTCACGGTGAGAACCGATACCCCAGGCTTCGGTAAGGCTCTGGGGCGGCTTGGCCGTGTTTGCTTAGTCTAATGGTTGACTTGTTTATCTGTGGGCTATCTGATATGATTAACTATATATATTGGCATATGTTATGTTCTGCATGAGTTTTCTTGCTGGGCTTCGGCTCACGGGTGCTCCGTGTTGCAGGTAGGGCAAAGACTGAGTCAACCAACCATGAGTACGGAGAGCGTGAAGCGACGCGTACATGTTTGGCCTGCCCGACTGCTTTGGTTGGGGGTTTATTCGAAAATGGCTGTAATAATCTATGATTTTATGATTAAACAACTGTAAACTTATTTCAATATGTAAATAGTTTTCAAACCTTATTTTGGGATCCCAAGTGTTTAATACTAGAAGTTTTTATTGAGTCAACGCATTTTCAAAGATTACAGCCCTAACTTTTAATTAAGCACACTTTTGTTTCAAAACCTCGGTTAGCGAGTTCATTGCACACTGTTTTGTCTTAAAACTCACTTAGTAACGGCTCTAAGGAAGTAGGGCGTTACATCCCAAAGGCGAGGATTTAATCGTATCTTCTTTCTTAACGTTTTAATTTCCAAGTAATGTACACCCCAGAGGAATTTCCTAGTTAATGAAAAGGGTGCGAAAAAAAAACCATAAGGAATGTTTTAAGAGAAGAAAAAAAAAAGTCCATGTTCGTCTTTAATCTTTACATGAACAAGTGACCTAAGACTATACTCTTTGATCGCTTGGGGGTTAGAACCATCTACACATTCTAGGATAAAAAAGGATGCAAGGATCAAAGCTTAATCCTTATTCGAATTTGTGTGGACAGGGGGTTTCAAAACCGAACTCGTCTAGACCTAACATGGTCTGGGATAGTTCAATCCTCATTCATTGTTTCCCTATAATGGTCTAAGTCATTGGAACCTGAACCTTAGATTTGGGGAAAACCAATTAAATTATATATGGTAAATCCAAGATAAATTAACTAACTTCCACAATTTTTCCCATAATGGTCCTAGCCATTGGAACCAAGATTCACATTTTAAAAGTTCATGCATAGTGGTAAAATACTTAGTGAATTTTTAAAGAAATAAATGAATATAAAGCGAGAAATAAAAATGTGCAAGGATAGAAATCGACATAATAACAAGATAATAAGATAAATAATTGTCTTAAGTGCATCCGCGCCATTAAAAAAGATTATACCTAAAATAAAATAAAAATAAAAAAGGTATGATCTACAAAAAGGGAAGTCCTAAATAAAATTACAAAGGCTCAGGCCCAGGCTTCGTCCTGATCTAGGACATCCAAAGCAACTTCATCCTCTTGATCCTTAAAAAGGAGCTCCACGTCTTCTTTCTCCTTGGTCAAAAATTCGGCCCTCTTTCCATTCGGGTCTGGACAGACTTTGAGATTCATATTTTTGTCCTGAAGCCAGGCCATGTAAATGGCTTCATCAAAAGTGGCCGCCAGAAACTCTATAACTTGCTCCTTCTCCTTGCGAGCCTTGTCATTCCTCTCCAACTCCAGCTGGGCCCGGACCTCCAAAGCCTGGACTTGTGCCCTGAGAGACTCCAACTTCTCCCGCTTTTGATGAAGCTGGGCCTCAGCCGCCTCCAAGAGCGCTTTGATTGAAGCTTCCAAGTCGCAGGCACTGGACAGCTCCGCCCGCCAGTTCTCCAGCTCTCCGGTGAAGTTGTCTGCCACCTTCTCGTGGTCAGCATCCTTCCTGGACAAGGATTCCTCATGATGAGCTTGAACTCGAGTAGTCTCCTTGTTAAGGGTTTCCTTGGCAGCCTCCCATTGACTAACGGCCCCCTCCAGCTCCATCTGGGTCGTCTCTAGCTTCATGGACATCTTGGCCACCAAGTCTGCATTCTTATGGGCCAGCAATGCGTCCTGGAACAAAGCAACGTTAGAAACAAAACAAAAAAAGATAACAATAATACAGAATCAAGACGAATCAGTGACTTATCGTCATGGCCTGATGACGAATGGACTGGGAGATGAAGAGGGCATCATTGCTGTAACGCCTTATTACCCAGGGACCGTTACATTGTGCATTATAAACAGTGCTAAACTTGCTAACCGAACAATTTGTCCATAATCGTGTAACTAAGTGCAATTACGGTTTAGGGTTCAAATTTTTGATTAAGATACAACGTTTCACTAAAACATTTACTATATACATTGGGATCCTGAAAATATATTTTAAAGGATAATTATGATAAAAGATTTACAACCAGCCGACCTAAGCGGAAAATTAGGGTTTAAGCCTAGTTCCTCTTTAAAACCTCGGTCATGGTGGTCGAGCAGCCGCATATGTACACATCATCACCTAAGCTCTCCAACTCAAGGATGGTCCATATTTCTTTTGCCTTTACCTGCACCACATAACACCTATGAGTAGAGGCTCAACAAGAGAACTCAATATGCTTATGAATAGGTAATAACAGGTTACTAAATCATAATAGGCATGCCTAGTAGTAATAACCCTACTCATGCATGCAAGCAGGTACAAATAAATATTTGTGGAGTTCTGCACTCTAAGTAGATGAATAGTAAGTCTCTCACTCTGAGGTAGATGACTAATAAGTCTCTCTCTGAATAGACGGTTAATAAGTCATACTCTGTTTAGATGACTGTTAAGTTTATCTCTGTTTAGATGACTGATAAGTCTATCTCTGTATTGATGACTGATAAGTCTATCTCTGTTTAGATGACTGATAAGTCTATCTCTGTATAGATGACTGATAAGTCTATCTCTGTTTAGATGACTAATAAGTCTCTCTCTATATAGATGACTAATAAGTCTATCACTACGTAGATGACTGATAAGTCTATCTCTTTATAGATGACTGACAAGTCTATCTCTGTATAGATGACTGATAAGTCGATTTCTGTATAGATGATTGATAAGTCTATCTCTATTTAGATGACTAATAAGTCCATCTCTATACAGATGACTGATAAGTCTATCTCTGCGTAGATGACTGATAAGTCTATCTCTATATAGATGACTGATAAGTCTATCTCTGGGTAACCAAGACCGTTACACTATGTGTTTAAAATAGTGCAATGCTTGCTAATCAAGTCATGTAAATAAAAATGTGAATCTAACATCATCAACGGATTAGGAATAAAAGATTTTGGTCTTAAACAGGTTATTTTGCGTTAAAGTGAAAATTTAGTACATGGGATCCCAAAACAGAGTTTAGAGAACATATTTACAAAATTTCCAAAAGTAATAAATAACCAAGGCCACTCTAATGGAAAAATACACAATTTAGGTTTCCGTCCCAGTACAATCCCTCGACCATGGCGGCCGAGCAGCTGACAATGTACACATCGCCCCCAGAGCTCTCCAATGAATGGTTGATCCAACATACCCTTACCATTACCTGCACCACGTAGCACCCGTGAGCCGAGGCCCAGCAAGAAAAATGTAATATCATAGCATGATCATTATCAATAACCAAATATTCCACAAAACATAACCAAGCATTCCGCAATAAATAACATTTTCCTATTCAGTGATAACAATCGACAAATCAACAATTTGTCAACCGGATAATCAACATATCACATTCATCAGATTAACAACAATAATCACGTTCATGATCAACGATTTATCGCAACCATTACACAATATTCAGGGTCGACGCCCTTAGGTCGCACCCTCTGTTTAACCCACTGTCTTCGGATCAGTTAGGCTGCCCCCAATGTTATACCCACTGACTCCGACCAGCTTAACCAAGCTCAGTGATTAATAAGCTGTCCTCAGCTACCAGTGGCTGAGCCGCGCCCTGTGCGCAAATATTAGTTTCGGCACTCTTAGGTCGTTCATCCCACGCTGATAAGGCGTGTCACACTCAAATATCAATTCCGGCACTCTTAGGCTGTTTATTTTATATTCACATGGTTATCACAACCATATAACAGTGCATGCAAATATAGGGAACACTTAGTCCCAACTTATCCACATAATCAGGTGCAGTTTCTTACCTCCGGTTCGAGCGAGAAATAACAAGTAACCGACCCCTGAGAATGATCAATCCTTTGATCCCTTAGCAGTCACCTAGTCATAACCAAATATGGAATCCAATTAATGAAAACAACAATAAAAGTGTCTTAACCTAAACCTCACTCCCGGGACCCCGAATTGTACCCAAACGGTGAGTAGAATCGATCCTGAGCCTTAGGAATTGAAACCCCAAGCCAAAAACTATTAAAAATGCCCAAAACCAAAATTTGAAGGAGCAGGGTAGTGTTGTAGCACTACCCCCCTAGCGCACCAGCGCTCAAGTCAGCAAAATTCCATCCCTGAGTAGCGCTGTAGCGCCCACTTGTTGGCGCTACAGCGCTACACACAGCTAGTTTTGCCTAGAAATTTTCCCCCTACGACTCCACCATTTCCAAACCAACCCAAAAGATTTCAAACCTCATTTTAAGTCCCAATTGAACCCAAATAACATATACACAAGTCCTAGGCATCATAACCTAACCAAGCTTTGCCAAAATACCCCATTGAATTCTCAACTTTCAAACCCAAAATCTCAACTGAACTCAATAAGAAAAATAGAGCAGAAAAGTAGAGTTCTAATGGTTAGAATCTTACCTCAAGCTCATTATGAACTCCTCTTCAATGTTGGAATACAATCCTAAGCCCTCAAGATCCACTTCCTAGCTTGAATCCTCAAGAAAAGCTCCAAAAATCCAAAAGAAAAGAGAAGAAAATGATGTGCGGGAGAAGAGGTTGAAGTGCTCTGTTTTGCTTCCTATTTTCTACAACCTTCTTTGACTCATATATATCTTTAAGGTAAAAAGACCTAAATGCCCTCAAGTCTAATTAAAATCCTTAACAGCCACCAAGGGCAAAATCGTCCTTCCGCACCTATCTCGTTAACCATAATTAACACCCTCCAATTCTCGTTATTCTCAATATTCTCGAATACCAATAATTCATATCCCATTACCCTTTAACTCCCGACAATGCTCTAATCACCAAATTACCCCGGAACTCACCCCGAGCCCCGAACTTAATCTTGTTATGACCAAACCGCTAGCTTATACTCAAAGATCGTCTCACGCCGAATAACTCGAACAAATCCACATTATAATGTGGCCTCAACAATATTTTACCAACATGCATACAAATATACAATTACGCCCTCAACGTCCAAATTACCAAAATGTCATAACAAAATATATACACATATGCATGCATTTATCATCATATAATAACATGATCCACATAAACATGCATATAATCATATAATGGCATAATAAATCAATTATGGCCCTCCTGGCCTCCTAATCAAGATCCTAAACCTTATTAGGAAATTTTGGTCGTTACAATGCATGTCACATACTGAGTGCAGTTTTCTTACGTCTGGTTCAAGTGTGAAGTAATAAAAGAACAACCTTTGAGCACGATCAATCTTTTGGTCCCTTAACGCTCACCTAGTCATAACCAAATATGGAATCCCATTAATAATATAACTCAATAAAAGGTTCATTATCTAAAACCTCGCTCCTGGGACCTCGAATTGTACCAAAATGATTAGTAGATTCAATCCCGAGCCTTAGGAATTGAACCTCCAAGCCTAAGCCCTTGAAAATTCCTCCCTAACACAAAAGGAAGGGGCAAGTTGCTTCACGCCCCAAGTCAGAGAGCACATTCAGCCTGGGCACTAAGGTGGGTTTTGACTTGTCTGGCCAAGTTGTGACTTGACCCCACGAACAGAGCCCCCTTGCCATTTTCTCCATTAAAACCAGCCAAGAACCTCAATCAAACCTCCATTAAACCAACCCAAAATCAAAACCAACCATCAACACATCATGTCCACTAGTTAACCACAAAACCCAAGCTTTAAACCAATTAAAATCACCTCAAATAACCATTTCTACAATCAAAACTTCTAGCTCAAAAACTAACTTAAAACAGAGCAAAAATCAGAAAAATCAAGCTGAAACCTCACCTTAAACTCAGGTTTGCATCCCCTTCAATGGCTGAAGAAAAGCCTAGATCCTCAAGCCTTAATCTCCTAGCTTGAACCCTCAATCTCAGCTTCCAAAATTCAAAGGAAAGAGAGGAAGAAAGATGATCGGGAGGAGAAAGAAAAAGAGCCTTTGTTTTGCTTCAGCTTATTTCTTCTACAACCATTTATTAAGTTTAAATATATCCTAAGTTCAAATGATTAAAATGCCCCTATGTCCATTTAATCACTTTTAAGCCACCCAAGGGCAAAGTAGTCATTCCCCACTTATCCCGCTAATTATAATTAACGTCCTCCAATACCCATTATTCTCAAATAATTAATAAATCGTATCCCACTACCCTTTTAATTCCCGGTAATGTACTAATCATTAAATTACCCCGAGACTCACCCCAAGCCCGGTACATAACCACGTTATGACTAAACCGCTAACTTACATTCAAAGATCGCCTCATGTCGAATAGGTCGAACAAATCAACATTATAATGTGGCCTCATTCATAATTCACCAACTTGCATGAAAATATACAAATATGCTCTCAACGGGCCAAATTACCAAAATTCCCTTATAATGAAAAGTGGGCCCATATGCATGCATTTATCATCATATAATAATATATTTCACATAAACATGCATATAATCACGTAATTGCATCATAAATCAATTATGACCCTCCCGACCACCTAATCTAGACATAAAGACACATTAGGGAATTTGGGTCTTTAAAATTGCTAGCCAGGGTGGCGTAGCGTTAAAGCCGGAGGAAGGACATGGAGGTCCCCACTTGGGCCAGCAAGTTTGCGGCGAACGGGGCCAAGTCCAGCCCCAACTTAGGCAAAAATCCAACCTTGGCTCCCAGTCGGTCCATGATTTGTTTGGGAGCGTTAAAAGTCTCGGGGCGCTTGGAGAACTCCACATCCAGAGGAGTAGTAAGAGGTCGGGCCACCTCGTCCCGTTTGTTGCGGCCCTCGTCCCATGCCTGGGATACCATCCTCATCCTCTCCTCGAGGATGACTGACTCTTCTTCCCCAGAAGACTTAGCTTGATGGGGAGCACAGGAGCGTCCGGGATCTCCGATGTAATAATAAGGCAATCTCCAGGGGACTGTGCCTCGATCACAGTGGAGTCCCCCACTATCTTGGCCTTCTTAGACATCATGGCAGCAGCGACAGTCTTCCTTTTATTCGACTCGCTTTCTACCAAAGGCTCCTGCTCCAAATTTATGACTTGGAGAGGAGCAGGTGAGGGTAGACGCTACTCAACAGGTGCCATAATGGTTGGGGCGATAGCCTGATCTCCCTCTGGGGCCCCTGCAGCCAGTTCTGTGGCCTCAACCATCAAATTGATGATCCTTATCCTGGCCGGGCCCTTGGGCAACCTTCTTCATTGACCCCTTGACCTTGGCAGCCCTGGCCTCAATCATTTCTTTCATCTTGGCCATGGGATCAGCCACGTCCAGTTAGCCTAAAGTAAGAACAAAATACAGATTAGTATAGAAGCGGGAAGGACAAATACATGAATTTGATCCCCCATGTAATCCAGGCTCAAAAAGCTATCATATTGAAGGAACTAGGACGCATGCATGAGGGTCAGCATGTCCACAAAAATGGGGCAAGGAAGCCCCTTGTTCTTGGGAGTCCTGGGTAAATAGTCTCAGTTTCGTTGCACATTCCTAACAAACCCCTCAGTATGAGGATCATAAGTAAAAAATGGAGATTATTTCCCTTGCCCCGAGATGCTGGCTCTAGGAGCTCCAACATTGGGTTGCCTCCTTTCGAGCAAGGAATCCAGCTCCTCGGACTCGGCCCGCTCCGCAAGGCGCGCCCGTTTTGCCTTCAACATATCAGTGTTTGCCTTGACCGTGACCTCCACCACCTTAATATGAATGAGGGTCAAATTTTCCCTCAGAGCAGGGTCCCTCTCACATTGGAGTCCCCAGAGATTGGGGGCGTCTATTGATTGATAGGCGGCAAGCAACCCGACCAGCCAAAGATTCTCCATGTTCACTGACCTCCCCACATCCAGATCTTTGGCACTGAAGGTGGCTTATTGTTTCTTCTAGTCAAGGATGAACTTAGTCATCCAGGTATGAGCATACATACCTTTTCAAAGGAATGTGAATATCTGATGAGAGATAAATAATAAAAAAAAAGATGAAGCTTGGAATGGGAAAGGAAAACTTACAGACACACTGAAAGTCTAGCACCAAAGTGGGATTCTTCTCAAGGAGGAACCCAGATTTCATAAACCAATAATATCTAACATCCAGGGAGTCTTTCCAAGTGCTGGAAGGAGCTTGACCAACATTACGGCTCTCTAGTTTGTAAAAGTCCTCTCGCGTCTTATCCTTGGAATTCAGTTGCAACTCCAACCGATAGTGACATAGCACCTCCGCGGGGGTGGGCTCTGCCATCTCCTTTTAGGCACAGAACATATGCCACCCCACAAACAACTTGAACGCCTGGGGCAGGAGTTGGAATGGCGTAATTCTCATCAACCGAAGAAATTGAGCAAAATAGTCATGAATAAACCCCGGACTAATGTGGCCTGTGCTCCAGGCCTCGAATACACCCACTCCAGTGTGGGCCTTTTCCTCCTTCCAGGATAGTCTATTGAAGAAGAGCCCCAGAGTCGACTCTACCATGAAGGATTTCTCTAACTCATTCAGCATTCGGTAGTTCTAGAACTCGTTTGTCTCTGCATCCATTTCCACGTGTTGCCAGTGGGAAGCTTACGCTCATCCAGGATGACTGGGCCCGCATTTACAGCATCCTCTGGGTAAAGTGTGATGTAAGGAGCCATGATCGAAGACATGGAAGTGACAAGAAAAGCAAGAACCAAGCAGATAACACCAAAACTGAAGAAAATTGGTTAAGGCACGGGGATTCTCCTAAACTTCTTGGAGAGGTCCCCTCCGGACACTGCTCCGGGAACAATTAAGGTCCTAGAGGCATGAGTCGGGATCTAAAGGAAAAATATCTTTGCAAAGGAAAACTAATTCACTTGGACGGATTTGAGGCATCCTGGTTCGTCGATTCAAAGCAGTCCATCTCACTCCATTAGTCACAGTTTATCTTCAAAAAAAAAAATTTAACCTAGAAGTTCCTCTATTATTCATCACTACCTAGAACCACCCTACACGGTGGTTATGACCCTAATAGCCACCGGATTGTGGAGGCAATATGATAATAGAAAATAATAAAGGAAAACAAAGAAGTGGCCAAGAAACCTACTGGAGAAATTTGAACTTGATATTCATTTGTGAAAAGGCGGGAGCGTCGACAGAAACTCAATCTTGAACTTGAGGAGTCGGTAGAACAGCTCGTCGATGTTCTCAGAAGGATCGTCCAGGTTGAGGTTTTCCTCTCGATGAACGAAGGGCGGGTTCAATGGAAATAGTTGGGATAAAAAATGCAGTAAACATTGGAAAATTTTGTCTGCGATTTCAGACATTCGAGGTCCTTGCTCTCTACTCTATGGTTCATAAATTCAGGATCAGAAAAACATGAGGAAGGGAACTCACTAGCGTATTTATAGGAGAGAAATATGCAATCCATACCTTTCCAATCTGATGGCTTGTATTGAATACCCCCAGGAAAAATGCATTCGACGTTTCTAGATAATGCAGGTCCATTAATTATCCCAATCAATTGCTAAAGCTTTGATTCGTCAATCTGCGATCTGCACCTTTCTCATCCAACAACTCATATTGAATATCCCAAGAAAAACACATCCTATGGTTCCAGATGACGCAAGTACATTAAATAGCCCACTCGAGTGCTAAAATCTCCTTTTCATATAGATGGGACGCTTCGGAAAACACGGTCACATCCATTAGTCACCCAGGACAACAAAGGATTTTCTCCATGTTTTTTTTGGGCGCGAGTGGCACCAACGTACAATTTACATGGAGACATGTGCCTAGGTTAGTGGGAATTTGAAAGGTTGGAGATTAATTAGATGCCCCCCATGTAAATGAACAGAGACTTAGGTAAATGAACCAGGACTTAGGTAAATAAACCAGGATTTAGGTAAATGAACTGGGATTTAGGTGATTGATCCGAGACGAAGAGGCAAATCTCCACCGCGCAAACACGGACGAAGACTTGGGGGTATATGTTATCCATATTTCCACCAAGAACATGTGGCATTGTCAAGTGGGGCTCATGGATTCTCAAGAGAGGTTAGGGCCCAACAAACTCTGAGCAATAAGAGGCATGAAGGCCCACACCCGTCCTAGGTCCAATGACTGGCGAATAATCTAGGTGTAGTAAGAACCCGTAGATGATATGAAGGCCCGGACCAACTTCATAGTTCCCACAACCTCCATCCTTCGGGCAGTAGATTGTTGCGGTGGACGTCTCGGTCCAAAAGCCAAATCTCACCATGTGGGATTCTGATAGAGCTTCCGGATCCATCCTTGCATTTCAACCTGCTATCAGGATACATTCTTCGATCCGTCATTGCTAAGTGATGTCCACCTTGATAAATGAACCAAAACCTTGGTAAATGAACCCATACCATACTTCCTAGTGGAACAAGGCCAACTCTTCACCTGGCTAACGTGTCCTCGAGAAATCCGATAGTTGGTCTCCTCAACTAACCTGCAAAAGGGATATGCACGGAACATACAATGTTCCTAGGGAGCGGTACTGCAACTAATTTGATAGATCTTGTCCCCAGAATCCCCCTTATAGCCCATACACATTAGTTTGTATCAACGTACAAAGGGCAGCTATAAGGCTCTACCACACTTAAGCCGACCCAGTGGGCCTAGACTAAACAACTTGTAATCATGTTGTACACTTGTACTATAGCTCCATTAGAGAGCACTTATGCTTATATCCTTATTGGGCCCAGATTAGTCCAACCCAAGCTACATGACCACATATAAATAGAATCATTAGTGAACTATAGCAGGGATCCGACTTTTCATGCATGCAAAAACGCTGCTGAACTTGCTGTAAACATCCATTGATAAACTCTCTAAGCTCAATATAAGTGACTCATGGACTAAGGCTCATTAATGGCCCAACCATGTAAAAAACCTTGATGTTGTTTATTTCCTTCCTTTCTTACTAGCTCTTATTTCTCGATATATTTATAGTTTTCGAAAAACTCGGTAAACAACACCATTCGACATTACTGAAAGAAATAAAATACAATAATATTTCTATTTAAAAATATCAATAATTTGGAAAGTAAATATGATACATGAATACAACAATCAAAAAAATATAAACTTAGCATTTACTATTCCACGATAAAACTACCCAACAAATAAAGTGCCACCTTATGGTCGGTCAAGTTAAATTCAGATATCTTATAAGATAATCTTATATTTATTATTTAAAACTTAAAATAACTCTTTATTTTCTCTTTTAAAAATAAAGTATCGCTGGTTTATTCAAGATACAATTATCCACCGCAAAAGCTTAATTGCTTCATTGTAAGTCTAATTCATTATTTTAGAATTCATGACTTAACTTAGAGAGTGTTGAATTAGGGTCGGTCAAGCCTAAGCTACATCACTCTTTCCTATCATCATAAGAAGCCAACCTTGGTATTAATATGTCTAGAAACCTTCCTCAGGGGGATGAAAACCTTCCTCAGGCCGTATTCATATTTCAAGGTGCTGTACTTATATTGGAGACCATAGGTTACATCGTGATGTTCACCTTCTCCCACTTACTATTCTAGAAAAAAATGTGTTTTTATTAATCCAATCAATTAATTCTGAATTAATTACTAGTTTATTAATAACCCTATCAATGTGTGATCTAAATAATTACTTAATTATAAAAGAGTCCGTTTAAAAAATTAATGTAATCTAAATAATTACACATTGCATTCATCAAGCTTTTCTAAAACTCCTTCTAAATAAAGTTGGTTATCTTAAAAGCCTATAAAAAATCTATTGCCTTTATTATGGTGTGATTTACCAAGTTTTAACTAATTTAAGACTTAGTTGTTTACATGCAATTGATTTCTAAAAAAAATCATATAAACACTTAGAACAATCTTAGATAATCATGTTTCTAGAATATGCATGATTAATCAAAACTGTGTGGAGTTTCATGAATGACATGTAATTGAATAATGCATGATAATGTTATCAATCAAATATTTATTAATATTTATTTAAATAAATTCAATAAATGATAAACCGAGTACTGTTGGGTATCTCTAAATTTACAAACCTTTGAAAAAATAGAAATAAAATTATAAAATTGGCCTCTAGTTGTTTGCAAGACTCCAAGAATGTTTCTCTTATCATATAGGCCATTCTTTATAATTCTTAGGAATTTGTTAGGCCCAACTAACTAATTAGAAACTAACTTTCTAACTAATCTATTTAATTAAAACTAACTTTTAATTAAAAAACCATTTTTGTCGTCTTTTTAATTTAGTTGAATTTAAATAATTAAACAATCATATTCAAATAATTATTTAAACTTAAGATAAGATCTTAACCAACAAAAAGATATTTTATATTTCTATCAAAAATAAAATAACATAATTAATTTTTCCAATTCAAACAATTTAAAAAATCAATTAAATAAAAGATAATTAGCACAAAAATATGATCTTGCTTGGGGACCAAGAATGGTGCTCTAGATCAGTAGGCTTGACGCATGGTGGAGGAGCCAAGGGGCTCGGGTGGTTGCTATAGTGCAGTTGGCGTAGAGGCTGGGCCACGGGCCATGCATGAAGAAGTAGGGGCACACTTGGAGGCATGCACGCAGGAGGGAAAGGCTCGCTGGGCGACACGATTGTGGGGTAGGCCTCACCTGGGCGGCTGGGCGCAAGTAGGGAGGGGCTCACATGGGTAGCTGGGTGCGTGAAGCTGTGGCTCGTGTGGGCAGATTGGGGGGCTCGGGCCGCTGACTTTGGCTGGCGGCTCGGGTCATTTTTCTTTCTCTTGTACATATTTTTAGATTTAAATTTCAAATATAAAAAGTTACAAAAATTCTATGCCATTTATGGCTTACATAAGACCTAGAAATTAAAATTCTTAACCCAATAACACCATATATTAACGATCCATCATTCAACCATATATTCAAAAAAACATATCCATACATTCAATATATATATATCAACATACATATAACAAATGCAAGAAACCCACACATCATTTAATATTTATATGTAGATTGCTCTGGTACCAATTGTTGGTATTAAATATGAAAATCAGAATACGCAAGGAAATGTGATGGTTAAAAAATTATTAATACCAGTCAAGATCATACACATATAAATATATTAAATCACATACAAATAGAAAATATATTCTCTCTTGAAGCCTATCAAGTGTCCTTGAATTTTTTTGTTTAAATCAACGATGTGCCTATCCTTATTCTGAAAGCTTACACCTTGTTCTTCTAGATCAATCCTCAAACACACAAGGACGTGTGTGGGCACGCAGGATTCAAAGGTTGATTTAGATTCTCTAGATGTACTCAACACATGAGATCTAGAGAGGATTGAGAAGAGAGAAGCTATAGAAATTTGTAGAATTTCAGTTTAGGAAATTCTATCGTTTCTTTCTTGAGAGAGTATGATAAAATAACTTATTAAACTTCTTTTCATAGTATCACTTCTTTCAAGTTTATAAAGACAATTAACTAATTTAATTAATCATTATTTTATTTAAAATAAAATTAATCAGTTAAAATTTATTTAATTATTTAATTGAAATCATATTTAAAAGAATAATTAAATATTATTAAATAAATAAATAAATTTGAAATTAAAAATTCAAATAAGAGGGATATTTTCTATCCCTGGGTGGCGCCACACACAAACACTATACAATGAGTGTGTCATGAGCCACGTATAGGGATTTCCCTGATTTTCTCATTTTTTTCATTTAATTAATATTTAAAATAATATATTTATCACAAAATAAATATCACTTAATTCAAAATGAACTTTATCTTAAAATATAAGTTTTAAATAAATAAATATCTTATATTAAGATAATGATTAATCTCTCTCTATATTAATCCAAACATGATCTGTAAGGGAGCGTCTTGTCGTTTGTGTGGTCTGTGGCGGTTTTTAGTTTTTTAACAGTTTTTTGCAATGTTTTGTTGTTCTACCCATGTTCTTCCCTTGTTCTTCAATCTTAATTCCTCCTACTTAACCATTATCTCTACATCTTGTCGTGCTCATGGATCCCCTCATCACTTCTATGCACTCTACACTTTCTCTTACCACTAAAGAAAAACAAGTCCTATATTGATATTGATGTCAATACTCTCCATACTTACCCTCTTGAACATATCTTGGTTGCTCGTATTCTTTCTGTTAAACCAGTGCACAAACCTTCCTTTCATCGATAGATGACATGTCATTTGAAGGGGCGGTTCCCCGTTAACATCTCTGATTTTCACGATGATATGTTTCCAGTTTCTTTTGGTTGTGCAGGTGAAAAATTTAGAGTAGAAGCCCATGAAACTTGACACTTTCAGAACCATCATATTATTCTGCACACACCAACTTTTCTGCAATATTTCCCACTTGATTCTTTGACTTCAACTCCATGGTGAATTCAAGTTCATCATCTACCCTTTCTTAGCAAGTCTACTCCTTTGGCTATGGCACTTGGTAATATCATTGGTGACTATATAGATGTGGATGATGACTCTTTACAAGAAGGATAGGGTCTGTTCATGCGTCTATGTGTTCACCTTGATACCACCAAACTACTTCTTCAAGGTCAAATGATTCGTTTGCCTCACATCAAGTACAAATTCTTGGTTGAATTTTGTTACGAGCGGTTGCCGAAATACTATTTTTAGTGTGGAAATCTTGGTCACCCTTACTAGCATTGTCTATCTTACTTGGAGAAATTGGACTATTGTGAGGAACCAGATTTGAGTTATGGACCATGGATGAAAGGATCTCCCTTGCCCTCCTCTGCCTATGACCATTACAGAATTAACTTTTCAAAGGGAAATGCCTAGCCTTTTATCACTCGTTTGGCTAGAACAACCTTATCTGATACCATTCCCCCTTTACTAAATCTCCCCACTCTCCAACCATCCATCCTTTTTCATGGTGAATCCTCGACTAGCCCTGCATCAAACAATCCTACTCCATTGAGTCCCCACACCTACTCCTATGACAACTTACCTATACATACTCAATCAAATTTACATACCCTCTCTTTCCAACAACCCACGAGCCTACTTTCTACACACCCACCACCTAATATTGCCTAGCTTTCCACTATAGACATTCCTTCTTATACGCACCTAACACTTCCTCTATAGCCATGCCATATGTTAATTATCCCCCACCTATAATTTAGACTATTGCTTTATCTTCCATTACCACACATCCAGCCACAACCACTCCATCGATTCCCACTTATATGCCTAACTTCCACACACCCACCACCAAAAGTGCTGAAAAGGAAAATTTCTCTCCTAATCGTGCATATAAAAGGCAACCTAATCCTCATTCTATGCGTAAGTGTTAAAGAGGTGGGGGGGGGGGGGGGGGAGGGGGAAACCTGTCTCTTTCTATGTCTTCTCCGTCAACTCTTGTAGCAATACAATCGCCGAATGTTTCTAATTCACCATTGGATTCTTCTAACATTTTAGATGATGGAGCGGTGGTTGATCTGCAACCTCGCCAATAGCCATGAAAATCCTTAGTTGGAATGCACGGGACTTAGGGAATCAAAGTGCATTTCTTTGTCTTTGTTTGCTTGTGCGTGAGAAAATGCCCCATGTTTTGTTTCTTATGGAAACAAAATCTTGTCATGGTGTCCTTTGTCATTTTAAGCAGTCTTTATGTTTCACTAATGGGTTAGAGGTTCCATGTGTTGGTCTAAAGGGATGGCTTATGCCATTATGGAAAGATGATGTAGATGTATCCTTATTATCCTATAATACAAACCACTTTGATTGTTATTTAGCTTTTGAGCATGGTCCCCGATGGCACTTTTATGCTATCTATGGCTTTCTCGAGGCGTCTAATAAACACCACACTTGGACACTGATTAAAAGATTATATGATGTTTCTCCATTGGCTCCATGGCTCCTCATTGGTTATTTCAATGAGATGCTTTCTAATGGAAATAAAACATGTGGTCCTTTGAGAGAGGAAGCTCTTATGCAAGTTTTTAGATCTACATTTGTTCATTGTGATTTACGTGAACTACCTTATGATGGTGAAGATTATACTTGGGCTAGGAACATAAATAATGTTGCATTGGTGCGAGAATGGCTTGATTAGTGCTTTACTAACTTTCTTTGGTCAACACAATTCAAAGACCCGATTTTCAAGCTCTTAGACTACTATGGGTCTAACCACCGTGCTATATTGGCCACCATTTGCTTTACACTAGGTTTGCATCCTCCCGTGCAGCGTAAATCACAGTTTCATTTTGAAAAGTTTTGGCTACAAGAAAAGGATTGTAGTTCTATTTTCTCTACTTGTTGGCAATCACTTCCTACATGGAATCCAATTCAAGAACTTACAACAAATTTGGATAACTGTGCTAGTGCTCATCAAAGAGGCATCTTCAAAAGTTTGGTCAGATGAAAAATGATATTTCCAAAGCTTAATCTAAAGTCACTCGACTTTATAAAAATCTAGTGGCATCCTCCACCTATGCTAGCGAGATTCAAGTTTCTGAAGCCCTTTTAGATGATTTATTGGCTAAAGAAGAGCAATATTGGCAGCATCGCTCACGTGTTGATTAGTTAAATTCAGGAGATTGCAATACTAAGATTTTTCATGCTAGTGCTTCCTCTAGATCCACTTCTAATAAGATTCATTTTCTACTACATGAGAATGGCCAGCGGATTACATCTATTGATCAGATTTGTGATGTGGTTGCCTCTTATTTCACTGTACTTTTTTCTTCCTTTGATGATGACCACTGGGCTCTTACACATACACTCTCCACCATTCCCACTACTATTAGAGATGAGCATAATGAATTCCTTCTTCTTCCTTTCAAATCTGATGAGGTCTTAGCTACTTTGAATACAATGGGATTTGACAAAAAGCCCAGACATTCGTGGCATGTCTGCGATGTTATACCAACAAAATTGGGATATATTTGGGTCTTTGGTCTTCAAAGTGGTTTTGTATGTCCTTAATGAGGGAGGTTGTCTAGCAGCTTTTAATAGAACTCTTTTCACCTTAATATCGAAAGTTAAAATACCACAGACTATGGGTGACTTCCGACCTATCAATCTTTGTACTGTCATCTACAAGTTGATTTCAAAGGTTATTGTCTTGAGATTCAAAGTAGTGCTCTCTCATGTAATATCTGAAACTCAAAGTGCCTTCTTATGCAATCGACTCATCTCACATAATGTTCTTGTAGCTTTTGAGTTGGTTCATTCTTTGAAGCACAAGAATAAGGTCTCGAATGGGTATGTTGCATTAAAGCTTGATATGAGTAAAGCTTTTGATCAAGTGGAGTGGTCTTTCTTGTCAGCATTTATTGGAAAAATGGGCTTCCATTTATGCTGGATTTCACTTATTATGTCATGCATATCCACTACTAGTTTCTCATTCCTTATTAATGGCGTTGTTAAGGGTTTTTTTGTTCTTTATATGGGCCTTCGTCAAGGTGATCCTTTCTCCCCTTATCTATTTCTTATTTGCTCTGAGGGACTTTCGTTATTATATGGGTCTTAGCTTCAATGTTCATCACTCAGGATAGAGAATGGAATGTGTCTTTTCTGCAACAATATCTTTCAGTTATGGATGTTGTGTGTATCCTTACTATACCTTTGACTGCCCACCCATATGTTGATCGGCTTATATTGAACTTTCACACTTCAGTACTTTACACTGTCAAGTCTGGATACCATTTGGCTGCATCCTTTGCAGATGAAGTTCCATCATCCACTACCCTCCCAAATGATGTTTAGTTGAATTTTATTTGGACCTTGAAGTTTCCTTCCAAGGTTAGAATTTTCACTTGGAGAGTGATACATAATGCCATTCTTGGGGCTGCTTCGTTGTTTCAAAGGAAGATATTAACTTTTGCAGATTGTAGCCTCTATTCACATGCCTAGGAGTCTATACGGCGTGCTCTTTTTAGCTGTAAACATGCAAAAGCCTTTTGGAGATGTACTACTCTTAGTATTAAGTTTCAAGTAGCCAGACAGATTAATCATGGTGATATATACCGTTTATCATAAATTTATACCAAATCAGAGCAAGAATAGATCTTTTGCATTATGTGGTCTATTTAGTCTGATCATAATGGTATTGTCCATGGTAAGCAAGCCCGTTTGGGCTCTATTGTTGCAGCGTAGTTGGCTTGCTATTTGGCTCAATTTAGAAATGCCTCTAGTTTCAATACACGGTCTGTTTCATCTTCAAATCCTATTCGTGTCACTCACGATCCATGGAAAGCACCACCTCCATCATTGTTAAAGCTAAATATTGATGCAGCCTTTGAAATTTCAAGGAAAAAAATGTAAGAACGCCCTAAACTATTTAGTTTGTAAAACATCGTCGTAGTGTCCCAAATTTGCTAATAAGGCTTAGTGCCTTGATTAGTGTGCCGGGAGGGCAATAAATCATTTAATTGTACTATGACGTGATTAATCATGATATATGTGCATCATTATTTTATTGCTTGGGTTATGATATGAATAACTAGATATGCATGTTTAGGTGTGTTAAATGTGCATGTGGGCCTGTTCTGGTTAACAAGGTCATATTTGTCATTTTTTACGGGTTGAGGGTATAAATATGTATTATGTATGTGATATGAGTAAGACCACAATATTGTAGAGATATATTTAAGATGTGTGGTTTGAGGCGGTCAGAGGGAGCGAATTAGTGGAATAGTCACAACGGGGTAAGATACCCGGCTTGCGATGAGCCTAGGGGTATTTTGGGGAGTTAGTGCATGTTTGAGATTTACCAGGTAACTGGTAGTTATTTAATGGTTATTTGGGTATGCTGGGATTAATTGGGGATTTATAGGACTACTCGAAGAATTAGCGGGGATGTGGCAAATGATGGGTTTGCCCTTTGAGGCGTTAAAGGGCTAAGAGTTGATTTAGGGGCATTTTGGTGCAAGGGGATAGACTTGGACTTAGTACCTTAGGAGTCTAGAACCAAAAAAAAAAAACAGAGCTCAGTTTCTCTCCCATACTCTCTCTCCAGTTCATCTCTTTCTCTCTAAGGCTTTGGGGGATTTTAGAACTTTTGAATAGGAAGCTCATAAATTAAAGCTAGGATCAAGTGGAACAACTTAGGGGGATGGAAATTCTCAGTTAAGGTAAGCCTATCTTTGTTTCTTGGTAAATTTCTGCTGAGGTTTTAGGTTTAGCTATGTTTTAGAGTTAGGTTGGGCTTTAATTTGAATTAGGGATTTGGTTAATTTTCTGAGATGTTTGTATTTCTCTCATTGTAGTGAAGAGGTTTTGGGACTTAATTTTTGCCTTAGAGCATGTTTGGAACGATTTTTGGGGAGTTTAGAAATCTAAAGACATAGGGAAAAACTGGGTTCGCGAGGTCGCATCCCGGCTATGTTCTTGAGTGCCGCGGCCTGCATGAACTCAGCGCCCTAAAGGGATTCGCTGAATCGCCTTAGCACCGTGATGCGTGTCCAGAGAAAATGAGGCCTAGGCTCTCTGACTTGGGGAGGGCCATGGCTTTAATTGGAGGGGCGTCGCGACACAAATAGTGGGCTTTCTTGGTTAAAATAGGATTTTATGCTCTGGAACTCAATCTTAAGGGCTTGGGAGGGATTTTACTCAAGGTTTCGTAGAATCTGAGGTCCCGGAGGCTAGTATATTATTTCGAAGTTTTTAATTTGTTTAGGGTTTGATGGATATTTATTATTATTACGTTGTGCTAGGTTTTACCGCTAAGGCTCGGGATTAGGGAACATGCACGGGATCGCCCTTTACGGCCAGCTCGAGGCTCAGGTAAGAAGACTATTTGTGCCCGTAGAGCAGGGCACGTCCTATTTTATATGTGAATGTCTATAATTATTATACCATGCATGTATGTTGAGACTGAACGACAAGGTCTGGGATCGGCAAGGGCCAGAAACAGTGATAAGCATGTTGAATGTACGCTACCATGGCATGGCCATATAGGGTGTTGTACTCACCCGCTCAGTTAAGACCATGAACCTGGAACCTAGTAATGTGCCTTCATCGGCTTAGGCTGCTATTGTGAATTGTCTATTATGTGTGTTTAAGTTATGCATTTACTAAAATGAGCTGCTATATGATATCTTTGTGGAGTTTTCTTGCTGGGCCTTGACTCACAGGTGCTCTATGGTGTAGGAAAGGGCAAGGGAAAGGTCGACCAAGCATGAGTTGAAGGGCATGGAGTGGTGCATACATGTTTGGCTTACCAAGCCGCCACGGCTGGGGTAGTTTTGAGGAGCGTTCTATAAATGTTTGACTTTGTCGCCTAGATCGACTGTAAAATAACTTTTATGTTGTAAATATGTTTTAAACAATATTTTGGTATCCCAATGTAACAATTTTATGATTTAAATGAATGTCCTGCCTTTTATATTGAATTTTAATTAAATGAGTCTGTACTTTAACGTAATCACACTTTTCTGTGTAATACATTGATTAGCGATTTAATTGTACATTTTAAAATCACATGGTAATGACTCTAGGATAGTAGGGCATTGCAACTTGGTATTAGAGCATGCGAAGGTTTATGGTTCTTGGGGATTGACCGAACATGTACGCTTGCTGCCAGAACCATGATCGACTCAGAGTTGGTCGGTATTAAGTGATTTATCTATTTAATTGTTTATTTGAATTGTCGTTTGCCTGATTGATAAATATATATAGAGCATGATGAGTATATATAATGCTAGGGCATGGCCCCTTTGTCTATTATATGATTATGATGTGTGTGCATTGTGTTGGTTCGATATTTGTGTATTGATTGGTGGAAATGGGGGTTATTTCTTTGGATGTTATTATTGTGCCTAATGTGTGGCTTCATTGATTGCAGGCATATTGAAGTTATGCCTCGGCAATCAACTAGATTCCACGAAAATATGGTCGAAGATAATGACCAGGGTCATAACCCTCCACCTGTCCCCCAGAACTGGCAACAGTTCTTTGCAGAAATGCAAGACAGACTTCAGAGAACTGAAGATGAACTTTGAGAGCTGAGACAGCAGGCTCCTCCTTGGGATGTTGGATTAAAGGTCCCACAGGCTATGACACCAGTGCCAGCCCAGCCTGTGATGGAAAATAGATGGGAGCCTTTGTATGAGAGGTTTAGGAAGCAGCACCCTCCCACCTTTGAGGGTGGCTGAGACCCACTATGAGCAGAGCACTGGATAAACCTGATTTCTTCCATATTGGATTTTATTAGGGTGGCTTGTGCCAGTTATATGTTGAGAGAGAATGCCTGCATTTGGTGGGAAGTTGTGTCTCTGAGGAGAGATGTCACTACTGTGATTTGAGATGAGTTCAGGGACGTGTTTAATGAGAAGTACTACAATGTTGAAATTTGAGCTGCAAAGGCGGATGAATTCACTCACCTAAAATCATAACAGAATGATTGTAACAAAGTATGCCTTGAAGTTCAATCGGTTGGCTAAGTTCGCACCGGATTTGGTGCCTACTGGTATGGCAAGGAGAGATCTCTTTGTACCGGGATTGAATGTAATGATAGCCTGGGATGACAACCACTTATGTTCAGGTAGTGGAAAATTCCCTTTCTGCTGAGGGTGACGAAGACCAGATCTGGAAAGAAGGCACCGCAAGGCAGGATGCTCGGAGAAGAAGAGAAAGGCCCTAGATTCTTTTGTTCCTCCTGGTTCAAATAAGAGGGCATGTGGCGCCTTTGGTGGTCGGCTGGGTGGGGGAGAGAACTGGAGAAGCTACCCAAATTGTGCACGGTGCAGGCGACGCCATCTGGGAGAGTGTAGAGTCAGAGCCTATTTTTTCTATGAGAGTGTCAGCCATTTGAAGAAAGACTGTCCTCAAGTCAAGAAAGAGGAACTAAAGAGAAGCGATAGCCTCACTCCAACCAGAGTGTACACTTTGACCCAGACCGAAGCTGAGGCTAGTCCCTTGGTCGTGAAAGGTCAAATTTCTAGTGTTGGTTCTTTGTTTACTGCATTGATTGATTCAGGAGCTACTCATTCATTTGTATTTGCTAGAGTGATAAATCACTTGTGTAGACCTTGTGATTTGTATGCTAGAGGATTTAGAACTCTGTTGCCAACTAAGGAAGTGGTATTCTCTAGGAGGTGGGTTAGAGTGTTACCAGTGGAGGTAGATAGTAGGGAGTTGTCTATGGATCTGCTTGACCTGGTGATTGATGATTTTGATATGATCTTGGGAATGGAAAAATTAGCAAAATATGGGGCGACGATAGACTGTAAGCAAAAGATGGTAACTTTTGAGTCAGAAGGAGGGGAACCCTTCGTGTTTGTGGGGACAGTGAGTGGACCACGAGTACCAATGATCTCTACAAATAAAGCTAGAGACCTATTGCAAGAAGGTTGCATAGGATGCCTAGTGAACATAGTGGATACCTCTAGGGTAGTTTCAGTTGGATCGAGTGAGACTAGATTGATGTGTGAGTTTCCTGATGTATTTCCAGTACCTTCCAGGATTGCCACCACACTGAGAGATCGAATTTGTCATAGAATTGGCACTGGGAGCAGGATCAGTATCGAGGACACCTTATAGAATGGCTCTAGCAGAGTTAAAGGAATTGAATATTCAGCTGTAGGAATTACTGGATCTAGGATTCTTTAGACCCACCTTTTCACTGTGGGGTGCTCTAATGCTGTTTGTGAAGAAGAAGGATGGGTCCTTATGAATGTGCATTGAATACCGAGAGTTAAATAAATTGACTATTAAGAATATGTATCCACTGCCCAGGATCGGCGACTTGTGTGATTAGCTACAAGGGAAGATGGTATTTTCTAAGATCGACCTTCAGTCTGGCTACCATCAACTGAGGATTAAGGAGGATGACATACCGAAGACTGCGTTCCATACGAGGTATGGACACTATGAATTCTTGGTCATGTCTGTTGGGTTAACCAATGCCCCAGCAGCCTTTATGGATTTGATGAATAGGGCGTTCAGGGACTATTTGGATAAGTATGTAATCTTATTCATTGATGATATACTAGTGTACTCCCACTCAGAGACAAAACACGAGCAACATGTTCGTTTGGTACTACAGAGGTTGAGGGAGCACAAGTTGTATGCTAAGTTCAGTAAATGTGAATTTTGGTTACCCCAAGTGACATTTCTAGGCCATATTGTGAGTAAGGAGGGGATTATGGTGGACCCAACCAAGATAGAGGTAGTAAGAGATTGGCCAAGACCGAGGAGCGTACAAGAGGTTAGAAGCTTCTTGGGAATAGCAGGGTACAATCGGTGATTGATCACTGCCGACAGAGCTAACACGTAAGAAGACAAATTATGTCTAGACAGATAGGTGTGAGAATAGTTTCAAGGAGTTAAAGAAGCGACTGATTACCGCTCCAGTTTAAAGTCTTCCATCAGACAAGGAAAAGTTTGTGGTCTACTGCAACGCTTTGAGGCAGGGTTTGGGTTGTGTGTTGATGCAAGCTGGAAAGTTAATAGCCTACGTGTCTAGACAGCTAAAGGAGTATAAGCAGAGGTATCCCACTCATGATTTGGAATTGGCAGCGGTGGTATTCGCACTTAAGGTATGGAGGCACAATATGTATGGAGAAAAGTGTGATATATACACTGACCATAGAATTTTGAAGTATTTCTTCACTCAAAAGGATTTGAATATGCGCCAAAGGCCTTGGCTGGAATTGGTAAAGGACCACAATTGTGAAAATTTGTACCATCTAGGTAAGGTCAATGTGGTGGCCAACGCACTGAGTCAGAGGGTTTGAGGGTAGTTGTTCAGTTCGAGACATATATAAGAATATCTAGCTGAAGAAATGATGAGAGCAGGAATTGAACTGGTAGTTGGTCAGCTAGCCAACATTACTCTTGAGTCCACACTCCTTGAGAGAATCAGAGAAGTGCAGAAGGAGGATTCTCAGATGAGGAAACACAAGGAGGTTGTCTTAGCTGGATTGGGTATAGACTTTTCTATTTCAGAGGTAGATTTGTTGGGGTATAAAAATCGGATTTGTGTTCCGCTGGATTCTGATATCAGGCAAGAGATTATGGATGAGTCTCATACCACTCCTTATTTTCTACATTCGGGTATGACAAAGATGTACCAAGATCTAAAGGCTCTATATTGGTGGCCAAGAATGAAGAGGGACGTGGTGGATTATATGGCCAAGTGTTGAACCTGTCAACAGGTGAAGGCGGAACACCAAAGGCCAGCAGGGTTGTTGTAGCCTTTAGGGATTCCAAAGTGGAAGTGGGAGGATATTACCATGGACTTCGTGGTTGGACTGTCGATGACAGTGGGGTAACATGATTATGTGTGGGTAATTGGAGATAGGTAGAGCAAATTAGCCTAGTTTTTTCTTGGTAGAACGAATTTTACAGTGGAGCTGTATGCTGAGTTGTATGTAAAGGAGATTGTGCATCTCCATGGGGCTCCGAAATCAATAGTGTCAGACGAGGACCCCACGTTCACCTCTAAGTTTTGTAAATGCATATAGAAGGCTATGGGAACGTAGTTGAGATTCAGTGTAGCCTATCATCCTCAGGTGGATGGACAGTTTGAGAGGACGATTCAAATATTGGAGGATATGTTGTGGGCCTGTGTGCTGGATTTTGGGGGATCTTGGAGCAAGTATCTCCCTTTGATTGAGTTTTCTTATAATAACAGTTATCAGGTGACTATCAGAGTGGCTCCATATGAAATGTTGCATGGAAGGAAGTGCAGATCGCCCATTTATTGGGATGAGATGGGTGAGAGGAAGAACTTAGATCCTGAGGTCGTTCAGAGGACTAACGAGGCAATTGAGAAGATTAGAGCTTGGATGCTCGCCTCCTAGATAGACAGAAGAGTTACTCAGACTTGAAACATAGAAGTGTAGTGCTTTAAGTAGGTGATCATGTGTTTCTTAGAGTTTCTCCTTTAAGAGGAGTGAAACAATTTGGAGTGAAAGGCAAGTTAAGTCCTAGTTTTGTTGGCCCCGTTGAGATTCTGGAAAGAGTTGGAGGGGTGGCATACATATTAGCTATGCCTCCAACCTTATCAAGGGCCCACAACGTGTTTTATGTGTCTATATCCTGGAAGTACGTCTCAGATCTTACACATGTGTTGAGTTATAAAAACCTGGAATTGGATCAGGATTTATCTTATGAGGAGCAGCTAGTCAAGATTCTAGACAGAAAGGACAAAGTCTTGCGGAACAAGGCCATTTCCATAGTGAAAGTGTTGTGGGGAAACAACAAAGTTGAAGAGGTAACTTGGGAGTTTGAGTCTGTTATGTGGGATCAGCATCCCGATATATTCAGGTAAATTTCGAGGACGAAATTTTGGTAAGGAGGGGATAGTTGTAATATCCCAAATTTGTTAATAAGGCTTAGTGCCTTGATTAGTGCGTCGGAAGGGAAATAAATGATGTAATTATATTATTACGTGATTAATCATGATATATGTGCATCATTATTTGATTGCTTGGGTTATGATATGATGTTGCTAGATATGCATGTTTAAGTGTGTTAAATGTGCATGTGGGCCCATTCTGATTAACAAGGGCATATTTATAAATTTTGACCCGTTGAGGGTATAAATATGTGTTATGTATGCGATATGAGTAAGACCACATTATTGTGGAGATATATTTAAGATGTATGGTCCCAGGCGGCCCTAGGGAGCAAATTAGTCGAATAGTCACAATGAGGTCAGATACCCGGCTTGGGGTGAGCCTAGGGGTATTTGGGGAGTCAGTGCGTGTTCGGGATTTACCGGGTAATGGGTAATTATTTAGCGGTTATTTGGGTATGTTGAGCTTAATTGGGGATTTATAGGACTACTCGAAGAATTAGCGGGAATGTAGCAAATGACGGGGTTTCCCATGGAGGCGTTAAAGGGCTAAGAGTTGATTTAGGGGCATTTTGGTCATTTTGGTGCCAAGGGATAGACTTGGACTTAGTACCTTAGAAGAGGAAGCTTAGAAATTGAAGCTAGGATCAAGTGGAACAACTCAGGGGGATCAAAATTCTCAGTTTAGGTAAGCCTATCTTTGTTTCTTGGTGAATTTTTGCTGAGGTTTAGCTAAGTTTTAGACTTAGGTTGGGTTTTAATTTGAATTAGGGATTTGGTTAGTTTTCTGAGATGTTTGTACTGCTCTAAGTGTAGTCAAGATGTTTTGGGACTTAATTCTAGCCTTGGAGAATGTTTGGAACGATTTTTAGGGAGTTTAGAAATCTGAAAACGTTGGAAAAAACTAGTTTCGCTGGGTCGCACTGCGACTCGATTCTTGAGCGTCGTGGCTTGCATGAACTCAGAGGCCTAAGGGGATTTGCTGAATCGCCTTAGCATCGCAGTGCTGGGCACAGTGCATCATGGTGCATCTCCAGAGAAAATGAGGGTTGGGATCTCTGACTTTAGGAGTGTTGCGGCTCTAATTGCAGGGGCTCCGCGACGCAAATAGAAGTTTTTTTTTTGCCAAAATAGGATTTTAAGCTCGAGAACTCAATCTAAAGGGCTCAAGAGGGATTCTAGTACCAAATTTAGTAGAATCTGAGGTCCCGGAGGCTAGTATATTATTATGAAGATTTTAATTGGTTTAGGGTTTGATGGATATTTATTATTATTATGTTTTGACTATGTTTTACTGCTAAGGCTCGAGATTAGGGATCGTGCACGGGATTGCCCTATACGGTCAGCTCGGGACTCAGGTAAGAAACTATTTATGCCCGTAGAGCAAGATTATCTGTGATTAGTGTTATATGTGAATGTTTGTAATTATTATGCCATGTATGTATGTTGAGACTGAGGGACAAGGGTCGGGATCGACATGGGTTGGAAACAACGGTAAGCATGCTGATTGCAGGCCACCATGGCATGGGCATCTGGGGTGTTGTACTCATCCGCTTGGTTAAGACTGTGAACCTTGTGCCTGGTAATGTGCCTTGATCGACTTAGGTCGCTGTTGTGAATTGTCTGTTGTGTTTGTTTAAGTTATGTGTTTACTGAAATGAACTATTATATGAAATGTTTGTGGACTTTTCTTGCTGGCCCTTGGCTCACAGGTGCTCCATGGTGCAGGTAAGGGCAGGGAAAGGTCGATCAAGCATGAGTTGGATGGCATGGAGCAGTGCGTACATATTTGGCCTACCTGGTCGACAGGGCTGGGGTAGTTTTGAGGAACGTGCTATTAATGTTTGACTTTGTCACCTAGGTCCACTGTAAAATAACGTTTACGTTGTAAATACGTTTAAACAATATTTCGGGATCCCAATGTAACACTTTTATGATTTAAATGAATGTCCAACCTTTTATATTGAAATTTTATTAAATGGGTATGTACTTTAACTTTATCACTCTTTTCCATCTAATACCTCGATTAGCGAGTTAATTGCACATTTTAGAATCGCATTGTAACGACTCTAGGGTAGTAGAGCATTACAGTCGCTCAATTCATATTTATTAGAAAGATACCATTTTAGAGAAAATGTCTAGTGGGGCCTTGTCAAAACATGCAAATTGGGCCCAATAGTTTAAAATATAGATATATTGTCTTTATGCAATTTCATAAATAAGATAAAAAAAAAAAGTTCAATTGTGACGTAATGAAAACATAAACCATAACATAAGAGTACATAAACTTTCTTGGTGTTCAACTAGATTGTTTTTCGTTCATGGACACCTCGCATCATACATGCTTAGACATTGGAATTCCCCACATCACAATGTGTGCCAAGAAGAAACCCTATTGCGTACATGAAAGGGGGAAAGTAATGGGTGAGATAAAAGTCTAGTAAGGAAGTACAAACAAAATACAACAAATGACAAGAACACAAAGCAATCTACGTACATATCGTAAACTCATGGCACATCATAATAAATCATAATCATATCATAATCATAAGACTTCATAAACATAAGCATAATCATACATCATGTGATCATGGCACCCCTATTGTTCATGTCACATCATGAGGTAACCAACAAAAGCATAAACTGGTAAAACCTCCTCTATGAGGTAAACAGGAACTCTAGTCCTCGAATAATCCTAGTGCGTCTGCCCTATGTGTTACATCATATCCTTAGTAACTACTTTATTGTGTCGCGTTCAACATGCTAACAACCTACTACTTTACATACAACATACAAGCAGGCATACAACAACTCATATCATAGCGTAGAAGCTCATAATTTTCATAACACAACCAATCTTGCCACATATTAGTTCATACTTTTCATAAAATAATTCATAGAAAATTCTAGCTAACTTCCTTACCTTAAGTCCAAACAAAAAATAAAATGCATGGTACTTCACAATGAGCCTAGAATAACAATCTAACACTTGTCTTAATATTAAGCAATATTACACATGCCTACATACATACCTCACGTGTGCATGGGCCATGCACATACATGTTGCACCACACTATAAACATTCAACGATTTCACAAAAAATAAGAAAAGAATAATCTTAAGTCTACTAGTAAATTCTTAATGTTTGCAAAACAAGAATCACACACTTAATCAAATGGTGTATATTTGGACGTAAAACGTTGCTTGCATGTAACATGCATATGTGGGAAAAATCTTTAAAACGTGCATAAAAGTTGTTAGGTTTTAGTCCCTTAAATTCTTTAGAAATCGCGTAAACTTAATCAGACAAAATATTTTATCAACTTGATTTATATCATAAGACTATATTAAAATCATACTTAAATATAACTAAAAGAATTACTTCATTTTAGTTGTCATTTACCAAGTATTTATCCCATTTACCAATTTAAATTAAAATAAGATAAAAACAAAAGTACATTAACCCTTGTTTCTATTTGTTTTCAAAAAATAATTAATTATCTAAAATAAATTATTAGTAAATAATTTAACATATTTATTTAAGATAAAACAATCTTTGGTACTCGTTCCCTTTGCCAAAAGGTTAAATAAAAATGACCCATTTGTCTTCTTAAAAAAATAGTGTCTCTAAGTTACCACATTTTTATAAATACCATAATTTTAATTATGTTGAAAAAGTTTCTTTATACCATCATTTTACTCAAATAAAAATACCGAGTCTCATAAAAATAATGTTATTCAATTAAATATTTTACAAATAAAAATTGAATTATTTAAATTAAAATATTTCATATTTTAAAGTATAGAAAATTACATTTTTCATGTATATAGTCTAGGGTTTAATTTATTTGAGTACATGCTTTATTTATTTTATTTAAAAGACATATTCTCCCAATAAATAAATAAATTCAGCAAGCATTTTATTTTTTTAAAATCACATAATTGAACTAAAAACATATTTTCTTTCACAAGATATAAAAAAAAATTGCACGTGTTTAATAAGATAAAAATCCCATTAAAATGTGAAAAAAAAAGTCTTTTGTTTATGTAAGTTCTAAAATGAAAATTTTGAGACATAACTTTCGTATTTTCAAAATTATTGGTTGATTATCGAAATAAACATAAGAAAAAAACAACAAGTAATATTTATCTAAAATACACATTTAATCATGTTTAAACCATCACCTAGCATGTTTCTACAACTCATGCATTCCAAGAAAAATTCTATTCATACATCCAGGATCTAACCTTTTACATACAAGCCAAATTAACATTTTTAAAGAAATTTATACCCATTTCAAATCTTAAAAAACCTAGCATGTTTCTATGATTACAAGCGACAACAAGAAAATAAAAATAATTAAAACATATTAAGGATTAACAACGCCCTAGGCCGAAACCATCATGCTCAACAACAACAAGTTCAAAATTAAATCCCTAGCATGTGTCTTTCATCAACTTTGCACACTCATAAATAATTCATTAGAATCAAAATACCAATGACATTATAACATAAGATCCCCACACAAACCTCATCAAACGCATACATCATGTGTACCCATAATTTCCTCATGCTTGCTGTTTATGCTAGAACTTCGTGCTTGCAAAAGACCCCCACCTCGTATCTCTCAAAATATAAACCCAGGGTGGAAGCAACCAAACCCGTCCCTACCCCTTGCACCTCGTGAGGGTTGTGGCCTCGTATCAAGGGTAGTGCCTCGGGAGAGAAGGACGCACCTTGCGAGAGAGGTGTCTTGCGCCCCAGGAAGTGCCGGAATGTTCCGGATGCGAGGCTGTCCCTCGTGATTTCCGTATGGTGCGAGACGGGGAGTGCGTGATGGCCCCGCGACATCCTTGGCACGCGGCGCGATTCTGGATACAAGGCTCTCCCTCGCAAGGCCCGTAAGGTGCGAGACGGGGCGTGCGTGATGGCCCTGCGACACCCTTGGGTTTGCGGCGTGGCTCCGGATACGAGGCTGTCCCTCGCAAGGCCCGTAAGGTGCGAGACGGGGTGTGCGTGATGGCCCCGCGAAATCCTTGGCATGCAGTGCGGTTTTGGATGCGAGGCATTCCCATGAGAAGCCTGCAAGGTGTAAGACGAGGTGTGCGTGATGGCCCCGCATCATCCTTTGTGCGCAGCGCGGTTTTGAATGTGAGGTTGCCCCTCGCAAAGCCTGAAGGTGCAAGACGGGGCATGCGTGATGGCCCCACGACGTCCTTTGTGCGCGGCACGGTTCTGAATGTGAGACTGTCCCTCGCGAAGCCCGCAAGGTGCGAGACAGTGCGTCTCGCGGCCTAGTAGGTGCCTCGTGAGAGAGGCGTCTTGCGCCCCAGGAGGTGCCTCGCGAGAGAGATGTCTCACGCCCCAGGAAGTGCCTCACAAATGGGGCGTCTCGCGCATAAGCATCTACACCTCGACCTCATGCCTAAAACATCCCGTGAAACTTCTCACACCTTTCACCCCTTAACAAACTAGCAAGGCCATCATTTCTTGAGCCTCTTTGAAATATGAGCCTCGCTGACGAGGCCCTACCCTACTTTTTAGGGTAGGTGTCACCAGCAAAGCTTACCTCCCACATGTATCCTTTCCAGTCAATAAGTTATCTGATACTTAGAAAGACATAAACAGGCTAGATTAACATGCACATCTTCGGAAGGTGAAAACATCCACTAGGTGCAGGGTACACGTATAGGTACGGAATGTACGTACCAATCAAGAAGGGTCTGGAAATAAGGACAACACCCACACCAAACAAGTAGTGGAGGTACGACCTAGTACCAAAGCAGGAGTACTTTTGCAGACCCCTGACACGTACTGAAGTTGACCACCACTCCTCCAACACCACAACCACCCGCACCACTACGCTTGGTGCCAATTCTCTGACACTCGTACTAAATAAGTAGTGGAGGCACCCCCACGGACCTTGACTATGTACCAGGGCCGACACCATGACCTTCTGCTCCACCACTACCTGTGCCACCACCCTGGCGATGTACCCATGTACCATATGGTCCCCCGGGACCACAATGTATCATGAGCCATTAGAGCTTCACTATAAATTGATCTGGACCCCTCAAACAGGGGGGTTGGAAAATTCTTGTAAGATCAGATTAATCTAAGAGCAAAATATGAGTTTTCTCTCTACTTCCTACTTGCAATTTTCCTTCAAGTTTCTAAATGTCTATTTGCTTTCATTTGATATCAATTTAAGTTCTTGAGTTTGCCATCCATATTTGGTTGACGAGTTCTTACCGTCAATAGTTTTGCGTCGTCTGTGGGAATGATAAGTTCCAAGCCATTGTTCTTCCATTAATTTCGGCAGGAAAAAATGCCAAGACGTTCTAAATGACTGAGAGAGCCACGAGATGTGGAGGTCCACCTTGACGAAGATCAGCTGAAAGCCTCCATGAAGAATCCTCCTCCACCCAAAAATGTGGATGCCCCAAAGGAGCTTCGGGTTCACGAAGATGAAAGGGAGGCCTCATCCCCGACCGTCCCACCTGATGAGAATCGTCCAAGGTCAGCAGCGACCCTGCTAGAGATGCTGACGAGTTCCCGCCCCCAAGGCCGCCACAGGTGCCGAACTCCAGCTGGCAAGATCCGGGCCCATCGTCGCGAAGGCCTGACAAGCATTCCTGAGTCCATTCCGTGAGCTCGAGCTCTAGATCTCGATTTTACAAAGAGGAGATATTCGAACTACACTGTAAGAACCAAAGGCGAGAAACCACCTTAGAGAACATGCAAGAGGTGTTGAATGGCCTGCTACAAGGGAAATCAAACATATCTCTCCCTAGGCGAAAAAAGAGAGGTCAAGAGGGGGCAGAAACCACAGTACTAGTGGATGATGGGAGGACTCGACTCTCCACCAGTAATACCCCCAGACAAACTAGTGCGAACATCTCGGACCACCGAAGCGGCCCAGAGGCCAGAGCAGAAGAACAATGCTGACCCTCGTAATGAAGTCGAAGTCACTTCAAAGAAAACACTCGCAGACTTACGGGAAGAGCTCAACAAGAAAAGGGCGGATAAAAGGACTACACCTCCTATGGCGTCCCAGGAAGACAAAGGAAAGGGAAACGCTAATTCGTCCACGTTGAGAGACTCCTTGAACAAGAGGAGACAAGACCTAGACGCAGAAATGAGGAGCCTCCGGAGCAAAATAATCACCGCATCTGGGGGATAAGCCGACCATGACGAGTTTAACCATGAATCACCCTTCACTAAGGAAGTCCAAGCCATCTGGCTGCTAGCCAACTTCAAGGAGCCTCATATGACCCCATATGAAGGAAACATGGATCCCAAATACCATCTGGACGCATTTAACGACCTGATGAAATTAAGGGGAATTAGTAGCAGGGCTAGATGCCATTGCTTTGATGTCACGTTGAAGGGACCTACGTACAAATGGTTCAAAAGACTCCAACCAGGGTCCATCAGGTCTTGGCAGTAATTTTCTGATGAATTTCTCCAGCAACATCACGCCGTGCGTGATTACACAATGTCAGGCACCAGCCTCGCTAACATGAAGCAGGGAGAAAGCAAGAGTCTAAAGAGCTATATCCACAGGTTCAATATGGAGGTAGCCAAAGTAGGGAGCTTGACCTGAAGGGAGTTAAAAGTGGCCATCACGGCCGGAGTACGCCTGGGAAGTAATTTATGGGATAACATGCTCAAGAGAGAGGTCACAGATTTGGACGATTTCCACGAGAGGGCACAGAAATATATTCGTGTAGAGGATGGTCACGAGAGCCTTAAGGCCGGAAAAGACCAGTCCCCACCAAAACCCTCAATCTGGGAAAGCCAAAGCGGTACAAAGAAGAAGAGGGTCTATGAAGGGACAAGAGATGATCGACCTCGGAAGCGCCAGCGCACTGATGAGCGCAGGCAAGGCCCCTACACCTTTTATACTGACCTCACCCACACTAGGGAACATATCTTCGTCACAAATGAAAACCAGGTCCCTTTCAGAAGGCTCCCGCCAATGAAAAAAAACCAATAAAAAAGAGACCCCAATAAATACTTCTAGTATCATAAGGATATCGGCTGCACCACCACAGAATGGGTGTCCGCAAAGAGAACCAAAGACCGGAAGAAGGAGCATCCTCGCCATGGGCATGAGAGGTAGCCCTAGAGGTACAAGGGGAAGTCAGGACCATCTTCAGAGGGCCAGGATTCGGAGGCAAATCAAGGAAGGGGCGAGACAAATATGCCAGGGAGGCGAGATGAAGTCCACCACCGTGCGTCTTAAGTTTGGAGCAACGCCCCCCGAAGAGTTTTAAGGGTGAGAATGACTTGATAACCTTCACTGAAAAAGACGCACCGGGTGTACATTTCCCCCATAATGACCCCTTGGTGTTGACTGTCCAGCTTGCAAACATGAGGGTGCATCAAGTCTTGGTGATTGTAGCTCTGTGGACATCTTATATCGCCCAACTTTGGAGAAAATGGGACTAAACATCTAGCACCTAAAGCCTTGCAATACCTCCCTGTATGGATTTACAGGAGATTCAATACAACTCTTAGGGGCAATTGAGTTAGCCCTCACCATGGGAGAACAACCCAGATAAACCACCATAATGGCAAATTTGTCGTGGTAGATTATGCCTCAATTTTCAATGCGGTACTAGGGAGACCCTCCCTAAGAGAATTGAAGGAAATAACTTCTATGTACCACTGGCTATGAAATTCCCAACCCCTGGGGGAATAGCAAGCGTGAAAGGAGAGCAGAAGGAAGCGAGGGAATGTTATAACACACCCCTCCGCACGGCCATAAAGCCATCAGTGCTTATGGAAATGGTTGTGCATGAAGGCGCAAACCCGTACGAGTTGGACCCGCGAGTCGTGGAGGAACCCAGAGCCGAGCCAATAGAGGAGTTGGCGGAAGTCACGGTCATGAATGAGTCGTTGAGAAAGTTGAAGGTGGGAAGAAACCTTCCAGGAATTGTGAAGGAGAAGCTGGTAGAAAATCTGAAAGCCAACCTCGATGTATTTGCCTGGAGTCATGAGGACATGGTAGGAAAAGACCCGTCAATCATGTGTCATCACTTAAATATCAACCCAAAAGCAAGGCTTGTAAGGCAGAAAAGGAGAGCACTAGACCCAAAAAGATACGCGACCTTAAAAGAGGAGGTTGACAAGTTGAAGACAAATGGGTTTATCCGAGAAGCATTCTACCCAATATGGGTATCGAACCCAATTTTAGTCCTAGAGCCCAATGGAAAGTGGAGGACATGTGTGGAGTTTACTAACCACAATAAAGCCTGCCCTAAGGACAATTTCCCGCTTCCTAGGATATACCAGTTAGTATACGCCACGGCGGGGCACGAGCTACTTAGCTTCATGGATGCATATTCCGGGTACAACCAAATGCCCATGAACCCGTCCGATGAAGAGCACACTTCGTTTATAATAGACAAGGGGCTTTATTGCTACAAGTGATGCCTTTTGGTTTAAAGAACGCAAGTGCTACTTATCAAAGGCCGGTGAATAGAATGTTTGCGAATTAAATTGGGAGGAATATGGAAGTATACGTGGATGATATGCTGGTAAAGACAAAGAAGGCAGAAGAGCTCACAAATGAACTCAGTGAGATGTTCGACACCCTCCAAAAATTCAGAATGAAGCTACACTCGTTCAAGTGCACCTTCGGAGTTTCATCGGGGAAGTTCCTGGGTTTCATGGGGAATTCCCGAGGTACCGAGGCCAACCCTGACAAAATCAAGGCATTGCTAGAAATGAGCCCACCACAAAGCAAGAAGGAGGTGCAGTGCTTAACAGGGAGAGTAGCAGCCCTCAATAGGTTCATCTCTAGATCCACTAACAAATGCCTCCCTTTCTTCAACATCCTAAAAGGGAGCAAGAAGTTCGCTTGGGATGATGATAATCAGGAAGCCTTCACTAAGCTATAGGAACACCTTGGAAAACCACCCCTTTTGGCCAAGCCAGAAAAAAGGGAAAAATTGTACTTGTATTTAGTTGTATCAGAGCATGCTATAAGTGCCACCTTGGTCAAAGGAGAAAAGAAGCATCAGCAGCCAGTATACTATGTGAGCAAGCGGTTGGTAGATGCAGAAACTCAGTACCCAGAAATAGAAAAGTTGGCATATGCCTTGATAGTGGCTTCCCGAAAGCTGAGGCCCTATTTTCATGCTCATGCAATCGAGGTGCTCACCAACACCCCTTTGCATCAAGTCTTGCACAAAACAGAAACTTCAGGAAGGTTGTTAAAGTGGTCGATTGAATTAAGTCAATTTGACATCACTTACACCCCAAGAGCCTCAATCAACGGGCAGGTACTCAAAGATTTCATAGTCGATTTTGCACACCGACCCCATGAGGAGGGAGAAGTAGAAGAGAATGAACCAGTGGGTGAAGGGGAAAAGCAGCCTGAAGAATGGAGCCTCCATGTAGACGGAGCATCTAACGAAGGAGGAGCCAGCGTTGGCATAGTGATGATGGGTCCTGGGGGGCACAAGATGTATTGCGCCATAAGATTCGGATTCGAAGCTTCCAACAACGAGGCAGAATACGAGGCACTGTTGGCTGGCCTACGGCTAGATAAGGAGTTAAAGGTAACCCATTTGCATATCTTTAGTGACTCACAACTGGTAGTGTTTCAGGTGAAGGGTGAATATCAAGCTAGAGGCCCAAAAATGGATGCATATCTCACCAAAGTGAAGGGGTATTTGGATCAGTTCAAAAAATACACCATAGAACAGATCCCAAGGGATCAAAACACGATCGTCGATGCTCTCGCGAAACTCGCCTCTACTCGAGACGAAGACACACTTAAGTCCATCCCTGTCGAATACCTCTCAAAACAAAGAATAGCAGAAGAAAAGATCCACATGGTCAACGACCTTGATGAGTCATGGTATGCACCCATCTTGAGGTACTTAAATGACAGGAGCTTGCCTTCGGACAAAAAGGATGCCCATAAGCTGACTTACAAAGTTGCCCAATATATCCTAGTAGATGGATTATTATATAAGAGAGGCTTCTTTACCCCACTCCTATAGTGCGTAGATAAGGGAGAGGCTTTAAAAATTCTGCAAGAGATACACGAAGGGGAATGTGGAAATCATGCTGGGGGGCAGTCCACGGCAAAAAAGGCCATCCACTAGGGGTATTATTGGCCTACCATGGAGAAGGACGCGAGAGATTTCGCGAAAAGGTGTGACAAGTGCCAAAGGCATGCAAATTACCCTAGACAGTCACCAAATGAGCTGGTGAGTGTGACCAGACCATGGCCCTTCACTGTGTGAGGGATTGACTTGATTGGAGCGTTGTCAGCAGGAAGAGGTGGAGCAAAATACGCGGTTGTAAGAGTCGATTATTTTACTAAATCGGTGGAAGCAGAGCCTCTAGTCAACATAATGGCTAAGCAAATCACTACCTTCTTCAACAAATTTATCGTCTGCAGGTTTGGAGTACCCTACAAGATAATCTTCGACAATGGGATGCAATTAGAAGGAGGAATATTCGAGGAATATTGTAGAGAAAAGGGAATCAAGAGGAGTTTCTTCGCTGTAGTACACCCACAAGCCAATGGACAAGTGGAGGCCATCAACAAGATCCTAAAAAGGAACTTGAAAACAAAGTTGGAAAAGTTGAAAGGGGCCTGGGTCGAAGAACTTCCCAATGTGCTTTGGGCCTACAGGACCACACCTCATTCCACCACTGGAGAGACACCTTTCTCCTTAGCCTATGGCTGTGAGGCTGTCCTTCCAATAGAAATGAAGATTAACTCCATCCGCATACAAGCATATGATGACCAAGCTAATATTGCAGCATTAGCCAGGAATTTGGACCTATTGGATGCAAGGAGAGAAAGGGCACAACTGAGGCTGGCAACATATCAGCAACGAGCTGCAATATACTATAATTCAAGGGTGCGAGAGAGGGCGTTCAGAGTTGGAGACCTCGTGTTATGGAAAGTCTTGGCCAACACTCGAGAGCCAAGAATGGGTGTGTTAGGGGCAAACTAGGAAGGGCCCTACCAAGTTGCCTAAGTTGTGCCCCCTAACACCTACAAGCTTGCATGCTTGGCTGATACCATGGTACATAGAGCATGGGACGCATACCATCTATAGAAATGTTATCACTAAGACCTCCTTGTTAGGGCACAAATGTTATTGTTCTGTGTAATGTGCAAGCTAAATGTAATAGCTATAAGTTTAACTTGGACTCCTTAATATGTAGTAAGAACGAAGTCACATTAAGTTATCATGTACTTCACCTATTTCCAATGAATATGATGTGACCTTAGATGAATATGTAGTAAAAGTTCTTGTTTAAGCAAAATAATTATCAAAATACGTGAATGGAATGATCAAAGTGCCTACCAAGATAAATCTCGCCAACCACTTGGGGGCAGAGTATATAGCAAAGAAGAGGATCCTAAAAAAGACCCCTTATAAATAAAGAAGAAGACTTGGCAAGACATCACTTGAGTTCACAAGGATTAGCTACCCTTATGAACATTAGGGAAGTCAAAAGGTCCTACAAAAAAAAAAAAGAGAAAAAGGGCCTCCTAGTAAAGGCAGATGCTTCCACTAGAGGAAATGCCTTAGGAAGAGCGCCCACCAATAAGCCTAGAGCGGCTACCAAGCCGTCTAGCCAAAAAGGGTCCTAAAAGAGACCCTTGCAAAAATAGTACTATGAATAATGATGATAAGGACGCTTCTTGCAAGGAATAATAAGCGCGCACAAAGATTTATGAAAGGATAACTAGAACCCAAAGGGTCAACATATCCTTATAGATGCAATTAAGAGGCACTAAGGACAGACCTATCGAACCCCTTCGTATGGGCTCCAAAGGACCTCAAGCCTGATAAATAAAAAAGTATATATAAAAAAGAAAACCTATCGAACCCCATTTTGCGGGCTTAAAAGGACCTCAAACATAGAGGAACAAAAGCAAATAATCACATATATATACAGAAAAAAAGGAGTCGCGATAATGTCACGGGACTAATAAAAGTTCCAGCAAAAAAAAAAGAATTTTTTTGAATGATAAGCTCAAATGAGCATACAGCCAAATCGAGTTAGATGATAAGATCGCAGAAGCAGAATCTCAGGGCCTCCTGTTGCGGGCATTCCACTCAGCCACCTTGGCAACAACATGCTAACCAAAGGAGGAGAAATCGAAGTTAGGATTTTTCCTCCACATTCCATAAAGGGCGCGCTCTATGGATTTGTGCTCGATTTCAGCCAAATTTGCCTCTAGGAGAGTGACCCTCTCTTGCAACGTTGCGACCTTAGCTTCTACTCCACCAAGATCGGCCTCTAGGCGAGCAACCTTCTCTTGCAGCATCACGACCTTGGCATTCGCCCTCTTCTTCTTTTTAGATGATGAAGAGGCCTTCTCCATGGCCTTCTAAAGCTTAAGCTTGGTGTCAGTAAGTTCCCTCTCGAGCCCTTGAACGTTGACTGTTAGACAGTCCCTTTCAGCACTCGACGGAGAGAGGTCCTGTGCCGAGTTGGAAAAGCGTTGGGCCACTGTATAAGTCTGCACAAGAAAAATAATAATCATGATGATAAGAAAAAAAAAAAAAAGGGCCAATATAAGAGGCATTAACTCACCCAAGTGGTGGAGTGCACAAGATTCTCCCCAAACTCTGACATGAAAAAATTCTCGAGATTTCCAAAATCAGTCTCAGGAAGACCCTCGGCAACTCGGGTATACCGTTGCCCATAAGAGGTCACCATACGACCCACCCAAGGTGCCCCCTTCGAGTCAGGGGCGCATAGCTGGGTAGGGACAGATGACTCGCTCACCGAAGGAGGAGGGGGCGCAGGAATATCAGGAAAATGACCCCCCAATGAACAAGGATTGAGGGAAGCATGAGGGAGAGCATCATAGTCCTCAGAAAAGGGACACACGAAGCCCCTCGGTATGCCCTGTTGACCATGGGAGTGAGAGGTCATGTCATGGTCCATAGGGGCCAAATGAGGGCACCCCCTAGAAGACAAAGATGATCGGCGAGGTCGCCTGTGTTCTGGGGAAACCTCCTCGGGCACCCACTCCGCATCACCTCCATCAGAATGATGCTCAACTAGAGGCGCCTTCTTCCACTACACCAAATACCCATTTCAATAACACATGAATATAATACTAATAAAAAAGTGTTATGCTAGAGTATGGGCCACTTTGTGAAAAAAACGGTGGTAATAATACTCCATCCCGCGCCACTTACATTTTTTTTCATTTGTGACCTGAAAATTTGTGAGACCCGAGAGAGACCCAATTCTCATACCTTTTTTCCCCTTCTCCTTCTTGTCTCTCTCTTCCCTTTGCCCTAGTCGCACTCCCGTAACCACCATCATCCTCAGCTCCGACCACCTAACCACACCACAAGAATTTTATTCTCAATCTTTCTCTCTCCCATTTCTCCTCATCCCAGATTGTCTCATCCACTTCTCCTCATCCCAGATTGTCTCATCCATTTCTCCAATCATCCTCATGGATTTCTAGCAATCATTCTCGCGACTTCTCTAAACCACCTGAAAAGCTTTCGTATCCTCAACAAATAGGTATGTTCTTACTCAGCTGCTTAAAAATTGTTTCAATCCAATTGAAATAAAGCACTGGTGGTGCCTCGCCGGAACCATCACTGTCACTGCCACCAAATTCTGTCCCCCAAACTTTTCTCTGTCCAAGGACAACAGTGGCTGGTGTAATCCTCCGCTCCAGCACTTCGATTTGGCCGAGCCTGATTTCCTTCAAATTGCTCAGTATCGTGCTAGAATTGTGCTAGTTGTATTCAGAAGGTAACACAACACAAACTCTTCTCTCTTTTCTTTTCTTTTTTGAAAATTTAAATGGAAAAAAATTTGTTTAATTGCTATAATTGATTAGTATGATAGTGATGATCTTTTCTCTTCACAAAAAGACCGAACAAGAAATTATAAGTTTTACACTATAGCTAATTTGTAAATACAGTTTCAAGGTGTGAGAACATATAAATCCATTTAAGATGATATTATATTTTGTTCTTTTCAAAATTTGGTGTGCATATAAATTGTTTGATTAAATTCCTCAATAACCTGTAATTCTATTTTCTTGTGTATATACAGATTTTAACTCAAGCTTCGATGCTTGCCTAAAGAACTGCCCACTTCTCTGTTCCACATTCCTAATCTAAGTACCCTCAACTACTCCACTAAGCCCAATCTTGTCATCACCTCCGTTAGAATCGAAGACAAGCCTCCTTCTTCTTCCACCACCACCACCACCATCGGCTAGCTATATGCATATATATGAGATATGTTAATCAGTTTGATATCATAGTGATCAATTTTATGAGCTTTGGAATTATAATGATTGTAAGTGTTAGTGTAAGACCCGTGTATTTATGCTCTTTAGCTATAAATATATATAATTGGCTTTATGAGTGTGAATGAGGTAAGTTTTAGTTATATATAGTGGGATGTGCTCTGTTCCATAATTTTACTGCTTTTGATGGTCTTGCTTGCCTTTTTAAAGTATATATTACTAATCTTTTAAATAATGCATTAGAAGTGTTTGAATAAATGCTTCACTGAGATATATGTGAATAATATCTTTAAACTAAACTGACAATATTCAAATTTATTAGAGGTGTAATATTTTCAGTTTTATTCCCCAATTGATACTTTATTTATCTAAGTTTTGCATAGATGGTATTAATTTGTTGTTATTCGTAGACTTTATGCAAATGGTAAGTATCTTTAAATAAACTTATGATTCTCAATAAAGTGATATTTTATATCAGTTAAAATGAGTGGCTTGTATATATGTACAATTTAGGAGATATAAGTAACAAAGATTATCATGTGTTTATTTTTCTCCAATCCCACTACAAAAGCTCACCTGATTGGGCTCCATGACAACTATAAATTATTATGTGTTTAAAAATGATGTTTGTTTTTATCTACTTGTTATGATGAGATCGGGAAGTGATGAAAGTTAAACTTATTTGCTTTATGAGTCTTTATCCTGAGCGGTTACCTGAGCAACACAAGGTTCTCCAGAAGCACAGTTTCTTAGTAGATAAGATGAGGGTAGAACACTGTTTCATGTCTATTGTTATGCTTGTTGTTTGTTGATATATACACATGCATACTGACATGTCAGTATACTGAGTTTAATTGTCATTAACAGATAATTTTTCACTACTTGCAGTTTGAATCCGAAGACACTTACTATTTCTTACTTTTTGGTGGCGGTGCCTTGTTTACCCTGTGGCTACTTGTATTTCTTATAGCTGGGCCTGCAATTGCCTTTTGTGTAAAGGTTTTTTATGAAATAGATCACATGAGGTACTACTATAAAAGTAACTGGAATCTCGTATTGGTCGTTGGCGCAATTCTTACTCTTTTGCTAAGTATTTTATTTCTTCTTTCTAGCATTGATATCTTCTAAGAGGAAAGATTTCTGGGCAAGTATAATGTTTTTTTTAATATATTTCTTTTCAATCACACTCTACATCTTGTGATTATACTTTGCCACTATGGAAATCTTTTTCCTAGGCTGTTTTCCAATTTCTTTTACCATTTGAAAAATTCTTTCACTTATTTGTTCCACAATTCTTCTCACGTATAACTGAGTTAAAAAAAATCCTTTGATCAACTTTATAGAAAGTATCACTATAAATTTGAAATCCGTTAGCTATAGTATAGAAAAATTACTTTCTATAATTAATAGTATAGTAATGTAATTTGTAATATAAATTAAATGTTTTCTATTAAAAAATATTATCACTTTAAGCATACTTCTTTTGGCACAATAGGTCCAGTTTCGATCTTGAACTAACTCACTCTACTTAATAGGCCGAAGTCTATTTGGTAATTTTTTTTAATAGCCAGTAGCATCTTAAGTTTACATGGACAAATAATAGTCTATAATAGGACTTAATTGCTAGGATCTTAAGTTTACCTTTTTCGGAGTTGTAGGTGTATATTGGATTGGAGTACTAGGAATTTTTAAAAGCGTTATGACATAGGTAAGGCAAGTTTAGCTTTTGAAAATTGACTCAATGATAAGAGTGGCCAGTGTAATTTCCTCTTAATTATGATTCATTTTCTTCAGAATGTAATAAACTTGGGATAAGTTTCTGTAATAAGTTGCTTTATGTGTGTCTTTTTCTTAGAATGAACCTAATTGTGAGAGAGTACATGGAGCTCTTTGTGTTTGTTTATATTGTTTACTTTGACATAATCTAACAAATGGACAAATCTGCAGGACTTGACATTTCTCTTCCTAACATCCAGTAGAGATCCGGGTATTTTTCCTAGAAATACAAGGCCTCTTGAACCAGATGAAGCTGATGTTCCTACACCGTCAATGGATAAAACTTTAGAGTAAGCATACTTGAGTCATGGAGGACCCTAGAACCCTTTCTAGTTAGCATTCCAAAGCTAATAAGGAATTGATTGGAATGTTAATATGTGCCATAGAAATTTTGCGATCAAGCTTGGTGATTGGGTAAATATTATCACTGGTCAAAATGGAAGTAAGGCTTTCTCTCTGTTTATCTTGTTATTAACATTTGAAGTAGTTTTTGAGTCTTACATGACAACTGAGTATAGGTTTGTATTCTCCTATGCGTACTATTTCCCTTATTTTGAAATGTATAAAAATAATCCAAATAAAGATATTCATCAAATAATCAAACATGGAGATAAAGTGAAGATGTTTCCCATTTAGGATTGCAATTCTATTTTCTTTCTCATACATGATTATTTTCTATTTCTCCCTAAATCTCTATCCCTATATCTTTCTATTTATCTTTTTTCTGTTGGTCTTTTATTTATTGAATAAGGGACCATTGTATTTAGTTTCACAATCACCAATTTCTAAACTCCTTAGACAGTAGACATACATAAATTTACAGTTATTTCAATGATTATTTTTCCTTTTCTGCTAGGATTGTTCTTTTTATTTCACAAGTTTAAATAAAAGCTATTGTTCTCTTTAAAAAATGTCATGTTTACAGAGGATACTTGTTGATCTTATGGCTATAGCAGAGTGATTTCTTTTGCATTTTCTATTCTTTAAGATGACTCTGCACTCATCAACCAGACTTCTAGAATAGTAACCTTGTATGCAAATGGAATCTCATATGTTGTTTCTTGTAAGTCAATTTTTCCAGAATTTACTCTTGCCCGGCTAACATTAAATTATTTTACTTTTGAAGACGGTTACATTACAGGTACTAAAGAAGGCTGGTCAGCAATCAAAACGTTTGGTGAGCCATGCGGATTGCAAATTTGAGAAACCAATGGAGCATGAGTGTGTGCATGTCCATGAGATTACAGAAGTTTTTGGGACTGAAGAGGCAGAAGCAGATGCTATGTATGATAAAGAACTAAAGGAGGCCATTATAGGAGTATAGGATGCTGTGACTGCTATAAACTAGCATTTGGAAGAGGTCAGATATGAAATTGTGGCCCTTGAATCTGAATGAGTTAATTTCATATTTTGATTGCTTAAGGAGATAGCCTCATAGTTGCCAAACCAGCCCTGCAAAAATGTAACAGCTAGAAAAATGTATAATTTGCTAATAACTATAAAGATGGTATTATTTTTGTGACGGTTTTGTCGTTCCCTATCCCATATTTTCTGTTTTACATGGTTCTCTGTAGCTCCCACTATAAACAGCCCAAATTTCCGTTCAATTGATTTAGTCTTTTAACAAGCACCATTCTGAAGAGTAGTTGGACATGAGCTTGTGCTTAGATGAGTTTTTGTTGACCCTCTAGTGTCATCTGTGGTCTTTAAGCATTCCTCTATGAATTGTATATTTGATCAATTTCCCACTTTAAAACTCAGTGCCCTTTTTCACTTTGATAAGTTTGACTCTTTTATTTTTATTTTTATGGATGACTTTGAATATCTTCTACGTAACTAGTAAGTATATTTTGAATATCTTCGAATGAGTAAAGGAGTATGGTTTTTGAGAAACTAGATGTGCTTAGATAATACTATTCCCACCATGTTTGGAGTGCTGGAGTGATTCTTTACATTCTGTTAAGTGGAGTGCCTCCATTTTAGGCTAGTAGGATTTTTAAAGATGCTTCTTGTTAGTCATTGTTGTATTTAGTATCTGTGTTTCTGTTTGTGTCTCTGTATGTGTATTTTGTGACCTTTTTTCTTTCCCCTTGGTTTCAATAGAGAGCGAGCAAGGGATATATGAAGAAGTATTACATGGTGGCCTAGACTTTTCAACAGACCCATGGCCTAGTATTTCTGAAGGTGCCAAAGATTTAGTAAGGAAAATGCTTATTCGAGATCCCAAAAGGCGGATATCTGCACATGATGTTTTGTGTGAGTTTCTGTCACTGGTTTGCTTTCATAATTACAATTTTTGTGTTTGACCTGTGTTGCTAATGAAATTAAAGGGTTGCAATTATTGTTGAGCAATGCTTTTTGGAAAAGCATATGTTATTCATTTTAGCTGCTTTATAAATAATTAGTAAGCTATTAGCTAATTTAGGATGATAATAATAATTTCTGCTTGATTAATTTCATATCTGACAGGTTACAACTAAGTTCCTATGTGTATATTGTACCAGAATTTAGGAGTCTAATAGTTTATGAGTTATGTGATGTGAACATTGTAAAATATATTAAGGGAAACTAAATATATAAATAGCCACCCTGGTTACCAGTTTTAGATGAGCTGTAACAAATTTTTGTTAACTTTGGATTAGGAGGTTAGGCATCTTAGTGTGACACAGGACGCTTTGGTTAGATTAGTTATCATTGTCTTGTCTATATTGATGCTCATCTACTGAAACGAGGCTCTACTCTTTATAGGTTTGGAAGTATTTTTGCTTCATATGTTCAGAGTGGACTGCAGGAATTAATGTATTAATAGGGTTTTTGATGTGTGGAAAAGGTAGAAAGAAGTTCATGAAAAACTTGGTAATGTACGATGTAAGTAGGGGATGGAGTAACATTTCTGGACATACTAGTCTGGAGATTTTTTTTTTTAAAACAGAGTTCAGCAGCTAGACTATGTGAGGAAAGTGGTGATTTAAAAAAAAAAATTGGTTAGCATCAAGGATGAAAAAATCGATATTATCTGTGATATTTCTGTCGAAATATCTGAATTTTCCAAGGTTCTGATATTTTTCTGAGTGTAAAACTTTATGTGTCAAAATATAGTTTATCTATGGACACCAATATTTTCAACCTTATGATTCCCTGTCATAATACTACCGGGACTATTCTACAGGAATGCTGCTTTTTGTTGTCTCACTGACAACTACAAAAGGCGCATGAGTAAAAATCTCTTCATCTACTGGTTTGAGGGTATCATTGCAAGCTTTGAAAGGTAGTTCTTTGTGTCAGGTTAATTTCATATTTTGATTGCTTAAGGAGATAGTCTCATAGTTCATATTAAAATGCATAATCAGCTTATATTGTTTTAGTTGTATTTCGATGTAGGCTTGTATAGGAAAATACTTCCTATACTGATGTTTTTGTACATTCCTTGCTTAAAATAATAAAATAAAAATGATAATAGGATGCTGGTTTTTAAATATTCTATTTGCATGTTTGTTAGGGTATATAGCTTCTTTGATGACATGAGTTTTTTTAAAATGCATCTTCTACATGCTTGTTTATGGATGCTTTAAATAGAAAATGATTGTTCACTTAAAAAATTGAAATGTGTTGCAGAATTATGAATGATGCAAGTATGGGGCACAATTATGATGGTTTGTTGTGGACTCTGAGGTATTAAATAGTTTGTTTCTTTCAAATTCTCTCCATCTCCACCTTTCTTTTGTGAGCTCATACGTTTCTATATTTTTGCATCTAAAGGAATTTGCAAGAACTCTCTTTTATGTTACTGCTACCAGATTCAGAGGTTGCAATTTCATCTAGTTCTTCCTCTTTAAATGAGGTACACATTTGGATTTTTTGCCTTTTTGTATTTTGTTGTTGCTGTAAAATTTGCTTGTCCTTAAAATGTTGAAACTTAAATTTTTTAGAATGATTTTGTTCAGTTTTGTATTATTTTGAAATACATGAGAACACATTTGAATGGTTCATAGATGTCAACTTTGTTTTTGATGTACATGCTTATGACTCTAGAGAAACCATTCGTTCATAGATACTTGTGACAGACTTTGAATTTTTTAGTTTGGACTATTAGGAACTGGTGTAGTGCTATGAATTTATGGCCTGCCCTTATTGTTGAGACAAGTAATGCTTTCAGGGCTTTATACAGAGCATTCTAACATCATCTAAACAGGTGGGCTTTTTATTTCCCTTGTGCACACTATAAATGATTAATGGAAAGATTGTAGTACTTTTATTACTACAAATTTTATCTATTAAGTGGTAGCTGCTAGATTTGTTATGGTTTTCTATGAATCTGTTAGTCTCACTCTAATTTTTAGCTCATTATAAGTGATGTATTCTCTTTTTCTATTTAACACTTCAATATATTTCAATAAAGTTCAGTTCTTTCATTCTCTTTCCTCTCTGATTTTCTCATTCACTTTCATTTCTAAATTTAACTGTTTGTTTTGTGGGAAATTCATATGCTTAGATTTTTCTTTCTTAATAGGCTGATTCCGGTTCAGGTTCAGAGTGTTCTTTTATACTTTGAAAATTAGTTTCAACACTAGTTTCGGAATGGTCGTTTTATTTTTTAAAAATCAGTTAAAAACTTGTTTTCCTCAAATATGTGTTTCGGAGTGTTCTTTTATACTTTGAAAATTAAATTAATTCAAAACTTGTATTTATTTTTTAAACTATTTTTTTCGGAATGGTCGTTTTATTTTTTTAAAATAGGTTGAAAACTTGCCGCAAAATTCGACTCCCCTTCGTGACTTAATTAGTCCTCGATTATTTTGTTTACATTTTTCAATTTCTTAATCTGTTGGAATTTTTTTTAATCTGAATAACATTTGGTTCTTCTCTTCTGACTCTACAAGTGAAGATAGAGCAGAAGAGGTAATCAATCTAACCATGTCCATGCAGCAGTGGTGAGTTTTCATGGATGTTTCTTTTTGTTTCAAATGTTTATTGAAATATTTTGCAAATTTGGTTTGTTGTGTTGAAAGTATTAGGAAGTGAATCGATATAGGCCTTAGACTTGTAAGGAGTTGTATATTAGATTAGATGATTGATTCGAATGCAAATATGTATGTAATCAAGGATATTGATTCCATGGAAAGGCCTCCATGAGGGTAGATTGAGTATAAGCAATCGTGGCTCAATTGATAATCATCATCTACTCTAGATGTTTCAGATAAATCATTTGGCACAGATAGCATACGAGCCTATACAGCTTAATGCTAAGAAGGTAACTGTGCCTTCAATTTTGGGCGAGCCTACTTGTTCAATCCTGCATAAGCTTTTTGGCAGTGCATTAACACTTAACCTTAAGTGTTGCTGGCACTGGCACTGGCTCTTCTACTTCCCTTCCCTTGAGGTATTTGCAGTATTTTAAATTGGTCTGAATTCCATTGTCTCTGATATATGAATTGTCTTCATGTATTAGGTTTTTAAACATTTGAATTTTCCATTTTGGTGCTACATATTCGGTTTTCTAGTTCACATTTCCATTGATTTCAAGAATCATTTTATTGGATTATTTACAATTGAAAATCCTACTTAATATTTTGCCTTATTCATTGCTTTCTCTTGTGTAATATTTTTAGGATTCATACTTCAGATATGTATCAAATAAGTGTTGCTTTTAAGCAAATATACCCATTTTTTTTATTTGGTTTAGGAAAGCATTGTGTCTTTTGGTTCTATGGTAGCATCTCCGAACACTATTTTGCTCATTGGTTTGAGATTGACCCGTGTTTTTTTGCTTCTGTGGTAGCATCATGATAATTTAGTAGATGAGACAGAGAGCCCAAACTCTGTACAATCTTTCAAGTTTGCTCGTTGGTTTCATAAAGAAGGTTAGTTGCTCTTGAAACACTATTTGCCTTATTTGGGTCTGCTTTTATGAAGGAGTTGCAATCAAATGACATAGGATTTAGTATTAGGATTATTGACTTTAGATTACTTTATTTCCCTTATATTTTCCATGTACTTCAATTAGTTTTAGTTTAGTTGTTATTTAAATAAGTTGTTTCAGTTAGTTTAGTTGTTTAGTTTTATCATCCTTAGCTATAAATATAGCTATTGTACCTTGGACTATTTCATTCACTTTTGATTAATACACAAAGTTTTCTCTCAAATCTAATTCCGCAATATTTAGCACTACTATTCATGATAGCAGTGGTTTGACACCAAATATAAGGAAGCAAACAAGTTCGATAACATTAATGAATAGCAGTGGTTAAGCTTTGATAACTCTCATCACATCTTCCTACTAACTACCAACAAAAACATGACTTTCATCAGCCCTTGTCAAGGTATAAAGAAGAAAGTTTTCTATTGTGCTTTAGAATCATGATGTTGAATGTTTCTTTCATTTTCATTAAGTTTTAGGTATTGATAGAGTACTCTGTTTGGCAGTGGAATTTTCTCTTCGTTCATCTCTTAGCTTATTGTTTTAAGTTGCATGTTTTGTTGCTTCAGTCGTTTTGCATGGTAGTACATCTTGCTATACCCTGCTGTTTCGTCAAGTTTTGGAGTTATTACAAATTTAATTTAAACTTTATATGCTTACAGGTGGAAACTAGCTTAAGTCTTATGTTCTTAATAATAAAAGGACTTTTTTTTTACAATGTGCAGGTATATTGAGATGATTTCTTTGGAGCAATTCTTGACAACATTTGTAGTTGAGGCCTTTAGAATGGAAGAATGTATTTCACTAATTTTTGTAAACATTTCTTGTTTTGTATTTAGTGATAAAGGAATCTGAATTGGGCATAAATTATGTTGTAATTTGATTTCTTAAGCCTAGACTAGTAGACTAAATATTGTAATTACATTTGAGTAATTAATAAAAATATATTTATGTTACCTTATTTGGCTTCAACTTTCATATTTGTTTTCCTAGTTTTGTGTAAGTAAAAAAAGATTATGTTTCTCTAAGCTAATATAACACATGTGTTATACTAAAATGTAGTATAACACAATACTAAAGTGTAGTATAACACAAAAAATGTGTTATACTAAAGTATAGTATAACACAAAAAAAGTGTTATACTAAAGTGTAGTATAACACAAAAAAAGTGTTATATAATCGACTATAAATAACATAATTCAACACTTATCTATATATTAAAATAACACAGAAATTGTGTTATCGTTGACAGTACAATAACACACCTGTATAACACTGATAAAGTGTTATGTAAAGTACCCTAACCTACGATAACATAGTCGGTCTAAACACATCAGAAAGTGTTATCGTATGTTTTGATAACACATTTTCGGTGTTATTAAAAGCATTTTTTCTTGTAGTGTTCCTTCGCTCAGAAATGTGCCATAATGCATCAGGATCTGAAACCGCGGACAAGTTGTAGCAGTTCAGGTTTGCCACAGTGAAGAGGTGAGCGGCCATTTTTAGGGCGGGGTCGGCATCGAGGATTTTGTCCACTAGCGAGGCCTTCGACCGGGGAATGTCAGGGTCACCGAACTCCTCTACACAATCAACACAATTGAAAATATAAGCATAAGTTTCAGAATGACCAATTCAAAGCAAAAGGACGACAAGCTTGAAGCACTTACTTGGGGACGAGCAAAAGCGTTCACGTACGTAGAGGGGACCTTTTACAAAGAAAAAGTCCTGCTTCCAAGATCTCGGGTTTCAAACAAAACCCTCTATGAGGGAAACCTGCGAGTTGGCCTTCTGTAAAAAATAAAAGCCTTTGGATTTGGGGGTTGGCATGAGGTTGTACATAAAGTGCACCTCCCGAGCCGTAGGAGCGCACTAGTTGAGCTCAATGAATGCCATGTATAGGCAACTTAAGGTCAGCCAGCTGTTTGGCGCCAGTTGGAGTGGAGCAAGGTCAAAATGATTAAGTATAGCGACAAAAAATAGGTGCAGAGGAATGGTCCCACTCGCTCATGGCCAAGCACCCCTGAGGGGGATTATCGGCCCGGTAGGTGTTGGAAGGAACAAACAATTGGTATTCCTTGCCAATGTGGTATTTCGTAGATAGCTCCAACAGCCAGTTCTCTGACACGTTGGACACAATGGAGGATGCTAGTAAAGGACCCAAATCTTGCGCCTCGGGAGCCACCTGTCGCCGTACTCTCTTTGCCATATCTACAAAACCAAAGAAAAAAGTTTAGGTAGAAACAGGGCACTTTACCCTCCATTTTTTATTCCTAGCAAGGGTCTTCCACCGAGGCATTGAGTGTGAGAGCGCTAATCAAGGGTGAATAAAAAAAAAGGGTTGAGGGGAACCCAGGATGACCCCATGACAATCATAAGGGGAAAACGCGGTAGGAGGTTCAGGCGGGAGATTTCCCTCCATGAACTCCAACTCCATTGGTAGATCTAAAAGGGTCACCCTAAGGTTCATTATATGGTCGCTAAGGTCAAGGAAGAAAGAAACTCCACTGTCCCTCAAAACTAAGTCTATTTCGCTCTCCACCACCCAGATTTTACGTCTAAGTTCAGCCATATGCTCAAGATGACGTATATGGGCCTGCCTCAAAGTATCATAGTCTTGGTAAGGGTTGTCTTCGGGGGACTCCGAGTCTGAAGATAAGTCTACAAACTCGACCCCCAGAGGAGCACCAAATGATCCCTCACATGCCATGGGACCTCGTCTCATAGGTAATTAGGGTGCGCGTGTAAATGAGAGGATTTCTACAAACACAAAGGAATGGGCTCAAAACCTCTAGGCACAAGTGCTCTAAATGACCAACTACGGGGTATAAACGAGGGCATGTAAATGGGTTAACTTACAATGAGCTCCGGCCAAAGCAACCCATCCCGAGTGGTGCTAATTTAGACCCATGAACATAAGAGGGAAAGAAAGTATACCTCAAGTAAGTAAAATAGAGCACTGTCATGGTCGAAAGGAGGCTGAGGGTCAAAAGCACCGTTGCGGTCGAAGAGAAGCAAAGGGTCGAAAGTATGTGTCTGCAAAAACAAAAGAAAAGGGTGTTTTAGTACTCAAGTACCTGCATGGATATTGGCATACAAGAAATGAACTCAAATTATATAAAAAAAAAAGAGATAGCAAAAGTGAGGTTGTGAGGGATTGAACCCCTTACCTCTTGAAAAGAGCAAGGATCCCAAAACCACCAAGCTGAAGAGGTAAAGTGAAAATAATAGGCAAGGTATGAATGCCTATTTATAGGAACCACAGGCTCATCTTAGCCATCGAACCAAAGGTCTGATCAATGGTCAAGAATGGAGCTTGGCACTTGCCTTGGGACCTACGTAGAACAATGATGAGCTTACATTCACTCTAAAAGTCCCGCGGACATCCTAAATGCATCGCACCTTGGAGTCTAGAAGGGAGCCTAAAGACTCTCTCATAGACTGGGCGGCAAGTGTCGATGCTAAAACTTCATTCTTGCAAAAGACCCCCACCTTGTATCTCTCAAAATATAAATCCGAGATGGAACCAACCAAACCCGTCCCTACCCCTTGCACCTCGCGAGGGTTGTTGTCTCGTATCAAGGGTAGCGCCTCAGGAGAGAAGGAGGTGCCTCGCGAGAGTGGTGGCCTCGTGCCTCAGAGGGTTCCTCATGAGAGAGGCATCTCATGCCCTAGGAAATGCCTCGCGAGAGAGGCGTCTTGTGCCCTAGGAAGTACGGGATGGTTCCGGATGCGAGGTTGTCCCCGCGACAACCTTGGCGCGTGGCGTGGTTCCGGATACAAGGTTGTCCCTCACGAGGCCCATACGGTGCGAGATGGGCCGTACGTGATGGCCCCGCGACATCCTTGGCGCGCAGCGCGGTTCCAGATACGAGCCTGTCCCTTGCGAGGCCCGTAAGGTGTGAGACAGGGCGTGCGTGATGGCCCCACGACACCCTTGGCGCGCGGCGTGGTTCTGAATACGAGGTTGTCCCTCACGAGGCCCGTATGGTACAAGGGGGGGCGTGCGTGATGGCCTCGCAACAACCTTGTCGCGCGGTGCGGTTCCGTTTGCAAGGCTGTCCCACAAAGGCCCGCAAGGTGCGAGACAGAGCGTGCGTGATGGCCCCGCATCACCCTTGGCATGCGACGCAGTTCCAGATGTGAGGCTGCCCCTCGCGAAGCCCGCAAGGTGCGAGACGGGGCGTGCATGATGGCCCTGCGACACCCTTGGCGCGGTTCTGGATGGAAGGCTATCCCTCGCGAAGCCCACAAGGTGCGGGATGGGGCGTCTCATGCCCCAGGAGGTGCCTCGCGAGAGAGGCATCTTGCGCCCCAGGAGGTTCCTCGTGAGAGAGACGTCTCACGCACCAGGATGTGCCTCATGAATGGGGCATCTCGCGCATAAGCATCGACACCTTGACCTCACGCCTAAAACATCCTGTGAAGCTTCTCACACCTTGCACCCCTTAACAAACTAGCAAGGCCATCATTTCTTGAGCCTTTTTGAAATATGAGCCTCGCTGACGAGGCCCTACCCTAATTTTTAAGGTAGGTGTCACCAGCAAGGCTTACCTCCCATATGTATCCTTTCTAGTCAATAAGAATACTGCTACTTAGAAAGACATAAAGAGGCTAGATTAACATGCACATCTTCGGAAGGTGAAAACATCCACTAGGTGCAGGGTACACGTATAGGTATGGAATGTACGTACCAATCAAGAGGTGTCTGGATACAAGGACAACACCCACGCCAAACAAGTAGTGGAGGTACGACCTAGTACCAAGGCAAGAGTACTTTTGCAGACCCTTGACACGTGCTGAAGCTGACCACCACTCCTCCATCACCACAACCACTTGCACCACTACGCCTGGTGCCACTTCTTTGACACTCTTACTAAATAAGTAGTGGAGGCACCCCCACAGACCCTGACTATGTACCAAAGCCAACACCATGACCTTCTGCACCACTACTACCTGTGCCACCACCCTGACGATTTACCCATGTACCATATGGTCCCCCGGGACCATAATATATCATGAGCCATTAGAACTTCCCTATAAATTGATCCGGACCCCTCAAACAGGGGGGTTGGAAAATTCTTGTAAGATCGGATTCATCTAAGAGAAAAATATGAGTTTTCTTTCTACATCCTACTTGCAATTTTCCTTCAAGTTTCTATAAGTCCATTTGCTTTCATTAGATATCGATTTAAGTTCTTGAGTTTTCCATCCATATTTGGTTGATGAGTTCTTACCGTCAACACTTGCCTAAACACACACACACAATCAAACACACACCCACCCAACCATAGAGCCACACACACCTAAGCCTCTTACAAGAATACACATTTTCATAGCAAATCATTTATTTCCCTTTCTTTCCCTCTATTTTTAGTTGTTTCCCATTTCTTAATCAATTAAATCAAATAAAGGAAAGACTAAAAAATAAATAAAAATAATCTAAAATAATGCATGTGAAATAACTATTGCATGCTCATCATGCAATAATCCATATGCACACACATAAGTGCTAGGGTGCATTTCCCAGCCAAGAACAAACTAAAACCCAAGAACTCACATTATTGTCAATCATGTTCCCAACCATTCATGATATTGAATCTCTAAAACAAAAGTCACTAGCCTCATTATACTAAGAAACCTTAACGAGTGAATCAAAAAATCATATAAGCACAAAAAGGAGCTCATGACTACTTATGATTTAGAGTGATCTACAAATCATCATCTATTATGATAAGAATTAAATATTTATAGCAAACGGTAAGTTTATAAAGATATTTAATTCATATTGGTCATGTCATATATAATCTCTATTATATACAATATCTTTACCAAGATGTCTATCAGCATTAGTAATCCGCATCTAGACTACTTGCACTACGTATTCTTAGTAAACCGTACTAGTAACAATTCATTAAAGATTCCTTACTCTAATATGTTACTTACTGTTTTATTCATTTTATATAATCTAAATTCTCTCGTACTAATACAAGATCATATCCTCATAAATGAATGTTAAATTTTCTTGATATTCATATAAATTATTCAAATAATAATTATAACATTGAAATATAATAAAATTTTACTTTTATTTAAATCAATAAAATATCTTTACATGATTTTAGGACATAAATCCTAACAATTTATTATGCATGAAGAATCTCCAACTCTGTTGGGATTGTTCCTTATGTGCATCATTGGACTTTCTCGAGCTTGATGCGCTACTTTAACTAGATGCTATGGGAGCATGATGATTTCACTTGGATCATGATTGGAGCTTGATGAAGGCTATCTGGACACCATATATCTTGATCTCTGTCTCGGGAATTTGAGGCGATCTGGAGGATCTCAAGTTGTCACAAACTTGGTGGCACAACCTCGAGCAATTTGATCTGGAGTTAATGAAATGTCTTCGGAGTCTTGGTTCCTTCATTTATTGCTTGTCAGCTATACCCCGAACAAGATAATCGAAATTGTATTTTGAGGGTATGACATAAAGCATATGTCTACATTCTCATGGTAGAAGTGTAACACTTACTACCCTAGAGTCGTCACCACATGATTTGAAAATGTGCAATTAACTCCCTAATCGAGGTTTTAGCCCCAAAAGTGTGATTAAGTTAAAATAAAGATTAATTTAATAAAAATGTCATAAAAATGTTAAAACATTTATTAAAAATTATAGAAAAGTTACTGGGGGATCCCAAAATGTTGCTTAACACATATTTACAAGTCAAAAGTCTCTATACAGTTGACCTACGTGACAAAATCGGTCATTTACACATCGTTCCTCAAAACTACCCCAGCTGTGGCAGCCAGGTAGGCCAAACATGTACACAACACTCCATGCCCTCCAACTCGTTGTTGATCGACCTTTTCCTTGCCTTTACCTGCACCATAGAGCACCTGTGAGACGAGGCCCAGCAAGAAAACTTCACAACACATCATATAATAATTTATTTCAATAAATGCATAACTAATCAAAGACAATAGACAATCTATAAGTTTCTATCAGAATTCACAACAGCGACCTAAGCCGGTCGGATGCGTTACCAGGCACCAAGTTCACGGTCTTAACCGAGCGGGTGGGTACGACACCCTAAGAGGGTCTTGCCCTGGCGTCCTGCATTTGGCATGCTTAATGTCGATCTCGACCTTTGTCGTTCTCGGCTTGTGTCGATTCTGGCCTTTTCCATTCCTAGCCTTTGCCATTCCGTCACAAACACTTGTATGACAACATAGTTACAAACAATTATACATAAATCTAGGCATAATATAAACACAGATGATCAGGTTATGTGCTTCTCTATGGGCACACACAGTTTTCTAACCTTTGGTCCGAGTGCAAGCAATAAGGCAAGCAAGCACAACTCCTGATAACGATCCTCTCCCAAGCCCTAGCGGTAACCTAGTCACAACCCAAAAATAACATTCTCATTACTATTTGATTCCATAATTGAACCCTGTGACCGATCTCGTACTCTTGGGACCTCCAATTCCCCCACACGGGGTGGTGAAATCGTCCCCTGAGCCCTTGGGCCTAAGCCCTAAAAATACAAAATTAAGGCCCTTGAAAATGGCCTAGCGCCGCTGCACATTCATACATGTGTCGTGACACCCAGCCAGGGCTTCCTGCCTTAGATCATCCCAGCGCCACAACTTGGAAGAACAGCCTCGCGGCGCCTTTACGCGAACCTAGAAAAAATGGGTTTCTCCACCATTTTTTCCCGAACCAAATCTCCCAAATCTCATCCCAAACTTGCCCCAAGGTCCCAAATGAGTCTAAAACTCTAAACAACCCATCATAAGCAATACAAACACCTTAATAACCAAACCCAATCTCTAACCCAAATCAAAACCCAACCCTTGGTTTAAAATTCTACTAAAACTTAAACCATAGTAGGAATTCATTAGAAAAAAACAGAGCATTACCATATTTTAAAGAAGAACCATGACCCTTGTGCTGTTCCATTTTAATCCTAGCTTCAATCCTCCATGTTTTGAACCTTTTCTGCTAAAAATTTAACAAAAATGCCAAGTGCTAATGAGAGAGAGTGTGAGAGAGAGAGAGAGAACGAGCGGAGAGTGTTTGATTTCCCAAATGTTCTGTTTCCTTCCCCTTTGCTCTGAGAATTTTCCAACTAACTAAGCCACCCTTAGACATAAAAAGTCCAAAATGCCCCTAAGCCCAATAGCTACTCTCTAAAGCTTACAAGGGCAAATCCGTCATTCGCCACATTCCCGCTAATTCCTCGAGTAGTCCAATAAATCCCATATTAATCCTAGCATACCCAAATAATCGCTTAGTAACTACCCATTGCCCGGTAACCCCGAATACGTACTACTTTCCCAAAATACCCCTAGGCTCACCTGAGCCGGGTATTGACCCCGTTGTGACTATTTTGCTAAACTTCTCACTAGGATTGCCTCGGACCACACATCTCAAATATATTTCTACAAACTGTGGTCTCAATCATAAAACACACATAATTTACATTTATGCCCTTAACAGGCCAACATCACAAATACGCCCCTTGATAACCAGAACGGGCCCACATGCACATTTAATACATCTAAACATGCATTTCTAATCATATTACAACATAACTCAAGCAATCAAATAATGATACTCATATATCATAATCAATTACGCAAATATAATTAAATCAATTATCGCCCTCTCGGCATGCTAAACAAGGCACCAATCCTTTATTAGCAAATTTTGAACTTTACAACTATCCCCTCCTTACAGAAATTTCGTCCTTGAAATTTATTCAATCATCTCAGGGTATTAATTTCGCACATCACACTCTAACTTCGGAGTCAAGTTATTTTCCCTGTGATTTCCTTGTAACACATTCACTAAAGTGGCAATCTCATCCCGTAAGGCTTTATCTCTCCTATCCAGGATTTCCACTGGCCTTTCCTTACACAATAAATTCCACTAAAATTACAGGGTCTCTTCACCCAATCAGGGGTGGTACTCAACACTTCTTCCCTTAACATTGGCACTAGTAACACCTTATGAGTCTCTACCCATGCTGCAGTAAGGCTAATCTTTAGGCCTCTGCCTAATCCTTATTAAGACCTCACAAGTCTATCAAATCTAGAGTCAAAACTTCTCTTTCTTTCCCAAACTATCTTACCCTATTTAGTCTGCAATACTCAGAGAAATACAAAGTCTCCAATCCTGGAACTCCACGGTTCCTATGTTTGAATTTGCAAACTCTTATGTCCTTTCAGTAAAGTAGACACTCCTGCCCTAACAATTCTTAATAACTTCATTGGCCTTTCGAACCGACTCTGAACCGGAACACTTCCTGTCCTCTGTTTCAGTTCTCGGAATGAGTACTTCTCGTTCCCAATCTCACAATATCTTATTCAGAGTCACTCTAGCCGTCGACCGACATTCATCACGGTGATAATCCACTCTAGGGAGCGTATTTTCCTCAATGTCTCGAAACTTACACATTCGAAGTAAAATACATAGAATCTGAGTTGTTCTTTCAAGTTATCAGTTTGTTTGAAGGTAGCCAATAATTCCAAAATCCCAATCTTATACTCATCGCCCTCTACGAACCTTTGTTTGAACTCGGGAAATAGAGGGTCTACATTTTACACTATCGACTACGGTGTCCCACGGAGACGTACAGTCTCCCTTCGCACATACTCATTCCTATGATAACTTGCTCACTCAAACCAGAGTGTGCTAATCTAATATGTCAAGTCACCACTTCTTGCATCCACTTATCTTACCCGCAACCTGAGGTGATCCACCCTTATAGTCCATAACTATATCCCTCCATACTAACTCCAGGATACCTTAGATTCATAATAGCCCTTCTGACTTTTGTTTATCATTTCCCACTTACTAAAAGATTAGGCAGTGTGCCTCCCGATATACAAATTTTAGGTCTTAACGCCCATTAAAGCTTCCTGGACACAACAATTATAAGGGATAGTATAAGATTCATCCAGAATCTCTGCCTCGACGCCAGCATCCATTGGATCACTCATTCGATCCTCATATCTTAACCTATCCATGCTAAAATGTTAGGATTCTTAACCATTCACACCAGATCTTCTTCTTCTTCTGTATTTCATTGTTCATAGAGGTATATATGCTAATTATTAATCACAGGTTCTACACCAATCCCGGTCGTTACCTCACCCTAACTGTGGCTAACAGGCACTACTGTCAACTTAAAGTCCCATGTAGAGCATTTATGTTCTTTTTCCTTTATCCACTGTGAAGCACGAACAATCACCTTTTTAGTCTACACACGTGCGCACCCTAATCCTTGACGCACCGCACTAATACTCCATGTTTTAAGCAAGGACAGTGTCCATCATGTTGTCCTCCTGTACCAGTCCATCGCATGCATATTATAATACCATGGCGTGTGAATCAACCCTTATTTCAACTTCTGAGAATCTGACACACGACTATCCATTTAGACAAAATTTAGGTTTCTACGTTACTTCAGTCAAGGGTATGGCGATCCTCGAAGATGCTTCAAGTAAAAGTCGAGGTTTCTTACCAATTCCCAGTGCTTCAAACCCCCAAGGTGTTCTTCAATAAATTCCTTATTATTTACATCTTAATTTACTCATATGCAATCCCATCACTTCCCATAATGCGACCTTGAACATACTTTGGACAAATCGAAACTTATTCCTTCTGAAACCTTCCCTGTAACTCCTGCTTCCTCCGTCTCGATAGTATCAACAAAAATGTTACTCGTGTTCTGTTCTTAACTGGAAGTAATCCAAAATATTCTCAATCGACCCACATACGAGATGTCTACAACATTCTTGTAATCTTTACTTGTTAAACTTATGTGGGCCGCTGCAGCATTGGTTAGTTTGAGAGCCTTCAATGAAAACCCATCACCTCATACCTGCGCGCGAGTGGTAATTCTTGAAATGTCTCTTTTCTTAATCCTCAACTGGTAATAACCAGATCGAGGGTCAATTCTTGAGAGCACTGTCCTACCTTGCAACCGGGCAAATAAATCCTTCATTCTTGGCCATGGATATCTATTCCTAACAATTACCTAATTTGGGTATCCATATGCAGTACACACTCTCGTAGACTTGGCCTTCTCCTTAACAAATCATGTTGACATGTCCCATGGTTAGATTCTCCATCTGACCACCCTTAAGTCAAATAACTTCTTTGACTTAACCTTTAATTCTTTCTACTCAGCTAGCATTATTCTTCATGATGTATCTGATACTGGTTCTATTCTTGCCTTAATCTTGTAGAACACTCAATTTCCTAGTCGCGACAACAATCCTGGTGAATCCTTGTAAACCTATCTGAAACCTCACTGACCGATCCAGTTTCCCTTTGGTCTAGCTAATATAATTCCTGGGGGTACCCACCACAATAGCTAGGCATCTCGTGAACGCAATCGGGCCCTTTCCTTTTAAACCTGGAAGTCACCATCCTCTCTTACATTCCATGGTTGTCCCTTATTTGGAAAACTAATCCATACTTAGGATCATACCGAGATCCTCATACAATAATCTCAATCAATTATTACTACTAACTTTTTACCCACAATACTCTTACCCATTTCCTGGAAATTACCAACTTTCCCTAGCAGACACAAGATCTCAATCCCCATAGTGTAATAACCACATCGTACGTACCACATATCAATGTCTCCACGAGGAGATACGTAGCACTAGACTAAATCAGTACAATGTAAAAGAATGAGAACTAGAAACCCAACATGTCATCTCCGAGGGACTAGCCTCGGGCTCTGACTACATAGGATGGACACTCGAGCCGGAGTCAGGCTATTCACACTCCTTGGTGCTCCCCTCTTCAATCTTGGGAAATCCCTCTTAAAGTGCCTAACTATTCCACATAGAAGACTTGCCTTCGCTCGGCATCCTCCCAGATGGCGTCTCGTGCACCTGGCGCACACTGGATAACTTCTCCAGACCTCGTTGCCACCCTGAGTACTATGACCCCCCCTTTTGTTAGGACCAAGAGTAGTAGAACTATCAAGGATCCTTCTTTTCTAGTCACTAGGGCCTTCGCCCTTACCTGATCCTGAAAATGGGGGTACCATTGTCTAAACTTCCTGCCCTAAGACAATCTCGCTCCATATCTCACCTCTTGCTTCCTCTGTAGCAAAGGCCCTCCCTACTGCCTGAGCGTAGGTAGAAATCTCATGTGCTGGAGCAATCCTAACTCTCTGGGCTACCCCTGAGTTCAATCTTTGAATGAATCGTTCCTTCTGGGCCACATCCGTTGGTAACAAATCAAAAGCAAATTTGTTGACATACTCTGTCATTGTCTTACTACCTTGAACCAAATTCATAAACCCATTGGTCTTCGCAATTCAAATGTGTCATAGTAGTACATCTCATTAAACAATTGTCTGAATTCCTCCCAACCCATCATAACAACATTCCGGGTCTGGGATACAACTTTCCACCACGTTCGGGCATCCTCCCGCAGCATGTACATGGCACAAGCCACTCTATCATTGCCTAAAACACCTATATAGTCAAGGATGGAGCTAATCATGCCCATCCACTGTTCAGCTCTGAATGGATCCAAGCCTGCCTCAAAATCTGGAGGATAATGCTTCTGGAAGCTTTCATAAAAAAAAAATCCCATCTGTTCCTACCCTTCGGTAAAGCCAAAACTGGTGCCATTGTTGCCAAAACACACGGGCCAGCATTCCCTGATGGAACTCGCAGTCTCGACCACCTAATCTTTTCCTCTTGCTTTTGCAATCTTGCTTGCATGCCAGCAAATATCTGCTACCAATCCCAGGGGCAGATGGAGGATTCTTGCCCCGACTATCATTCACAACGCCGGTATTAACAATGCCTAGCCAGTTGACTACCTTGGATACATAGCTTCTGAATCTGTCTGTAGTCAATGACCTAACCTATCAGGCATGATGATCATATCTGAAAATACTCCACGAGCAGGGCCAAACAACACAATAGCCGCACACAATAAGCATACCAAGACACGTCTATAATGTTCATGCTCTCTATATTAACAAGCAGATAAGGAAATTTAGATAAGCAGTTAGGCAAATATTTCACTTAATACCAACCAACCCTGAGTCGAGATTGTCTTTGGCAACGAGCGTACATGTTCGATCAATTTCCAGGAGCCATAAACCTTGGCTCACTCTAATGCCAAGTTGTAATGCCCTACTACCCTAGACTCTTTACCACGCGATTTGAAAACGTGCAATTAACTCGCTAATCGAGGTTTTAGCCCCAAAAGTGTGATTAATTTTAAATAAATATTCATTTAATAAAACTTTCATAAAAAGGTTTAAACATTTATTAAAAATTATAGACAAGTTACAGGGGGTCCCAAAATGTTGTTTAAGACATATTTACAACTCAAAAGTCTTTATACAGTCGACCTAGGTGGAAAAATAGCTCATTTACACGTCGTTCCTCAAAACTACCCCGGTCGTGGCAGCCAGGTAGGCCAAGCATGTACGCATCGCTGCATGCCCTCCAACTCATGGTTGATAGACATTTTCCTTGCCTTTACCTGCACCATAGAGCACCTTTGAGCTGAGGCCCAGTAAGAAAACTTCACAACATAGCATATAATAATTTATTTCAATAAATTCATAACTAATCCAACACAATAGACAATCTACAAGTTTCTATCGAAATTCACAATAGCAGCCTAAGCCGGTCAGGGTGCGTTACCAGGCACCAAGTTCACAGTCTTAACCAAGCGGGTGGGTAAGACACTGTTAGAGGGTCTCACCCTGGTGACACGCTTAATTCTGATCCCGTCCTTTTCCACTCCCGGTGTTTGCCGTTCCTAGCTTGTGCCAATCCTAGCCTTTGTCGTTCCCGGCCTGTGCCGATCCCGACCTTTTCCATTCCCGGTTTTTTCTGATCCCGACCTTTGTCGTTTCCCACCGTTGTCCTTCCATCACAAACACATATATGTCGTAATAGTTACAAAAAATTACACATAAATCAAGGCATAATATAAGCACAGATGATCGGGTCATGCCCTGCTCTACAAGCACAGACAGATTTCTTACCTATAGTCCTAGTGCAATAAATTAGGCAAGTAAGCACCACTCCCGAGAACGATCCTCTCCCAACCCCTAGCAGTAACCTAGTCACAACCCACAAATAACATTCTCATTACTATTTGATTCCATAATTGAACCCCGGGACCAATCCCGTACTCTCAGGATGTAACGCCCTAGATAGCCAAGACCGCTACACTGTGTACTATTAAAGGTGCAAGACTTGCTAATCAAGTCATTAGTTTAAAAACGTGTCACTAAACATGTATAAGCTAGGGTTAAAAAGGATTTTGTCTCAAAAGTTTCATTTTATAAAATCAAACTGTTATATACACGGGATCCCAAAAGAAACAGAGTTAAAAGTAGGTTTACAGACTCCCAAAAGTACATAAACAAATATTAGCCATACTAAGGCAAAATAGACAATGTTTGGGTCTCGCGTCCCTGCCTAAACCTCAACTGTGGCGGCTGAGCAGCTGGCCATGTACATTCCGCTTGCAGAGCTCTCTAATCAAGGCTGATCAAGCTTGCCCTTGCCTTTACCTGCACCACATAGTACCCGTGAGCCAAGGCCCAGCAAGAAAACATGTGCAACATAAACAGTAATAACAGATAGCAAACACACTAAGCATGTACTCTCATCATATAATCCACATTGACCACTCAACATAAACTCAGAATCAAGGATGCAATCAAACACTTATAACACTCATATCACATATTAATCAGGGCCGACAACTTAGACCGCACCCCCTATTTACCCAACTGACTCTGGCCCGCTTAAACCGAGCTCAGTGCATATTAAGTTGTCCTTGGCTACTAGTGGCCAAGCCGCGCCCTGTGTGCTAGTGTAACCCTTGGCACCCTTAGGCCGTTGGTTCACTAATTAGCTTACATGGAATAATACCATCTATTCACGCATACACAATAGGGAACTCTTAGTCCCATCACATATATTCAACCAGCTGCAGTTTTCTTACCTTTGGCTTCCAAGTGAACTGGTTACAAGCGACGCTTCTTGAGCGCGATCCGATCCCCAAGCCTTAGCTTAGCACCTAGTCACAACCAAAATAAGGATACCATTAAAAATCTTAAATGAGCTTCTAGACAAAGTTCTAGTCTCTGGAACATTGAATTTCACCAAACATGGTGAAAGATTCAATCCCGAGCACCCTAGGTTAAATTCCCAAGCCTAGAATCTCAAAATCCCAAAATCCCTTAAGGGTCGTGACATTAGCCAACCATGCCATAGCATGGCCCCAATCAGAGACCACTCAATGCCCAAAAAGAGGTAAGGGCCGCAACATTGCTTAGACCATGCCGCGGCCCGCCCTCCTTCCTCAGCATCCATCAGCTTCGATGGGTCGCGGCTCACCAAGAACTATGCCGCGACCCGACCCCTTCGAACCCAGAAAAACCACCATTTTTAACTCCCAAACCTCATGCAAACTCACTCAAAACCATCCCAAATCCACAACTCAATTATCCAAAAACTTCCCACAAGATCCCAACAACACAACCCAGCTGAAAACTAGACTAAAAACCCATAGAGAACCCATTTCAATTACTGAAACTTCCTAACTCAAGAACTCAAAATCAGCCATGGAGATACTAGAATTCAACCATTAAACCTTGGATTAAAGCTTACCTCAGCTGCAGAATCACTTCTCCAAGAGTTCCCTGACCTAACTTCAAAGATTCCAGCCTCAAATTCAACCTTAAATGCCAAAACCATAAATATTTAAAACTCAGCCATTACTCAAAATTCCTAACCACGGAAATGAAAATTCATTACTTACCTTAGCTCTGTTTTAGTTCTTGATTGGTTCTTGAGCTAAACCTCTAATTCCTCCATTCAATTCCCCAAGCTTCAGCTGATTTCCCTTGAAATTTCAGTGTTTTTCTTCCTTGAGAGAGAAAAGAGAGAGAAGGCTGAGAAAGAATCGGTTTAATTTCTGTCTAGTGTTTTCTAAAGTCTTCCCAAGTCTATCCTTAGGCTATTAAGCTAATCCCAAGGCTCGGGGTGCCGAAAATGTCCCCGAGGGCAAAACGGTAAAATCCCCCAATATTCCCGCTTAGACTTCCTAACCTCAAATATATCTCCAATTATTTATTACCATAACCCGATAGTCTAAATAACTACCCGATACCTAAGATACCCTTGACTTATCCAAAGTCAACTGTTAAGCCCCGTTGTGACTTTTCCCTGCTATCTAGCCCTAGGATCGCCTCGAGTTGTGCTCTGCAGATTTACCCACATAATAATGTGGTTCTCACAGGTATAACATTTAATCACATTTATATTCATATAATCATACAAGCATGCTTATATATAATCATGCATTAAATCAATAAATTCACACATGAGCCAATTATGCCCTCCCGGCACACTAATCAAGGCCCTTAAACCATATTAGTGATTTTGGGTCGTTACACAGAACCTCCAATTCCCCCACACGTGGTGGTGAAATCATCCCGCAAGCCCTAAAAATACCAAATTAAGGCCCCTGAAAATGGCCTAGCGTCGCGGCAGAGCCATACAGGTGCCGTGACACCCAGCCAGGGCCCCTTCCCTGGATCATCCAAGCGTTGCGGCTCGGAAGAACAGCGCCGCGGTGCCCTTATGTGAACCCAGAAAAAATGGGTTTTTCCACCATTTTTCTCTGAACCAAAACTCCCAAATCTCGTCCCAAACTTGCACTAAGGTCCCAAATGAGTCTAAAACTCTAAAGAACACATCATAAGCAATACAAACACCTCAAAAACCAAACCCAATCTCTAACCCAAATCAAAACTCAGCCCTTGGTTAAAAATTCTGCTAAAACTAAAACCATAGTAGGAATTCATCAGAAAAAAATAGAGCATAACCATACCTTAAAGAAGAACCATGACCCTTATGTTGTTCCACTTCAATCCTAGCTACAATCCTCCATGTTTTGAGCCTTTCATCCTCAAAATTCAACAAAAACCCCCAAGTGCTAATGAGAGAGAGAGTGTAACGAGAGAGAGAGAGAGAAGGAGCTGAGAGTGTTTGATTTTCCAAATGTTATGTTTCCTTCCCCTTTGTTCAGAGAAGTTCCCAACTAACTAAGCCACCCTTAGACATAAAAAGTTCAAAATGCCCCTTAGTCCACTAACTACTCTCTAAAGCTCACAAGGGCAAATCCGTCATTTGCCACATCCCTGCTAATTCCTCGAGTAGTCCTATAAATACCCAATTAATACCGGCATACCCAAATAATCGATAAATAACTAAACATTACCCGGTAACCCCGAATACATACTACGTTCGCAAAATACCCCTAGGCTCACCTCGAGCTGGGTAATTACCCCGTTGTGACTATTTTGCTAATCCGGTCACTGGGATCGCCTCAAACCACACATACTAAATTATCTCCACAAACTGTGGTCTCAGTCATAACACACATAATTTACATTTATACCCTTAGTGGGCCAAAATTACAAATACGCCCCTTGCTAACCCGAACGAGCCCACATGCATATTTAATACATCTAAACATGCATTTCTAATCATATTACAACATAACTCAAGCAACAAAATAATGATACTAATATATCATAAATAATTACGCAAATATAGTTAAATCAATTACCGCCCTCCCGTCACGCTAATCAAGGCACCAAGCCTTATTAGAAAATTTGAGACGTTACAAGAACCCTTACTCATAATTCTTTTAGAGGCAAGGGCAGTTTGGTATTAGCTATTGTAACGACCTAAATTTGCTAATAAGGCTTGGAGCCTTGATTAGTGTGCCTGGAGGGCAATAATTGTTATATTGCATTAATTTATGTGAATTTAAATGAATATGTGGTTAGTATGCATGTTTAGGTGAAATAAACAAGCATGTGGACCCCGTTTGTATGTTAGGGGTAAATTGGTAATTTTAGCCTGCTGTGGGCATCTATGTGATAATTGTATAATATGATTTGTACCACGTGAGGGTGGTGTTATTATTGTGATGCACGTGCCGAGACGGTCCTAGAGAGCTAGATAACTCAATTGTCACAACGGGGTTTTTATACCCTGCTCGGAGGGAGCCTAGGGGTATTTTGGGGATTTCGTAATTGGGTTCTTGTGAGTTAATGGTAATTGGCGATATGGTAATTTGTGTTACTGTTAGTAACCGTTGAGAGTAACAAGTTTTGTTGAAAGCAGGGGTAGAATTGCAAGAAAGTGGGAATGACAAAAAGGCCCTTGAGGTTTAGCTAGAAAGGGAAATTTAAGGAAGGGTAAGATGGTCATTTGGCTGGGAATTAGATATGTTGCAGCTGGGTACAAGGGGTACACGATTTGGGCATTGGGTCATATTTTGGTGTTGATAAAAATTGAAGAGAAGAAAACTAGAAGAAGAAAATCTAGGGCAAGAAGAAGAAGAAGAAGAAGAAGAGTAGAAAGGGGGCTGAAGTGGGAGTTTAGGAGGAGAATCAAGGGAGCATGTGAGTGAATTCTCCACTTGAGGTAAGGTTTCTATAAAAATTTAAGTCTTGTTTCTGTTTTGATTTGAGGAATGTTAAGGCATGAGTTAAGTTTTTTGAGTATTGTTTGAGTTTGCTGAAATTAGAAATCAAAGGGGTGGATTTTGGGTGTGATTGTGTTTTGATCTTGATATTTGTGTTTATGGGTTGTTAGATGGTTCATTTGAGGTTTCAATTTGGTTTTGGGGTTGAGATATGTGTTTGGGCTGGTTGAGAGGTGTTTTGGATGAGGGAATTGACGGAGAAAAACCTAGAAAATATGGGTTCGCGAAGGAGCGCCGGGGCCCTGTTCTGGGGCGCCGCGGCGCGAGGCTGTTTACAGTCAGGGGGACTTTCTGACTTCTCTGGGCGCCGCGGCCCTTGCAGGTAGCGCCGCGGCTACGCCTTTTTCAGGATATGAAAATTTACAATTTTGAGCTTTTGCTCCGGGGGTTCGGGGGATGTTTCCGATGAATTGTTTTAGGAATTTGGGAGTCCCGAGAGTGTGGGATTGGTCCCGGGAAGCGGTTTTTGAATTTATTAGTATTAAAGGATGTTTTATACGTGTTGTGACTAGGTCTTTGGGAAGCTCGGGTTAGAGGACCGTGCTCGCGGCTTTAGTGCATCAGGAAGCTCGAAATACAGGTAAGAAAACTGTAGCACCCGAGAATAGGGCATGGGCCCATAGTGTTATTGCAGGGCGTGGCCCTAGATTGTATTATGTGCTAATGTATAACCTTAAATGAATTATTACGTGTTTGAATGATTATTTCGAAATGTATTATATGTGTGATTATAGTACAATGAACGGCTAAGGCCGAGAACGGCGATGGAGCCGAGAACGGCGAAAGGCCGAGAAAGGCAGTGAGGCCGGAAGTAACACTTAGCACATGGGATGCTTACAGTCAGGGTAGGACCCAATGGATACATGAGATATCCTTACGGTGAGAACCGAGACCCCAGGCTTTGGTAAGGCTTCTGGGGCGACATGGCCGTGCTTGCTTAGTCTAATGGATGATCTTTTTATCTGTGGACTATCTGATATGTTAACTGTATAATTTGCATATGTTATGAACTGTATGAGTTTTCTTTCTGGGCTTCGGCTCACGGGTGCTCTGTGTTGCAGGAAAGGGCAAGGGCATGAAGCGACGCGTACATGTTTGGCCTGCCCGACTGCTTTGGTTGGGGGTTTATTGGAGAAATGGCTGTAATAATCTATGATTTTTATAACTAATCAACTGTAAGCTTATTTTAAGATGTAAATAGTTTTCAAACCTTATTTTGGGATCCCAAATGTTTAATATTAGAATTTTTAATGAAACAACGTATTTCAAAGATTACAGCCTTAACTTTTACTTTATCACACTTTGGTTCTAAAAACCTTCGTTAGCGAGTTCCTTGCACAAAGTTTCTTTTAAAACTCACTTACTAACGGCTCTAAGGGAGTAGGGCGTTACAACTTGGTATCAGAGCGAGCCAAGGTTTATTGGTTCTAGAGATTGACCGAACATGTACTCTCGCTGTTAGTGACAAGCTCGACTCAGGGTTGGTTGGTATGAATGATTGACATGCTTGAACATATGTTTGAATGCCTTGTTTGCCTGTTTATTTATATGGAGCATGAGGAATGAGTTGACATATGCATAAGATACTGTTGAGGCTGGGCCCTTGACTATTGCATGTTGAGATTGATGCGTGCTGATTAACATTATTATGTATGTGGATGAATATTGGGATAATATCTTGCATATTGAATGTATGTGGTTAATTGTCTGAATTGAATTCGTATGTAATATATGTTTTTTTGGCTTGTATGAAGCATGTTGAGACTTGGGCATACTTGGTGATGTTAAAATCTGGTAGCTAAATGTATATCATTGTGGATTTGGCCTAAATATGCTTTGTGTGTGCATGATATCTGTGGATATTTGGATCTAGTTGTGGATTGGTTCAGAGTGTGAACCACAGGGCTGAGGAGTTTGGTCAGTAGTGGCAGGTGAACTCAATTTGTTGATTCCTAGAATGGTTGAGTGGATCTGACATTGTGTTGAAGGGGGGGATTCTAGATAAAAGTTGGAGTTTGAGATCTCCATTTATCCCTGAAAGCAGCAGCAGTTGGTCACTAGTGTGTAAGTAAGCTGTGGAGTTTAATAGTTGGGATGGAACAGAAGAGCAGCAGACTTCTCTGGGAAAATAGCTACTTTGTATGCTTTAACAGTAAGGTTACCAGTGTTGGTTTATTGTGAGGGTATGGACAGATAAAGGTATTATGTAAAAGGATTAAAAAGGGTGTTATCCTTTGGTTTTGAGGAAAGTTAGGGTTGACAAAGAATCCATCGGTGGATGGGCAAGGTTAATTCCACCCTTGGTTATAAGGGGATGTGAGCCCATGATTAAAGGGTTGTGTTAATATTGTGGCAGAGGGATGCCTGGATATGGTACTTGGGCTGAGATATTGGCATGATGGTTTGGTGAATTGATATGAAAGGGGGTTACAGAGACATGGTTTGAACTGTGGAGACTGGTGGGCTTATAAGCTTGGTTGGAGTGATAGGGTAACTACAGTGTAAATCATTGGGTTTGGTGAACTGGGTAATGCATTTTGGAAATTGATACTGACGGATGTATTTGGAAATGATGGCGACCCATTTAAGGATTGAACTCTGGAATAGTCCAAGGTATTTGGGCCGCTCTGATGTAAGAACTTATCGTCTGTATGTGGATGGCAGAGAGGGCCATGTGGTTCCAAGAACTGATGAATGATGCACACAGCATGAGTGCTAGAGCTGCAATGGCAGTGCTTCTTTTGGTGGATTATAGCAAGGATAGATTCTTGGTAATCGAGGTAAAAGAACCCCGAATAGTTCTGTGGCTTTTGGTTTTACCAGAAAGGGGGAAAAGTCTAATTGATAAAATGGTACTTCTATTGATAGAATTCAGCAAGGGCAGATTCTCAATTTTTGGGATAGAAGGACCCCAGACAGTGCTAGGGCACCTAATTGTGATTGGAAAGAAGCCTGATTGGAAAGGCAGTTATCAAGATGGTGACAAGAACCAAGGAGGTTATTTGGTATGCACATGAGGGAGAGAATGCCACCTGGGAGGAGGTCAGGTGAGGGCATGACTTCTACATAGAATGACTCGATATGTTAGGATGGATTTCCCATGGTGAGGGAACCGAAAATTAGAATGCCTCGCTACATTCGAAGTTCGAGGCGGATTCCTTGAGGATGAGTATTTAACTGACTGGTTAATGCTTTGGTCATGTAACGAACTGCAAGAACTATGTGTTGAGAATGTTCCGAGAGGGAGTTAGACATAGAGAGTTGCCTCAAGAGTGCCATATGAGAGGCTGATGATAGTAATACTTATTGAGAAGGAATTAGAAACTTCTGGCAGATGAATTGGGAAGCAAGTGATTAAGAAATTCATAGTGAGAAAGTTAATCAGTTAAGAAATAACCATGGATTGTAAAGGATATCATCTGGAGAATGTTAATGAGAATGAATGGAAACTGAGTTGACCAGTGGGAAAATTATATGGGTATATAAGGAAAGATTGGGGGTACTTCAAGGTCGGACTACAGATAGGAATAGTATCAGGAATGTTGAGAAAAAAATGGTTTTGGTTGACAGAAAGAATTATTGAAGCAATCGAAGAAATTTGACCTTGGAATAGCCAGAGCATTTTACTGCGGGATTGTTAGCATCGTCGGTTAAGAATATAAAGTTTGACGTTGGGTACAAGTTGGGACAATGTCTCCAGGAGTTGATCTATGACCCGGTTATTAACAACTGGAAATCAAGGAAAGAGACGTTTAAGGAATTTTTGTTTTGTACTGAGTAAGGTGTGAGGAGTTGGTAACAAAGATTCTAGATTGGTTCAAGCTACAGCAGCACAGGTAAGTTCTTTAAGTAGAGAATACACGAATGGTATAGGTAAGTCCCCTTCAAGTTCACGAGCAGTATATGTGGATTACTTCCAGACGGAAATGGAGAGCAAATGACTATTAAGCTAAAGACATTAGTGCCCAGGAGGCAGGGTCACAGGTAAGGTTCTACAGAAAGTTAGTTTGGGTGTCGTTAGGAGTACTCAGGGTAGAGCTACAAGAAGAAAGGACAGGTATGAGGGGAATTGATCTGAAGCCACAAAGAAGCTAATAAAGAATGTCTGAAGAATAGAAAGCATAACAGGATTGGTAAACGCAGACATCGCATAAGTATCTCCGGAGACAACTACATTAACGATGGGAAGAGCGGTAAATCTTGAAGTGAGATAGAAAGAATGGCGTTAAATCAGAAAAAAAATTCAGAAGACAAGGTAAGAATTGATTGGTATCTGGAGATGCTGGAATATGTGTGCGATATGGTTAAGCATAGAGCGATAGCATAAAGGACCTGATCTATGATGAGGATATGGAATTGTGGGAGTGCATCACGGGTTGGGCACGCCCAGGCGCAAATTGACGCAAGGATGGATCGAACCTTGCGGGAGATGAAAGAATGGATCATGGTTGATATACTTGGAACGTTAAGTCGACGGTCGTGCATAGCATAAGGTACTTGAGTGATGGGTATTAGTAAGAAATTTAAACGTTGAGACCCAGATGTGGTGAAAAGTAGCAGACGGATGATCGGTGTTTGAAATCCTCGATTGAGCGAGGGGGAATTTAATTGGAGGCGGAACTCCTAGCTGTGAGGCGTGTGTCAATCAGGGAATAACACCATAGATTGTAATGGAGTGGACAAAGCAACGACTGAGTTCGGCATAATGCTAGTGGGTAATGATTAGCTGATAAGTGTCACTGAACTATGGAATCGGAAGTGTTGGCTTTGGTTGAAGCAGGGAGGAACCCTGCCAAGGTGGTACAAGTTAAAGATACCAGGATTGGATGAAAGATCCAATTAGATTTGGTTTATGAATGGGAAATTTGAATGGATATCGTTCCACCTCCTAGGGTACGTGGTACCGGGAGGGTTGGTCGGATGACGGAATTTAGTGAATTCTTTTGGACACTGAGGGGTTAATTGATGTGGTGGTGTATCGTGAGAATAGACCACATTAGACCTTAAGTAAGGTGTTTTGACATGAAAAGTCTTAACCCAGTTGATGGAGTTAATGTAGTTGGTTCAAGAGAACTGGTTTCAGGGTAGAACGTCAATGATACTAAATTGAGACCCTATAGTATTTTAAATTTTTGGAATGGATCTAGAGAACGAAAAGAACAGAGTGGGAATCTGGAATTATCAGTTGATTGCAAGTGGAATAGCAGTCTGAAAGTTTATCAGATATCTTCAAGAATTAAGCGTTGACTATGCGAATACTTGAGGTGTTGAGGGAAGTGTAATCCCTGATAAGTTAGTCGTGGTGGCAAATGCTGGCGCCTTGTTAAAGTAACAAGAAATAGGACATGGTATGAGGCGAAGGATAGTGAATACTACGATTTGGCTTTGGTTCAGAGAGAAAGCCGAAGAGGTTGTTGGAACTCTTAAGGCAGGAGTGTCTGCCTATCTGGAAGAATAAAAGGGCTTGTAAATTGTTAAATTTAGAGAAAATAAGGTTCCGGAAGGAAAGATTTGCATCTCTCTACGTAATAACAGATGAGGATTTGTATGGTGATCAGAGAAAGAAGGAAGAGTTCTGAATCTTGATTCAATATAGATTCTGAAGTTGTACCAAGGGTTAGGCCAGCGGGGCCTACCAGTTGATCCCACCTAGTAGAGGTGATGACTTTTGGGTATCCCTGGAATCAGGAATAAGACAATGTAGTGGTCATTGTAATCTAAGCAGACCCTGAAGCTTCAGCAGGGTTGCGGTGTAAACGAGGGGCTATCGAGAGTATGGCTGTTAGACAAGATCTTGTGGGGCAAGATTGTTATTCCTATAAGAGTGTTGTTGGGAAGTAAAGTAAAGGCGGTGGGCCTTGGAAATTATGGTCATAATTGTGGGTTACTGACTGAGGTGTTTCGGTAAATTTCGAGGACGAAATTTTTATGAGAAGGGGATAGTTGTAACGACCTAAATTTGCTAATAAGGCTTGAAGCCTTAATTAGTGTGCCTGGAGGGCAATAATTGTTATATTGCATTAATTTATGTGAATTTAAATGAATATGTGGTTAGTATGCATGTTTAGGTGAAATAAACAAGCATGTGGACCCCATTTGTATGTTAGGGGTAAATTGGTAATTTTAGTCCGCTGTGGGCACCTATGTGATAATTGTATAATATGATTTGTACCACGTGAGGGTGGTGTTATTATTGTGATGCACGTGCCGAGACGGTCCTAGAGAGCTAGATAACTCAATTGTCACAACAGGGTTTTTATACCCGGCTCGGAGGGAGCCTAGGGGTATTTTGGGGATTTTGTAATTGGGTTCTTGTGAGTTAATGGTAATTGGCGATATGGTAATTTGTGTTACTGTTAGTAACCGTTGAGAGTAACAAGTTTGGTTGAAAGAAGAGGTAGAATTGCAAGAAAGTAGGAATGACAAAAATGCCCTTGAGGTTTAGCTAGAAAGGGAAATTTAAGGAAGGGTAAGATGGTCATTTGGCTGGGAATTAGATATGTTGCAGCTGGGTACAAGGGGTACACGATTTGGGCATTGGGTCATATTTTGGTGTTGATAAAAATTGAAGAGAAGAAAACTAGAAGAAGAAAAGCTAGGGCAAGAAGAAGAAGAAGAAGAAGAAGAGTAGAAAGGGGGCTGAAGTGGGAGTTTAGGAGGAGAATCAAGGGAGCATGTGAGTGAATTCTCCACTTGAGGTAAGGTTTCTATAAAAATTTAAGTCTTGTTTCTGTTTTGATTTGAGGAATGTTAAGGCATGAGTTAAGTTTTTTGAGTTTTGTTTGAGTTTGCTGAAATTAGAAATCAAAGGGGTGGATTTTGGGTGTGATTGTGTTTTGATCTTGATATTTGTGTTTATGGGTTGTTAGATGGTTCATTTGAGGTTTCAATTTGGTTTTGGGGTTGAGATATGTGTTTGGGCTGGTTGAGAGGTGTTTTGGATGAGGGAATTGAAGGAGAAAAACCTAGAAAATCTGGGTTCGCGAAGGAGCGCCGCGGCCCTGTTCTGGGGCGCCGCGGCGCGAGGCTGTTTACAGTCAGGGGAACTTTCTGACTTCTCTGGGCGCCGCGGCCCTTGCGGGTAGCGCCGCGGCACTACGCCTTTTTCAGGATATGAAAATTTACAATTTTGAGCTTTTGCTCCGGGGGTTCGGGGGATGTTTCCGATGAATTGTTTTAGGAATTTGGGAGTCCCGAGAGTGTGGGATTGGTCCCGGGAAGTGGTTTTTGAATTGATTAGTATTAAAGGATGTTTTATACGTGTTGTGACTAGGTCTTTGGGAAGCTCGGGTTAGAGGACCGTGCTCGCGGCTTTAGTGCATCAGGAAGCTCGAAATACAGGTAAGAAAACTGTAGCACCCGAGAATAGGGCATGGGCCCATAGTGTTATTGCAGGGCGTGGCCCTAGATTGTATTATGTACTAATATATAACCTTAAATGAATTATTACTTGTTTGAATGATTATTTCGAAATGTATTATATGTGTGATTATAGTACAATGAACGGCTAAGGCCGAGAACGGCGATGGAGCCGAGAACGGCGAAAGGCCGAGAAAGGCAGTGAGGCCGGAAGTAACACTTAGCACATGGGATGCTTACAGTCAGGGTAGGACCCAATGGATACATGAGATATCCTTACGGTGAGAACCGAGACCCCAGGCTTTGGTAAGGCTTCTGGGGCGGCATGGCCGTGCTTGCTTAGTCTGATGGATGATCTGTTTATCTGTGGACTATCTGATATGTTAACTGTATAATTTGCATATGTTATGAACTGTATGAGTTTTCTTTCTGGGCTTCGGCTCACGGGTGCTCTGTGTTGCAGGAAAGGGCAAGGGTTGAGTCAACCAGCCATGAGTACGGAGAGCATGAAGCGACGCGTACATGTTTGGCCTGCCCGACTGCTTTGGTTGGGGGTTTATTGGAGAAATGACTGTAATAATCTATGATTTTTATAACTAATCAACTGTAAGCTTATTTTAAGATGTAAATAGTTTTCAAACCTTATTTTGGGATCCCAAATGTTTAATATTAGAAGTTTTTAATGAAACAACGTATTTTCAAAGATTACAGCCTTAACTTTTACTTAATCACACTTTGGTTCTAAAAACCTCGGTTAGCGAGTTCCTTGCACAAAGTTTCGTTTAAAACTCACTTACTAACGGCTCTAAGGGAGTAGGGCGTTACAGCTATTCACCACCACCAACACATGAGTGCTAAGTGAGCTACTATTTTCCAATGTAGGTTAGTAGAGCAAGAATATGAGGTCACTATGAAACTTTTATGTCTCCATGAGTATAACTGACTTATAGACATTATCAGGCTGGCTGTATAATGTTTTGAAGTTTCCTGCATGGGTTTTGTAGGTATGTTTTTCTAGGCATGCTAGTATACCACTCGCTAGGAATGTGACCTAGACCTCTAGAGACATTGTGACATGTAATGTTATTAAGTCTCAACATGAGACGATACTAGTGATTGTTCGTGGGACTTAGTAGTATGCATGCATGAGTCAATTACACCATGCTAGAGAAGGACAGAGGTTCAAGGAATGCTATAGTAAGGAAGATAGTCTTAGGGGCCTACTAACATGCATTAAGGCATGATACCTTGAGGATTGGACCAATGATAAGAGAAATTTTTTGGTGCCATAACAGGAGCTCTTCAGACAATATCGAATGTGGCATGAAGAGATTTTTTGACACATAATCTTAGTGTTGGTACTTGGTGACATATGCCATTTGGCTTGGAAATGCTAAGGTGAGCATCAATGTTGAGATTTACCTTACCATAGTATATACCTATGAACAATGCGAGTATCATAATTAAAAAGTCTTGATGCATAGATGTACTCATAGTTGCTTGCAAACATAATTTGATAGAAGTTGTTCAAGGAACAAAAGTGTACACTACTAAGCACAAAATGCGTAAAAAAATGTACTTACTTTTACTCAAATAGTTAGAAGGTTGAATTTGACTCAAAAGAGTTAAGGTGCCACACGAGGGTTCCACTGTCTGAAATGTGTGTCTATGACATTGAGCACCACACGTGCCTTTAAGAATTGTTCAAGTTTAAAGTGGAGACTCCAAACCAATTTCATTTATTTAAGTTTGTTATAAATGTTGGTACAAAGTTGTGTAAATGCTCATAGTACAAGTTGAATCAACAAGGGTTACTTGTTAATCCTAGTAGTTTTTTTTACTTAAGCCTTATTTAATAAAATGTTTGATCAATGCAAAAGAGAAAAAAAAATTAATTGACTCATACTTCTACACAAATATTTACATAGTAAACATTATTGTTAAATTAAATTGATTCAATAGTTGAACTTAAAATACATGTTAAAGATATAAATAAAAACAATTATATAGTTATACATATTATTTCTAATATAGGTTTTAATTAAGAGTAATGATATGTGCACCTCAAATATGCACTCAAACATTACACATAGTCATGCGGTGCTGTTTTTTAAAATAGTGGGTCACAATTTAAAAAAATGTAATTGGCGGAAAAAACTATCATTGCACAATGTGTAATGTTACTTTGTGTGCATATTTTGAGTGCACATATCATTACTATTTAATCAACTTCATATAACAATATCACAGAGTAAATATCTTTATAAAATGTGTCTATTAAATATTACAATATAAATACAGTAAAATCTCTCTATAGTAATAAAATTGGGACCAATATATTTTATTATTACGAGGATGTTATAACTTAATAGAATTATACCTATAAAATGTTTAAATATATATATTTAAATCTAAATTAAATAATAATTGATAAAAAATATCAAATTCAATGCTAGAATATATATATATATAATGTTGGAATTATACAAAGTTATCTCAGAGTCTAAATTGATAATTAATTTTATCATAAATATTTAGAATGTATAATATAGTATATATAAATATATTTAATATTAACACAATTATAATTGTGGGGAGAAATATTTTCTAAATGCGCATGATATAGAGTTTATTCTTATTTATAACTTGTCTGAAGTTATGACTAAAACCGTAACAATTTATGAAGGTTTTACTTTAATAATTTCAATTTCAAGTATTTTATCTAACATAATTACATTCCATGAAATAGGAGACACTAAAATTTGATGGGCATAGCCAAGACAAGCAATAAAATAACTAAATCAACTTTGTTAGTCCACTATAAATTCAATTTCATTCCCCAATACTAACTAAATAAGGTGCGAAGAGCTGCAAATGAAATTGGAACCAAATGAAAAGCCAAATTGATCCTTTCAAAAAAAAAAAAAAGATAAAAATAGATGCGGTGAGTGGCCTTGAGTTGCTCAGAGTAAGCCAAATTGATCCTTTCAAAAAAAAAAAAAAAAAAAGACAAAAATAGATGTGGTGAGTGGCCTTGAGCTGCTCAGAGTTACACAACAGTAACATTTTGAGTTAAAGTCATTGGTGCGTGCGCGTCACGAGCCTAGTGGGTTCTGCCAAGGCTTGCAAACTATTTGCCTATATTGGCCAACAAATTACAGTGATTTGGGTTGGTCTGTCATATAATTTTTCCTCGAGAATCTCCCTTGGAAACATCACTCTCGCATTAAAACTACTCTTAACTCTTAGGCCCAAAAAAAATCCAAATTGAAAAAAATAATGCAGGATAAATAAATCTCTCTTTGGAATGTGAGAAAATTTGTTCAGTGGAAATCCACATGGTAAAACCAATATTTTTAAATTTCTGGCAACACGATTTGTCTTGTATTTCTCAGTGTCTAGTTTTTGTTTTATTCTTCTATTTTATATTTTTTATAAAAAGAAAAGGTTGCATTTTGTGAGCTTTACGAGCTGTCTAGGAAACTGTTGGGCGGTCTTCATAATTTTATTTTATTCATCACTGTGTCTAATTCTGGACTGGTAACGGGAATCTAAGTTTAAATGGACATGTCAGTCATGTATAGTTGCAAGTGTTGTCGTTTTTTCCCTTCTTTGTAATAATGTATAAGATTCTTTTTTACTATTTCTTGGTGAGTTTTTGGATCCAGCATTACTCTTTCATATTTACATTCGAATAAATAGTATTTTTGCGGCTAGAATTATGATTTTGTGCACCTTGAACGATTCGCGATGTTAAAAATTCTTCCCGAACTATGCACATTACAGAAATATGGTACTTCTGTTAGATTTTATCTTAGGTGGCTAACAGATTGATGATGTAGTATTTTGACTGTTGATTGGTATTGCCATGTGTAGAATAATTAGTAATTTTGCCCCTCAAACTTTGAACACTACCAAATTGTGCCATTTTTATTAAAACTATATATTTTTTTTAAAAACCTTATTTTTTCTTTAAAATAATAATTATATCCTTCAAAATTAAAAAAAAAAATCATTTTAAAAGATTAAGAAAATAAGAAATACTAAAAGTTTCAAACTAATTAAATAAATTTTTAAATACTCAAAAATTAAAAATCTAATTAATAACAAATATATTTTTTTTACTTTTTCTTTTCTTTTACAATATAAAATAAATATATCTTAAAATAAAAATTAAAAATAAATCTTAAAGCAAAGTTTGTTCCCCTTGGTCCTCTTTCTCTTAAATTAATTTTTTTTTATTTATTTAAGTCATTCATCATCCACCATTCTCTTTAATTACATATTTTTTCTTTGTTTTAGTATTTATTTTAAATTCATTTAAAATAGATTTATTTTATATTATAAAATAAAAGAAAACTAAAACTAAAACTAAAAATGAGTTATTTGTTATTAATTAAATTTTTAATTTTTTAAGGATTTATTTATTATTTTTAGAAAAAAATTAATTTTTTCTATTAAAATGGGTATTATTTGGTAGCGGTCAAAGTTCGGGAGCAAAGTTGCTAATTATTCTACATATGACAGTGTCATATCAACAGACAAAATGCCACATCATCAATCCGTTAGCCACCTAGGACGAAATCTAACATAAGTCTCATATTTCAGTAACGTGCATAGATCGAGAGAAATTTTCAACATCGCGAATCATTCAGGAGGCACGATTATATAGTGGTCATAGTTCAGGAGTAAAAATACAATTTATTCATTACTTTTTTGACTTTCTATTCAAATTAGGCAACTCGATGCAACATCTTTTCTCCGTTGAAGAAAGTGAAAGAATGAAATTAATAGATGATAGTTGGTATCATATTGCATATCTAAATTTCCTCCATGAATATTTGGTGTTATAATGTTCAAGCTAAATTTATTAAGCGTGTGTCGTATTCAGTAACACACTGTGTTCATACTATGTTTGTGCCTTTATTGTATATAGTATTATTGGTGCTATAGGAGAGCAATATCTTAAAGCTTATAATACTTGTTGATGTTGAACTTAAGCCTTAAACCTCGTTCTAGGGACAAGTTCGAAGTTGAAGTGGGGTAGTTGATTCTCTCTTAAGCCCCACCAAATAGGTGCAATTTCTAGTGTTTTGGTATCAGTTCGATACTTGCAAATTAATGTCTGATAAAGAAATTAGAAGAACAATAAAGTAGTACGTACTTTAAGGAATTTGAAGAATGATTTAGAGTAATTTTAATGAGAGTGATGTAATTATACTGAGTGAGTTTAAACCTAATGTTTCAATTTAGAATAATGAAGTGGTTGAACTTCATTTTATAGGAAAATGTATAGATTACTACCAATCATTAGATCCACACAGTCACTTAGATGTTAAATTTGCATTATTGATTAGATTGAGTGTAGGATTTTAGTAGCCTTGCAAGCACTCACTACAAAAAACAGGGGTTATACTGAGAAGAAACGTCGTCGGTAAAAGTCTGTATGTCCTCGGTAGACATTGTGCCGAGATCATGTCCTTGGTAGAAAGTTCTCAGTACATCCTTGTCGGTAGAGGAAAACTTCTACTGAGGACATTAAATATGTTCTCGGTATAGGTTGTACCGAGGATAATAGTTCTTAGTATAGAGTTGATAATATCGTTGGTGAAACCTCTCAATTTTTTCATCTGGATAGGCTATACCGATGACCTTGTCCTCGGTATAGACTAAACCAAGATTTTTTTTAATTTGTGCAATATTTATTTATTTTGTGATTTAATTTGAATTAAATATAAAACAATAGATTAAAATTAAAACACTTATATTAAACATATAAATAAAAACATAAGAGTTCGTTTGCTCAATCAAAATAAAGAGTTGTCATAAACATGAAAATGTAATAGTCCATAATAATAAAACTCATACATAAGTCCTAGTGACTCGGTGCTCCAACATCGAGATCATCAGGTGGTGGTGGGGCACATTGAGATCCCGGGGTGATACAATGAGTCTGGATGTGCTCCTCTAATTGTCTAACACGCTCTCTCATCTCAGTCATCTCTTCATCTCTAGTTTGTGGGTGATCAATAGTAAATGGAGTTTGGTCCCTTATGTTAATGATACACCCATATCCTTTCTAGTGGCCATGTCGTTTTCCGAAGACAGTCTATACCAAAGACAAGTTGTCATCTTCAGGTGCACTTGAAACTGGTGTGGAACTCTCAATATCAGTTGACTATGTCTGCTATGTGTCGTGATATGCACGCAATTCATCCTAAGATACAATATATAATGTAATTATGTATTGTAAATAAACAAGTAAAAATTTGAAAAATGTTTAAAAAAACTTAATGTACCCAGGTTTTTTTTGTTGTTTCTGTCACCCACCCTGTGCCTGATTTATGGTGAGTATCCATCCAGCTATCCGGGATCGACTCAAGTTGTCGAGTCTCTAAATTGTGTTGTCACGTACATATTTTTTTTTTTAAAATAATCAAACTTAAATAAGAAAAAAAAAACTTAAAAATAATTAATTAACTAACTTTTCTGTAGCTTAGCGTTGGGATTGACTGAGAACCTCCATAGCTGATGTTATCCAGATTTCCGGATAGCGTTTAGATTGATACCCTCGGGGAAGCAGAATTACCAATGTCGTTCACGGTAGGTGACCAGAGCTCGCGGATGGACAGAAAGGCTTCGCCTCTCCCGTTTAGTGTCCGGATTACTCTTCCAAGCAAACGCGACGCGGAGGCTCATCAACCCTCTCGGACTCCCGAAGAGGTATTCTTCGGGGAAGCTCCTTCCAGGAGAAGCTCTTCAAGTAGTCTTCGCGGAAACAGTTCCGTGCCTCGCACAGAACAAAACCAAACGGTTGAGTCATGGAGGAGGCATATTTGGAATGATATCCACCTGACACAGGATCCCGCCTGACACGCCCGACAGGTCAAAGCCGCACACATCCCAGCACGCCTAAGGGTACCTTTTCGCCTACTGTTCCGCTGACAACTTGGAAAAGACGGCTGACTTTGTGTGTTCCCCATACTTTCACGTAAATATACCCACATAGAGTCTTGTAGCCATGCTACTACAGTAATTGTATTCCCTATTTATGGCTGGTGTAATTAAGACTCATGTACGTAGAGAAAAACCCTAATCCAAAACCCTAGCTATAAAGACCCCTTCATTTTACAAGAAGAGGGAGGGCCAACAGATCACATAGCAAAAACTCTACAAAAATCTCTCTAGCTTCATCTTCTTCAAGAGAACCCGAGAGAAACACTGTGAGTGTGTGAAGTTCTTGTACACCAGCCATCTTACTATAGTCATTTCCAAGTATAATAACATCGACTCGTGGACTAGGGCTTGTTAACGCCTGAACCACGTAAAAACACTGTTTGTTTAGTTACATTTCAGCACTTTTACAGTTCTTATCTTTTTATTATTCTGTTTGTATTCGTTTCCGAAAAACTCGGTAAACATTTTGGTGCTTTCATTGAGAGCTGTAGGAAGTTGTTAGTCAGCTCTTTTTCTGTGTACGTTTTTTGTATTCACTTCGTGCTAAGGAGATGGTGACTACGAGAAAATCCGCAGTTGACAAAAATGCTAGGGTCAACCCCGATACTGTGATGGAAGACGCGGTGCAAACCGAACCCCTGGACTACCAAGGTGAAGACCCGACATCCCGCCAGGATCGGGTCAGTACCGAAGATACGACATACCTAGAAGACGAAGACGAGTATGTCCAAGACGGTTATTACAAGGACGACTGCTACTATGAGAAGGACCCAGAACTGGTCCAAGTAGCCGAAGAACTGGAGGTCACCAAAGCCAAGCTTGCTGAGCAGGAGCGCCTCTCCGAAAAAATGCAGCGCATGATGGAGCGCCTCCAAAGCAAGTTCGGAGACCTAGGCGACTCGGACGAGGACGCCTCTGTTTTAGGTGGTGCTGATGCCGCTATGCTGGATCCAGCCGCTGCTAGACCATCCAAAGCCGCCCCTAACAAGGGCAAAGAAAAAGTTGGAGAGCCTGTACGCGCTGACACCCTTGCACCTCCTAAAGGCGTGAATCACCAGGCCGACTGCCCCCCCCCCCCCCCGCGTGCAGAATGTCTCTGGCGCTCCTAAGCCCAGACGTCCTTCAGCCCCAAGGGGGCACTCCGTGCCTAAAGGGCCCGGTGCTAAGGCACCCAGGCCTAGGGGAAGGAACAACCGCCCCAGTGATTCCGTCAACCAGGACGGTCGAGCTGTGAACTCGCACTCCGAAGACAGTTGGTCCACGGTGGACCTAAGAAGAAGGTTGGAGGCCAAGTATGAAAAGGCCAAAGGAGAAAAGGCCCGGCCTCGCGGAGATGACCTCCGAAATCATATTAACGACAAGCTCCGGGGACGTGACCTCCCGGAGAGTGATACGAAGGGGCTTGAGGAACAGATTTCTGCCTTGACCAAGCTGGTCCGGAAGCAAAGTGGGGCCCTGTCAGACTCTGAGGAGGAAGACCCGGAACCATGTATTCGGAGGATTGCGGAAACGTCCCTCCCGGATAACTTCAAAATTCCTCACATAGAATTATATGATGGGAGGAGGACCCGCGTACCCACCTAGCTAATTACAACAAAATGATGCAAGTGGCGCGTGTCAGTGAAGACGCCAAATGCATGTGCTTCTCACTCACCCTTACCAAGTCCGCGGAGGACTGGTGGAAAAGATTAGCTCCCGGATCAATCCACAGTTGGAAGGAGCTACAGTCCGCATTCAGGAGGCAGTTCATTGCTGCCCGCGACCACGACATGGAGGTTGGTTCCTTAACCAACATCAAGCAGCAACCCAATGAGAACCTCAAAGCTTTCATTCAGAGAATGATGGAAGCTGCTGCAAAGACCAAGGTCAGCGATGACATGAAGCTGATCGCCCTTCAATCGGGCCTTACTGTCGGCTCCATGCTATGGGGGGAAATGCAAAGGAGACGGGCAGAAACGCTGTTCGAATTCATGTCAAAAGCTCAGGGAATCATCAACCTTGAGGATGCCTACCAGCAGGCCTTTGGAGTTCCCCTGCTCCAACGCCTTCCGTGACTGCGCCGAGCTTTGCTTCGCAAGCTCCCGCACCAGCCCTCACGCTTCCAGGAGCCCAATTCACTCCAAGTGTGTATGGGCCTTCTGCGTCTGCTCAGACGCCGAGTCAAACCCATTTCTCTGGGTACGGAGCTGTACAAACCAGATGTAGTATCGCTCCTGGCATGCCGCAGCCGCAAGCGGAAGGCCCAAAACAAAATTTGAGCCAATCGCGGAGCAAACGAAGCGGAAGAAACTCCAACCGGGGAGACCATTCAAAGAAACCCCGGAAGGACTATGAGCCCAAGTTCACGGAATATACCAGTTTGATAGACTCGCGAGAGAATGTCTATCGGGCGACCTGTAATATGGTCAACTACAGGAAGCCCCCGAAAGTGTCTCACGGAGGAAGGCGTCCGCGAGACTCCAATAAGAGGTGTGAGTTCCACGGAGACGTGGGGCACACCACAAATGAGTGCCTTCAGCTGAAGGATGAGATCGAGTCCCTGGCAAGAGCGGGACACCTCGGTCAGTGGGTGAGGATACCCATTATCTATCCCGGACAGGGGGTAGTTCACGGAGCTGCATATTCCCCGGGACAGAGGGGGACCGCTAGCGCTCCTGGAGCCGGTCACCCCCAAGCTCCCGGGTCTCAGTTCCCAGCGCTTCCTGCTCCACTCGCTCCGGCACCCATTGCCTTGTTGGCACCAGGACCGGGCAACCCATATCCGCCCGGCCTTGCTCCGCCACCCGTTGACGGACACGTAGCCACCATTTCCGGAGGACCGCACCTTGCCGGAAGCACCCGCAACTCCCAGAAGAGGTACTTGAGGGAGTTAGAACACACCGGGGAGATGTGCGCCTTGGTTCAATCACCTGCTCAACGTCCCCGAATGACGGACCTTCCCATCACCTTCACAGAGGACGACGCTCGACATGTGCACTTCCCCCACAACGATCCCCTCGTGGTGGAAGCCCAGATTGCCAATAAGAAGGTCTCACGGATCTTGGTCGATAACGGAAGCTCCGTAAACATCCTCTTCAAAGCGGCCTTCCACGCGATCGGATTAACCGAGACAGACCTGACCCCATGCCCCATCCAGCTTCAAGGGTTCAATGGGGACGCACTCATGCCATTAGGCAAAATTCAACTTCCAGTCACCCTCAGAGGAGAAAGCGACGCTTGTGCCTTCAAGCACAGCACATTCGTGGTGGTCGACTGCCCCACGGCATATAATGCCATCTTAGGCCGACCGGTCCTAATCGATTGTGGGGCCATAACCTCGATACGCCACTTATGCTTGAAGTTTCCATGCGACGATGGGCGTATTGGCACCCTCCGAGGAGACCAACGAAGTGCACGGAGCTGTTATAACGTCTCTGTCCGATCCGTCTACACGGTCCAGGAGACGTTTGCTGCCATTCCTTTGGCGGAAGAATTACCAGAAACTGGGGGTGCTCAGGAGGCATACTTTGACGAACTCGACCCAAGAGTGGGAATCGAGAAAGCAATAGAGCCGATGGAGGAAGTTGAAGAGGTGATCCTCAACCCGGGAGATCCCACCAAAGTCATTCAGGTGGGGAAAAACCTGTCGTCGGCCATTCGAGATAAGATCGTGGCCACTGTGAAGAATAATCAGGATATCCTGGCATGGTGCCACGCTCATATGACGGGGATTAATCCTAATGTTGCGTGCCACGCACACAACATAGACCCATCTGCAACTCCAATTCGCCAAAAGAGGAGGCCGTTAGACCCAGTGAGGGCCGAAGCCGTCAAAGCTGAAGTGGACAAGTTGATGTCCATAGGCTTTCTCCAGGAGTCACACTATCCCGTGTGGTTGGCCAACCCAGTTCTGGTCCCGAAACCCGATGGGTCCTGGAGAATGTGCATTGACTTCACGGACCTAAACAAAGCCTGCCCGAAAGATTGTTTCCCTTTTCCGCGAATCGATCAGATGGTAGACGCTACTTCCGGGTACGAACTCTTATCCTTCATGGATGCGTACTCCGGATACAACCAGATCAAGATGCATGTCGCGGACCAGGAACACACCAGCTTCCTCACGGACAAAGGTGTCTACTGTTACGTGGTCATGCCTTTCGGTTTGAAGAATGCTGAGGCGACGTACCAGCGTCTAGTAAACAGGATGTTCAAGGACCAACTGGGGAGGAACATGGAGGTGTACATGGACGACATGTTGGTAAAGTCCAAGACCTCCAGGGACCACAGTGACGACCTTGAGGAAGCTTTCGCCGTGATCCGAAAGTACGGAATGAAACTGAATCCAAAGAAATGTACTTTCGGGGTCTCGTCTGGGAAGTTCCTCGGTTTCATTGTCAGCTCCCGCGGAGTGGAAGCCAACCCTGAGAAAATTAAGGCATTCATAGATATGCCTTCCCCCCGGAAGCATAAGGATGTCCAGAGTGTTACCGGAAGGATAGCTGCTCTCAGCCGCTTCGTATCCAAGGCCACTGACAAGTGTATCCCCTTCTTCAACGTGTTGCGAGGAAACAAGAAGTTCGAGTGGACCCCCGAATGCGAAGCAGCCTTCCAACACCTCAAGGAACATTTAACCCGAGCTCCCATTCTGTCCAAACCTGTCGAAGGAGAGGCGTTGTTCTTATACTTAGCCGTGACTGGCCGTATCCAGCTCCCTGTGTATTACGTAAGCAAGAGGTTATTGGACGCCGAGTCCAGATATTCAATGATCGAAAAACTCTCCCTCTGCTTGCTAATTGCTTCGCGGAAGCTGAGGCCATATTTCCAGGCGCACACCATCAAAGTACTCACCAATCACCCTCTCCGACAAGTCTTGCAAAAACCCGAGTCTTCTGGCAGATTGCTTAAGTGGGCCATGGAACTGAGCCAGTTCGACATCCACTACCAACCACGTGTTTCCATAAAAGGTCAAGCTCTCGCGGACTTTATTGTGGAATGCTCGGGAATGAATGACCTCCTGGAAGATCCTGTCCCGGAACTTCCCACCTGGAAGGTCTATGTAGACGGAGCCTCAAATGAAAAAGGAGCTGGAGCAGGGGTCATCCTAATATCTCCCCAAGGGCACCAGCTCCAGAGCGCCATCCGTTTCGCGTTCCCAGCATCCAACAACGAGGCAGAACACGAAGCCATGATAGCTGGATTACGACTGGCCAGAGAAGTCGGAGCCCAAAAAATCGAAGTATACAGCGACTCCCTACTTGTGGTAAACCAAATATCCGGGGAATACCAGACGAAGGGCGAAAAAATGGCTGCCTACGTGTCTCTCTCCCGCGGCCTACTGCAGCATTTCAAAGGCTACCAAATCCGCCAGGTCCCCCGGGACCAGAACTCACTCGCGGACACGCTGGCCAAGCTTGCAACGGACCTGGAGATTGAACAGTATGGCCTAGTCCCCATCGGGCACTTAGAAGCCCCCAGTACTGAGACACGAAGGATAAACGCCATCATCGACCATTCCCACTCCTGGATAGGACCCATCCTCAGATTTCTCACCACCGGAGAGCTCCCCACTGATAAAGCTGACGCAAGGAAGCTCCAATATCAAGCTCCCCGATACGTGGTTATGGATGGAAAGCTTTACCGCAGGGGGTTGTCCATACCCTTCCTTAGGTGTGTTGCCGGAACCGAAGTCAGCACCATCATCCATGAGGTTCACGGAGGCTTCTGTGGCGATCATACCTCCGGGCTGAGCCTCTCCAAAAAGATCCTTCGACAAGGATACTTCTGGCCCACCATGAAGAAGGATTGTGTGGATTATGTCAGGAAATGTGAGCAGTGCCAGAGGTACGCCAAGGTTCCACGAGCGCCGCCTACAGAAATTACCTTAATGACCAGCCCCTGGCCGTTCGCCGTTTGGGGCATTGACCTAGTAGGTTCCCTCCCAACTGGAAAGGGTGGAGTGAAGTATGCCATAGTCGCGGTAGACTACTTCACCAAATGGGCTGAAGCTGAACCTATGAGCATGGTCACATCTAAAAAAGCACTGGACTTTGTCATCAGGAATATAGTGTGTCGTTTTGGGCTTCCACGAAAAATTGTGTCCGACAACGGAAAGCAATTTGACAGTGAACACTTCACGAACTTCTGTGTTTCGCATGGAATTATCAAAAGCTTCTCCGCAGTCGCCAGACCCCAGGCTAATGGGCAAGTGGAGGCTGTAAACAAAATATTAAAGACCACGTTGAAGAAAAAACTCCAAGCCTGCAAGGCTCACTGGCCGGAAGAACTTCCGCGAGTACTTTGGGCCTATCGCACAACAGAGAGAACTTCGACGGGGCACACGCCTTATTCCATGACCTTCGGTTGTGAGGCCGTCATCCCAGTAGAAACTATGATCCCTTCTCACAGGCAAGATACCTACGACCCTACCCGGAACCATGCCCTTCTCCAGGAGTCCTTGGACATGATCGAAGAGCTCCGAGAGCAGTCGCAGGTCCAACTAAAAATGTACCAAGGCAAGATAGCCCGACACTTTAACACGAGAGTCAAGAGCCGTACATTCGAAGTTGGAGATCTTGTCCTACGGAGAGTATTTCCTGCTACGTAGGATCCGGGAGTGGGAGTCCTCGGACCCAACTGGGAAGGCCCCTACGAAGTCCAAGAAAAAGTGGGCCATGGGACGTATCACTTAAAGAGACTCGACGGATCTGAAGTCCCGCGCGCCTGGAACGCGGAGCACCTCCGCCGTTACTACCAGTAGGCCCCGGACCATCTAGTCGGAAGTCCTTGGTGAAATTAGCAAAAGTGAAAAATGTGGAAATAATCCTCCCTGTTGTAAAACTCACGCCTAGCAGGCTAATTTAATGAAACACGGAGAGATTCACTCCGCTTTTACTGCACTTTTTATCCCTGTGTTCAAAGCTGCGTTTTAACAAGTGACCACGCGGTCCGGAGACGTCCGGACCCCACGCTCACTTGGGGGGGTATACATGGCTAAGGCATAGCCATACGCCCCTTGAACAAAACGTACACAGAACACCACTTATGTGCTAGCATTGTGTTTGAAAATTTTAAATTGTTTGAAATGTTTAAATTGTTAAGCTTAGGGTTATTTGTTGCCATGAACATGCTTGCATTACGTGTCATATGTGCATTATGTGCTTATGTGAAAATTGCCATGGAAATGCCTGCCATTATGTATCATGAAAATTATCTCCTGTGTAGCCCAGCGATGGACAGGACTGGGGGTTGAGGCACGTTCATAGAGCTACGCCGAAACACCCCCAACTCCCTGACAAGTCCTTTGCAAAATACTCCGCGATCGTTGTAGAGCTTTGCTTCGCAAGTTCCAGCTCCGGGTCCCGCAAGGCGAAAGGTGGCAAGATCCGCGATCGTTGTAGAGCTCTGCTTCACAAGCTCCAGCTCCGGGTCCCGTAAGGCGAAAGATGGCAAGATCCGCGACCGTTGTAAGCCTTGCTTCGCAGGCTCCAGCTCCGGATCTCACAAAATAATGCATGGCGAGCTCCTCGACCATTGCAAGTTTCAGCTCCAGGAGCAGACATGGTCGATCCCCCACTCACAGTAGGCCTTGCTTCGCAAAGCCCCTGCTCCGGGATCACACCTGGTGGGCGTGGCGATTTCCCCGACAGCAACGAGCCTTGCCTCGCAGGGCTCCATGCCAGGTCCCTGAAGTCAGCCACCATGAGGTTCGCAACAACAGTTAGTTTTGCTTCGCAAAGATCTAACCTTAAGTCTAGCGACGCTCACCAAAAGAACTCCCGTTCCAAACCATGGAACGGCTCACCTTAGCAATCCCAGCGAACAGTATAACTACAAGTCCCGGGATTGGCTATTTGCCTTAGGAAAGCTAAAATACGGTGAAAGGAGCCTGGCCGTTGGAACCAGGAAACCTTCGTAACCTAGAAACTATGTGGGAAAAGACATCAGCCGTTAAAGCTTCAAGTGGGAAGTGCATAGGTTTTGGCCGTTGGAACCAAAACCTCATGCACCCCTACAACAGTTTCTACCGTATAAAAGTCTACCCTAAGCGCAAAGATAAATAAAGAACTCGGCAGAAAAGAAAGGAGAATGCTATAATTATGGCAAATATGTCCTCAATGAAAAACTCAAATGAAAAATAATTAAAGATAAAACCCCTTCAAGCATTGGGGGTAGCTGCAGCTTCCACGACCGCGGCCTCGGGGGCATCGGCTTCAACTGAGGCTGGCGGAGTCGGCTCATTGGAAGGCGGAACTTTGTCACGGGAAGGTTCAGAGGTCCCCGCCTCTCCGGGATCTCCCGCCTCAGGGGCTCCAGCACGTTCGTCAATATTGTAAGTTTGGACGTACGCCTCTGGGCCTTGATCCCATACGAGTAGCTTCTCCCTCATGGCTTCGGCATCCTCTCCCAGATAGCCTAGTACCTCCGGGTTCACTTTCCAGAGTTGATGCATGAGGACCACATGCGATATATTAATCGTCCTGTTCAGTATCACCTCAGCATCCTCCTTCTCCTTCAAGCGCTCCGCCTCGGAGGTTGCCAGCTGTGCCTCCGCGACAGCTAATTGAGCCCTTACTTTGTCCATCTCGGCCTTGGAGGCATCCCGCTCCCCCTTAAGAGAATCAATCTCCTTGCGCTGCTCCCTATTTTGGTTCAGCACGGATTGCTTCTCGGTCACATGCCCCCTGGCAGTGAATTGCAAGGCCCCGATCTCTTTATCCTTCTCGGCGAGCCCCAACTGCAGCATAGACACGAGATCCCTGATCCTCTTATGGAGTTGCTCCTCCTCGTGCAGCTTACTCTGAAGAGTGGAATATTCCTCTTGCTGCTTAAGGAGGAGATCATTTTTTGATTGCAAGCGGGCTTCCAAGGTATCCTTCTCCACCCTGGCTTGGGACAGCTCTTCCCGGAGCTTGGAGTTTTCGGCCTTCATCCCATCCGACCGCTGTATAAACTCATTCTCTGCCTTGGCCTGGTACTCATGATATTTGGCAAGATATTTCTTGTCCGCCTCTTCCTCAGCCGTGCGCCGGGCCTGATCAATCTTCTCCGAAGCCCCCAAGGCCTGTTGGGTCAGTTTCTGCTTCTCCGCCTCCAAGGCCTGGCGAGCCAGCTGGCTCTCCTCCAGCTGAACCAGAACTGCACCAACCTCCCGGAACGAGCGTTCCGCGATCATAGAGGCCTGCAAGGAAAGACAACAGAATGAGTTAAGCCGGACCAAAAGACATATGATCCCAAAACACAACAACTGACGGCTTACCCCGGACAGTTGCTGCTTCACAGCGTGTGTCAGCAACAGCGGATCCTTACTGCTACTGATGGCCCATTTCTCAGAATTGAGCTCGCACAAGCTCAGGGCCATGTCCTCCATCATCTCAGCTCCGAACGGCGCCAATGCACGTCCGAGCCTAGGCACCAGCCTCTTCTCCAAGGCTGGGCCATCCAAAACCGCTCCGGCCGGGTGAAGGGATCTCACCCCCTCGGCCAGCTCAGCTCTCTTCACGGCAGACAAGTTATCTGCCCTTCCCTGAGTAACAGCCTTCTCCGCCTCTAACCGCCTCTTCAAAAAACTATCGGCCCGTCTTACACCCTCCAGGAGGGCAGCGGGGAAACTGGTTGGCTTCCGAGGGAAGTGGAACTTCAGGCCAGGCAGAGGAAGGTTTGTTGGCTGAGAAGAAGGAGACCCCGAAAGGGTGGACTCCCTTTGGGCTAGAGGAGGAGGCAGACGGGGTATTAAGGCCCCGGTCTGTTGCTTTTGCTGCTGCGGCAGCAGAAGTAATTGCCCTTGTTGCTGCTGCTGGTTTGGATGTTGTAGTTCCTGCCGCTGTGGCGTTGGTGATTGTCTCTGTTGTTCTTGTTGCTGCTGTTGTTGTGGTTGTGGTTGCTGTCGTTGCTGTTGTTGTTGCCTTCGACCAGGAGAAGAGTGTCTAAGGCGTTTCTTCTTAGCGCCCTCAGCATCTTCTCCGGGACGCTTGCTCGCCCCAGTTGTCTTCGCGGGGAACACAAGCCCTTCCCCGTCGCTGCTGCTACTCGAGACCATCATAGTCTCAGAAGGCTCGTCGGCAGGAGACTTCTCTACCCTCGGAGACGCTTGCGCCTCGCCACTTGTCTTCTTGGGGGAGGCAGCTTTACCTCCCCTACCAGCCTTGGTCTTCCGTCCTTTCCCCGTGGACGGGTCTTGGCTAGTGGCAGCCTTCTTAATGAGCAAAGTAACCCTCCCCAACATCTTGGCCTCTGGATACTCTGCAAGAAACGTACAAAGCAAGGTTAACGAACCAACAAGCAATGAGAAAGAAGATAAGCGGAAGACAAGACAATCAACAACATAAAAGCACAAGCAAGCCCGCCAGCAGGGAACAAGAAACAAGAAAAAGAAAAGTTTGAAAGGGACGACCATGCACGAGAAACGTGGATGGCCTTCCCCGAGCAAAACAAAACACCGCTTCCTGCTCCAGGAAGCTCCCGTACTCCTTGAAGTCCGGGAATGACATGCTGAGGGAAGAAGGGTCAACCATGATGACACCTTCTGGCAGACTACCGTCACTCAGACACCCGAGAAGCTCATCTACCCTATCGCAATATCTGTCAAAAGGTATCCTACGCGGATCTAGCCTAAGGAAGCGGGGATCGAACCCCATCTGAGAGGTCCGGGAAACCTCAGACAGGCTGGGGGTGTGGATCAATCGAAAACTAGTCTTACCTCTCCCAGAGGTACTAGCCCCCGGAGCCCCTTCGTTAGGGTAAGCCGCGGCGTGGCGGGCCTCGATCTCCTCTTCCTCCGGCTGGGGGTCGGGGAACCTCTCCGCCCAACTAGGAGATAAAGTATTCTCGTCCCGGGCTGCTTGGTTGATCACCTTGGACAGCTCCAGGGCAATCTGCTCCCGGATGTCGGCAGACACCTGACTTTGCCCCCTGCCACTCACTGGCTCGATGTTTTGGAAAGAGGCGAGTAGCCCATACTCCCTCAAAGATTCGGAGGTCACAAGTCCCTCCACTTTCAACTCTTCCTCAGAAAGCCCTTCGTAGAACTTGGACCTCCTTATCATCTCCGCACAGCGAGGTGTCCGCGGAACGACTTCTGCAAAATTCAAATACAAGCATTAGAGATCCTCCCAAAAGGCAAATCAAACGCAAAGAAACAAAGTTGAAAAGGAGAGGAAGGAGCACTTACCAGGGATTTTGAAGTCCGAAGATAGGGCTGGCACCCTCTTCAGCGGAAAGCCAGTCGTCAGGAACCAGTACTCCCGGAGGTCTGGAACCCTCGCGGTATGACAGGTGGGGCACATCACGTCCGGGTGCCTTTCCAGCCTGTAAAACCCCACCTTGTCTGAATGACCCCTCATAGGCTGAGACTTCAACCCGTAGAAGTACAGCACCTCCTCCGGGGTAGGAGCCTCCAGTTTCCGGGACTTGCAAAAGATGAACCACCCCGCTAGGAGCTTGTAGCTGGGAGGAATCAACTGGAAGGGGGCAATCCCCGCCTTCACACAGAAATTGGCAAAGTAACTTCTTAGGGGCAAGTGCGCCCCACACACTATGTGTGCCCAGCTCCAGGCACCAAAGCCCTCGTGACTCTAGCTAGCCGACTCGCCCAGCACCGACAGACGGTGCCACATCAGACCTGGGATGTTCTTCAGGCCTGCCTCGGAGGAATACAGCTCCAACATGCCATAATTCCTGAAAAGGTTCGGCTTTTGGTCCATCTCCCAGATTGAACTATTGGAAGTCGGTGGGCTAGCCGCGACCACTTTCGCCTTTCCTTTCCCCTTTGCACCAGCGACAGGGGAACCCTTCTCCTGGGCAGAATCAGCCTCCCCCACAGCAAGGAGCTGTTCCTTTGAGATGTTCGTCACTGGACAAAAGAAAGAAAGAAGAAAACACTCTAAGCAGTCAGCACCCTTGTCATACCCTAGTGGTATCAAAGGCGTCGGGGAGACCCTCCCCGAAAACTGCTTGGAGAGGCTCCCACCGAGCTTAGCGAGGGATTGGCACCATGCCACCCGAAGGGCAGCAAGGAACCAGACTTAGACTCTGAGCCTAAGCCCACCAAAAGAAGTGTTTTTCCAGAGAAAGACACCCTAAAGGCGTTCATGCTTATGCCCTAAAACAGCAAAACAAGGAACGACTTTCCAAACGCAAATCGTCAAAGCATGAAAAAAAGGCTACTTATCGACTCACATCAATCACATGCCTACCAAAGCCCTAGTCACCCATGCACATAAGCGATAATGGCAGAAACCCCAACTCTAACAACTACCAACAACCTAAGGTTTGGGAGGAAAGAGCAAAGTAGAAATACTTACTGATATTCGGGTAGTCGGAGGTTGAAGGAGTAACCGGATCACTGCACAGCACGATCGCGAGAAGTAAAAGCTGCAAAGGCGAACGGCGATTCAAACCCTGAACTTCGGCGAATAAACCCACTGCCAAACCAAAAGAAAAGTTTCTAGATCCCTTACCAAAAGAGGTGGCAAGGAATGAAAGCTTGGACGCCTGAGAGTTCGAAGGTTTGAAAATCTGAAAATCCGAAAGATAGAGAATTTGAAAGCGTAAAGAGGAAGAAAGGTCCGTTCCCTCGTTTTTATAGCAGGGAAGAAGTCGTTTCGAATTCCTCAAATGGACGGTCCCGATCTTCCCATTCCGTGTGCATCAGATCCAACGGCTGGAGATGAAGCGACTATCCTATTTATGACTCCTCGGATGGGAATAAAGTATTTATTTCCCATCATTACACCACCTCGGGCCCGGAGTACCATTAAAAACCGTCAAATCATTACTTAGATGACTGATGCACGCATACTCAACTAGTCGCCTCACGCACACGTCTTGGTCGCAGAACCATTCCCAGCATGACACGTGGTCCTTGCCGCACTTGATTACTTGAGTTCAAACAGAAGAAATTCCCTTTCTTTTTCATACTAACGTTCAGGCAGGAAAAAGGAACCCTTCCGGGAACACAGAAGGTGGCCCCTCGCCTAATCTAAGAAACCGAAGTACCCGGAGGACGGTACAAGCTCCCGGACCTCTCAAAAGCTCCGTAACCTTGGGGGGTAAATGTTATCCAGATTTCCGGATAGCGTTTAGATTGATACCCTCGGGGAAGCAGAATTACCAATGTCGTTCACGGTAGGTGACCAGAGCTCGCGGATGGACAGAAAGGCTTCGCCTCTCCCGTTTAGTGTCCGGATTACTCTTCCAAGCAAAGGCGACGCGGAGGCTCATCAACCCTCTCGGACTCCCGAAGAGGTATTCTTTGGGGAAGCTCCTTCGAGGAGAAGCTCTTCAAGTAGTCTTCGCGGAAACAGTTCCGTGCCTCGCACAGAACAAAACCAAACGGTCGAGTCATGGAGGAGGCATATTTGGAATGATATCCACCTAACACAGGATCCCGCCTGACACGCCCGACAGGTCAAAGCCGCACACATCCCAGCACGCCTAAGGGTACCTTTTCGCCTACTGTTCCGCTGACAACTTGGAAAAGATGGCTGACTTTGTGTGTTCCCCATACTTTCACGTAAATATACCCACATAGAGTCTTGTAGCCATGCTACTACAGTAATTGTATTCCCTATTTATGGCTGGTGTAATTAAGACTCATGTACGTAGAGAAAAACCCTAATCCAAAACCCTAGCTATAAAGACCCCTTCATTTTACAAGAAGAGGGAGGGCCAACAGATCACATAGCAAAAACTCTACAAAAATCTCTCTAGCTTCATCTTCTTCAAGAGAACCCGAGAGAAACACTGTGAGTGTGTGAAGTTCTTGTACACCAGCCATCTTACTGTAGTCCTTTCCAAGTATAATAACATCGACTCGTGGACTAGGGCTTGTTAACGCCTGAACCACGTAAAAACACTGTTTGTTTAGTTACATTTCAGCACTTCTACAGTTCTTATCTTTTTATTATTCTGTTTGTATTCGTTTCCGAAAAACTCGGTAAACAGCTGAGCTCTTTTAGTTTCTTCCTATTTTCCTTGTTGACCCTAGAAAATTTTTGCAAAAATTTTCTGTTAGTAATATATTTAATTAAGAGAGTTAAGTTTAGCAAGAAATTAATATCATAATGTCTGGGCATTGGAAAAATTCAATGACTTTTTTCCACTGCGTATCTGTGCAACCACCATAACGATTTTCTGGCTCATTAATCGTTAAATGTTCCTTAATATCATACTTCTAATCATAATAATTTTTGGCACATGATGTATCAATGTCTCTCAAAATCCCAAGCATGTGCTCTTGTCCATATCTGGTACGCCCAATATAAAACAAATCATCCTAAATTACAAACATTTATTAGTAAATATGATATATAATTAAATAGAAATAACATAAATATAGAAATGACTTACCTCCAGATGTACAAGTATTCTTTGTTTTGAGGCATTTAGTACTTTTGACCATTGAGGACAGTCTGGATTTGTGTATTGTCAAACAAGTAATCCCAGCTCTCTTGAGAAATTTGAGCTGTAATCTCCGATCTCTTTATATGCTCTCCCTCGCACATCCCACTCGAGAGGGAGAGGACGCCCCAACTCTTCCCTTTTTTCTCGCGTGTTCAATCCTTTGTGGCGTCCACACTTGTTTGGAGGCGCTATTGTATGCAAATTTAATATTTTTAAATTAATATGCATTAACTGTTAAAATTTAAGGAGTGTATCAAAGTATAATGTATTACCTCGTTCACAATCAGCTGGGATATCTGACGGTCCACATGGAGGATCGCATCCTCCCCCATCACCCCTATGAGATCGAGCAATAACGTTAGTCATATCTGAAAAATATAGATATAAAATTACATTTACACTAAACATAATAACTATAATAATCAATTATTGTAAAACATAATTACTTCAACATAAAATTTCATTTAATAAAATCATATTATAAAATTACCACTTAATCATCACTATAATAATATTCACTATCACCATCGGTTTCTATGTGTTCATCTTCCTCTTCACCATCTTCTTCTATGAATTCAACTTCCTTTTCCTCTCATTCCTCTTCCCCCTCCTCCTCTTCCTCTTCCCCATCCCTCTCCTCCTCAATTGCAACATTATCTATCTCAACAAATTGTAATGGAGCCCTCATCTGTTCAAAGCCGGAAATCAGAGGAACTAGTGTCGTGCATAACATCTAGTTCTACATCCTCCAGTTGTTCTTCAACTAGTGGGATGTCCCACACATTTTTGTGATGCACTACTTGGGGCGACTTTCCAATGAGATTTAATTTTAAGGTTGTCAATGTAGAAAACTTGGTTAGCTTGAGTTGCTAAGATAAATTTATCATATTTGAATGCCTCCGAACTAGTTTTAATACTAGTTATGTTTTGCTCAGACTTTAATCCTGAAGATCGATTAGTGTCAAACCATTTGCACTTAAATAATACAACAAAATAACCAGAATCCTAGTGTTGAAATAGAAAATAATTTGTTAGATTTAACACTACAACACAACTCGGCTTTTATGACACTTTTTTAGGGCACTCACCTAGATACGAGCCCTAAAAATTGATCTGTGTCCTAAAAGTTTGAATTTTTTTTAGCAAAAGTTCCTGGACTTTTTAGGATACTCATTGAGAGTCCTTAAAGAATTTTTTTTAGGACACGCAGTGCGAGCCCTAAAAACTTATGTGTGTCCTAAAATTTTGAATAATTTTTTTAACAAAAGTTTTATTATATATTAAATCAGAAAAGAAAAAAAAAAAACACTCAACCCATTCTCCCTCTCTCTCTCTCCCCCCATTTCTCTTTATCTCTCTCTCTCTTACTCGCAAGCTTGCTGCCTAGCCACAAACGAAGGCTCTCCGGCCACCCCCAGCCTACACGCGCCACCCCACTTTCTTCCCTGGCTCCCGAAACCCCCAGCCCTATGAACCCCTAGCCTTATGCGCCCCCTAGCCCTCTCGACGGAGCCTCCAAAGTTCGGTGACTATGTGGGTTTCCAAAAAGTTTTGGTCATTTTTCGACCACCTTGAGCCACCCCGAGCCAAATGACCACCACCACTGCATACCTTGTACTTTGGGCTTCAAATCCCACTAAAGGATCAGACTCAATGGTCGCCGAAATCGGAATTAATGTTCGTCAAAATCCATGGAGATTTGAGAATTCATGGCTCTAATTTGACCATTCTTGTCCTTTCCAAGAGAAACCACCACCATCACCATGTCATTCCTCAAGCTTTGGGCTTCAAATCCCATTCCATCGGTTTCCCGAACCACCACCATAGGGTGGTGGAGCCGCCGTCATCGTCGGAGCTCCGGCAGGAGCTTTGGCTACCAACTAATTTTTTAAAAATTAAAAATAAAACTTCTCAAGACTCGCAATGAGCCCTAAAAATATTATTTTAGGGCTCACAACACTATTCCTAAAAACCTCACTTTTTAAGGCTCTCAAATAGAGGACTCACGCCCCGTGAGCCCTAAAAACCTTTTTAGGGCTCGCTTTTAAAAAGCCTTTTGTGTAGTTGATACATAGAGATTTATGTGAATTGAATAGAATGTAACAAGAGGTTGACATAGATACTTTATTACCAATATTGATGATTGTTCTACGTTCACATATGTTTACTTTCTTAAGAATAATGATGAAACATTTAGCATGTTTAAAATCTATAAAGTTGAAGTTTAAAATCAATTAGGAATGAAAATCAAAGTAATAAGAAGTGATAGGGGCGATGAATACTTTTCCAATGAATTCAATTTATTTTGTTAAATGAATACCATAATACATGATTGTACAACCCCTTATACACCCCAACAAAATGTTATAGTGAAAAGAAAGAATAGAACAGTTGTTGAAATGATTAACAATATTCTATTAAATGTAAAGTTGAGTTTTCATTATGGAAAGAAGCCTTGATATCTGCTCGTCATATTCTAAACCGAATTCCTTTAAATGAGAATCAAATTTCACCTTATGAGATATGGAAAAAAAAGAGGCCCAACCTAGGGTATCTCAAAGTGTGGGGGTGCCTTGCTTATTGTAAGTGCACAGAACCTAGAAGGACCGACTTGGGTCCTAGAGCAATAAGGTGTGTATTTGTAGGCTATGCCTCAAATTTTAAAGCCTATACACTATTAGACTTGGATTCTAATGTCATAATTGAATCAAGAGAAGTTGAGTTCTGTGAGAACTTTTTAAACAGTGAGAACAAACCCCAAGAACATATCTCATTGGAAAGAACTCAAGAGGAGTTACCTTCAAGGGTTGTAGAGCAACCATTATTGACTAGACGAATCCAAGTGATTAAAGAGGTAGGATCACAAGATAAAAGCTCACAAGTGGATATTCTTTACTTAATAGAGGATAATCACAAAGGAGACACTTGGAAGTATATAATTGTACGTTAAGTAAATGATGATCCTAAAACCTTCCAGCAAGCTATGTCTTCAAGAGACTCCACATTTTGGAAAGAGGAAATCAATGATGAGATAAATTCAATTATCTCTAACCAAACTTGGGAAATTATTGATCTACTACAAGGATCAAAACCAATAGGTTGTAAGTGGGTATTTTGAAGAAAATATCACACAAATGAGACCATCCATACCTTCAAAGGAAGGTTGATGGCTAAACGGTTTAGACAAAAGGAAGACAGACTATTCACCAGGGGCAAGGACAACTTTAATTAGAATGTTGTTTTCCTTATCATCAATATGCAACTCATATGTTCATCAAGTGGATGTCAAAACGATGTTCTTAAATGGTAATCTCAATGAGAAGGTTTAAATGGAACAACTGGAAGGATTTGTTCTAAAAGAAAATGAACATAAAATGTGTAGGCTTGTTAAGTCATTATATGGTTTAAAACAAGCACTAAAACAATAGCATGAAAATTTTAATGAAGTCATTGTCTAGGATGAGTTTAGACACAATAGCGCGAAGAAATTTTTATACTCTAAGATTTGTGATGACTCTGTCATTTTTGTGTGTTTATATGATGATGGTATGTTGATATTAAGTAATGACATGAAATGCATAATAGAAACAAATAGGTTTCTATCTTCTACTTTCTAGATGAAACACCTTGGAGAGGTTGATACCATACTAGGTATCAAAGTTAGAAGAAATGTATATAGATATGCCTTAGGTCAAGCTCACTATGTTGAGAATATGCTTGACAAATTCAGTCATTTAAATATCAAATAGGCAAAAACACATTTTTATTCAAGTCAAAAGCATGAAAATAATGAAGAGAGAGAGATAGCAGTAGCTCAATTAGAGTACACAAGTGCAATAGGGAGTTTAATGTATGTCGCACATTGTACAAGAGCGACTATTGCATCTGCGGTTAGTAAACTAGATTTACTAGAAATCCAAGTATCAAACATTGGAAGGCCTTAGAAAGAGTTTTTGGACACCTTAAAAGGACCAAAGAAATATACATCCAATATTAGAAGTTACCAAAGATACTTGAAGGATATTCCTATGCTAGTTGGATATTTAGTATAGGAGATAGTCTCTCTACAACCGGTTTTGTGTTCACCCTTGGTGGGGGTGTGTTTCTTGGGGATCTAAGAAACAAACATTTATATGTCACTCAACCATGGAGTCCGAGTTTGTAGCTTTAGCGGCAACTGGAAAAGAGACAGAGTGGCTTAGAGATCTAACGAAGGAGATGACTTTAACTGTGATTTATATATCAACAATCCCGATACATTATGATAATCAAGCCACATTGATCAGAGCCTACAATAAAATATACAATGGGAAGTCTAGACACATAAGTCTAAGACATGACTACGTGAGAGAATTTATTGATAAGAAAGTCATATCAATTTCGTATGTCAAATCGTGTGAGGACATAGCGGATCCATTTATCACACCTCTAGGGAGAGGTTTGGTTAGTTCTACAAATAGAGGGATGGGACTAAAACACTTTGACAAATAGATTCCCCAATGATGGCAACCTAACTGAAAACTTGTATACATCAAGTGTAGAGTTTAAGGGTAAGAATAAGTTGTTAGTATGGAATAGTTAACAACATTAACAAATTGTAATCCAATCTAGAAGAGGTTAATGTTTGTTGTTACCAAAAATGTGGGTCAAGCCAAAGGCTTTTATTGAAATTCAGTGGAAAAACAACAAGCATCTTAAAGTGTAGAAAAGATGTTGTACGAATTTCACCTAAATGAACCTAGAAGTGGAGTCGCCTCTCAAGAGAGTAGGAGTTTTCTCTCCAGATGGTTCATGAATGGATGAGCACAAGGTCATAATAGTGTTGAGTGGGAAAAGTGGGAAATATGTAAGTAATCAAGTAGAGGTGTGAGAGATATTACCAGTTTTATCACTAGGAATGCTTGGTTCAATTATTTAAGTAGAGGTGGGAAATACGTATGGCGTCTTCTGCACCTCGGGCACTTTGAATAACTCCTCCATACCTCACCGCCACCCTAACGGCCACCTTGAGCACTCCGACCCCTTCTATTGGGACCAACAGTGATTGAAGTGTCAGGAGTCTTCCTCTTCACATCACTGGGGCCTCCGCCCCTACCTGACCCAGAATATGGAGGCACCACTCTACGACCCTCACGCCTCGCTGCACTTTCCTTCCAAATCTTGTTCTCCGCTTCCTCAGCGGTAAGAGCCTTCTCAACAGCCTGAGCATAAGTTGTCCCCCCAGGTACTGTTGTAATCCTCACATCCCGGGCTATCATAGCATTAAGCCCTCGAATAAACCTGTCTTGCCTAGCTGCATCCGTAGGCACAAGATCTAGTGAAAATTTTGCAAGTCTATCAAACTTTAGGGCGTACTCAATAACTGTCATGTTGCCCTCCACCAATCCCACACACTCATTAACCTTCACTGCCCTGATGGCAACATTGTTGTATTTCTGGCTGAACAAATCCTTGAATCCATCCCAACTCAAAGTAGTGACGTACCTGGTCTGTGATGCCACTTCCCACCAGATGCGGGCATCCTCTCTCAACATATATGTGGCACAGGCCACTATGTCATAACCTTTTATCCTCATGAAATCCAAGATAGTAGTAATCATGTTCATCCACTGTTCGCCCTTCAGTGGATCAGGTGCTCCCTCAAAAGTCGGGGGATGCTGCTTCCGGAACCACTCATACAATGGCTCCCACCTGTTCCCAACTTCTACTGGCTGAATAACTGGTGCCACTACAAGTGACATAGTATGTGCAGCATTCCGTGATGGAGCCTGCTGGTGTAGAAGACGAATCTGTTCATCTTGGCTCTGAAGTTGCACTTGCATCTCTGCCATAATATTCTGCCAGTTCATAGGGACTGGCAGAGGAATTTGGCCCTGGTCATCACCTCCGGTCCCAGACCTAGTGCCGGCTAGTCGCGTAGATTTCCTTGGAAGCATAGCTATCCAAGTTAATCTATAATCAACGACTCAGCAATCAGACCATGATGACAGGGTAAAAGCTTTTCCAAAATCCACCAATGGAACATAATAAATTACAAGCAATCAAAATATAAGCATCCATCCACATGCACCAGCATTGCTAATAAGCATGCCCCAATAGCACCACACAATAGTTAAGATATAGACATCCATCCATACATTCACCCATATACACGAAATATGCAGTTAATCATTCATATATTCATTTACATGCATAGCAATGCTAATGAGCACGCCTCAATATTATCACACAGTAGTCAAGGGTCAGGCCCTATCAGTATCTCACGCTTCCTATTAATCCAAAAAATATCAACAATCATATTTTCTTTCCAAGCACATAAGCATACAAGCACATATACACATTTACCAAACCCTGAATTGAGCTTGTCTCTAGCAGCGAATGTACATGTCCAGTCGCTCTTTAGGAACCCTTAAACCTAGGATGCTTTGATACCAAGTTGTAACACCCTGGGTAACCAAGATCGTTACACTGTGTATTTATAAAGGTGCAGGACTTGCTAATCAAGTCATTTAGTTGAAAACATGTCACTGAAACCATTAATGAACTAGGGTTAAAAAGGATTTTGTAACGACCCAAATTTACTAATAAGGCTTAAGGGCCTTGATTAGTGTGTCGGGAGGGCATAATTGGAATATATGTGATTTAATGATTAAAAAGTATGTTATATGACTATTTGAATATCTGAGATGCATGACTATGTGTATTAGTATGCATGTAGGCCCTGACTAGGTTTAAAGGGCATAACTATATATATGTGATAAATTGTCGAGACCACATTTTTATGTGGATATATCTATGATATGGAATTGGGGCTTCCCGAGGGCTTGGGATTGGTCCCGAGGTTAGGTTTTGGACTTGAGGTTTGGTGATGATTTTGATCTATGGTTGTGACTAGGTGTGCGCTAGGGCTTAACAGGGATCGTGCTCAAGGATCAAGGTGAACGAAGCTAGTGAATCTAAAGGTAAGAAAACTGCACCCGGTTATGTGTTTGTGATGGGACTAAGTGCTCCCGATATTTGTATAATGTCATAGACGGTATTATGCCATGGGACATGTGATAAACGGCCTAAGGGTCCCGTAAACAATATTTACGCACAGGGCGCGACTTGGCCACTGGTAGCCAAGGAAAGCTTAATATTCACTGAGCTCAGTTTAAGCGAGTCGGAGTCAGTGGGATAAACAGAGGGTGCGGCCTAAGGGTGCTAACCCTAGTTATCATTTGTGAATTGATTGTTGATGAGAAATGATATGTTTGGTATGCTGATCACTTGGTTATTGTGGATGCTTAGATTGTTGAGAACATGTTTATGTGATATGAGATATTGGATTGTCTGTTGATTGTTTATGCTCTATTATTGTGTTTTCTTGCTGGGCCTTGGCTCACGGGTGGTGCATGGTGCAGGTAATGACAAAGGCAAGTTGGGCCAATCCTAAGATGGAGAGGTGCTGGGTTGAATGTACATAGTCAGTTGTTCGGCCGCCATGGCCGAGGAGTGGATTAGAACAAGGGATGCCTAACAGTCTGTTTTGCCTTAGAGTGGCTAATTATTGTATTTAAATCTTGAATCTTTGTAAATGGTTCTAACCTTGTTATTTTTGGGATCCCGTGTAAACAAAAAATGTTTATTTGTAAGAAATGCAGCTTTTGAGACCAAAATCTTTTAACCCTAGTCCGTTATAGTTTCAGTAACACGTTTTTACTTAAATGAACTGATTAGCAAGTCCAGTACCTTTAGAAACACACAGTGTAACGGTCTTGGCTATCCAGGGCGTTACAACTTGGTATCAGAGCGTCCTAGGTTTAAGGGTTCCTGAAGACTGGCTGGACATGTACATTCGTCGCGAAAGCCAAACTTGACTCTGGGTTTGGTAAATTGTGTATATATGACTATGTGCTTAAAAGATCTGAATGAGATATTGCTGTTGATATCTGGTTGATTAATAGGGAGCATGAGATAATAATAGGGCCTGGTCCTTGACTATTGCATGATGATATTGAGGCGTGCTTATTAGCACTGCTATGCGTGTGAATGAATATATGGATGAATATTTGGATAAACTGCTATAAATTGATTACTTGTGAATGATTGGAGTTCCAGTGATGGATCATGAAAGTATTATTACCCTGTCATCATAGTCTGATTGCTGAGTCGTTGATTGCAGATTGACTTGGGTAATTATGCGTCCAAGAAAATCTACGCGACTAGCCGGCAGGTCTGAGACTTGAGATGATGATCAGGGCCAGACCCCTCCGCCAGTCCCTGAGAGCTGGCAGCAGCTTATGGAAGATATGCTGGCTCGGCTACAAAGCCAAGATGAACAGATCTGAATTCTGTGACAGCAGGCTCCATCAGGGAGTGTTGCCCCCATTGTGCCACCTGCAGTGGTACCTGTTGTACAACCAGTTGAGGTTGGGAAGAAGTGGGAACCGTTGTATGAGCGGTTCAGGAAAGAACAGCCCTTGATCTTTGAGGGAGGACCTGATCCACTGAAGGCTGAACAGTGGATGACTATGATCACTACCATTTTGGACTTTATGAGGGTAGAGGGACATGACAGAGTGGCTTGTGCCACATATATGCTAAGGGAGGATGCCCGAATCTGGTGGGAGGTGGCATCACAGACCATAGATGTTACTGCTTTGACTTGGGAAGGATTCAAAGACCTATTCAGTTAGAAGTATTATAATGTTGCCATCAGGGCAGCGAAAGTAAATGAGTTCGTAGGGCTGGTTCAGGGCAGCATGAAAGTTACGGAATATGCCCTGAAGTTTGACAAACTTGCAAAATTTGCACAAGATCTTGTGCCTACCGATGCAGCTAGGCAGGACAGATTCATTAGAGGGCTTAATGCTATGACAGCCTGGGATGTGAGAATTACAACAGTACCTGGAGGGACAACTTATGCCCAGGCTATAGAGAAGGCTCTTACCGCTGGGGAAGCAGAAAATAAGATATGGAGAGAGAGTGCAGTGAGGCGGGAGGGCCGCAGGGCGGTGCCTCCATATTCTGGTTCTAGTAGGGGCGGAGGCCCCAGTGATTTGAAAATGAAGACCCCTGATGCTTCGACTGTTCCTGGTCCTGATAGGAGAGGTCGGGGTACTAAGGGGGGCCGTCAGGGGGGCGGTGATTCATGGAGGACTTATTCTGAGTGCACAAGGTGCAGAAGATGCCATCCGGGCGAATGTCGGGTTAAGGCTTGTTATGTGTGCGGGGTGGTGGGACACCTCATGAAAGATTGCCCGACAGTGAAGAAGGGAGATGCGGGGAAGGTGGACAGCTTAACTCCAGCTCGAGTGTTTACCCTGACGCAGGCAGAGGCCGAGGCTAGCCCCAAGGTAGTGATAGGTCAGCTTTCTAGCGCTAGCACTCCTTTTACTGTATTGATTGACTTTGGTGCTACACACTCATTTGTTTCTAGTAAGATGATTGATAGATTGTGTAGACCTAGTGAGTATTGTGTTTCAGGGTTTGGGACTATTTTGCCTACAGGGGAACTGGTAGTGTCTAGGAGGTGGATTAGAGCACTGCCAGTGATAGTTGATGGTAGGGAGTTATCAGTAGACTTGATTGAATTGAGTATGGAGGACTTTGATATGATTCTAGGTATGGATTGGCTGGTTAGATATGGAGCTACCATTGATTGCAGAAAGAAGATGGTGACTTTTGAGCCAGAGGGCGAGGATCCCTTTGTTTTTGTGGGAGCGGTGCATGGACCCCGCGTACCTAGGATATCGACGTTGAGAGCCAGAGACTTGTTGCAGGGTGGATGCATAGGCTTTCTGGCTAGTGTGGTGGATACCACCATAGTTTCACCAGTAGGACCGAAGGAGACCAGATTGGTTCGCGAGTTCTTGGATGTGTTTCTTGAGGATTTGCCTGGATTGCCGCCACGTAGAGAGATTCAGTTTGTCATTGAGTTGGCGTCGGGGACAGAGCCAGTGACGAGGGCACCCTATAGGATGGCACCGGCAGAACTGAAGGAGTTGAAGATATAGTTGCAGGAGCTTCTAGATTTGGGGTTTATCAGACCTAGTTACTCCCTGTGGGGTGCTCCAGTTTTATTTGTGAAGAAGAAAGACGGGACTCTGAGAATGTGCATAGACTATAGAGAATTGAACAAGTTGACTATCAAGAATAAGTATCCCCTACCAAGGATTGATGACTTGTTCGATCAGCTACAGGGTAAGACGGTGTTCTCAAAGATTGATCTTCGATCTGGTTATCACCAGCTGAGGATCAAGGATGAGGACATACCAAAGACGGACTTCCGAATACGGTATGAGCACTATGAGTTTCTGCTCATGTCATTTGGTTTGACCAATGCTCCAACAACCTTTATGGACCTAATGAACAGGGTGTTCAAGAATTTTCTGGATCAGTTCGTTATTGTCTTCATTGATGACATATTGGTGTATTCCAGTTCAGAGGCAGAGCACGAGCTTCATCTTCGACGGGTTCTGAATTGATTGTTGATGAGAAATGATATGTTTGGTATGCTGAACACTTGATTATCGGGGATGCTTAAATTTTTGAGAACATGTTTACGTGATATGAGATATTGGATTGTTTGTTGATTGTTTATGCTCTGTTATTGTGTTTTCTTGCTGGGCCTTGGCTCACGGGTGTTGCGTGGTGCAGGTAAAGGAAAAGGCAAGTTGGACCAATCTTGAGATGGAGAGCTGCGGGGCTGAATGTACATAGTCAGCTGTTCGGCTGCCGTGGCCGAGGAGTGGATCGGGACAAGGAATGCCTAACAGTCTGTTTTGCCTTAGAGTGGCTAATTATTGTAATTAAATCTTTAATCTTTGTAAATGCTTCTAACCTTGTTATTTTTGGGATCCCGTGTAAACAAAAAATGTTTATTTGTAAGAAATGCAGCTTTTGAGACCAAAATCTTTTAACCCTAGTCCATTATAGTTTCAGTAATACGTTTTTACTTAAATGACTTGATTCAAAAGTCCAGCACCATTATAAACACACAGTGTAACAGTCTTGGCTATCCAGGGCGTTACAGTTTTGATCATAAAAGATACATTTCATATAATTAAACGTTGAGTACATGGTATCCCAAAAGAAATACCATTTGAAAGTTAGTTTACAAAACTTCTAGAGCACAAACAACCATTATCCACTCTAAGGGAAAAATAGATATTTATGGTCCTCCTGTTCCTGTCCCACCCTCAACCGTGGCGGCTGAGCAGCTAGTCATGTACATTCCACCTCTAGAGTTCTCCAAGTTAGGGCTGATCAAGCTTACCCTTGCCTTTACCTGCACCACGTAGCACCCGTGAGCCAAGGCCCATCAAGAAACTATAACATTATAGCACAAATAATGATAATAATTGAATAACTCATTAAGCATGTTCATACACTAACATCCCACATTACTCACATAGTCCATAGACATAACTAGAGAATCTACAAACCAATATTCAACTATTCAGCATGACAAATTCATCAATCAACAATGATAACCAAATCACATGATAATCAGGGTTAAGGCCCTTAGGTTGTACCCTTTGTTTACCCCACTGACTCCGGTTCGCTTAAACCAAGCTCAGTGAATATTAAGCTGTCCTCAGCTACCAGTGGCTGAGCTGCGCCTTGTGCACCAATCTAAAATTCGACACTCTTAGGTCGTTTGTTTATTATTCACATGGCATAATATCATCCTTCGTAATGCATACAAGACAGGGAACCCTTAGTCCCATTGTAAATTCACAACCGGGTGCAGTTTTCTTACCTTTTATTTCCAAGTACTCTGATTACGAGAGATGCCCCTTGAGCACGATCCGTTTCCCGAGCCTTAGCTTACACCTAGTCACAACCAAGATAAGGGATTCCATTAATAATTGTATAAAGGTTTTCAGTTAAAGTTCTAGCCTTTGGGACATTGAATTCCACCAAACACAATAGTGGAATCGATCCCGAGCACCCTAGGTTAGGTTCCCGCGCTTAAAAATTCCAAAAGGTGACAAATGTCCTTAAGGGCCGTAGCTCAAGCTACCCATGTCGCGACTTGCCCCTAACCAGAGGCCCAGCCTCGCCCAAAAACAGACACGGGCTGTGGCCCTACAAACCCCATGTCGCAGCCCGCCCTTCTTCTCCAGCACCTATCTGCTTCAAAGGGCGCGGCACACCAAGAACTAAGCCGTGGCCTGACCCCTTCGAACCCATAAAATCCACCATTTTTAAAAATCCAACCTCACTCAAATCCACCCAAAACCATCCTAATGATACAATCCAATTATCACAAACATTCTAATGTGTTTTCAGCAAAAACCTAGTCTAGAAACTTATCAAAACAACATTTTAATTTCTGAAACCCACAAGCGCAAGAACATCAAAACCAGCCAGGAAAACCTAGAATTCAAACACTAAACCATAAATTGAAGCTTACCTCAGTTCCTGCTTAGATTCCTTAGCTACTACTGAGTTAATCTTCCAAAACCTCTACTCAATTCACTGAGTTCCAGCCAAGTTTCCTTAGTTTTTTTTTCTTGTGGTTTCCTTTAAGTGAGAGAGAGAAGAGAGAAAATGGTTGGTTAGAACATCTTCCACTATTTTCTTGGTTTTGTCTAGTCTATCCTTAGTCAATTAAGTCAATCCTGACGCTCGGGGTACCAAAAACGTCCCAGAGGGAAAAATGGTAAAATTCCCTAGTATTCTTACCTAAGCTTCCTAACCTCAAATATATCTCAAATTATTTATTTCCATAACCCGATAACCCAAATAACCATCCGATTCCCGAAATACCCCTTGACTTGCCCTAAGTCAAGTATTAGGTCCCGTTGTGACTTTCCCGCTAATTAGCTCCCTAGGATCGCCTCAAGTCGCATGCTGCATAAATACCCACATAAAAATGTGGTCCTCACAATTATATCATATAATCACCTTTATGCCCTCAATGGGCTAAAATTACAAATATACCCCTTTAAGCTAAACGGGGCCTACATGCATACTAATACTCGTAGACATGCATTTCATATATGTTCATATAATCATACAAGAATGCTTATCACAAAATCATGCATTAAACAACTTAATTCACACATAAACCAATCGTGCCCTCCCGACACACAAATCAAGGCCCTTAAGCCTTATTAGTGATTTTGGGTCGTTACATGAGAGGTGTCGCAATGCCTGTCTTACAATAGCCCAAATAGGCGACGCATTGTGGGTTGTCCGTACAGACCCATACAGTTATAATCCCAACAATAATAGGGAAAACAATCCTGACAAGTTTTGTCTAAGCAGTTCCCAAAATGCGGGATGTTACCATATTAACACAAACCTTCATATAAACATACAACTTAAGTCGACCCTTACTAAATCTGCATTAGCATGTAGTAGCGAAGCGTAACAAAACGAAACAAAATAACTAACTTAAGAACTAAAACTTATAGTGTGATGAGTCACGTCTTCCCAGTCTTCATGTGCATATCATGAGCGTCTATGAAAAATGTTTTAAAAATCTTGGACTCTAATACCAATTGTAACGACACGATTCAAAACCAGCTAATTTACTATATACTCTGTTTTTAAGTAAATTAATGTTTACATGATTCTCTTTAAGAAAACAAAACTTTTATAGAAACTCTTTTAAAAACAATATGAATTAAACACCTTTTACAAAATATGCAACTTGAGATCAAGATATTTAAAATAAATCATCATTTATATGCATAACGTAAGTAAAGATACTTGTTTTAAGAGTCAAAATTAAAAAGAAGGTTTAACAACTTTAAAAAAAAAATGCATAAGTAGGAAACTCCTTGACCCCCATATCAACAGATCACGACGTACAAGCATCTGACTGAGCCTGCTCCAACTCATCATCTCAATAAACTATGTTTTTGCTCTTACCTGCAACACAGAGTACTCGTGAGCTAACGCTCAGTAAGAAGAGCTATGTAGGTAACAACCCTAAAAACCAAACATAAAACATATAATGGCTCAAACTATCACAACTTAAATCATATATCTTTCGTAAAAAATACTTTCACATTATAGAGTTTCTTAACATATCATAGCATTTCATAGCATAATGTTGACGCGGTTTTTCGCCAACAATGTATTACGTAATTAGCTGGAATGAACTAGTGCTTAAGGACAAACCGTAATAAGAATAATAACTCTTAAGGATGCTTTGAATGATATAGTAAGAGCACTCGTTCCTTTTTTATGTGGTTCGGAGGCTAAAATCCCCCTAGTCCACTAGTCGATATTATTACTGTATATCTCTCTATATTTTGACAGAGTATTTGCATTACACAGAGAAAAACCCCACCCCTTTTCTATCCCAGGTCTTGGTATTTATAGAAGAACCATCTCAGGATAGGTGTAGGGGTCATCACGTGAATATCCATCATTATTTGTGACCTGTCTTGCATAAATAATGAATATTACAATATATATTAAGGTATGGTCTAATCATTAGGTAAAATTGATCATGGGTCGGCTGGCGTAATTGGACATGTGATGCTTGATCATGCATGTTTATGTTACGTGTCCGAGAATTAAGGGGTAACAAACATGTAATGTCTGACCACGCACGTTTATAAATAACATATCCAGGTTTATAAAGGCTCCTGGATATGGCAGATTGTCAGAATACCACGACTTGAACATAACGCCAACTTGTGCCCAGGACGCTGTGTTTTATATCCATCTCCAGCTTGTATCTTTATGCTTCGTATTCCTCAACTTGTGTTATTACCTTGGGAGTCGCACTGCCTCCGCAGAGGAAATATCAACTTGTGGGTCCTTTAGCATTGTTCTTAGCTTGCTAGCTGTACTCGAGCTGCATAAAAGACCTGGGCTGAATATCAGGGCGTACAGTTGCCCCCCAAGTCCCTGCCCGTGTCTTATGACATCACCCTCTGACTGACACGGTGGGGACTTTTAAACTTTCACTGCGATTATCCATGTTTGTTCATTACTCGAGTACTGGACATGTGGAATGCTGCGATTGGCGTCTGTTCGAGTTTCGAGGATTGCATTAAATGGCCTGGCCACCTTTTTACCGCCGTTTAATCTTTCGAAACATGACCCTCATATCTCGCATTAGTTTGATCGGACGGTCCACATTTCTCCATGCCTATTACGAATAAATAGGGCTGGCAATTTTCGGTGTTCACCACCTTTCATTCAAAAAATTTCCTTATTTTCTCTCTTCTTAGCTTCAAAAAACCGTCATCCTTTTCTCATACAATCCTAGAAATCTGCCACCAAAACCTTCGGAAACCCAGTCTCCAAGGATCTCTCCAGGAACATTCCTATTACATTGCTCTTTCCTTTTGTCGAAGAATACACTATAAGTTTTCTGTTTTACTGGAACTTTTCTTTTATTGGATTTTGTGTGTTTCTCTTCTTTCTTTCTCATGCTAATTTTCACTTCACCATCACTAGCATTAGGCCGTTCCCAAATGTTTTTTGTACATAGGTTTCAGTTTAGGTTTATTGAGTAGGTCCTAAAACATATCTAGGATTGTGATGTTCATAAACTGGGTAAATCTTTGGGTGATTCCTGGGTAATTTTTTAGAAAATACCCATTCGGCATGTAGAAGATGAAAGGTTTTCAGGGCTCGACATTAGGTTGCTTATGGGCTACGCTTCTTGGGCGCTTTTGCTCTAAACCGCTTCCTAAGGAGGGTAGTGGCCTGATTTTCTGACACACAGATCCCTAAACATCAGGGGTCTGCTGGGTAACCTAGGCGCATAGCATAGGTAGCGCGTGGCACTACATCGCGGTCTGAGACTGTATTAGCTCGTGTGTTAGAATTCTAAGCCCTTCTTTGTTATTTCTTGCCTGTATAACAATCGTTGGTCGCCCACTAAGAGTTCCATCGTTCTTGTCTGATAGGCGAGCTAATGGCACCCAAGAAAAGCGCACCCAAGAAGAACGTAGCTGGCTCATCATCTCAACGAGCCAACAAAGGAGAAAAGGTCGCATCTGAATCTCCCATCCCCCAGTTTGGCCCCGTTGTCGAGGAGGAGGTCGTAGTCTGACCTGATGCCTTCTTCGAGGCAGAGAGGATAGCCTCCAAGATCACGACCCAAGGAAGGGTCAACAAGATCCTGCTGTCCCACAATATCGAGGTCGGGACCAACGTCCTCATCGCTCGACCTCCCTTCGAAGGGGAGAGGAGCTGCACACCACTCTAGGATGATTTCGTGGCCTGGAGTGATGACCACCTAAAGGCCGGGGCCTTCCTTCCCCTTGACCAGTATTTCGCCGACTTCCTCAACTATGTGTAGTTGGCGCTGTTCCAGCTCCCCCCGAACTCGTATCGGCTGTTGGCGGGGCTGAAGTACCTTTTCCTGAAGCATGAGTGGAAGGTCCCCACCCCTGCAGACATCCTTTATTTCTTCTGCCTCAAGGCCAGCTCGGATCAGCAGGGATGAGGCGACGGGTTCTACTATCTGACCCGATTCCCGAACTCACCCGCAGTCATCGAGCTGCCCAGCCACCCCAACGACTTTAAAGACCAGTTCTTTATGTCGAATGGGTTTCGTAACGGCAAACACTGATATTTCAACCATCCTCGTAAGTCTTATTTCCTTTCTCAGCTCGCTTAATTATTCATTCGTATTTAGTCTTCTCGTGTGTATACTGACTGGAGTATCTTCGTGCAACCATTTTTGCGAGGTTGGATAAATCAGTGACCCTTGGTGGTCAATACGACACTTTGCCGGGGCTCCCGTCTAGAGAGAAGGATTACTACGAGCTCGTGTTTGATTACACGATGTTGGCGTGTAAGTTGATTACCGAAGGCTGAACTTTGGCCTTGAGGAGGACTCGGGCTAGCCACCCGGTCGTCCGCGAGCTAGCGCCCATCCCTAAAGGGGGTGGTGAGGTTGATGATGATGAAGAGCAAGAAGAGGCTGAGGTGCCGCTCATGTGAAAGAGGCAAGCTCTTGAGGCTGCTCGGGACCTAGACGGGAACGAGCTTCGTCGGGGGCAGCATTCGGCCCCTCCGACCAAGGTAACCCGTACCCCTTTAGGGACTTAGATAGAGTTGTTGTTGACCTTAGGTTAGATAGGTTTAACCCAAACCAGCTCGTGCACCGCCACCCCAATGACCCCGACCGCAACATAACCATGCTTCAGTGTGTGGATCACTTAGTGGTTCGCCACGACATGGGCCATCTTAGGGGAACTATAGTTGTAGATAACACCCTCACCTTTAGGTCGGCCCTCTTCGAAGAGTACTGGACCAACCTTAGGTCATGGCCTTCCCTTCTCCAAGGTGTCGTTGCCCCTGGGCTTAGGCAATATGTGGAAGAATCCAGCCCCGAGGTAGAACCTGAGCTCGAGCCTCCACTGATCCACGAAGTTATAGAATTAGGTTCCCCTTCTCCTACAGTGGTTCCAAGATCGGAGGTCGTGGCAGTAGACTCCTCCTCTAGCTCGGAGGGTTGGACTTTTTGTTATATCCTAAACATGCACACATACTTTGTGGACTGAAGGATTTGTACAGACACTTACGTACTTCCCTTTCTATTTTAGGTGAGGAGATGACACAACAAGGGATTTCCGACATCCGCAAGATGTTTTAGGAAGGGAAATCCAGCTAGGGGGTGACAGTAAAGAAGCCCCTGTTCTCATCCAAGAAGGTTCCACCCACGGTCGGAACGACCTCCAAATCCCTGGCTAAGAGGAAGGACTAGAGATCGACAGCTCCAGCTGCTGCTGCTCAATACAGAAGGGGTTCGCCTCCACCTCCTCGGTTTCCTTCTGGTCCTTCTCGAGACCAGACAGCACCGGTTGATCCTCCAGCTCCGGTCATCCCTGCCACCACTGTACGCATCCCGGTCAATGCTTAAGACCTGGAGCAAATTCCAGACACATTTTGGGGGACCATTTACGAGACGGCGAACCACATGGTGGGGCACTTTTATAAGGCCAAATCGACGGACCTGAGGACGTCATGGAGTCAACTCTGGGAATGAACCTCACAGTAAGCCCTTTTTTCTTATTTGAATACGCTCTTTCGATTATATTCCAGTATGCGTCTAACTTATTTTCTCGCTCCTTGCAGGCGGTATTGGCTCAGCACCATAGCATAGCTCGGGCCAGGGATAGGAATGAAGAGCTCAAGGCCAAGCTTCAGACTGCTCAGGCCGCCCTGTTTACTACCCAAGTTTCCCTCACAGCTGCTCAACAAGGCGAACTAAGCGCCAAAACCGCCCTGAGGGCGGCACAAGAAGGCGAGAAAGCTACAAAAGTTGCAAAGGTTGCCTTAATGTTGGCCCAAGAGGGCGAGTAGGCAGCGAAGGCTTCCCTGGCTGCCCTACAGGCCGAGTTCACGGAGGCCAAGGCCAAGCAGTTGGAGGCGGAGGCGACTACTAAGGAGGAGAAGGTGACCTCAATATCCTCCATGGAGAGCATGCTCTACCATTGCTGGGCCTACAACCAAGAAGGCAACTTCTCCTTTTTCCCCTCCGACGTGTGGGATCTCTATCTTGAGAAGTTCAAGGCCTGGGCACAATAAGAGCAGTCCAAGACTGGGGAAGCCTCCACCGCTGGCTAGTAGGAGACCGAGGAGGTGACATCCTCTGAGCGCCCAGGAGGGGATTAATTTTCTTTTTCCTTTGTTTACTTTTACACCTTTTTTTTTGTAAATATTTTCCGCTTTTGGCTCAGTACGAGGTTATTTTCCTCGAAACAATTTATTTTTAATTCCAGCATCTACCTTTTACCTATTCCCAAATTTCTCTTACACTTCATGACTTATACGTTTAAAAACTTAGGAAATGACACTTAGGTCGAGATAGATACTTTAATTTTTGTCGTAACCAAAAAATGGATTTATATCCTACCTGTTAAGTATCAGGCCTTGGACTCGGTTGTATCCGGGGGTTTCAATTAAAAAATTTGTTCGCGTTAGTTTATCGACACCTCGCGATTTTTAGAAAAACACTAGTTAATCAATTTTACCAACTTCCAAGTTTCAGAACCTGGTCGTATCCAGGATATTTAATTAAAACTTAGTTTGTGTTAGTTTTATTGACACATCACGTTTTTTAGAAAAACACTGGTTAATCAATTTTACCAACTTCTAAGTTTCGGAACCTGGACGTATCCAAGATATTTAATTAAAACTTCGTTCGTGTTAGTTTTATTGACACCTTGCATTTTTTTTGTAGAAAAACACTAGTTAATCAATTTTACCAACTTCTAAGTTTTAATCCCCTTCACGGGGTACATGCCCTCCAAGCGATCAGAAAGTGAGATTTCCTGATTGCTTTGGACCAACGCTATCACCCGAACTAACACGTAGATGGAACCATATAAAAACACAAGAAATACACAAAGATTGTCTTATTTCTTAAATTACATGGCTTTTATAGCTAAGCCTTACATAGTCAGGCGGTACGATCATTGATAGTAAGTGCATAGCATTCCAGGTCCGTGGAACTGTTTCTCCATTGAGTCGAGCCAATTTGAAAGTTCCCTCATGTATGACTTCCACTATCTGATAGGGCTCTTCCTAGCTCGGACCCAAAGCACCATCTTTGGGGTCCTTGCCTGCCAAAAGGACCCTTCAGAGTACCAGGTTGCCTAAACCAAAGATACGATTCTTGACCTTCGAATTAAAATAACGAGTGATTTTTTGCTGGTAATGCACGAGCTGTAGCTGCGAATCTTCTCGTTTTTCATTAATTAGGTCGAGGGACGCACTGAGCAACTCATCATTCCTTTCTTGGCTGAAGGTCTGGAGCCTGTGCGTGGTTATCTTTGTTTTGACGGGGAGGACGACCTCACTTTCGAAAGTTAAGGAGAAAGGGGTGTACCCCGTGGATGTTCAGTGGGAGGTCCGGTACGCCCACAGTACATGCGGGAGCTGCTCGGGCCAGACTCCCTTGGCCTTGTCTAACCTCTTCTTAAGGCTTTCTTTGAGAGTTTTATTCACGGCCTCAACCTGCCCGTTGGCCTACGGGTAGGCCACCGAGGAGAAGCTTTTAATTATGCCATGTATTTCACAAAATTTGGTGAAGAGATCGCTATCGAACTGGGTTCCATTGTGTGATACAATATTTCTTGGCAATCCGAATCGACAAACAATTTTCTTGACCACGAAGTCGAGGACTCTTTTGAGGTGATTATTTCCAGGGGCTTCGCTTCCGCCCACTTCATAAAATAATCGATGGCCACTACTGCATAGCGAACTCCTCCCTTTCCCGTGGGTAGGGCTCCAATTAAATCGATTTCCCACACCGCGAATGGCCATGGGGATGATATCATTTTCAGCTCGACTGGCGGAGATCAAGCGATTGTGGCAAATCCCTGGCACTTATCACACTTTTGGAGATAGGATATGGAGTCCTTTGATAACGTGGGCAAAAAGTACCCCTGCCTTAATATTTTCAAGGCCAGGTTTTGCCCCCCAGCATGATCCCCACAGAAGCCTTCATGCACCTCCTGCAAAATAGTTTTGGCTTCCTCTGGCAGAACACACCGTAGAAGAGGCAAGGAATGGCCACGTTGGTACAACGTCCCGTATATGATTGTATACCTTGGAGCTTGATAGAGTATTCTCCTCGCGTCTTTCCGCCTGTCAGGCAATTTCCTTGTCATAAGATACTCTATTATGGGAGTCATCCAGGTCGGCCTGATATCGATCATCTCGACCTCCATCGCGCTTTCTGCCACGCTCGGGCTTTCAAAGAATTCCACTGGTACTATGCTCAAAGTCTTGGCTTCTTTGGAGGTAGCGAGTCTAGCCAAAGCGTCGGCATTGGCGTTCTGCTCGCGAGGGATCTGCTCGACTAGGCTATATTCAAACTTAGATAGCTCCTTCTTTACCTTGGCTAGGTAAGCCACCATCTTGGCCCCCTGTGCTTTGTATTCCCCAGACACTTGGTTTACCACGAGCTGGGAATCGCTGTAGCATTGGATGGCCTTGGCCTTCAATTCCTTCACCACTCTAAGCCCAGCCAATAATGCTTCATACTCGGCTTCATTGTTGGACGCTACGAATCCGAACCGCAGCACAGAGTGGAAACGATGCCCTTCTGGAGATATCAAGATGATCCCAGCTCCATATTCGTTCATGTTAGATGAGCCGTCCACGAAGATTCTCCATAATTCCTGCAGCGGTTCTCTCAAGGGCTCCTCCTGGAATCCAGTTCAGTCGGCCATGAAAATAGCTAGAGCTTGGCTTTATATCGTAGTTCGGGGTATGTATAGTATCTCGAACTGGCTGAGCTTGACCGCCCATTTCAATAGACGTCCCTATGTCTCAGGTTTCTGCAGCACCTGCCTTAAAGGCTGATCGGTCATGCGTGGATTGAATGGGATTGGAAATATGGCCTAAGCTTCCTGGAGGCTGTAATAAGATAGAACGCCATCTTTTCCACTAGAGGATACCAAGATTCTACTCTGAGAAGTCTTTTGCTTATATAATATACTGGCTTTTGAACTCGATCCTCCTCCGGGACCAGCACGGCGCTGGCCGCACTTTCCATCACAGCTAAATAGAGAAAAAGGGGCTCTCCTGCCGTTGGTTTAGATAATACTGGTGGCTCAGCCAAATGTGTCTCCAGGTCAAGGAAAGCCTGCTTGCACTCCTCACTCCATTCAAATGTTTTGTTCCCCTGGAGCAGGTTGTAGAATGGCAAACACTTGTCGGTGGATTTAGAAATGAATCGATTGAGGGATGCCACTCTTCCTGTCAGACTCTGGACATCTTAATGCGACCTGGGCAAAGGCATTTCTAGCAGCGATCTGATTTTGTCGGGGTTCGCCTCTATCCCCATGGAGTTGACTATGAATCCTAGAAATTTTCCCGACGCTACTCCGAAAGTACATTTCTGGGGGTTTAGCCTCATACTATACTTCCTTAGAATCCCAAAACATTCCTTCAGATTGGAGACATGGTTATCTATAGTTTTTGACTTGACCAGCATATCATCAACATACACTTCCATGTTTTTTCCGATCTGATCAGCGAACAATCTGTTGACCAATCTCTGGTAGGTCGCTCCAGCGTTCTTCAGCCCGAAGGGCATGACTTTATAACAGTATACGTTGGTTGGAGTCATGAAGCTAGTATGCTCCTAGTCCGCGGGGTTCATAGAGATCTGGTTATATCCAGAGTATGCATCCATGAAGGGCATGAGCTCGTGCCCCGCGGTAGCATCCACCAATTGATCAATCCTTGGCAAGGGGAAACAATCCTTGGGACAGGCTTTGTTCAGATCGGAGAAATCGATGCAGGTCTTCCATTTCCCATTTGGCTTTTGGACCAAGACAGGATTGGTGACCCAGATCGAGTATTTAGCCTCGCGAATAAAACCGCACTTCAAAAGCCAAGCTACTTCTTCTTCCAGGGCCTCAGCTCGGATCGTACCTAGAGGCCTCTATTTTTGGGATTTTGTAGGCATGATTTTGTCCATGTTTAGTGTATGCATGATGACACTCGAACTGATTCCTACTATGTCTTCATGGGACCAAGCAAAAACATCTAGATTTTCATGTAAAAATATTACCAGCTCCGCCTTTCTTTCGGCGTCAAAATTTTTCCCGAGCTTAACGACCCTCGAAGCATCTTTGGGATCGACATTTACTTCTTCGAGTTCTTCAATAGCTTAGAGCTCGGACCTGTCTTCACCTATTCAGTGATCAATATCCTCACTCGAGGTGGTTCCCTTGCAACGGACTTGCTGGTGTTCCTCCATCCGAGGATCAGCTCTGACTTCCTGAGATTCCTCGCCTTGATCCTGCACGGCCATTGTTTGCTGCCCAGGTTATGATTTTCCCTTCCTGGAAATGCTATAGCATTCCCTGGCAGCTAGCTGATCGCCTTAGACAGTACATATTCCCTTGGATGAAGGGAACTTGATCACGAGGTGGAAGACAAAAGTTATGGCTTCGAATGCCATCAACGTGGGCCTACCCAAGATTGCATTGTATGTGGTCAGACAATCTACGACCACAAACTCGAGTAGCTTGGAAATAGTTCGTGGTCCCTCACCCAAGGTTATCACCAACTCGATCATTCCGAAAGCTATCGAACCTTCATCGAAAAATCCATACAACATCATGGAGGTTGCCTTTAGCTCAGTCATAGAAAATCCCATTTTCTCCAGTGTGGACCTGAATAGCAGGTTCACATAACTCCCATTATCAACCAGTGTCTTCCTAGCTCTTCGATTGGCGAGCTAGACAGTTATGACTAGAGGGTTGTTGTGCGGGAACAGGACATGACTAGCGCCTTCTTCAGTAAAACTGATTGGTTGTTTCTCCAATCATTGTTGTTTAGACAAACGCTCCTCTGGGACGAACTCAACTCCATTGTGAGTCCTCAGCTCATTGACATACCTCTTTTGGGCATTTTTTCTTGTGCCTGCCAGATGAGGGCCTCTAGAGATGGTGGTTATCTCTCCTACTATTATCGGAGGAGGGGTGTCCTGATTCACCTGGGCTCCGGTCTGATTTTCAGGGGCTTCTGGAGCTGATTGAATGTTTTTGCCCAGTGAGCTGATTAGGAGTGATTCGATTCCAAGCATACTGAGCCAGGGGCCCGGCCTTGATGAGCGTCTCGATCTCATCCTTCAAATGCCTGCAGTCATCGATGTTGTGACCAATGTCATTGTGGAATCGACAAAATTTTGAAGGTTCTCTCTTTGCCCTTTGACGTTTTAGAGGCTCCAGCTTCTTCCACGGAAGGCGGGCAGAATTGGCCAAGGAGATGCACTCTCTGCTATCCATGAGGTCGGTGTAAGTCGCGTAGATTGGTTTGAACTTCTCCACGGGCTTGTTTTTCTTTGAACCATTCTGGCCGCCTTCGCCACTTCCCTTACTCTTGCTTCCTCCCCCTTGGTTATTCTGGGTAACGGTTTGTGCCGTAGCTACAACGTCCGTTACCGTTCCAACAGGCTGGGTAGGGACTTGGCTGGTTCCTACGACCAAAGCTTGCACCTCTTCCAGGTTGATCCACCTCCGAGCCCTGTTCAGGAACTTGTCCAGTGTGTTGACACCCTTTCTCTGGATCTCTTTCCACAGGTTGCCTCTGACAAGGATTCCTGTTATCGTTGCCATAGGCCTAGAGCTTTCACCTGCGTCTCTAGCTTGCGCAGCGATGTTGGCAAACCTACTCAAGTAATCTTTCAGAGGCTCTCTGGGCTGCTGCTTTACGTTTGCAAGGGATTCTGCCTTTATCCGAGCTGCTTGGAAAGCTCGGAACGCCCTCTTGAAGTCAGCGGAGAAGCTCTTCCACGAGCTGATAGAATGCTTTTTGTATTTCTTGAACCATTGCCTAGCCGGTCCGACCAGAGTCGAAGGGAATACTAAGCACCTTAACTCGGGTTCGATGTTATGGGCCATCATTAGGATATTGAACATCCCCAAGTGGTCGGACGGATCTCCATCTCCATTGAATTTTGATAAATGGGGCATCCTGAAACCCTGCGGGTATGGTGTTGCTTCGATGTTGGGGGCGAAAAGCTCGAGCTCGTCCCCTGAGTCATACTCGTCTTTTTCCTTCTCTGATAGGAGTCTTTTCATCAGTTCCTCCATCTGGGCCAACCTCTCGAGGGTTGGGTCCTTGGTTCCCTGGGGCTATTCAATAGCTCCCATTCGACTGTACGCGTTTGACGAGTTATTGTCCCTCCAAGGTTGAGCTTGGTTTGGTGGGGCATTCCTGTTATCGTGCACTTCGGTAGGACTTCCCTCATGGTGAATGTCATTGAATCCATCATGAGTTAAATTGGTTCTTTGTGAGTTTAGGAAATCTTGCAGATCTATGTGGATCAACTCGAGGGTTTTGAGCCGAACTCACCTGATTCCTCAAATCTACGCTGGTCCTCTCACTTCGACGGCCTTCCGTCCAATAGCTTCCATTAGAAAAGCTGAGAGCTTGCGGCCGAGGATGAGGATCTGGGATATTCCCGCGTGCTCGCTAGACATGAGCAGGGGCAGCGGGAGGAGGATTCCTCCCACTATTTCTGTAGGTAGGAACATCTCGAGCTAGACAAGGTTGGGAAGGATGCCTTATTGGCGACGGAGGATGTCTAATTGGTGAGGCACTTCTCGTCCCATCAGGCCGGACCAAGTTAGCTCACGGTCGCTCTGCTCCACCATTTCTAGTTCTCTGTGCCTGGCGATCTGATCGTGGTATAGGGATGTCAGTTGGGACATTTCGTATTTGCGAGTTTGTCCTTGATCATCTGTGTGGGTTTCCATAGGAATTTGACGGTGGTGCCGAACTCGGAGTCGAGGTTATGACCGACCGGCTGACTTGTTGATGATCTTTGGGAAAGCCACCAGACGGGTTTCTTGATGATTGTGCAAAATGAACGTAGAACTTGGAGTTGAGGTTCTCAATGACCGACTGGGCCTAGATCGACTATCCCGGCAGGATTTACGAGTCCCGCCTTGCCTCTTTCCGACATTAACGTCGGTTGTAAGAGGGGGTAGCCGAGCCAAGACTTACTTAATTTGCTTGTCTGCTTTAGCTAGATGGCTCCTTAAGTGCATGTTCTCCAACTCCACCGCAGTTAAGTAATCCGAGTTCGGATTCGGCGGCAGAGGTACTGAACTTTTGGTGTCGCCGTGGCCCATCGGTTGCTTTCCTGACCGCTGCTGAATCTCTGGGTTTTGTTCGTCAGAAATAGTGGTATGGTGAGCCTCGTGCCCACCATGTTGATCCGTTTTGTTACCATGCCTTGAACGAGTGATCACCATGATGAACTTTGTTATGAATCTTTTTCAATGGCACTAATTTGCAGCTCTCAATGAAAGAACCAAACTGGTGACACGGTTTTTTGCCAACAATGTATTACGTAATTAGCTAGAATAAACTAGTGCTTAAGGACAAGTCGTAATAAGGATAATAACTCTTAAGGATGCTTTGAATGATATCGTAAGAGCCCTCGTTCCCTTTTTACGTGGTTCGGAGGCTAAAATCCCCCTAGTCCACCAGTCGATATTATTACTGTATATCTCTCTATATTTTGACAGAGTATTTGCATTACACAGAGAAAAACCCCACCCCTTTTCTATCCCAGGTCTTGGTATTTATAGAAGAACCATCCCAGGATAAGTGTAGGGGTCATCACATGAATATCCATCATTATTTGTGACCTGTCTTGCAAAAATAATGAATATTACAATATATATTAAGGTATGAGCTAATCATTAGGTAAAATTGATCATGGGTCGTCTGGCATAATTGGACATGTGATGCTTGATCATGCATGTTTATGTTACGTGTCCAAGAATTTAGGGGTAACAGACATGTAATGTCTGACCACGCACGTTTATAAATAACGTATCCAAGTTTATAAAGACTGCTCGATATGGCAGATTGTTAGAATACCACGACTTGAACATAACGCCAGCTCGTGCCCAGGACGCTGTGTTTTATATCCATCTCCAGCTCGTATCTTTATGCTTCTTATTCCTCAGCTCATGTTATTACCTGGGGAGTCGCACTACCTCCGTAGAGGAAAAATCAACTTGTGGGTCCCTTAGCACTGTTCTTAGCTTTCCAGCTGTACTCGAGCTGCATAAAAGACCCAGGCTGAATATTAGGGTGTACACATAACATAGTAATACTGTAGCATATCATAACAGATTAATACAATCATAATTCTTGTTACTAATGTTGTTCCAGCGATTATATCCATAAATATACCGCCCTTGCAGTGGCCCACTGACCTTGTGACTGCGCACTGCTCTTACGAAAGGAACTTACCACATACCAATTTAGAAGAATATGTATCCTCATGTTCTTTCCACATATGTCATATAACCATAACATGATATAAGCAAACTTTACATAGTCAATTGAATGTGCATCAATACACAATAGCATGAAATATTCGTAACCGTCATAGCATATATGACAAGCATAGTCAAAAACATAACATGAACCGTCATAACAATTAGATCACATAGACATAACGTTTGTGCACTCAAATGCACACTCTATGTTACAGTGACCACTTTTCTTACCTCAATTCCAGTAGGGACACAATCAGCTCTCTTCAAGTGCCTTCTCGAGTCCTAATTCCAATTGTACAAACATTCATCGTTTAGAGAATCATAACTTATACTAAAACTCAAGAAACATAAAATCCCCAAACATAAAACTCATAAACAAAACCTTAAATTTCCAATCAAAACCATCAAAAAGAGGAAAAAAAATCCTTTTTTTGGCCATGTGGCGCGGTCGCACTTGACCAAGTGCCAGAAGTTGCAAATTGTGATTTTACTTCAAACAACCATATCTTTCTACATTTAGATCAATTTTGGACAATTAATTTTTGGTTTTTATCATCTTGAATTCCTCTATACCACAATACAATTCTTAGAGATGAATAAAATACCAAAAATTTATGAGTATCCATAACTCTATAACCCAAACAAATCTCATGTAATAAAATTTCTTCTTCCCCAAGCTATGAACATATATCACAAAACCAGACCTTAAATCATCATTAATTCATCTCCAACATGTTTCTAACTATTATATATTGATCCTTAGTGTCTAACATACATGTAAGACCAATCATCCCAACCTATCATGCTTTCTAATCATATCCACCATTAACATAACCCAAAGCTTCAAGAACAATCAAATAAACTTTATAAGTGTGAAAAGTTCTTACCAAGAAAATGTAGAGAAACCTAAGCAGCAAAAATATTATCTCAAAGCATCCTAAACGAGCCCCCACATGATTGCCTAGTGATTCATACGTATATAAAGAAATGCTCATTCTCCTTTTTCCTTATATCTTAAACCTTATTCTAGTAAGAGAGAGAGTGAGAGAGCTCTCTCTTTTGTTCTTGTGTAGAGCAACCACCAAATTCAAATTGTGAGTGTAGCCCTTACCCTAGTCTTTCACTTTCTATTTATAATGACTCATTGTCGCCAAATTATCATCCTGCCATTGATCTAAGCTATTCCAACAATTTTATTAAACCCTTTCTAGTAATTCCCCCATAAACTATTGGATGTTATAGTTCAAAATTAACTTATTCTCCATAAGTTATCTTTATTGTACTATGATCCCTCTTTCAACAATTCTTGACAATAAAGCCCCTAGCACTTAAAGTTAACTGTGATTTGTCACTTCTATACATATCTTGAGCACCCTAGGTACTTTCCAACATAAATGTCTTACACAGTTATTTATATCACGTAAACATATTCATTTAATCACATAACATGTAATTTCACAAAATTACAAAAAAAAAATCCTCAAGAGTATTAAATTAATAAATTTCTCTCAAAGGAGAAACAATCGAGTGAGTAGCCCCTGAGTCAATCAATGCAGTGAAAGAAGAACAACACTAGAAATCTGACCTGTCACGGCCGAGGGGCAAGCCTCAGCCTCAGTCTGGGTCAAGGTAAATTCTCTGGAAGGAGTGAGATTGTTGCTCTATTTTGGCTCTTCCTTTCTGGCTTGTGGGCAATCCTTCCTCAAATGACTAATGCTCCCACAAGTAAAGTAGGCCCTAATCCTGCATTCTCCTTGATGTTGTCGTTTGCATCAAGGACACACTGGGAAATTTCTCCAGTTGTCTCCTCCACCCAGACGGCCACTAAAAGCACCCTCATGCCCTCCTATCCGAGCCAGGAGGAACAAATGAGTCTGGGGCCTTTCTCTTCTGCTCGCTAGGGCCACTACCTCGGCTAGATCTAGTGAAAGGAGGCACCGTCCTCTGAGCATTGTACTTAGTAGTGCCCTCTCTCCATATTTGATCCTTAGCCCCCTCAGCTGTAAGGGCCTTGTCCACTACCTGTGCATAAGTGGTAGTCCCCGGATCCAAAGTTATCTTGACATCACGGGCGATCATGACATTCAATCCCCACACATACGGATCTCTTCGTGACATGTCAATTGGCACCAAATCCGGCGCAAACTATGCTAACCAGTCAAACGTCAAAGCATACTCAGTAACTGTCATCCGGTTCTGAGTCAGGTTGGTAAATTCATCCACCTTCGTAGATCGGACTACGACACTATAATACTTCTCATTGAAAATGTTTCTGAACTCTTCCCAAGTCATAACTACGATGTTCCTTCTCTGAGACACAACATCCCATCAAATGTTGGAATCTTCTCTCAACATGTAGCTGACACAAACTACTCTCTCGTTCCCATCCACCCTCATGAAATCCAAGATGGAAGAAATCATGTTCATCCACTGCTCTGCCCGCAGTGGGTCTAGACCACTCTTGAAGGTGGGAGGATGCTGCTTCCTGAACCTCTCATAAAAAGGTTCCCATCTATTCTCCACAACAAGCTGGGCTGAAACTGGTGCCACAACTTGTGGAACCTTTAACCCAATGCCCTGAGGATGGGCCTGTTGCGTCAACTGTCGAAGCTCTTCTTCTGTTCGATGAAGTCTAGCTTCTATCTCGGCAAATAACTGTTGTCAATTTGGAAGGGCAGGTGGAAGGTCCTGACCCTGGTTATAATCCTCGGCCCTATACAGCGGAGTCTGATTGATTGCCAATGCATTACCACAATATGCTTGCAATCAATGACGCCACTTATCAAGCATGATAACAACATCCAAAACCACCTCCCGAATTCATCACCAAATCACAACCAACAAATCCACATATCACAAATAGCATACAACAATCAAGGGGGCCATGCCCTAGCATCATGCATATATCAACATATTCATCATGCTCTATTTAAATATTAAGGCAAACAGAGCACTTTAAACAAGCAATCAAGCATATAATTCATTAATTACCAACCAACTCTGAGTCGAGCTTGTCATTGGTAGCGAGCGTACATGTTCGGTCTATCTCTAGGAACCATAAACCTTGGCTCACTCTGATAACAAGTTGTAATGCCCTACTTCCTTAGAGTCATTACTAAGTGAGTTAAAAATGTTCCACTATCTCGCTAATTGAGGTTTTAAGTTAAAAGTGAAGGTAAACTATAATAAAAGTTGTTTAAAGACATTAAATATAAAAATATGGTCATTCATTTAAAATGTAAAGAGTAAAACATTTGGGATCCCAAAATACTGTTTAGACAATACTTTACATCTCAAAATATATTTAAGGTCGACCCAAGTGACAAATCAACCAAATACATTACATCTTCCCAAAATAACCCTGGTCGTGACAGCCAGGTAGGCCAAACATGTACCCATCGCTCCATGCTCTCCGTACTCATGGTTGGCTGACCTTTCCTTTACCCCTACCTGCACCATAGAGCACCCGTGAGCCGAAGCCCAACAAGAAAACTCCACACAAAGCATATAACATATATATGACAATCCACAATATATAACAAACAACCAATGGGCTAAACATATAGCGGTTAGTGCCGTCCCAGGCGTTTTCCATGCCCTGGGTTCGCGGTCTTCACTGAGAGGGTGACTCTAGCACCCTAGTAGGGTCTTGTCCTAACGGCCTGCACTCAGCGTGCTCAACGCCGATCCTGGGCCCTTGCCATAATCAGCTTCTTGCCGCTCTCGGCCTTCACCGTTCTCGGCCTTCGTCGTTCACTCACAAATATGCATCACATAGCACAATATCAACATATATTTAAACACATACTAAATATAAACATTAGAGCTACACCCTGCAATACAAGCAATAAGGCCACGCCCTACAATACAAACAATAGGGCCACACCTTGCTCTACGGGTACAACCGTTTTTTTACCTGTGTCCCGAGCTATCTGAGCACCGCAATCCCGAGCACAGACCCCTAACCCGAGCTTTGTTGAAAACCTAGTCACAACGCATTCAGAATAACCATCCATCAAGTTCCAAGCCAATAAATAACTTTGGAATATAAATCTAGCCTCTGGGACCTTGGATTCTACCAATTCGGGTGATAAAGTCTTTCCCGAGCTAAAAACCTTCAAACAACCATTATTTTGCATTTGAGTCGCGGCTCAGCCCCTTAAGGGTCGCGGCGCGCTCAAGTCAGAGGCAAAATGACTTTATGCTGAGGGACACGGACTGTGGCGTGTAACACCTTGCACCGCGGCGCGCCTAGGCAAACAAAGGCTTTCTAGCCTCTTTGACACACACGAGCCGCGGAGCCTGAAGAACAGGGCCGCGACTCGAGCCTCCAAACCCAGAAAATCACCATTTATTCAACATATTTCTCCGAAACTCACCCATAAATTCTCACCCCAAACACCAATCAAACCCATAATTAAGTTTGGATTCTGTATTTACATACCCTAGATATCACAACAAATCCATAAACAATCCCATATACTCAGCAAACAACCAAATCATACTTAGAATCTATTTTCATGCAAGCATTGAGGTTTTAACAAAATTCAATAGAGTTTAACAGATTCAATGGCTGGAATTCCTTACCTTGCTGATATCTTTATCCTTGAGCTAATCCCAACCACAGCTAGCTTCCAATTCCTCAAAGAACTAAGCCTAAAATCCTCCAATTGATCCAAGCCTTCAAACACCAAGGAAGAGAAAGAGAGAACCAGAGGAGAGAGAGACTTGAAAGTTTCTGCCTTGTTCTTCCCTTAGTTCTAGTGTTTTCTCAAGCCACTAAGTGTATATCCAACCTTAGCCAAAAGTCTAGAATGCCCTTAAGCTTATCTTAACCCTCAAGTGCCACCAAGGGCAATTTCGTCATTTTCCATGTCCCGCTAATTCCTCTAGTGTTACTATAAATCCCAGTTTATTTCCGATATGTCCAAATAGTTGCTAAATTACTACCTGTTACTCGATAAATCACGAACACACATTACGTTCCCAAAATACCCCTAGGCTCCTCCCGAGCCGAGTATTCGACCCCGCTGTGACTTTCTAGCTAAATTGTTCCCTTAGACCGTCTCAATTCATGCATCACAAATATATCACCACTGACTTGTGGTATCTATCACAATATACAAAAATATTTCATTTATGCCCTCCATGAGCTAAAATTACAAATATGCCCCTAATAGTCAAATGGGGCCCACATGCATATTTAATTCACCTAAACATTCATTTCTAATCACATAATCATCAAATTCATATATCAACATAATTAAATCAATTATTTCCCTCCCAACACGCTAATCAAGGCCCTAATACTTATTAGCAAATTTGGGACGCTACAATATATTGGTGTACTCCAAGGACGAAGTCGAACACGAGGAACATTTAAGACTGGCCATGCTGCTACTAAAGGAGCATCAACTTTATGCAAAATTCAAGAAATGTGAATTTTGATTATCACAAGTAGCGTTGCTCGGCCACATAGTATCCATGGATGGAGTCGCAGTAGACCCAACTAAGGTAGAGGCTGTGAAGGATTGCCCAAGACCTAAGAATGCGTCAGAGATTAGAAGTTTCCTCGGGCTAGCAGGCTATTATCAGAGATTTATAGAAGGCTTTTCTAAGATAGCCACTCTGCTTACCAACCTGACCCGGAAACAGTAAAAGTATAACTCGACGGATAAATGTCAAGAAAGCTTCCAGTTGCTTAAAGATAAATTATGCTCAACACCAGTACTTTGCGTACCAACACCCAATGATAAGTTTGTAGGATACTGTGATGCGTCTAAGCAAGGATTAGGCTATGTGCTGATGCAAAATGACAAGGTGATAGCCTACGCCTCAAGGCAACTGAAGGAATACAAGCAACGCTATCCAACACACGACATGGAGTTGGCGGCAGTGGTCTTCGCACTGAAAATATGGCGCTGCTATCCTTATGGAGAACGGTGTGAGATTTATATGGACCACAAGAGCTTAAATTATTTCTTCACGCAAAAGGAGCTCAACATGAGGTAGCACAGATGGTTGGAATTAGTAAAGTACTATGACTACGAAATCCTATATCACCCACGCAAAGCGAATGTAGATGCAGATGCGTTAAGTCGGAAGAGTTACGAAAATATGGTAGCATTATCTGGAATTGAAACGCCGCTATAGCAAGAGTTGATTAATGCCAGAATAGAAATAGTCATGGGTCAACTGGCTAACTTGCCCATCCAGTCGAGTTTACTAGATGATATACGGATCAAGCAAGGGCATGATGACACGTTAGTATCGCATATGGCTACAGTCAAAGAAGTCAAGACTACGAATTTCTCTATATCAGGACAGGGGTTCTTGTGATATAAAATTTGGGTATGCATGTCGAATGACCATGTAATTAAGATGAAGATTTTAGAAGAGGCACACACTACCCCATACTCTATTCACCCGGGGTCGACCAAGATGACTCACGACCTTAAGGCACTTTATTGGTGGCTGGGAATGAAGAAAGATGTAGCAGAGTATGTGTCCAAATGCCTAATATGCCAACAAGTAAAGGTGGAACATCAGCGACCCGCTTAGTATTCCGGAATGGAAGTGGGAAGACATAGTAATGGACTTCGTGACAAGATTACAATGAACAAGTAAGTAACATGACTTAGCTTGGGTTGTGATAGAATGACTCACCAAGTCCGCTCACTTTTTGCCTGTCAAGACTACGTACACTGTGGACCAGTACGCATACATTTATGTTCAAGAAATTGTACGAATGATGGAACCCCTAAGACCATAGTATCCAATAAAGGATCGATGTTTACATCAATATTTTGGGGAATCTTGCAGCAAGCCATGGGTACATGCTAAGTCTCAGTGCGACATTTCATCCTCAAACCGATGAACAGTTTGATTGCACCATACAAATTTTAGAAGATATGTTGCGCGTTTGTGTACTAGACTTTGGAGGATCATGAAATAAGTATTTGCCACTTATAGAGTTCTCCCACAATAATAGCTACTTGGAAACTATCGGTATGGCACCCTATGAGCTACTTTATGGAAGGAAATGCCGGTCGCTGTTACACTAGGACGAGGTAGGAGAAAGACAACCTCTTGGACCTGAGGCTATTAGAGAGGCTCAAGATGCAGTGGAACTGATTAGAAAGTGTATGCTCACTGCTCAAAGTCGACAAAAGAGTTATGCGGATGCCAAGCAACGAGATGTGGAATTCAAAGTTGGAGATCATGTCTTCTTAAGAATATCTCCTATGAAAGGAGTGAAGCGGTTTGGGAAGAAAGGCAAACTTACTCCCCGATTTATAGGTCCTTTTGAGATATTGGACAAGGTTGGACTAGTAGCATATAGATTAGCCCTACCGCCAGCTCTATCAGATAGCCACAATGTGTTTCACATCTCGATGCTACGTAGATATGTGTCAGACCCATCCCATGTTCTCAAGTACGATAAGTTTGCACTTCAGAAAGACCTGAGTTATGAGGAACGATCGGTTAGCATCCTAGAGAAGGGGGTGAAGTAATTACGGTCTAAGAGTATTCCGATAGTCAAGGTCTTATGGAGTAATAGTACAGAATGAGAGGCAACGTGGGAGTTGGAGGAAGACATCCGAGCATGGTATTCGAAATTGTTTCGTAAGTAAATTTTGGAGACGGAATTCTTTTAAGTAGGTGAGAATTGTAGCGTCTGGGAATTTTAATTAGCTAGATAGTAGTAGCTTATGCTGTTGTATTTTAGTTTTCTTGGTTATTGGTTCAAGCCAGGATTTAGTTGGAAACTCATAGAGATAGTTATGGATTTTATAAGTTTATCCTACAGTCTAGAAATATTAATTTTATCATAAGGTTTGATTAATATAGATGGTCCTAGAAATATTATTTATTATAACCTAAGGTTTAGATGAAATAATTAAGAATGTGACACTTGTCACATGTATGTTTATTAAGGATTTAAGGATTTTAGATGAATAAATTAATCAAGGATAAACCTAGGAAGCCTAGAACCTTCCCTCAGCTGTTAGGATCTTGTATTACTCAGTCAAAGTGGTTTTAAACAACTTTAAGTGTGCTGAAAGTGTGCTAAAATGTGTTTAATATATCAGCGTAAGCCGATATATTGTAGCTAAAGGGGCTGATATATCGCTTATGTTGATACGGAAAACACATCGACTTCGTATGAACGAACCACAGAGGCTTGAGATTATAGGGCAGGCGATATATCGCCTATACGAGGCATTTTCTAAAACACTAGAAACAACCCTCAACAACTTGGACTTGCTCTTGAACAATTTTGACCGAGTTCTGGGAATTTTTTTAGCATAAAATTCAATTATTTATTCATTTTAAAAGGATTTAGTTTCACTCCTTGAACTCTATAAACAGGACTCTTCACTCACTCATTCGCATCATCAATGAAGCACTTCTCAGAGCCTCCAAGCTGTTAATTTTGTTCTAGAGAGAAACACTAGGGTTTTCGGGTTAAAAGCTTTCAAATCTAAGATTTTCTAAAACACTTGGGAAGTAAGCTAGAGTGTTATTTCGGTATTGAGGTGTAGATCGAAGTTCTAATCTATCTAAGGTATTTTTATCCTCGGGTTTAGTTCATTATAGTTCCTCTTATTCTTTTCATTTTATTTCAAATCCTAACTTGTTATAATGGCTTTTGGTTAGGTGTTTGACTTTCTTGAAACATAAGGTTTTGGGCAAGTTCTTATCTTGATGGTTTAGATCTTCTATTTTGTAGAAAACTTATGATCTTACTGTTTCGTTTTAGGAGTTTCCAGTCCCGCTCCTGTCTCCAATATCCCAGTTTTTGGTAAGGAAAATAAGTTAGACTTTATGTATTATGATTATGTTTATATGCTATGTGCATGTATGTCTGTATATGTTTTATGTTTGTAGTCGCTTGGGAAATGTAGTTGCTTAGATAACAAATAAGCAAATTCTGAGATTTTTATCATTATCGTAGACTATAGTTATGTTTAAACCTACCTCTAAATAGTAGCAAGAGGACCTAGGTGGTTTTTATCATATACTATATTTGTGTTTAAACCTACCTCTAAATAGTAACAAGAGGACCTAGATTATTTCTATCACATACTACGGTAATGAGTTATTGTCCATTAATTTGTAGTCTTATATTTTATGATTTATGCTTTTACATCTAATGATTTATGATATGCTTTAGTAGTTTTTCCTTACTGGGCATTAGGTTCATTCCTTTTTATTTAAACTATGCAAGTAAATGAGCATGGAAGGCGGGACGGATTCATGATAGCTTTGGCATGTGTATTGGGCGAGAAATAAATGAATGAACTGATGGGAACGATCGAGGATGACATTTATGTTTTTAGTCTATTTAATTATGTAATTTATGATATTTCGCATTTAGTATTTGAACGATTAAAATAAAAGTTTAAGTTTTCTTTATGATTTTTATGTAAAACAATGGGATCCTGTATTTTGGATTTTCTAATAAAGTTTTATTATTTTATGTATATGTTGCAAAATAATAGTATGTCTTAGTAGTTTTAATGATCTGAGGTCTTTAAGTTAGTCAGGTCATTACACCTTACCACCTTAGACCTTAACCTTTTGCTCTTCTTTCTTTCCTCTAGCACCAATGCCTTGCCTTTTCTCCTTTTTTTTTTCTTTTGATTTCAGTTTCAAGTGGCTAAAAGAGAAGACAACACTTCTCATCCTATTTATAGACTAGTTGGACGAAACCCTAATGAAAAACTTAGGTGTGAAAGCTCAAATTTCTTATCCCACAAAATAATCTAAAACCCACTATTTCCTCTCCTGACACCTCATCTAAACTCTATCCCAATGTAAACACAATCTAATAGATAAGTCTTGTCATCTTATCCCAAAAGATGACAACCCATTTCATTTTCCTTTTATTTTCTTAAAATAATGAAATAAAAATAAAACAAATCCACACAAACACAATTTCGACACACACACACACTCTAAATAAATAAAAATGCAATCTATTATAATAACATTATTTTGTCACACCAAATAAAAATGTAACACTAATAATAAAACAAACATTGCACAATTATTCAAAATAATCAATTAAATCATAATTCACACAAAACAAAAATTTCAAATATTTTCTAAAAATCAAACAATTAAACTAAACACACAACAATTAAATAAATAAAATAAAATAAAATTTGGATCACTACAATGTGCTTTTGTAGTAAGCTAGACACCCCCACATTTTAAGATAACCAATATTTGGTTTCTTTCCTTTCAATAACTCATATGGAGAGACATTATTTTTTTTCATAGGAATATGATTCAAATTATGACATGTGGATAACAAGGCTTCACCCCAAAAATTAAAAAACAATTTAGAATGTAATAACATAGCATTGACCATTTCAAGAAATGTCCTATTTTTCTTTTTGCAAAATCATTTTGTTGTGGAGTATATGAGGCAGTACATTCATGAATTATACCATGTTCTTCACAAAACAAGTTGAAATTATTTTAAAAATATTCACTACCCTTATCATTTCTAAGCACTTTAATTTTCATTTCCAATTAATTTTCAACTTCGGACTTATATATTTTAAACATACTAAATGCTTCATCTTTGTTCTTAAGCAAATAAACATATGTGAACTTAAAGCAATCATCAATAAAGGAAATATATTACATGCTTCCATCTCTAGTCAACATACCATTTAGTTCACATAAATCGCTATGTATTAAATTTAGTAAGTTTGAACTAGGGGTGTTTGTGGTTCAGGCAGTTCGGTATTTTGCCAATTTCATGGACCACAGCACATATGCAGTTTGATCAATTTTCTAAATTGCAACCCTGATAAGTGCAATTTTATTTATATTTTCTTAATTTATTTATGCTTATAAATTGTTAGTTTTTAGTTATTTTAATGACTAGTTTTGTTTTTGGCATTTTGTGATTTTTGGGTAAAAAATAATTTTAAAAGTCAAAATACACATTTATTAATATAAAAATAAATTGAGTTTGAATTAATATTTCTATGACCTTAATTTATTATATTTTTTATTTCAAAATATTTAATTTTGATTTAATTTATTTGGTCTTGCAGGTTAGTGTGATATATTTTATAAAGAAAATAAAAGAATCTGAACTTAAGTCTGAGTCTGAGCTAGAATTGAAGCTTCATGAGTTGGCACTGTTCCAGTCATATTTTGGAACTTCTTTGAGAAATAAAAGTTGTAGATATTTTTCTTAGCTTTCCAAAACATATTGAATCGTCCAATTCAGAGTTATATTGAGGGAGATATGGCAAAAATAACAGATCCAAACTCCAACTTTGCAACCAATTGCCAGATATTTTTACTCCAAATTCGAAAATTAATATATATTAGTTTAAGTTTAAGTTTTAGATTTTAGATTTTAAATTTTAAATTTTATTCTGATTAGTTTTCGTTAGTGTGAGACTATTATAAATAGAGGTTTGTCTCTATTTAAAAGTACACACTCTACACTTTTCATTAGAAGAAATTACATGGCATTATTTTTGGAGTGAATAGAAAATTAGAGCATTTTTGTTCTTCAATTCTATTCGTTTTCATCTCTTTCTTTATTTTCTCTATGAATTCTTGTGATTTTTATTTAATCATGTCTAGCTAAGTTTTTCTTAGGTTAAGGATGATTTCAAAACACTAAATATGATTTCTTTCTATTAATAATTTTCATTGTTATTGTATTCCCAATGTCAAATTGATCATATTAATCTATGCTTAATTTTATGATTATTGTTTAGATTTTATTTAGTAGAACTCCTAAATAGGATTTTACTTTATTCTATTATCATCTTGGAATTTCTATTCACCTAATAGTTTGGAATTCTAGGTTTTGAGTGATAAATTGTAATTGAGATTAATGTCAAAGTTCGTTTTAATTATGATGATGAATGTGACCTAGGTTAAATGGATCACGTGTTTATGAATTTATTAATTAGACTAACCTATCTCCACTGTGTTTAATGCTTTTGTTAAATTAAATATTTGGTGTTTTCCTTTAGGTTGTTTAATAGTTAGAATTAATTAAAATTATTTGCATTAATTAATTATATTGTGAGATTGGGGTAATGACGGTTTCATATTATCTATAGTTAGTAATTTGATAGGGAATAAGATTCAATGATATTATTGATTGCTTGAATGATTGTTTAATGGTGACAAATGACCTCTTAGCTACTTTAATTATTATATCTTTTGTTCATTGCTTTCATTATTGTTATTGATTTATTTTTATTTTAAAATTCATAAAACCCCCTTTTATTGTCTTTGTTAGATTGAATAATAAACTGAATCATTATCCTCACGAGTTTGAGCTTTATTCGTCGTACACTGAAATAGTGATATAATTAAGAGATAATAAATAAGTAAATTTGGTACATCATACAGCACACATCAAGTTTTTTATGGTGTTGTTGGGGATTATTTTATTTAATTTGTTATTCAATTTTTTTCTTTTTACTAACTTGGTTTATTAGTTGTGGATGATGTTTTTAGGGCATGCATAGAACTTGGTTTGAGACATGGCAATGTACTATCAACACTGCTATGATCCAAAAATGAATAGATATGACCCATATTCTAACAATTACAATTCACAATGGGAGGAATATTATAATACTTTCTATGGTAGAAATCAATATGTTGAGCTGAATTACTACTCTCCATCATAATATAATGAGTTCGTGCCACAATATTCAAATCCATCAATTGGAGATCTCATGAGAGCCTTGAATGCCAACAATCTCCAACTTCAACATTTGTCACAGCAGGCTTACGTGCCTCATCATCAACAACTTCCACTTGCAGCTTCAAAAGAACAAGAGCTATCTCTCACTGATATGTTTAAAACTATATATACTACTAATATTTAGATGCAACAGGATCTTAAATAATTTCAGCAAAACACACATGCAATTCTTCAGAGTAATCAGGCGTCTCTTCAGAATTCGGAGAACATAATGGGACAGATTGCTACATCTCTAAGCAAGTTGGAAGCTCATAATTCTGGAACATTACCTTCCCATCTAGAGAGGAACCCAAGAGCAAATGTAAGTGCGATAACATTGTGAGGTGGTAAACAATATGAGCCACCCACACATCATTCATCGCCAACTCTAGTGGAAAAGCAAGTAGTAGAAGACTCCATTCATGATGAGCCATCAGCGCACAAAAAGTCACATAAACCAACCATGCAAACCTATGTCCCTCGTCCGCCTTTTCCAAAAGATTGAAAAAGTTTAAGAAAGAGGAAGCTGACAAGGAAATTCTAGAGACTTTTTGCAAAGTTTAGGTGAACATTCCATTACTTGATGCTATTAAACAAGTGTTTCGTTATGCTTAGATTTTGGAGGAGAAATTGAAGGTTCATGAGAAGATAAGTGTGGGAGAGATTGTTTCAGTTGTTCTCCAAAAGAAGCTACCACCAAAATGTAAGGATCCTGGAACCTTTACAATTCCTTGTGTGATTGGGAATAAAAGGATTGAGCGATATATCTAGATTTTGAAGATTCGATTAATGTAATGTCATATTAAATATGTGCTTCCTTAAATCTTGGGCCATTAAAGGAGACTGGAGTTATTATTCAACTGACAAATCGCACTAATGCTTATCTTTTAGGGGTAGTTCAAGATGTGTTGGTAAATGTTGATGGACTTGTCTTTCTAGTTGAAGATGTGTTGGTAAATATTGATGGACTTGTCTTTCCAGCATATTTCTATATACTTGAAATAGGGGAAGCATCAATACCCGATTCGATACCGGTTTTATTTGGTAGACCATTTTTGCTGACAACAAATACAAAGCTCGATGTTAGAGCAGGGACGTTGACAATGGAATTTGATGGTGAAGTTATCAAACTCAATGTGTTTGATTCTCCTAATGAGTACAAGGAAAATGAGAGTTCATTGAAATATCCAACATAAAGATCCTGAGAGCAACGTTCAATCGAGCTGACAGCGTTAAACAAAGCACTTGCATGAGTTTTTCTTACCCTTATTTTTTAATTTTTGCATTGATTTATATTTATTAATGTCTTGAGGACAATGTTTATATTAAGTGTGGGGGGAAGGATAACTGTCGTATTTCGATCATTCTTAGTTTTTATTAGTTTAAGTCGTAAATCATGGTTAAGTTAAAAATAATTAGTCTATGATAAGATTTTTTATTGTGATTGATATGAATTTAGGAAAATGATAGATTCTACATGAATTATGTGCTTGGCTTTTATTTATTTTTTGATCAAAAGGAAATATATATTGATCAACAAACAAGTACACAACAAAATAGAGGAAGGAACACCCTACCCCTGCCAAACCAGACCAACAATTACAGATTCATTACAAACTGAAGCATTTGTTTTTCACGAACTGAACATTTACTGCCTACTAAGGTCAGAATTCTAGCTTTGAGAGAAAATCTAATCAAATGGTCAATTCTATACATAGGAAGGCAATAGTTGTCATGCCAGCAAAGGTTCCTATTCTGCCATATGTGATACACAGCAGCTGCACACGAAGCATGAAGGACCACTAAAAACCAGCCATCCCGAGGCAAAGCCAACCACTTGATCCACTGACTAAACTGCAACGGCCAAGGAAAACCTTTAAGCCATCACTGGGCAACACAAATAACATTTCTGGAGAAGACACAATCAAAAAATAAGTGAGAATGGGACTCTTCCTCTTGACCACAAACTGGGCAGCAAACTGACTGGAGAGGGATATGGCAGGTCTGCAACCAATCCCTGGTATTCAACTTCTAGTTTACTGCAAGCCAGAGAATAAACTGGTGTTTAGGAGCTAAAAGCCTACACCAGATAGCCTTTAGATATTGCACCCGCTCACCAGGAAACACCTTCACATATAAAGTGCCTAGATGGATTTTTCCATTCCTAACCGCAACATCCATCACTGCACTAGACCAAAGATATCTCAACTTAATAATCCTCCTCCAATACCAACTTGTATCATGCTTTAAACTATAATCCCAAATTGACTCACCCTTTAGATAAACACCATTAACCCATTTAACCCATAACAGGTTAGATTTAATTCTTAATTTTTAAAATTATACATAATTGAATTTATTTAGTTACTAGCACTTAGAGATATTTATGCATGTTAAGATAATATTTTTGTTTTGTCTCTACCAATCTTGATCTTATTAGATGATCATTTGATGCGAAATTTATAAGTTACATATAGCATACCAATTTTTTATTTATTTTATTAATTTATTTGCATTATTTTATTATTAATTGTTAAGTGTTAGGAATTTAATTTTATTATTTAAATTTTTTTTGTAGAAATTATGTGAATTAAAATTGTTTTTGTTTTATTTAATTGTTTTAATTTGTGAGTTCTTGAATTTTGGTTGTATGCACCTAGGTGCATGGTCAGTAGAAATGCACCCTAGCACTTGTGTGTGTGTGCATGTGCATAATTTACATGGTGAGTATGCATATTCTATATTATTTTTCTTTTTTACTATTTAGTTTGTTTTTATTTAATAAAAGGGAAATATAAGAGATATGAAGAAGGAATAATCTAGAAGAGATTGATGCATGATAAAATTGGAAAGTAGAGTAGAAAGAGAGAGAGTGGGTGTGAGGAATGAGAGGGAAAATGGGAAAGGATTTCCACTCATTTGTTTTTTTTTATTTAAGATAGAAATATTTGTATTATGGTCATTAGTTGTCTTCTAGCTATTTTTGGTAAGTTGACTTGAAAAAATATGTGAGTGTGTGTGTGTATGCCGCCCAAAAGAAGAGACAGTGGGAGGTGGGCGTGTGAAAGGAAGAGAGAGAGAGCTTGGAGTTTCCCTATTTAGGTTGTTGCCATCTTTTCACATTTAATTATTTGATTTTTCTTTTATTTATTTTTGGGTAAATGAGTGATAGGTCAAGATATGTTTCCTATTCACACTAGAAAGGAGCCTTAACCCTTTTGGTTAATATAAAGGGAAAATATGAGCCTTGGGGCTCACTTGTTGTGGATGTCGTGCAAGAGAGGAAGAGAGAGACATAGAACACGTGAGCTAGAAAGAGAATGAAAGAAAGAGAGAGAGAGAGAGAGAGAGAGAGAGAGAGAGCAAGAGAGGGAGATCATGGAAGAGTAGAAGAGGAAGAGGAGAGGGAATTCGAAATTCCAATAGGTATGGTTTTTCGATTTGGTTTTGCATTGATTCCCTAAGATTAGTCTTCTCCTCATCACTAAGTTTTCTTTTTATTTTTCCTTCTTTAGTGGTTTTGAAATTCAAATAGGTGCCAAGGTTTCTTTCTTCTATTGTATTTTTTATTCTACAATCAAGAGAGGTAATGGATTCTCTCTTATTTTTGTTTGATTTGATGTTGATTATGGTTTATGGTTTTGAAATATGGATTGATGTTGACAAGAAAACATATGTTAATCTCTTGTTTATTGTTGTTTTGGTATTAGAAATATGAGCATGTGGATCTTGATGTTGTAGCACCTAGGGTTTCCAGAAATCCTTATGAATGCTCCTATGTTATGTTGCTATGATCATTTTGAATCTAATGATTTATGTAAAACCATGCAAAGATAATAATAGATGCATGTTAGGGCTTATGTTTTTGTTTTGGAATATTTTATGTTAATGTTGTTTCTTTAATATTGTTGTAAACATGCAAAAGAGGTTTGAGTTGTTGGTCATGTAGGTTTTGACCTAGGGATATTTTTTAGCATGTTGGTTTGTATTTTTGCTTATCTTGTTGTCAATTGTGATTTTAGAAATATGCTAGGTTGTTTGAAGATTTGATATTGCTATAAAGTTCTTTAAAAATGTTAATTAAGTTTTGTATATATTGAAGGTTTAGATTCTTGATGCTTGAATATTTTGCTTCTTGGAATACTTGAATGGTAGGAACATGTTAGGTGATAATTTAAACATGATTAAAAGTGTGCTTTTTTAAATAATTATGCTTGTTGTAATTTTTCTTATCTTGATGGTGATGATCAATCAATGATTTTAAAAATACACAAGTTATGCCCAAAATGATATTTTAGAACCTATGTAAACAAGAGATCATTCTTTTTTTTCATTTTAATGGGACTTTTTACTAATTAAACACATGCAATTTTATTTTTTGTGAAAGAAAATGTGATTTGTTCAATTATGTGATTTTAAACAAATATAAGTGCTTGTTGGAATTTTTATTTTATTGAAGGAAAATATCTTTTAAATACAATACATAAGGTATATGTTCATATAAATTAAACCCTAGACTATATACATGAAAAATGTAATTTTCTATATTGGTATGGAATGTTTTAATTAAAATAATGCAATTTTTATTTGTAAAATAATTAATCAAGTAGCATTATTTTTATGAGACTAAGTATTTTTTTATTTGAGTAAAAAGATGGTATAAAGAAACTTTTCCAACTTAATTAAAATTATGATATTTATGAAAATGTGGTAACCTTGAGATATCACTATTTTTACAAAGTTAAATATTTAAATATTTTTTTTTTATCTGCTTGGTAAAGTGAGTGAGTGCCAAATTAATCAATTCTAATTAATTTTGTTATATTGATTATTTTGTGAGAAAAGAAATAGAAAAGGGTTATTATAATTTGTTTTATTTTATTTAAGATAATAAATGGAATGAATGTTTGGTAAATGACAACTAAAACAAAATGGGTGCAAGGGTAGATCTCCCTTGCACTGGGATGAGGTTGGGGCGAAGCAAATTTTAGGCCCCGAGGCGGTTAGGGAAGCCAATGAGGCGATTGAGAAAATTCTCCAAATGATGCTTACTGCTAGGAAAAAGAGCTATGCAGACCTTAAGAGAAGGGACATCAAGTTTTCAGTTGGCAAGTTTGTGTTAAGAGTCTCGCCAATGATGGGTGTTATGCGTTTTGGGAAGAAGGGGAAATTGAGTCCGAGGTTTATAAGTCCATTTGAGATTTTGGATAGAGTTTGACAAGTTGCATATCGTTTAGCACTGCCCCCAGCAATAGCTAAAATGCATAGCATCTTTCATACCTCGATGTTGTATAAGTACATGTTAGATCCCTCCCATGTTCTGAGTTATGAATTGTTATAGGTGAAGCAGGACATGAGTTATGATGAACAGCCAGAGCATATAATCGAAGAGAGAGTCAAGGAATTGAGATCCAAAAAGATTCCATTAGTTAAGGCCCTGAGGAAGAATAGTACGGAGAGAGAGGTAACATGGGAGTTGGAGGAAGACAAGAGAGAAAGATACCCTGAGTTATTTCGTAAGAAAGAATTTCAGAACAAAATTCATTTTAAGGAGGGTATATTGTAGCGCACCAAAAAATATTTATTTTATCAATTTGTGTGAATTATTTTATTATTAAGTGTTATGAATTTAATTTTATTGTTTAAATTGTTTGGTAAAAATTATGTGAATTAAAATTGATTTTATTTTATTTAATATTTTTATTTTGTGAGTTCTTGAGTTTTGGTTGTATGCACCAAGGTGTATGGTTCGTAGAAATGCACCCTAGCACTTATGTGTGTGCATGTGCATAATTTTCATGGTGAGCATGCATATTCTAGATTATTCTTCTATTTTAATATTTAGTTTTTATTTATTTAAGAAAAGGGACGTAACGTCTCGAATTTGCTATTAAGGCTGTGTTGAGTCTAGTTTTTATCATGTTTTGGTGATGTTTTTAGTAGTCTTTTATTTTTTTTTTCCTTCATTTAGTGCGGGTTTATGCTTTGTTTGTTTGTCTTTGTAAATATCAGGAAGAATTGAGCATGTGGAAGAAAATGCCAAAGAAAGGGAAGAAATAACCGAGTTTTCAATCATATTTTGATAAAGAATGGTTCTCAACACAATTTGGAAGTGTTGGTGAAATTTTGGGATGAAAACTTGAAGAATTGAGAAATCCCTTAAGAGCCACGGCATGAGCAAAGTGGAGCCGCGGCTAGGTGGGAAACAGAAGCAATGTTTTTAAGGAAATTCTCGGGCCGCGGCATGGCTAGGGAGAGCCGCGGCATAGATGGGCACTCTGCCCAGAAATCATTGATGCGGGCCGTGGCACGGCTTCAGAGGGCCGCGGCATTGAGAGGATCCTCTGCCCAGGAATTATGACACGGGCCGCGGCATAGTATATGTAGGGCTGCGACCCGCCTCTTTAAAAATCATAAATCCTAGGTTTTAAATGACGAAAAAGGAGAAGAAAAACATACGTACGGACGAAGGGAGAAGTTCTGGTTTTGAAGGCTCAAGCTTAGAGTATTTTTACATGTTTTTCTTCCTGATGTTATCTTTAGTTTTTGTTGTGATTAGTACTATGACTATGAACTAATTTTCTATTTAGGATGTTCAATTGAATCTCTGTTATGACCTAATGCCATTTAATTTCTTTCTTCTTCAATCTTCTTCAATTCCATATGACCTGTTCTTATAGATTTATTATTGATTGGCCATCTTTAGTCATATATATATGTTATTAAGTCAAAATCTGAGAAGTGAGATTTAATTCTGCTGTGGTTATATTTGACATAATTTTAATTTAGAACGAAAGTATCTGAATTAATTGTGTAACTGTTATTAAGTTGATTGAGATTAATGCTACCTTTGTGGTTCAATTTACCATAGAAATATAGGAAATTGTCACCTAGGTTGAGTTTATAATTCATAGTATGATTATAGGCTGCTGTATCAACTTGTTAATTGAATTAGGTAAAAATAAGAAGAATTAACACTTTGCATTAGGGAATAATAGGGAGGATAGTTGATGAGATTGAATATCCTAATTGTTTCTCAGTGATTAAATTAAAAGTTTTACTATTAGTTATTTATTATTTCTGCACTTTATTGTTTCTTTTGCTGTATTTTACAAAAATCAAGAATTTCAATTCATCAAATAGAACAAGAAATTAATTGACTGGTAATTGATAAATCAGTCCTTGAGGACGATACTTGGTTTTACCATTTTATTACGAATTTGCGACTGTGTGCACTTGCATAGCAAAATTATCGCAACAGGCTGAGTGCCTTGATTATTGTGCTAGGAGGGCATAACCAGATTTATATGTGGAATTAATTGAATATATGTACAATTATGCGGTATAAATGATTTATATGGTAATGTGAATATTCATGCATGTTTATGTGTATTAAATATGCATGCGGGCACATTTTTGTAAATTGGGGCATATTTGTAATTTTTGACCTATTGAGGGTATATTTGTATTATGTATGCGTTATAAGTGAGACCCCATTGTTATGGGGATATATTTGAGATGTGCAGTCCAAGACGATCCTAGTGAGCGGATTAGAGGAATAGTCACAACGGGGTTAAATTCCCAGCTCGGGGTGAGCGTAGAGGTATTTTAGTAATTTAGTACATTGACAAGGTTAATTGGGTAATGGGAATTTATTTGATGATTCTTTGGGTATGTTGGGAGTATTCAGGAATTTATAAGGCTACTAAAGGATTAGCAGGAAATGTGATATGAAGACGATTTCTCCCTTGGGAGCATTATGAGTAAGTTTTGATCAAGGGATATTTTGGTCTTTTTAGTCAAGGGATAGACTCAACCTTGGAGTAACTTAGCCACTTACAGACTTTAGGAAACTTTCAGAACTAAGTAGAACAAAATAAACACTTAGTGATCTCTCTCTCTCTCTCTTTCTATTTTCGGTTCTCTCCCTCTCCCTTGAGGCACTTAGGAGTTTATTTGAACTTTTGAAGAAGAAATCTTGGAGTTGAGGGCTTGGAAGTGCTCATAAAGTTGGGAAGTAAAGGAGTGCAGCTAGGGGTTTGAATTTTTCTAGCTAAGGTTATATCACTAAGGCTCGGGTTTAGGGATCGTGCTCGGGATAGCTTTTTGATCGGGGCTTGGAACACTGTTAATAATTATGAGTATGACTATTACTATAGGTGAGAATATGGCTATAAATGTATTTGAGAATATCTGGTAGAGCATGCTTGTTTATGTTGCATCTGATTGTGTGTTGTGTAATATATATGTGATTATATCTATTCTGAAGGCTGACCTAAGGGCGCTGGAGCCGATAGCAAGCGTGTGAAATGCAACCCGACCTAAGGATGTCGGGGTCGGCTATAAGACCAGAGGACTCGGCCTAAGGGTGTCGAGCCTGAATGTTATACAAATAAACAGAAGTGTGATTGCACTTAACTAACTATATTGATTGTTGAGATTTGATTATGTGTTTGATTGAGCAGGTTATTACTGCTAAGCTTATTGCTCATATCCTGTTGCTGATTGTATTTATCGATTTAAGTTTATTGTTTATATACTATTGCTCATTTGTATCTGTTTATTTAAGTTTTCTTACAGAGCCTTGGCTCACGGGTGCTATGTGGTGTAGGTAAGGGAAAGGTAACGTTGGACCAACCATGAGTTGGAGAGCGTCAACAGTGGTGTGTACATATGCAGCCTACTCGACCGCCACAGTTGGGATAGCTTGGGAGGAACTAGGGTTGAACCTCGCTTTGCCGCTTCGGACGACTAACTTGTACTTTATATGTCTTTTATCAGTTTGTAACTACTTTTGGGGATCCTGTGTATAAACTTAATATTTTTAATGGAAAATAATTACTTCGTTGACCAAAAATTTTAATACCTATCCTTGATTTAGTCTTCAATTACGCATTTACGTTTAAATGACTCTCTTAGCGAGTTAAGCACTATTTTAAACACACAGTGTGATGGTCTTGGCTAACCAGGGCGTTATAACTTGGTATCAAAGTAGTATAGGGTTAAGGGTTCTTGAAGACTGGCTTGGCACGTACACTCGCAGCTAAAGCTAAGCTCGACCCACGGTTTGGTGTCTAATAATGTGACTATGTGTTTAATTGTTTAAATTGAGCCTATGTGCCTTATCTGCATGCTAGAATAGAGAGCATGATGTATATAAATGTATTTTATGGGAGTAAGACTTGATAATTGATGCATGAACGTTATGGACTTGTGTCTTGGTATGCATATTGTATGTGACTATTGCATTGTTTGGCCCTGCTCGTGGTATAGTTCTGGATATGAATACCATGCCTAATAGGTTAAGTCAATGATTGCAGATATATTCTAAAGTTCTGTATCCAAGGAAGTCAATTGGACCAGGCATTGGTAATATTGGGGTTGTGGATGATAGTCGGGGCTAGAGACCTCCATTTGCCCCAGAGAATTGGCAGCAAATTCTTGTTGGCATGCAAACAAGATTGCAAAAGCATGAGGAATAGATTAGGTGGTAGAGACAGTGGGTTCCATCAAGGAACATTACTCCATATGTTTTGAAAACAATGGCACCAGTTTCGCTTCAACCTGAGGGTGGGAACATATGGGAATTACTGTATGAAAGATTCCAGAAGCCTTATCCTCCAATTTTCGAGGGAGGCTTGGATCCGTTCAGAGCTGAACAGTGGATGGGCATGATAAGCTCCATCCTTGACTATATGGGAGTGGTAAGCAATGATAGAGTGGCTTGTGCACATGTATGTTGCAGGAGGATGCCCAAGTGTGGTGGGAAGCGGTATCCTAGACCCGGAATGATGTCATGATGGTTTGGGAAGAATTTATACAATTGTTCAATGAAAGTTACTAATGTGATGTATTTCAAATTGTGAAGACCAATGAGTTTATGAACTTGGTTCAAGGTAATAAAACAGTGACAGAGTATGCCAATGAGTTTAATGGGTTGGCCGAATTCGCTTTTAATTTGGTACCAAAAGATATTGTAACGACCCAAATTTACTAATAAGGCTTAAGGGCCTTGATTAGTGTGCCGGGAGTGTTGGTTTTTATTGATCAAATAAGAGATTATACGCAGCGGAACAACAATCAAATTGTTAGATTAATCCCATAAGATTTCTAGATCTACTTCTTCACATGCTTATATATATTGAATCAAGAACATGAATAGAAAAATTACCTCAAGTCCTTCCTTGCTGCTATCTTTTCGTATGGCTAAATCCCCGAGATCTCACACCAAGATCTTCCAAAATGTTCTCAGGCACACAAAGAACGAGTGTGGGCTCGCTATACAAATAATAGGCAATAAACTATTTATCAGATGTTCTCAACACATGAGATCTGATAAAGTTTTGGACCTAGGTTTTGTGAAGAACAATGACTTTTGTTTATGTCACTGTTCTCTTTCTCTGAAAGAGATTCCTAGATATTTTTCTATCCCTGAAAAAATTACGTTCTATGAAAAACTGATATCCTATATTTAATATATCCTATATATTAAAATATTTGTTATTTTAAACAAACTCAAAATAACTTATCAGTTATCAAATTTTTGTTTAAATAATAATATTTTAATCATATTAAAATATCTCATTATTTATTTAATATTTAAATAACTAAAATTGTGGAATCAAGAGACTGAGTACACTCTCTTATGCGTGTAGCACAGTGCTTGTGCACTGTGCCACACATGTACCACATGCCTGTGATGGCATGTGATTTTTCCCAATTTTTATTATTATTTAAATACCAAAAATCCCAAAAATAAATTAATTATATTTTTGTTAAATAAAATAATTAATTAATAATTATGTTTGATACATAGAAAAATATTTTACTTATCACATAAGTCCTTTTTTGCCCATTTTTGTATTTACCTTTGTCAGTGTTTGTTTGAGCCATTTCGGGGACCATGGACCTATAACATTAAGCTCCAATAAATTGAAACTAAATAATTAAACTCTTTAATTATAATAGTTAATTTATTAATTCTGATATTACTCCACTATAAATTCAGAATTGCACTCTTTATGTTATAGATATACTTTTACATAAATCTTTTTCTTAAGTCGTCCATTGATATAACCATCTTACAATAGTTCAACCCTCTAATTAATTAGTTCATAAATTAGAATGGAAGAATTACCATTTAACCTTTCTAATTTACTTCTTATTCCTTAAGTACCATTAATTCACTAGTGAATAATTAATCTATAATCTAATTATAGATTTAAGCTCAAAATCATTTAGTTCCAGAATTAACCCTTAAGGGAACTAATATACGATCCATTAGGAAAGGTTAGATTCCGTATTGTTGATACATGTTCCTAGCCATCCATGATATTAAATCTCCAAAACAAAAGTCATTATCCTCATTCTTTGAAGAGACCTTAACGAATAAATCAAAAGATTTAATAAACATGAACAGGAGTTCATGAACACTCAGGATTTCGGTTGATCTATAAATGATCATCAGTTATGATATGAATTACAAGTCTTTATTATTAAATAGTTTTTGGATAAAGACTCTAATTCATATCGGTCCATGTCATATATAATCATATTATATAAAGCACCTTTACCAAGATGTCTTTCCACATCAATAATCCGAATCTAGATTATTTGTATCATTATGATACCCAGTAAACCATACTTACAACTCCAATTAAAGAATTCCATAACTTTAATTTGTCGTTGTTGACTATTTTTATTCATTCATGTGATCTTAATTCTCTCGTACTAATACAAGATCACATCCTCAATAATGAATATGGAATTTTTCTGATATTTGTAAAATTATTCAAACAATAATTTAACAATATAAATATAACAATAATAATAAACTATTGTATTTATTTATTCATTAAAAAAACAAATGTCTTTAGATGCTTTTAGGACACACTCCTAACAGAGAGGGCATAATTGGAATATATGTGATTTAATGATTTAAAGCATGTTATATGACTATTTGAATATTTGAGATGCGTGACTATGTGTATTAGTATGCATGTAGGCCCTGAATAGGTTAGAAGGGCATAATCGTAATTTTGGCCTGTTGCGGGCATAACTGTGTATATATGTGATAATTGTTGAGACCACATTATTATGTGGATATATCTGTGATCTGTGATTCGAGACGATCCTAGTGAGCAGATTAGCGAAAAAGTCATAGCGGGGATTTATACCCGGCTCGGGGCGAGCCTTAGGGTATAAATGGGAATTTAGAGAATATATTGGGGTTAATTTTCATAATGAGGAATATAATTGGTGATTAATTAGGTATCGGGAAGTAAGCGGAAAATGTTAGAGACACTCGAGGAATTAGCGGGAATTGGGTAAAATGACCAAAATGCCCCTAAGTTGATTAAAGGACTTAGGATTAAGGGGAGGGCATTATGGTCATTTGGCTTTTAAGAGATAGGTATTGCTGAGGCTTTATGTTAGTGGAAGTTGTAGAATACAATAGAAGTCTAAAAAGAAAGAAAAAGAAGGGAAGAAAAGAAAGAGAAAGAAGGGAAGGAAGGCAAGGTCGGTTTAGGTTTTTCCACCATTTTCTTGAGGTATTTTGGAGCAGAAACCCAGGGGAAACCAGGGTAAGCTTGAGGCAAGAGTTCTTGGTCTGACTTGAAGATTTGGCAAGGGTTTAGCAAGGATAGGCCATTTGGTTGAGGTAAGACTCTGAAGTTTCTTCAGTTCTGGTTTTTGATTTTTAACTAAGGTATCTAAGCTGAATTGATGGGGAATTCTAGGAAAGTTGGAGCTAAGGATAGAGGAAGAGAAAGCTAGGGAGGTCTAGAGGAAACTTAAGGTCGAACTTCCATCAAAGGTATAAAATTCTAAGCTTCAAACTTTGAAGGTTTGATTGTCTTTGCTGAGTTTCTGAGGTCTAGGAGCAACTATGGTGAATTTTGAGATTAGGGATGCATGTGATTGGGTTTTAAGTATTTGGGATGCTTGGGATGAGTGGAGTGTGTTAATAAGCTTGTTTTTAAGTTTGGTTGAGAATTGGAAGAGTTTTGGTAAGGGTTGGCTCGGGGAAATCGCAGAAAGGAAAAGTGCAGCATTGGCTGTCTGTGACTAGCGCTAGCCTTTCGGCGCTGTAGCGCTAGGCCAAGCGTTATGGGGGATGTTGGTTCTGCTTGTAGCGCTACCCTATTTCCAGAAAAGGGTTTTTGAGTTATTTTCAAGGGTTTTTGCCCGGGGGTTCGGGGTTCGATTCCACCACCCCGTTTGGTGGAATTGGGGCTTCCCGAGGGCTCGGGATTGGTCCCGAGGTTAGGTTTTGGACTTGAGGTTTGGTGATGATTCTAATCTATGGATGTGGCTACGTGTACGCTAGGGATCGAGAGGGATCATGCTCAGGGATCTAAGTGATCAAAGCAAGCGAATTTAAAGGTAAGAAAATTGCACCCGGTTATATGTTTGTGATGGGACTAAGAGCTCTCGATATCTGTATTATGTCAATGATGGTATTATGCCATGGGACATGTGATACCAGCCTAAGGGTGACATACACAATATTTGCACACAGGGCGCGGCTTGGCCACTGGTAGCCGAGGACAGCTTAATATTCACTGAGCTCGGTTTAAGCGGGCCGGAGTCAGTGGGATAACGGAGGGTGTGGCCTGAGGGCGCTAACCCTAGTTATCATTTGTGATTTGGTGTATGATATGAGTTGATATGTTTAGTATGCTGAATACTTGATTATTCTGAATGTTTATATGGTTGAGAATATGTTATGCAATATGAGATTGGATTGTCTGTTGACTGCTTATGCTCTGTTATTGTGTTTTCTTGCTGGGCCTTGGCTCACGGGTGATACGTGGTGCAAGTAAAGGCAAAGGCAAGTTAGACCAGTCCTGAGATGGAGAGCTGCGGGGCTGAATGTACATAGCCAGCTGTTCGGTTGCTTTGACCCAGGAGTGGATCAGGACAGGGAACGCTGAACTGTCTACTTTACCTTAGTACGGCTAATATTGTATTTAAATCGCAAATCTTTTGTAAATGGTTTTAAACCTATTATTTTGGGATCCCGTGTAAACAGGAAATGTTATTTATAAGAAATGTGACTTTTAAGACCAAAATCTTTTAACCCTAGTTCCATTATAGTTTCAGTAACACGATTTTAACTAAATGACTTGATTAGCGAGTCTAGCACTTTTATAAACACACATTGTAACGGTCTTGGCTATCCAGGGCATTACAGATATGGCCTGGAAGGAACGATTCATTCAAGGATTGAACCCTGGGGTTGCCCACAGACTTAGGATTGCTTTAGTACAGGAGATTTCTACCTACGCTCAGGCGGTAGGGAGGGCCCTTGCTATAGAGAATGCAGGAGATGAGATATAATGTGAGAGTGTCGTAGGGCAGAAAGCTCTGACAATGGTATTCCTATGTGTGGGATCAGGTAGGGACAGAGGCCTTAGTAATCAGAAAAGAAAGACCCCTGAAAGTTCTACTACTCCTGGTCCTGACAGAAGGGGTCATAGTATTCATGGTGGTCACCAGGGCGGCACCGAGGTCTGGAGAAGTTCTCCAGTATGTGCCAGGTGCAAGAGACATCATCTGGGAGAATGCCAAGAGAAGGAATGTTTTCAATGTGGAATGGTTGGGCACTTCAAGAATGATTTCTCAGATCGAATAAGGGAGAACCAATCCGTCTCGACGCAGTAAGAACCTGAGTCTAGTTCCTCGGAGGTGGCAGGTCAGCTTTCTAGTTCTCATTCTTTTATATTGTGCTGAATGAATCTAGTACTATGTATCTCTGAGAGGAGACATAGATATGTGGAACATGCTATATGATTGTTACGTTATGGGGCTTGAGATTTTAGTGTCTGCCAAGGGAAATTGGTAATTTCCAGGAGATGGGTTAGAGTATTACTGGTAGAAAGTTAGTAGTAATAATTGATTGAGCTGTTTATATGAGGATTTTGGTATGATCCTGAGTATGGATTAGTTTTCCAAATAAGGGACAACCATGGACTGTAAGAAAGGGTTGTGACTTCTGAGTTTGAAAGGATAGGACCCGGTTGCATTTACGGGATGCCTAGCTATTGTTGTAGGTATTACTAGGGTTATATCAGTTAGACAAGATGAAAATTGGATCGGCTAGTGAGGTTTTAGATGGGTTTACAAGGATTCCCTGGGATCATTGTCTCGTCAAGGAATTGAGTGTGCTACGGGATTAAGGCAGGGATAGAACCAATATCAGAGACATCATGAAGAATGGCACTAGCTTAGCAGAAAGAATTAAAGGTTCTATAGGAGTTATTTGACTTGAGGGTTGATCAGACAAAGCATCTCATCATGGGACATGTCAACACCATTTTTTAAGAAGAAGGCCAAGTCTACGAGAATGTATACCGCATATGGATAGCCAAATAAAGTAGTTGCCAAGAATAGGTGTCCATTGCCAGGGATGGATGATTTATTTGTCTCATTGTAGGGTAGGATAATGCTATCAAGAATTGACCATCGATCTGGTTATTACCAACTGTGGATCAAGAAAAGAGACATTTCTAGAATTACCTCTCGCACCAAGTATGATATGATGGGTTTTTAGTGAAGGCTCTTGAATTGACCAATGCTCTAGCAGCCCACGTAAATTCAACAAGTAGAGAGTACAGGGATGATTTGGACAAGTCATATCTAGATCGATAGAGAATGTTTTGTACTACTTTTGGTTAGAAACAGAGCACAAGTAACATTTTTGCTGATACTACCGAGGCTGAGGAAGTGGAGATTACAGGTTAGGTTCCGGAAGGGATAGTTTCAAATTTCTCCATATGATATTCAAGGTCACATTATGGGAAGTGATGGGATTGTGTCTGTTTTAATTAAGATAGAAACAATAAGGAATTGTATAAAGGAACGTTTTAGAGGTTAGAAGCACAGTGGAGTTGGTATGACACATCGATTTTTACTTGAAGCATCTTCGAGGATTGCCATACCCGTCACTGAAGTAACGTAGGAACCTAAAGTTTGTCTGAATGGATAGTTGTCATCTGGATATTCAAAAGTTGAAATAAAATTTTATTAGCATGCCATGGTATTAGAATATGCATGTGATGGACTAATAGTGAAGGACGGTGCGATGGACACTAACCTTGCTTAAAACGTGGAGTTATAGTGAGGTGCATCAAGGACTAGGGTGTGCCCGTGTATAAACTCAAAGGGTGATTGATCGTGTTTCACAATGGATAAAGGAATAAGAACATAGATGTTCTACACAGGACTTTGAGTTGACAGTAATGCCAGATAGCCACGGTTGGAATGAAGTGACGACACTTATGGAAAAGAAGTGCGTGCACTAGCATAAAAGTTAAAGCGTTTTGTCACCCATAGGGGGGGTTGACCATGAGACAAAGGCACTAGTGGGAACTAGTGAAGGAATCACATTGAAATCCTTTATTACTCAGAGAAAATGAACATGGAAGCTGACATCATGAGTTAGAAAGGTTTGTGCCAGTTGTATGATTTGCGATGGATTATAGTAAAGTCAGATGAGGTAACGACCGGGATTGGTATAGAATCTGTGATTGATAATTGGCAGATATACCTCTATGAACAATGAAATATGGAAAGAATATCTTGAAGGAATGGTTAAGAATCCTACCATTTTAGCATGGATAGGTTAAGATATGAGGATTGGATGAGTGATCTGATGGATACTGGCACCGAGGGGGAGATTATGGGTGAGTCTTATACTACCCCTAATAATTGTTGTTTCCAGGAAGTTTGAATGAGTGTTAAGGCCTAAAATTTGTATATCGGGAGGCACACCCTAATTCTTTAACAAGTAAGGAATAATAATCAGAAGCCAAAAAGGCTATTATGACTCTAGGGTATCCTAGAGTTAGTATGGAGGGGTATAAGTATGAACCATAATGGTGGATCACCTCAAATTACAGGTGAGAAGAGTGTATACAAGAAGTTGTGACTTGACATATTAGGTTGACACACTCTGGGTTGTGTGAGCGAGATATCATAAGAATGAGTATGCACGAAGGGAGATTGTACATCTCTTTGGGACACCAAAGACGATAGTGTCGGAGTGAGACCCGTTATTTCCCAAGTTCTGGAACAGGGTCTTAGAGGGCGGTGAGTATAAGATTGGAATTTTGAATTATTGGTTACCTTCAGACTGACTGACAACCTGAGGGAATGGCTCAGACTTTAAGCATTTTTACCTCGAGTATGTAAGTTTTCAGGACAGTGAGGAAAATACGTTCCCTAGAATGGACTATTACGGTGATGAATACCAGTTGATGGCCAAAGTGACTCTGAATAAGATATTGAAAGATAGGAAATGAGAATTTCCTATTCTAGGGAAATGAGATGAGAGACAGGAAGTATTCTGGTTTAGAATTTGTTTGGACGATCAATGAAGTTATTAAGGATTGTTAGAGTAGGAGTGTATGATTTATCGAAAAGACATAGGAGTTCACAAATTTAAGTATGGAAACGTGGAGTTCCAGCATTTGAGACTTTGTACATCTCCGAGTATTGTGGACTAAAACTGATAAGATAGTTTGGGAAAGAAAGAGCAGTTTTGACTCTAGATTTTATAGACTTGTGAGATCCTAATAAGGATTAGGCCAAGGGCCTATAGATTAGTATTATCCCAACATAGGTAGAGTCTCATAAGGTGTTATTGGTGCCAATGTTACGGAAAGAGGTGTTGAGTACTACCCCTGATTGGGTGAAGAGACCCTGGAATTTCAATTGGATTTATTGTGTAAGGAAAAGCTAGTGGAAATCTTGGATAAAAGAGATAAAGTCTTACAGAATAAGAATGTCACTCTAGTGACGGCATTACAAGAGATATCAAGGTAAAGGACTTGACCCTAAAGTTATAGTTGAATTTGCGGGATTAGTATCCCGAGATGTTTGAATAAATTTTGAGGACGAAATTTCGATAAAGAGGGGATAGTTGTAATGTCCCCAATTTGCTATTAAGACTGAGTGCCTTGAATATTGTGGCAGGAGGCCATAATCATATTTATATATAGAATTAATTGAATATATGTGTGATTATGCGGCATAAATGATTTATATGGTAATGTGAATATTTGTGCATGTTTATGTGTATTAAATATGTATGTGGGCCCATTTTTGTAAATTGGGGGCATATTTGTAAATTTTGACCCATTGAGGGTATATTTGTATTATGTATGCCTTATGAGTGAGACCCCATTGTTATGGGGATTGTTGACGCGGTTTTTTGCCAACAGTGTATTAAGTAGGTAGATTAGTGCCAAATTATAAACCGTAATGAAATAATAAACACTCTCTCGAACATACACAACTTTTACGTGGTTCAGTAGTTAAAATCCACCTAGTCCACGAGTCAATATTATTATTTTTCTCTCTCAATTTCTGCAGAGTTTTGGTAACACAAAAATGGTCGTCCCCTTCCCTGTCCACTATTCCTAGTATTTATAGGGGAATTTCATGATCAGGTTTGGGTAACCACGTGAATAAACCGCATGAATAAATAAGGTATCTATTTAATGCAGATTATTCCCATTTACATTGAGATGTGATTTGATAACATAATAGAATATACATTTATTATATCAGATAATAAATTATATATATGTGATACAACCTGGGCATTAATGAGCATATAAGGTGTCTTCGAATCTCTTGGGATCCTTTAGTATGCGTTCTGTCCAAGTTTCCATTAGCTAAATATCTCCCCTGAGCTCGTGTTCAACAACTATCTGAACCCTAGCTCGTAGTAAGTTCAGAGCGCCCAAAGTTGGGTCTGGTTATTATAAGTCTCGAACTCAATTGTTATCCTGAGAGGCGATCTAATAATAACCTGTGTATGGTGTTGTCATGCCCCCAAACTCGAGCTATTCACATCACTATTAGCCAGATATTCTACTTGGTTATTTTTTCACATATTCATCTGCCAGCTGTATCCAAGTTGAGTAATTGAACTCGTGCTAATTATAGGGTACAACATTTGCCCCCCAAGCTTCTGCTCATGCTTGATGTCGTCACTTTCTGACATGCACAGTAGGGGCATTTAGGCTTCTGTCATGTAAAATCGTGTCTGCCCACTACTCAAGTACTGGACATGTGGCTTCCTGCAATTGGCATCCATTCAGGTTTCGAGGACTGTGAAAACTGTCCTGTCAACTTTTTGCTACCATATGGTTCATTAAATCTAGGACTTTTGATCTTGAGTTAACCCAATCAGATGTCCTGAATTATTCCCATAGTTTACATATAAATAGGGCGATCAGGCCTGAATCTTGCCACATTTGCATTAAACAAGTTTCCTTTAAAAGACAAAGTGTCCTTTTTCTCTCAAACTCTTCCCAAAAAACATCATTGCCTTTCAGAATTTCAGAAGCTTTCAAGGATCTTCCTATGGACATATCAACATCCTCTTTGGACGAACATATAATCTGTAAGCATTTCCTCACCTGGTTTGAATTTTTTCAATTCTTTATTTTCCGGTGAGTTTTTTTTACTTCGAAAAATGCTCTTTGCTCAATATTGTTTAGGCTATGTCTGAGTGTAGATAGGAAATAGGGTTTGATTTATGCTAAATGAAGGAAATCAGAATTTTTTAGAAATAAGGTACTCATAAAAAATGGGCATATTTTCTAGGTTTTTCTGAGAAAATTCTAATGGTAAATCGGTTTGTATACATGTTTGGGGTGTAGAAGCCGAAGGGCTTTTAGTTTTATTTCTGGGTAGATTAAAGGTTACGATTCCTTAGGTAGTTTTGCATTAAACCCCTTTCAAAAGGAAAGTAGTGGGTCTAAAAGATCTGACATACGAATCCCGAAGTATCTGGAAATTTTAAGAAATCGAGGCACGTGGCCTAGGACCACGCGTTGAGACTAGGACACAACTTAGCTCATATAATTTTTCAAAGCTCAAAAGTAAGCCACTTAAACCTTTGAACTTTTGTACCTCGACAGCCGTAGCTAAAAACCATCTTAGGTTTCCTACTAATAGGTTGCTTTATCGTCAGGCGATCTGAAAAATGGCACCGGCAAAGAAGAATGTCACGAGCTCCTGTACTCAGAACAAAAATAAAGGCAAGTAGGCTGCCTCTGAGTCTCCCATTCCTCTCTTCATTCTTGTGGTGGAGAGAGAGATCGTGGTCGACCTTAACACATTCTTTGAGGCCAAGCACATAGTCTCCCAGATAATTACTCAGGGCGCGTATGCCCTTGGTTTTAGGCAGTACATAGATGAGTCCAGCCCCGAGGAGGGACTTGAACCCCCTAGGATCTAGGAGGTCATTGCTTTAGATTCTCCCATACCTTCGTTAATCCCGGAATTAGAGGTTGTGCCTAGCCCGGTCAATACCCCTGAGCTGATCGTAATAGATTCCTCCCCTAGCCCAAAGGGTAAGATTCTTGCTCTTCTTCTTGTGTTTACAATACTTTAGAATAATTACTTCTGTGAACTGAATCCTCTGCACACTCTTTTTTAGGTGAAGAGATGGAACTTGCTGGAGCTCCAGATTTGAGGGGTGCTTTTAAGGCCGGTAGGATTGGAGCTGATCCCGTGGTGAAGAGACCTAGGGTGACCAAGAAAACAGTTCTGAGTATGGGAGGTACCACCAGATCCCCGTCTAAGGTCAAGGATGCCCGCACTGCTCAGGAGCAGCCACCAAGAGAACTTCCCCCAACTCCGGTAACAACGGTTACCATCCAGCGAACTCCTCCTCCTCCTCAACACATACCTCCCTCAAATCCTCAAATGATCCAAGGTGAAGCTCCCACTATCTAGATCCCTGTCAAGCCACACGATCTAGATAAGATCCCTGAGGAATTTTGGGGTATTTTGTACAAGACGACAAGCCAAATGGTCGGCCATGCTTATAGAGCCAGCGCCAGAGATTTAAGGGCCATTTAGGAGCGTAGTCCTGAGGACGTCCTCGAATCTTCCATGGGGATGAACTGTACTGTGAGTCCCTTTCACTCTCCTAACCTTTTCTTTTTCTTTACGTTTTTTTTTTCTTTTAAAATTATTCTTGACTTGCATCATTCTTCTGCGATCTGTCATGGCCCAATATCGAGGCATAGCTCGCATTAAAGCCAGGGAGGAGGAACTTTGAGCTTCCCTGGGTGACGTTCAAGAGAGCGATTAGGCCACCAAAGCTGCCTTGATTTCTTCTAAGGAGGGCGAGGGGTCTGCAAAGGCCGCCCTATCCACCTCCTAGGCTCAGGTCGTAGAGGCGAACCGTTGTGCAGATCAGCTTCAGGCTGAAACTGAAGACCTCAAGAAGAAGCTGATCGAGGCCGAGGTTAAGACCAAGGAGGAAGCTGCTGAGTCCTCATCTCAAATGGAATAGATGCTTTACCATTTTTGGGCCTTCAACTAGGACAGGAACTTTTGTTTCATGCAGCTCGAACTCTGGGATCCGTATCTTGCTCTGTTCAAGATTCGGTTCTCACAGGAAACCTCGAAAACTGGCGAAGCTTCTGGAGCGGCAAAGGGTTATGGTAAGGATGTGACTTCGCTAGAGCGAGCGGATGAAGCTCAATGATTTGTTTTTTCACCCTTTATTATTATTTTTTGAACTATTGTAACAGCCCCTTGGGACCAAAACAATTGCCTACAAGCTTAGGTCGAGGTTTTTTCTCCTCGGGATGACAATATATTTTTGAATATACACCTAACTTGTGATCTATTTGTGTTTCCCTCAGTTTATTATTTTCTCATGTTTATGAATCCTTAGACTCTTGTACATTCGAAATATTAGGGATTGACTTTTAGATTGAGATAGATTTTATCGATATCTTAGTTGTATCCAAGATTTTTCTTTCTTATTTACGTCATACCTGTTAGGATGAGGCCTCAGACGATTTTTAATAAACATAATAGCATTATTCCTGTTAAAAATCAGGCCTCGCACCTGGTCATATCCAAGGTTTTTATTAATCATAATAGCATTATACCTGTTAGAAATCAGGCCTTGGACCTGGTTATATCCAGTATTTTTAATAAACTTAATAGCATTATACCTGTTAGAAATCAGGCCTCGGACCTGGTTATATCCATGCTTTTAGTGATATCTCAAACTTAGTTTGCGTTAGGTTTATTGAAAACTTGAGCTTTAAAAAGCCATTGAATAATCAATTTCTCCAAACTCCTAAGTTTTTAATCCTTATCCGAGTAAGTTGAACTTTCTCAAAAACTCTCCTTGGTTATGTGCCCCCCAAGGATCTAGAACGTATAAACGTTCTTGGTTGCTTTTACAACGTGAGATCGTAATAATAAAACAAAGAAGTAGTTATTTAATAATCCAACTGTTATTGAATTGAAATTGCTTTTATAAATAAGCCTTACATAAACAGTAATACTATCGATAATAATTTATAAATGGAGGGCGTTCAAGGTTCGTGGGACCATTTCCCCATTTAGCCAGGCTAGCTTGAAAGTTCCTTTGCGTAGGACCTCTACGATCTATTGCGGTCCTTCCCAGTTCGGGCCTAACACACCATCCTTGGGATCTTTACTCTCCAAAAAGACCCTTCACAAAACCAGATCGCCTAATCCGAGTCTGCGTCCCTTGACCTTTGAGTTGAAATAACAAGTGATCTTCCGTTGATAATGGGCGAGCTGTAACTGCGATGCCTCTCATTTTTCTTTGGTCAGATCGAGGGATGCCCTAAGCAACTTGTTGTTATGATCTTCATCAAATGTCCTTTGTTTGTGAGTAGTCATCATTGCTTCAATTGGAAGCATAGCCTCGCTTCCAAAGGTTAGGGAAAAGGAGGTATGTCCCGTGGAGGTTCTATGCGAGGTCCGATAGACCCAGAGTAGTTGTGGGAGCTGCTCGGGCCATAATCCTTTGGCTTCATCTAATATTTTCTTCAAGCTTGTCTTCGGGGTCTTATTTATAGCCTCGGCCTGCCCATTGGCTTGTGGGTATGCTACCAACGAGAAAATCATGGTTATGCCATATTTTTCACTATCAAACTGCGTTCTGTTGTTTGACACGATCTTTTTAGGGAGTCCAAATTGACATATGATATTATTCACAATGAAATCCAGGACCCTCTTCGAGGTGATGGTTGCCAGAGGTTCAGCCTCTACCCACTTCGTGAAATAATCGATTGCCACTACTGCATACCGAACCCCTCCTTTTATCATCGACAGGGAACCTAACAAGTCAATTCCCCATGCTGTAAATGGGCAAAGGGATGAAATCATGGTTAGCTCGACTGGAGCAGCTCGGGCAACTATGGCGAAACACTGGCATTTGTTGCACTTTTGCACATACAAGATCTAGTCCTTCTTTCAAGTGGTCAAAAAATAGCCCTATCTCAGTACCTTCAGAGCTAGGTTTTGCCCCAACATGATTCCCGCAGAAGCCTTCGTATATTTCTTGTAAAATACTTTTTGCTTCCTCAGGCAGAACACATCGTAGGAGGGGCAACGAAGGACCTCGCTGATACAAGATTCCTTCAATAATTACATACTGTGGAGCATGATAAAGCAGTTTTCTTGCGACTTTTCTATCATCAGGTAGCTTTTCGGCCGTGAGGTATTCCATTATGGTAGTCATCCAGGTCGGTCTTATGTCAATAATTCCAACCTCCATCGTTTCTCCTATTACACTCGGGCATTCAAGGAACTCAACCGGAACTACATTCAATGTTTCGGCCTCTTTGGTGGTAGCGAGTCGAGCCAGAGCATCAGTGTTGGAATTCTGCTCGCGGGGTATCTGCTCAACGGAGCTAAACTCAAATTCAGACAACTCTCCCCTTACCTTAGGCAGGTAGGCCGCCATCTTGAGGCCCCGAGCTTGGTACTCCCCCAATATCTGGTTTACCACGAGCTGGGAATCATTATAGCATTGGATGGCTTTCGCCTTCAGCTCTTTCACCACCCTTAGCCTTGCCAATATGGCCTCATACTCTGCTTCATTATTGGATGCTTCAAACCCGAACCTAAGAGCTATATGGAACTACTGTCCTTCAGGTGAGATCAAGATTATCCTAGCTTCCGATCCATTCTCATTTGACAATCCATCAATGAAGATTTTCCTTAATTCCTGCACTGGCTCTCTTATCAGCTCATCCTGAAAACCAGTGCACTCAGCCACAGAATCAGCAAGGGCTTGCCTCTAGATTGTTGTTCATGGCATGTATAATATCTCGAACTGGCTAAGTTCGATGGCCCATTTTAATAGACGTCCTGACGTTTCAGGCTTTTGCAACACCTGCCTTAAAGGTTGGTCAGTTAAGATGTTAATATAATTGGACTAGAAATACGGCCTGAGCTTTCTTGAAGCCAAAATGAGACAGAATGCCAGTTTCTCTATCAGTGGGTTCCGTTATTCAGCTCTGAGAAGCCTCTTGGTTACTTAATATACAGGTTTTTGCACTCGGTTTTCTTCTCAAACTAACATGGCACTGACTGCATTCTCTGTCATGGTCAGGTCAAGAAACATACACTCTCCAGACGTCGACTTTGATAGTATGGGGGTTTCAGCTAGATACATTTTCAGATCATGAAATGCATATTCGCATTCTTCGGTCCACTCAAATTTCTTGTTTTCCCTGAGCAAGTTGTAGAATGGTAGACACTGGTCAATGGATTTTGAAATGAAGTGGTTTAGAGCCGCCACCTTTCCAGTCAGGCTTTATACTTCTTTATGCGAACTGGGCAAAGGCATTTCTAGTAGCGACCTAATTTTTTCCAGATTCACTTCTATCCCCCTTGTGTTGACTATAAACTCTAGAAACTTTCCTAACGCAACTCTGAAAGTGCACTTCTAGGGATTCAGCTTCATGTCAAACTTTCTCAGTATGCCAAAACATTCTTCCAAGTCTGATACATGGTTATTAGCAGTCTTTGATTTGATGAGCATATCATCGACATACACCTCCATGTTTCCCTTGATCTGGTTAGCGAACATCTTGTTGACTAACCGTTAGTATGTAGCCTCGCCTTTTTTCAGCCTAAATGGCATAACTTTGTAGCAATATACGTTATGCTCAGTCATGAAACTGATATGCTCTTAGTCTGTAGGGTTCATCGCGATCTGGTTATATAAATAATACGTGTCCATAAAAGACATGAGCTCGTGACTAGCCCTGGCGTCTACCAACTGATCAATTCTTGGTAGTGGGAAACAGTCCTTAGGATAAGCCTTGTTGAGGTCGGAGAAATCGATACAAGTTCTCCACTTCCCATTTGGCTTCGAGACTACCATGGGGTTAGCAACCCAGATCGGGTATTTTGCTTCCTTAATAAACCCGCATTTTAGTAGACGAGCTACTTCTTCTTCTAACGCTTCAGCTCATACTGTCCCCAAAAGCCTCCATTTTTGGGACTTTCCAGGCACGCTCTTGTCAAACTTTAAGGTATACATTATTATACTCGGACTAATTCCCACCATATCCTCGTGCAACTAGGAAAAAACATCCAGGTTCTTTTCGTAGAAACTCGACCAGCTCCTTCTTCATTTTGTCTTCAAGATTTTTCCCAATCTTTACAACTCTTGAAGGTTCTTTCGAGTCGATGTTTATTTCCTCGAGCTCTTCTATTACTTTATGCTTAGAACTGTCTTCGCCTATCCGCAAATCATTATCACCCCGTTGGGCGACCTCACCATATTCTTCTCGAGGTTCTTCCATCCCACATGTGACTTCCACCCCTGGGAGTCCTCACCTCCCTTACTTATGACAATTGCTTGCTGCCCGGGTTATGATTTTCCCTTCATAGAAATTCTATAGCATTCTATGGCGGCAAGCTGGTCTCCTCTTACGGTGCATATCCTCGAGGTTGAGAGGAATTTCATTGCTAGGTGTCGGATTGAAGTGATGGCTTCAAAGGCCATCAGTGCAGGTTGGCCCAGAATCGCACTATATGCGGTAGGACAATCGATTACCATGAACTCGAGTATTTTAGAGACAATTCTTGACTCATCTCCCAATGTCACTACTAGTACGATTGTCCCTATGGCTGCTTCTCCTTCACCCAAAAACTCGTACAGAGTCATTGAGGTCGCCTTCAAATCGGATACGGACAATCCCATCTTTTCCAGGGTGTGCCGGAAAAGTAAATTTATGGAACTTTTGTTATCCACTAGTATTCTCCGTACCCTTCAGTTAGTGAGTTGCACGGTTACCACCAGCAGATCATTGTGTGGGAATTGGACGTGGCTAGCATCCTCTTCCGTGAAAATGGTTGGTTGTTTTTCCAACCGCTGTTTTTTTATAACTGTTGCTCTGAGACAAACTCCACATCATTATGAGCTTTCAACTCATTGATATACCTCTTTTGGGCCCTGCTACTCATGCCTGCTAAATGAGGTCCTTCGGCAATAGTGGTTATATCTCCTCCTACTACCGGGGGAGGGTTGACCTGATTCGTCTGAGCTCTCGGTTGACCTATCAGAGATTCTGGAACTGGCTGAGGATTTTGCCTGGCAGGATTGATTGGGAACTACCCAATTTTGGGCGTACTGGGCTAATGGTCCAACTCAAATGAGAGTCTCAATTTCATCCTTCAACTGCCTGCAGTCATCAGTGTTATGACTGATGCCATTGTGGAATTGGAAAAACTTTGAAGGATCTCTCTTCGCCCTTTGGTGCCTTAAAGGTTCTAGCTTTTTCCATGGGAAGCGATTAAAATTATCCAGGAAAATATGCTCCCAGGTGTCTATTAGGACGGTGTAGGTGGCGTAAATGGGCTTGAATTTCTCCACAAACTTGTTCTTCTTCGTCCCATTTTGGTTGCCCTCACCATTCCCCTTCCTCTTGTTATTTTCCCTTTGGTTATTCTGGATAACGGGTTCAGCCGAGCTGCAACATCCGTCACCGCTCCAATGGGTTGGACAGGGGCATGGTTGGTTCCTGTGATAGAAGCTAGTGTCTCCTCCAGGTTTATTCACTCCTGAGCTTGGGCTAGAAATTCGTCTACGCTTTTAACTCCTTTTTGTTGGAGTTCTTGCCACAGGTCACCTCCCACCAAGATTCCTGTTCTTATTGCCATGAGCCTTGAGCTATCATCAACATCCCTAGCTCGTGCAATATCATTGGAAAATCTATGAGGTATGCTTTTAATGTTTCACCAAGCTATTGCTTTACATTGGCCAATGAATTGGCTTCAACATGAGCTGCCTGTGAAGCTCGGAATACTCTTTTAAACCCAAAAGAAAATTTCTTCCACAAGCTTATCGAATGCTTCTTATACTGTTTAAACCAATGTCTGGCAGGTCCGACCAGAGTTGCAGGGAACAGGATGCATCTTAGATCGATCCCGACATTGTGGGCCATCATCATTGTGTTAAACTACCCGAGGTGATCAGACAGATCTGCGTTTCCATCAAATGTTGGCATGTGCAGCATCCTAAAGCCAATAGGATATGTAGCCGTTGCGATGTTTGGAGCAAAAGGTTCAAGCTCCTCATCTGAGTCACAATAATCCTTTCCCTTTCCAGATAAAAGTCTTTTCATTTGCTCTTCCATCAAAGCCAATCTTTCAAGGGTTTGGTCCTTGGTCCCTAGGTTAGCTAGTGAATGTTCAATAGCTCCTATCCTATTATACACATTTGATGGGTTGTTGTCCCTCCAAGATCGAGCTTGGTTAAGCGGGACATTCCCATTGTTGCGTACAATGGACGGACCTCCCTCATGCTGAGTATAGCTAACATCCTCATTCTGAGCTTGATACCTTATTTGTGAGTACAAATGATCGTGCAGGTCGTGTAACGCCCTACTTCCTTAGAGCCGTTACTAAGTGAGTTTTGAAGGCGAAATAGTGTGCAATGAACTCGCTAACCGAGGTTTTGAGCAAAAGTGTGACTAATTAAAAGTTAAGGCTGTAATCTTTGAAAATGCGTCGTTTCATTAAAACTTCTATCATTAAACATTTGGGATCCCAAAATAAGGTTTGAAAACTGATCATATCTTGAAATAAGGTTACAGTTAAGAAATCATAAAATCATAGATTATTACAGCCATTTTCGAATAAACCCCCAACCAAAGCAGTCGGGCAGGCCAAACATGTACGCGTCGCTTCACGCTCTCCATACTCATGGTTGGTTGACTCAGTCATTGCCCTTACCTGCAACACAGAGCACCCGTGAGCCGAAGCCCAGCAAGAAAACTCATGCAGAACATAACATATGCAATGTATACAGTTTATCATAACAGATAATCCACAATAAACAAGTCAATCATTAGACTAAGCAAACACGGCCAAGCCGCCCCAGAGCCTTACCGAAGCCTGGGGTATCGGTTCTCACCGCGAGGATAACTCATGTATCCCTTGGGTCCCACCCTGAATATAGCATATCACATGTATCCACCGGGCCCCGCCCTGATTATAGCATCCCATGTGCTAGGTGTTACTTTCGGCCCACGGCCGCCCCGGCTTACGCCTTACTCGGCCCACGGCCGCCCCGGCTTACGCCTTACTCGGCCCACGGCCGCCCCGGCTTACGCCGTACTCGGCCCTTGCCGTTCATTTCATCATAATCACACATATAGTACATTTGAAATAATCATTCACACACATCATGATTCATTTAAGGTTAAACATTTGCACATAATACAATCTGGGGCCATGCCCTAACCTCGGGTGTTATAGTTTTCTTACCTGTATTCCGAGCCTCCTGATGCACTAAAGCCGCGAGCACGGTCCTCTAGCACGAGCCTCACCAACAACCTAGTCACAACACACAAGAAACATCCCTCAATACTAATCAACCCAAAACCACTTCCCGGGACCAATCCCGCACTCTCGGGACCTCTAAAACCTTAAAACAACACCCTGGAGACATCCCCCGAACCCCCGGAGCAAAGGCCTAAAATTGCCAAAAATGTGAACCTGAAATTTGCCTTGTGCCGCGGCACACATCAGTCAGGGACTCCCTCGCCGCGGCACGAAAAACCTGTGTCGCGGCACGCCTTCGCAGACCCAGAATTCTGGGTTTTTCCCCTGCATTTTCTCCGAGCTAAAACCTCCCAAATCGTCCCAAACTCACACCCAAGCTCCAAAACCAACTCAAAACTCCAAATAGACCATACATCAACCCATAAACATCATAACCCAACTCAATAACACAATCACACTCAAAATCACCCATTTGATTCCAAATTTCAGAAAACTCAAACCCAAAGGCCAAAAACACAACCCAAGCTTGACAAACCTAAACCATGGCTTCAAAATCTTAAACCACAACAGAAAAGAAAGCCCAAGGATGTTTAAAACTCTTACCTCAATCAAGAATCCAACCTTAAGCTTCCTTGGTTCATCCCCTTAGTCTTCAAGTTTCAGCTCCCTTCTTCTTCTTCATGCCCTAGCTTTTTCCCTCTCCTTCTTCTTCTCTTCAAATTATCAAAGCATCAAATGACCAAGCCCCAAACCGTGTACCCCTTAATACCCAGCTGCCATATATCCAATTCCCAGCCAAATGACCATTTTACCCCTCCTTGCCTATCCTTTCCCAACTAACCTCAAGGGCACTTAAGTCCTTTTACTTCTATTTCATTTCTACCATTTTCTATCTAGAACTTGTTACTCTCAGTAGTAACTAATGGTTACCCAGGTTACTCAATCACCAATAACCATTACCCGCTAAATCTCAATCTTAGCCATAAAATTCCCGAAGTACCCCTAGGCTCCTCCCGAGCCGGGTATAGAAATCCCGTTGTGACTCTTAAGTTAATTTTCTCTCTAGGACCGTCTCGGCACGTGCATCACAATAATACCACCACACTCACGTGGTACAAATCACGGAATACAATTATCACATATATGCCCTCAGCGGCTAAAATTACAATTATGCCCTTCAAACACAATCAGGGCCTACATGCATACTAATACACATAGTCATGCATCTCAGATAAACAATTAGTCAAATAACATGCTTTAAATCATAACCATGCATTTAACTCATAAAATCACACATAAATCCCAACATGCCCTCCTGGCACACTAATCAAGGCCCTTAAGCCTTAATAGCGATTTTGGGTCGTTACAGGTCGGGCTGTGGATCATATCAAGGACTTTGGGCTGAACTCAAGTGATTTCTCAGGTCGCTCTCGGACCTGCCTTCATGGCGGCTCTCCATCTAGTGAATTCTGTTTGCAAAACTTATGACTCGCGGTTGAGATCGAGGACCTAGGTTCTCAGCACGCGTTCGTGGGGCGTAAGTATTTACAGACGTCAGAGGATTTCTCCTACTTTTCCCACGAGCTGGAGCATCTCGTTGTGGGCGAGGTGGTGTTGGATGTCCTACCAGTGACGGGGGAAGCCTTATTAGCGAGGCTATCCTCGTTCCAATAGGACAAACTAAATTAGCCCGCCTCGGCTCCATTCCAACGTCCCTAGTTCTCTGTGCCTGGGGCTCTGACCATGGCACAAGAGGGTTTGTTGGAGCAATTTGCCTTCGTGAGCTTGTCCCAGCCCCTCTCTGTGGGTTGTTGTGGGCATTTCTGGGAATCTGTGAAGAAGGCATAGAGCTGGGGGTCGCAGTCCTGACCGACCGACTAACAAGTTGATGATGTCCCCTGTGATGACCAGTGGGCTGAGCACTCCAGTGGTTTTGCTCTGTAGGCACAGAACTCAGAAGGGTGGTTCTGACAGAACAACTCGGTTTAGACCAATTATTCTTGTGGGACTTATGAGACCCACTTTGCCTCTTTTCGACATTCACGTCGGTTGCAAGAGGGGTTAACCGAGCTAAGACCTCTTTGATATGCCTGTTTGCCCAAGCGATATAGCTTCTTAATTGGGCATTTTCCATCTCAATGGCAGTCAAGTATCCTGGATTAGAATTTGGTGGGAGTGACACTAAACTTCCAGCGTCGTCCTGACCCACCGATTGTTTCCCAAGACGTTGTTGAACATTTGGGCCTCTTTCATTGGGAATAGCAGTATGATGGGCCTCCTACCCATAAAGATGTTCCATTTCATTATCATGCATCAATAGAGTGAGCACCATGATGAATGTCGACTAAAACTTGTGAAGCACTAATTTCCTCTCAATGAAAGCACCAAGCTGTTGACGCAGTTTTTCGCCAACAATGTATTAAGAAATTAAACAGGTATATTAGTGCCAAATTATAAACCGTAATGAAATAATAAACACTCTCTCGAACACACACAAATTTTACGTGGTTCAGTGGTTAAAATCCACCTAGTCCACGAGTCAATAATATTACTTTTCTCTCTCAATTTCTACAGAGTTTTGGTAATACAAAAATGGTCGTCTCCTAGAATTTCATGAACACGTTTGGGTAACCACATGAATAAACTAGGTGAATAAATAAGGAATCTATTTAATACAAATTATTCCCATTTACATTGGGATATGATTCGATAACAGAATAGAATATACATTTATTGTCTCAGATAATAAATGATAGATATGTGATACAGCCTGGGCATTAATGAGCGTATAAGGGGTGTCCGAATCTCTTGGGATCCTTCAGTATGCATTCTATCCAAGTTTCTACGAGCTGAATATCTCCCACGAGCTCGTGTTCAAAGACTATTTGAACCCTGGCTCGTAGTAAGCCCAGAGCGCCCAAAGTTGAATCTGGTTATTATAAGTCTCGAACTCAATTTTTATCCTGACAAGCGATCTGATAATAACCTGTGTATGGTGTTGTCCAGCCCCAAAACTTGAGCTGTTCACATCACTGTTAGCCAAATATTCTACTTGGCTATTTTCCATATATTCATCTGCCAGCTGTATCCGAGATGAGTAATTGAACTCATGCTAATATCAGGGTACTATAGGGATATATTTGAGATGTGTGGTTTAAATCGATCCTAGTGAGCGGATTAGCGGAATAGTCACAACGGGGTTAAACACGTGGCTCAGGGTGAGCCTAGGGGTATTTTGGTAATTTAGTACATTGACGTGGTTTATTGGGTAATGGGAATTTATTTGATGATTATTTGGGTATATCGGGAGTATTCGGGAATTTATAGGGCTACTCTAGGACGATTTCGATTGGGAGCATTAGGGAGTAAGATTTGATCAAGGGACATTTTGGTCTTTTTGGCCAAGGGATAGACTCAACCTTGGAGTAACTTAGCCACTTAGAGACTTTAGGAAACTTTTAGAACTAAGCAGAACAAAATAAACACTCAGTGATCTCTCTCCTCTCTATTTTTGGTTCTCTCCCTCTCCCTTGAGGCACTTAGGAGTTTCTTTGAACTTTTGAAGAATAAATCTTGGAGTTGAGGGCTTGGAGTTCTTCATAAAGCTGGGAAGTAAGAGTGCAACTAGGGGTTCGAATTTTTCCAAGTAAGGTTATATCGCTAAGGCTCGGATTTAGGGATCGTGCTTGGGATCGCTTTATACTTTTAGCTCAGGACTCGAGGTAAGAAAACTGCACCCGAGTTGTGATCGGGGTTCAGACCCCTATTAATAAATATGAGTATGACTATAGGAAAGAATATGGCTATAACTGTATTTGAGAATATCCAGTTGGGTATGCTTGTTTTTGCTGCATCTGATTGTGTGTTCTGTAATATATATGGATTATATGTATTCTAAAGGTTGGCCTAAGGGCGCTGGGGCCAATAGCAAGCGTGCGGAATGCAGCCCAACCTAAGTGTGATGGGGTCGGTTATAAGACTAGATGACTCAACCTAAAGTTGTCGGGCCTGAATGTTTTACAAATAAACAGAAGTGTTGATTACACTTAACTAACTGTACTCATTATTCAGATTGGATTATGTGTTTGATTGAGCAGGTTATTACTGCTATGTTTATTGTTCATATCCTGTTGCGAATTGAATTTATCGATTTAAGTTTATTGTTTACATAATTTTCATTTGTATCTGTTGATTTAAGTTTTCTTGCTGAGCCTTGGCTCATGGGTTCTATGTGGTGCAGGTAAGGGAAAGGTAATGCTGGACCATCCATGAGTTGGAGAGCTTCAAGGGCGGTGTGTACATATTCAGCCTACTCGACTGCCACGGCCGGGATAGCTTTGGAGGAAATAGGGTTGAACCCTATTTTGCCGCTTTGGACCACTAACCTATACTTTATGTCTTTTATCAGTGTGTAACTACTTTTTGGGATCCCATGTAAAAAATTAATATTTTTAATGGAAAATAATTACTTCGTTGACAAAAAAATTTAATACCTAACCTTGCTTTAGTCTTTTATTACACATTTAAGTCAAAATGACTCGCTTAGCGAGTTAATCCCAATTTTAAACACAAAGTGTAACGGTCTTCGCAAACTAGGGCGTTGCAAGGGAAATATAAGAGATATGAAGAAGGAATAATCTAGAAGAGATTGATGCATGAAAAAAATAAAATCTAAAGTAGAAAGAGAGAGAGTGGGTGTGAGGAATGAGAGGGAAAATGGGAAAGGATTTCCTCTCATTTGTTTTTTTTTTATTTAAGATAGAAATATTTGTATTATGGTCATTAGTTGTCTTCTAGATATTTTGGGTAAGTTGACATGAGAAAAAGTTAGAGTGTGTGTGTGTGTATGTATATCACCGAACAGAAGAGAGAGAGAGAGAGGGAGAGAGAGAGAGATCATGGAAGAGAAGAAGAGGAAGAGGAGAGTGAATTCAAAATTCCAATAGGTATTTTTTTGGATTTGGTTTCGGTTTGATTCCCTAAGATTAGTCTTCTCCTCATCACTAAGTTTTCTTTTTCTTTTTCCTTCTTTGGTGGTTTCAAAATTCCAATAGGTGCCAGGGTTTCTTTTTGCTATTTTATTATTGATTCTACAATCAAGAGAGGTAATGGATTCTCTCTTATTTTTGTTTGATTTGATGTTGATTATGGTTTATGGTTTTGAAATATGAATTGATGTTGACAAGAAAAAATATGTTAATCTCTTGTTTATTATTTTTTTGGTATTAGAAATATGAGCATGTGGATCTTGATGTTGTAGCACCTAGTTATTTAAAAAATCCATATGAATGCTCCAATGTTATGTTGCTATGATCATTTTGAATCTAATGATTTATGTAAAAGTATGCAAAGATAATAATAGATGCATGTTAGTGCTTAAGTTTTGGTTTTGGTCTATTTTATGTTAATGTTGTTTCTTTAATATTCTTGTAAACATGCAAAAGAGGTTTGAGTTTTTGGTCATGTTGGTTTCGGCCTAGGAATTTTTTCTTAGCACGTTGGTTTATATTTTTGTTTATCTTGTTGTCACTTATGATTTTAGAAATATGGTAGGTGGTTTGAAGATTTGATATTGGTATAAATTTCTTTAAAAATGTTAATTAAGTTTTGTATATATAGAAGGTTTAGATTCTTGATTCTTGAATAGTTTTGCTTCTTGGAATTCTTGAATGGTAGGAACATGTTAGGTGATAATTTAAACATTATTAGAAGTATGTTTTTTTTAAATAATTATGCTTGATATAATATAGGAAATTTTACACAAAGTGCCAAAACTATCACAATTGCAACATTTCTACTGCCACACGACAATTTTTACTTTTTTATTGTTTTAATTTATACGGTATTGTTGACGTGGTTTTTCTCCAACGAGATATTGAGCAATAAAATGGGTAGATTAGTTCTCAATAGTAAACTGTAATGAAATAACAAGAACTCACTCAAAAACACAGAACTTTTACATGGTTCAGTGGTTAAAATCCACCTAGTCCACGAGTCAATATTATTACTGTTTCTCTCTCTCTTTTCTTGCAGACTTTCGGTAATATAGAATAACGGCCCCCTTTCCTGTCTAATATTCCAAGTATTTTTAGGGGAATTCCATGGATAGGTTTGGGTAACCGTGTAACTACACATATGGTATATAATTAATAGAGATTATTCCCATTTACATTTGGTTATGATTTGATAACATAATAAACACGTTCCTGCTATCTTGGGTAATAAATGACATAAATACGATGCAGCCTGGTCATTAATGAGCGCATAGAGAATCCCTGAGTCTACATAGGTGGTGAGGTTTGAGAACTGATCACCTTATTTATACGTAAATTACAGAAATTAATTTGGGCCATCCGATTGGGTTAGCTCGAGATCCAAGGGCCAAGGTTAAATATACCAAATGGCGGAAAAAATTTGGCATGACAATTATTCCAGTTCTCGAAACCCGAACAGAAGCCAATCGCAGAAGGCCACGTGTCCAGTACTTGAGTAGTAGGCAGGCACAATTTTGTGTGATAGAAGTCTAAAAGCCCTTACTATGTATGACAGAAAGTGACGACATCAAACACGACCAGGAGCTTGGGGGGCAAATGTTGTACCCTAATTTTTGCACAAGTTCACTCACTCAGGTCGGGTACAGCTGGCAGGTAAATACGTCTCACGAGCTTAATATCTCATACGAGCTCAAGCTTGACAACTTATCTGACTTTGAGCTCGTGCTTGATAGTTATCTAACCCCCAGCTCGTAATAAGTCCAGGACGCCTAACATTAGATCTGGCCATTATAAATCTCATGCTGCTCACATGGTTAATAATCAGATATTCTACTTGGTTATCTTTCCACGTATTTACCTGCTAGCTGTACCCGAGCTAAGTGAGTGAACTCGTGCTAAAATTAGGGCACAAAAGGTATGTGAAGTTTAGATAATACAATAATACTACTTATTCTAATCCATGTATATTTGTAATGATTATATGTATATTTTTATTTTTGAAAATTCATTCTGACAGTTTCCCACTCTTCTTCTACACTTTTCCCACTCTTTTCTCCATGGCTTCTTTTTCTGATATATGATCAAACTTAGACTTCATTTTTTTTCCCCTTAAAATCTTGTGTTCTTAATCGTTCATATAGAATTTAAGCCCACGTTCTTGTTGTTATATATAGCATGAACTACTAACTATGGCAATTTTACGATCGACATCTTCTACTCCTTCTCCATATGTGAAAAAAGTTCCAAAAGCCCCAAAGATCTCTAACACAAGCTTTCCTGATTGGGAAGAAAGCTACTGTGAAGCAGATTGAAGTGAAACCAAGCTCTCATAAATCGCCCAAAGTCGAGTCATCGAAATTCCAGTAAAAAAAAACAAAAAATTGTTTCTGATGTAGTTGAAAGGAGGAAGGAAAAAAAAGGTTAAATCAAGTAAAGGGGAATTGAAAGTTGTGGGAGATGATCCGAAGGAATTTGTTGTTAAGGTTTGCATGTTGTTTGGATTGTATTTTTATGTTGTTTTTTAAGGGTTTTATGTATTTTTTGGATCGGTTTTACAGTTGAATGAACTGAATGTGTTTGTTTTAATGTTTGTTTGAAAATGCATTATAAGTTATTAGGCTAATTTATAGTTTTAGAAATTTTCCATTTTAAAATTTCTATTGTCATCATATTGTTTGCTGTTTATTAGTGTTGTTCTATTAAAGATTTCTCAAAGTTTATATTTTTTGGATCAGTTTTACAGTTGAATGAATTGAATGTGTTTGTTTTAATGTTTGTTTGAAAATGCATTATATGTTATTAGGCTAATTTATAGTTTTAGTAATTTTCCCATTTTAAAGTTTCTACTATCAACATGTTATTTGCATGTTTTATTAGTGTTGTTCTGTTGAAGATTTTTGAAGTTTATTTTTTTTTTTTTTTATGTTTTACTGTTGTTGTTTGAAAAAATATGTGTTTTTTTTTAAATGTGTGTTTTTGTTGTTGTGTGGTTGTGTTGGTGTTATTTTATTATTGTTGTTTTGTTTTGTTCTAATGACTGTTGTTGTTTCTTTTATGTTTGTTTGTTGTTATGTTGTTGTTTCATTATTATTTTTGTTAATTTAATTTAAAATATTTTGTTGTAGGATTGACATTACTTAATCAATCCGAATCAGTTTTTTAATGCCCAGATTGTTTCTTGTTGTACTTATGAGGTTATTTAGGACCTTAATAACTATTTGTCTGATAAACAAAAGGAAAGGTTTTCTAACTTATTTTGGTAGCTTCCTGAAACTTCCTGCATTTAATCCTCAGCCTTAATTAATGCATGGGCTGTCATTGAGGGAAATTAAGCAGCCAAATGAGTATGAGCTATGGATTGTTTTAGGCTGAGGTTTATTATTGAAGAGTTTGCTTGATTACTGGTTTAGACTATGAAGGGGAGTGCAATAGTTTGAATTTCAAACAAGAGTCAAATAGCTTCTTAGATAAGTATTGCTCAGGTTCTGATAAGATTTCTAAGCAATTTATTCGTGAGTGATTTAGGGCAAAGAGGTGGGGTGATGATGATGAAGCTGCTGTAAAGGTGTGTTGTTATGTATTTTGTTCAGAGGTTTCTACTTAGTTCTAGGAAGGATAAACAAGTTATGCATGAAGATTTAGATGTTGTTGATATTGGTTGTTATAGTTAGTATGCATGGCGTAAGAAATCTTTTAATGAAACCATTATTTCTGTGAAGGGTAAATTAGTTAGTTGATACAATGCCATATATAATTCAAATGAGGAGAAGAAAGTTAAACCTTATTATACATTGGTTGGTTGCCCACATGTGTTTCAAGTGTGGTTTTATAAGTGTTGCCTCTATATGGTTGGGAAGTACTGCAAATTGATTTCTAAAAATATTCTGAGGATCGCTAGGTTGAGTTGTTCTAGTACCCCTGAGATGAGATTGTTGAAGGTTATTATTTATGACATTCCAACCAGGAAGGTATAGTTTTATTTTGTTTCTGTGTTAGTTTACTATTGTTTTACCATTATCTATTATATTTTAATATTGTTTATGTTTTTCGGTTGTTGTTATGTAGTTGAGGTTGATGAATTTGAAGCCAAATGATGATGAGATTTTCTTTTACAAGTTGGGTGGATTTATTTTCAACGCAGATGTTAATGAAGTTGGGGAAGCAAAAGTTGATTCCGTGTCTAATTTGGGTTTTGTTGGTGATGAAATCCCAAATACCCTCCTTGATGGGTCCCTCTAATTTGATTCCTTAAATGCTAAGATGGATTTGTTGGTGTCTAAGCATGAAGGAATGTCTGTATAGTTATTAGATTTGAAGGAGTATGTGAAGTCTCAATTTAATTTTGTTACTGCTATGTTGTCTGCTATGCAGGAAAAGTTCGAAATTATTTTTGTTTATGCATTTGATAAGGTAGTGTTATTTTTTATTTTTTTTTGTTGTTGTTATGTTATTATACTGGAATTGTTACAACACTTGTTATGCGTATTTTTTTGATTGTTTAATGTTTTGCTTTTAAATATAGGTTGAAGATAATGATTCTGATGATGATGGTAAAGGGAGTGACAGTGATGGTGAGAGGGGAATGAAGATGAAAAAGAGGTTAACGAGAAAGAAGAAGAGGATGATGGGAAAGATGAAGGCGAGGACAATGCGGAAGAAGAAAATTCTGCTGTATATATTAAAGGAAAGCAAAATGAAAATAGTGAAGAAGATGATGATGAGATTGACAGTGAAGAAAATGAGAGTGACACAGAACAAAAGGTATCTACATAGCCGAATTCAATTCCCTAATGGCAACAATATGAAGGTTTACTTAGGGTTTTTGATCTTATGTTTTAAACTTTAGTTTTTTATTGTTTTGTGAAATGTAATTTTTTAACATTTTTTTTGTTTTTTTTGGACTAACATCAGGTTTAGTTATTGTCATATTGTTGCTTAATATATTATTTTGCTTGAAGTATATCCATTTATTGGATAATTCTCATTGTACGGTTGGAATTATTTTTTATTTTAATGGATATTTGTGTTTTGTTCATTGATATTGTAAACTTTTTTGCATAAAGTTATATATGTCTATACATTCTATATTTTAATATTGTATAGTTTGTTTTCGTTTATTGTTCATTATTGTTGTTTTATTGTTTCTGCAGTGTTGTAATTTTGTTACTAAAATTAGTAATTTCAATAATTATATTATTTTGTTGTTGTTGTGATAGGTGGCTGATGTTGTAGCAACTATATCTTATGTTGTGAAACCTATGAAGGAGAGTGATCTTGACCCTGCTAATGAAGCTATGGATTTTGAAGATGATGCTGTTGTTTTGTCTAAGGAGGACATAGATGAAAACAATGTTGTTGTCTCTAAGGAGGTTATTTATGAAAAGGATATTGTTTCAGACAAGGTAGTTTAATTATTTTTATTTTATTTTTAAAAAAATATTTATTTTATTCATTTGTTCAAATGTTTTTTAATTTTTTAAGGCTACTAATGAAAACGATTTTGATGTTTTTTTCAATGGGTTAAGTCTGCTTCAGATTGAAGAAACTGTGATGTCTGGACTAGAGGCTATTTCAAAAATGAAGGTTTGGTTTGCTGCTTAGTTGTTGGTTTTTTATTGTTTACATGGTGTTGTATGGGTTTGCGATTATTGCTTACATTGTAATGTAGTGTTGTTTGAGTGTTGTTTTACAGTTTCCTTCCAATTCCTCTGCAGTTGGTGACAGCATGGTGATTGTTGAGCAACTAGCTTAGGGGGGACTTGGTGTTGTACCGAGACAAGAGTCTAATGCTATTATTTCATGTAATTATGTTGTTGATGTTAAGGATAGCAATATTATAGAGAAGAGAATAATGAAGCCTGGAGTAGTTTTGAAATCTTCATTCCAACATGATTTTGTATGATTTTGTATCTTCTGGTTTTGGTTCTAGTGAAGAAGGTGAAGCATTTCAAATGGTGACTTATGTTGAAGGGTTGTTTCAGCTGGATGACAACATTAAAGAGGGTCCTAATGAGGAGCATAAGAAGGAATTTGATATTTGGTTTCTTGATGGTCGATATAAAAGAGCGAAGTATTTTATTAGTATGTTTTTTTTGTAACTGTTTTTTTTTATATTGTTCTTTTTATTTTTAATATGTTTTTCTTTTTATTCAAGGAAAATAATATTTATTTGAAGGGTAAGAATACATTTAAGCCTGCCTTTAACTTTGGAGTTGATGTAGTGAATGATAAGATGTGGTTCCACATACTTTCTCATTATGGAGAATGTTTAACAGACTCGGTGAGTTTTTTTTTTTTGCTTTTCTATAATTTTTATACTTTTACTAATGTTGGTATGGTGTTGTGCTAATGTTTTTATTATGTGTTTTATGACAATCATTTTTGTAATTTCCATTTTGTTTTCAGCATATTGATGTCATATTCTATTACTTAAGGAAGAAGGGGAAGTATTCAGCTTCCCTTAAGGTGAACTTCACTACAGCAGATTGATTTTTTAGTGATAGTATATCTTCTCTTTATGAGAAATTTTTGCACAAGAATCAAGATGCATCAGTTCTTAACCTTAGACATTTAGTTGCTCAGTTTATAAAGGGTAAAATGCTTATGTGTGGTAAACCTTGAGTTGAGTGTGACCATGTTTTGTTCCCAATCAATACGAGGAAGGAGAACCATTTGATTCTAGGTCATTTTAATATAAAGGAAATGATTATTTGCATGTATAACTCATTGAAGTCTGGGCAGTATGAAGCTACATCTATGGCGGCTATGGAGCCATATTCTATCTTGCTGCCATTGTTTTTTCGAGTTGCTGGATTTTTAAAATATTTGAAAGGACCCTGGTGCAATTTCTGTTGATTCCAAGGCTCATTTTGCTGTTGTTAGTGTTGATGGATTGCCTCAACAAGAGGACAAGTAAGTAATGTCCTATGTTTTTTGTATTGGTTCTATTTAATATTTTTAATGCTTGTTTACATTTTACCAATCCATTAAATGGTGTCCGTTTACAGTGATTATGAAGTTTTTGTTGCATCCTTTGCTGAGTATTTCGCTGATTGCAAGGAAACTCCATCAAGTGATTTTTCAGTTTAAGATCACCGTTCTAGATTGGATGTTATTTTTTATTCTTATGGCAAAATGAAGCAGATAGAGAATGTGTAACGCCCTGCGTTTCAGGTACCTTTAAACAACTCGGGTCAGGTTTTTTTTTCCCGGGTTAAGAATATTATTTTAAATAATATTATATTGTTTGGACTTTATTTACATGAGTTATTGCTTTCCAAATTATGAATTTTGTGCTTAAAAGTCAAGATAAAACTTTCAGTCCTAGACCGACACAAAAACCCTAATTGGGTAAAAATCTCAGAAAATAAAATGAAAAACTATGGAAAATATATTTTGGGCATAAAATACATTCATAAAAATTAAAGTTTGGTCAAAAATAATAAACCTAAGAGGAAATGGAAATTTTAGGGCATTTTGTGTTAAATGCTTAATTTTACCGAATTGGAGAATTTTATTCAATAAATGGACCTTATGTTAAATTGTATTGTGTGATTAATTAAATTAAATGTGAGAGATATTTAATTTAATTATTATATGTTAAGTTTTATTTTTAAAACTTTATATGAGTGGAAAAGGTTATAGAAAGCCATTTTGGATTTTTCTTCTTAGGAAATATTTATTAAACTTTATATAAAATAATTATAATTATAATAACAATATAAATAAAATAAATAGTGGTCGGCCATGTGAAGGAAATTAATTGGGTAGACCGAATTGTTTTAGTTTTAATCCCCATTTAAATTAGGGTTCATGGCATCAAGTGGTCAAAGTAAAAACACTAAAGTGTTTTAGATATTTTAGAGTTGTCTAAGCTCTACCAACCTCCCCAAAACCGACCCCCCCTCTCTCAAATCACTCTCATCTTGTTAAAAAAATTCTCTCTCAAGTTTTCTCTCCAATTTCAACCATCAAGAATACTAAGAAAGCTTGGATGCTTAAGTTTTGGTCTAGGAAGAGTTTCCCTAAGGTAAAGTTTCAAAAACTTGACTTTTGTAAAGTTTTTAACCATACATCTTTCAATAGCTAACTATATATGTTGTTGGGGGAGTTGGTTAAGGTTTTGAAAGAGTTTTGAAGGATTCAAAGCTAGTAGAAACATCAAAACCTAAAGCAAGAACAACAAAAGGTAAAATGTTTACTTTTTATGGTTGTTATTGTATGGTTTTTATTTTTAAGCATTATTTTATATATTTAATGCTTAAAATTTCTTATTGGTGACATAATAAGGCTATGATAGTTGCTTTATAATTTTTATGATGCTTGTGTTTTGATTTTTGAAAATAGGGACCAAAATCCCTAGGGGTTTTGTTGAAAACCCTAAAACAAAAATACAAGTTTTGAGTTGTGACTTCCAATTGTATACTGATTTTGTAAAAATAAATTGTACTGTGATGTTGCTGAGATGGATTACATAAATTTGAGCTTTTAAAACACTCAAAAACGTTTAGAAATGAGTGATTTATGCTATTTCAAAGTTTATATGTAAAAAACTGTTTTTTTTCGTATTCTTAAATTCGGGACCAAGTTTGGACAGCCACTGTAGAGGTCAAATGAACCCAGTTTTTTCTAAAATTATGTGGACATATTCTTGGTATAACCTAGTATTCCATTGTAACATTTGGTAATAAAATAATGAACGATTTGAGAGTTATTAAGTGCCAAAGTTTAGAAAAAATAAGGACTTGAAAATAAGGTCATTTTTACCTCAATGTTTGGAAAACATTTTCACCAATAAAAAATGCTCCTTTTGACCTAAGATTTCACAAAAATCTAAATGGCATAACAAATATGGAATTGAGAAACTTTGGTAGCAATTGGGTTAGTAAATTCCAAGTTATGACCTAACAAAGTATGTAGTTAAAAATATGAAAATTTTGGTTTTCACACTTAAGATAAAACGTACATTTGTGCTTATTGCAATTAAAACTTGGTAAGTCTTAAAAACATTTTGACCTGAAATACCACTTTGAGTTTAAGTGAGAATTATTTAATTAAAGTGTTTACCCAAAAACGAACTGCCTGATGACGTGGCAAGATTGGTCTACACGTAGGAGGCATGTGGCTATTTTAAGTATGCGTATCCTGCTCGGCCATCGACCAGAAGATTATTGGTTTATTAAACATCATACTTATGTGTGACCCGCCTGGTCGCATATATTCATTTAATGCCTTTAGATGTGGAATGTTGTAATTATGCATTAATTGTAATTTCTTTATTTGTCTAGATACGCAATTCTTGATTGTAATTAAGGCCGATTGGCCCATGCAACCTTCTTGAGCCTATATATACGAATCAAAGGGATCAAGGGAGGGGACTTTTGGAATTTTTTGATTGGGAGAATTCTAAGAGAAATTCTTAGTGTTATTATTCACCGAAATTGTAATCATCCTGAAGCTTGTCAAACTTGTGAACCCTGGTTCATTGATCACATTGTTGGGATTCTACATCAATAAGAACACTAAGTGGACATAGGTCATTACCATCTGATTGGGGCTGAACCACTATAAATTGTTTGTGTTGTTTACCTTTTCATCTTGATTTCATCTCATTGTATATCATTTATCTGACTCTGTGTCGTTGACCAATTCGAGGGTCAACATTTTGGTGCTTTCATTGAGAGATCAAATTCGAGACTTCCAAAGAAATCAAATGGCAAAAACATCCAGAAAGGCGGGACAGACTTCTGGTGCTGCATCCACCCAGCCTTCTCTACCAAATGTGGCTAAAGATGAACCACAGTTGGATTTTGAAGAGGAGGAGATGGATTATGAGACAGCGAGGACAACACTGAGTGTGTTGGAGGAGGAGTTGGCCAATCTGAGGGCCAATCAGGAGAATGTGGCTGAGACGATGGCGTTGCAAGAAAGGGAGATTGACCATCAACGTCAAGAGTTGAATGAGTGGCAGGTTGGCATGGACTGCCGACAAAGAGGTGCCATTACCATCCTAGAGGCAGCCATCCAGTTGGCACGGGGACAACCTACGCCAACTTCTCAACCAGATTAGCCACCAAGTGCACCACCACAACAAGGCCTTGACCCAAGTCCTCCACCTCAGCCGGCAAGCCCTCAGAGGCCAGAGCAACATCCTAATACTCAACAGGATATTCCATTTCAAGATCCTGAGCAACATGCACCTTCTCGCATTGGTCGAGATAATCCCCAGCGTCAAAGGCAGAATAGGGCCAGGCAGCCTCCCCAAAGTCCTAGACACCAAACTGTTGAGGAACCGAATCCACCGAGCAGAGGATAGCATCCTTCTGCTAACAGAAGGCATGCCGAGTCAGGCTCTATGGTCAGGGTCCCCCCACAACATAATAATGCCTGGGGACCACCGACCAACGGAGGCCTCTCCGTGACACTCGAGAGGTACCAGCAAGAGGAGGAAATAGTGCATCCAGCAGGTCACGCCATAACCAGTCACGTTTTCAGGACAGTCATGACTACAACGAAGTTGATTCCTGTCGAGGGAATGCTGGTCATGGGCAAGGAGAGAGAGGTAGAGAAAGGAACCCCCCACCAAGAGAAAATAGTCCAGCGAGCCAATACGCTAGGGGGCAGCCTAACATTATTGATTTGTTGGGCGCTAACGAGCAAAGGCGCGAAGATGATGAATTGAGGGATGTGCTCAACAACAGGCGCGAAAGGCACGATGAGTACGCTCCTCCGGGAACAATCGCCCTAGCAATACCAGACACAGTACAAGCCCAGATCGATGCGCTGAACTAGGCCGTCCAGCAGCTGGTGGGGGGCTGAACATCTCATATCGAGTATGATCAAAGAAGAGGCACTCCATTCATACAAAGAATAGAAATGGTAGAAATCCCTAGCAAATTTAAGATGCCAGTATTGCGCAACTTCGATGGATATTGGGACCTGGTATCTCATGTGAATAAATTTGAGATGCAGATGGACATCCAGAAGGTGTCGGATGATGCTCGCTGCAGAATCTTTCTGGCCACCCTATCTGATACTTCTCAAGAATGGATTTTTAAATTCCCTACTGCTAGCATAGTGTCATGGGAGATGTTCGTGAAGGAGTTCTACGAGCAATTCTATGCTAGTCATGTGCACCTGACTGAAGCCAACCAGCTGGTCGAGATACGCCAGAAGGAGGGAGAGTCCTTAAAGGAGTACGTCCAGCATTTTATACGAGCAGCAGCTGGAGCTAAAACAGTTGGAGATGAGGGAAAATGATGGCATTTACTGCTAGAGTGCGGCGACACTCATCCCTCTGGAACAGTTTGAGGAAAAATGGGGTGAAGAGTACCCAAGAATTCTTGGATCGAACAGACAGGTAGATTAAGCTCGAAGAGATTGCCAACGTAGGGAAGTTGCCTGCAAAAGACAAGGGACCAAAGGAAGATCTCACTAAGGCCGTCAACAGATCATATAAACCCAATGGCAACTGCAAAAGCAACGGGAAAAAATGGTAGAAAAAAGGCGAACAACGAGCCATCAACATCTGAAAATAAGCGCCCCAAGGGCAATAGGTACGAGCCAAGATTCACCAACTACACGGCCCTTGTCGAAAGTAGAACTAAGGCGTACCAGGCAACCAGCTCCAATGTCCCTTACAAGCGACCAGTGCCAAAAAGGAAAGATATCTCCAAGAGAGATACAACAAAGTTCTATCATTTTCACAACGACTATGGTCATGACACCAATGAGTGTAACCAGCTGAAAGATGAAATTGAGTTAATTATCAGACAAGGACACCTGAGGAGGTATGTACGAGCCACTGGAGGTTCTCAGCGAGAGGCTCAAGGAGGCAACGAGTAGGCACCTGTACGCCCACTCTCACTCCCTTTACAGCCAGCTCCTATGGCGGGTACATTGCTAACCATTTGTGGCGGCCCACACCTTGCAGGAGATAGTGGGAAGGCAAGGGAGCGATAATCTTGGACCTTATGCCACGACCAGGACATCGAAATGTTGAATGTGGAGGAGCGAACTCCCAAGAAAGGTTGAACAGAGGAAGAGCTAATAACTTTCTCTAAGCTTAACGCTCAGCATGTCAGGTTCCCTCATTCGGACCCTCTGGTCATGGATGTCAAAATAGCCAATATGATGGTTAAGCGGGTGTTAGTAGACACAGGAAGCTCAGTGAAAAATTTGTACAAGTCTTTGCTGGAAAGAATGAAATTGTCAGTGAAAGACCTGGAGCCATGCAACCAAACCATTTATGGTTTTTCTAGCGAAGGGCTCGCGCCAACGGGGTCGATTAGGCTCCCGGTTGTAGCAAGAACTGCACCTGTAAAATGGACATTACTCACTACTTTCATAGTAGTTGATTGTCCTTCTGCATACAATGTTGTGATTGGATGACCTATTCTAGTCGACCTGCGAGCCGTAACCTCAGTCTGGCACCTCGCATGAAGTTCCCAACTGACGCGGGGATAGGATGAGTGTTGGAAAACCTGCGAGAAGCAAGGGAATGCTACAATTCCTTTATTACTAAGGCAAAAAGAGGTGGATCGAGGGAAGGAACCAGAAAAGAGTTGCAATTGGCCGATAAGGTACAAGCCCAATCAGGTCAGCACATCACCAAATAGGGTGTTGCCCAAAGTGAGGATATGGATTTAGATCCTCGCTTTAGGGATTTTGATGAAGAAGTAGGACTAGTCAAGGACCTCGAGGAGGTCCTACTCAATGAGCTAAATCTGACCAGGATTGTGAAAGTCGATAAAAACTTAGAGACAACAGAAAAAAAAGATTGGTGGAATTTTTAAAGAAGAACCAGGAGGTATTTGCCTAGTCGCATATAGATATGGTTGGGACTGACCTAGCATTTATTATCCATGTTTTGAACATAGATAAAAGTTTTCCACCAGTACAACAGAAAAAAAGGCTACTCGACAAAGATAAATCGAAAGCATTAAAGGAAGAAGTTGATAAGCTAAAGGAGAATGGGTTCATCAGGATAGCATTTTATCCATCGTGGGTCTCTAATCCCGTACTAGTTCCCAAGCCGAATGGAAAATGAAGAACATGAGTGGATTTCACAGACCTTAATAAAGCCTGCCCTAAAGATTGTTTCCCGCTCCCAAGGATTGACCAGCTGGTTGATGCCACTTCAGGGAATGAGATCCTAGCATTCATGGATGCATACTCTGGATACAATTAGATCAGTATGCATCCACCTGATGAGGATCACACTAGCTTTTGGACCGATACATGGCTCTACTGTTACAAAGTGATGCCTTTTGGTTTGAAAAACGTTGGTGCGACTTACCAGCAACTGGTCAATCACATGTTTAAAGAGTTGATCTATAGAAACATGGAAGTATATGTCGATGACATGCTGGTTAAGTCAAAGAAGGCAAAAGAACACATTGGGGACCTACAAGAGTGCTTCAACGTCTTGAACAAATATCAGATGAAGCTGAATCACCTTAAGTGTTCCTTCGGAGTTAGATCAGGGAAATTTTTGGGATTTATAGTGAACTCACGAGGTATCAAAGCTAATCCAAAAAAGATCAAGGCCTTGGTCGATATTAAATCACGAACAAAGATAAAAGATGTTCAAAGTTTAACTAGGAGGATTGCTGCTTTAAGTAGATTTATCTCTAAATCCACAGACAAGTGCGTCTCATTTTTTGATCTACTTAGGGGCAATAAGAAATTCAAGTGGACGGAAGAGTGCGAGCAAGCCTTCCAGGCTCTAACGTCTCATATGTCTCAGCCACTAATTCTGTCCAAGCCGGTTGAAAAGGAAACTTTCTTCATCTATTTGGTGGTGACAGAATATGCTGCTAGTGCTGTCTTGGTAAGAGAGGAGGAACATGTGCAAAAAGTTGTATATTATATAAGCAAAAAGCTAATAGGAGAAGAACTGTGGTATCCTCCCATTGAAAAATTAGCCTGCTACTTGATTTTAGCCTCCAGAAAGTTGCGACCACACTTCCAAGCTCACCCCATCATAGTATTAACCGACCAGCCCCTACGGCAAGTCCTACAGAAACCAGAAGCCGCTAGTCGATTATTGAAATGGTAAGTTCAACTTGGATTGTTTGATATTTCTTACTTGCCACGAGTAGCAATGAAGGGACAGACTCTTGCAGACTTTGTTGCAAAGTTTACTAGACTTCAGGACACTGATCTGATAGAAGAGCCTGAGCCTCAAAGCAAAACCCCCTCTTGGAAATTGTTCACAGATGGCTCTTCCAACGAGCACAACGCTGGAGCAGGAGTGATTTTAGTCACACCTGAAGGGCATCGATTCCACTGCGCGATAAGATTCGATTTCACAGGGTCTAATAACAAAGCTGAATATGAAGCTCTACTCGCAGGATTACGATTAGCCAAGGATATGAGCATAAAGTCACTTGAAATTTATAGTGACTCCCAGTTGGTCTTTAATAAAATTACTGGAAAATATCAAGCCATGGGTCTGAAGATGGTTGCTTATTTAAACAAAGCAAAGGACTTGTTGGCACATTTTGAAAGCTATACTCTACAGCAGGTACCTCGCGACCAGAACTCGAATGGTGATGCTTTAGCCAAGTTAGCAAGCGCAAAGGATGCTGATACTTTGAAAATAGTGCCTGTTAAGCAGCTGTCTACACCAAGCATCCAAGCAGAAGAAACCCCCTGGTAATCCAAGCAAAAGACACATGGATGGCATCCTTCATTGAGTACTTGAAGCATGGAGTACTGCCGACAGACATAAACAAAGCAAGAGCCCTCCAGAGGCAGTCTGCTCAATTTATCCTGGTTGAAAGAGTTTTGTACAGAAGGGGGTACTCCATGCCACTCCTAAGGTGTGTTTCAAAAGAAAAATCCAAAGAATTAATGCGGGAAGTCAATGAAGGTTTATGTGGGGATCATGCTAGGGGCAGAGTTTATCACAAAAGATCCTGAGGCAAGGATACTTCTGGCCAACGATGAATGAAGACTATGTACATTTTGTTCGAAAATGCGACAAGTCTCAGAGATTCTCGAAGATACCGCGAGCAGCCCCTAATGAGTTAAACAGATGCAAAGCCTGTGGCCATTCGTAGTGTGGGGAATATATTTGATTGGGTCTTTGCCCATAGGAAAAGGCAGTGTCAAATATGATGTGGTTGTTGTTGACTACTTCACGAAGTAGGCCGAAGCTAAGCCACTTGCAACCATAACAACTTCTGGATTTTGTGGTCAAGAACATTGTGTGTCGCTATGGACTGCCAAGAAAAAATTTCTCAGACAACAGCACACAGTTTGAGAGTGATAAGTTCACCAATTTTTGCGAGAGACATGGGATTATCAAAAGTTTTTCTTCAGTAGCTCATCCATAGGAAAACAGACAAGTTGAGGTTGTCAACAAGACACTAAAGGATACTCTAAAGAAAAGGCTTGAAGAAGCGAAGGGAGCATGGCCAGAACAGTTGCCTGAAGTCCTTTGGTCGTACAGAACATCACATTGAACAGCAACAACCCATACTCCATTTTCCTTAGCCTATGGGTATGAGGCTATGTTGCCTGTTGAATTAAATCTGCCATCACATCGAAGGTTGGCATACAATCAAGACGTTAATCGCAAGTTATTGATGGAATCTCTAGATTTGGTCGATGAAAGGCGCGAGCAAGCCCAACTCCGAGTAGCAGCTTACCAGCCAAAGGTCGCCCGACACTTCAACTCTAAAGTACATGAAAGAAAATTTAATGTGGGAGATTTGGTGCTTAGAAGAGTTTTTCTTAATACCCGCGATCAAGCTGCTGGAGTGCCTGGACCTAATTGGGAAGGGCCATACCAAATCGAAGAAGTCCTTCAACCAGACACCTACAAACTTGCTCGCTTAAATGGAGATCTCATCCATCGCTATTGGAATGGAGAACACTTGCGCAAGTACTATCAATAAACAATTCTTCTTAAAGAATTGGCTTGTATTAATTTTACTTTTTACAAGTTTATGAACAATGGTAAGCCAATCAATTGACTGATCGCTTATAAGTGTAAGATCAAATTTTTGATCACTTGTACAGACACGATTGTCCATTTATTACGATAAATAAAAGGGATTGTTCGCATCCAGTAAATCTTGCCAACTATTGTATTTATTACAAGTATTTGCTCTTTACGTGTGTTGTTTTGCTATATTATCATTTTTTATATATCTTTATTACGAACAGTGATGTTCGAACATGTTTTGGTCAAGGAAAGTGACCGAGGACCTTAAGCTCCTCAATCACTTGGGGGCATATAAGGTATCTAGTAAGCAAAGCATATCCACAAGTATATGTAAACACACGAGCAAAATAAGTGAAAGCATGCTATGGTACTTAGAGTATTTTTTTTTCAGAATTTAGTTTAAATTTTGTTAAATGAAACCAAAGTGCTATGCTAAGTTCGGTCATGCGAACAAGATGTTGTAATATATTGCAAGTATTATAATATCTAAATATTAAAAGTAAATTGTTTTACACCACAAGCAGTTATTGCTCGGATATAATTCTCTGTTTAAAAGAAAAAGCTGCCTGTGCAGCAAAAAATATATTGTCTTGACACTACGAACTGAGGTCCATGTGTCCTAAGTTATAAATTTAAATAAAAATAGAAGATATTATCAAGCAAGAGGATCTTGAGGAATTTTCTGGTCGACAGAGGCCCCAACTTCCTCGTCTACGCCATCGATGCCCGTAGCCAAAGAGATTTCGGGGATGCTGGAACTTTTGCTCTCTCCTCCTCTTCAAGGCGAGCCAGACACCTGTTTAGCTCAAACTGCCTCATACGGTCTGGTAGATAGCTAAATTCTGGCCCGCAATTATTCTTTCAGAACATATAGAAGCATTAAAAAGTGGCTCCCTTGTATTTCTCTAGGTTATTGGCATTGGTCTCCTCGAGCTCTTTGACGTGTTCCTCCAACCCCTTAGTCTCCTTTCTTCTGATGACCAGATCATCTTAAAGCTTAGAGGCTTCCTTGAAATTAAGAAAAGAAGCCTCCTCGTACTTCTCTTTAGTTTCAATGGCTTTGGTCAAGGTAGCCTGGTGCTGTTTCAGCTCTTCAACAAGCTTGGCCTTCTGTTCGAGCAGTTCAGTATTTTTCTTCTCGGCTGCCTCGAGCTGCTCGGTGTATTTGGCCTCAGCCGTCTTAATCTCCTCAGCGTGTTTATCCTCAGACGCTCTGAGCTGTTCGCCAAGCCTCTTCTCGTACTGAGCAGTCAATGATCCCGAGCGGCGCCAGCCATCGCTCATGGTTATAACTCCCTACGTCCAGAAAAAAGATAAAACTGTTAGTGGAAATAAAGTGACAAGATAAACAAATGAAGCTTAGCAAAAAATGACAACTTACGCCGATCACTTCGTTCAACGCACGGTTGAAGATCTACTCGACTTCCATGGAGTCAGCATTGTTGATGGCCTCTCGGCTGCGTCGGTGCCTCGATAGCTTTGTCAGCCTATCTTTGGCCAAGTTTAGAGCCATGTTCATTAAAGCCTCTCCTATCTGATCAGGTGGGGTCTGGTCAGCGGGAGCTGGAGGAGTTTTGTTGGCAGGTGCTCGAGGAAGTGTCTGGTCCTCAAGGGCTGGTGGAGACGATTGGTCGATGGGAGCTGGAGGAGGTCGAGTCTTTTTCATTGGAGGATTGTTGCTGCTTTCCCCACGATGTTGCCTGCTCCCCTTTTTCTTGCTTGCAAGAGCAACGGGGTCAAGTTCGCTATACAAGTTGAATGGATCTTTAGCAGACATGACTGCAAAATAGAAGCGAATAGTCAGGCAATATAGATGGAGATACCTACTAAATCAAGGAAATAAGATCAAAGAAATTACAAGTAAAATACTCGAGCTACAACTACTGGTCGCTACATTACTTATAGTACTGCTGCTACACTCACTATCTGTCTTGAAGAAGTCTGAATTTAAATAAGGTGTGTATTTAAAGTTGTCGTCCCTGTCAAATAAATGACAGGGAATGGGAAAATTGTCTAAGAGTGAGAAATCAGTACCGTTCTCATCCGAAGACTCAAGAATAGGCTCGGGATGCTCAGAAACCTTCTATTTGCCCTTTCCATGTTGAGCAGGGGCAGCAGCTGCTCGCGGAGTGCTGGAGGGTTCCCTTATGGTCACTCCAGTTGCCCTCCTTGGGGGTTGAGACACATCTTGATGCTGCTCAGGAAATCCTCCCCCAGTAGCACTTCCTGCAGTTGATTCCCTCACGTCCTGGTGAGGTACCAGAAGGCCAACCAGCCTTAAATTGGTCTCCGTGACCAGCTCTTTGACACTTTTTTTTTCAATATTTGTCATATTGGCCAAGGATGCTACTCGTATCTCCATTTCTGGAGTGGGGGATGGTCGATGCCATGGACCTGAATGACACCAAATTTATAAAGAATGTGCATAAAAGCTAAAGAAAATTGAACGACCAGTGAGTAAATAATTTACCTCCTTCAGTGAAGGCCAGATTGTTGGTGACCAGTTCTGGTGTTAAAAAGTACTCCTGGAAGTACTTTCCCACGTTGGGCTTGTGGGTAATGTCACTCAGGAAGGTGCGAGCAGATTCTTGGTGGTAGAAGTGGAAGAACCCCATGTTGTTGTGATTGGGGTTGGACTTGAGATCGAACAAATAATTGATCTCGTGTGGTGTAAGAACGGGCAACTTCTTGTGGTTTGAAAGAATATAGAGAGCAGAAAGCACTCTATATCTATTTGGGGTGATTTGAAAGGGAGAGACCTTGAAATAATTGGCCACCCCCTGGAAGAACGGATGAAGAGGCAAGGTTGCCCCTGTCTCAATGTGATACCTCGACCAGGCACTGAGGGCGCCCCTAGGCAGGTTTTCCCGCTGGTCGATTGAAGGCTTGACTAGGGCTATCCCAGGAAGTCTGTACTTCTTGAGATAATTCCCCGCCATCCTAGCTGTAATATTGCAGGGAGGTGCTACATACCATTCGACTTCTGGTCGAAGGACGTCTCGAAGTCAGGCTTTTGTTTGAATTCCTGGCTGGGAAGTGTTTTCAGGTTGAGGGCTAGTCGAAGGAGATTTAGCCTGAGGATTAGTTTGATAGGCTGGAGGTTGGGTTGTTTTCTTTTTCTTTTGAGCGATGGATTTTATGCGCCCTATGTTGGTTGGACTCGTCAAAAGTCTACTTGTGGGGTTACGTTGAGAAAAGGGAATTTATAAGATTAGCAGCGCGAGAAAATCCTCGTCAATTGGTCTCTCACCTCCCCACGGGTCGTGCATGAAAATCTGCGAAGAGAAAAGGGGAGATGAGAATCTACGGCCAATAGACCAAGAAAGTGGAAAAGTTGGAATAATGTTCCTCGTGTATAAAAGTTAAGCTTTTATACGACCAGCAGCATTCTAACGTAAACACTAAATAGTATGCGAACAGCTTGGAAAACGAATTAAAAAGCAGAAGTGAAAAGTTTTTCAAAAAAAACTTTTTGACTCTAAGAAAGTGCAAGAAAAATCTAGTTTTTTCTAAATGCCTAAAAATCAAAGTAAAAATTTGATTTTACGCCCTAGATCAGTAATCCTAACTCCCAAGATAATTCTTATGCCTCATTTAGTGTTTTTTCCTTATCCTATCATGTTGATATCTACATGCCCGACTGCCCCAAATCATTTTTTCAAGAACATTCAGGAACTTCGAATCCAAAGCAAACCAGAGAACTAAAAAGATAGTTATTGCATGGCATCTCAAAGATGAAGAAGTTCAAGAAACTTATTTGGACAATGATTGATGCAAATTTCTGAGACGTTGAGTCGAGTGGCTGGACAAAACTCTGTGGATCGACGAAATCGTCTGAGTTTTCTGGGTTCTTTATGCTTTGTTCTTTAGCGTTCTTGAGGAAAGATGAAAAGTAAAAAGTGAATTTGAGGAGTTATTTATATTGGTCGAGGCACGATTACTGATGGAAAAGTGTGATAGTTGTCAAACCACTTTTTGGGAAACTGCAATGACATAATTGGTTGCCTTTTTTCAAGAAGGCATTGATGGCTCTGATAGAGTTGGCAGGTAACACGAAAGGTCGGTTGCTTAAGTTTACTTTATGCTGGTCGCAGTAAAATCAACTTGGCAGGCAAATGTTTACCCAAAAAAGGACTGCCCAATGACATGGCAGGATTGGTCTACACATAGGAGGCACGTGGCGATTTTAAGTATGTTTATCCTGCTCGGCCATCGACCAGAAGATTATTGGTTTATCAAACATCATACTTATGTGCGACCAGCCTGGTCGCATATATCATTTAATTCCTTTAGATGTGGAATGTTGTAATTATGCATTAATTGTAATTTCTTTATTTATCTAGATACGCAAGTCTTAATTGTATTTAAAGCCCATTGGCCCATGTAACCTTCTTGAGCCTATAAATACGAATCAAGGGCTCAAGGGAGGGGACTTTTAGACTTTTTGGATTGGGAGAATTCTAAGAGAAAATCTTAGTGTTATTATTCACCGCAATTGTAATCATCCTGAATCTTGTGAAACTCGTGAACCCTAGTTCATTGATCACACTGTTCGGATTCTACATCAATAAGAACACTAAGTGGACATAGGTCATTACCATCTGATTGGGGCCGAACCACTATAAATCATTTGTGTCGTTAACCTTTTCATCTTGATTTCTTCTTGTTTTCATCTCATTTTATACCGTTTATCTGACTCTGTGTCATTGACCAATTCGAGGGTCAAGATAAAGAATTTTTATTCTTTCTAAAAATAAAAGATATAATTTATTAATAAGTTGATAAATTAAAAGATGGTTTAAAAACCCTATATTTTGAGAAAATGATTAAGTAAATTATTTTTCTAGTAAGTAAACTTCATTAATTGACTTTGGAAAATTAACTAGTTAAGATAAGAAATTATTAGTGGTTTTCCTAATTAAGTTAAAATTAGGCTATTTTATTAAAAACATTTTTTAGAGATTAAAACCTTAAGAAAAATAAAAGGAAAATTAAGAGATTATTTTCTTGAAAAACTAATTAAGGAATTTAATTAGTATTTTCTGGATATAATATCGGCTAAAATCTTTTATATATTTAACCGCCTATTGAAAGTACGGGTTAATAGAGGAACTTTTAAAGAATAAGATTTTTAGCGTATTGTGGGAAAATACTATTGCGATACCCGAGCCTAGGTATCGAGACTATAGTATAGGTCTCTCCAAGACTTAGAGTTTAGTGTCAAGTATTTTTTAGTATGAATTTCTTGAATGGGTTTAAAACCAAATAAGGATCTTTAATCCTTACAAGTGATTTTTAAAATGACCAAACTGGCCAAAATAATAATAATGAATTATGAGTGCCATAATTAATCTGAGTATACTGTATGGATAATTACAGTATTGGCTTAGCATAACTGGACTATACATTGGAGGGTGAAATCCTGCTGAGAGCTAAGGACTCCAAGTAGGTCAACTTCTATTGTGTTGCTACAACATGAAACGACTATTGTATTGTATGTTAGTATAGGGACACATGCACATATATACACTGTCGTAGAAAGTTTGCATAGAGACGTTAGTCTAGTAGGTGCTGATTCAGAAAATATGAATGGTTGATATCCGTCATATCCAAGACGGCTGATCTCCGTCACACTGCTTGTTTGATTTTGTTATGTCCAGTTCACTACCGTGATGATTGGCCAAGAGGTGAGGATTGCTGGTTTAAACCTAGGGGCGCCAAAATGAATGGGACCTAGAGGCCTTCATGCTTACTTAATCATTGAACGGTTAGAACCCGATCAAGTGCTCTAATAAGTTATTCCTGAATAGTAGTCGTGAATATTGGCCATTTAGTGAGAGTTCCTAGAGATACTAGGGGTTGCCAAGTTTGAGTGAGGCTAAACACCCTAGGGCCAACTGCTCACGAGCACCACTGATTAACATAGAAGTCTCTGTAAACCAGTGTAACTTCGATTACATTCTTGAATAGTAGCAATGCCCTAGGTAACTTGATGGTTACCCTTGTGAGGGATTTACTCTTGGAATAGTAACAATGTCCTAGGTAACTTGATGGTTACCCTTGTGAGGGATTTACTTCTGGATAAGTAGCGATGCCCTAGGTAACTCAATAGTTACCCTTGATAGGAATATTTATTGGCTAGATCGTAGCGTTGAGACTCGGTTCTCTCTTACAGATTAGCAATTATGCTGGAGGGCGTGATACACCTGAATTGTTGGAAATTGTCGAGCGTTGGCCTCGAATTATATTGTGATATATTAAATCTACTTGCTCTGGGATTTTTCTGAGTGCAGGGATTTATCTGTTATATGAAATAGTTTGCCATTGGTTATCAGGCATAACCATAAGTTTGCCAGGACGCTTTTGCGTTCTTGAAATTGATTGTGTAGGGTCCGGATGGATCTGAAACCCTTATTTTTGCGAGCTATTGTTATCTATGGACAGTAACTTGGTCAGTGACCACCTATCTTCTCTGCATGCTTTTGTTTTAAAGTTGAACTTACTAAGCATTTTCGCGTACCTAGTTGTTTCCTATTGTAGGTAAGACCAAGCGCAAAGCAGAGCAGTGAGCACTGGAGTCTACTTTGTGGATGTACATGTGGACCGACCTTTTGGGAAGCTATTTTGTTTTTGGAAATGTTGGTTTATTTTCATAAACTAGGCTCAGTTTACTCTTTATAAACCATGTTTGCATTAAATATTAAGTATGGCAATATGACTTTTCAAAAGTTTTTATATACGGGTTTTTGAGACATTTTGTTGAATGAAAACATTTATATTTCTGCATTATCGAGTCTAAAAAATCCAGTACGTTACAGAATGTTTCTAGTCAACCTGAACTTTGAAAGAAGTCTCCTAAAAAAGTAAGTAAAAAGTTGTAAGAAAGTGCAAAAGGCTGCATCCGAAGGATTCATGATTGTGTTTTTGTTGTCGGCAGCATTGGAACAACGCTTTAGCAACAAAAGAGCAACCTCAAACATTGTGTTTTTTTATGTAATTTCAGTTTTCTAGATAATAGTCTAGTTTCTTGGTTTATTTTGGTAACATGTATCTTGTTGGTCCTATTTCGTTTTTAATATATTTCCAGACTTTCATCTTTCTATTTTTTGTCATTGTTGTTTGTTTGACTATTACAACTATATAGCAACAAGACAACAACAACCTCATAATATAAGCTATTATGTTTTAAAATTAATGTTTAACAACAATAATTAGTCATCAATAATTATGGCTTAATATCAGTATGATGCATATGTCCCAAAATCTATAAAGACAATAAAAAAAATATTTCATTGTAAAACAAGGGAGCAACAAGAATTAATCAATTTCCTTCCAATGTTTAAGTGTTTAAAATAAAAAATACTAAAACCAATGTTATTTATTTAGGTGATTTGATAAACTAGCATTTTTTTTTGTGTTGCTGTGTTGTTATTCTCAACTTCTTGGTGGTCGGGTTCGACATGTCTTCCTATTATGACCTTTTTTGTCCACACTTGTTGCACTTGTTCTTCTTTTTAGTTTCCCAAGCAGATATAATTCTTCTTTTCTTTGGTCTTCTAGCTTTCACTCTTTCAAATGGAGGCAACACTATGATGTCTTTGAAAAAGTCTGGTAATTCTCAATCTTGTTGTTTCCCTACTAGACACACAATTGCATCGTATGTTTCTAACCATACTATTATTGTGTAGTAATGTGAACAGTAATTTTAGGGGTCTATGTTCATCTACTTCATCACAGCAAGAGCGTGAGCACGTGGCATATCATCCTTCTGAAATCTATTGCAAGTGCAAATTCGTTCTTTGAGATTTACAATCCATGACTTGTCTTATTTGAATACCTCAAATAGATATTCATTTGTTGGCTTTACTTGTATTATATGTTGCATAAATACGTTAGCAGCATTAAAGAAACACAATAGCAACAATACTAAGTGGCAGAAATAATTGAAAAAAAAAAACTAAAAAATTGAGCAATCTTACTGTTAATCTCAGAGTATACGAATTTGTTGGTGAGTGATTGTTCTGCAACTGGTGTCAATCTTGTCATTATATTTTTAGCTAGTTTCCTATTAGTGTATGTCCAATCTTTGAGTAATCCACGCAAACACTCCAAAAGTGTTGTTACAGGTACCTCTCTAGCTGCAACGGTGGCTGAGTTAAGTGACTCAGCAATATTGGAAGTCATTACTGAGTACGTTTTGTTTTTGGAGTAGAATCTTGACCATTTATGATATCCAATTTTCTGCAAATAAGGCCTTATTCACTTATCCAAGCAGTCAAGCTCCTTCATATGATATTCGAATTTCTTTTTTGTGTACACTGTTGTTGCACCAAAGAATGTTACACTGTATTCATTTGCATGTTTCTTGTAGGATGTTTTCAGGCTGCTTAACATGCGGAACATGCAGTAGCCATGTGTAATTTCTGGGAAAACTTTGTTTGTTGCTTTGATTATGTTTTCATGTCAATCTAATATTATACACTAGTCTTCTCTAACTCCATAGTCTTTTCTTAATTTTGTGAAAAACCACTCCCATGACTTGTTATTCTCAGACTATACTATACAAAAAGCAAGTGGGAATATTTTACCTCCTGCATCTTGTGCACTAGCAGAGAGCAACGTTCCTCCATATGCAGACTTCAAGAAAGTGCCATCAACAACTATTATAGGTTTGCATTTTTCCCATCCTCTCAAAGATGCATTCAAGGTCATGAATAGAAATAACAAACTATCATCTTCTCCTTTTTCGATGTCGACTATAGTTCTAGGGTTGGTATTTTGTAGCATGTACAAGTAACCCGGTATGAGGCTGTAAGATTCCTTTTTTTTTCTTCATAATTTGTTGAGTGTGTGCTACTTACTTCTCCATGCTCTTACATAATTCATTATTATATTGTATCTATCATTCAAGTCACCTCTGATGTCTAGTGGAGTGTATGTTGTTTTTAGGTTGAGGAACTTTAGCTTTATGTAGTTGCCTATTAATTTTGATATTGCTTGTCATTGATCGCCGGATCTGATTTCCAAAGAGCATGTGTGTATTTTGTAATATTTTATGATGATGAATGCTTGTGTTGTTCCATTCCTTGATGCTCTTATGGACCACTTGCAGTTTTTGTCCAAACAAATAATGTTGTATTCTCTAGAGCTTTATTTCAAAACCTTGTATTGGAAGAGGCTTGTTATTGCAAAGTAGTTGATAACGCTTTTTATTGTTGCCTTGTCTTTGTAGATTTGGACAATTTCGATTTTGGGATGGCGGGGGCTTGTGATTACGAGTAAATCTATAGAGTCAAGTGTATGGTCCTTATTCTTGTTGTTCTCTAGTTGTTCCAACATTTCTGCAGTGACTAACTTTGCATAGTCAATGAAGTCAACTGTTTCATTGATTTCTTATGTTGATTTCATATTCTTGTTGCTCTATTGTTGATTCTGTTGTTCTTGGTCCATTCTCAATCATCGTCAATTATGTTTGTCATTGTTGGCTCTTTATATGCGTAGAATGGAATTGAATTTGATGTTGTTGCCATGTTGTCTACTGTGTTCACACATAGTGTATATCTGTGAAGTTAGACTCGTTCATTTTCAGCTGCAAGTAGAAAAGGGGACTTGAATCATCCACTATTTTGAGGGGTGGGTAACCTTCCTTCACTTGATACTGTAGTTGTATGTGTGTTGTTGCAGGGTTGCAACATAATTGCAGCAACAATGTATGCACAAGTTCTTCATATTTGCAATTTCTCGGTATCAATTCCCCACTAGGTTCAAAATCAATGTAATTATTGTTGTCATCCAATTTTCTATTGCTCTGAATCAGGACTGGTAGTGATTCCATTCCCTGAAATGTTAAATAGCAAGGTTACTATATGCGGCAAATCACAAACAACTTTCAAACAAAATACGAGCAACAAATAACAAATAAAGTTTAAATTCTTCAGTCAATTTGTTAGAAAAATATCAAATTTATTATATCAACATAATTGGATGAATAATGAAGAGAATCTATATGAAAAGTACATACCTGATTGTAATGTTTTATTGAGATTAATTGTTAGAGCAACTATTTTCCAACAATTTCATCATTGATCTGAATTTTTCTATAAAATTGAAGAACGGATTATGAGATTATTCATGAAGTTTTGATGAATTAATTTTTCCATTTTTTTTTTTTGGTTTTTTGGTTGCTTACCTTATAGTTATCTTGATTTTCCCAGAAAATGAATGTGTCTAACCATTTTAAACATAGTTGTTGTTGTCTTTTGGTTGTAAACGTTTCTGCCCAAAATCAAAGAGTATGTGATTGTTGTTACTGGTCTCTCAGATTGGGATCGGGTTGTAGATGTGGCTTTGTTTTTAAATCGAGATTTGTCGTTGTTGTGGTGTTGTTTTTAGATCTAGATCGTCTATAGTTGGGTGTTGTTTCAGATCGAAATCCTCTACAGTTTTGTTGTTGTTTCAGGACGAATTTGGCTATTGTTTGGAATCAAAATCATCGTGGGTTTCGTGAGAGAGGTTTTGGCTGCGGTTTTGTTGTAGTTTCAGCCAGAAGTCGGCGTGGGTAATGACTTTTAGAGGGCGGGTTGCCGCCTGCAAGAGAGAGCGAGAGAGAGGAAGTAGTATTTATGTAATTTTGATGTTTTGACTGTACAAACTTAAAAAAATTCTATGTTACAGTGAAATTATTATTTTTTATTACTTTATGGGTATTACAGAAAAAAAAAATCTCTTTTTCTTATCTTGGTGATAATCAATCAATAATTTTAAAAATACACAAGTTATGCCCAAAATAATATTTTAGAACCTATGTAAACAAGAGATTTTTTTTCTTCATTTTAATGGGACTTTTAACTAATAATACACATGCTGTTTTTTTTATATTTTGTGAAAGAAAATGTGTTTTGTTCAATTATGTGATTTTAAACAAATAAAAATGATTGCTGGAATTTTTATTTTATTGGAAGAAATTTCCTTTTAAATACAATATATAAGGTATATGCTCATATAAATTAAACGCTAGACTACATACATGAAAACTATAATTTTCTATACTTTAAATATGGAATATTTTAATTACAATAATGCAGTTTTTATTTGTAAAATAATTAATCAAGTACAATTATTTTTATGAGACTAAGTGTTTTTTTATTTGAGTAAAAAGATGGTATAAAGAAACTTTTCCAACTTAATTAAAATTATGATATTTATGAAAATGTGGTAACCTTGAGATATCACTATTTTTACAAAGTTAAATATTTAAATATTTTTTATTTTATCCGCTTGTTAAAGTAAGTGAGTGCCAAATTGTTTAATACTAATTAATTTTGTTCAATTAAATATTTTGTGAGAAAAAAAAATAGAAAAGGGCTACTATATTTTGTTTTATTTTATTTAAGATAATGGAATTAATGTTTGGTAAATGGAAACTAAAACAAAATATCTCTTTTATTAAAATTTCAGTACAATTTTAATGTAGCATTGCGGTATAAATAAAAGTTGGTAAAATATTTTTGTTTTATAAAATCTTACGCAATATCTAAGAATTAAAGGGTCTAAAATCTACCAACTTCTACGCACGTTTTAAAGACTTTCCCACGTACGCATGTCGCATGCAAGTTTAGTTTTACGTTCAAAGTATGTCTTTTAATTGAGTGAACGTTAATTGTTTGGCATCTGTTGAGATTACGATAGTAGGATTGAGAATTATTCTTATATGATTTTGTGAAGTAACCTATGCCACGTGTCATGGCCCATGCACACGTGGGGTATGTTTGTTGGGCATGCGTAGTCTTACATGATATTGAGACGAATGTTTGGTTGTGATTCTAGGCTCGTTGTTAAGCACACCGCTATTTATTTTGTTTTGCTTGGACTTGAGATAAAAAAGTTAGCTAAAATTTCTATGAATTACATGATGAAAGGTATAAGCTATTATGTTATGAAAAGTATTAGTTATTATGTTATGAGACAAATGAACTATTATGTTATGAGATGGATGAGCTTTTTATGTTATGAGATGAGATGTTTGTATATATTCTTGCGGGTTGTATGAAAAGCAATAGGTTGTTAGTGTGCTAAAAGCGACACAACAAAGAAGTTACTAAGGATATGACATTACTCATAGGGTGGACGCGTCGAGGTTATTCGAGGACCAGAGTTCATATTTACCTCATAGAGGAGGATTTACTGGTTTATGTTTTACAGGTTACCTCTTAGAACTTGCTTTCTTTATTTGTTATGATGATATATATTCAAATAAAGTGCATGGTAATGATATGAGTATAATCTGATAAGATATGTGATGAGCTTACGTTATGAAGTATACTGTAATTGTGTTTTTCTTTGTAATTGTTGTCTTCTATTTGTACTTCCTTACTGGGATTTTAGCTCCCCCCCCCCCCCCCCCCCCTCTTACTTTCCCCCTTTCAGGTAGACAATAGGATTTCTTCTTGGCATACACTGTGATGTGGGGAGTTCCAATGTCTAAGCATGGATGTCGTGGGCCATCCATGAGCGATTAAATGATCTAGACAAATGCCAAGAATGTTTATGGACTTTTATTTTACGATTTATATTTTTTATTATTATTTTATTATGCTATCATGGGACTTTATCCTTTTTTCTAAAACTACATTAAGACTCTACATTTTATTTTAAACAATTGGGTCCAAGTTGCATGTTTTGACAAGGCCCCACTGAACTTTTCTCAATAATGGTATGTTTCTAATAAATGTAAACTGAGTGATGTTTTTACATTATAATAGAATAAGGCATTGTTATATTATACATGATTAGGGATATGATTTAGGCAATTTCTTTGGACCGATTGAGTCTTTCAAGCCTACCTTATTTATTTATTCCCTATTTACAAATTTTGAGATTTATTGATAACCTTTGGGTTTTCTTATTTTACCCTTATACAATAGCCTTATGAAAAGAAAAAAAATATCTTTATCTTTAAACCCATCACATCATAGGTATATAGTGCTTAATTATTTATTTATTCTGAATGAGTTGTAAATAGGAAAAGTATTGAGATTAAGGTTTTGTATTGGGGTTGTACTTTAAATGTATATAGTCTCCTATTTCTCTAAAGAACAAATACTTGCTACAATTCAAGTGTGAGGGAATTTGTTAGATTTATGTTTGAAAGAAAGAAAAAAAAATTATTATTTTGGAAATTGTTGGGGAATACTTGTAAGGGTCTAAGTAGAAGAAATTGTATGGTATGGTGTGATATGAGCCTAAATTGTCTTTCTCATCTACCTTTATTCTTAACCATACATTACAAGCTTATGAAGTCCTATTGATCCTTTGATTATGTGTACTTACATTAGTGGAGAATGATTTTATAATAAACCTATGAAGTGTATGTTCTAAATGATAAAACTATATATAAGAGACTATTTTTAAATTAATTTTGGCATGTATAAATTGATTTCAGCGGAAGTGATATAGTGAATTTAAGTGTGAACACACACACACACGAATTGAGTTTAAGAGGTAATCATACTTAAGTTGAAAGTCTAAGGATTGTAAATATAGATTTTTCTTAAAATTATATATTTGTGCAATCTTTGAGACATGTATTATTTTTTACAAGACCATGGTTTTATAGTTTTATTGTTTTTGTAAGGGACGAGCAAAATCTAACTGTAAAGGAATTTGACAAGTGCAATTTTATTTATATTTTCTTAATCTCCTTTCGCTTAGAAAGTGTTAGTTTTTAGTTAATTTAATGACTTTAATTTTGTTTTTGGTATTTTGTGATTTTGGGGTTAAAAAGAATTTTAAAAGTAAAAATACACATTTATTAATATAAAAATAATTTTTTTTGAATTAATATTTCTATGAATTTAATTTAATATATTTTTATTTGAAAATATTTAATTTTTATTTGATTTTTTTGGTCTTGTAGGTTAGTGTGATATATTTTACAAAGAAAATAAAAGAATATGAACTTGAGTTTGAGCCAGAGCTGGAACTGAAACTTCATGAGAGATTTTGACACTGTTTCAATCATATTTGGAAATTCTTTAAGAATTAAAAATAGTAGATATTTTTCTTAGCTTTCTAAAACATGTTGAATCGTCCAATTCAGAGTTATATCGAGCGAGATATGGCCAAAATACTATTACCTGCAAGGAAAAAATTAATTTATTGAGGAATACAAAAATAATAAATTCAAACTCCAATTTTGCAACCAACTGGCAAATACTTGTACTCCAAATTTGAAAATTGGAGATATCACAATAATAGTAAAATAAAATTAATATCTATTAGTTTACGTTTAAGTTTTAGATTTTAAATTTTATTCTGAATAGTTTTAGTTAGTGTGAGACTATTATAAATAGAGGTCTATGCCTATTTGAAAGCACACACTCTACACTTTTCATTAGAATAAATTACTTGGCATTATTTTTGGAGTGAATTTTAGAGAAAATTAGAGAGTTTTTGTTCTTCAATTCTATTCTTCTTCACCTCTTTCTTTATTTTTTCTATGGATTTTTGTGCATTTTATTTAATCATGTCTAGCTAAGTTTTTCTTAGGTTAAGGGTGATTTCAAAGCCCTAAATATGATTTCTTACTATTAATAATTTTCGTTGTTATTTTATTCCGAATGTCAAATTGATTATATTCATCTATGATTAATTTTATGATTATTGTTTATATCTTATTTAGTAGATCTCCTAAATAGAGTTTTTATTTAATATATTGTCATCTTATAATTTCTATTCACCTAATAGTTTAGAATTCTAGGTTTTGAGTGATAAATTATAATTGAGATTAATGTCAAAGTTGGTTTTAATTATGATGATGAATATGACCCAGTTTAAATGAATCACATGTTTATGGATTTATTGCTTAGACTAACCTATCTTCACTGTGTTTTATGCTTTTATTATATTAAATCTTTGGTGTTTGCATTTAGCTTGTTTAATAGATAGAATTCATTAAGAGTGTTTGCTTTAATTAATTATATTGTGAGATTGGAGTAATAACGGTTTTGTATTATCCACGGTTAGTAATTTGATAGGGAATAAGATTAATATTAATGATTGCATGAATGATTATTTAGCAGTTGAGAATGACCTTTTAGCTACTTTAATTATTATATATTTTGTTAATTGGTTTCATTATTGTTATTGATTTATTTTTATTTTAATAAATCATAAAACCCCATTTTATTAACCTTGTCAAATTGAAGTAGTGGAATAATTAAGAGATAATAAATAAGTAAATTTGGTACGACATATGACACGCATCAAACCTGCACCGCATAGACCTCAAACCGCATAACCTGCCCTGCAAAAACGTGCTGCGGTATGGTAGTTTATAACTATCGCCAAATAATTTAACAATTAAATATTATAATTAATAAAGGTTCGTAATAAATCTCATAACTAATATTTTTTAACAAAACAATAAATATACAACAAACTAATAAACTTTTAGCAAAACAATAAAAAAACAACAAACTAATAACAAAGAAAAAATGTGATATAGAAGTAAAGATTTTGTTAAAGGATGGAATATCTTTAGGTCGGAATAGAATATGTGTTAGCATCTTATGAAACATAATAATTTTTCTAAATATTGTGTATATTATACTATATAAATATATATATAAATGCATTTAATTTAAATGTAGTAAATTTGAAAAATATATATATATAGAAAAAAATTCATATACTTAACGATATAGTGCGGTGTGGTTTGAATCGTATTTATAAAATTCAAAATCGTAAACCGCACCGCACCACACGATTTGGCTAAAATACAAACCGCAACTACATCGAAAAAGTTTCCAAACCAAAAATTGTTGTGTGGTGCGGAGCGGTGTGGACGGTTTGTACGGTGTGGGCGATTTGATGAACACCCCTAGTTTGAACATCTATCAATACTAGGAAAAAATTTCTTAACCATTTTAGATTTAACACATAATTCATATTTATCATGCTCAACAATATCACAATGAATAAATCCACATTTAATTGGTCTTTTGATAGTGCTATAACCTATATTGTTATGGATCATTTTGAATCTACAATCCCTTGCAAAATGACCACTCTTGCCGCACACAAAGCAAGGCCCTTTGGAACTCTTGAATTATCATTTATTCTTTCTAGGACCCAAATTGTAACGTCCCAAAAATGCTAATAGGGTTTTCTATCTTGACTAGCGTGTTGGGAGGGCATAACTGGATATATGTGTGATTCACTGATTAAATGCGTGACTATGTGGCATGTAGCATCCCAAATTTGCTAAAAAGGCTTAGGGCCTTGATTAGCGTGCCTAGAGGGCAATAATTAATTTATTATGTTAATATGTGAAATTAATAAGTATGTGCTTTGAAATGCATGTTTAGGTGAATTAAATATGAATATGGGACCCATTTGGTTGCTATGGGCATATTTGTAATTTTAGCCCGCCGAGGGCATAAATGCAATATTTGTGTATATTGTGATTGACACCACGTGTGAGTGGTGATATATTTATGATGCACAATCCGAGACAGTCCTAGGGAGCAGACAGGAAAGTCACAACGGGGTCAAATACTCGGCTCAGGAGGAGCCTAGGGGTATTTTGTGTATATTATATGAGTTTGGAATTTATTAAGTATCAGGTAGAAATTTAGAAATGATTTGAGTATGCCGAGATTAACGGGGATTTTTAGGTGTACTTGAGGATTTGGCAGGATATGTCAAATGACTAAACTACCCTTGGTGTTATTTGGGGACTTAGGTTAACTTAAGGTGGCAATTTGGTCATTTTGGCAAGAGGAGATACTCAATTTGGGAGCAGGGACTCTAGAAGGACTTAGACAAAAGCATAGGAAAGAAAAGAACAGATATTTCTTAGCTCTCTCTCTCTCTCATACTTGGCACTCTTTTTCCCTCTCCTTGGTGATTGAGAGGATGAAGAACTTTGAGGATTTTAGACTAAGAACTGAAGAATTTTACTTGCTGTGGCTGGGGAAATCAGTTCAAAGGTGTGTTTAACACAAAGCTAAGGTTTCATCGCTGATTTTGAGTCTCCATACTTGTTCTTGAGAGTTTAGGGTTGAATGTTGAAAATTGGATTTGAGGTTTATTAATTGTGAAGATTCAGCTTGGGAAATCACAGGATTTAAGTTTGGAACTGGACTTGAAGGTAGCTCAGAGTCGAATCCCTACTTGAGGTAAGAATTCCATGCATTTATGAAGTTTATATATTGATGTGGTTTAAGTTTTCTGGAGTGTGGTTTAAATTTTGTAAAGTGTGGTTTAAGTTTCGTGGAGTTTTAAACCACTAGGTAATTCTTCGGTTTGGTTGGGTGTTTGAGTTTGTTGCTCGTATTTCTAAGTTGCCATACTGTTTATTTGGGGATTTAGGTCGAGTTGGGACTTGGGTGTACCTTGGTGGTGATTTGGATGAGTTTTGGCTCGGGAAAATGTTGGGAAAAACCCAGTTTTCTGGGTTCGCGTATGAGTGTTGCGGCCCTGTTCTTCCGTGTCACGACGCTAGGTTGAATCAGGACAAGGGAGCCATGTTGGGCGTCGCGGCCCCATAGGGCAGTGTCGCGGCGCTAGGCCATTTTCAGGATAAAGGATTTTGTGTTTTTAGGATTTTGGCTCAAGGGGCTCGGGGGACACTTCCACCACTTTGTGTCAGGAAACTGGAGGTTCCGAGATCACGAGATTAGTTCCGGGGTACAATTGTGAAGTGGTTAGTAATGAGAGTGTTAATTGTGTGTTATGACTAGGTTCTCAGTGAGGCTCGGGTTAGAGGATTGTGCTTGGGATTTCGGTGCTCAAGAAGCTCGGGACACATGTAAGAAAACTGTTGTACCCATAGAGTAGGGCATGGCCCTATAGTTTGTATTGCTGGGCACGACCCTATGTGATTATGAGGCAGGGCATAGCCCTATTGTGTATGTTTGTATTTGTTTAAGTGTTTATTAAGTTTATGTTATGTGTTGCATATCTGTAAATGTACGGCAAAGGGTCGGGAACGGCATCAGGCATGTTGAGTGCAAGGCCGAGCACAACAAGGGGCTGGGAGCGGCGATAAGCACACGGAGTGCAAGTTGCTAGGGTGAGACCCTTCTCGGATGCCTGAAACATCCTCACGGCGTAGACCGCGAACCCAGAGCCTGATAAAGCGCCTAGGACGGCATGGCCGTTATGTGTTTAGCCTGTTGGCTATTTTATTATATGCTGATTGTTAGTTATTCATATGTTGAATGCTTGTGTGGAGTTTTCTTGCTGGGCTTCGACTCACGGGTGCTCTATGGTGCAGGTAAGGGCAAGGGAAATGTCGATCAACCATGAGTACGTAGAGCGTGAAGCGTCGTGTGCATGTTCGGCCTGCCTGGCTGTCACGGCCAGGGGTATTTTTGGGAGATGATGTGTATTAAACCAAATTTTGTCGTTTAGTCGACTTTAATCATATTTTGAGTTATAAATATTTCTAAACAGTATTTTGGGATCCCAAATGTATAACATTTTATAATTAAAATGAATGGTTATATTTTCAAGTTATATGATTTTATTTACAGTTCAGTTACACTTTTTAACCTAAAACCTCGATTAGCGAGTTAATTGCACATTTTAAACTCGCTTAGTAACGGCTCTAAGGAAGTAGGGCGTTACAATTTGGTATCAGAGCGAGCCAAGGTTTATGGTTCCTGGAGATTGACCGAACATGTACGCTCGCTGTCAGTGACAAGCTCGACACAGGGTTGGTTGGTGAAGATTGAATTATATGCTTGATTATGTGCTTGAGTGCCTTGTTTGCCTGATTACTTTATATATAAAGCATGATGAATGTGTTAACATATGCATGATGCCAGGGCATGGCCCTTGAGTGTTGTATGTTATTTGTGTTGTGTGGACTGCTGTTTATAGTTGGTTATTGTGAATTAGGAGGTGGTTTTGGATGTCGTTATCATGCCTGATAATCGACGTCGTTGATTACATGCATATTGTTAAGATGCCTCATCAATCAGCTAGACTCCGCAGCAATAGGGCCAAGGATGACAACCAGGATCAGGACCCTCCACCTGTCCCACAGAATTGGCAACAGATGTTTGCCGGTATGGAAGCTAGACTACACCGAACAGAAGAAGAGCTTCGACAACTGAGGCAACAGGCCCCTCCTCAAGGCACTGGGTTGCAGGTTCAGTAGGCTGTGGCGCCAGTGCCAGTTCAGCCTTTTATGGAGAATAGGTGGGAACCTTTGTATGAGAGGTTCAGGAAGCAACATCCTCCCACCTTCGAGGGTGGACCAGACCCACTGCGGGCAGAGTAGTGGATGAATATGATTTCTTTAATCTTGGATTTTATGAGGGTGGTAGGGAACGAGAGGGTAGCTTGTGCCAGCTACATGTTCAGAGAGGATGCCCGCATCTGGTGGGATGTAGTGACACAAAGAATAAATGATGCAGTTATGACCTGGGAAGAGTTCAGAAACATTTTCAACAAGAAATATTACAGTGTTACAATCCGAGCTACGAAGGTTGACGAGTTTATCAACCTAACTCATAATAGGTTGACAGTTACTGAGTATTCTTTGAGATTTGATCTGTTGGCAAAGTCGCACCGGATTTGGTGCCGACTGATGTGGCAAGAAGGGATCGATTTTTGCGGGGGTTAAATGTCATGATTGCCCGTGATGTTAAGTTTACCTTGGATCCAGAAACTACTACGTATGCTCAGGTAATGGGCAAGGTCGTTACAACTGAGGGAGCCGAGGAGCAGATATGGAAGGAGAGCACTGTTAGGCGCAATGCCAGGAGGACGGTGCCTCCTTTTACCAGATCTAGTTGGGATGGCAGCCCCAGTGAACAGAAGAGAAAGACCACAGATTCTTTTGTCCCTCCTAGCTCGGATAGGAGGGCACGGGGTGCTGTTGGTGGCCGTCAGGGCGGTGGTGACAAGTCTAAGAGTTTTCCAGTGTGTCCTTGATGTAGACGACAACATCAGGGAGAGTGCAGGATCAGGGCCTGCTTTACTTATGGGAGTGTAAATCATCTAAAGAAGGATTTCCCTCAAGCCAGGAAAGAGTAGCCGAAGCGGGGCGACAGTCTTGCTCCTACCAGAGTATTCACCTTGACTCAGGCTAAGGCTAAGGCTAGTCCCTCGGTTGTGATAGGTTAGATTTCTAGCGCTGGTTCTTCTTATACTGCATTGATTGATTCAGGGGCTACCCATTCATTTGTGTCTGCTAGAGTGATAGATCAACTGTCTAGACCAAGTGATTTGTATGCTAGGGGATTTCAGACTTTGTTGCCAACTGGGGACCTAGTAGTCTCTAAGAGATGGATTAGAGAATTTCCAGTAGAAATAGATGGTAGGGAGTTATTTGTTGATGTGGTTGAGTTAGAGATGGATGACCTCAATATGATCCTAGGGACGATTGACTGCAAGCACAGGATGGTGACTTTTGAACCAGAAGGGGAGGTACCCTTTGTATTTGTGGGGACAGTTAGTGGACCGTGGGTACCTATGATTTTGGCACTGAAGGATAGAAACCTGATGCAGGAAGGTTGCATAAGATTCGTAGTGAACATTGTGGATACCTCCAGGGTTGTGTCGGTTGGACTGGGTGAGACCAGATTGGTATGTGAGTTTCCAGATTTATTCCCAGCAGACCTGCCAGGGTTACCACCACAGCTGGAGATCGAGTTTGTTATAGAGTTGGCGCCAGGGGCAGAGCTAGTATCTACGACACCTTATAGAATGGCTCCGGCAGAGTTGAAGGAACTGAAGATTCAGTTGCAGGAATTACTGGATTTGGGGTTCATCAGACCGAGTTCCTCGCCATGGGGTGCTCCAGTGTTGTTTGTCAAGAAGAAGGATGGATCACTTAGGATGTGCATTGACTACAGGGAGCTGAAAAAGTTGACCATTAAGAACAAGTACCCACTACCTATAATCGATGACTTATTTGACCAGTTACAAAGGAAGACAGTGTTCTGTAAAATCGACCTCCGGTCAGGTTACCATCAGCTGAGGATTAAAGAGGATGACATACCAAAGATCACTTTCCACATGAGGTATGTGCACTAGGAATTCCTGGTTATGTCCTTTGGATTGACCAATTCCCCAGCAACTTTTATGGACATGATGAATAGGGACTTCAAGGACTACTTGGAGAAGTTCGTAATTGTGTTCATTGATGACATATTGGTGTAATCACAGTCAGAGATAGAGCATGAGCAGCATTTGCGCTTGGTGTTACAGCTGTTGAGAGAGCATAGGTTATATGCTAAGTTTTGGCTACCGCAAGTCACGTTTTTGGGTCATGTTGTCAGTAAGGAGGGGATACTGGTTGACCCAAGTAAGATTAAGGCAGTGAAGGATTGGCCTAGACCAAGCAATGTACCAGAAGTTAGGAGCTTCCTGGGTTTGGTAGGGTATTATCGACGGTTCGTTGAGGGGTTCTCCAAGTTAGCCACACCGTTGACTGAATTGACAAGAAAGAAGACTAAGTGTGTGTGGACAGACAGGTGTGAGAACAGCTTCAAGGAATTGAAGCGGCGACTGATTACCGCTCCAGTGTTGATTTTGCCGACAGACAATGAGAAGTTATTAGTTTATTGTGATGCTTCCAGACAGGGTTTAGGGTGTGTGTTGATGCAAGCCGGAAAAGTGATAGCCTACGCATCGAGACAGTTAAAGGAGTATAAGCAGAGATATCCCACACATGATTTGGAGTTGGTAGTGGTGGTATTTGCACTTAAGGTTTGGAGACATTATCTATATGGTGAGAAGTAGGAAATATACACCGACCATAAGAGTTTGATGTACTTCTTTACTCAGAAGGATCTGAATATACGCCAGAGACGGTGGCTGGAATTGGTAAAGGATTATGATTTTGATATCCTATACCATCCTGGGAAGGCTAATGTAGTGGCTGATGCATTGAGTCGAAAGGGCCCAGGACAATCGTTCAGTTCGAGGCAGATATTTGATAAGTTAGCTGAGGAAATGACCCGAGCAGGTATAGAGTTGGTGGTTGGTTAGTTAGCCAACATCACTATTCAGTCTACACTCCTTGAGAGGGTCAAGGGGGTGTAGGGGAAGGATCCCCAGTTGAGAGGGCACAAAGAGAGTGTCTTAGTCGGAGCGGCTAAGGACTTTTCTATCTCGGAGATGGGATTACTGAAGTACAAGGGTCGAATTTGTGTTATGATGGATTCTGATATCCGGCGAGAGATCTTGGATGAATCTCATACCACTCCCTATTCTTTACATCCAGGTTCGACAAAGATGTACCCGGACTTAAGAACCTTGTATTGGTGGTCGGGAATGAAGAGGGATGCGGTGGAGGAGGGATGCGGTGGAGGGATGCGGTGGATTATGTAGCGAAGTGCTTAACTTGTTAGCAGGTAAATGCTGAACATCAGAGGCCAGTAGGGTTATTGCAGCCTCTATGGATTCTAGAGTGGAAGTGGGAGGATATTACCATGGATTTCGTGGTTGGTTTGCGGAAGACCGTGGGACAGCATGATTCAGTGTGGGTGATCGTGGATAGGTATACCAAGTCTGCCTACTTCTTGCCTGTTAGGATGACTTATACTATTGAGCAGTATGTTGAGCTTTATGTGAAGGAAATTGTTCGACTTCATGGGGCTCTGAGGTCGATAGTATCTGACAGGGGCCCCACCTTCACCTCCAAGTTTTGGGAGAGTCTACAGAAGGCTATGGGTACGCAGTTGCGGTTTAGTACTGCTTATCATCCTCAGATGAATGGATAGTCTGAGAGGACATTTCAGATACTAGAGGATATGCTACGAGCCTATGTACTGGATTTGAGGGGATCCTGGAATAGGTATCTCCCATTGATTGAGATTTCATACAACAACAATTATTAGGCGACTATCGGAGTGGCTCCGTATGAGATGTTATATGGAACGAAGTGTAGATCACCTATTCACTGGGATGAGACGGGTGAGAGAAGGTACTTAGGTTCCGAGATGGCCCAGAGGACCAATGAAGCGATTGAAAAGATTAGAGCTTAAATGCTCACCTCCCAGAGTCGCCAGAAGAGTTACTCAAACTTGAAACGCAAGAGTGTAGAATTTCAAGTCGGTGACCACGTGTTTCTCAGAGTTTCTCCCTTGAGAGAAGTGAAACGGTTTGGTGTTCAGGGCAAGTTGAGCCCTAGGTTTGTTGGCCCCTTTGAGATTCAGGAATGGGTTGGAGAGTTAGCTTATAGATTGGCGATGCCTCCAGCTTTATCAAGGGCTCATGATGTGTTTCACGTGTCCATGCTCCGGAAGTATGTGCCAGATTCTACACACGTGTTGAGTTACGAGAACTTGGAGCTGGATCAAGATTTATCATATGAGGAGAAGCCGATTCAGATTCTTGACCGGAAGGATAAAGTCTTTCGGAGCAAGACCATCGCCTTGGTGAAAGTGCTGCGAAGGAACAACAAGGTAGAGGAGGCGATGTGGGAACTTGAATCAGATACGTGGGAGCAGTATCCCGAGTTATTTAGGTAATTTCAAGGATGAAATTTCTGTAAGGACAGGATAGTTGTAGCGTCCCAAATTTGCTAAAAAGGCTTAGGGCCTTGATTAGCGTGCCTGGAGGGCAATAATTGATTTATTATGTTAATATGTGAATTTAATAAGTATGTGCTTAGAAATGCATGTTTAGGTGAATTAAATATGCATGTGGGCCCCATTTGGTTGCTAGGGGCATATTTGTAATTTTAGCCCACCGAGGGCATAAATGCAATATTTGTGTATATTGTGATTGACATCACGTGTGAGTGGTGATATATTTGTGATGCACGATCCGAGACAGTCCTCGGGAGCAGTTTAGCTAGAAAGTCACAACGAGGTCAAATACCCGGCTCGAGAGGAGCGTAGGGGTATTTTGGATATATTATATGAGTTTGGAATTTATTAAGTATCGGGTAGTAATTTAGAAATGATTTGAGTACGTCGGATTAACGGGAATTTTTAGGTGTACTTGTGGATTTTGCAAGATATGTCAAATGACTAAACTACCCTTGGTGTTATTTGGGGATTTAGGTTCACTTAAGGGGGTAATTTGGTCATTTATGCAAGAGGATATACTCAATTTGGGAGCTGGGACTCTAGAAGGACTTAGACAAAAGTAGAGGAAAGAGAAGAACATAAATTTCTCAGCTATCTCTCTCTCATACTCGGCACTCTCTTTCCCTCTCCTTGGTGATTGAGAGGATGAAGAACTTTGAGGATTTTAGACTAAGAACTGAAGAAATTTACTTGTTGTGGCTGGGGAAATCAGTTCAAAGTTGTGTTTAACACAAAGGTAAGGTTTCATCGCTGATTTTGAGTCTCCATACTTGTTCTTGAGAGTTTAGGGTTGAATGTTGAAAATTGGATTTGTGGTTTATTGATTGTGAAGATTCAGCTAGGGAAATCAAAGGATTTAAGTTTGGAACTGGACTTGAAGGTAGCTGAGGCTTGAATCCCTGCTTGAGGTAAGAATTCCATGCATTTATGAATTTTATATTTTGATGTGGTTTATGTTTTTTGGAATGTGGTTTAAATTTTGTAAAGTGTGGTTTAAGTTTTGTGGGGTTTTAAACCACTAGGTGATTCTTGGGTTTGGTTGAGTGTTTGAGTTTGTTGCTGGTATTTTTGAGTTGCCATACTGTTTATTTGGGGTTTTAGGGCGAGTTGGGACTTGGGTGTACCTTGGTGGTGATTTAATTGAGTTTTTTCTCGGGAAAATGTTGGGAAAAACCCATTTTTTTGGGTTCGCGTATGAGCGCCACGGCCATGTTCTTCCGTGCTATAGCGTTGGGTTGAATCAGGACAGGGGAGCCCTGCTGGGCGTCGCGGCCCCTATAGGGCAGTGCCACGACGCTAGGCCATTTTCAGAATAGGGGATTTTGTGTTTTTAGGGTTTTGGCTCAGGGGGCTCGGGGACGCTTCCGCAACTTTTTGTGGGGAAACGGGAGGTTCCAAGATCACGAGATTAGTTCCGAGGTACAATTGTGAAGTTGCTAGTAACGAGAGTGTTACTTGTGTGTTGTGACTAGGTTCTCAGTGAGGCTCGGATTAGAGGACTGTGCTCGAGATTTTGGTGCTCAAGAAGCTCGGGATGCAGGTAAGAAAACAGTTGTACCCATAGAGCAGGGCATGGTCCTATAGTTTTTGTTGCAGGGCACAACCCTATGTGATTATGAGGCAGGGCGTAGCCTTATTGTGTATGCTTGTATTTGTTTAAGTGTTTATTAAGTTTATGCTATGTGTTTCATATCTATAAATGTACAGCAAAGGGTTCGAAACGGTGAAGGCCGAGAACGGCAAGGCCGGTACGGCAAAGAGCTGGGAACGACATCAAGCACGTGGAGTGCAAGGCCGAGTACGGCAAGGGGCTAGGTGCGGCGTTAAGCACGCAGAGTGCAAGTTGCTAGGGTGAGTCCCTTCTCAGATGCCTGAGACATCCTCACGTTGTAGACCGCGAACCCAGGGTCTGGTAAAGCGCCTTTGACGGCATGGCTGTTATGTGTTTAGCCTGTTAGCATTTTTATTATATGTTGATTGTTAGTTATGCATATGTTGAATGCTTGTGTGGAGTTTTCTTGCTGGGCTTCGGCTCACGGGTGCTCTATGGTGCAGGTAAGGGCAAGGGAAAGGTCGATCAAACATGAGTACGGAGAGCGTGAAGCGCCGTGTACATGTTCGGACTTCCTGGCTGTCACGGCCAGGGGTATTTTTGGGAGATGATTTGAATTAAACAAAATTTTGTCGTTTAGTCGACTTTAATCATATTTTGAGTTGTAAATATTTCTAAACAGTATTTTGGGATCCCAAATGTATAACGTTTTATAATTAAAATGAATGGTTACATTTTCAATTTATATGATTTTATTTACAGTTTAGTTACACTTTTTAACCTAAAACCTCATTTAGAGAGTTAATTGCACATTTTAAACTCACTTAGTAACAGCTCTAAAGATGTAGGGTGTTACATGGCATGCATAATATATATGATAATGTGAGTATGATTATATGCATGTTTATGAATATTAAATATGCATGTAGGCCCATTCTTGATAATTGGGGCATATTTGTAATATTGGCCTGTCACGGGTATAAATGTTAATATATGTGAGTAAATGATTGAGACCACATTATTATGTGGATATATTTATAGTATATGGCTCGAGGTGATCCTAGTGAGTGGATTGATGAAATAGTCACAATGGGGCCCAAAACCCTGCTCGGGGCGAGCCTAGGGGTATTTTGGGAAGTTTAATGTATATTTGGTGTTTATTGAGTAATAGGTAAATATTTGGTAATTAGTTGGGCATGACGGGATTAATTGGAAATTAGTAGGATGACTCGAGGAATTAGCGGGAAATGGGGGCAAAAGCACCATTTTGCCCTTAGGGGCAATTAGGAGGCTGAGTTAATATAAAGGGAAATATGGTCTTTTTGGTTTGTGGATAGGCTCATTAGAAGCCTGTAGACACAAGGAAATAGGCAGAGTATATATTTCTCTCTCTTTCCCTCCTTGGTCGGTTTAAACTTCTTCCTTTGGTGGGCATTGAGGCAAGTAGAGATTTTGGAGAATTGCTGAGGAAAAAGCTGAGAATTTGAGCTTTGGAGCTGGAGAATTGAAGCTAGGATCACTAATGTTTAATTCAAGGGCTTAATATGCAGTAGGGATAAGTGAATCTCTCTGTTCTTGACTGAATTCTATGTTTGGTTTAGCTGTATTTAAGTTTTAACTTTGGGTCTGAATCTGAGTTTTGTTGAATAAATGGATTAGTTCTTAACGTAATTATGATAACTATGTTGTGCTATTATAGATTCTAGGTTTGTTTTTTAGGTTTGGTTATGGTTTAGGTGTACAAGTAGGCTGGGTTATAGGCCTTTGACATGGAGAAAAGCGTTGCAAACCCAGGGATTTCTGGGTTCACGAGGGTGCATCGCGACCCAGTTCATGGGTTGCGCGGCTAGCGTGCCCCAGATGGCCCTGGGAGGGCTGCTGATTGTAGGGCGCGCCGCGACTCTAAGGGGCTAGTCACGACCCGCCTCCCTCTGATGCAAGAGGTCGTGCCTCTGACTTGGGGCGTGCCACGACCCTTAGGGTTAGGTCGCGGCCCGCCTAGGACATTTCTGTCTAGGGTTATTTTTAAGCTTGGGGAGTCAAACTTAAGCACTCGGAATGTTTTCTACTACCCGGTTTAGTAGAAATCGAGGTCTTGGAGGCTAGTATTTGAATCCAATGTTTTTAAATGGTTTATAATCTTATGGTTATCTATTATCGCAACGTGACTAGGTTTTTACCGCAAGGGCCCAGGAATTAAGGATCGTGCTCAAGGCCATTATACGCTTTGTGCTCGGGATCCGAGGTAAGAAAACTGCACCCATGTGGTTGTTGTTGGGATTGAGATTTCCTATAATTTAATATATGCATTCTATGAGATATATGATTGTTATATGGGATATGAAAGTACGGCCTAAGGGTGCTGGGGCTAATAATAAGTGTTATGGATGCAGCTCGGCCAATGCGATTCGGGGTCAGCTAAATAATCAGAGGATTCGATCTAAGCGATTGGGATGCAGCTCGGCCAATGCAAGTCGGGGTCAACTAAATAATCAGAGGACTCGGTCTAAGAAAGCTAGGGTCAGTTGAGTAAACAGAGGGCTCGGCCTAAGGGCGCCGACCCTGAATATTTTTGTGTACTGATTGAAATGTATGCTTGAGAATATATGTGTTTGTTGTTGTTTTGGCTTAATTCTTGTACTCTGTTGAATAATTGGACTGGTTGGGTCAAGGATGACAAAATGCTATTGGTGAGATTGTTTCCTGTAATCTATTATCAGCTGAGTTTGGTGAATTATATTTATATTCTTTATATTGTTGCCTAGTTTTGCATGTTGTTTGAAGTTTTCTTGTCGGGCCTTGGTTCACAAGTGCTACGTGGTATAGGCAAGGGAGTTGATAGTTGGACCAGCCATGAGTTGGAGAGGTTCAGGGGAGGTGTGTACATAAGCAGCCTGCTCGATCGCCACAGTCGGGGCAGCTTGGGAGGAACTAGGGTTAAACCCTCTTTTTGCCGCCTAGGACAGCTAAATTGTATCTATTTATCTTTTACCAATCTGTAAACTAATTTTTGGGATCCCGTGTGCGAACTTATTATTTTAATGAAAAATAATCAATTTTTTGACCAAATCTTTTATTACTTGACCTTGACTTAGTCTTTAATTACACATTTAAGTTCAAACGTCTTGCTTAGCAAGCTAGGCACTATTTTAAACACACTGTGTAACGGTCTTGGTTATCCAGAGCGTTACACAAATGTTTGTCACTTTTTCCATGGGGCTTCTAATGCCCTTTGCCCTAGTTTTCATGAGGTTTGGCCACTACATTAGCTTTGGAGGTCCCACCAATAGCCTCATCCACATGTTTATCCCTAGAACGAGACTCCTTCTCAATTCTTAGGTGCTTGAGAATCTCTTCCAAAGAGATCTCCTCATTCTTGTGAAGAATTTTCTTCCTAGAGTCTCTCCAAGATGGAGATAACTTGGCTATTATAGCACCAACGAGGAATTACTCTGGAAACACAATCTTAAGGGTGATGAGTTTATTCACAATTATTTGCAACTCATGGATTTGGGGGAGAATGGGTTTATCATCAACAAACTTAAATTTATTGTATTGAGTAAAAAAGAATTTCTTTGTACCTTCCTCCTCGGATTTGTATTTGTTTTCCAAGGCCTCCCATATCTCTTTGGCAGTCTTGGTGCTAGTGTAAAGGTCGTAAAGATGATTCGAGAGGGCATTACAAATGTGACCCTGACAAAAGAACTCATCTTCTTCATTTTTCTTCATTTGTTTGATTACATCTTGAGTGTCATCTTCCTTTGGTGGATCAAGGGCTTTCAAATCCTTCTCCAAAACATAATACACCTTAAGAGTAGTAAGAAGAAGCCTAATTATGTCTTCCCAATGCACAAAATTAGTTCCATAAAATCTAACAAAATCTTGACTCAAAAACTTCAAGGCTAAAATTGATGTTGAGAACAAGAAACTAAAAGAATAGAGAATTTGATTGTTGGGGGAGAGAATGTTGGGAATTGTGCCTTTAAAGCAATTGTAGTAGACAATGGTTTTAATAAAATAAATAAATTAATTAAATTATTGTGTATATGTTGCTTATGTACTATATTGTTGTTAATAATATTAAGTAAATATCAGAAAATTACCAAGTTCATCTATGTGGTCTCAATCTCATATTGGTATGAGAGGATCAAGATTGAGATAATGAACTTAAATAGTTCATAGTAAACTATTGTTATAGAATCTTTAGATTAATTACTACTAGTACGGTCCACTAGTATTATGAATACATGTGACCTAGATTCGGGTTACTAATGTAGTAAGACACTTTAGTGGAGGTACTTTGCATGCTGAGAGTATGTAGAACTTGACTAGATGTGATTTAATAATACTTGTTTAAATATTGTTTCATAGTATTACAAAACACATCAACTGATGATCATATACAAATTTTTCTTAATCCTAAAGTTACTATGAACTCCTATATATGTCACTTGATCCTTTGATTCACGCGTTATGGTTTGTCAGAATGATTAGGCTAAGAACTATTGTTTTGGAGACTCAATGATGTATATGGCTAAGGACATAGCTTAACAGATATTGAATCTATACCATCTTATAGATTAAATGATGATTCCCCATTGGGTGGGTTTTTGGAATTGAAAAGGTTATTGAAGTCAAATTCATAATCAGATTATGAATTAACCTTCACTAGTAAAGTCGTTGGTCCACTAAGAATCAAGATATAATTAAAAGGAAAAACCAGTAATTTTATTCCCACTTAATTATGAATCATCAATAGAAGATTAATTTTTATGTATTGATTATATCAATGGACACTTTATAGCTACAATAAAATACCCAGTAAATATATGTCTTTAATTCTCAAGAGTTCAGTCTCATATTTATAGTGGAATAATCATGAGATTAATAAATATGATTATTGAATCAAAAAGGTTTGATAGGTTGGCCAAGTTTGTATCTGACTTAGTGTCAACCGTTGCCGCCAGGAGAGAGAGATTTGTTCGGGGATTAAACCCCATGATAGCACGGGATGTCAGAATCACCATAGTGCTTGGAGTCAGTACATATGTTCAGGTAGTTGAGAAGTCTCTTACTGCTGAGGGTGCAGAGGACAAGATTTGGCACGAGAGCATCGGTACGCATAATTCATATAGGGTGTTACCTCCATTTACTGGATCTGGTAAGGGCGAAGGAGTTGGGAATTGTGCCCTTAAAGCAATTGTAGTAGACAATGGTTTTAATGAAATAAATAAATGAATTGAATTATTATATATATGTAGCTTATGTACTATGTTATTGCAAATAATATTAAGTAAATATTAGAAAATTCCCTAGTTCATCTATGTGGTCTCAATCTCATATTGGTATGAGAGGATCGAGATCGAGATAATGAACTTAAATAGTTCGCAGTAAAATAAGGTTATCAAATCTTTAGATTAATTACTGCTAGTATGGTCCACTAATATTATGAATACATGTGACCTAGATTCGGGTTACTAATATAGTAGGACACTTTAGTGGAGGTACTTTGCATGCTAAGAGTATGTAGAACTAGACCAGATGTGATTTAATAATACTTGTTTAAATACCGTTTCGTAATATTATAAAACACATCAACTGATGATCATATACAAACTGATCTTAATCCTGAAGTTACTATGAACTCCTATATATGTCACTTTATCTTTTGACTCATGTGTTACGGTTTATCAGAATGATCAGGCTAAGAACTATTGTTTTAGGGACTCAATGATGTATATTGCTGGGGACATAGCTTAACAGATATGAAATCTACACCTTCTTACAGATTGAATGATGATTCACTATTGGGTTGGCTTTTGGAACTGAACAGGTTATTGACGTCAAATTCATAATCAGATTACAAATTAACCTTCACTAGTAAAGTCAATGGTGCATTAGGAATCAAGATATAATTAAAAGGGTAAACCAATAATTTTATTCCCACTTAATTATGAATCATCAATAGAGGATTGTTTTGTATGTAATGAGACACTTTATGGTTACAACAAAGTACTTAGTAAATATATGTCTTTAATTCTCAAGAGTTCATTCTCATATTTATAGTGACATAATCATGAGATTAATAAATATGATTATTGAATCAAAGAGTTTTGGTTAATGATCCTGTATTTATTGGAGCTTGGAATTATTGGTCCATAGGTCCCCAGGACAGCTCTATCAACACTAATCAAGGTAAGTTTTGATACAAGGATTAAACTGTCAATGGGCTATTTGAGAGAATATTTATTATTCGGGATAAATGTGCAATTATGTGATAATTGAAATTGCACAATTTATTATTACATTTATGCGATTTTCGAAATTGTGAGGAAATAGAGTAAATTGATTTTAATCAATTATTTTATTTAAGTGTGAATAAATAAATATGGATAGTCAAAATTATTTTTTATTCTTATATTTATTTAATTAATAACAAGATTGTACGCCCTGATTTTCCAACGGGCTATTAGCGAGCTGAGATACGGCCTAAACTATATCAGCCACGTGGATCCCCCATGACCGGAGTTGTTGTCGTCAGGTCCTTCCTCGTTAGCTCGGGGTATCCAAGGGTTCACCAAGATTACTTAAGGATTGAGTCTGGACTCTGAAGGCCACAGGTTGAGGGAAGCATCCAGCTCGTGGTACAAGCTGGGGTTGGAGGCTTTGACCTTTTGTAAAGTCAACCACGCAAGGTAAACGTGCATATATCAGACATCGCGTGTCTGATATATCCCTAACTTCTAGGACACGCAGCATGAACGTGCGTATTCTGGCACCCATGACTGGGTTGGGTTGTGCGGCCCATTGTCCCCCTTACCTATTGATTAGACCACACTTCATGTGTCAGGTTTTAGGAATTAATCATGAATGTCACAGAAGTGACATGATAGGTAAGAAGGTCACGGGATGACCTTCTTACCAACTCCCAGGTTCCCTCTCCTATAAATATGGAGACCCTGGGAGTTGCAAAGGGTTGGATTCTATTGTGTAAGGAAATACTCTGTAAAAGATTACCAAGCATATAGCAATAATATTGACTGGTGGAGTAGAAGGATTTTAACCTTTGAACCACCTAAAAAAACGTAATTGTGTCACCAGTCCATCTCCAAAAGATCATTCATCTGTTTCAATTCATAGTTAAGCACTAACCCCTTCCTCTTATTTTCTTAATTACCTGTTGGCGAAGAACCGCGTCAACAGTTTGGTGCTTTCATTGAGAGCTAGTCAGATTGGTGCTTTCGCAAACATCCAACTATGGTGACCACTCGATCAAGACACGGTAACAAGGCGGAACAGCATGATGGGCAGGAGGCTCATCATGCCGCCATCTTTGGTGAGCAAAATCCTGAAGTCCAGCAGCGGCCGGGCAAGCACCCGGTTGGCCAGGATGACACTTGAAGTTGGGTGCCTCGGCCACCTAATCCAAACCCAGGTTTTTACACTGCGGTAGAGATGGAGAACGCTCAACTGAGGAGCCAACTAGCGAAAGCTAATCAGCAGATCAAGGAGGTGTTGGCCCGACTACCCCCTCTTACAACCGACGCTAATGTCGGAAAGCGGCAAGGGAGACTCATAAGTCCCGTCGGGGTAGTCGGTCCAGGCCTAACCGCTCGGACAGACCGCCGGCATCTAACTCTATTCCCTCATCGCACCGTCGAGAGGCAAACTTCGAAGAAATGCCTAAAGCCGAACTACAGTATAGCCGCTCGGTCCGAACTTCAACTCCCAGCTCTCAACCAGCCTTAAGCGTGCCCAGGAGAGCTCGAGGAAATTCCAGAAGGAGGTCCAGAGAGGGCTCACAGCACCAGGCCATCCCCACTAGCCGTCCTGCGCCTCGTCCAGATCGCCAGGCGCGGGACCCGCAGGTTGGCAGGGCCGAAAGGCCCCCACCTAACTTGATTCGCTCTGACGGGACCAGGATTGCATCTCCGGTCAGGCATCCTCCGTCTCCAATAAGATATCCATCCCCTCCTCAGCCCATCCGATATATTCCAGCTTATGGAAGCAGCAAGAGAAACCTGCCGTCCGCAGGACCTTCCCGACGTAGCAGGGCGTCGAGGGAGAGCCCGGATCCTCACCCCCAAAGGCGGACTCTGAGATTTTCTAACGGGAGCTACTGAACCAGCAGTCGCCGGAGCGACCTTTCTGGTGAAGACCTACGTCAACATTTAAGCTCGGCGCGAAGTCCTCAAACCACCCAGGGGGCGACCTGCGAGATCGCCTAAACTCTCATAGGGGGGAACCAGTAGGAGGTGGCAGCCCTGCTCACTCAGGCGGAGACCTGTCTGAGGTGCGTAACGGTGGGAACGCCCCAAATAACCTATCTCAAGATAGGATGGGCAATAACCCACCAAACGTATACAATGGATCCGGAGCTATCGAGCAGCCCCAGAATAACCAAGGAAATCAGGACAAAACCCTTGAGCGCCTGGCTCAGATGGAGGAGCTGATGAGGAAACTCCTGTCAGAAAAAGAGAAAGACGAATATGATTCGGGGGACGAGCTGGAACTCTTCGCCCCCAGCATAGCAGCAACGGCTTACCCACCCAGTTTCCGTATGTCGCACCTGTCCAAGTTCAACGCAGATGGAGACCCGTCGGATCATCTGGGGATGTTCAACACTCTAATGATTGCCCACAACATTGGCCCCGAGCTGAGGTGTCTGATATTTTCCTCCACACTGACTGGACCAGCCAGGCAGTGGTTCAAACAAAGCAAAAGACAATCCATCAGCTCCTGGAAAACTTTCTCTGCTGACTTCAAGAGGGCATTCCGAGCCTCCCAGGCTGCCCGCGTCAAGGCCGAATCTCTGGCTAACATGAGGCAGCAGCCCGACGAGCCTCTGAAAGCTTACTTGAGCAGGTTCGCGAATGTCGCTGCTCGGGCCAGAGACGTAGATGACAGCTCTAAGCTCATGGCCTTGAGAACTGGAATCCTCGTTAGAGGGGGACTCTGGAAAGAAATACAAATGAAGGGAGTTAGCTCAGTGAACGAGTTCCTAAATAGGGCCCAGGAATGGAACAACTTGGAGGAGGCCGAAGCCTCAGCTGCGGGAACAAGCCAGGTCCCTAAGCAGCCCGCTGGAGTGGGAACGGAGGTCGTGACAGCGACCCAGAACGTTACACAAAATAACCAGTTTGGTGGAGGCAAAAGAAAGGGGAACGACAAGGGCAACCAGCACGGCCCAAAGAAGAATAAGTCCGTAGACAAATTTAAGCTGGTCTACGCGACTTATACAGAACTCACCCACTCTAGGGAGAGCATCTTCCTGGCGAATTCTGCTCGCCTCCCCTGGAAGAAGCCGGAGCCGTTAAAGCACCAGAAGGGGAAGAGAGACACCTCCAAGTTTTGCCGTTTCCACAACGACATTGGCCACAATACCGATGATTGTAGGCATTTGAAAGATGAGATGGAAACTCTCATCAGAGCCGACCTGCTCCAGAAGCCCCGATCAGCCAGCCCGGGTCTCGGGTGGATAAGACGTCCCTCCTCCAGTGATAGGAGGAGAGATATCCACAATCTCGGGAGGTCTGAAGAGGTACATAAACGAACTCAAGGAGCATAATGGAGTAGAGTTCGTCCCGGAGCAGGGTCTGCCAAAGCAGCAACGATTGGAGAGGCAACCGATCATTTTTACAGAAGAAGATATGGGCCATGTCCAGTTCCCTCATAACGACCCTCTGGTCGTAGCAGTGCAGCTCACTAATCGAAGGGTTAGGAGGGTGCTGATAGATAATGGGAGCTCAGTAAACCTTCTATTCCGGTCCACGTTGGAGAAGATGGGTTTAACTGTCGCCGAGCTGAAGGCGACCTCCATAATGCTGTATGGTTTTTCAGGAGAAGGATCAGCGGCCATAGGGACGATCGAGCTGGTGATCACCCTAGGAGAAGGACCTCGGATAGTCTCCAAACTCCTCGAGTTTGTGGTCGTCGACTGCTCCGCTGCATACAATGTTATTTTGGGTCGACCCACACTCATAGCTTTTGAGGCCATCACCTCTGTTCGCCACCTCGCGCTGAAATTCCCTTCTTCCACGAGAATATGCACGGTCTGTGGTGATCAGCTCACTGCCAGGGAATGCTACAACATTTCCATGAAGGGAAAATCGAAACCCGGGCAGCTAGCAATGGCCATCCAAGGTGGAGGAGAGGAATCTTAGGAACCTTTAGCTGATCCTGATATTGAAAAACCTCAAACTGCCGGAGGGGAAAATATCGTCTTAAGTGAGGATATTGACCCCCGAATAGGCGAGGATAAGTCTGAGCTCCAGGCTATTGAAGAGCTCGAAGAAATGAACATCGATCCACAAAATCCTTCACGGACGGTCAAGCTCAGGAACAGCCTCTGTAACGAGAGGAAGGCGGAGCTGGTTAAGTTTCTGCAGGATAACCTGGATGTGTTTACATGGTCGCATGAGGACATGGTGGGAATTAGTCCAAATGTCATCATGCACACCCTTCATCTGGACAAGAGCGTCCCTGCGAAGTCCCAGAAGCAGAGGCGCCTGGGAACAACCCGGGCTGAGGCCTTAGAGGAAGAAGTAGCCCGGCTCAAGAAATGCGGCTTTATCTGTGAAGCCAAGTTTTCGACTTGGGTCGCCAACCCCGTGCTGGTCCCGAAGCCCAACGGGAAGTGGCGGACCTGCATCGACTTCTCCGACCTAAATAAAGCCTGCCCCAAAGATTGTTTTCCCTTGCCAAGAATTGACCAATTGGTGGATGCCACAGCGGGGCACGAGCTCATGTCCTTTATGGACGCGTACTCAGGCTACAACCAAATCGCCATGAATCTGGCGAACCAGGAGCACACCAACTTCATGACCCCGACTAACGTCTATTGTTACAAGGTCATGCCGTTCGGGCTGAAGAACGCCGGCGCCACATACCAGAGGTTAGTAAATAGAATGTTCGCCAACCAGATCGGGAAGAACATGGAAGTGTACGTCGATGACATGCTGGTCAAGTCAAAGACTGTCGATAACCATGTTTCCAACCTGGAGGAATGCTTCAAGATACTACGAGAGTACGACATGAGGCTTAATCCACAGAAGTGTACTTTCGGGGTCGCATCTGGAAAATTCTTGGGTTTCATCGTCAATACCCGAGGAAACGAGGCAAACCCCGAAAAGATCAGGTCATTGCTCGAGCTTCCCTCGCCCAGGTCGCGCAAAGACGTCCAAGGCCTGACAGGAAGGGTGGCAGCCCTAAACCGGTTTATTTCAAAATCCACCGACAAGTGCCTGCCATTCTACAACCTGCTCCGATGAAATAAGAAATTCGAATGGACAGAAGAGTGTAAAAGTGCTTTCCTCGCCCTGAAGGCACATCTGGCCGAACCACCCGTATTGTCCAAACCAAAGGCAAGAGAGCCCCTTTTTCTCTACCTAGCTGTCACAGAGGATGCAGCTAGTTCCGTATTGGTCCGAGAAGAAGACCGGGTTCAGAAACCGGTGTACTACATCAGTAAGAGACTTCTCAGGGCTGAATCTCGATACCCGTTGATGGAAAAATTGGCGTTCTGTCTTATCACGGCCTCCCGAAAGCTCAGGCTGTACTTCCAGTCCCACTCAATACACGTCATGACCGATCAGCCTTTAAGGCAGGTTTTGCAAAATCCTGAAGCATCGGGACGCCTGTTAAAATGGGCTATCGAACTCAGTCAGTTCAAGATTTTGTACACCCCACGAACTGCTATAAAAAGTCAGGCCATGGCAGAGTGCACAGGATTCCGCGAGGATCCTGTAGAAGACTCACCCCAGGTCACCTCGGCCCAGACGTCGTGGAAGATCTTCGTGGATGGCTCATCCAATGAGAATGGCTTCGGGGCTGGAATCATTTTGATATCCACCGAGGGACGCAGATTCCACTCGGCGCTGAGATTCGGATTCAAGGCCTCCAACAACGAGGCCGAATACTAAGCTTTGCTGGCCGGACTGAGAATAGCCTAGGAGCTGAAGGTGAGCTCCGTCCAGTGCTTCAGTGACTCCCAGCTCGTGGTAAACCAGGTGCTGGGTAAGTATCAGGCACGAGGACCCAAGATGGCTGCGTACCTGGCAAAGGTAAAAGTCGAACTGTCCGCGTTTGGGCGAGGTTCAATCGAGCAGATACCTCGGGAGAAGAACGCTAACACAGACGCTCTTGCCAAGCTCGCCACCTCCAGGGAGACGGAGGCTTTGGGGTTAGTTCCGGTAGAGTTCTTGGAAAAACCAAGTATAGAAGAAGTCAGGACGTAGGTCGAGATGATCGACGCTAGGCCGACCTGGATGACCCCCATCCTTGAGTATCTCACCGAGGGGAAGCTACCTGAAGGGCGTAATGGTGCGCGGCGGGTATTGTACCAGGCCCCAAGGTATATGATGGTAGATGGGATACTGTACCGACGTGGGCACTCCCTACCTCTCCTACGATGTGTTCTTCCGGGCGAAGCAAAGGCCATCCTGCAGGAACTGCATGAGGGTTTTTGCGGGGATCACACTGGGGGGCAAATCTTGGCCCTAAAGGTTCTGAGGCAAGGATATTACTGGCCCACTCTGTCCAAGGACTCGATCTCATATGTCAAGAAATGTGACAAGTGCCGGCCACAGTTGCCCGAGCTCCCCCAGTCGAACTGAAGATGATTTCTTCCCCGTGGCCATTTGCGGTCTGGGGAATCGACTTGTTTGGCGCCCTCCCTACTGGAAAGGGTGGGGTACGATACGCTGTGGTGGCCATCGGCTACTTCACAAAGTGGGCTGAGGCAGAACCTTTGGCAACAATAACTTCCAAAAAAGTCCTCGACTTCATGGTTAAGAGCATTATCTGCCGATTCGGGCTGCCCAAGAAAATCGTTTCCGACAATGGGACTCAATTCGACAACGACTTATTCACCGACTTTTGTGAAAGGTACGGGATCATGAAAAGCTTCTCGTCCGTGGCCTATCCTCAGGCAAATGGCCAAGTCGAGGCCGTCAATAAGACCCTAAAGGCGAGCCTCAAGAAGAGACTAGACGAAGCTAAGGGGGTCTGGCCAGAACAGCTCCCCCAGGTTCTGTGGGCATACCGGACCTCACATCGGACTCCTACGGGTCATACTCCTTTCTCCCTGGCTTTTGGGAAATGAGGCAGTCCTCCCTGTGGAGATTAAGGTACCTTCGCATAGAGTCCAGGCATATGACCAGGACCGCAACCACGAGCTAATTTGTGCTTCCCTTGACTTGGTTGATGAAAGACGAGAAGATTCGCAACTCCAGCTCGCATATTACCAGCAAAAAATCACTTCTTATTTCAACTCAAAAGTCAAAAAGCGCGCCTTTAGCATTGGCGACCTGGTCCTCAGGAGGATTTTCTTAGCCGGTAAAGATCCCAAAGATGGAGTATTGGGACCAACTGGGAAGGGCCATATCAAATCATTGAGGTCATTAAAGAAGCAACTTACAAATTAGCTCGGCTCGATGGAGGGGCAGTCCCACGAACTTGGAACGCCATCCATTTGAAGAGATATTATCAATGACAACCTTGTAAGGCCTAAAAGGCCATTTTTTATGTATTAAGCAATGAGAATTAACTTTTCGTTTATGATTGTACATGTTTACAAGTGTAATCTAAAGTAACCACGAAAGACCCTTTCCTAGTTACTTGGGGGGCATATGGTGCCTAGATATAACTAGGTCGCCTTAAAGGCTTGGAAGTTAATTCAAATCGATTTATCATTGTTTTTCTTAAAGAACACGAGATATTGATAAAAATTAACGCGAACTAAGTTTTCAAACTAAGTTCCTAGACATAACCAGGTCATAAATCTTAGAAGTTAATTTAAATCGATTGATCGTTGTTTTTCTTAAAGAGCATGAGATATTGATAAAAATTAACGTGAACTAAGTTTTCAAACTAAGTTCCTGGACATAACCAGATCATAAAGCTTAGAAGTTAATTTACATCGATTGATCGTAGTTTTTCTTAAAGAGCACAAGATATTGATAAAAATTAACGCGAACTAAGTTTTCAAACTAAGTTCCTGGACATAACCAGGTCATAAAGCTTAGAAGTTAATTTAAATCGATTGATCGTTGTTTTTCTTAAAGAGCACGAGAAATTGATAGAAATTAACGTGAACTATGTTTTACAAAGTAGTAACTAAAATGCGTAAAGGCAAAAGGAAATAAACCAATTAAAATAAAAAATTGATAAAACCAATTGTCTCGAGGTGGAAAAACCTCATGCAAAGTTACAAACAAAAAAAAATTAATGAGAATATTAAAGGAAAGGGTGCGAAAAAGAAAGGCCCTAAGCTCCACCAGGCTGCCCCGACGAGGTCGCTGTCTCGCCCTCCTGCTCGGCCACGACGAGTGCCTCCCCCGTATCAGAAGGTGCCTCCTGCTGGAGGCGAGCTTTGAACCCCTCCAGGAAGACCTCCCCGTCCGCTCCTAAGAAGGAGAAGTCGCCGTCCGGATTATAGGCCCAGCAATGGTAGAGCATGTCCTCCATGGCGGTGCTGGAGGCTGCCCTCTCCGTTTCCAAGGCGGCCTTAGCCTCCTCGGCCCTAGCCTTCGCAGAGTCTAGCTCGACCAGCGCGGCAGCGAGGGCGGCTTTGGTAGCCTCGGCCTCTTGAAGCTTAGGACGGGCTTCTTCCAGCTCGGCCTGTACGGCCGTCAGAGCATCCTTGGCTTCCTTTTCCTTCTGTTGGGCCGTCTGCAAGGAAGTCTGATGGGCGGCCAAAGCCGCCTGATGCTCGCCCCTCATATCCTCGAGTTGGGCCTTGGCCCTGGCTATGCTTTGGTGAATGGCCAAGACGCTCTGCAAAAACAGAGGCAACTACCTTAGAAAAAAAAAAAAGAAGGGAGAGGAAAAACATGGCAAGGCATGATAATAAAAAATAAGGGCAAAGTCAGCTTACCGTTAGGGCCATGCCCAGTGAAGATTCCATTACGCCCACCGGGCTCCTTGCTTCGATGGCCCGCAGCTCCCTCTCGTTGAAGCGGTAGAAGTGGTCGACGGTGTAGCTCGCCATCTCATACACCGTCCCCCAAAAGACATCTGGAATCTTCTCCAGGGTCTAGGGGTCCACCGGGATACGCACCTCGGGGGGCGCAGTTGCCAAAGCCTCGAGCTCCGCCCCTGTGTCCCGGACGAAGGCCGGAGCTCGCAGAGGGGGTGGGGGCATGTTCCCCACTACAACAGGAGGTACAGTTTCCTCTGCCTGGGCAGCTGGGGGCTGCTCTTTCCCCTTTGCAGGGGACTTGGTTGGGGTCCGAGCGGCTTTCTTCGCCACCCAGAGCTTCTTCATTTTGGGCCCGGAGGCCCCAGCTGAGGAGTTCCCTCCAGTGAACATAGCTCGTAGATTTTTTCCCCCGGGCTGAGACATCTCCTCTGGCAAAAAAAAGACAACATCAATATATCAGTAAGCAGTCATGCAAAAACAAAAAAAAGGGGGAGAAAAGAGAAACTCAAGTATATATATATACTAAAGGGAATCCTACCCCCCGAGCTAGAAGAGGAATCTATGGTCACGACCATCGGCCCCAGAGCTTCTGCAGGGGAATCTAAGACAATTACTTCTCGAGCTGGCGCGAGTTCTAGATCCGAGGTTGGCTCAGGACTAGACTCTTCTACATATTGCCTAAGACCCAGAGCTACGACACCCTCCCGGAGTGATGGCCATGACCGAAGGTTGGTCCCATACTCCTCGAATAGGACCGACCTAAAGGCTAGGGTGTTGTCTACAACTATGGTACCCCTAGGGCGGCTACTTTCGTAATCCAACACGAGATGGTCGACGCAATGGAGCAAGGTTACATTAAAGTCTGGGTCACTTCGATGGCGTTGGACGAGCTGTTTGGGATTGAACCTAGCTAGCAGGGGATCTGCAATGGCCCTATCTAAGTTCCTAAACGTATATGGGTTACCATGGCTAGAGGGACCTGCAGCTGCTCTGGACCGGATCCTCTCCTCGTCTGTCCTTTGGGCGACCTCCAGTGCCTACTTCCTCGTCCTCACGAGGGGCACCTCGTCCTCCTCATCCTCATTCCCCGCGACCTCCTCCTCGGGGATGGCCCTCATCTCGCGAGCTGGGGGAGGCACTCGGGGCCTCCTCAGGTTCAGAGTCTGGCCTAGGGAGATCGGCTTGCAGGCCAGCATCGTCTTGCTTGTCACGAGCTGGCGATAGTCCTTTTCACTAGAGGGTAAGCCCGCCAGTGTCTCGTGCTGGCTCTCGAGGATCACAGACTTCTCTGTCCTCGCGAAGATAGCTGCAGAATTATTCTAAGTCAGAAATGGATACAGGGGGGAGCTAACCGATACTTAACTTACGAGCTAAGGATGAAAAGTACTTACGAGGAAGATTGAAGTAGTGTAGGTCGCAGTTACAAAACCCTTGGACATAAAGAACTGGTCTTTGAAGTCGTTGGGGTGGCTGGGCAGCTCGATGACCGCAGCCGTATTTGGAAACTGGGTTAAGTAATAGAACCCATCGCCCCGCCCCCGCTGCTCCGGGTTGGCCTTGAGGCAGAAGAAGTATAAGATATCTGTCGGAGTGGGGACCTCCCACTCCTGTTTCAGGAACAGATATCTCAACCCCGCCAACAAACGATAGGAGTTGGGGGGGAGCTGGAAAGGAGCCAACCTCACGTAGTTGAGGAAGTCAGCGAAGTACTGATCCAGCGGGAGGAAAGCCCCGGCTTTGAAGTTCTCATCACTCCAGGCCGCGAACTCCTCGTCGAGCGGCGCGCAGCTCCGCTCACCTTCTGCGGGAGGTCGGGCGATCAGGGCGCCCCTCCCCAGTTCGATGCCATGGGAAAGGAATATCTTATTCACTTTACCCTGATCGGTGATCTTCCAAATGATCCTCTCGGCCTCGAAGAAAGCGTCGGGCGCCACCTCGAGCTCCTGCTCCACGGCCGGCCCGAAGACAGGAATTGGGGAGTCCGTCATCACCTCTTTTCCCTTGGATTATTGGGAGGCCGAGTTGCCGGCAATCCTCTTTGGAGCATTCTTCTTGGGTGCCATCTGGTCGCCTGGCGAACAAAAGAAAAGATTTTCAGAAAAGGCGACCTAAGCATAAGGGAGAATCAAAAGGGGTGTTTCCTTTGCACGAGCTGAGGTAATCTCAGCCCGTGGAGAGTGAGACCACGCGGTTCTATGAACACGCGCCTGTGCTCCCAACAGATCCCCAATTACTCGGAATTCGTGTGTCAGGAGGGTCAGGATAGAAATTTTCCTTGGAAGGAAAGTTTCAGTAGGCAAGAGAGGCAAAACCGCCTGTGAATCGTGTCCCTTAAGCTACCCGTTTTTGCACCCAAAATACTGGATATTTTAAACAAGCATACCAAAAATCCTACCCATAAAATTTCCCCAGAAAATGCACCCTATAAACCGTGTCCCTAAATGGTTTTCTACTACAAGCGATACCCTAACCTAAAAGGCTTTCACCCTTCATGCCCATAAAAAACCAACAAAAACCTGCATGTGGCTACAGTAAATATTCACCTAGGCTACAGTGAAAAATAATTTCAAAACATGCACAATCAGGGGACTTACGGAGTGTTCTGGTTGAGAAGGGGATGAAGGGATCGCCTGGGTTGGGGCTTCGTCGAAGTAGTTGATTCCAAAGCTTCAAGGGAGCCCTTACACCTGAACTTCTTGAGCACTGGGAATGGCAACCAGAAAGAAGAGGGTTTTTCTTTTGAAGATGAAGAAGAGAGAAGAAGAAGGAAAATTCTGAAAAAATTCAAATGAACGGGTGGCCCATGCGTAAGGTGGCCACCCCTTTTATATACATGAAAGGCCATGTGAGAGGGGCAGTTAGATTGACCTGATGTGGGATCCAAGGCTCCCCACTCGAAAGACGAAATGACGACTGAGTATAGGCTAGGCCATTTAATGTGGTTCTCGGAAGACGAACCATCACTGTTATCCAAAAAACTGGCATAGATGATGTGGCAAGTGATTACTGGACACGTGGCTGACACTTGGAGGAACTCTGCTAGGATATCGACCAGAAGGCACATTATAAGCAGTAGGCGGCCTAGTCTTACCTGCGACCAGTCTGGTCGATGGTTCCGCATGCAACATGATGTTTCCATAAAGATCTTTGTAAATCCCGAAATTGACTCCCACAATCTCCTGAATATCCGATTATTTAGGAGAGAATATCTGTAACAAATTCATGTAATCCCCCTTGAGCCTATAAATAGAGAAAGATAGCTCAAGGAAGGGACTTTTGGCTTTCGAATTATTTGAGACTAGAGTAATTCTATCTGAGATATTGTATTGTTCTTCAGAGGTTAGTGAAACTCATTCAACCCTAGTTCTTTGATCACTCCTTTGACTCTCACATCAATAACAATCCAAGTGGACATAGGTTATTACCAGATTTTGGGGCCGAACCACAATAAAATATCGTGTTCTTATTATTTTCGTCATCACGTTCTTTTCAACGCATTCATCCACGTCAAGCGTATTTTGACTCCGTCAGTTGACCAAAATCAGGGTCAACATTCTGGTGCTTTCATTGAGAGCTTGATATATCACCGTTGAAAAAATCAATGGCGAAAACTAGAAGGAAAACTAGACAGGCAGCTGCCGCTGCACCATCAAATCCTCCTCCTCCTCCTCCTCCTGCAAGCGTGGCTGAGGATGAGCCACATTTGGACTTTGAGGAAGAAGAAATGGATGACGCGACGCTAAAGAGTACTTTGGGGGCGTAGTATGAAGAGTTGGCCAGTCTGAGGGCCAATCAAGAAAGTACTGCCAAAATCATGGCGCGGCAGCAGCAAGAGATTGAACGGCAGCACGCGGAGTTAAGCGAAAGGCAGGCGGAGATGGACCGTCGCCAGAGCGAAGCCATGGCAGCCCTCGAGGCAGCCTTGCAATTGGCTAGGAATCAGATCGCACCTGTCTCGCAGCCTGATCAACCTGCGAATGGGCCACCCCACAGGGGACCCAATCCTAGTCCGCCTATCCATCCCTGAGGCACAGCCTCCATCCCAAGCTGGTCGCGACAATCCCCCGCATCAGAGGCAGAATAGGACCGAGCATCAGCCTCGTAGTCCTAGACGTCATAGGGGCGACGAGCCGAACCTTCCGAACAGAGGTCAGAATCCTCCTGGTAACAGGAGGAACTCAGAGTTAGGCTCTACGGTCCAGGGTCCCCCACGGCATGATAATGCACGGGGACACAACGATCAGGGCAGGCCACCCTCTAACGCTCGGGACGCTTTAGCCCGGGATGGAAATCGAGGGAACAGTCAATCCCACCATAGCCAATCAAGATTCAGAGATGGCCATGGGTATAATGAAGCTGACTCAGGCAAAGGAAATGCCGGTTGGAGGAATGAAGAAAGAGGTGGAGGCAGGAGCTAGATACCTCAAGATGACCAACCCAATAGACGGGACGCGGGGGGGCAACCCAGGCAAAATAATGTCTTCAACCGGCTCGGGACTAGCGAGCAGCGGAGAAGGGATGAGGACTTGAGAGATGTACTCAATGATCGCCGTGAGCGACATGGCAAGAACATCCCCCTAGCGACAGAGGCCACGGCGATTCCTGTCGCTGTGTAGGCCCCAGATAGATGCCCTCAACCAGGCAGTACAACAGCTGGTCGGGGGAAGAACATCTCATATCGACCACGACAGGAGGAAAGGCACTCCTTTCGTCCAGAGGATAGCTATGGAAGAGACTCCTAGCAAGTTTAAAATGCCTACGCTTCCGAACTTTGATGGGTACGGTGACCCGGTATCTCATGTTAATAAGTTTGAGATACAAATGGACATTCAGAAAGTGTCCGAAGATGCTCGGTGCAGGATCTTCCCTGCAACACTTTCTGATGCCGCACAGGAGTGGTTTTTTAAGTTCCCTCCTACAAGCATAGTTTCCTAGGATATGTTCGTAAGGGAGTTTTACAGACAATTCTACGCCGGTCGTGTGCATCCGACCGAGGCAAACCAGCTGGTTGAAATTCGCCAGCAGGATGGAGAATCACTAAAGGACTGCATCCAGCGCTTTATACGAGCAGTAGCTGGAGCTAAAACAGTGGGGGATGAAGGCAAAATGATGGCCATAACCGCAGGTGTTAGGCGTCGCTCCCCCCTCTGGAAGAGCCTCCGCAAAGATGGGGTTAGAACTACCCAGGAATTCTTGGACCGGGCTGATCATTACATCAAGCTCGAAGAAGCCATTGCCGACAATGGAAAGCCTTCAGGCAAGGATAAGAAAGCAGCCGAGCCGGCTAAAGCCGCCTATGGGTCCAAACCTAACGGCAAAGGCAACGGGCACAGCAACGGCATTGGCAAGAATGGCAGAAAACGGCCACACAATGAGCCTTCCACCTCCGATAATAAACGAGCCAAGGGTAACCGTTATGAACCTCGGTTCATTAACTACACTGCCCTTGTTGAGTCTCAGGGAGAGGTTTATCAGGCCACAAGTTCCAGTGTGCCTTATAAGAAGCCTGCCCCCATTCGAAAGGATATTTCGAAAAGAGACACTACCAAGTTCTGTCATTATCATAACGACTATGGACATGATACCAACAAATGCAACCAGCTGAAGGATGAAATCGAGTTCCTTATTAGACAAGGACACTTGAGAAGATACGTACGGGCCTCGAGAAATTCCCAACGAGAAGCTCTAGGTGGCAACGAGCAAGTGCCCTCACACCAGCGCTCGCCGCCTTTGCAGCCTGCCCCCGTGACTGGCACACTGTTAACCATTTGTGGAGGCCCGCACCTCGTGGGAAACAGCGGAAAGGCCAGGGAACGATAAACTCGTACTCTGTGCCATGACCAGGACATCGAGATGATGACTGTGGAGGACCACGCACCAAAAAAGGCTCGGTCAGAAGAGGGCGAGATAACCTTCTCTGATAGCGATGCCCAACATGTCCAGTTCCCACATTCCGATCCACTGGTCGTGGATATCCAAATGGCCAACATGATGGTGAAGAGAGTGCTGGTCGATACAGGAAGTTCGGTGAATATCCTGTATAAATCTTCACTGGAACGCATGAAATTGTCTGTTAAGGACCTGGAGCCCTGCAACCAGACAATATACGGCTTCTCTGGTGAGGGACTCGCCCTCGCCGGATCAATCAGACAACCAGTGACGACAGGTACAGCGCCTACTACCAGAAAATTACTCGCTACTTTAGTAGTAGTCGATTGTCCTTCGGCGTACAATGCCGTCATTGGGAGGCCTATACTGGTTGATCTACGGGCCGTCATCTCTATGTGGCACTTAGCCATGAAGTTCCCGACAGACGCAGGGGTAGGACGCGTGTTGGGGAACCAGAGGGAAGCCAGAGAGTGCTATAACGCCTCAGTCACGAAGGCGAAAAAGGGAACATCAAAGAGCACTACCTCAGATAGGTTGCAGATGGTAATTGATACACAAGCCCAATCCAGTGATGAGGTCACCAAATAGGGTGTTGCCCAAAGTGAGGATAGAGATTTAGATCCTCGCTTTGGGGATTTTGAAGAGAACGTTGGACCCATCGAGGACCTGGAAGAGGTCCAACTCGACGAAAAAGACCAGACCAGAGTCGTGAAGGTCGGGAAAAACTTAGAACCAACCACGAAGCATGCACTGGGGGAATTTTTGCGAAAGAACCAGGAGGTTTTTGCCTGGTCGCACAAAGACATGGCTGGGATAGACCCTGTAGTTATCAACCATGTCCTAAACATAGACAAGACTTTTCCACCCGTGCAACAAAAGAGAAGGCTGCTCGATAAGGATCGATCAAGAGCCTTAAAAGAAGAAGTTAAAAAGTTAAAGCAGAATGGGTTCATCAGGGTGGCGTTTTATCCATCGTGGTTCTCCAATCCAGTGCTGGTTCCCAAGCCTAATGGCAAATGGCAAATGGCGAACCTGTGTGGATTTTACAGACCTCAATAAAGCTTGCCCAAAAGACTGCTTCCCACTCCCCAGAATCGACCAGTTGGTCGATGCTACTGTAGGACACGAGATCCTCTCCTTCATGGATGCATATTCGGGCTAAAATCAGATTAGCATGCATCCCCCTGACGAGGATCACACCAGCTTTCGGACCGATACGGGCTTATACTGTTATAAAGTAATGCCCTTCGGACTGAAAAACGCAGGTGCGACTTACCAGCAGCTAGTCAACCACATGTTTAAAGAGCTGATTAGAGTAAACATGGAGGTATGCGTGGACGACATGCTGGTAAAGTCTAAAATGGCAGAAGGACATGTGAAGGATTTACAAGAATGTTTTGATGTACTAAACAAGTACCAGATGAAATTAAATCCTCTCAAATGTTCCTTCGGAGTTGGATCAGGGAAGTTTTTGGGGTTCATTGTAAATTCAAGAGGAATCGAGGCCAACCCCGACAAGATAAAAGCCCTGATCGACATGAAATCGCCAGAGAGAATTAAAGATGTACAAAGTCTAACTGGGAGAATCGCAGCCCTGAGTAGATTTATTTCGAAGTCAACGGACAAATGTGTCCCTTTTTTCAATCTACTTAGGGGCAATAAGAAGTTTGAATTGATAGGAGACTGGGAACAAGCTTTTCAGGCCATGAAGGCGCATATGGCACAACCTCCCATTTTATCAAAGCCAATTGAAGGAGAAACTTTGTTCATTTACCTGGCGATCACTGAAGTTGCTGCTAATGCGGTGCTAGTACGAGAGGAAGAAGGCGTACAAAAAGCGGTCTACTATGTTAGCAAGAGGCTAATTGGGGCAGAACTAAGATATCCACCCATTGAAAGGTTAGCATATTGCTTGATCCTGGCCTCAAGGAAGCTGCGTCCTTACTTCCAAGCCCATTCCATCACAGTTTTAACCGACCAGCCCCTTCGGCAAGTCCTCCAAAAACCTGAGGCGGCTGGGCACTTATTAAAATGGGCAGTCGAACTAGGGCAGTTCGATATCACATATTCACCGCGAGCAGCAGTAAAAGGACAAGTCTTGGTTGATCTTATTGCAGAGTTCACCGAACTCCCAGACAGCGAACAGTGCGAACAGCCTAGTGCGCCTGAGCCTCAAGAGAAAGCTCCTTCGTGGAAGTTATTCACGGATGGGTCGTCCAATGAATCCCACGCAGGAACGGGAGTGGTATTGATAACGCCAGAAGGGCATCGATTTCACTGTGCCATTAGGTTCGACTTCACCGCGTCAAATAATGAAGCCGAATATGAAGCCCTCCTCGCTGGACTAAGAATGGCCAAAGACATGGGCATAAAATCGCTTGATATTTACAGCGATTCACAGCTAGTGGTGAATCAAGTTCTAGGGGAATATCAAGCGCGGGGCTTAAAAATGGTGGCCTACTTGAATAAAACCAAAGACCTGCTAGCCCAGCTCACGAAGTATACCCTCCAGCAAATACCGCGGGATCAAACTTCAAACGCAGACACCTTAGCCAAACTCGCGAGCGCGAAAGATGCTGACAAGCGGTTGAAGCCAGTATGGAAATTCGAATGGAGGATACATGGATGGCACATTACTTGGAGTATCTGACAAACGGTGTGCTACCAGCCATGTAGAAACAAAGCCAGAACTCTACAAAGGCAGGCCGCTAGGTACATACTGGTCGATAATGTTATGTACTGGAGAGGGTATTCAATGCCACTACTCAGATGCGTTACACCAGAAAAAGCTAAGGAACTAATGAAAGAGGTGCATGAAGGCTTCTGTGGAGATCACGCTGGGGGGCAGAGTTTGGCAAAGAAAATTCTAAGGCAAGGCTACTTCTGGCCGACTATGAATGAAGATTTGATGGAGTTTGTACGAAGATGCAATAAATATCAAAGGTTCACTAAAATTCCACAAGCAGCTCCAAACGAGTTGAAACAGATGCAGAGTCCGTGGCCTTTTGCGGTATAGGGGATAGATTTGATTGGATCCCTGCCTACGGGAAAAGGTGGAGTGAAGTACGCAGTTGTGGCAGTCGACTACTTCACCAAATGGGTCGAAGTTGAACCACTCGCTACCATAACAACCAAGAAAGTTCTTGATTTTGTCATCAAGAACATCATTTGCCGGTATGGTTTGCCCCGAAAGATCATTTCAGACAACGGAACCCAATTTGACAGTGACTTATTCACCGACTTCTGCAAAAGGCACGGAGTTATTAAAAGCTTTTTGTCAGTTGCGCATCCCCAAGCAAACGGGCAGGTCGAGGCCGTGAATAAAACTCTTAAGGACACCCTGAAGAAGAGGCTTGAAGACGCTAAAGGAGCATGGCCAGCGCAGCTGCCTGAAGTCCTCTGGTCGTATAGAACGTCTCACCGAACAGCGACAGGTCATACCCCATTTTCCTTAGCCTACGGATATGAGGCTATGTTACCTGTCGAGTTAGATCCCCCCTCACATCGAGGCATAACATACGACCAAGACCAGAATAGCCAACTGATGATGGAGTCCCTAGACTCAATTGATGAGATACGGGAGAAAGCCCAACTCCGAGTTGCTGCGTACCAGCAAAAGGTCGCCCGGTACTTTAACTCAAAAGTAAAAGAAAGAAAATTCAACGTCGGTGACTTGGTGCTACGACGAGTTTTCTTAAATACCCGCGACCCCACTGCTGGAGTACTCGGACCTAATTGGGAAGGACCTTACCAGATTGAAGAAGTCATTCATCCGGGCACCTACAAACTTGCACGCCTAAACGGAGATCTCGTTCCACGTTATTGGAATGGAGAACACCTGCGCAAGTACTATCAGTGAACAGTCCTTTTTAAAGGACTGGCTTGTATTAAATTTTACTTTTTACAAGTTTCGCAAAAAGGGTTAGCCACGTTGTATGGCTAATCGCTTATATATGTAAGATCCTTTTTTTTTAGGATCACTCGTAAAGACATGTTTAGTCCATTTTTAATACGAGATTATAAGGGACTGTGCGCAGCCAGTCATTCTTGCCAACCTTTATAAATTTTTTTTTACAAGTATTTGTTCATTACGTGTATTGTTTTGTTGTATTACAAGTATTACATTTCCTACCGAGCAGAAATGTTCGAACAGGTCGTGGTCAAGGCAAGTGACCCAGGACCTAAAGCTCCTCGATCACTTGGGGGGAATATAAGGCACATCGATAGCAAAGCGTGCCATGAGGTATGTAAACACATGAACAAAATAAGTGAAAGCATGCTAGGGTACTTAGAGTATTTTTCAAAATTCATATTTTGATAAATCAAACCAAAGTACTATGCTAAGTTCGGTCATACGGACAGATGTTATAGTAAATGAAAATATTATAACATTATAATGCAATCTTTTACACCGCAAGCATCACTGCTTGAATGTAACCGTTCGAATAAAAGGAAAGTTGGTTGCCCATGCAGCAAATCCAAAAAAGATAGTCTTTACATCACGACCCGTGGGTCGTGTAATTGAAGAAAAATAAAAAGAAAATACGTTTAAGGAGCAGCAGAAGCAGGAGGGTCTTGCTCAGCAGTCTGATTGGCCTCATCCTCAACAACTCCTCCTTCCTCTGCGCCAGCGGCTGGCTGGATGCTTGGGGAAGCACGGATCCTTGCTCTTTCCTCCTCTTCGGCCAATCGAGCAGTGCAGCGGGCCAGTTCAGCATTCCTGATATCCTCTGAAAGGTAGTCGAAGTTGGCTCCCTGGTTGTGTTTCCAAAAGTTATAGAAACACCGAAGCGTCGCATTCTTATACCTTTCCAGATTCTTGGCGTTGTCAAGCTTCAGCTGCTCTATTTGGCTCTCAAGATCAGCCACGGCCTTTTCCTTGGCAAGATTCTCCTCTTTGAGTCTCTTGCATTCGCGATATTGGACTCGGCTAGCCTCCTGGTACTCCTCCCTCTGCTTCCTCAAAGCTGCCTTCGAAGCTTCGACCTCCGCCAGCTTTGCTACCGCAGCGTCCTTCTGCTGGGTGACCGCCTCCAACTCCCTGGCATGCCTGGCTTCTGCAGCCTAAAGCTCCTCCGCAGCTTTCGCCTGGTACCTCTCGATGGCCTTTGCCCGAACCTGGTCGATGGTAGCCTGGGCACGGGTACAAGCAGCAGCTGCGGTCAGCAAGGCCTGTGGACAAAGGATAAAGTTAGAATATGTTGCAAAGAATAAAAGACTAAGGCCAGAGAGATAAGAAACACTTACGCTGGCCATTTCGTTTAGGCCCCGGTTCAGAATTTGTTCGACCCCCATTTTCTCTACCTCAGCCATCGCATCCTTACAACGATCGTACTTCACGATGTGTGCAAGGCGGTCCTTGGCCGCTCGCAAGGCGCGGTTCGAGAGTTTGGCCCCAAGAGCTTCGTCCCGCTGGGTTTGTTCTTTGGCGGCTGCAGGTGGAGGGTTCGTCGTAGCAGGCGGGGTTTCCTTCTCGACAGGAACCGAAGGCTGGGCAGAAGTTTGTCCAGTTGGCGCATCCTTGGGAGGATCTTCTGTTCGACTATTCTTGGCAGGAGGTCCTTGGCTTGATTCGCCGTTATGCCTCCTAGACGTCTTTCGTCGAGCCAGAGGAACTTCTACTTCCTCCTCGGTCTGATATAAATCGAAGACGTTGGGAGTGGCCATATCTGCACACAAGTAAACATATGTAAATGATAAGATAAAGGCAGATAAGAACTCTTGATAAAACAGGAAAGAGGTCACAAAGTTTAATACCCGAGCTACAACTACTGGTCGCTATACTATTGACTCTATTAGTCACACACTCACTATCTGGCACGAAGAAGTCTGGCCCTAGATTTGGAGTATACGTAAAGTTGCCCTCCCCGTCAAACAAGTGACAGGGAATTGGCAAGCTATTCAAAAGCAAAATAACTGTACCGTTTTCATCGGAGGATTCACCCAAGTTCACAACGGATTCTGTTGCCTTTTGTTTCCCCTTGCCTTGGGGTGCAGAAGGCCTTTCTGCGGAAGGATTGCTAGTGGGTTCCCTGATTGTAACCCCCGTCGGCCTCCTTCGCAGAGGGGACGCAGGGGGTTACTGCTCGGGAACCCCCTCGGCAGTGGCATCGGCTACCATGGGTCCTCTTGTTTCATGGTGAGGAGCCAGGAGGCCAGATAGCCTCAAATTTTCATCAGTAACCAGGGACTTGACGCTTTTTTCTACGTCTGTCATCCTGGCCAATGCGGTGGACCTCAACACCATGTCTGGTGTTGGGGTCGGACGTAACCATGGGCCTGAAAGACAAAGTTTACTTTAAGAAAAATGAAGGAAAATTCGCTGATGAAAAGTATCGACCAGTAAAAATAGCACTTACCTCCTCAGGCGGAGGGCAGGTTGTTGCTGGTCATGTCCGGCATCAGGAAGTACTCCTTGCTGTACTGCCCCACGTTGGATATGTGCGTGGTGTCACTCAGGAATGTCCGATTTGTCTCCTAGTGACAAAGATGGTAGAAGCTCGTCCCATACTGTTGAGGGTTGGACTTGAGGTCGAAAAGATAATTGACCTCATGGGGGGTAGGTTCTGGCCATTTTTAAAGTTTATACAGGATATAGAGTGCGGCCAGCATTCTATATCCATTCGGAGTAATTTGGAAGGGGACGACACCAAAATAGTTGGCCACCCCCTGATAAAAAGGATGTAGAGGGAGGGTAGCCCCCGCCTCTATATGATACCTAGACCAAGCACTGTAAACACCTCTGGAAAGGTTAGCCCTTTGGTCTGCAGCAGGAATTTTGAGATTGACCCCTGTGAGAGGATACCTCCTGAGGTAGTTGGCAAGCATTCAAGGATTCACTTGGCTGGTCGGGGAGAGATACCACTCGACATCAGGCAGATTCTGATGACGAGGACGGGCTCCAGTTTGGATATTAGGGTCAGGAGCGGGATTTTCTCGACCATTGGTCGAAGGAACCCTAGCCTGTGAATCAGGTTGGGCAGGAGAATTTGGGCTATCTTCGGAGTCAAGTCTTTTCTTGCCTAAGGATTTAGAACGGGCCATTTGAGGAGGAGATGGGCGAGGTCTTGGAGAAGATCATGAGAAAGGGATCTCGTGAATTCTGTCGGTCGGTTGTTCTTCGCCTTCGAGCAGTTGGGCAAGAAGATCGTCGTCGATGGGCCGTTCACCTCCCCACAAATCTGGCATTAAATTCTGCAAACAGAAGAATGGGGAGGTGAGGATAGAGAATTTTTAAGACTTTTTAGAATAACGATGTTCGAGTATAAAAGTTAAGCTTTTATACAACAGCATTCTAACAAAAGCTAAAAAAAATTTCACACGAACTGTTTGAGAAACGGATCAAAGGGTGAAAGCAAAAAGTTTTTCGTAAAAGCTTTTTCAACTCCCTTTAGAGCGGGAAAAACCTATTTTTCGGCTAGCCTAAAAATTGAATTTTTACTTCGGTTTTTCATCCTAAAAAGTATGATCCCAACTATCAAACTAACTCGTAACTTTTTTCACCCACAAGACATTATACTGACAAGCATCTCAACCCAGAAGTAGATAAACTCAACAGTAAACATACAGAAACATGCATTACAAGAATATGAAGCATAAAGGGTCAAAGACTTACCAGAGAGAAGGTCGTGGAGATTGGTAAGAATTTTCGGAGATCAGGGAACTCTCGCGCTGAGTCTTGAGAACGCAGAAGGACGGTCTCTGGAAGAAAATGGAAGCTCTGGTTTTAGGGTTTCTTGAAAGAGTAATGGCGTGTGTAAAAAGAAAAAGGGAACTTCGGAGATGTTATATATAAGTTTTGTCTGTGGCATTAAAAGGGATTAATCATCAGTTTCCCCTTTTACGAAGTATGGGGAAGCGAGATAGTCATCGAATTATTACTGGGGAAGCGAAAATACATGATTAGACAATAGTAGGTTGCTTTTTCTAAGAACACACGAAGGGTTCTGACACGTATGGTGGGGTCACCGAAGGTTCGTTTCCTCAAAAGTTTATTTATTGCTCGTAATAAATAAACTTGGGGGGAAAATGTTATCCAAAAAAATGGCATAGATGACGTGGCAAGTGATTACTGGACACGTGGTTGACACTTGGAGGAACTCTTCTAGGATATTGACCTGAAGGCCCATTATAAGCAGTAGGCGGCCTAGTCTTACCTGCGACCAGTCTGGTCGATGGTTCCGCATGCAACATGATGTTTCCATAAAGATCTTTGTAAATCCCAAAATTGACTTCCACAATCTCTTGAATATCCGATTATTTAGGAGAGAATATCTGTAACAAATTCATGTAATCCCCCTTGAGTCTATAAATAGAGAAAGATAGCTCAAGGAAGGGGCTTTTGGCTTTCGAATTATTTGAGACTAGAGTAATTCTATCTGAGATATTGTATTGTTCTTCAGAGGTTAGTGAAACTCATTGAACCCTAGTTCTTTGATCACTCCTTTGACTCTCACATCAATAACAATCCAAGTGGACGTAGGTTATTACTAGATTCTGGGGCCGAACCACTATAAAATATCGTGTTCTTATTATTTTTGTCATCATGTTCTTTTCAACGCATTCATCCACGTCAAGCGTATTTTGACTCCGTGTCAGTTGACCAAAATCAGGGTCAACAATCACCAACCACGATGTTCCACGTATTCGGCGCCTGCGTAAAATGTGGAATATGAAGAGTTCATGGGGAAGCCTGAAAGCCCCTACTGTGGCCCTACACGACGTCGTGTACCACGACAGGGGCTTAGGGGGCAAATGTATGCCCTGATTTTCCAACGGGCTATTAGCTAGCTGAGATACGGCCTAAACTATATCAGCCACGTGGATACCCCATGACCGGAGCTGTTGTCGTCAGGTCCTACCTCGTTAGCTCAGGGTATCCAAGGGTTCACCAAGATTACTTAAGGACTGAGTCTAGACTCTAAAGGCCACAGGTCGAGGGAAGCATCCAGCTCATGGTACGAGCTGGGGTTGGAGGCTTTGACCTTTTGTAAAGTCAACCATGCAAGGTAAACGTGCATATATCAGACATCGCGTGTCTGATATATCCCTGACTTCTCGGACACGCAGCATGAATGTGCGTATTCTGGCACCCACGACTGGGTTGGGCTGTGCGGCCCATTATCCCCCTTACCTATTGATTAGACCACACTTCATGTGTCAGGTTTTAGGAATTAATCATGAATGTCACAGAAGTGACATGATAGGTAAGAAGGTCACGGGATGACCTTCTTACCAACTCCCAGGTTCCCTTTCCTATAAATATGGAGACCCTGGGAGTTGCAAAGGGTTGGATTCTATTGTGTAAGGAAATACTCTATAAAAGAATACCAAGCATATAGCAATAATATTGACTGCTAGAGTAGAAGGATTTTAACCTTTGAACCACCTAAAAAAACGTAATTGTGTCACCAGTCCATCTCCAAAAGATCATTCATCTGTTTCAGTTCATAGTTAAGCACTAATCCCTTCCTCTTATTTTCTTAATTACCTGTTGGCGAAGAACCGCGTCAACAAAGATGATAATGGAAATTCAAATTTTGAAATTTAAGTTGATATCATTTCCTTAAAAAGATGATACCTTATTTGGATTTCTAATTATTAATTAATTAATTAAAATAAGAACACATGAAAAAAAAAATCAAAATCCCATTTTTCAAGGACAGAGCTTGGATTGCTCAATGCGAGTGGCACTTCTGATGTTATTAGATATTGATTTTTTAATTTTATTTTTAATTAATTAACAATACATTTTAAAAGGGGTTTTAAAATGGAATGTTAGACTTTGTCTTTTATCATTATTATTATTATAAGAAAGAGGATTGATTTTTCTTTATTATTATTATTATGGTAATAATGACTATATATTTTATATAATAGAAAACAGAAACACAAGTCTAAAACAAGTTTCTACAGACAAGAAAAACTATCATCTTTTTCACAAAGCAAAAAACCATTTCTCTCCAGCCTATAATCAAGACTCTCATGTGTTGAGAATACTTTTGAATTACAAAATTGATCCTTGTTCTCTATGTGCCCACCCACATCTTGAGGTGTAGAAAACGTCTTTGAAGATCTAGGTGTGAGTCCTCTAGCAAGGAAAGGAAGATCGAAACATATACGAAAAAATTCAAGGATTCTTGATAGGTTACAAGAGGTAAATCATTTCGTATTATTTTTCATATATATATATATATATATTAATTAACATATTGCATATTAAAGGATCCTCATATAAAGTTGTTTATATGAAATTTTTTGTTGTATACCATTACCGAACCTGTTGACTGTGTTTTTAGCCAACGACGTGAGAACGTCAAATACGACAAACCTTCAAGAGAAATTAAATAACACAGACAGTTCATACAAGAAAAGTAAATAACACACAAGATTTTATAGTGGTTCAGCCCCGTTCAGTCGGTAATAGCCTAATCCACTTAGAGTTGCGATTATAGATCTGTACTCAAGATCAGATGGACTGAGCCAACTGAGTTTCTTCAGTACAGATTGCAAAAATACAAGAATCCTTTCAAATACCAGCACTTTCTCTCTCTAGAATACTCAGACCCAAATTTTCCCTCTCTAGAATACTCAGACCCAAATTTCCCAAAATTCTAGAAAGAAGGAGAAGAAGCCCCTCTCTAATCCCATAAGCCCTTTATTTATAGGCTTAGGGTCATACATCTGATATCCCCTAGAATCGGGATATTTTATTATATATATTACATTTAAATTACAAAAAACATTCAAAATGTAACAAACCCCCCATTTGTGGGAAGAATGAGAGATTCTCGCGTATCTTGTTGAAGTTGTATCTGGGAATCTTGACTTAGTCCTCCTCTAGCTAGTTGATCCACCTCACCTCCACTCTGGCCGATCATACACATGTTGGTCGGACATACACTCAATGGTAGGACATGCAAGTGCTGGACATGCACTTCTCTCCTCTAACATGACACTCTCCTCTAGCATGCCATTTCTTTATTTGGACAACCATGCACTGGTTGGACGTATGCGTAAAGACCAAATTCTTGGTCTCTCCTCGGACCACATCCTTGGGATCTCCTAGGACCACTCTCTTGGGGTCTCCTAGGACCACTCTCTTGGTTCTCCTCGGACCAAAGTCCCTTGGGCTCTCCTCAGACCACATCCTTGAGATCTCCCAGGATGCACTCTCCTTAGTTCTCCTAGGATGCACTCTCCTTAGCTTTTCTAGGATGCACTCTCCTTAGCTCTCCTAGGACCACCCCCTTGGGGTCTCCTCGGACCACACCCTTGGGATCTCCTAGGATGCACTTGGCTTGGTTATGACATCTTTCAAGCAGTCCAAACTCTTCACCAGTCTACCGGGTCACTTTTATTGCCACGTCATTGATCTCCAATTTTTGGGGATAACAGAACCGTTCCTAACAATTGGTACCAGAGCCATCTTTAATTCATGCATATTTTAATTACTGTGTGGGTATCATATGCATTTTTATATTATGTGTAATATATGAATGGATAGATGTTTGTACATGAACCTTTTATGTTCTTAAGGGCTGGTTTTCATGGTGCTTCTGGGTTAGGAAAAGTTCTTAATTTTTCTAGATATATAAAAATTGTAAGTCATTTTGGGGGATAGGAATTTTGTAATTTATTTTTTAAATTCTGAAATTTTTTGTAATGGCCCGAGCACCGAGCACGAACCCCGAGGCCCGAGCCACTGCCCCTACAGCCGTGCGCACCCCTGCACATCCAATGCCCTGCGCACCCACGCTTGCACCCCTACGACCCAGTGCCCCAGCACACCTCCAGCCGCACCCCTGTCAGCTGCAGCCCAACCATTGCCACACCCATTAGGGTTTGTGTCATGCAAACCCTAATGGCTGTGTAATTATCTATTTGGGCATGTTTAAGCCCAATATAATTAAAAGTGTTTTAATTATAAATTTTGAGTTAATTGTTGCAAATCCAATTCCAATTAGGCCTCAATAACTTGTTGGGTATTAAAACCCAAAGTTTAATTATTTTAAATTTGTTTAAACTAATTAAAAGGTTATTTAATTCATAATGATTAATTAAAATGGTAATGGCCCAAAGACTAAAAGAGAAGGTCGAATATCAAAGGAATTGCTCTTTATTAGGCCTTAGTTAGTTTAATTCTTTTTGTGTATTTTATGCAAGTGTTGTAATTTTCTAGAAATACCCAAAACACCCAACTCGCATTTATTTATTTATTTGAACATGATTAAATTGTTTAATACTTTATCATGCATAATAACATGTCATACATATTACCCACATAGTACATATTAAGCATGCATTTTTTTTTATAAAATGCTTAGGATTGATTATATGTTTTTATTTGATACTCATATAATTAATTTAGTCTTAATTAGTTAAGATGGTAAAATGAATTTAAAGTTGTTTATTTTCTTATTTATTAAAATTATTTTATTAAATAAAATGGTATTCTATTTAATAAGGAAAAATAAAATCTAGGGCACGATTATTTATTTTGCATAATATGATTAGTATTTATTAGAATATCATTTGTTAAAATTAATTTCATTACTTTTACAACCTAATTGAAAAATATTGATTTTTAGAAAAACACAATTTTTAAAATAGTGAGTGGGAGAGGGAATTATGACAATAAGTCATATGGTCTCCATTATTGGTTGAACACTGAGAGGCATAGGAAGTGCCTCGTGTCGCCTTCGTTTGCGGCCTCCCTAAGGAAAGGCTTCTGAATATGTTTATTTTATCTCAAGGTTGACTTCTCATAAGAGAATAAGATTAGTGATGTATTTTAAGTTTGACTGACCCTAAGGCACACTCTTGACTTAAGTCATTGATCGAAAAATAATGGGTTACACTCCGAAGATGTATCCAGGCTTTCGAGCGCGACTAGTGCATCTTGACTGAACTAACGGTAATTCATAAGTCAAAAGAGAAAAAAGAGTTTTTATGTTTTCACTTATGGAGTTGAGATCTTGTCTCAAGGTTAATTTGTGATTAGTCTAACCTACCCTAAGGCAGTCCATTAATTTTCAAATTAATCTATCATGGACTAGTAATTAATTTTTTATGTGTTATTTTATTCATGCATCATATTTACTGTTCCAAATATAAAATGATATTTATTTGTTGACGGTGAGAACTCGTCAACGAAGTTAAGTTGGAAAAATTATCAAATTAAGATCACTAATCGGAAAGCTGTAAAAACTTGACCAATAACTCAAGAACAATGATAGAACAATAATGGAGAATTCAGTCTTTCATTCACACTCAAACCTCTGCTACAGTAAAATTTCCAACCCCTTTTCAGGTGGTCTTAGAGTTCATTTTATAGTAGGCTCTAATGGCCTTAGATACATGGTGGTTCAAGAGACCAAGTGGTACATATGTACTGTGTCAGGGGAGTGGCTTCAGAGGTTGTGGTCGTACATCCCATACAGGAGCAGATGTCAGGAGGATGTCTCCACTACTTGTCTGTACCCGTGTCTGATGAGTAGTGGCGCAGGAGGTAGTGGTGTCGATTCTGTCCTCTTTCCTAATGCTCCAACTACTCGTCTATCATGAGTGTCAGGATCATGCATACGGTCTTAACGGTCGTACCCCGTACAAGATTGTACCAACATGATCCTTTTGAATTATTCTTAGGCCTTTCCCTCTAAATGTCGAAGTCATGGTTGACCCTTAGAGGAGACGTCCACTTGAAGTGTTAGGGGCGAAGAATAGGCGTGTGCATGACGCCATCTCGCGAGGCCACCTGGTGCTGGACCTCATGCGCGCGGCCGAGGCGTGGTTGGGGCACCATTTCGCGAGGTGCCTTACTAGCGAGGCCACCACTAGCGAGGCCACCACCAGCGAGGCCACCACCAGCGAGGCCACCATGCTCAGCGAGACGCTCCACCAGCGTGGCCACCATGTGCAGCGAGGCCACCATTAGCGAGGCCACCACTAGCGAGGCCACCACCAGTGAGGCCACCATGTGCAGCGAGGCCACCACCAGCGAGGCCACCACCTTCAGCGAGGCGCTCCATGAGCGTGGCCACCATGTGCAGCGAGGCCACCACCTTCAGCGAGGCGCTCCATCAGCGTGGCCACCATGTGCAGCGAGGCCACCACCAGCGAGACCACCACGCCCAGCGAGACACTCCACCAGCGAGGCCATCAGGTGCAACTAAGGCGTAGCTTCGCTAGGTACGTGGTTGGTGCGGGACAATGGGAGCCCGAGGACATCGCGGCCCCATCACGTAATTAAGTGCTTATGGGGCCTTAGTGCGTGTCTTTGATCCTTCGAGGGCGTGGAATTTTGAGCCTCAACATTATTAAATGCATTAATTCATTATATTTTATTTATTTAACTTTCAACAATATGTCTAATCCAAACCCTTTAACTACTTTACTTGCTAATGAGAAATTAACTGGTGATAACTACAAGAAATGGAAATCAAACATAAACATTGTTTTGATATGTGAAAACCACATGTTTGTCCTTAATGAGGAATGTCCTGAGGTTCCTGATCTCACTGCTGCCAAAACTGCTAGAGAGAAGTATGAGAATTGGATCTTATCTAACAATAAGGCCAAATGTAATATTCTTGCTAGTATGAGCAACATGCTCAGAAAGAAGTATGAAATTGTTGAAACAGTCTATGAGATTTGGGAATCTCTACAAGGCATGTTTGGCCAGCAATCTTAAAAGTGTAGACATGATGCTACTAGAAGCTTCATAAAAATGAAAATGAAGAAAAATGTTTCCGTCAGAGAACATGTCCTAGACATGATCAACATATTGCACGATGCAGAAATCCATGGTGCAACCATTGATGAGAAAACTCAAGTAAGTGTGATACTTGAATCTCTCACACCAGCTTTAGCGACATTCACTACCAACTATGTTATGAACAAGTTGGAGTACAATATGACTCAACTGCTGAATGAGTTGCAAACTTTTGAATCTCTAAAAAAAGTTTCACTAAGGTTGAGGAGGAAAATGTTGCTGAAACCAAGCCTTCCACTTCAAATGGTAATTCAAAGAAGATGAAGGGTGGCCAAGGAAAGGACAAGAAAAAGGACAAACAACAAGAGAAGACCAGCAAGTTTTCCAAGAAGAATAATTCTTCAAAGAACTCCAAAAAGAAGGCACCGAAAGGAGCATGCTTTCATTGTAGAGTTGACAGTAATTGGAATAGGAATCGTCCTAAGTACCTAGCTGATCAGAAAGACAAAAAGAAGGGTAAATTTGATTTGCTTGTTTTAGAATCTTGTTTAGTGGAAGGTGATTTTTCAGCTTGGATAGTTGATTCCAGAGCCACTAATCATGTTTGTTTTTCTTCGCAGAGTATTAAAACTTCGAGGAAGTTGGCTCATGGAGAGCTGACCATGAGAGTTGGAAGTGGACAGAAGATCTCAGCAGCTGAAATTGGAAAAGCTCGCCTAGTTTTTTTATAATAATAAATTTATTGTGTTGGACAATGTTTATTTTATTCCTGGATTTACTAGGAATTTAATTTCTTGATCAAAACTGCATGAAAAAGGTTTTAATATTTCTTTTAATAATAGTTCGATTGTTATTTCGAAATATGGTTTTGACATTTTTTTTGCAAAGTCTGAAGGTGAACTTTACAAGTTAGAGTCCAACGTCGAGCATGTTTATAATTCTAAATTATTTAAAACTGCTATTCCTTTATCTATTGAAAGACAAAAGACAGATTCTGATAGTGAAACATATTTGTGGCATTTGAGATTGGGACATATTGGTCTAGACAGAATAAACAGACTAACAAAGGATGGTCCTTTAAGAGAACTATCTATTGGTTCTCTCCCAGTCTATGAATCCTGCCTAGAAGGAAAAATGACCAAGAGACCTTTCTCTGCTGAAGGTTCAAGAGCCACAGAACCACTTCAACTTGTACAAGTGGGAATTTGTGGTCCACTAAATGTCCAAGCTAGAGGAGGTTATGAATATTTCGTCACTTTCATTAACAATTATTCAAGATATGGTTACCTATATTTAATGCAAAAGAAATCTGAAACCTATGATAAGTTTAGGGAATTCCGAGTAGAAGCTGAAAAGCAATTAGGTAAATCACTAAAATTACTTCAATATGATCGAGGTGGAGAGTACTTAGATTATGAATTTAAGGACCATTTGCGTGAGCGTGGAATTCAATCCTAACTCACTACACATGGAACGCCACAAAAAATGGTATTTTAGAAAGACGAAACAGAACCTTATTAGATATGGTTAGATCAATGATTAGTTTCTCATCATTTCCTTTAACATTCTGGGGTTATGAAATAAGATTTGCTCTATACATACTCAATGTTGTTCCATCTAAGTCTATTCAGAAAACACCATTGGAATTATGGAATGGTACTAAACCTAGTTTATGCCATTTCCGTATATGGGATTGTCCTGCACATGTGCTTAAAGGAAAGACTGGGAAGTTGGAATCACGCACTGAAGTGTGCATGTTTGTAGGATATTCCAAAGAAACAAAAGGTGGTATATTTTATAGTCCTAAAGATGACAAAATGTTTGTATCGACGAATGGTACTTTTCTGGAGCATGACTATTTCAATAACTACAAACCTCCAAGTAAAGTCGTACTTGAGGAAATGGTCTCAAATAAACAAGACCAATCACCAACAATGGCAAGAGAAAAACGGCCAGAGGATATCACTAGTTCTAGTAGAGGCAAAGGGCTACACACAGAAAGAAGGAGTTGATTATGAAGAAACTTTTTCACCTATGGCCATGCTCAAATCTATCCCCATACTCTTATCCATAACTGCATGCATGGATTATGAGATTTGGTAAATGGACGTTAAATCAGCTTTTCTGAATGGCTATCTTGACGAAACTATTTACATGTCTCAACTAGAAGGGTTCGAAGTAAAAGGTCAAGAGCAAAAAGTTTTCAAACTTTTAAGTCTATTTATGGACTTAAACAAGGTTCGAGATCTTGGAATCTTAAACTTGATGAAACAGTCAAAACGTTTGCTTTTGAAAAAAACGTTGACGAACATTGTGTTTACAAACAGGTCAAAGATAAGAATGTGGTATTCCTTGTATTTTACGTTGATGATATTCTACTCATTGGGAATGACATAGAAACATTATCAAAAGTAAAGAAATGGTTAGCTGAGCCATTCCAAATGAAAGATTTGGGAGACGCCAAATATGTTTTGGGAATTCAGATCTGTAGAGATTGAAAGAACAAAATTTTTGGCACTGTCTCAAGCAACTTATATTTATAAAGTGCTAGAACGTTTTGGCAAGCAAAACTCGAAGAAATGCACTATGCCTATCCGGTCAGGAGTTAAATTTTCTAAAGAACAATGTCCACAAACACCTCAGGAATAAGAGGACATGAGACAGTATCCCTATGTAACGACCTAAATTTGCTAATAAGGCTTAAGGGCCTTGATTAGTGTGTCGGGAGGGCATAATTGGTATATGGGTGATTTTAATGATTAAATGCATGATTATATGATTATGTGGATATGTGAAATGCGTGTTTACGAGTATTAAATATGCATGTGGGCCCTGTTTAGCTTATAAGGGCATATTTGTAATTTTGGCCCGTTGAGGGCATAAATGTGATTATATGTGAATAAATTGTTCAGACCACATTATTATGTGGATAAATATGCAGTATATGGCTCGAGACGGTCCTAGTAAGCGGATTGGCAAAATAGTCATGGTGGGGATTTATACCTGACTCAGGGAACCTGGGCTATTTTTGGGAATTTAGAAAATATATTAGGGATTATTAGACATTGGGTAAATAATTGGTAATTAATTGGATGATGGGATTAATTGGTAAATATTAGGAACATTTGAGGAATTAGCGGGAACCGGGGAGAATGACCACTTTACCCTTTGAACAAATAAAGGATTTAGGATTATATGGAGGGGCATAATGGTCTTTTAGTAGGCTGATTATACTTAGGAATTAAGTGAGAAGGTGGCAAAACCTCATATACTCTCCTCTTTCTCTCCCACGTGTCTCTCTCTCTCTCTCTCTCATTTTCTCTCTATTTTGCTCTGAAGCTAAGGAAGGAAAGAAAGGGCTAAAATCCAAGCTCTGAGCTCGGTTCTTTGAAGGAATTGGAGGTGATTAATTAGGGATTCAAGCTGGTTTTATGTTGGGTCAAGATGAGGAAAATTTTAGAGAAACTTTGAGGGAAAAGCCTTGAAGAATTGAAGCAACAACCCAGGGGATTCAGCTTGGATATTGGAGAATTGAGCTGTAAATTGAGGTAAGATTCTAGAAATTCATCTTTAAAGTTGCTGGCTTAATTTAGATGGAATTAGGTGTTTGTTAGTTCTATGTTGGTTGATGATTTGAGTAGAAGTTTCATTGGATACTGTTGTGATTCTTCTGTCTGAATTGGAGTGTTGATTCCTGTTTAAATTGTTGGGGATTATATGATGAAAATATGTGAGTATAGGTCCAAATTCGTAGTTAGCTTAGTGTTGAATTAAGGAGGTTTGCTAGGAAATTCTAGGTTGAAATCTTGGTGTTCTTGGCTGGGAGAAGCATGAGTAAAACCCAGATTTTCTAGGTTCAAAGGGGGCGCGCCACAACCCAGCCTGGGGTGCCGCGGTGCGTGTGGCCATTTTAGCATGGGCATGGCCTTTGATTTGGGGGCGCGACGCGACCCACCTGACCAAGTCATGGCCCGCCTCCCCCTTTGCCATGAGTCTTTGCTCTCTGACTTGGGGCAAGTCGCGGCCCACTAAGCCAAGTCGCGACCCTCCTGGGGAGTTTAGCCTTTGAATTGTTTCAAGAATTGGTAGGGCTCGGGGGTTCGAACCTATGTGCTCGGGACAATTTCTACTACCTAGTTTAGTAGAAATTGAGGTCTCGAAGGCTAGTTTCTCTCTCCTAGGTATTTTTTTTATTTCGATTGGAAGTTGATGGATACCCATTGGCCTTTGTGACTAGGTTTATCGCCAAGGCTCGGGGCTAGGGATCGTGCTCGGTACCATTTCACTTTCTCCGCTCGGAATTAAAGGTAAGAAAACTGCACACTTGTTTGGCTGTGCTAGGACTAAGGTTCCCTATATTTGAATACAGATGTTGTATGATTATGATATGCCATGTGAGCGTGAAATAAATGGCCTAAGAGTGTCGAGTCTAATATTTGCGCACAGGACGCAACTCGACCACTGAGAGCTGAGGTCAGCTAGATAATCACTGAGCTCGGCCTAAGCGAGCCGGAGTCAGTGGGTTAAATAGAGGGCACGGCCTAAGGGCGTCGACCCTGAGTATTGTATGATGAGTATTGATATGTTTTCCATTGCTAATTGGTTGCTTATAGTTTGTTAAATACTAGGATGAATGGTTTGTGAATCATTTATTGTCCTCTCTGATTAGGTGACTATTATGACATGTTGAATAATTGGTTAACTATTTTATGGGTCATTTGATTGTCATCATTGTTTATGCTATGCTATATGGTTTTCTTGTTGGGCCTCAGTTCACGGGTGCTACATGGTGCAGGTAAAGGCAAGGGTAAGATGGATCAACCATGAATTGGAGAGCTCTAGGGGCAAGGTGTACATTGGCAGCTGCTCGTCCGCCATGGCCAAGGGATTGTACAGGGATAGAAAACCTAAAACGTGTATTTTTCCATTAGAGTGGCATTTGCTTGTATTTGACTTTTGGAAGTTTGTAAATTTGTCCTTTAACCCTATTTTTGGGATCCCATGTGCTAAACGTTTATTTAAATGAAAAAGTATCCATTTATGTCCAAAATATTTTAACCCTAACTTGTTTATGACTTTAGGAGCACGTTCTCAACTAAACGACTTGATTAGCAACTCTTGCACTATTTTAAACACACAGTGTAATAGTCTTCGTTACCCAGAGCGTTACACCATATGCCTCTACAGTAGGCACTCTAATGTATGCAATGTTATGCACCGGACCTAACATTTGTTATGCAGTAGGGATAGTCAGTCATTATCAATCCAATCCTGGATTGAGTCATTGGACAGCAGTAAAGAATATTCTCAAGTATCTTAGACATACTAGAGATTACATGCTTGTGTGCTCAGGTGGAGACCTGAACCCCACTAGATATATTGATTCTTATTTTCAATTAGACAAAGATAGTCGAAAAGTCGACATCTGGATTAGTTTTCACACTTGGAGGATGTTCTGTAGTTTGGAGAAGTATTAAACAATCCAGTATTGCAGACTCCACCATGGAAGCCGAATACATAGCAGCTTGCAAAGTAGCTAAAGAGGTTGTGTGGCTCAAGAAGTTCTATATTGATCTGGAAGTTGTTCCAGGGATGGTTCAACCACTTGTTCTATATTGTGATAACAGTGGGGCAGTAGCTAATTCAAAGGAACCTAGAAGTCACAAGAAGGGAAAGCACGTCGAGAGGAAATATCACTTGATCCGAGAGATAGTCAACCAAGGAGATGTTGTTGTCTTGATGATTTCCTCTGAAGATAATTTTGCAAATCTCTTTACAAAGACTTTATCTATTAAATCTTTTCAGGGTCATGTAAGAAGCATGGGGATAAGGGAAATGCCTCATTTGCTTTAGGGCAAGTGGGAGATTGTTGGGAATTGTGCTCTTAAAGCAATTGTAGTAGACAATGGTTTTAATGAAATGAATAAATGAATTGAATTATTGTATAGATGTAGCTTATGAACTATATTTTTGTTAATAATATTAAGTAAATATTAGAAAATTCCCAAGTTCATCTATGTGGTCTCAATCTCATATTGGTATGACAGGATCTAGATTGAGATAATGAACTTAAAGAGTTCTCAGTAAAATAAAGTTATAGAATCCTTAGATTAATTACTGTTAGTACAGTCCACTAGTACTATGAATACATGTGACCTAGATTTGGGTTACTAGTGTAGTAGGACACTTTAGTGGAGGTACTTTGCATGTTGAGAGTGTGTAGAACTGCACCAAATGTGATTTAATAATACTTGTTTAAATACCATTTCGTAGTATTATAAAACACATCAACTAATGATCATATACAAACTAATCTTAATCCTAAAGTTACTATGAATTTCTATCTATGTCACTTGATCATTTGATTCATGCATTACGGTTTGTCAGAATGATCAGGCTAAGAACTATTGTTTTGGGGACTCAATGATGTATATGGCTGGGGACATAGCTTAACAGATATGGAATCTATACCCTCTTATAGATTGGATAATGATTCCCCACTGGGTTGGCTTTTGGAACTAAAAAGGTTATTGACGTCAAATTCATAATCAGATTATGAATTAACCTTCACTAGTAAAGTCGATGGTACACTAGGAATCAAGAAATAATTAAAAGGGCAAAGTGATAATTTTATTCCCACTTAATTATGAATCATCAATAGAGGATTAATTTTTATGTAATTATTATACCAATGATCACTTTATGGTTACAATAAAGTACTCAGTAAATATATGTCTTTAATTCTCAAAAGTTCAGTCTCATATTTATAGTAGAATAATCATGATATTAATAATTATGATTATTGAATCAAAGAGTTTCGGTTAATAATCTTTTATTTATTGGAGCTTAGAATTATTGGTCCATACGCCATCGAGGTGGCTCTATCAACACTAATCAAGGTAATAGTTGATACAAAGGTTAAACTGTGAATGGGCTATTTGAGAGAATATTTATTCTTCGGGATAAATGTGCAATTATGTGATAATTGAAGTTGCACAATTTATTAGTGCATTTGTGCAATTTTCGAAATTGTGTGGAAATAGAGTAAATTGATTTTAATCAATTATTTTATTTAAGTGTGAATATAAAAATATGGATAGTAAAAAAAAATTATTATTATATTTATTTATTTAATTAATAATAAGATGATAATGGAAATTCAAATTTTGAATTTTGAATCTCGAAATTTAGGTTGTTATCTTTTCCTTAAAAAGATGATACCTTATTTGGATTTCTAATTATTAATTAATGAAAATAAAAACACATGTTAAAATCAAAATCTCATTTGTCAGGGATAGGCCACACGCATAGGGCTTGGACTGCTCTATGCGTGTGGCACTTCTGATGTTATCAGATATTGATTTTTTAATTTTATTTTTAATTAATTAATAATATATTTTAAAAGGGGTTTTAGAATGGAATATAAGACTTTGTCTTTTATCATTATTATTATTATTATAAAAAAGATGATTTATTTTTCTTTATTATTATTATGGTAATAATGTTTATATATTCTATATAATAGAAAATAGAAACAACAAGTCGAAAACAAGTTTTTACAAAGAAGACAAACTATCATCTTTTTCATAAAACAAAAATCATTTTCTCTCTAGCCTATAATCAAGACTCTCATGTGTTGAGAATACTTTTGATTCACAAAATTGATCCTTGTTCTCTATGTGTCAACCCACATCATGAGGTGTAGATAATGTCTTGGAAGATCTAGGTGTGAGTATTTTAGCAAGGAAAGGAAGATCGAAACATATACGAAAAGATTCAAGGATTCTTGATAGGCTCCAAGAGGTAAATTATTTCGTATGATTTTTCATATACATATTATATATATATATATATTGATTAACATATTGCATATTAAAGGATCCTCACAATATAGAAATCTGAAAAATTCATAAAGAAAACAAGTGCAAACGGTTACGGTTTATGCCCTAAATGCATGTAAAAAGACATTTTATTGATTTAAATAAAAGTGCAATTTTTATTATATTTGAATGTTATAATTATTTTTTGAATAAATTATATAAATATCATGAAAATTTCATATTCATTTATGAGGATATGATCTTCTATTAGTACGAGAGAATTAAAATCATATACAATGAATAAATATTCAGTAACATATTAAAGTATGGAATCTTTAATGAATGGTTATTAGTACAGTTTACTAAGCATACAGGATACAAGTAGTCTATATTCAGAATACTGATGTGGATAGATATCTTGGTAAATGTGTTGTATATAATAGTGATTATATAAGACCTGGCCGATATGACTTGACTATATTTATAAACTTACCGTTTGTCATAAAGATTTGTTTCTTATCATAATAGATGATCATTTATAGATCAGTCTAAATCTTAAGTAACCATGAACTCTTGTTTATGTTTATGTTTATTGGATATTTTGATTTATTCGTTAAGGTCTCTTGATATAATGAGGCTAGCGACTTTTGTTTTGGAGATTCAATATCATGAATGGTTGGGAACGTGATTTTACAATAATGGAATGCGTGCTTTCCTAACGGATCGAATATTGGTTCCCTTAAGGGTTAATTCTCAACTAAATAGTCATTGAGCTCAAATCTATAATTTGATTATAGATTAATTATTCACTAGTGAATTAATGGTACTAATTAAACAAGATGTAATTAGAAGGGTAAAACGGTAATTTTTGCCAGCTCTAATTAACGATCCAATAAATGGAGGACATAACTACATTTATAGATTATATCAATGGACTACAAGAGCAAACTCTGTAAATATAATTCTATAAATACTTAGAGTGCAATTCCATATTTATAGTGGAGTAATCATGGAATTAATAAATAAGATTATTGAATTAGAGAGTTGAATTAATAATCTGGTTTATTGGAGCTTCGTATTATAGGTCTATGGACCCCAGGTCGCCTCTGTCCTACACTATCAAGGGTAAGGATGTCACAAGAAATATTTATAGAGAGAATGACTAAATTGCAAATGAATTAATTTTCCAGGGCAAAAAAATAATTATGAGATAATTATGGGCAATTGATTAATTGTGAATTAATTAATTAATTAACTAAATAGTTTTTATTTTGAAATTCTTTATGTTGAAATAAATATTAATCATGTTTGGATTAATATTTGGGAGAGTTTAATTATTATCGTATTATAAGATAATATATTTAAAACTGATAGTTTTTAAGATAAAGTTAATTTTTAGTTAATTGATATTTATTTTGGGATAAATATATTGTCTTAAAATTAATTAAATAAATAAATGAGAAAATCAGGGATAGATATATAGTGGCGCCACATGTAGATATTCTCATCCTTGGGATTTGAATTTTGAATTTTAAATTATTTGTTTATTTTATTATATTTAATTATTTCTTTTTAAATATGATTTAAATTAAATAATTAAAAAAATTGTAACTAATCAACTTTTATTTTAATTAAATTAGTTAATTATCTTTATAAACCTAAAAATAAGCGCTCTTTTCTAAGTCAGTTGTTTCTAGGTTATTAGACTCTCTCAAAAGAAAGAAACGATAGAATTTTCTATACGTGAAATTCTAGAAGTTTCTATAGTCGCTCTCTTCTCAAACATCTCTAGATCTCTTGTGATGAGTACATCTAGAGAGCCTAAATTCAACTTGTGAATCCTATGTGCCCACACACGTCCTTGTGTATTAGAGGGTTGTCTTGGAAGGCTATGGTGTGAACTTTCATAAGGATAGGAAGAAAGTTGATTTTACTAAAAGACTCAAGGACACTTGATAGGATACTAGATGTAATCTCTATTCCTTCAATGTGTTATTTAATATATCTATTTATGTATGATCCTGGCTGGTATTAGTAATTTTTTAAAACCTCTTTTCTACACATTCCACTGCATAATTTGATATTTTTCTAATTTAATACCAACACAAATCGTTGATCAAACTCCAATCTATGACGAGAAGAACACCATGTGTAGATTCAATGTTGGGGGAGAAACATCATAAGGCTCATACAAGATAAGTATCATTGTCCAAATTCTCTATTTTCTAGCCCACCATTGATGCTTGAGGCTTTTTCTAAGAGGAAAGGAAATTGGAATTGAATAAGCCTTTGAAATTCTCAAGACAAGCACTTTCTTGATTAATTTCTTGGAGAAAACTTATGAACTTTGAGAGTTAGAAAGAGAGTAGATGTAACGCCCTACTAGTCAAGGACTGTTACGCTATGTATTTTAAAATAGTGCTAGACTCGCTAAATGAGTCATTTGGACTTAAATGTATAATTAAAGTTAATTAAAGGATTAGGTATTAAAAATTTTGGCCAAAAAATATTACTGTTCATTAAAAAGTTTTAGTGTATACATGGGGTCCATGAAAGGAGTATACAAACAGTTACAACCATGAATAAGGTACAAGATGGCCGACCTAGGCGGAAAAGTAAACTGAAATCCTAGTTTCCCGAAAGGAGTCTCAACCATGGCAGTCGAGCAGGCTGCATATGTACATGTCGCCCCCGAAGGTCTCCAACTCATGACTGGTCCAACTTCTCCTTGCCCTTACCTGCACCACGTAGCACCCGTGAATCAAGACTCAACAAGAAAACTCAAAGATCAACAAAACAGATAATCAATAGGTTATAAATTGTTAATAGCATCAGAAAATCATCAGGTTATAAATCATTAATAGCATGCCTAGGAATTACAACCAACACTCAAGCAGGCATTCAATCCATCTATGTGGTTGTAGAGCAACACGAGCGCATACTGCACTCCTTTCTATCAAGAGGCTATAGAGCCGCACAAGCATGTATCACACTTCCAGATTGGCTCTGCCATAACAGCCTACATTCCACATGCTAATGCCGACAATGACTTATAAGCTAAGCTTTTTAATAAACTACCAACAGATATGCATCTCACACATAACCTAACTATGCATAACACATTCATTCAGGTTTAAGCAAACATTACAAGTGTGGTTATAACCACGTTCAATAACCGGGGCTCAAGCCCTAATCTCAACATAGATGCAGTTTTCATACCTCGAATCCTAATTAATAAGGCAAGGCTACTCAAGATAGATCCTTTCCTCCCGAGCATAGCAGAAACCACTAGTCACAATAGATTAAGGAACATCCATCAAGAACTGAAGCGATGAAGAGCTTCAACGACCAATCCCTAGCCCTCGAGACCTAAGATTCCAGTAAACTGGGTAGCAAAATTGTTTTCGAGCCCTTTGATTGGATTTCCCAAAACCCAATTTCAACATATTTAAAATCCCCATTTAGCATTGTGGCGCCCCAGACCTACGTCGAGGACCCACACTAGGCTGAGAGGTCCATCTGCAATTTCAAGCAATTTGCATCGCGGCGCCCCACTTGACAGAGAGCTAACCCATAATTTTTCCCTCATTTTGCACTGCAGCGCTGCCCACTAAGGGTCATGATGCCAAGGAAATCTGACAAAACCCCAACCTCGAGGACCTTCAAGCAGGTCGTGACGTTCCTACCAAGTGCCGCGGCACCACCGCGAAAACCCAGATTTTTGTCAAGTTTCAGAAATCGCAAACAGACTCAATCCATTCACAAAATAGCATCCCAACCCATTTTTTACTGCAGAACACCTCTAGCAACTTATATAACCTATGTCCAACATCAATTCAAGCCTTAAATCACAAAATACCCAAAAATAATCAACACACGTGAATAATACCAAAAACACCACAGATACACTAAGAAAAGAGCTCCATACCTCAGAATCTGAATCCACAGCTGACTGAAGAAGGTCATAGTGGCTCTACTCCCTTTTGAACTCTTGAATCCCTTAGCAAGTTTCTTCCTCAAATTCCCAATAGAAGTTGAAGCTCAAGTGTTTTGGTCCTAAACTAATAGAGAGGGTGCAAGAGAGAAGGAAGAATGAGAATGTGGGGGAAATGCTTCAGACTTAGTCCTATCGTCTAACTCCTTAGGCTAAAGACCATTTTCCCCCATCCTTGACAAAACCTTAGGCAACTTTAACAAGAATTTTGGTCAAATGATACTGTTGACACGGTTTTTCGCCAACAGTGTATTAAGAAATAATAAGGTAGATTAGTGCTTAGAAATAAACCATAATGAAAAATGCAATAAATTCACAAGAATAGAAATCTTTTACGTGGTTCAGTGGTTAAAATCCACCTAGTCCATGAGTCTATATTATTGTTGTTTTCTCTCTATTTTGGCCAAGTTTCAGTATTACAGAATAAATGGTTCCTTTTCATGTCCAATATTCTCAGTATTTATAGAGAAATTCCATGGACAGGTTTGGGTAACCGCGTGAGTCAATCACGCATATACATATTTATTACATTTAATACATATATTTCCCATTTATAATAGGATATGATTTGATCATACAGTAAATGTTCTCCTAATATCTAGGACATTAAATATGATAGCCTGCCCATAAATAAACGCATAAAAGGACCTGAGTTTCTAGGGATCCGCAGGTGTGCAATATGTTCGAATTACCACGAGCTGAATACTTCCTCCAAGCTCATACTTTGACTACCGTTTGAATATTATGAGCTCGTGCTTCATAACCTTCGTGTCTCTAACTTGGGTTAAACCCAGGACGCCTAATACCACACGTGTCCACATGAGACTGGAGTTGTCTACGTGGATAAAGCAGATATCATTCCCTTGGTTATTCCTCCGTATATTTATTTGCCAACAGTACCCGAGCTGAGTGAAGGAACTAATGCTGAAATTAGGGTACAACATTTGTCCCCTAAGTCCCTGCTCATGTATGACGTTGTCACTTTCTGACCTACATAGTTAGGGCTTTTAGACTTCTGTTACACAAAACCATGCCTGCCCATTACTCAAGTACTGGACACGTGGTGTACTGCAATTGGTGTCTGTTCGGGTTTCGAGGACTGCAATAATTGTCTTGTCACCTTTTTGCCACCGTTTTGTCTATTTAACCTTGGCCCTTGGATCTTGAACTAACTCAATTGGATGGCCCAAATCAATCTACATAATTTACGTATAAAAAGGGGGGCCAAGTTTCAGACTTCACCATCTTTCATTTAAAAAAAATTCCTTTTTTGCACTTTTGAGCCTTTCTTCTTTTCCAGAAATCCCCAAAAATCGTTCACCACACCCAGTCGCTCAAAAGTTTTCCAAGAACTTCCCTTCGCAAATTCTACATATCACCGTCAAAGAACACACTGTAAGTGTCTCATTCTTTGGTTTTAAGAGTTTTTTATGGACTTTTGTTCTTCACCATGTTCATCCGCGATTTTCACTGTAGTCACTGTTTGATTATTTCTAAATGTTTTTAGGGAATAGGTTTCGACTTAGGTTCAACGGGTGAGTTTGAAAAAATAGCTCTAGAAATAAGACATTCACAAAACTTGGAAATTTCTAGGTAAATCTGGGTAATTTTAATGGTGAATTAATTTAGAGAATACTCATTCGAGATAAAGGAAACGAAAGGTTTTTAGGTTTCAAACCAGATATCTTAGAGGTTATGTTTCTTGGGTGGCTTTGTACTAAACCGCCTCCCAAGGCAAGTAGTGGTTTGGCAGTCTGACACACAGATCCCTAAATATCAGGGGTCTAATAGGATACCGAGGCACGTAACTTAGGGTATCACGTGGCATCACGCAATGGGGCTGAGGCTAAACTCAGCTCATATAAAAAAGTAAACCATTCATCCCTTCGTTCCCTCGCGTCATAGACCTTAAATTCTCTTAGGTCGCCTACTAACTAGGTCGTTCTGCTCGTTAGGTAATCTGATGGCTCCTCACAAGAAAACCGCCTCAAAGAAGAATGCATCAAGCTCATCCACTTAGCAGAAGAACAAGGGGAAGCAGGTCTCCCCAAAGTCTCCCATCCCGCACTTTATTCCGCTGATGGAGAAGGAGCTGGTGGTAGACCCAAATGCCTACTTCGAGGTTGAATGTATCGTATCAAAGATCACGACCCAGGGGAGGGTGAAAAAAATCATTCTGAGCCACAACATAGAGGTTGGGACTGAAACTCTCCTTGCCCAGCCTGCATTCGAAGGGGAACGGAGCTGCTCCCCTCTCCAAGATGACTTCGCAGCTTGGAGTGATGAGAACTTGAAGGCTGGGGCCTTTCTTCCCCTGGACAAATACTTCGCGGACTTTTTAAATTACGAGAAGTTGGCTCAATTTCAACTCCCCTAAAATTCTTATAGACTTTTGGCGGGGCTGAAATATTTAATTTTGAAGCATGAGTGGGAAGTCCCCACCCTAGCAGATATACTCTACTTTTTCTGCCTCAAAGCTAGCCCGGAGCAAAAAGAGCAAGGTGACGGGTTCTATTATCTTACAAGGTTTCCCAACTCTGCCCCCGCCATCGAGCTTCCCAGCCATCCCAATGACTTTAAAGACTTGTTCTTTATGTCGAATGGGTTCCGGAATTTTTAACATCGATACTTCAACCGACCTCATAAATTCCTTACTTTTGTGACTTTAGCTCGTGACATTTTTATTCCTTTCAAGATGTTTCTTTTGTACATTTCTTAACTGAATTTGTTCATGCAGCCATATTTACGAGGACAGGAAAGTCCGTGACCCTCGGAGGTCAATATGAGAGGTTGTGTGGGCTTCCACCCAGTGAGAAGGATTACCACCAGGTCATGAATGATGTCACGATGTTGGCGTGCAAGTTGATCAGCAAAGGTCGAACGCTGACCTTGAGGTCCCGGGCTACCCTTCCGGTGGTCCGCGAGCTTTCCTCCTCTCAAAAGAAGGCCTTGCCAGCCATTGAGGGCGAGGAGGAAGAAGAGGACGAGGTGCCTCTTGTGAGGAAAATGCGGGCTCCTGAGGCTGCCTGGGAACTTGATTTAGAATGAGTTGCGTCAGGGGCAGCAGTCGGCCCCTCCGGCCAAGGTAACCCATACCCTTGTAGGGAATTAGATGGGGTTGTTGCCGATTTTAGGTTAGTTCAATTTAACCTAAATTAGCTCGTCCATTTTCATTCTCATAATCCATATTGTAATATAACCCTACTCCAATGTGTAGACCACCTAGTGGTACGCCATGACAGTAGTTACCCTAAGGGCACAGTTGTTTTTTTACAACACTTTACACTTTAGATTTGCCATTTTTGAGGAGTATGGAACCAACCGTAGGACCTGGTCTTTTCTACTCCAGGGTGTATTTGCCCCTGGATTTAGACAATATGTAGATGAATCCAGCCTTGAGGAAGGACCTGAGCCTGAAGCCCTTAGGATCCTAGAAATACTAACGGTAGACTTTCCCTCACCTCCATTAGTTCCAAGGCCGAAGGTCGTGATAATAGACTCCTCCCCCAGCCCGGAGGGTAGGATCTTTGTTTATTTTCTTTCTTTATGTACATTTCTGACAACCATATTTGTGAACTAATTCATTTTTGTTCTTTTGAGGAGAAGAGATGGAACAACCCGGAGCTACTGACCTCCGAACTGCTTTTCAGACAAAGAAAACCGACTTGAGCCCCGCCGTAAAGAGGCTCAAGATCTCAATGAAAACCCCCCTGCAGTGCACAACACCTCCAAATCCCCTACCAAGGGGAAAGACGCGAGCTCACCTTAGGAATCAGTTTCGGTGAGTACTGTTACCGCTAGGGTTCCTCCTCCCCCTCCTCCACCTCGATTCGTGCCTCCTCAGGACCAAGTAATACAAGCTGAGCCTCCAGCCCCCACCGTCCCAGCCCCCACCATTCGAATACCAATAGATCCCCAGGATCTATAAAAGATCCCTGAAGCTTTTCGGGGCATCATTTATGAGACGGCGAGCCATATGGTGGGGCACGCTTATAAGGCCAGCTCGAGGAATCTGAGGACCATCGAGGAGCATAGCCCAGAGAATGTCATGGAACTCTATATCTCTATGCTTGTCTGACTCTAACTCCCAGGTCGCTTCCTTGACCTTGCTGGTCCTCCAAAGTACTTTAATCAGAGGAATAGTCTTGTTTCTAAAGACTTTGTCTTTTCTATCCAGGATCTATACTGGCCACCTCATAACTCAAAACATGAGTTGTATCATACACATACTTCCAAAGCATGGAAATATGAAACACATTATGAACCTCTGATAGCGATGAGGTTAAAGCCAACTTATAGGCTACCTATCCAATCCTATCTAGGATCTCGAAAGTCCCCACAAACCTAAGGCTCAACTTGCCCTTCTTCTTGTATCGCCTTACTCCTTTCAAAGGTGAAACTCGGAGAAAGACGTAGTCCCCAACTTGGAACTCTATATCTCTACGCTTAGGATCGGTGTAGCTCCTCTGTCTGCTCTGTGAGGCGAGCATCTGAGCTCTAATCTTCTCAATATCCTCATTGGTCCTCTGAACTGCTTCAAGACCCAGATATTTCCTCTCATCCATTTCATCCCAATGAATGGGTGATCAATATTTCCTACCATACAGCATCTCGTATGGAGCCACTCCAATTGTTGACTGATAGTTGTTATTTTAGGAAAATTCAATCAAAGGTAAATACCTACTCCAAGACCCTTCAAAGTCCAAAACACACACCCAAAGCATGTCTTCCAATATCTAAATCGTCCTCTCTAATTTTCCATCTTTCTGAGGATGATAAGTGGTATTAAACTTTAAATGTGTACCCATAGCCTTTTGCGGACTTCCCCAAAACTTGGAATTAAAATTGGGGTCCCGATATGACACAATATACTTTAAAGCTCCATGGAGATATACAATCTCTTTCACATACAACTGAGCATACTGATCCATTGTATAGTTTGTTCACATAGGCAAAAAGTGAGCGAACTTGGTATATTGGTCCACGATCACCCATACCGAGTCATGATGGCTCACTGTCCTGGGTAACCCAACTACAAAGTCCAGGGTGATGTCCTCCCATTTCCATTCATGGATACCCAAATACTGTAATAGCCCTGGGAGTCTCTGGTGTTCATCCTTCACTTACGGACACGTCAGGCACTTAGCGACATACTCAGTCACATCTTTCTTCCTCCAAGGCCACAAATATAAATATTTCAGATCTTGGTACATCTTCGTGGTGCTTGGATGCAGTGAATATGGTGCAGTATGGGATTCATCCAGAATCTCCCATACCCGCGTCCATCGAAACACAAATCTGATCCTTATTTCTCAACAGACCCATCTCTAAAATAGTATAGTCCTTAGCCACTCCAACTAGGCCCTCCCCTCTGTGCTTCATCAATTGGGGATCACCCATCTGACCTTCCCTTATTCTCTCCAAAAATAGTAGATTGCAGAGTGATGTTGGCTAATTGGCCCACTACCAACTATAACCCTACTCTAGTTATATCCTCTATCAACTTTCTCGATATCTGCTTCAAACGAAATAACTGTCTCGGACATCTCTGACTCAAGGCATTTGCTACTACATTGGCTTTCCATGGATGGTAGAGGATTTCAAAGTCATAATCCTCTACCAACTATAGCCAATGTCTTTATCTCATATTCAGATCCTTCTAAGTAAAGAAGTACTTCAAACTCTTGTGATCGATGTAAATCTCGCATTTCTCTCCATATAAATAGCGTCACTACACCTTCAGTGCAAACACAACTACTGCCAACTCCAAGTCATGAGTAGGGTATCACCGTTCATACTCCTTTAACTGCCATAATGCATAGGCAATCACCTTCCCTTCCTACACAAGAACACGACCTAACTCTTGTCTAGACAGATCGCAGCAGACCACAAACTTCTCTTGATATGATGAAAGACTCAAAACTGGAGTAGTGATCAATCGTCGCTTAAAATCTTGAATGTTGTTCTTACATCTATCTGACCATACAAACTGCAGGTTCTTGCATGTTAACTTTGTCAATGGCATAGTGATTCTTGAGAACCCTTCTACGAAACATCGATAATACCCAGCCAATTTGAGAAAACTTCTAATTTCTGAAGTGCTCCTTGACCTTAGCCAATCCCTGACTACCTCAATCTTGGTCAGATCCACCTTAATCCCATCTTTACTAACAATGTGACCGAGAAATATCACCTGAGGTAACCAAAAATCACACTTCTTGAACTTGGCATACAATTTGTGCTCCCTCAGTCTCTGGAGTACAAACCGGAGATGTTGCTACTGAGAATGAACCAGGATGTCATTGATAAAGACAATCATGAATCTGTCCAAATAATTATTGAACACTCTATTCATCAAGTCCATAAAAGTTGTTGGCAAATTAGTCAACCCAAAGGACATGACTAAAAACTCATAATACCCATACCTCGTGTGAAACGATGTCTTCGGAATATCCTCCTCCTTGATCCTCGGCAGGTGATAACCAGATTGAAGATCATTCTTCAAAAACATTGTCCTACCCTGTAGTTGGTAAAATAAATCATCGATCCTCGGCAGTGGATACTTGTTTTTGATAGTCAGCTTGTTCAGCTCTCTGTAATCAATACACATCCTCATTGACCCATCCTTCTTCTTCACAAACAAGACTGGCATACCCCACTGTGAGAAGCTAGGCCTAATAAACCCCAAATCAAGTAGCTCTTGTAATTGTACCTTCAATTCTACTAGGACCATTCTATACGGTGCCCTGGACTTTGGTTCCGTCCCTGGTTCCAACTCAATAACAAATTCAATCTCCTAGTGTGGCAGCGACCCTGATAAATCCTTTGGGAATACATCCAAAAACTCACAAACCAATCTAGCATCTTCAGGCCCAAGAGATACGACCCTATTTGTATCCACCACACTAGCTAGAAATCATATGCAACCACCTCGCAATAGCTCTCTAGCCCTCAAAGTTGATATCATAGGAATGCGGGGTCCGTTCACAGTTTCCACGAATACAAATAGGTCCTTACCTTCCGACTCAAAAGTTACTATCCTCCTCTTACAATCTATGGTTTCCCCATACTTGTCTAACCAATCCATACCCAAGATCATATCAAAATCCTCCATGGCTAACTCAATCAAGTCCATTGATAGCTCTCTACTATCCACCTATATTGGTAAGGATCTAATCAATCTCCTAGAGACTACCAACTCCCAGTAGGTAATAAAGTCCCAAACCCCACAACATATAAGTCACATGGTCTACACAATCTGTTTACCACTCTACTAGATAAAAATAAGAATGTGTAGCACCAAAATCAATCAACACAGTGTAAGGAGAACCAGCACTACAAGTTTGACCTGTCCTAAGCCTCTGACTGTATCAAGGTGAACACTCGAGCTGGAGTCAAGTTGTTCATCTTCTTTGGTTCTTCCTTCTTCGCCCTTGGGTAATCTTTCCTAAGAAGTCCAACCACCCCAAATAAAAAGTATGCCTTCGCTCGACATTCTCTTAGATGGCATCTTTTGGATCTGGCACACTCCGGATAAGTCCTCCAAGTTTCATTGTTGCCTTGGCAGCCAACTTGAATGCCCCAAGCCCTCCTGTCTGGGCCTGAAATTGTAAAAGTGTCTGGGGTCTTCCTCTTCTGGTCACTAGGGCCTCTGCCCCAACCAGATCTTGCAAACAGAGGTACCACCCTCCTTGTATCTTGTCTGGCAGCGCTCTCATGCCAAATCTTGTTCTCTGCACCCTCGGCAATGATGGCCTTCTCCACTACCTGAGCATAAGTCGTAACTTTAGGAATGAAGGTGATCTTGACATGCCGGGCTATCATACCATTTATCCCTCGAACGAACCTTTCCTTGCTTGTTACATCAATTGGTACCAAGTCAGAAGCGAACATGGCCAACCTATCAAACTTCATAGCATATTCTGTTACTGTCATAGTGCCCTGAACCAGATTGGTAAACTCATTTGATTTTGCAGCTCTAACTACATCGTTGTAATATTTCTCATTAAACATGTCCCTAAACTCTTCCCATCTCAGTGTAGTCACATCGCGAGTCTGGACATCCTCCTGAAACATATACGTGGCACATGCCACTCTATCATTGTCTGCCACCCTCATAAAGTCCAAGATGGAGGAGGTCATTCTCATCCACTGCTCAACTCATAGTGGGTCTAGCCCTTCCTTAAAGGTGGGAGGGTGTTGCTTTCTGAACCGTTCATATAAAGGCTCTCACCTATTCTCAGCCCCTGGCTACTGCTGTAAAACTAGTACCAAGACAGGTGGCACAACTGGTGTAGCGTTCCCTCGTGAAACCTGTTGTCTCAATAAACAAATCTCATCATCTTGTCTCTGTGGTCTGGCTTGCATTTTAGCAAGCATTTGCTGCCAGTTCTCAAGGGCTAGCAGAGGGTTCTGACCCAGGTTATCATCTCTAGCCTGGATCTCAATGTCAACTAGTCAATCTGATTGCCTTGGAGGCATAACTCTCCAAGTATATCTACAATCAATGACTCGGCTCATCAGACAATGATAATGGTACCCAGCACCACCCCACGATCCCAAAACCGAACAAATAAGCATACAACTGCAATGACAATGCTAATAAGCATTTCAATATCTTTCTCACACAGCAATCATACTAATAAGCATGTCCTTTCATATTCATGCTCAACCATAGTGCTAATAAGCACGTTCTTAGTATTCATAAGCAACAGTAGTGTTAATAAGTGTTGGGAATAGTGCTCTTAAAGTAATTGTAGTTGGCAAATGTTTTAAATGAAATAAATAATTGAATTGGATTATTACATATATAGACTATGTCCGATATTATGTTGATAATATTAAGTAAATATAAAACAATTACAAAGTTTATCTATGTAGTCTCAATCTCATATTGGTATGAACGGATCAAGATTAAGATAATAAACTTGAAATAGTTCGCAGTAAAATAATGTTATAGAATCTTTAGATTAATTACTACTAGTACTGTTCGTTAGTATTATGAATACAAGTGACCTAGATCTGGGTCACTAGTGTAGTAGGACAGTTTAGTGAAGGTACATTATATATAGTGATAAATAGAACTGGACCAGATGTGATTTGTTAATACTTGTTTAAACACTATTTCATTGTATTAATCAATTACATCAAACGATGATCATATACACGATGATATTAATCCTGAGGTTACTATAAACTCCTATATATGTCATCTGATCCTTTGATTCATGTGTTAAGGTTTGTCAGAATGCTCAAACTAAGAACAATTGTTTTGGGGACTCAATGATATATATGGCTGGGGACATAGTTTAACAGATATATGGAATCTTTACCTTCTTATAGATTGGATAATGGTTCCCTATTGGGTTGACTTTTGGAAGTGAAAAGGTTATGAGCGCTCACGTCGCAAACTTGTTGTGACACAACCTTCACTAGTAAAGTCAATGGTACACTAGGAACAAGATATAGTAAAAAGGGTAAAGCGATAATTTTATTTCCTTTTAATTATGAATCATTAGTATAGGATTAATGTTGTATGTAATGATTATATCAATGGATACTTTATTCTTTAATAAAGTACTCTGTAAATATATGTTTATATTTATCATGAGTTCAATCTCATATTTATAGTGGAGTAATCATGAGATTAATAAATATGATTATTTAATCAAAGAGCTTTGATTAATAATCTAATATTTATTGGAGCTTGATATTATAGGTCCATAGGTCCCCAGGGCGGCTCTATCAACACCATATCAAGGTAAGAGTTGATACAAGGGTAAAACTGTAATTTTTAATTCCACTTCCTACTCGCAGTATGCTCTTTATGATCTCGACTCATGATTCAATTGCCATGTATTTAGCTATTGAACCTCAAATTTTATGTTTTTAGGTGACTGCAACATCAAAAAGAAAGTCTGAATTTTCCCCTTGGTCTAATTCCACGCCTTTTGACGAAAGGGGAGTCGGCGTGGCTTAAAGTGAAGATTGAGGGAAGTAGAGAGAAATTCCCTTCTAGGGTATTCCAAAGGTGTAACCTAGGCAACAAAAAAGGGGCCCGATACTTCAACTAGAGGAGCGACCAGTTGGTTCACCGAACCCCGACCCAGCGTTGCACGTTCTCCAGGTCCGAAGGGATCTAGTACCCAACTACCGACTCCTCTTGGAATTGCATTATCGGAGCCAAGCCAGGAATGGCCATTAGTGGACACCCACCACTTTTCACCGGTTAGAGAGGCCCTCTTTAATACATTAAGAATAGATGTTCACAGGGCCAGAAAGACTCGGTCATAGAAACTTAGGCCACCTACGCGCTGGTAAATGAAAACCACCTCGACCAGATCAGAGTAAAAAACAATGTCGAATCAGGCCGCCCTTTGCCTTGAAAGAATTAACAAGCAGCCACTAGCTTTCCAATAATCAGGGTAGATCTGCTGCTTACTGCTCACAAAAACATCCGACCTATACTATAGTCAAGTCATCCGCGTATCTTTCTGATCTCCTTTACTTCCATTTCTCAGATTTTTGGCTTTGACTAATTCAAGGTGAAAAATGGGGTTGGCTAAAAAAGGGGGAGAGAGGAGTGAAGAACGCTCACTTCTGCATTTTTGTTTAGGTTATCGAGATTATCAATCGCTCTTTTTAGTGGGGAGGAATAGTGCGTGAATGGCAGTTCTCAGACGAGGGAATCCTTCCTCTCTAACTAAATAATAGGCTAGAATGCTTCTATCGATAGAGCTTTCACGTCTGCGCATAGAATCATTTTTTTGCCTTTCCATTTCGTTCTTACCATATCATGGGCAGTTGGATCAGAATCCATGTGATGGTTCAAGACTGGTTTCAAATATTCTTCGCATCCATCTTCGACCTTTCCTATTGTTGGAGAATAGGTCTACTAGTTCCTGATTACATGTTAATGTATCTATATGAACCTAATCTCTATCTTCATTCTTCTTGAGTTGTTCCCGCTTAGAGGAGCGGGACCCCTAGAGTTGAGTGATGCAATGACCCAGCAAAAAAAAAACTTAGAGTCCCCTTTTGGGCTTTCATAACTAATAAGGTGTAAAAGAAAGGAGTCTCGGTATTCGTTTTGACTTCCGCTCACAAAGGAACAAGATCTGAATTTGACTAGGGTGAGCACAGTATACTATGCGAGTGGACTTTGCCCCCCTTTCTTTATACTTGCAGTAAAGGTGTGCAGGTGGGCATAGAGGTTTTGTAGTCGTTACCGGTAGAAGTGAGTTAAACTTCTCTAAGGTGGGTGGGCAACGAGTAACGAAATCAGATCCCCTGTCAAGTAGGTTTCATAATCGCTAACGTATAGTGTTGTTATTCGCTCAGTGAAGTAGAAAGCAACAGGATAATGGTTCGCATTGAATTCATTTAGTAGATCGCCTTCTTGTTCAAGCCAGAAGGTCAGGTACAGAAGCTTATATTCACTGTTAAGAATGGTGGGCGGCGGATAGGTGGGTAGTTAGCTCGAACTGTCCGCTGCCAACAATATGTCAAAAAGGTGTTCACCTCCTCCGCACGTATAAGAGAAAGGCGCTGGTACACAGTTGTTTTTCTAACGACTACAAGTATAGTCCAGCATTATAGGGAGGGGCGCGAAAGCACAAAAAGGAAGTGAAGTACAGAAGAGCAGGAAATTGCATATTTTCAAACAAAAACTTAAGATGTTCATCCCCAAGCCTAGCCTACTCTACATTATCATATGGTTTTGCGGGCACGTCCAACCGTACCTTGCCACTTGCTAGTTCAAAGTCTAAAATCTGGTCAATAAGACAGATCCGGATCCTAGTGCTTTCGAGATGGTTCGATCGCTAACAAAGACAAGCATAGGAAACAGCAGACTCCCAACAAGCAACTCCAAGAGCTCAAGCCTAAAGCCTTAGTAACGCGCATCCTCATTGCTCGCGTAAAGCAAGCGTAGGTTTGAATGCCGAAGCACGCTAGTGCTCATTGCATTTCCCTCCTGCTCGAGTAAAGTATTCCGCTCGTTTGTTGTCAGGAATTCAGTAGAGTGGCCGATTGTTGAAAGAAGCAAGCCTATAGCCTTTGAAGGTGCGAAGGAAATCCCAGAAAAGTCTCAATGCTATCTACCAAGGGGAAAGAAAGATGCGCCATTCTAAGTTAGGGAGAGGGTATGTTCACATTGAGTATCCTCGTATGCTCAGTTGAGTGACAAACGTACCTATCCCCGACGTGGGTGACGCATCTACAAAACCATGGTGTTAACAAGGCCCTCTCGTCTCCTAAATCCCTTTTTTTTTTACTTAAAATAATTGTTGTTCACTGGAATTTCTTCCAAGAAAATTTGGATCCCTCCGCTCCTTTCCCGTTTGTTTCACTTACTTCTGCTCCTCTCATCGAGAAAGCAATTACACATCCTAACTAAGGAGCACAGGCAATAGGTTCGTAGGAAGAGGCAAGCATTCACACATCTGTCTCTATCATATGTGTTGGGTGAAGAGCTAAAACTATGCTTGGGCCGGGGTCAGGAAGACAGGCAGAAGGAGTAAGCAGCCTAAGCAAGAGACCCTATCTTATATAGTATAGGCAATTTCTCTTATCCAGTAAAGGAAGTTCGATAGCTATCCAAGGGGCAAAGAGTAGTATTCCGGTCTCTCTTGAAAGCAATCAAGCGTGAGAAGCAAGATCCGTCCACAGCTTTTATCCCTTTCCCATAATAAGTTCATCCTTCTCTCCGGATTCTCATATAAAGAAGCAATTACCTAAAAGAAGGGGTGACAGGAAGTTGGACTTAGCTTTCCGGGCACACAAATGAGATATTGGAGAATAGATTTATTTCACCAATGCTTCGTTCTCGGCCGGGACTTCTTCGATATCGGAGATATAGATCTAAAGGAAGCTTTGAACTACTTTTTTAGAGAGAGAAGGAAAGGAACTAGCCCTCTCCATATCGTTGGATAATTGGTTTTAGGATTCAGCCGTGGATGCAGGATGCAGTCATGGAAAAGAATAATAAGGTTTGATTGATTACCCCAGCCCAGGAAGTTTTAGCACAAGGAAATCATGGAGACGCAACCTTATTGGGAAATGACTGGAGCTTTGGCCTATGTTGGAGTATGTGGAGAAGTGCCTTCTGTCATTTTAGTTGAGGAGGCGAAATGCATCTCTTATGTGAAGGTATCGCTTTTCAAATAGAAGGTAGCCTATTTCGCTTTTTATCGCGAAAACAAAGAGCTAATCACCCCGCAGTTGACCCGGATCCGTATGTCCAAGCTTTGCATACGGGAGACTATAATTGAATGAGAAAAGGCAAGAAAGAGTGGCTTGACAGGCCCATCAATAGAATGGAATATGTTCTAGTAGACTTAAACTAAGAATGTGGCACGCCCCTATTTGTATTATCACATTTCACACTATGCCTGGTTCACTGGTATCAACATAGTCAAACAGTAGAAACACTAGTTAGGGGCAACCTGTACGCCCTAATTTTCCAACGGGCTATTAGCGAGCTGAGATATGGCCTAATTATATCTCTGCCACGTGGATCCCCCATGACCGGAGCAGTTATCGTCAGGTCCTACCTCGCTAGCTCGGGGATATCAAGAGGTTTGCCAGGATTACTTAAGGACCGAGTCAGGTCTGTGAAGGCCACAGGTCGAGTAGGCATCCAACTTGTGGTACGAGCTGGAGTTGGAAGCTATGACCTCTTATAAAGTCAACCACGCAAGGTAAACGTGCATATATCAGACATCACGTGTCTGATATATCCCTGACTTCTCGGACACGCAGCAGGAACGTGCGTATTCAGGCACCCACGACTGGGTTGGGCCGTGCAGCCCATTATCCCCCTTTACCTATTGATTAGACCACACTTCATGTGTCAGGTTTTAGGAATTAATCATGAATGTCACAGAAGTGACATGATAGGTAAGAAGGTCACGGGATGACCCCCCTTACCATTTCCCAGGTACCCTCTCCTATAAATATGGAGACCCTGGGAGTTGCAAGTTGTTGGATTCTATTGTGTAAGGAAATACCCTTTAAAAGAATACAAGGCATATAGCAATAATATTGGCTGGTGGAGTAGAAGGATTTTAACCTTTGAACCACCTAAAAAATGTATTTGTGTCACCAGTCCATTCAAAGATCATTCATCTATTTCGGTTCATTGTTAAGCACTAATCCCTTCCTCTTATTTTCTTAATTACCTGTTGGCGAAGAACCGCGTCAACAGTTTGGTGCTTTCACTGAGAGCTAGTTAGATTGGTGCTATCGCAAAAATCCAACTATGGTGACCACTCAATCAAGACACGGTAACGAGGCAGAACAACATGATGGGCAAGAGGCTCATCATGCCGCCATCGCCGGTGAGTAAAATCCTGAGGTCCAGCAGCGGCCGGGCAAGCAGCCGATTGGCCAGGATGACACTGGAAGTTCGACGCCCTGGCCACCTAATCCAAACCCAGATTTTTACACTGCGGTAGAGATGGAGAACGCTCAGCTGAGGAGCCAACTAGCGAAAGCTAGTCAGCAAATTAAGGAGGTGTTGACCCGACTACCCCCTCTTACAACCGACGCTAACGTTAGAAAGAGGCAAGGCGAGACTCGTAAGTCCCGTCGGGGTAATCGGTCCAGGTCTAGCCTCTTGGACAGACCTCCGACATTCAACTCTATTCCCTCATCGCACCGTCGAGAGGCAAACTTCGAAGAAATGCCTAGAGCCGAACAACAATATAGTCGTTTGGCTCGAAATTCAACTCCCAGCTCCCAGCCAGCCTTGAGCGCGCCCAGGAGGGCTCGAGGAAATTCTAGAAGGAGTTCCGGGGAGGGCTCACAGCACCTGCCCGTCCCCACCAGCCATCCTACGCCTCGTCCAGATCGCCAGGCACGAGACCCGCAGGTCGGCAGGGCCGAAAGGCCCCCACCTAACTTGATCTGCCCTGACAGAACCAGGATTGCATCTCCGGTTAGGTATCCTCTGCCACCAATAAGATATCCGTCTCCTCCTTGGCCTATCCAAGATATTCCAGCTTATGGAAGCAGCAGGAGAAACCCGCCATCCACATGACCTTCCCGACGTAGCAGGGCGACAAGAGGGAGCCCAGATCCTCACCCCCAGGGGTGGACTCCGAGTTTCTCTAACGGGAACTACTGGACCGGCAGTCGCCGAAGCGACCTTTCTGGCGGAGACCTGCGTCAACGCTTAACCTCGGTGTAAAGTCCTCAAGCCACCCAGAGGGGTGAGCCATGCTCGCTCAGGGGGAGACCTATCCGAGGTGCGTAACGATGGGAATGCCCCAAATAACCTATCTCAAGATAGGAGGGGCAATAACCCACCAAACATATACAATGGATCCGGAGCTGTCGAGCAGCCTCGGAATAACCAAGGAAATCAGGAAAAAATCCTTGAGCGCCTAGCTCAGATGGAGGAGCTAATGAGGAAGCTCCTGTCGGAGAAAGAAAAAGATGAATATGATTCAGGGGACGAGCTTGAGCTCTTCGCCCCCAGCATAGCAGCAACGGCATACCCACCCGGTTTCCGTATGCTGCACCTGTCCAAATTCAATGGAGACGGAGATCCGTCGGATCATCTGGGGATGTTCAACACCCTGATGATTGCCCACAACATTGGCCCCGAACTGAGGTGTCTGATATTTCCCTCCACACTGACCGGACCAGCCAGGCAGTGGTTCAAACAAAGCAAGAAACAATCAATCAGCTCCTGGAAAACTTTCTCTGCTGACTTCAAAAGGGTATTTCGAGCCTCCCAGGCTGCCCGCGTCAAGGCCGACTATCTGGCTAACGTTAGGCAACAACCCAACGATCCTTTGAAGGCTTACCTGAGCAGGTTCGCGAACGTCGCTGCTCGGGCCAGAGACGTAGATGACAGCTCCAAGCTCATGGCTTTGAGAACCGGAATCCTCATCGGAGGGGAACTCTGGAACGAAATACAAAGGAAGGGAGTTAGCTCAGTGAACGAGTTCCTAAATAAGGCCCAGGGGTAGATCAACTTGGAGGAGGCCCAAGCCTCAGCTGCAGGAACCAGCTAAGTCCCTGAGCAGCCCGCTGGAGTGGGAACGGAGGTCGTGACAGCGACCCAGAACGTTACACAGAATAACCAGTTCGGTGGAGGCAAAAGAAAGGGGAACGGCGAGGGCAACCAGCATGGCCCAAAGAAGAATAAGTCCGTAGACAAATTTAAGCCGGTCTACACGACTTATACAGAGCTCACCCACTCTAGGGAGAACATCTTCCTAGCGAACTCTGCTCGCCTCCCCTGGAAGAAGCCGGAGCCGTTAAAGCACCAGAAGGGGAAGAGAGACACCTCCAAGTTTTGCCGTTTCCACAACGACGTTGGTCACAATACTGATGATTGTAGGCATTTGAAAGATGAAATCGAAACTCTCATCAGAGCCGGCCCCTTGGCTCAGTACGCACGGAACAGGGCTCCGGCAGGCTGACCTGCTCCGGAAGTCCCGGTCAGTCAGCCCGGGTCTCGGGTAGATCAAGACGTCCCTCCTCCAGTGATAGGAGGAGAGATATCCACAATCTCGGGAGGTCCGCATTTGGCTGGTGCGAGCAGGGGTGCCCAAAAAAGGTACGTAAACGAACTCAAGGCGCATAATGGAGTAGAGTTCGTCCCGGAGCAGCATCTGCCAAAACAGCAGCGATTGGAGAGACAACCAGTCATTTTCACTGAAGAAGTTGCCAACCATGTTCAGTTCCCTCATAACAACCCCCTGGTTGTAGCAGTGCAGCTCGCTAATCGAAGGGTTAGGAGAGTGCTGATCGATAATGGGAGCTCGGTAAACCTTCTATTCTGGTCCATGCTGGAGAAGATGGGCTTGACTGTCGCCGAGCTGAAGGCGACCTCCATGATGCTGTATGGTTTTTCGGGAGAAGGATCATCTGCTATAGGGACGGTCGAGCTGGTGATCACCTTAGGAGAAGGACCTTGGACAGTCTCCAAACTCCTCGAATACGTGGTCATCGACTGCCCCGCTGCGTACAATGCTATTTTGGGCCGACCCACACTTATAGCTTTTGAGGCCATCACTTCCGTCTGCCACCTCGCGATGAAATTCCCTTCTTCCATGGGAATATGCACGGTCCATGGCGATCAGCTCGCTGCCAGGGAATGCTACAGCATTTCCATAAAGGGAAAATCGAAACCCGGGCAGCTAGCCATGGCCATCCAAGGCGGAGGAGAGGAATCTCAAGAACCTTTAACTGATCGTGAGATTGAAAAAACTCAGAGCGCTGAATGGGAAAATATCGTCTTAAGTGAGGATGTTTACCCCCGAATAGGCGAGGATAAGTCCGAGCTCCAGGCCATTGAAGAGCTCGAGGAAGTAAACATCGATCCACAAAATCCTTCACGGATGGTCAAGCTCGGGAAAAACCTCTGTAACAAAAGGAAAGCGGAGCTGATCAAGTTTCTGCAAGAAAACCTGAATGTGTTTGCATGGTCACACGAGGACATGCTGGGAATCAGTCCGAATATCATCATGCACACCCTTCATTTGGATAAGAACGTTCCTGCAAAGTCCCAAAAGCAGAGGCGCCTGGGAACAATTCGGGCTGAGGCCTTAGAAGAAGAAGTAGCCCGTCTAAAGAAATGCAGCTTTATCCGAGAAGTCAAGTTCCCGGTTTGGGTCGCCAACCCCGTGCTGGTCCCGAAGCCCAATGGGAAATGGAGGACCTGCATCGATTTCTCCGACCTGAATAAAACCTGCCCCAAAGATTGTTTTCCCTTGCCAAGGATTGACCAATTGGTAGATGCCACGGCGGGGCACGAGCTCATGTCCTTTATGGATGCGTACTCAGGCTACAATCAGATCGCCATGAATCCAACGGACCAAGAGCACACCAACTTCATGACCCCGACTAACGTCTATTGTTACAAGGTCATGCCGTTCGGGCTGAAGAACGCTGGTGCCACATACCAGAGGTTAGTAAATAGAATGTTCGCCAACCAAATCGGGAAGAACATGGAAGTGTACGTCGATGTCATGCTGGTCAAGTCAAAGACTGCCGATCACCATGTTTCCAACCTGGAGGAATGCTTCAAGATACTACGAGAGTACGGCATGAGGCTTAATCCACAGAAGTGTACTTTCGGGGTCGCATCTGGAAAATTCTTGGGTTTCATCGTCAATACCCGAGGAATTGAGGCAAACCCCGACAAGATCAAGTCATTGCTCGAGCTTCCCTCGCCTAGGTCGTGCAAAGACGTCCAAGGCCTGACAGGAAGGGTAGCAGCCCTAAACCGGTTTATTTCGAAATCCACCGGCAAGTGCCTACCATTCTACAACCTGCTCCGATGAAATAAGAAATTTGAATGGACAGAAGAGTGTGAAAGTGCTTTCCTCACCCTGAAGGTACATCTGGACGAACCACCCGTATTGTCCAAACCAAAGGCAAGAGAGCCCCTTTTTCTTTACCTAGCTGTCACAGAGGATGCAGCTAGTTACGTATTGGTCCGAGAAGAAGACCGGGTTCAGAAACCGGTCTACTACATCAGTAAGAGACTTCTCGAGGCTGAATCCCGATACCCGTTCATGGAAAAATTGGCGTTCTGTCTTATCACGACCTCCCAAAAGCTCAGGTCGTACTTCCAGTCCCACTCAATACACGTCATGACCGATCAGCCTTTAAGGCAGGTTTTGCAAAAACCTGAAGCATCGGGACGCCTGTTAAAATGGGCTATCGAACTCAGTCAGTTCGAGATTTTGTACACCCCACGAACTGCTATAAAAACTCAGGCCCTGGCCGACTTTGTGGCAGAGTGCACAGGATTCTGGGAGGATCATGTAGAAGACTCACCCCAGGTCACCTCGGCCCAGACGTCGTGGAAGATCTTCGTGGATGGCTCATCCAATGAGAACGGCTCCGGGGCTGGAATCATTTTGATATCCCCTAAGGGACATAGATTCAACTCAGCGCTGAGATTTGGATTCAAGGCCTCCAACAACGAGGCTGAATACGAAGCTTTGCTGGTCGGGCTAAGAATATCCCAAGAACTGAAGGCGAGCTCCGTTCAGTGCTTCAGTGACGCCCAGCTCGTGGTAAACCAGGTACTAGGCGAATATCAGGCACGAGGAACCAAGATGGCTGCTTACCTGGCAAAGGTAAAAGTTGAACTATCCCCGTTTGGGCGAGGCTCAATCGAGCAGATACCTCGGGAGCATAACGCTAACGCAGATGCTCTTTCCAAGCTCGCCACCTCCGGGGAGACGGAGGCTTTGGGGTTAGTACCAGTAGAATTCTTGGAGAAACCAAGTATAGAAGAAGTCGGGGCGGAGGTCGAGATGATCGACGCCAGGCCGACCAGGATGACCCCCATCCTTGAGTATCTCACCGAAGGGAAGCTACCTGAAGGGCGTAATGATGCGCGGCGGGTACTGTACCAGGCCCCAAGGTATACGATGGTAGACGGGGTGCTATACCGACGTGGGAACTCCCTACCCCTCCTACGATGTGTTCTTCCAGGCGAAGCAAAGGCCATCCTGCAGGAAGTGCATGAGGGTTTTTGTGGGGATCACACTGGGGGGCAAAGCTTGGCCCTAAAGGTCTTAAGGCAAGGGTATTACTGGCCCACTCTATCCAAGGACTCGATCTCGTATGTCAAAAAATGTGACAAGTGCCAGCGATTCGCCACAGTTGCCCGAGCTCCCCCAGCCGAGCTGAAGATAATCTCTTCCCCATGGACATTTGCAGTCTGGGGAATCGACTAGGTTGGCGCCCTCCCTACTGGAAAAGGCAGGGTCCGATATGATGTGGTGGCCATCGACTACTTCACAAAGTGGGCTGAGGCAGAACCTTTGGCAACAATAACTTCCAAAAAAGTCCTCAACTTCGTGGTTAAGAGCATTATCTGCCAATTCGGGCTGCCCAAGAAAATCGTATCCGACAATGGGACTCAGTTCGACAGTGACCTATTAACCGAATTTTGCGAAAGGTACGGGATTGTGAAAAGCTTCTCGTCCATGGCCTATCCTCAGGCAAATGGACAGGTCGAGGCCTTCAATAAGACCCTAAAGGTGAGCCTTAAGAAGAGACTAGACAAAGCCAAGGGGGTCTGGCCAGAACAGCTCACCCAAGTTCTATGGGCATATCGGACCTCGCATCGGACTCCTACGGGTCATACTCCTTTCTCCCTGACTTTTGGGAGCGAGGCAGTCCTCCCTGTGGAGATTAAGGTACCTTCACATAGAATCCAGGCATATGACTAGGACCACAACCACGAACTACTTTACGCTTCCCTTGACTTGGATGATGAAAGAAGAGAAGATTCACAACTTCAGCTCGCACATTACCAGCAAAAAATCACTCGTTATTTCAACTCAAAAGTCAAAAAGCGCGCCTTTAGCATTGGCGGCCTGGTCCTCAGGAGAGTCTTCTTAGCCGGTAAGGATCCCAAAGATGGAGTATTGGGACCGAACTGAGAAGGGCCATATCAAATCATCGAGGTCATTAAAGAAGCAACTTACAAATTAGCTCGGCTCAATGGAGGGGCAGTCCCACGAACTTGGAACGCCATCCATTTGAAGAGATATTATCAATAACACCCTTGTAAGGCTTAAAGGCCATTTTTTTTTATGTATTGAGCAATGAGAATTAACTTTTCGTTCATGAGTGAATATATTTGCAAGTGTAATCTAAAGTAACCACAAAAGACCCTTTCCTAGTTACTTGGGGGGCATATGGTACCTAGATATAACCAGGTCGCCTTAAAGGCTTGGAAGTTAATTCAAATCGATTGATCATTATTTTTCTTAAAGAACACGAGATATTGATAAAAATTAACGCGAACTAAGCTCTACCCTAGATATAACCAGGTCATTAAACTTAGAAGTTAATTCCAATTGATGGATCGTTGTTTTTCTTAAGGAGCACGAGATATTGATAAAAATTAACGCGAACTAAGTTTTCAAACTAAGGCCCTGGATATAACCAGGTCATAAAACTTAGAAGTTAATTCAAATTGATTGATCGTTGTTTTTCTTAAAATACACGAGATATTGATAAAAATTAACGCAAACTAAGTTTTCAAACTAAGGTCCTGGATATAACCAGGTCATAAAACTTAGAACTTAATTCAAATTGATTGATTGTTGTTTTTCTTAAAGAGCACGAGATATCGATAAAAATTAACGCGAACTAAGTTTTCAAACTAAGGTCCTGGACATAACCAGGTCATAAAACTTAGAAGTTAATTTAAATTGATTAATCGGTGTTTTTCTTAAAAGGCACAAAATATTAGTCAAAAATTAACACGAACTAAGTTTTTCAAAGCAGTAACCAAAACGCATAGAGGCAAAAGGAAATAAACAATTAAAAGTAAAAATTAATAAAACCAATTGTCTCGAGGTAGAAAAACCTCATGCAAAGTTACACAAAATAAATGATAATAATAAAGGAGTGGGTGCAAAAAAGAAAGGCCCTAGGCTCCACCGGGCTGCCCCGTGGAGGTCGTTGTCTCACCCTCCTGCTCGGCCACAACGGATGCCTCCCCAGTCTCAGAAGGTGCCTCTCGCTGGAGGCAAGCTTTGAAATCTTCCTGGAAGACCTCCCAGTCCGTTCCTAAGAAGGAGAAGTCGTCGTCTGAGTTATAGACCCAGCAGTGGTAGAACATGTCCTCCATGGCGGAGCTGGAAGCTGCCTTCTCCGTTTCCAAGGCGGCCTTCCTCTTCGGCCCCAGTCTTCACAGAGTCTAGCTCAACCAGTGTGGCAGCAAGGGCAACTTTGGTGGCTTCGGCCTCTTGAAGCTTAGGACGGGCTTCTTCCAGCTCGGCCTATGCGGCCGCCAAAGCATCCTTGGCTTCTTTTTCCTTCTGTTGGGCCATTTGCAGGTCGCCCAAGGAGGCTTGATGGGTGACCAAAACCGTCTGGTGTTCGCCCCTCATCTCCTCGAGCCGGTCCCTGGACCTGGATATGCTCCGGTGAATGGCCAAGACACTCTACAAAAACAGAGAGGCAACTACCTTAGAAAAAAAAAAAAAAAGAGGAGAAACAGGGCAAGGCATGATAATCAAGGGTCATAAAAGGGTAAAGTCATCTTACCATTCGGGCCATTCCCAATGAAGAGTCCATGACACTCTCCGGGCTCCTTGTTTCGATGGCCCGCAGGTCTCTCTCAGTGGCGCGGTAGAAGTGGTCAACGGCGTAGCTTGCCGTCTCATACACCGTCCCCCGAAAGACGTCCGGAATCTTCTCCAGGGCCTGGGGGTCCACCGGGATGCGCACCTCGGGGGCCGCATTTGCCGAGGCCCCGAGCTCTGCCCCTGTGTCTCGAACAAAGGCCGGAGCTCGCAATGGTGGCAGGGGCATGTTCTCCACTGCAGCAGAAGGTGTAGTTTCCTTGGCCTGGGCAGCTGGGGTCTGGTCTTTCCTCTTTGTAGGGGACTTGATTGGGGCTCCAGTGGCTTTCTTCGCCACCCGGAGCTTCTTCATTTTGGGCCTAGAGGCCCCAGCTGAGGAGTTCCCTCCGGCGAACATAGCTCGCAGATCTCTACCCCCGGGCTGAGACATTTCCTCTGGAAAAACAAAGACAACATTAATATGCAAGTGAGCATTCATGCAAAAACAAAAATAAGGGGGAAAAAGTGAAACTAAAGTATATATATACTAAAAGGAATCCTACCCCCCGAGCTAGAAGAGGAATCTATGGTCACGACCATCGGCCCCGGAGCTTCTGCGGGGGAATCTAAGACAATTACTTCTCGAGCTGGCGCGAGTTCTGGGTTCGAGACTGGCTCAAGACTAGACTCTTCTACGTATGGCCTAAGACCCGGAGCTACGATACCCTCCCGGAGCGAGGGCCATGACCGAAGGTTGGTCCCATACTCCTCAAATAAGGTCGACCTAAAGGCTAGGGTGTTGTCTACGACTATGGTACCCCTAGGGTGGCTATTTTCGTAGTCCAGCACGAGTCGGTCGACCCAATGGAGCAGGGTTATATCAAGGTCTGGGTCACTTCGATGGTGTTGGACGAGCTGTTTGGGATTGAACCTAGCTAGCCGGGGGTCTGCGGTGGCCCTATCTAAGCCCCTGAAGAGATATGGGTTACCTTGGCCGGAGGGACCTGCAGCTGCTCCGGACCGGGTCCTCTCCTCATCCGTTCTTTAGGCTTCCTCTAGCGCCCGCTTCCTCCTCACGAAGGGCACCTCATGCTCCTCGTCCTCATCCCCCGCGGCCTCCTCCTCGGGGATAGGCCTCATCTCGTGAGCTGGGGGAGGCACCCGGGGTCTCCTCAGGTTCAAAGTCTGGCCTGGAGAGATCAGCTTGCATGCCAGCATCATCTCATCTGTCACGAGCTGGCGATAGTCCTTTTCTCTGGGGGGCAAGCCCGCCAGTGTCTCGTACTAACTCCCGAGGATCACAGACTTGTCTGTCCTCGCGAAAATGGCTGCAGAATTATTCTAAGTCAGAAATGGATAATGGGGGGAGCTAACCGATACTTAACTTACGAGCTAAGGATGAAAGATACTTACGAGGATGATTGAAGTAGTGCAGGTCGCAGTTGCGAAACCCCTTGGACATAAAGAACTGGTCTTTGAAGTCATTGGGGTGGCTGGGCAGCTCGATGACCGCAGCCGTATTTGGAAACCGGGTCAAGTAATAGAACCCGTCGCCTCGCCCCCGCTACTTCGGGCTGGCCTTGAGGCACAAAAAATATAGGATATCTGCTGGAGTGGGGACCTCCCACTCCTGTTTCAATAACAGATATCTCAACCCCGCCAACAAACGGTAGGAGTTGGAGGGGAGCTGGAAAGGAGCCAACCTCACGTAGTTGAGGAAGTCGGTGAAGTATTGATCCAGCGGGAGGAAAGCCCTAGCCTTAAAGTGCTCATAACTCCAGGCTGCAAACTCCTCGTCGAGCGGCGCATAGCTCCGCTCACCTTCTGCGAGAGGTCGGGCGATCAGGGCGCCCCTCCCCAGTTCAATGTTGTGGGAAAGGAATATCTTATTCACTTTCCCCTGGTCAGTGATCTTCGAGACGATCCTCTCGGCCTCAAAGAAATCATTGGGTGCCACCTCGAGCTCCTGCTCCACGGCCGGCCGGAAGACAGGGATTGGGGAGTCTGTCATCACCTCCTTTCCTTTGGATTGCTAGGAGGACGAGCTGCTTGCATTCCTCTTAGAAGCGTTCTTCTTGGGTCCCATCTGGTCGCCTAGCGAACAAAAGAAGATATTTCAGAAAAGGCGACCTAAGCATAAGGGAGAATCAAAAGAGGTATTTCCTTTGCACGAGCTGAGGTAATCTCAGCCTGTGGAGAGTGAGACCACGCGGTTCTATGAACACGCGCCTGTGCTCCCAACAGATCCCTGATTACTCGAAATTCATGTGTCAGGAGGGTCAGGATAAAAATTTTCCTTGGAAGGAAAGTTTCAGTAGGCAAGAGGTGCAAAACCGCCTGTGAGGCGTGTCCCCTAAGCTACCCGGTTTTGCACCCAAAGTACTGGATATTTTAAACAAGCATACCAAGAATCCTTCCCATAAAATTTCCCCAGAAAATTTCCCCAGAAAATGCACCCTATGAACCATGTTCCTAAGTAGTTTTCTACTACAAGCGATACCCTAACCTAAAAGCTTTCACCCTTCATACCCACAAAATACCAACAAAACCTTGCATGCAGCTACAGGAATTATTTACCTAGGCTACAGTGAAAAAGAAATTTAAAACATGTACAGTCAGGAGACTTACGGAGTATTCTGGTTGAGAAGAGGATGAAGGGATCGTCTGGGTTGGGGCTTCGTCAGAGTAGTTGATTCCAAAGCTTCAAGGGAGCCCTTACACCTGAACCTCTGGAGTGCTGGGAACGGTGGCCGGAAAGAAGAGGGTTTTTCTTTTGAAGATGAGAAGAGAGAAGAAATGGAAAGTTCAGAAAATTTTTGAATAACCAGGTGGCCCATGTGTAAGGTGGCCACCCCTTTTATATACGTGAAAGGCCACGTGAGGAGGGTCGTTGGATTGCCCTAATGTGGGATCATGGACTCTCCACTCGAAAGGCGAAATGACGGCTAAGTATAGGCTAGGCCATTTAATGCGGTTCTTGGAAGACGTACCGTCACCAACCATGATGTTCCACGTATTCGGCGCCTGCGTAAAAGGTGGAATATGGAGAGTTCATGGAGAAGCCTAAAATCCCCTACTGTGGCCCTACGCGACGTCGTGTACCACGAGCAGGGGCTTGGGGGCAAATGTACGCCCTAATTTTCCAACGGGATATTAGCGAGCTGAGATATGGCCTAATTATATCTCTGCCACGTGGATCCCCCATGACCGGAGCTGTTATCGTCAGGTCCTACCTCGCTAGCTCAGGGATATCAAGAGGTTTGCCAGGATTACTTAAGGACCGAGTCAGGTCTGTGAAGGCCACAGGTCGAGTAGGCATCCAGCTCGTGGTACGAGCTGGAGTTGGAAGCTATGACCTCTTATAAAGTCAACCACACAAGGTAAACGTGCATATATCAGACATCACGTGTCTGATATATCCCTGACTTCTCGGACACGCAGCAGGAACGTGCGTATTCAGGCACCCACGACTGGGTTGGGCCGTGCAGCCCATTATCCCCCTTTACCTATTGATTAGACCACACTTCATGTGTCAGGTTTTAGGAATTAATCATGAATGTCACAGAAGTGACATGATAGGTAAGAAGGTCACGGGATGACCCCCTTACCAACTCCCAGGTGCCCTCTCCTATAAATATGGAGACCCTGGGAGTTACAAGTTGTTGGATTCTATTGTGTAAGGAAATACCCTGTAAAAGAATACCAGGCATATAGCAATAATATTGGCTGGTGGAGTAGAAGGATTTTAACCTTTGAACCACCTAAAAAACGTATTTGTGTCACCAGTCCATTCAAAGATCATTCATCTATTTCGGTTCATTGTTAAGCACTAATCCCTTCCTCTTATTTTCTTAATTACCTGTTGGCGAAGAACCGCGTCAACACAACCCAAAGTAGGAATGCTATTCGGGGAAGAGACAGGTCCACCACAGACAAGCATGAAGTGAAGGGGCGCGCTATTTATCTCCTTTCTATCTATATGTCGATTGATATGGCTATTCATACCTTTTTTCTCAATCCCTTGCATCGTGTTTTGAAGTCTGTATCGCACTAATGAGAGGAGGTGGCACCAGAGAGTCTGTTGATGAAGAACTTCATTCACAAGAGTCAACTATGGCCTAAAGTAGGAACTAGATCTGACGCTACAATCCATAGAAATGTCATATGGGCATCGTCATACTGGGAGTGGGGTCGAGGTCTGCTAGGTCTGGGAGCTGTATGAATTAGACTGTCTCTCTCTTCTTTTATCTATCATCATGGGCCAAAGCCCAATCTTCACCAGCCATTCCATGTTCTCTTGGTGAGTACTCCATGTCTTCTACCTTGATGCATACATGCTGCTGCGATCGCTCTGTCTGAAACGAAGACTCCCATCCGCTTGCACTACGCTTTCGTCTCGGGGTGTGAAGTTGAAGTGGCGCGACTGACTGATTCGCCTAACTCAGATTCGAATTGATACTAGTCTTTCTTCATTCTCAGGTCTGTCATTGCCTACCAAGAGTGGATGGATTGGCTGCCGTGGGCCCACTAAACCCTCGCCCCTTGGGGCTATTTGAGAATAATTTTATTCTTCAAGTCAAATATACAATTATATGATAATTGAGGTTGAATAATTAATTTGGAATTAATTATTAAATTTTTGAAAATATGTTTATGAATTTAAATATATAATTTGGAAATATATATATAAATAAATTAATTAATTTTTAAAATTAATTATTTTATTTGAGTGGGAGAAAATAAAATTGGTAAGACAAAATAGTTTTTGATTTATTGAATTTTAAAAAGATGGTGATCATCAATTTGAATTTTTAATTTAAAATTTAAGATTTGAAATATGATTGTGTTCTTTTCTTTAAAAAGATAATACCACATTTTGTGGAAGGATTGATTTTAATTAAATAAATAAATAAAATAAAAATGCAATATCCCTGAAAATAGAAAACTACTACTCACGCATGACACAGTCCAGGGACTGTGCCATGCGTGTAGCAGTGTACTGATAATGTATCAGTATTGTTTAAATTTTATTTATTTAATTAATTAATAATATGAAAATAGATATTTTCAAATTTGGCAAGTTAGATATTTACCTAAATCAATTCCTTTCATCATTATGATATTATTATTATTATATTACTATTATTATTAGGAATAATAAAGTAATACATAATCTATATATATTATAGAATAACAAGAAGAAAACAAGTAAGTGGTAATTCAGAAATAGTTTCAGAATTTTTCAGACAATAAATTGTCATCTTCTTCCTTTTATTCTAACTCTTCTCAAGCCATAATCCAAGTTATCATGTGTTGAGATATACTTGTGATTTCTAAATTATAAAATTATTTTCTCTATGTGCCCACACACATCTTGAGGTGTAGAGAACAATCCGGAAGATCGTGGTTTGAGTACTCAAAGCGTTGAATAGGAAGATCGATTTATATACGAAAAGACTCAAGGATACTTGATAGGCTTCAAGAGGTAAATATTGTTGTTCTTGAATATTTGTATAAATGTGCATATAATATATATATAAGTATGTATATATTTATATATATATGTTGCATGATTAATGATATTTCATATTAATATTTATGTCTCGATGTTTTCTTGAACATATAAATTGTTTATATGATAGTTGGAAATTTTTTTGTGTTATACACTGGGCCCACCACGCCAATTTCGCTGTGCACTCTGATTATTTTTCAACAATAAGCACATTGTTGACCCTTGAATTAGCCAACGACACGAAGTCAAGAATACGACAGGATATAGAACGACACTTGAAAAGATAATCTAATGGAAATGGAAAAAACACCAAGGAATTATAGTGGTTTGGCCCCAGTGATTGGTAATGACCTACGTCCACTTAGTGATATTGTTAATATTGAATCTTAAAGTCGTGATCAAAGAACTAGGTTTCTTGAGTTTCACAAACCTTATACGTAATACAATAAGATGGTAACCACTCACTTTAGCTCTTTTTTTGTCTTAATCTTAAGCAAAAAAGCTAATGAATCCAAAAGTCCCTTCCTTGAGCTATTTCATGCATATTTATAGGCTCAAGGAGGGTTACACATGCTAACGTGTCCTATCTTTCCTTAATAATCGCGTATCAAGGATAATTATGAAGAAATATTCAAATGCAGTTAATATTAGATTACAACTTAAGAAGGAAATCAAGCAGGCTTCACGACCAGCCTGGTCGTACCAAAATTAACACTGACGACGAGGCATGCTTCTGGTCGATAGTCGAACAGCACCTTTGCCCTTTAATTCCGCCACATGTCAATCCATGTGTAAATAATCTTTGCCACATTATCAAAAACCATTTTTGGGTAAACACACATCTTTTCATATTTACATAGCAGTCAAGGGCCAGGCCCTATCAGTATACCTCATGCTCCCTATTCAAGTGTGCAGATATGGCATATATACTTCAACTAAGTAATTAAACACATATGCACACTATTAGTTATCAAACTATAAGTTGAGCTTATCTTTAGCGGCGAGTGTACAAACCCATCCAATCTTCAGGAACCATTAAACCTTGGTAGCTCTGATACCAAGTTGTAACGCCCTATAAGTCAAGGATCGTTACGTTGTGTGTTTTAAAATAGTGTTAGACTCGTTAAACTAGTCATTTGGACTTAAACATGTAATTAAATTTAATTAAAGGATTAGGTATTAAAATTTTGGCCAAAAGAATATTACTATTCATTAAAAAGTTTCAATGCATACATGGGATCCCAGAAAGGAGTTTACAAACATTAACAATCGTGAATAAGGTACAAGATGGCTTACCTAGGCGGCAAAATAAATTGAAATCCTAGTTTCCCAAAAGAAGTCTCGCTCGTGGTGGTTGAGTTGGCCGCATATGTACACGTCACCCTTGAAGCTCTCCAACCCATGGTTGGTCCAACTTCTTCTTGCCCTTACCTGCACCACGTAGTACCCGTGAGCCAAGGCTCAGCAAGAAAACTCAAAATCAACAGAACAGATAATCAACATGTTAAAAATTGTTAATAGCATCAGATAATCATTAGGTTATAAATCATTAATAACATGCTTAGCAGTTACAACAAGTAGTCAAGCAGGCATTCAATCTGTCTATTCAGCAGTAGAGCCACACAAGCGCATACCGTACTCTTTTCTTTCAATCAGCTATAGAGTCGTACAAGCGCGTATCACACTTCCAGATTGGCCTTGCCATAACAGCCTACATTCTGCATGCTAATATCGACCACGACTTATAAGCTAAGCTTTTCAATCAGATGCCAACATATGTGAATCTCACACATAACCTGACTATGCATAACACATTCATTAATGTTTAAGCAAACATTCCAAGCATGGTTATAACCACGTTCAACAACCGGTGCTCAAGCCCTAATCTCAACATAAGTGAAATATTCTTACGTCGAGTCCTGAGTAATAAGGCGAGGCGCCCCCAAGCACGATCCTTTCCTCCTGAGCCTAGCAGAAACTCCTAGTCACAACACATCAAGGAACATCCATCAAGAACTAAACCTGCGGAGAGCTTCACAACCAAGCCCTAGCCCTCAGGACCAAGCCCTAGCCCGCACTAGACCGAGAGGCTCATCTGAAATTTCAAGCATTTTGCATTGCGGTGGCCACAACTAAGGACCGCAGCGCCCCACTTGACAGAGAACTAACCCATAATTTTTCCCTCATTTTGTATCGTGATGCTGCCCACTAAGGGTCGCAGCACCAAGGAAGTCTGAGGAAACCCCAGGCTTGAGGACCTTCAAGTGGGCTGTAACGCCCAACTTAATCAAGATGGTTACACTGTGTGTTTAAAACTGTGCTGGACTCGTTGAGTGAGTCATTTTGATTAAAACGTGTAGTTCGGGTTAATTAAAAATTTCGTATAAAGTCTTTGGTCAAATTATTGTTGCTTTCCATTAAAATATTTAGTATATACACGGGGTCACAAAAAAATATTTTATAACTAATGCAACGGATATAAACAGGGTACATAACAATCGACCTAAGCGGGAAAACACTAAACCCTAGCTCTCCAAAAGAAGTCACGACCGAGGCAGTTGAGCAAGCTGCATATGTACACGCCGCCCCTGAAGCTCTCCAACTCATTGCTAGTCCAGCTTCCCCTTGCCCTTACCTACACCACATAGCACCTGTGAGCCAAAGCCCAGCAAGAAAACGCGATTAAGCATAACAGAGACAATCAAGAGGATACAAGTATAAATAGCATGCCTAGTAATTATAAACAATCTCAACAATATTCAATCTATTTATGTGACCATAGGGCAAACCAAGTGTGCACCACACTTGTTTCATTCAGACAGATATAGAGTCGGACAAGCGTAACTCACGCGTCAGTCTCTTTTCAAGCGGCCATAGGGTCGTACCAGTGTGTACCGTATTTCAGTATATGAACACACATACATTACATATATACTCAACTATGTAAAGCACAGTTATTCATACTCAAACAAACAGTTCAAGATAGAATCATAGCCAGTTCAATCACAAGGGCTCAAGCCCTAATTTCAACAACGGTGCAATTCCGTGCGAATGACGATACGGCCTCAAGTATGATCCCGATCCTGAGCCTTGCAAAAATCTAGTCACAACATAAATGTACTCTTATTAGGGATTGAATCCAAATCCCAAGCTTCACCCTAGATCCTATTCTTACGATTACTATTCTTAGTTAACGAGACGTTGGAAACGTCCCCCGAGCCCCCAAGTGGGCCCCCAAGACTGATTCTCAGGACCCCAAGCCTTATACCAAAGAATCAAAAAACACACATTTGGGGCATCTGGCGCGGTCGCACCCTACCCCTGTGCGGTCGTGCCAAAGACTACGAAACCCCAAATTGAAATCAAATACCATGGTTTTTGGGACACTAGCGCGGTCACGCCTCACCCTAACACGGTCATGCTGGGTTGCCAGAAACACAAAACAAGCCCAGAACTTAAGTGTTCTTCCCCAAATTCTCAAACTCGCAATTCCTTGTGTACCAGACCCAGAAAATCGACCCCAAACCAATGTTTCAAAAAATTTACAACCACAAAACACTTCAAACAACATAAGCAAACAATAATCAACCACAACATTCCACAAAATGCATCAAAACTCCTCCAATCACCAATTTGCAAAAATTCAAGTTTCAAGCTTGAACTTTCCCCAAATCCGAGAATCTCCATTAAATTTATGAACTCAGTAGAAATTCAGATCTTAAGGAACTTACAAAACTTTATTCTAATCTCTAGAACAACATAGCACCAACACAAACAAGATTAAAGCCAAAATTTCCAAAACTAAGAACACCAAGAAGTTATCTTAATACTTGAAGACAAAAGAAATATTACCTCTCTAGATTTGAATCCTTAGCTGGAAATAGCTATCCTTGGCAACTTTAGGTCTCTTGAATCTTCAATTTCTTCTAAGGATCCCTCCAATTCCTTGATCTAACTTGGATGTCCCTTGAATTATGGTGTCCTTGGATGTGTTCTTGAGAGTGACCAAGAAGGAGATTAAGTGTGCAAAACATGAATTGCAGATGATTCTAGACTTAGCCATAAGCCTAATCAATTGGTCAAATGACCACTTTACCCCTAGCCTTAGTTAGTTTCAAAGTTAAACCTCAAGGGCAGTTTAGTCAATTTGCCCAAAACCCCACTAAACCTCAAATTAACACCCTAAATTCCCAATTAAATCTACTAATCTTCCAAATACTAATATGTTTCTCGATAATATTTCATTACTTCCTAGAACTCGCAAAATTACCAAAACACCCCTTGGCTCACCCCGAGCCGGATATAAATCCCTGTTGCGACTTTTCCACCAAATTACTCATAAGGATCGTCTTAAGACAAATATTGCAAATATATCCACATAATAATGTGGTCTCAATAACATAACACATATAATTACAATTACAACGAGTCAAAATTATGAAAATGCCCTTTTTAACGAAAATGGGCCCACAAGCATATTTAATACACATAAACATGCATAAGCAGTCATATCATCAAATAACTCATATATTCTACAAAATTACACATATATTCAATTATGTCCTCCCGTCACACTAATCAGGGCACTATGCCTTATTAGCAAATTTGGGATGTTACAACTATCCCCTCCTAATGAAAAATTTTGTCCTCGAAACTTACCTGAATATCTCGGGATGATGACGCATATGTGACTCTAGCTCTCAGGTCGCTTCCTCGACCTTGCTGTTTCTCCATAGAACTTTATTTAGAGGAATCGTCTTGTTCCTCAAAACCTTGTCTTTTCTATCTAGGATTTGAACCGGTCGCTCCTCATAAGACAAGTCTGTCTATATCTCCAAATCCTCATAACCCAGCACATGGGTTGTGTCCAACACATACTTCCAAAGCATTGATATATGAAACACATTGTGGACTCTTGATAATGACGGGGGCAAATCCAATTTATAGGCTACCTGCCTAATCCTTTATAGGATCTCAAAAGGTCTCACAAACCTAGGGCTCAGCTTGCCCTTCCTCCCAAACCATTTTACTCACCACAGTGGTGAAACTCGAAGAAAGACATGGTCCCCAACCTGGAACTCCATGTTCCTACGCTTAGGGTCAGCGTAGCTTTTCTATTTGCACTGTGAGGCGAGCATTCGAGCTCTGATCTTCTCAATAGCCTCACTAGTTCTCTGAACCATCTCAGGACCCAAATACTTCCTCTCCCCCATTTCATCCCAATGTATGGGTGACCTACACTTCCTACCATACAGCATCTCATATGGAGGTACAAGAATCGTTGATTGATATATGTTGTTGTAAAACTCAATCTACGAAAGATACTTACTTCAGGACCCCTCGAAATCTAGTACACATGCCCTAAGCGTGTCCACCAGTATCTGAATCGTCCTCTCAGACGGCCCATCTATTTGAGGATGGTAAGCTGTACTAAACTTCAACTTAGTCCCCATAGCCTTCTACAGGCTTCCCCAAAACTTGGAGGTAAAGATGGGATATCGGTATCACAGTATGGATTTTTGGAATCCCATGGAGACAAACGATCTCCCTCACATATAGTTCTGTATACTGGTCCACAGTAAGTTTTGTTCTCACAGGCAGAAAATGAGCTGACGTGGTATATATGTTTACAATCACCCATACCGAGTCTTGTTGTCCCACTATTCTAGTCAAGCCCCCTACAAAAGTCCATAGTGATGTCTTCCCACTTCCACTCTGGAATACTTAAAGGTTGTAACAACCCGACTAGCTGCTGGTGTTCAGTCTTCACCTGCTGACAGGTTAGACACCTCGCCACATAGTTAATCACATCCCTCTTCATCCTAGGCCACCAATACAAAGACTTTAGGTCCTAATACATCTTCATGGTGCATGGATGTAATGAATATGGTGTAGTATGAGATTCATGAAAAATCTCCCGTCTAATACCCACATCCGTCGAAACACAGATCCAATCCTTGTATCTAAGCAAACCCATCTCTGTAACAGTGTAATCCTTAGCTACTCCAGCTAGGTCATCCTCTCTAGCCTTTATCAACTGGGAATCATTCACCTGGTCCTCCTTTATTCTCTCCAAAAGAGTGGACTACAAGGTAATATTGGCCAACTGGCCCACTACTAACTCTATCCCCGCTCTAGTCATGTCTTCTATCAATTCCTTAGATATCTGCTTTGAACTGAACAACTATCCTGGACCTCTCCGAGTTAAAGCATCTGCCACCACATTGTCTTTCCCTGGATGGTAAAGAATCTCACAATTATAATCTTTTACCAACTCTAGCCAACGTCTCTGTCTCATGTTTAAGTCCTTCTGAGTGAAGAAATATTTCAAACTCTTATGATCGGTGTATGTCTCACACTTTTCTCCATAAAAATAGTGTTGCCACACTTTCAGTGCAAATACCACCGATGCTAACTCTAAATCATGAGTAGGGTATCGCAGTTCGTATTCCTTCAACTGTCGTGATCCGTAGGCAATCACCTTCCCAGTCTGCATTATCACACATCCTAATCGTAGTCTCAATGCATCGCAATACACAATAAACTTGCCCCCATCTGAAGGAAGGCTTAGCATCGAAGCTGTCATCAATCGTCGCTTCAACTAATGGAAGTTATCATCACATCTGTCTAACCATACAAACTTAAAGTTCTTGCGTGTCAATTCTGTCAGTGGTGTAGCAATCTTTGAGAATCCTTCCACGAAGTGTCGATAATACCCTGCCAACCCAAGAAAACTCCTGACCTCCGAGGCATTCCTTGGCCTCGGCCAGTCTCTAACTGCTTCAACCCTTGTCGGATCTACCTTAATCCCGTCTCTACTAACAAATGTGACCAAGGAATGTAACCTGCGGTAACCAGAACTCGCACTTCTTAAACTTGGCATACAACTAGTGCTCTCTCAACCTATGTAATACTAACTGGAGGTGCTGCTCATGCTCTTGCTCTATCTGAGAGTAAACTAGGATATAGTCGATGAAGACAATCACAAACTGATCCAAATAATCCTTGAACACCTTGTTCATCAGTTCCATAAACGTCGCTGGGGCATTGGTCAACCCAAATGACATGATTATAAATTCGTAATTTCTGTACCTCGTGGAAAAGGATGTCTTTGGAATATCCTTATCCTTAATCCTCAGCTGGTGATAACCAGATCAAAGATCAATCTCCGAGAACACTATCTTACCCTACAACTGGTCAAACAAGTTGTCTGTCATCAGTAGTGGGTACTTGTTCTTTATAGTTAGCTTGTTTAACTCCCTGTAATCTATACACATTCTCAAGGTCCTATCATTTTTCTTCACAAACAAAACTAGTGCACCCCATGGTGAGAAGCTAGGTCTGATAAGTCTCAGGTCCAATAATTCTTGTAGTTGTACCTTCAACTCCTTTAATTCTACCGGAGCCATTATGTATGGTGCCCTAGACACTGGTTCTGTACCTGGCTCCTACTCAATGACGAACTAAATCTCCCAGTGTGGTGGCAATCCTGGTAAGTCCTCATGGAACACATTTAAGAATTTACATACCAATCTGGTCTCTCCTAGCCCCACTAGCACGACCTTAGTGGTGTCCACGACATTAGCTATGAATCCTATGCAACCACCTTGCATTAGGTCTCTAGCCCTCAATGCTGATATTGTAGGAATATGGGGCCATGCACAGTGCCAACAAAAACAAAGGGGTCCTCACCCTCGGGCTCAAAAGTCACCATCTTTTTCATGCAGTCTATAGTTGCCTCATACCTAGCTAACCAATCCATTCCCAGAATCATGTCGAAATCATCCATACCCATCTCAATCAAATTTACTGATAGTTCTCTATTGTCAACCACCACCGGCAATGTCCTAATCCATCTCCTAAAGACTACCAGCTCCCCAATAGGCAATAAAGTCCCAAACCCCACAGTCTAATAGTCACAAGGTCTACACAATCTATCAATTACTCTACTAGAAACAAACGAGTGTGTAGCACCAGAATCAATCAACACTGTGTATGGAGTGCCAACACTAGAAAGTTGACATGTCACTACTGAGGGACTAGCCTTAGCCTCTACCTCTGTCAAGGTGAACACTCGAGCTGGAGCCAAGTTTCCCACCTTCTTGAGTTCCTCTTTCTTTGAGCTTGATAAATCTTTCTTGAGATGCCCAACCACCCCACACAGATAGCATGCCTTCACCCAGCATTCTCCCAGATGGCGCCTCTTACACCTAGCACACTCCAGCTTACTCTTCCAAGTCTCATTGTCGCCCTGGCAGCTGCCTTGGACACCCCGGCCCTCCTATTAGGACCTGCAGTGGTCAAGGTGTCAGGGATCTTCCTCTTCTGGTCGCTAGGGCCTCCGCCCCTACCAGGTCCCACAAATGGAGACACTGCCCTCCAAACATCACATCGTGTAGAACTCTCCCAACATATCTTATTCTTTTCCTCCTCAGTCGTGAGGGCTTTTCCAACCACCTAGGCATAAGTAGTTTCCCCAGGTACTGACGTAAGCCGAACATCCCGGGCTATAATAGCATTTATCCCCTAAACAAATCTATCCTGCCTAGATGTATCTGTAGGCACCAAGTCAAGTGCAAATTTAGCCAGCCTGTCAAATTTCAAGACATACTCAGTGACTGACATACTACCTTACACCAAACCAGTAGACTCATTCACTTTCGCTACTCTAACTACATTACTATAGTACTTCTAGTTAAGCAGGTCTCAGAACTAATCCCAACTCATAGTAGCGACATTTCGAGTTTAGGACGCCACCTCCCACCAGATACGGTCATCGTCCCAAAATATAAATGTGGCGCAAGCCACTTTGTCATTACTTACCACCCTCATAAAGTTTGGTGCGGAGGTAGTTAGGCTCACCCACTGCTCAGACTTGAGTGGATCCGAACCTCCCTCAAAGGTTGGAGGGTGTTGTTTCCCGAATCTTTCCTACAACGATTCCCACCTATTTTCAACTTTTGTCTGTTGTACCACCGGTACCATAGAAGATGGTATGACTGGTGCAGCGTTCCCTGATGGAACATGCTATCTCAGTTACCGAATCTCCTCGTCTTGACTCTAAAATCTGGCTTACATATCAGCAAGCACCTGCTGCCAGTTCTCAGGACTGGCGGAGGGTTCTGACCCTGATTAACATCTCTAGTCTCGATCTCAGTGCCAACTAGTTGAACTGATCACCTTGGAGACATAACTCTCCAAGTATATCTGCAATCAACGACTAGGCTTATTAGGCAATGATAACAGGTTTTAGAATTCACCCCACGGTCCAACACCAACGATTAAGAAAATACATGCAACCACAATGCTAATAATCCTTTCAATAGCCCTAACATACAGTAGCAATGCAAATAAGCATGCCTTTTCATATACACATAGCAGTCAAGGGCCTGGCCCTATCAGTATATTTCATGCTTCCTATGCTAACATGAAAATACAACATATCTATTTCAGTTAAGCAATTAACATATATTCAGATCATTGGTTGCCCAACCATGAGTCGAGCTTTTCTTTAGCAGTGAGTATACATGCCCAACCCATTCTTCAGGAATCATTAAACTTTGGCAGCTCTTATATGAAGTTGTAACGCCCTACTAAACCAGGACGATTACACTGTGTGTTTAAATTGTGCTGGACTCATTAAGCGATTCATTTGAATTAAAATGTGTAGTTAGGGTTAATTAAAAAAATTGGTAAAAAGTCTTTGGTCAAATGATTGCTGCTTTTCATTAAAATATTTAATATATACACAGGCTCCCAGAAAATGAGTTTATAATTAATAAAACGGAAATAAACAACATACATAACAACCGACCTAAGCGGCAAATCACTAAACCCTAGCTCTCCAAAAGAAGTCTCGACTGTGGCGGTCGAGCAGGCTGCATATGTACATACCGCCTCTGAAGGTCTCCACCTCATTGCTGGTCCAGCTTCTCTTGCCCTTACATGCACCGCGTAGCACCCATGAGCCAAAGCCCAGCAAGAAAATGCAATTAAGCATAACAGACAATCAACATGATAAAAGTATAAATAGCATGCCTAGTAATTATAAACACGCTCAGCAATATTCAGTCTTTTCCTGCAACCATAGGGCCACCCAAGTGCGCACCACACTTGTTGCATTCAGACAGATATAGAGTTGGACAAGCGTAACTCATGCTCCAGTCTCTTTTTAAGCGGCCATAAGGTCGTACCAGTGCGTACTGCACTTCTAGATATGAACAGACATACATAACTCAACTATGTAAAGCAAATTTATTCACACTTAAACAAACAATTCAAGATAGAATCATAGCCAACTTAATCACAGGGGCTCAAGCCCTAATTTCAACAAGGGTGTAGTTTACTTACCTCAAGTTCCATGCGAATGATGATATGGCCTCAAGTACGATCCTGATCCCGAGCCTTTCAGAAATCTAGTCACAACATAAATGTACTCTTATTAGGGATTGAATCCAAATCCCAAGCTTCACCCTAGACCCTATTCTTACCATTACTATTCTTAGTTAATGGACCATTGGAAACGTCCCCCGAGCCCCCAAGTGGACCCCCAAGACCGATACCCAAGACCCCGAGCCTTACCCTAAAAATTCAAAAACACGTTCGGGGTACCTGACGGGGTCGCGCCTGCCACTGGTGCGGCCGCGCCCATAGAAAATTTGGGGTTTCTGGGGTACTGGAGCGATCGCACCCTACCCCAGTATGGTCGCGCCAAAGACTATGAAACCCCAAATTGAAATCAAATACCATGGTTTCTAGTACACTAGCGCGGTCGTGCTAGGTCACAAAAAACACAAAACGAGCCCAGAACTCAAGTGTTCTTCCCCAAATTCTCAAACCCGCAATTACCTGCGTACCAAACCCAAAAAAATTGACCCCAAACCAATGTTTAAATAGATTTACAGCCACTGAACACTTCAAACAACATAACAAACAACAATCAACCACAAAATACACCAAAACTCCTCCAATCACCAATTTGCGAAAAATCAAGTGTCAAGCTTGAACTTGCCCCAAATCCGAGAATCTCCATTAAATTTATAAACTCGGCAGAAATTCAAAGCCTAAGGAACTTACAAAACCTTATTATAACCCTTATCTAACCTCTAGAAGAACACAACACCAACAATAGCAAGATTAAAGCCAAAATTTCCAAAACTAAAAGCACCAAGAATTTATCTTAATACTTGAAGACAAAAGAAATATTACCTCTCTAGATTCGAAGCCTTAGTTGGAAATAGCTATCCTTGGAAACTTTAGGTCTCTTGAATCTTCAATTTTGTCTAAGGATCCCTCCATTTCCTAGATCTAACTTGGATGTCCCTTGAATTTTGGTGTCCTTGGATGTGTTCTTGAGGGTGACCAAGATGGAGATTAAGTGTCCAAAACGTGAATTGCAGTTGACTCTAGAATTAGCCATAAGCCTCATCAATTGGTCAAATGACCACTTTACCCCTAGGCTTACTTAGTCTCAAAGTTAAACCCAAGTGCAGTTTAGTCAATTTTCCCAAAACCCCACTTAACCTCAAATTAACACCCTAAATTCCTAATTAGATCTACTAATCTTCCATGGATGTAGTATTTTTCCTTAAATATCAATGAGTTGTGCTCTCTATGAGCTTCCTGGTTAATCCAGCGTAGACCCTAATGGTCTTTTACTTATGTCTTTACTTTTTTAAACTAGAGTCACATCATAAATCTGAGTGGTTTTCTTGTTTCTAAGTTACTGTCCCTTGCTTGAATCATCACAGATTTCTCAAGAGTTATCTCAAAGCTTATAGTTTACATCCTGAAACATTACAGATTATCATAAACGTTCGTGGTTTCTCTCTTTTCTAAGCCACGATAGTTTTCCCTTCCTTCACTATGAGGAGTCAAATAGTTGAAGCTCTCGACCTGTCTGAATGGTTCGACAAGGCCCTTCAGATCTCCATGGAGGAGATGGAGCTAGAGCTAGCCCCATCAGAGGATTCTTACATGCATGGGAACCTCTTGCTAGGAATTTTTTTTTTCAAAAAAGAGAGTACCTCAAACTATCATTAAAACAGTGTTGAAGATGGCATGGGCATCAATAGAGGGGTGGTCTTTCGATGAACTCTAGGATGGAATCCTTATGTTCCAGTTTCAAAATAGAATGATGTGCATAAAGTAATGGATCGACGTCCATGGTCCATAAGCAGGGCCCTTCTAGCATTGGAACTGTGGCCTAATTACGTAGGGTACAGTGAGGTGGAGTTCTCAACTACACCAATCTAGATTAATGTACTTGGGATCCCCATTGGGTTTTGGAATGATGCAAACCTTCACATGGTGGCTGCTAGAGCAAGTAAGACATATGTGATACTGGATCGTGCTTTAACTTACAGTTCCCGAACTCTTAGGTTCAAAGCTGTCATAGAGATCGAAAAACCTCTAGTTGTCAGGTTTCCTCTTAAGAGAGAATATATGACTCCACTATGGCTTCCATACAAGTACGCAAGGCTTTCACAAATATTTTTTAAATGTGACATTATGGGCCACGACATGAAGCATTGTTTCCGACAACCGACCTTGCTAAAAAATTACAAAGGCCAAAGCTTCCCGATGTTTGGCGAATGGATCCGAGCGGAAAGTTGGGAGCGTTCACCATTCCACTTTGTCTGCCCCAAATTGTTCCTTAAGTGAGAATCTTCAAAACCTAGGTCCAACATCGAGAAGCAATGCCCTTTGACGATCGTTGAAGCCTCACTAGAGAACTTGAGTTTAAAATCTCCTTCGCCGAAGAAGAGGCTAGCTCGACCGTAAAAAGGTTGCTTACTGTAGTACGACGGTGGAAACAACCATCACCATGACTGACAGAGATGGGGTGAGTGATGTTCAGTCAAATTCAGACCACCCTACAACAGTTCAGGCCTATCATTCTGGTAACGTCCAAAAGGGTTCAGTGAACTGCTTCAAGCATGCCTCGGTGAGCACGAGTCCAGCTATGAAGATTACCACATTTGGTGATACAATTCAGCGTCCAGGAGAAGAGGTGGAAAAGGTATCTTATTTTCCCTTCTCATTGAGCAACACGATGCTTGTTAATAATCTTAACAATACCATGCAAAGGTCAACTACAGAACACATGACTTTACCAGTGGATTTAACGACACTTCAGAGGAAGTAAAAGCCCAATTACTTAGGAGCTTCGTTGGGCCTGATCAGTAACTATCCCATGGCCATCAAATGATTGTTGGGCCCAAGATTTTAAGCTTTATTTTGACCAAGAGACCATTACAAGCCCCCGTTGGTTTTTGATGACTTGCTGGAACATTCACAAGAGCCTTTAAGGAAGAGAAAGTTGGCTGGGCCCATCATTCCTTTGCCACAACCCAATGCTTTCTCAGTAACGACAAAAGATTCTCCATCCTCATCAATCACCAAAGTGAATGATGGTTGACCCGTGTGCTCATTAGAAACCACTTTACCATCTTTGAAGGAAGCTTCCGTCTTGACCATGCAAACCAGAATTTCACTATTGGCGTTGAAGATACTTCAACATGCAATCAAGGTTCCAACGTGAAAGTGAGTAGAAAATGAAAATATTCTGAAACCCCCTCACGACCAAAGAGTTCCAAGTCAACATCTACAAGTGGAAAAGCAAGCGGGAGACCCCGCAAGGTACACAAGGAAGATGCGGGATTACCTATTGAGGTAACCCTTGATACCGTGGAAACACTTAAAGAAAAGGAATTCCAAAAATTTATTAGAGATTTGAGGAGTGATGAAATTGAGCATGTCGAATGAACCTCTTCTCAAAATCAAGATTTGGCTATGGAGGAGGCTCAGCCTTCTTCCCCGTCTATACCAAAAAATACACAAACCACCCAGGTTTTTCATTTTAGGGCTCTGGAGGCTGGCCCAGAAGAGCCTCCACGGTCCTCATGAAACTCATAGTTTGGAACTGTCGAGGCCTTGCTTGCGGGTCGGCAGTTTGCGAACTAGTAGAACTCAACTGAGCTTACAGTCCTGAGGTACTTATCCTTTTTGAAACTAGAGTTCAAGAGGAACATTTTTCAGCTGTGTTGAGGAAATTTTATTTTGTTGACTATGTATATGTTTCTCCTTTGTGTGATGCCCCACGTCACTATGGCTGCTTTCTGGAATGACGACTGGCCCTACAAACCAACACGAGTCTTTTCAGCGTGCTTTGTCCTCACTCGCATGCTTCCTGGGAAAACTTCCCAGGCGGTCACCCATCCTTAGATTACTCCAGGTCAAGCACGCTTAACTTTGGAGTTTTCAAGTGATGGGCTATCGAAAAGAAGATGCATCTTGTTGATATAGGTAGTACCCATCAATCCATTTAAGCCATCTTCAACTGTGTAGTCCCATACCTACACAGTCTTAGAATCATCACACTTGACCTTCCCCAGGCGGTGTGGGATTGCACAGCTTTACCCCGTCTTTCCCTCTATGGATCACGGGATTCTGACTGTCACACTTTGGGTCTTTCGGGTGGCTTTGGTATCTGTTGGAAGAAAGGAGTGGATTTTGAGTTATTTCACTCCTCAAAGAACTTCATCAAAAGGGCAATTAAATCTGATCCTGGTCATACCCACTGGAATATTTATGCAACGTACGACCCTCCCTCCATTGCTAGCCTTGAAGAATTTTGGTGACATATGGTAGAGGAGATCATCCAAACAATTATCCCAGCACTCATAATTGGCAATCTCAATGGGACGCTAAAGGATTCAGAAAGTCTTAATTACACAAAATTGGGCAATACTTCCTACTACTCTTTTGATTTGAGGAGGATGGTTATTATAACAAGTTTGATTGATCTGGGAATGGCTGGTACCCCGTTCACTTGGAGAAAGAAAATTTATGCATCGAGTGGTATAAGTTCTCTCAACCGAGCTCGATTAGACCATTGTTTGGTGAATTCTGAATGGAGAGTTTCGCTGCCAAAAGCGGTGGTCACTAATATTCTGATAACTTCCTCGGACAATAACCCTATTTTGTTGGACACTTTGGGTGATAAGGAGAAAAAGTTACGAATGTTCAAATATGAAAACATGTGGTGTCGAGACAAACGAAGTATATGGGTGGTGCGCAAAGCCTGCCAATCCGTACACCATCCAAATCCTATGCGAAATTTTGAAGCAAAGTTGCATCAAGTGAGAAATTATTTGACTTTCTGGAATTGTACTCAATTCAGGAGAGTGTCTAACCAATCATAGAGGCCAAAAATACACTCCTGAAGACAGGATATTCTAATAATCATGACCCGATGGCGGAGGTGGAAGCTAGAATGGCTCTTGATGAGTCATTGAGGGAAGAGATTTTTCGGAAGTAGAAATCGCGAATAGATTGGCTTAAAGATGGGGACAAAAGCACCAAATTTTTCCATTCCTCAACCATTATTAGAAGGCGAATGAATTTCATCAGTACTATCAAAGACTCTCAAGGTAATTGGTTGTCGTCTAGAAAAGATATTGAGGATTGTTTTCTAGACAAATTTAGGGACACTTTTATAGCGTCGGACACTCATTTCCCTCTCGATTTGGACGGTTTGGTTTCACCTATTATATCTCAAGCTTAGAATATGATGCTCATAGAAATTCCAAGTGACACATAAATTTTAGAAGCATTTCGTTGTATTAATCCAAACAAGGTGTTGGGGCCCAATGGGATGCCTTAATCGTTCTACAAGCACCACTGGGATACTGTTGGTAAGGATGTCATTAGCATGGCTAAGCACTTTTTCACCCATTGTGAGCTCCCTATTTCAATGAATTCAGCCAATTTGGTTCTCTTGCCTAAAATGGAGCAATCGATTTCTCTTAACGACTATAGGCCAATCGCCTTATGAAATGTTGCCTATAAGATCATTTCAACGTTACTAGCCAACATATTGAGACCGCTGCTGCCAGTTTTAGTTTCCCCTATGCAGTCTGTGTTTGTTAAAGGAAGATTTATCCAAGATAACTCTATGGTGGTCCAAGAAATTCTTCACTCAATGCAGTACAAAAAAACTAAAGATGGATTCTTCCTAGTGTAGCTTTACATGGAAAAGGCATATGATAGGTTGGATTTGCATTTCTTGAAGGCGGTGTTGTCCAACTGGGGTTTCCATGATTCTTTTGTGGGTTGGATCATGAAGTGTGTCTCATCATTAACCTTCTCTTTGTTGCTTAATGGGGCAAAGGCTGCTAACTTAACTCCTTCAAGAGGCCTTAGACAAGGCGATCTGCTGTCACCAGCTCTGTTCATCATAGCAACACATGTGCTATCTAAATTGCTACGAAGAGCGGAAAGTCAACATAAAATCTGCAGTATCAAAGTGGCATTAGCATAATTCTTCCAAATGCCGAGAGCTAAGGGAGATTGTTCTCATCTAGGTCTACCCCTTCTTATATCCTAGTCGAGAGCAAAAGATTTGAACTTTATTCTTAACAAAGTTAATGGTCGTGTTCAAGGATGGAAAGCAAAATTGCTATCTAAAGCAGGGAGATCAACATTGGTCCAAGCTGTGGGGTCTTCACTAGTTTCATATGTTGCAGCGTCCGGACCAATGCCTTGCTCATTACACAAGTCAGTGAACAAAGCTCTACGTTCATCCTGGTGGGGTGATACAGCAACTAAGAGAAAAGTGCATACTCTGTCATGGGGAAAATTATGTGCGCCTAAGTTAACAGGTGGCCTGGGTTTCAGAAATTCTAAAGCCATTAATGAGGCATTTATGGCGAAGGGAGCTTGGGAGATTCTAGTGGGGAAGGAAGGTATTGGGCACGACTTAGTTGGGGATAAATACTTGAAAGGTGAGAACATCCTCAGCAATGTGAATAAGCCGAACGGCTCTCGCTTATGGAATGGGATCATTCGTTTTGTGGACCTTTTGCAGAAATGTCTCTATAGAAGAATTGGAAATGGGAATTCTACCTCCATTTGGCTCAACAATTGGCTCCCAACTACACCACATAGACCATTCCTACTTTTGGATGCCTCTTTCAGAGTCAGTTGGGTTAGCCAATTCATTGAGAATAAAACCTGGAGTGTAGCAAAACTTACCCAATGGTTCTCAATTGAGGATGTGGAAAGAATCACTAAATCAACATCCCTTTGGAGGACAAGGAGGATGAATGGATATGGTTTCATGACCCTACTGGTAACTTCTCAATTTTTTCGACCTTTACCATACCTTTCTTAGGCCAGTCACAAGGGTCGGAGTGGGAATGTATTTGGAAAAGCAAAATACACACAAGATTAACCAGTCTAAACCGAGTCGTTCTATCAAAACTGCCACTCTGAGTTCTGCACCTTCAGGGCAAAACCACCAGGATGCTTATCCCACTAATCATCACAGGGTTCATCTTCAGCATGTCAGTTGTTCAGTCAGGACTGCGACCCCAAGCTCTGTGCCTTTTTTCACAGATTTATGGAAATGCTCATAACAACCCGCAAGGAGGGGCGGGGACAGGTTCACGAAGGAAAAATGCTCCAGCAAACCCCTATGTGCCACGGTCAGAGCCCCAGGCACAGAGAACTAGGGATACTGGGATAGAACCAAGGCGGGCTAATTTAGTCTGTCCTGATGGAACGAGGATAGCCTCGCCAATACGACATCCACGGTCACTTGTAAGACATCCAACACCACCTATCCCTCAACAAGATGTTCCAGCTCGGGATGGGGATGTTAGCCATACTCGGCATGAGGAAGGTCCGTCCATTGTACCAAGCTCAAACTTGGAGGGATAGCAACCCATCAAACGTGTATAATAGGATGGGAGCCGTTGAAGAGCCCCCAACTAACCTAGGGACCAGGGACCAAACCCTTGAAAGAATGGCTCTAATGGAAGAGAAAATGAAAAGACTCTTATCTGAGAAGGGAAAGGATGATTGTGACTCAAATGAGGAGCTCGAACCTTTTGCTCCAAACATTGCAGCGGCAACATATCCTATTGGCTTTAGGATGTCGCACATGCCAGCGTTTGATGGAAACTCAGATCCATCTGATAACCTTAGAATGTTTAACACCATGATGATGGCCCACAATGTCGGGCTCAATCTAAGATGTATATTGTTCTCTGCAACATTGGTCAAACCTACCAGGCAGTAGTTTAAACAATACAAGAAGCATTCGATAAGCTTGTGGAAGAAATTTTCCTCCGAGTTTAAAAGAGCATTCCGAGCCTCGCAGGCATCTCGTGTTGAAGCCGATTCATTAGCCAACATAAAGCAACAAACTGGTGAGACATTGAAAGCATACTTGAGCAAATTTTCCAATGTTGGTGCATGAGCTAGAGACGTTGATGATAGCTCCAAGCTCGTGGAAATGAGAATGGGAATCCTAATGAGGGGGAACATGTGGCAAGAACTCCAAAGAAAATGGGTTAAAATCATGGATGAAATTCGGGCCCGAGCTCAGGAATGAATAAACTTGGAGGAGGCACGAGTTTTTGTCACAGGAACCAGCCAAGCCCTTGTCCAACCCATTGGAGCGGTGCCAGATGTTGCAACTCGGCTGAACCCGTTATCCAGAATAACCAAAGGGAAAATAACAAGATGGAGGGGAATGGTGAGGGCAAGCAGAACGGGACGAAGAAGAACAAGTCTGCGGAGAAGTTCAAGCCCATTTACGCCACCTATATTGACCTAACAGACACCCGAGAGCGTATCTTCTTTGAAGAAGCCATAAGCTTTAAGGCACCAAAGGGCGACGAGAGATCCTTCAAAAAAATTTCGATTCCACAACATCGGTCATAATACCGATGATTTTCAACAGCTAAAGGGTCAAACAAAGACTCTCATTTGAGTTGGACCATTGGCCCAGTACGCCCGAAATCGGGTAGTCCCCAATCAAACTGCCGGGCAGAATTCTTAGTCAGTGCCAGAAACTCCGGTAGGCCAATCTGGAGCTCAAGCAAATCAGGTCGATCCTCCCCCATTAGTAGGAGGAGATATAACCATTATTTCCATAGGACCTCATTTGGCAGGCACGAGTAGCGGGGCCCCAAAAAGGTATATCAATGAGTTGAAGGCTCATAATGGAGTGGAGTTGGTCCCGGAGCAGAATTTATCGAAGCAACAGCGGTTGGAAAAACAACCAATCATTTTTACAGAAGAGGATGCTAGCCATGTCCAATTCCCACAAAATGATCGGCTGGTCGTAACCGTGCAGCTAGCCAACCGAAGGGTACGGAGAATGCTGGTGGATAACGGGACTTCCGTATATTTACTTTTTAGGTCCACCCTGGAAAAAATATGATTATCCATATCTGATTTGAGGGCAACCTTAATGAGTCTATACGGGTTTTCAGGTGAAGGAACAGCGGCCATAGGGACAATCGTACTAGTGGTGACACTAGGAGAAAAGTCACGAACTATCTCCAAAATACTCAAGTTCGTAGTAATCGATTGTACGGTCGCATACAATGCGATTTTGGGCCAACCCACGCTAATGGCATTCAAATCCGTAAATTCATTCTGACACCTACCAATGAAATTCCCCTCAACTTTGGGGATATGCACATCAAAGGAGACCATCTCGCTGCCAGAGAATGCTATAGCATTTTTATGAAGGGAAAGTCACAACCCGGGCAGCAGGCAATGGTCATAAGTGAGGGAGGTGAGGAGTCCCAGGAAATAGAAGTCACTCGTGGGACAAAAGAACCTCAAGAAGAAGGTGGTGAGTTTGCCCAACACACATAGATCCACGGGTAGGCAAAGACAAGTTTGAGCTCAGAGCCATAGAAGAGCTCGAAGAAGTAAACATCGACCCGAAAGAATCTTTAAGGGTTGTAAACATTGGGAAAAATCTTTAAGACAAAAGAAAGAAGGAGTTGGTCAATATTTTATGGAAGAACCTGGATGTTTTGGCCTATTCGCATGAGGATATGGTGGGAATTAGTCTGAGTATAATAATGCACACCTTAAACTTGGACAAGTGCGTGCTTGCAAAATCCCAAAAACTTAGGCTTTTAAGGATAGTACGAGCTGAAGCATTAGAAGAAGAAGTAGCTTGCCTACTGAAATGTCGATTTATCAAGAAGCAAAATACCCGATCTGGGTTACAAACCCCATGCTGGTTCCAAAGCCAAATGGGAAGTGGAGAACTTGTATCGAATTCTCCAACCTCAACAAGGCTTGTCCTAAGGACTGTTTCCCACTACCAAGGATTGACCAGCTGGTAGACGCCACAATAGGTCATGAGCTAATGTCTTTCATGGACGCGTATTCTGGATATAACCAGATCGCAATGAACCCTGTAGACCAAGAGCATACTAGTTTCATGACCGAACATAACATATATTGTTACAAAGTTATGCCATTCAGACTGAAAAATGTCGGGGCTACATACCAACGGTTGGTCAACAAAATGTTCGCTAACCAGATTGGGAGAAACATGGAGGCGTATGTCGATGACATGCTCATCAAGTCGAAGACTGCCAATAACCATGTATCTGACCTGGAAGAATGTTTTGGTATCTTGAGAAAGTATGACATGAAGCTTATTCCCCATAAATGCACTTTCGGGGTGGCATCTGGAAAGTTTATGGGGTTCATAGTAAACACAAGGGAAGGCAAATCCGGAAAAAATCAGGTCGTTGTTAGAAATGCCTTCACCCAGGTCGCGTAAGGAGTTCAAAGCCTAACTAGAAGGGTGGTGGCGCTAAATCGCTTCATTTCAAAATCCACTGACAAGTGTTTTTCGTTTTACAACTTGCCCAGGGGAAACAAAAAATTTGATTGGACCAAAGAATGTGAATAGGCATTTCACGATCTGAAAACGCATCTAGCTGAACCCCTTGTACTATCCAAACCGACGTTTGGAGAATCTCTGTTTCTTTACCTGGCCGTGACAGAAAATGCAGTCAGTGCTGTGTTAGTTTGAGAAGAAGACCGGATGCAGAAACCAGTATATTACGTAAGCAAGAGTCTTCTCGGAGCTGAATCACGGTACCCACTGATAGAGAAGCTAACATTGTGTCTAATTTTGGCTTCCAGAAAGCTCAAGCCATATTTCCAGTCCCATTCTATTAATGTCTTAACTAACCAACCTTTAAGGCAGGTATTGCAAAAGCCTAAAACGTCGGGACGTCTCTTAAAATGGGCCATCAAACTTAGCCAGTTCAAGATATTATAAATGCCACGAACAGCATTCAAAAGTCAAGCCCTTGCTGATTTTATGGCTGAGTGCACTGGTTTTCAGGAAGAGCTCATGAGGGAGCCAGTGTAGGAATTATGGAAAATCTTTGTCGATGGATCATCAAAAAAGAACATATCAGGAGCTGGGATAATCTTAATCTCGCCTGAAGGACATCGGTTCCATACAGCTCTTAGATTCGGGTTTGAAGCATCCAACAACGAAGCAGAGTTTGAGGCCTTATTGGCAGGGCTAAAGGTGGTGAAAGAGCTGAAGGAGAAATCCATCCAATGCTATATTGATTCCCAGCTTGTGGTAAATCAGATATTAGGAGAGTATCAAGCTCGAGGCATCAAGATGGCAGCCTACCTAGCTAAGGTAAAGGGGGAATTGTCTGAATTAAAGTTTATCTCTATTTAACAGATACCCTGCGAGCAAAACTCTAACGATGATGCTCTGGCTCGACTTGCTACCACCAAAGAGGCTGAAACCTTGAATGTAGTTCCGGTGGAGTTCTTGGAAAGCCCAAGTGTAACAGGAGAAATGGTGGAGGTCAGAATGATTGACATAAGACCGACCTGGATGACTCCTATAGTGGAATATCTCACGATTGAAAGCTACTAGATGACAAGAAAGACGTGAGAAAACTTCTTTATCAAGCTCCACGGTATGTAATAGTTGAGGGAATCCTATATCAACGAGGTCATCTGTTGCCCCTCCTGCGGTGTGTTCTGCCCAAAGAAGCCAAAACCATATTACAAGAAATACACAAAGGCTTTTGTGGAGATCAGGCTGGTGGAAAAAACCTAGCACTGAAGGTACTGAGGCAGGGATATTTCGGCCCACTTTAACGAAGGACTCAATCTCGTATGTTCATAAGTGTAACAAATACCAGCGTTTCGCCATAGTTGCCTGAGCTACTCAAGTCGAGCTAACCTTGGCCATTTTCAGCATGGGGAATCAACCTGATAGGTTCCCTACCTATGGGAAAGGGTGGAGTTCGGTATGCAATAGTGGCGATCGATTACTTCACGAAGTGGGTAGAGGCTTAACCTCTGGCAACCATCACCTCAAAGAGATTCATGGACTTCATTGTGAAGAATATAGTATGTCGATTTGGACTTCCTAAAAAGATTGTGTCAGACAATGGAACACAGTTCGATGGTGACCTCTTCACAGACTTTTGTGAAAGATACAGCATAATGAATAGTTTCTCATCGGTAGCATACCCACAAGCCAATGCGCAGGCGGAGGCTGTAAATAAGACCCTCAAGATGAGTCTGAACAAAAGTTTGGATGAAGCCAAAGGATTATGGCCCAAGCAGCTCCCACAAGTACTTTGGGCCTACCGAACTTCACATAGGACATTCACAGGACACACTCCTTTTTCCCTAACCTTTGGAAGCAAGGCCATGCTTCCAATTGAGGCAATGGTGGCTACTCACAGACAAAGGACATTTTTCAAGATCAGAACAACGAGCTACTTACTGCGTCCCTCGATCTGATCGAAGAAAAACGTGAGGCATCGCAATTACAGCTCCCCCATTATCAACAAAAGATCACTCGTTATTTCAATTCAAAAGTCAAGGGACGCAAACTTGGATTGGGCGATTTGGTTCTCTGAAGAGTATTTTTGGTGAATAAAGATCCCAAGGATGGTGTGTTAGGTTCGAATTGGTAAGGACCGTACTAGATTATATAGGTCCTACGTGAAGGAACTTTTAAGCTAGCCCAACTAAATGGGGAAATAGTCCCACGGACCTGGAATGCTCTTCACTTAAAAAAGTATTATCAATAGTATTACCATTACTGTAAGGCTTTTTTATAAAAGCCATTTCAATTCAATAACAGATGAATTATTAAATAACCACTTCTTTGTTTTATTATTACGAGCTCGTGTTCTCACATTGTAAAAGCAACCAAGAACATTTATACATTCTGGTTACTTGGGGGGAACATAACCGAGGAGAGTTTTTGATAAAATTATTAAGCTTACTCGGATAAAGATTAAAAACTTAGAACCTTGGAGAAATTGATTATTCAACGGTTTTTTAAAGCTCGAGTTTTCAATAGACCTAACACGAACTAAGTATAAGAAATCATTAAAAATCGTAGATATAACCAGGTCCGAGTCCTGATTCTTAACAAGTACAATGCTATTAAGTTTATTAAAAACCCTAGATATAACCAGGTCTGATGCCTGATTCTTAACAGATATGAGACAAATAAGCAAGCAAAATCTTAGATACAACTAAGATATCGATAAAACCTATCTCGATCTAAAGGTCAATCCCTGAGATTTCGAATGTACAAGAGTCTAAAGATTCATAAACATGAGAAAATAATAAACTAAGGGAAACACAAATAGATCACAATTTAGATACATATTCAAAGTATATTGTCATCTCAAGGAGAAAAAATCTCGAACTAAGCCTGAAGGCAATTGTCTTGGTCCCAAGGGACTGTTACAAAAATTTGAAAAAATAATAACAATAAACATTTGAATAATAAAGTCACTGGGCTCCATCAGCTCACTCCAAAGAAGTCACCTCCTCACCATCCCCCTTTGCAACTCCGGAAGCTTCGCCAGTCTCTGAAGGTTCCTACAAGAACCGAACCTTGAACTTAGCAAGATACAGATCCCACAACTCGGGCTGCATAAAAGAGAAGTTTTCATCCTGGTTAAAGGCCCAGCAACAGTAAAGCATCTCCTCCATTTGTGACGAGGACACTACAGCTTCCTCCTTGGCCTTAGCCTCGGCCTCGATCAGCTTCGTTTTCGGCCTGAAATTGATCTGCGCAATGACTCGCCTCCACAACCTAAGCCTGAGAAGTGGAAAGGGTGGCCTTCGCAAACCACTCACCCTCCTAAGAAAAGATAAGAGCAGCTTTGGCAGCCTGCTCGTTCTCTTGAGCAACACTCAGGGTGGCTTTGACGGCCTGCTCATTCTCTTGAGTAGCATTTAAGGCAGCTCGGAGTTCCTCGTTCATGGCTTTAACACGAGCTATGCTTCGATATTGGTCCAAGATAGACTACAGACTAATGAAGCAAGTCCAGAATAAAAAAAATGAAGCAAGGAAAAGTTAGGAGGGTGAAAGGGACTCACGGTAAGGTTCATCCCCATAGCATATTCGAGGACGTCTTCAGGGTTGCGCTCTTCTATAGCCCTCAAATCCCTGGCACTGGCTTTGCAAGTATGGCCCACCATGTGACTTGTTGTCTCATGCACGATACCCTGAAAAGCCTTGGGGATCTTGTCCAAGTCGTGTGGCTCAACCGAGATCTGGACAATGGGAATCTCGCTTTGAATAGGGGCCTCGTTTTGAATCACGTGAGGATTTGAGGAAGGCACATGTCGAGGAGGAGGGGGGGGGGGGGGGGGGGGGGGCTTGGCGAACAGTAACTGTTGTTACCAGAGCTGAGGGGAGCCTTCTTTGTGGATGCTCCCGAGTGGTGCTAGCACCCTTATCCTTAGACGGGGATTTAGGGATACCCCCCATCTTCGAAGTTGCTTTCTTCATCACCACGAGACTAGTTCCGGTCCCATCGACCTTAAAGGCACCCCTCAAATCTGGAGCTCTTGGAAATTCCATCTCTTCACCTGAAAAAAGAGTGAATAGAGGACTCAGTTCACTGGAATAATGCTTCAAAAATATTATAAATACAAGAAAAAGAGCAAGAATCCTACCCTCCGGTCTAGGGGAGGAATCTATTACGATTAGCTCGGGGGTATTGACCGGGCTAGGCACAACCTCAAACTCTAGGATTAATGGAGGAAGGGGGAGTCTAAAGCTATGACCTCCTGGGTTCCTAGGGGGTTCAGGTTCTTCCTCGAGGTTGGACTCATCTATGTACTGCCTAAAACCGACCAGGGGCGTACGCGCCCTGGAGCAGGGAAGACCGGGACCTACGATTTGTCCATACTCCTAAAAAATGGTGGATCTAAAATGTAAAGTGTTGTCAACTATGATGATGCCTTTGGGGCAGCTATGATCATAGCGTACCACCAAATGATCCACGCATTGGAGAAGGGTTATGTTAAGGTACGGATCAGTAGGGTGGCGACTAAGGAGCTGGTTAGGGTTAAATTGAATTAGCCTATAACTAGCAGCAGACTGATCTAACTCTTTGAAAGGGTATGGGTTACCTTGGCCAGAGGGGCCAATTGCTGCCCCGGATGCAGTTCGCTCAGAATCGGGCCCCTGATTATCTTCAGGAGCTCGCCTTTTCACACAAACGGTGCCATGTTTTCTTTCTCCTTGGCGTCCTTGTCGGCTGGGAAGGCCTCTTGAGAAGAGGGGAGCTCGGGGATGACTGGAAGAGGAGCTCGGATCCTCAGAGCTAACGTCTGGCCCTTGCTGATCAATTTGCAAGCCACCATGGTGGCGTCGTTCACAATCAGACGATAGTCTTTCACCTTTGGAGGAAGACTTGATAGGGTCTCGTACTGACCTTCGAGGGTCTCAGATCACCATTCCCTCGCGAATATAGCTGCACAAAGAGCGAACTCAATCATAATAAAAAAATAAGAAAATAAAAGAATTTTTTTTATAAATTTAAAAGTGATAAAAGTTCACGTGCTAAATTCACAAAGATATAAGACTTACGAGGATGGTTGAAGTATCGATGATCGCAGTTCTTGAACCCATTTGACATAAAGAATAAATCTTTATAGTCATTTAGCTGGCTGGGAAGGTCGGTGACAGAGGCAGAATTTGGGAAACGAGTGGGGTAATAAAATTCGTCACCTCGCCCATTATAGTCGGGACTGGCCTTGAGGCAGAAGAAGTACATGATGTTTGTTGGAGTGGGGACCTCCCACTCGTGCCTTAGAAACAAATATTTTAACCCTGCCAAAAGCATGTATGAGTTTGGGGGGAGCTGGAAAGGGGCCTTTTTGACGTAGTTTAGAAAGTCTACGAAATATTGGCCTAGTGGGAGGAACACACCAGCCTTCAGTTGTTCATCACTCCAAGCCCCATAGTTGGCTTGGAAAGGGGAGCAACTTTGTTCTCCCTAAAACGCAGGTCGGGCAATAAGACCGTCAACTCCCATCTCAATCTTGTGACTCAGCTGGATCTTGTTCACTTTCTACTGAATCATTATCCGAGAGACTATATGCTCAGCCTCAAAAAATGTGTTAGGGTCGACTACAATCTCTCTCTCCACCACAGGACCGAAGTGAGAGATGGGAGAATCAGAGGCGATCTGCTTGCCTTTATTTTTGTTTTCAGTAGAGGAGCTCATGGCATTCTTCTTTGCAAATGCAATGATTCAGATCGCCTGACGACAGAGCGGCCTATTAATAGGCGACCTAAGATGGTTTCTAGCTATGGTTGTAGAGGTACGAAAGATCAAAAGGTTTAATTGGTTTACTTTCAAAATATGAAAGTTATACGAGCTAAGCTTTGCCCTAGCCTCAACGCGTGGTCCCACTCGGGATCCTAGACCACGAACCTCGATTTCTTAAAATTCCCAGTGCTAGGAACGAGTGTCCTAATATGCAGCGAAAAGGTGGTGGGGTTGGCCTAGTGTACAACAAAAATTTTATAACATATTTAAACTACCTTTTAATATGTGGATCCATTAATATACATACATTAATCATAAGCAAGTTAAGGATAGAAATCATACCTCTGGAAGCCTATCATGTGTCCTTGCTATCTTTTCATAATAAGAACAATCTTCCTATCCAAGCTGCTCCTAGGTACTCACACCAAGATCTTCCACAGCGTTCTCTACACCTCAAGAAGTGTGTGGGCACTTAGAGAATGAAGGATAGTTTATTTGTGATTCTACTTGATGTACTCAACACATGAGATCAAGAAAATAGGCCTGAGAATTGGTTCTTTATTTTTCAGGTAGAGAAAAATATCATTCTATTTTTTACAGAGCGAATAGACTTAGTTGTCTGAGATATCTGAGTTATCTGTATAATTTCTTATAAGTCATACTTAAAAGAAAATATTCAAATTTAAAAAATAAATTGTAACCAACTTACCATTTACTTTTTAATTAATTAATTATTTTATTAATGAAAATATCCAAAAACTAATTTTTTGAATTATCAATTAATTAATCAATTAAATAAATAAAAATGAAAATCATATCCCTGAAAAAATAGTAGTACACACCACACACAGTCCATGGACTGTGTGTGCACGTTTACTACCCATATTTTTTGGATATTTGATTTTTCTATTTGTATTTAATCATTTATTCAAACTACTTTGTCAGATAAGATCTAACAACCTGATAACTAATTCAAATTTAAATTAAATATCTTTTTAACTAATTATCAAATATAATTAATTATTTGAATAAATATTAATCTTTTAAATTCAAATCCAATTTTAACTTATTAGATTATTATCTCTCACTCAAATAAAGACATTTAATTAATTCTACCAATTAATTAAATCTAATATTTTTGAAAATAAATATTTAATTTATTATAATTTTGAAAATTATAATTATTTAATTAAATTTCAAAATTAATTTAATTATTTAATATAATTTCAAAAATTATACAATAATTAAATATTAATTAATTTTGTTAACTACAACTAATTTGTAATTAATTAATTAATTAATCACTATTATCATATAATTGCATATTTGGCTCGAAGAACAAATTTCTTCTTAAATATGTCTTTAAACTATTTTTCTCTTCATATCAACTCTTACCTTGAATAGTGTTGATAGAGCTGCTATGGGGACCTATGGACCTATAATTACAAGCTCCAATAAATTTGAGATTATTAATTAAACACTTTAATTAAATAATCTCATGATTATTCCACTATAAATATGAGACTGCACTCTTGTAATTATAGACATTTCATTTACTAAGTACTTTATAATTATAAAGCGTCCATTGATATAATCATTGCATACAAATTGACCCTCTAATAATGGTTCATAATTAACCGGGAATAAAATTACCGTTTTACCCTTTTAATTATCTCTTGTTTCCTTAAGTACCATTGACTTTACTAGTGAAGGTTAATTCATAACTAAATTATGAATTTGAGCTCAATAACCTTTCAGTCCCAAAAGTCAACCCTTAAGAGAACCATTATTCAATCTCTTGCGAGAAGGCATAGATTCCATATCTGTATACTATGTCCTCTGCCATCTGCATTAATGAGTTCCCAAAACAAAAGTTTCTAACCTGATCATTCTGACAGACCCTAACGAGTGAATCAAAGAACTCATATAACATAAACAGGAGTTCATAGTAACTTTAGGATTAAGATCTATTTGTATATGATCATCAGTTGATATATTTAATTAATACTTCGAAACAGTATTTAACCAAGTATTAATAAACATATCTGGTCCAGTTCTATATATTCTCTAATATATAAAGCTTCTCCACTAAAGTGTCCTACCACACTAGTGATCCGGATCTAGATCACATGTATTCATAATACTAGTGGACCGTACTTGCAATAATTAATCTAAAGATTACATAACTTTATTTTACTGTGAACTATTCAAGTTCATTTATCTCAAACACAATCCTCCCGTACCAATACGTGTTTGAGATCACATATATGAACTTAGGAATGTTTCCAATATTTACATAATATTATCACATAATAATATAGTCCATAAAATATATACATAACAAATTCAATTTATTTATTTATTTCATAAAACAATGTCTACTACATATGCTTTCAGAGCACAATTCCCAACAATCTCCCACTTGCCCTAAAGCAAATAAGGAATCTCTCTCATTCCCATGTTTCTTACATGCTCCTTAAAAGATTTTATGGATAAAGTCTTTGTGAAAGGATCTGCAAGATTATGCTCTGAAGCTATCTTCATAACTGTAATATCTCCTCGAAGAACTATCTCTCTTAGCAAGTGATACTTCCTCTCAATGTGTTTTCCCCTCTTGTGACTCCGTGGTTCCTTTGAGTTAGCTACTGCCCCACTGTTGTCACAGTATAGGACTAGTGGCTTATCCACATCTGGTACAACTTCCAGATCGGAATAGAACTTTTTGAGCCACACAGCCTCCTTAGCTACTTTACAAGCCGCTATATATTTGGCTTCCATGGTGGAGTCTGCAATGCTGGTTTATTTAATACTTTTCCAGACTACCGCTCCTCCTCCAAGAGTAAACACTGATCCAGAAGTCGATTTCCGACTATCTCTGTCTGATTGAAAATCAAAATCAGTGTAACCAGTGGGGTTCAGGTCTCCACCTGAATATACAAGCATATAATCTCTAGTATTTCTAAGATACTTGAGAATATTCTTCACTGCAGTCCAATGACTCAATCCAGGATTGGATTTATAATGGCTGACTATCCCTACTGCATAATAAATATCAGGTCTTGTACACAACATGGCGTACATTAGACTGCCTACTGCTAAGGCATAGGGATATTGTCTCATGTCTTCCTCTTCCTGAGGTGTTTTGGGACACTGCTCCTTGGAAAGGAATACTCCAGAACGGGTTGGCATATCACCATTTTTGGAGTTTTTCATATTAAAGCGTTCTAGCACCTTATCAATATAAGTTGCTTGAAACAGTGCCAAAGTTTTATTCTGTCTATCTCTAAGAATCTTAATGCCCAGAACATACTTGGCATCACCCAAATCTTTCATTTGGAATTGTTCAGCTAACCAGTTCTTTACCTTTGATAATGATGTTACGTCATTTCCAATCAGTAATATATAATCAACGTAAAGAACGAGGAATACTACCACACCATCTTTGATTTGTTTATAGACACAAGGTTCGTCAACTTTTGTTCAAAACCAAACATTTTAATTGTGTCATCAAATCTAAGATTCCAAGATCTAGAAGCTTGTTTGAGCCCATAAATGGACCTAAGAAGCTTGCAAACCTTTTGCTCTTGACCTTTTAATTCGAACCCTTTTGGTTGAGACATGTAAATGGTTTCGTCAAGGTAGCCATTCAGAAAAGTTGTTTTGACATCCATTTTCCAAATCTCATAATCCATGCACGCCGCTATGGAAAAGAGTATACGAATGGATTTTAGCATGGCTACAGGAGAAAAGGTTTCTTCATAGTCAACCCCTTCTTTCTATGTGTAACCTTTGGCTACAAGCCTTGCTTTGAAAGTCTCTACTTTCCCATCTGCTCCTCTTTTCTTCTTGAATATCCACTTGCAACCAATGGGTTTGATATTCTCAGGTGGATCTTCAAGAACCCAGACAGAATTGGAATACATCGACTCCATTTCTTGGTTCATGGCTTATTGCCATTTGTCCTTGTCAGAATCATTCATTGCATCTTTAAATGTCAATGGATCGTCTTTGTTTGTGTCAGACACAAGCATTTGAACTTCATGTTCATAGCGTGTGGGTTGCTTACTAACCCTCCCACTACGACGAGGTTCTCTACTATTCTGACTAGAACTAGCAGTTTCCTCTTGCCGTTTTTCATTGGTTGTTGCTGGTGACTTTGCAACATCATTCGAGACCATCTCCTCCAGAACAATCTTACTGCGAGGTTTGTGGTTATTAACATAGTCATGTTCAAGAAAAGTTTCATTTGTCGATACAAATGTTTTATTTTCTTTTGGACTATAGAAAATTCCACCTCTAGTCTCTTTGGAATATCCCCCAAACATGCACACTTCAGAGTGTGATTCCAACTTCTTGGTCTTTCCTTTAAGCACATGTGCAGGACACCCCCAAATTCAAAAATAGTGTATACTAGGTTTACAACCATGCCATAATTCTATGGGTGTCTTTTGGATAGACTTAGATGGAACAACATTCAATATGTATAGAGCACATTGAATCACATAGCCCCAAAATGACAGTGGTAATGATGAGAAACTCATCATTGATCTAACCATATCTAATAACGTTATGTTCTGTCTTTCAGAAACACCATTTTGTTGTGGTGTTCCAGGTGCTGTGAGTTGGGATTGAATGACATGCTCACGCAGATGGTCCTTCAATTCAAAATCCAAGTACTCTCCTCCTCGATCAGATCGAAGAGCTTTTAGTGATTTACCTAATTGCTTTTCAGCTTCTGCTTGAAATTCTTTGAACTTTCCAAAAGTTTCAGATTTTCTTTGCATTAAGTATAGGTAACCATATCTTGAATAATCGTCAATGAAAGTAATGAAGTATTCATAACCTCCTCTTGCTTGTCCATTAAGTGGACCGTAAACATCTGTATGTACTAGCTGAAATGGTTTTGTGGCTCTTGAACCTTTAGCAGAGAAAGATCTCTTGGTCATTTTGCCTTCTAGACAAGATTCACCAACAGGGAGAGATCCAATAGATAGTTCTCTTAAAGGACCATCATTTACAAGCCTATTTATTCTGTCTAGACCAATATGGCCCAATCTCAAGTGCCACAAATATGTTTCACTATCGGAATCAGTCTTTTTTCGTTTAATAGATCTAGGATTAGCTGTTTTAAATAATTCAGAATTATAAAAAAAATTGTTATTCATTGTAAGTATGTAAGTTTTGTTTATCCCAAAGCATTTGCATAACAAGTAAATAGATAATTTCTTTAAATAATAACTACTTTATTAATAAAAGAAATAAATGTTATGCAAAAAATAGAAATAAGTTTCCAAACATTAATAATCAAAATGACTGATAATAAACTAAATTTCTAGACTGTAGTTTTCTTTGTTTAAAGAAATCTAAAATTTCTAAAATAAAATAAAGAAAGTTAAAATTTTCAACTATCAATAAAATTACTAAATAAAACTACTCTCCAACTCCTCCATCTTAATACTTGCTATTAAAATCCTCATTAGTCTCTTCCTCCTTTTCAGGGTTCTGATTCTACAAAAGGAAAAACAAAAGAAAAATAGATTAGTGGCATATATTTTTGAATCTACTATCCAAAAATTTGAATTTGATATTCATAGTATTTGAATCTACTATTCAAAGTTGAAAAATATGTGTAAATCTTATTTACCTTTTTCATTTGATATAAACGATGACACTCAACAAAGACTTCTTCTGTCATTGCTCGCGACATCTCATGTGCTGAGTCATAGTGTATATATTTTTCCTTTGTTTCGTCAGGCATGGTTGAAAGCATGCAATAACGTGCCAACCATCAAATTTCATCCAATTTGCATATTTTTCTTCTGTTTCATAGCTAGTAGCCAAAGGTGGTTCTGTTGGAGGTTTGTTACAGACGGTTGACATCATCTTTTTTATAAGAAAAAATGGTCAACATGCCTCGAAACCAGTGTTGCATATTTTCAGGTTCAAAAACCAAGGATTTGAGAAAGGCATCGATGTGTAATTCACCAATAAACATATTTGCTAGGAATAAGTAAATAAACTAAATGAATTTATGCATATAATAAATATCAGTCATTTTCGAAATAGTAAATGTGATGCATGAATGCAACAATTAAAGAACACATAAAAAATAATTACTAATTCCACAATTAATTAATTTGAACATTAATGGACTAGCCTTAGGGTAGGTCAGACTAATTCCAAATTAATTTTGAGACAAGTCCTCAAATTTATAAGTGAAAACTTAAATCAATATTTCTCTTTTGACATATAAACAACCACTTGTTTGGTCAAGAATATACTAGTCCGCTCGAAAGCCTAATGTACCTTGTGAGTGTAACTCATTATTTTAGATCAATGACTTAACTCAAGAGTGTGCCTTAGGGTCAGTCAAACTTGAAATACATCATTAAATCCTATTCTTGAAAAAGAAGTTTTCCTTGAGAATAACACAGTCGCCGAGTTACGCCGAATTCTTCAATAAAAGTAGCCGTCGCCAGAAGGGGCGTTGCGTATCCAGAAGAGTCAGAGCCTTCCTTAGGGGGACACAAGCAATGGTGCCGCGAGGCCCTCTCCATGCTACCTCGGTGCTAACTAATAATGGAGACCATGGGACTTATTGTCATAACTCCCTCTCCCACTCACTATTTTAGAATATGTGTTTTCTCAAAACATCCTATGCTTTTTAATTGGTTGTAAAAATAAAGTGATCTATTTTTACCAAATGATATTCTAATAATTACTAATCAAATTAAGCAAAATTAAAATTATAGAATTATGCCCTAATTAATTCAATTTTAATTTGTTATAATTACTAAGAATATCATTTATAATTTAATAAAACAATTTTATTAAATATTAGAAATTAAACAACTTTTAAAATCTATTTCCGCTCTTAAACTAGTTAAAAACTAGATTTATTATTATATGGTCCAACATATAATCACATAGGACAATCCTAAGGCATGTTTCTATTCATATGAGATGCTTGTACAATTTTAAATACTGTGTGGGTTATATGTATGGCTTGTCAAAAATGCATGATAAAGTATTAAACAATTTAATCACATTCAAATAAATAAATGTGGGCCGGGTGTCTTGGGTGTTTCTAGAAAAATTACAACACTTGCAAAATTATACATAAAAATGTAAGAAACTGAATAAGACCTAAAGAGATATCTATCTTTAACTTTGGGCCTTTACGAGTAGTCTTGATCCATTAAGCCACTTATCCATTTAATTTTGAATTAAAATAAATTTTAATTATCTTAAACAAATTTTAAGAATAATTAACTTGCGCTTTAATGCCCGATAAGTTATTAGGCCCAGTTTTGAATTTGGGCTCATACAATTAATTCAAAATAAAACAATTTTAATTATGGGCTAAAATTAATTAAGGCCATAAGTTAAATGGATAATTTTAGATGCAAGCCCTAAGGTTTAGAAACCCTAGGGGCGGCTGCATATGGTGGCTCGGCATGGGGCACGGCAGCAGCTAGGAGGAGCGGCTGGGGCGCACGGGATGTTGTTGGTGCCACAACATGGGCGCGCGGGGCTGGTAGGCATAGGGGCACGCTGGGGCGCGCAGCTGGCGTAGGCTCGGGCTTCGGGGCTTGGGCCTTACATAATTTTTTCAAATAATTTAACGCAGAAACTTAAATTACAAAAAATTCCTATGCCCCAAAATGACTTACATTTTCATCTAGAATTTTAAGAACAATTCCTTAACCCAAAACACCATATAATTAACGACCCTTAAGAATAAACAATAATCATACATACATCCATCCATTCACATATATTACAATAACATAAGAATGCATATTATACCCACAGAGTAATTAATGTATGCAGAGATTAATGGTCGCTCTGGTACCAATTGTTAGGAACGAGTTTCCTAATACGCAGCGAAAAGGTGGTGGGGTTGGCCCAGTGTACAACAAAAATTTTGTAACATATTTAAACTAGCCTTAAATATGCGGATCCATTAATATACATACATTAATCATAAGCAAGTTAAGAATAGAAAGCATGCATCTTGAAGCCTATCAAGTGTCCTTGCTATCTTTTCGTAATAAGAACGATCTTCCTATCCAAGCTGCTCCTAGGTACTCACACCAAGATCTTCCACAGCGTTCTCTACACCTCAAGAAGTGTGTGGGCACTTAGAGAATGAAGGATAGTTTATTTGTGATTCTACTTGATGTACTCAACACATGAGATCAAGAGAATAAGCATGAGAATTGGTTCTTTATTTTTTAGGTAGAGAAAAATATCGTTCTATTTTTCACAGAGCGAATAAACTTAGTTGTCTGAGATATCTGAGTTACCTATATATTTTCAGATTAGTCATACTTAAAAGAAAATATTCAAATTTAAAAAATAAATTGTAATCAACTTACAATTTACTTTTAATTAATTAATTATTTTATTAATGAAAATATCCAAAAAGTAATTTTTTGAATTATCTATTAATTAACTAATTAATTAATTAAATAAAAATAAAAATCATATCCCTAAAAAAATAGCAGTACACACCAACTGTGTGTGCACGTGTACTACCCCTATTTTTTGGGATATTTGATTTTTCTATTTTTATTTAATTATTTATTCAAACTACTTTGTGAGATAAGATTTAACAACCTGATAACTAATTCAAATTTAAATTAAATATCTTTTTAACTAATTATCACGTACAATTAATTATTTGAATAAATATTATTCTTTTAAATTCAAATCCAATTTAAACTTAACAGATTATTATCTCCCACTCAAATAAAGATATTTAATTAATTCTACCAATTAATTAAATCCAATATTTTCAAAAATAAATATTTAATTTATTATAATTTCAAAAATTATAATTAATTATTTATTTAATTATATTTCAAAATTAGTTTAATTATTTAATATAATTTTGAAAATTATACAATAATTAAATATTAATTAATTTTGTTAACTAAAACTAATTCGTAATTAATTAATTAATCATTATTATCATATAATTGTATATTTGGCCCGAATAACAAATTTCTTCTTAAATATGTCTTTAAACTATTTTTCACTTCATATCAACTCTTACCTTGAATAGTGTTGATAGATTCGCTATGGAGACCTATGGACCTATAATTCTAAGCTCCAATAAATTTGAGATTATTAACTAAACTCTTTAATTAAATAATCTTAATTTATTAATCTCATGATTATTCCACTATAAATATGAGACTGCACTCTTGTAATTATAGACATTTCATTTACTAAGTACTTTATAATTATAAAGTGTCCATTGATACAATCATTGCATACAAATTGACCCTCTAATAATGGTTCATAATTAATCGGGAATAAAATTACCATTTTACCCTTATAATTATCTCTTGTTTCCTTAAGTACTATTGACTTTACTAGTGAAGGTTAATTCATAACTAAAGTATGAATTTGAGCTCAATAACCTTTCAGTCCCAAAAGTCAACCCTTAAGAGAACCATTATTCAATCTCTTGCGAGAAGGCATAGATTCCATATCTGTATACTATGTCCCCAGCCATCTACATTAATGAGTTCCCAAAACAAAAGTTCCTAGCCTGATCATTCTGACAGACCCTAACGAGTGAATCAAAGAACTCATATAACATAAACAGGAGTTCATAGTAACTTCAGGATTAAGATCTATTTGTATATGATAATCAGTTGATATATTTTGTTACACCCAGATTTCGAGACCAGATATTATGACCTCGAAAACTGAATTCATCAAGTATGAGCTCGAAATATATGAAACACATTTCATGGTCTAGTTGTAAAACCTCCGAAGTAAAATGGCAATCTCGAAGACGTAACCTCGGGATTCTTTCTAGGCTTGAAATGGCATGACATTGGGATATATCCGTTATCGAGTGCCTTTGGATTGAGCAGCCCGAGCTTAAGAAGTGCAAGCTCAAGTGTGATAGCCTCGATAGTATTTATCTACTCCGAGCAGGTCTTGGAGTAAGATGGCAAGTTCGTAACAAGTCCGTAAGTCTTGTCAGTCACGATGTTGATCGCTGACCTCGAAGATTCGATGAGTCACCTAAGATAACCCGTTGTGTATGTGTCAACATATTTATTGTTGTAAAATCCCAATATTAAAAGGATATTATTTAATTTGTTATTCAATCCCGGGTCTTCAGGGGACGTTTCCTTGTATATAGAAGATATAGCATTTAATGTCATTATTTTAAATTGATATACAGAATATCTTCTCGAAATATGTGGGAACGGACTCTGTAACCTTCGCTATAAATAGAGAAGGAATGACCATTTGTAGAGGGATGGATAATCTAAGATCTTGAGAGAAAACTCTGGGTAATTCATCCTTGAAGAATTTCCAGAAAACTTTTAGTCTTAATAACACAGACTCATGGAGTAGGCAGATTTAAATGTTGAACCACGTAAAAACCTTCTTGTTCCTCTTTACTATTCGTTCGCACCGTAGTTTATATTGTTTAATTTCTCTACGATTTAAGTTGACGAAAAACAGCGTTAACAGTTTGGTGCTTTCATTGAGAGCATTAAGCAATACGAATCTGAGTCTAGTCAGTCGAAGAAGCCTCCCTGAATCGATCCTAATATTCCTGAAGAAGAAGTGAGCTATCCGCGGCGCCCTAGGAAACAACCGATGATGAATCCGGACCCGAATGAGAGGAGTGGATCCTCTGACTCTCGAGGACCACCTGCACCACCGGCCCCCAGGGATGACGAGGACATGTACTATAACCCTAAGCGATATGTCCCTATTGTAGAGCTTGAAAACCGTCAATTGCGAAAGTAGTTGGCGGAGGCCAAGAAACGTAACGAGGAGCTAGCCAGATTGGTTGTTGAGGCACAGGCGACTCAGCCCCCGCCTCCGCCTGAGGCCCAGGCTCCACCTCTGCGAGATGTTCATGTTCCTCCCCGTAGGCCCCGTGGCGACTTCGCAAAAACGCTGCCACACGAAGAACGAAGCAGCCTCCGCTACCGGCAGAACAGCCTACTCCCTCGAGGCCCCAGAGAAACACCCGGGTCGGAGCTCCTGTCAACTCAACTGTTGAGTTACCAGCCAAAACTGGGAATAACCGAGCCCCCCTAGCGGCTCGGACCCAAAATCATGGTAACGCGCTGAACGTTCCCGAACCAGCACAGGCGAACTCGGGACCTTCCAGGCCCCGAAATGGATGGTAGCCACCATCACCCATACGGCACCCACCGTCGTCGATAAGATATCCCTCACTGCCTCGGAGAAACACACAAACGACTCAGGGTGATAGGGAAAGGGGGGCTGAACGGAAACATGGGAATATGGAAACTACTAGAGAACATAGAGGTGCCCAGCCAACAAGAATCCAAATGTCTCGGTGTCACACTATAGAGACGAGACAACCTGAAAGGGACCCATCTCGAAACAACTATGCGGCGAGCCTTGCCAGTGAAGGCTCAGAAGACACAAGATTGGTCAGTATGTATGACCGAGGACGCAGAAATACTGGGAATCAAAGGGACCATCCTGACTTACGGGAACACCTGAATCAGAATCAGGGGAATGGTAACCCCTCGAACCCAGATCTAAGGGACCGCCTAAATGGATGCAAGGATACCATGCGAAGGCGCCAACCTAGAATTGATATCAACGATAACCAATTTCAGGTTAGACCCCCCGTAGATCCAATCCAGGAAAGGATTGATCAACTAGAAAGAGCATTCAGGCTCTTACAAAATGAACGAGGTCAGGATCGGGACAAAGAGTCTGACGAGGAACTCGAACCCTTTGCCCCCCATAATTCCAGCACTCTATTTCCTCAAGGGTTTCGGATTCCTCATGTCCCACATTTTGATGGGAAGTCCGACCCGTACAGTCACTTAAGTACGTTTAATACTATTATGAGAGCAAGTAATGTGGGCTACGAGCTCAGATGCATGCTATTTCCAGCTTCGCTTACAGGACCAGCAAAAAACTGATTCAAAAAATATAGGAGGCATTCAATTGCTTCTTGGGATTAGTTGTCTAGAGATTTCAATAAGCAATTTAGAGCCATGATCGGAATAAGGCCCGAGGCATCCGCCTTGACCAATTTCTGGCAACAACCGAATGAAACGCTGAAGAGTTACCTTACAAGGTTCAATCTAGAAGTTGCCCGAGCTCGTGATGTAGACGACGGCGGCCATTTAATGGATGTCCGAGCTGGGGTAATGCTGGGAAGTCCCCTTTGGGAAGATATGCAGAGGAAACTAGTGAGGTCCATAACCGTGTTCAATCGACGAGCTCAGAGGTTTGTCAATGTAGAGGAGGCAAGGTCAACACTAAATATGGCCTCTCAGCCCATAACTACAATGACAAACTTAAACTCTGCCTCGACCTCGGCAGACCCATCAGCCTTGAAACCCCCTGCAGAAAATCCTTCCAAAAGAAAGAAAAATGAAGGAAGTAACCCTGAGGCGGAAGGGGGAAGGAAGAAGAAAGGGGAAAGGTATTTCTCCGTGTACAAAGTGTACACCGAGCTCAATGAGTCTTGGGAAAATATTTACTTGGCTAATGAAAACCAGGTCCCTTTCAGACGTCCAGACCCCATGAGAAACCAGAAATCCAAAAGAGACTCCAGTAAATACTGCATATTTCATAGAGATACTGGACACACAACCGATGAATGCAGGTAGTTGAAGGACGAGATCGAAGGTCTGATCTCGAGAGGATACTTCAGGCAGTATGTAAGGAACTAGAATAATAATCAAGCTTCTACCAGCCAGAAGACAGTTGCACCACTGCCTGCCCAAAACAGTAACTCCCGAGCAAGGAAAGACGAGAGACCCCCTCCGATCGATGGAGAAGATGTCGTAACCATCTTGGGCGGGCATCATCTCGCACGATAGGGCAGGAATGCCCAAAAAGCGATACGTGAATGTGCTAAAAACTGGCGACGGGTCCCCTTATGAACCCGAACCCAGAGCTCCGAAATACCAAAAGGTTGAATCTCAACCTATAACCTTTACGGAGGACGACGCGTCCCATGTCCAATTTCCTCACAACGACCCACTGGTCATCACCCTTTAGTTCACAAACAAGAGGGTTCACCGAGTCCTGATTGATAATGGGAGCTTAGTGAACATCCTCTATAAAGCCACCTTAGAAAAGATGGGAGTCGCGCTTCGTGACCTAAAGGCATGTGCAACAACGTTGTACGACTTTTCAGGAGGGGGGATTGCATGTATGGGGTCCATCGAACTCCCTATGACCTTGGGAGACTTCCCAGTCTCAACAACCAAGATGATGGAATTCGTAGTAGTGGACCTACCATCGGCCTACAACGTGCTGCTCGGGAGACCCGCACTAGTAGGGTTGGGGGCAGTTTCGTCTGTGAGGCATTTGGCCATCAATTTCCCGACTTCTAGTGGAATCGGGACACTAAAGGGGGACCAGTTAGCAGGGAGGGAATGTTATAGCATTTCCATTAGAGGAAAGAAGCAGACGAGTGCACAAACACTCGTCATAATTCAGAATAAGGATGGGACAGTCTTCGAAATAAATGAAGAAATCAATCCAAGAATAGAGGAAAGAGCTGACCTCAAACCATTGGAAGAGGTCAAGCTCGAGGAAGCAGACCCCCTGAAGACAGTAAAGGTAGGAAAAAACCTTCCCGAAGAAATGAAATAGCAATTAATTTGCTTTTTGAAAAAGAATCAGGATGTTTTCGCATGGTCGCATTCGGACATGGTAGGGATAAGTCCGAATGTAGTGGGCCATGCTTTGAATATTGACAAAAGCTTCCCCCCGAAGCAGCAAAAGTGAAGACTACTGGATGACGACAAGAAGAAGGTCCTAAAAGAGGAAGTCGATAGGTTGAAAGCAAACCGATTCATCCGGGATGCTTTCTACCCCGATTGGGTAGCCAACTCGGTGCTAGTTCCGAAGCCTAACGAGACATGGTGGACATGTATTGATTACTCGGACCTCAATAAGGCCTGTCCTAAGGACTGCTTCCCCTTACCTTGGATCGACCAGCTCATAGATGCCACGGTAGGACATGGACTTATGTCATTCATGGATGCCTATTCTAGATATAACCAGATTTCCATGCATGCCCCTGACCAAGAGCATATGAGTTTTGTGACGGATAAAAGGTTGTATTGCTACAATGTCATGCCGTTCGGACTCAAGAATGCTTGAGCCACATACCAACGACTCGTAAACATGATGTTCTCCAAAAAAATAGGTAATAACATGGAAGTTTATGTTAACGATATGTTAGTTAAATCTCAACATAACAATAACCACGTGGATGACCTCGAAGAATGCTTCGTCGTGTTACGAAGGTATAACATGAAGCTCAACCCTCAGAAGTGCTCTTTCGAAGTATCTTCGGGAAAATTCCTAGGCTTCATTGTAAATGCCCGGGGAATAGAAGCAAATCCAGACAAGATATAGGCTTTGATTGATATGCCCTCACCTTGAAAGCATAAGGATGTCCAAAGTTTGACTGGAAGGATGGCGGCACTGAGTAGGTTTATCTCGAAATCTACAGACTGTTGTCTTCCATTTTTCAACCTTTTGAGGGGAGGCAAGAAATTTGAATGGACAGAAGAATGTGAGTTACCTTTTCAAGAGCTCAATAAGCACCTCGCGGAACCCCCCATCTTTTCGAAACCCATCACGGGAGAAGTTATGTACCTGTACCTTGCTACGACCGAGCACGCCATCAACGCCGTACTCGTTCGAGAAGAAGAGAAAGTGCAAAGGCCCGTGTACTATGTCAGCAAAAGGTTGCTAGGGGCAGAATCGAGATACCCCTTGATGGAGAAGTTGGCTCTCAGCCTAATCCACTCATCTCGAAAGCTCCGACCTTACTTCCAGGCGAACCCCATCCATGTACTGACCGATCAACCACTAAGACAAGTCTTGTCCAAGCCAGAAGCCTCGGGTCGGTTGCTAAAATGGACCGTTGAACTCAGAAAATTCGAGATCACTTATCATCCCAGGTTGACCATAAGAGGATAGGCCCTGGCAGACTTCATAGTTGAATGCACTGGAGTGACTAACGATGAAGTTATAACCCCGGCCCGCGAGCTGTGGAAACTTTATGTTGACGGGTCTTCCAATGAAAATGGATCGGGGGCAGGTGTAATTATGATCACCGCATTAGGAAGTCGATTTCACTCTGCTTTGAGATTTGACTTCGAAGCGTCGAATAACGAAGCTAAATATGAAGCTCTACTGGCAGGACTTCTGTAGCAACCCAAATTTGCTAATAAGGCTTAGGGCCTTGATTAGCGTGCTTGGAGGGAAATAATTGTTATATTGTATTAATATATGTGAATTTAATGAATATGTGATTAGAGTGCATGTTTAGGCGATTAAATGTGCATGTGGGCACCGTTTGGTTGTTAGGGGCATATTTGTAATTTTAGCTCGTTGAGGGCATAAATGTGATATATGTGATATTTGTGATATAATGGTGATATATTTGTGATATAATGGTGATATATTTGTGATGAACGTTCCGAGACGGCCCTAGGGAGCTGTTTAGCTAGGAAGTCACAACGAGGTCAAATACCCAGCTTGGGAGGAGCTTAGGGGTATTTCGGGATTATTATAAAGTGTTCGGGAATTATTGAGTAATGGTTAGTGATAGTAATAGTTTAGACATGTCGGGATTAAAACTGGGATTTTTAGGCATACTCGTGGATTTAGCGGGATGTGTTAAAAGACTAAATTGCCCTTGGTGGCATATGAGGACTTAGGGTAACTTAAGGGGCAATTGGGTCTTTTTGGCAGCTGGTTATGATGAGATAAGGACAGGGGAATTTTAGAACGTTTTAGAAAAGGCAAAGGAAAGAAAAAAAAAATAGAACTTCTCAGCTCTCCCTCTCTCCCATGCGATTTCCTCATTCCCTCTCCTTGATGATTGAGAGCTTGCTGAGTCTTGAGGATTTTGGACTAGAAAGTTGAAGGATTTTGGCTGCTGTGACTCAAGGGTGTGTTGAGCTCAGAGCTAAGGAATTCATCTCTGTTTTCTTTAAGTTTCCAAGCTTGACTTTGAGAGTTTGAAAATGGAAGCTGAAGCTGGGTTTGTGGCTGGTTAGTGTGAGAATTCAGCTAGGTAGCCAGGAGGCTTAGCTTGGAGTTGGAATTGGAGGAAGCTCAAGGTTGAATTCTTGTTTGAGGTAAGAATTCCATGCATTTCTGAGGTTAAGCTCTATTCTGGTTTAAGTTTTATAAAGGTTTAAACCAATTTGTGAATCATGGGTTTGAATGTGTGTCTAGGCTTTTTGTTGATGTTTCTGAGTTGTTAGACGATCTATATGGTGTTTTGTATTGAATTTGAGACTTAGGTATGCTTTGGTATTGATTTGGGAGTGTTTTAGCTCGGGGAAAATGTTGGGAAAAACCCAGATTTCAGGGATTGCGTATGGGCGCTGCGGCCCTATTCTTCCGTGCCGCGGCGCTAGGATGCATCAGGGGAAGGGCACCATTCTGGGCGTCGCGACCCTTATGGGTTAGTGTCGCGGCACCAGGCCATTTCTGGGTAGGGGAAATTTTCAATTTTTAGGCGATTTCCCGGGGGGCTCGGGGGACGCTTCCGCTACCTTGTGTGGGGAATCGAGAGGTCCCGAGAGCACGGAATTGATTTCGGGAAATGCTTATGAATTGGTTAGTATTGAGGGTGTTTTGTATGTGTTGTGACTAGGTTTTCGGAGAGGCTTGGGTTAGAGGACCGTGCTCGAGATTTCGATGCTCAAGAAGCTCAGGACATAGGTAAGAAAAATGATGCTCCCACACATCTTGTATGCAGGGCAGGGCCCAATATGATTGTGTTGCAGGGCGTAGCCCTTTGATTGAGTTTATTCATGTTTGGTATTTTCTTTTTTATGCTATGTATGTGTGTGTGTGAATGTTCGACAAGAGCCGGGAACGGCGCAAGCCGAGGTCGGCAAGGCCGAGAATGGCAAGGGGCCGAGAACGGCGTTAGGCACGTGGAGTGCAAGGCCGAGTGCAGCAAGGGGCCGAGAGCAGCGTTTCGCACGTGGAGTGCGAGTTGTCAGGGCGAGACCCTAAAAGATACCTAGGATATCCTTACGGTGTGGACCGCGAACCCAAGGCCTGGTATAGCGCCTGGGACGGCATGGCCGTATGTGTATAGCCTATTGATGGCCTGTTTATATGCTAAGTGTTTAATATGCATATGTTATCTACTTGTGAGGGTTTTCTTTCTGGGCTTCGGCTCACGGGTGCTCAGTGGTGCAGGTAAGGGCAAGGGAAAAGTCGACCAACCATGAGTAAGGAGAGCGTGAAGTGGCGTGTACATGTTTGGCCTGTCTGGCTGCCACAACCAGGGGTATTTTGGGAGATGGTTGTATAAAACCCAGATTTTGTCGTTTGGTCGACTTAGTTATTCTTTTGAGTTGTAAATATTTCTAAACAGTATCTTGGGATCCCAAATGTTAAACGCTTTATGATTTTCAGTAAATGGAATTATTTTTCAAAGTTCATGACTTTGTTTATGGTTTAATTATACATTTGTCTTAAACCTCGATTAGCGAGTTAAATGCACGTTTTAAACTCACTTAGTAACGGCTCTAAGGAAGTAGAGCGTTACAACTTCGTATAGCCAAGGAACTCAATGCCAAAGCGATACATTGCTACAGTGCTCCCAGTTGGTGGTTAATCAAATTTTAGGGGAGTATCAGTCTCGTGGGACGAGAATGGCTGCATATTTAGAAAAGGCAAAGGCAGCACTCGAGCATTTCGAGTTCTACGCGATAGAACAGGTCCCCCGAGAACAAAACTCGAACGCAGATGCCTTAGCGAGGCTCGCTACATCCACTGAGGTCGATGAGTTGAATGTCGTGCCGATCGAACATCTAACGACACCCAATATAACCGAGCCTGAGTAGGAAGATGTTTGCATGATAAATTCCGAGCCAACCTGGATGACTCTGATAGTTGAATACCTTGTGGCCGGCATTCTTCCCGAAGAACGGACCAAGGCTCAAAAACGGATGTATTAGATCCCCAGGTACACCATTATAGATGGAAATCTATATAGAAGAGGATATTCCATGCCGCTACTCCGATGTGTGACTCCACTCGAGGCTAAGAAGATCATAGAAGAAATTCATGAAGGATTTTGTGGAGACCACACTGGGGGGCATAGCCTATCCAAGAAAATCATACACCAGGGGAACTTCTGGCCTACCATCAAGGCAGATTCGTTCGACTACGTCAAGAGATGCGACAAGTGCCAACGGTTCAAAACAATCCCTCGAGCTCCACCCTCCGAGCTAACTATGATGACCTCCCCATGGCCATTTGCGGTCTGGGGAATCGACCTCATAGGCTCATTGCCAATTGGCAAAGGCAGAGTGAAATACACAGTAGTCGCCGTAGATTACTTCACAAAGTGGACCGAAGCCGAACCTCTGGCAACAATCACCTCGAAGAAATTCTTGGACTTCGTGGTAAAGAACATCATATGTCGATATTGTGTGCCAAGGAAGATTGTGTCCGATAATGGTACTCAATTTGAAAGCGATCTATTTACCAACTTTTGCAAAAAAAAATGGGATAATAAAGAGCTTCTCCTCTGTGGCCCATCCCCAGACGAATGGCCAGGTCGAAGCTGTGAATAAAACCCTAAAGAGTTCGCTGGAAAAAAAAGTTGGAAGAAGCTAAATGGAAATGGCCCGAAGAATTGCCCCAAGTTCTGTGGGCATATCGAACCACGGCCCATACTTCAACAGGACCAAGCCTCGAACCAAACCCAGCTCGAAGTAAGTCTCGACCTGATTGAAGAAAGAAGGAACGAAGCTCAGCTAAAAAATGATGCATACCAACAGCGAGCTACCCGGTATTTCAATAAAAGGGTTCGAGATAGAAAATTCGGTGTGGGGGATTTGGTGTTGAGGCGTGTATTCTTGGCGACACGGGATCCAGCTGCTGGCGTGCTCGAGCCTAATTGGGAAGGACCCTATCAGATTGATTCAGTCATCTGACCCGACGTATACAAGTTGGCAAGATTGAATGGGAATTTGGTACCACGAGCATGGAATGGCGAACATCTACGATCTTGCTATCAATAGTGTAGGAATGATGTCACCTGTAACCATGCCTGTTAATCTTTACTATATTCTGGTTAATAAATTATCCGAATAAAGTTTGATTTCGTTTTAATATGTTGTATTTTTTGCAATCTCTCTTAATTAAATAACCTATGGTCACACTCATAGGATATTAAGGGGGCATTAGTGGTACATATACCATCAGCTTGAAAAAAAATGAAATAGCATATACGAAAAGCATACAAGTGTTTGGATATAACCAAATGCGCAAACTAAGATAGTTTGGACATAACCAAACTATCAAAAACAAATAAGTGTTTGGATATAACCAAATGCGCTAGCTAAGATAGTTTGGATATACCCAAACTATCAAAAACATATAAGTGTTTGTATATAACCAAATGCGCAAGCTAAGATAGTTTGGATATAACCAAACTATCAAAGAATATATAAGTGTTTGGATATAACCAAATACACGAGCTAAGAAAGTTTGGACATAACCAAATTATCAAAAGATAAAAGTGTTTGGATGTAACAAAATATGCGAACTAGATCAAAAATATAAGTGTATGGATTACAAACCAAACACGACCTTAATAGGTTTGGAACAAACCAGCTTAAACTAATCGACAGTAAGTTGGAACATAAACCCACTTCGCGTTAAGTCGAGATCGAGGCTGGAGTATCTTGCAAAATGATAGTTTCGACCTCATAACCTCAAGGAGCTACCCGAGGACGAGGAAAAGTAACTAAAAAAGTAAGATATAACTAAACCACTTACGTTACACGCCATATAAGTACCTTCAGGTGCATGGTAAAAGTAATCTCTGACCTTGACAAAATAACGAGATCGGATGCGGATATTTCGAGCAAACTGTGCATGAATGCATTGAACCTCGAGTTTAAATCCATCATATGTTTGTATGAATAAACAGACATATAAGACACTTTAATATAAAATGCGTAAAATATTTCGACCTAAGAAATGTAAAGCAAGTATAATAAAGCAAAGTCAAAAATGGTAACACAAATATCATAAGTATGAGCTTGAAAATAGCTCATAAGAAGGCAGCTCTTTCACGAGCTATAAAATTGTCTTAGCCCCAGGGGCATAAAAAGCAAAAAATCAAACACAAAAACTATTACAAGGTATTCAAAGGGACGAAGCCCCGAAGCAAGATTTAGGAAGAAGGAGCATTTTCCTTGGCCTTCTCAGCATCTTCCTTGGCCTTCTCTTCCTCAAGCTTGGCATTGATCTTCTCAAGCTCCGCAACCCGGGCATTCATCTTCTCAAGCTCCGCGAGCCGGGCATTCAGCTCCTCGAGCTCGGCTATCTTGGCCTTTAGCTATTCAACTTCAGCCGCCATCTTTGCCTTTGTGGCCCTGAGCTCGTCACTGAGCTTGAGTTGGAGATGCTTCGACTCCTGAGCATAAGATTTGCTCGAGTGGAGCTCATTGTTCAACTTATAGTTAAGTTGAGCCGAGATAGCAAGAGTCTGACATACAAAGAAATGAAATTAGAGTATGAACTAAGTATAAAAACAGCTAATAGCGAGATGAGAAATATTACCACAGCAGTGAGCTCGATGCTCTTCTCATAAAGAGTGTTGCAGTCTCGAGCATTATTCAAGAACTGCCAATGAGGTGTGTCGAAGCTGCCAAAACTCTGGCCCACCCGAGACAGAGCGTCTGAGCCAAGCATAGCCCCGTGAGGTCCGGCTGCGTTGTCAATTACATACTCATCGACGTGAGTAGAAATCGAAAGCATATGTGTTTTGGAGGCTAAGGGTTTTTTTGGAGGTGGGCCAAGCGTGGATTTGACCTGGATCAAAGGAGGAGCGGGAGGCAAGGTCGTGAAGGATGCCTCTACCTAAGGATTTGGATTCATAGATGCGCTCGGAGCAACTGGAGCTGGTGGAGGAGGTGTTTTCTCGGTCCTCTTAAGGACCTTAGCAGGTCGGTCTGACCTCCGCGACCCCCTCGGGCGCTTACTCCTTTGGGCTCTGCCGCTAGCAAGTACGTTGTCGAGGTCGGAATCCATATCACCTGCACATTCACATCGCATTATGAGATATTCCAAAATAAAATGAGTTAGCATGATGCAAACAGGCAAAGAATGAAAAGACAAGTGGAGAGAAACCTAACTGGAACTCTCCCCCGAGCTCGTGCTCGGTGATCATGTAATTCCCCCATCTTCAGAGGAGGCGGGGGCAGTACCTTCCCTATAAGTGGAAGTCAACCTCGAAAGGTCTCTATAGTCATTCGTCCCTTATTGAACGGCTATTCCGTCCCATACCTCGTTCAGACTATACATGGTGTCATATTTCCCGAGCTAACTATCGAACCTATGTACCCTCTCATCTACCCAAGTCCATAAATAGAAATGGTTCCTATCATCCTTGCATAATATTAATCTATCGGGTTTATACTTTAGAAGTGAGGGAGACCACAAATCCGAGCTAAGGATGACTGTACCTCTGTCACTCGAGCTCGAGCTCGAGGCTTCATCATTGGCCTTGTTCCCCGATTGCGGGCTCCCACGATGCCGAGCTGGAGATGGAGGCTTAGCATTTCGCCTAGGGGGGAGGTTGCCAGTTGGGAGAGGCACAAGCTCCCACTGGGCATACTTTTTATTGGACTAGTCAAATGTGGACTGATCCTTCTCCAAGAAACCGCAGGCTCGGAGTTTGTCTTTGTGCAAGAGATAGGAGAGGGACCTCTTGCCATAGGGGAGTTGGAGTAGAGCCTCCTTGTGCTCTTTCATCTCCTTGGTGAGAGTAGGACGGTGAAAGTTTGCTAGAAGAATAAACATATTATAACTAAGCACGAGCTTAAACAAAGACTTGAGCACAAAAAGAAAGAATTTTTAGATACTTACGAATTCGCCTGAAAGAATAGTATCGGGATGGGGCCAGGCCATCAGTCCAGAAGAAGGCCTTCTTGAAGTCTGGAGGATGGTTGGGAAGATTCTCGAAGATCTTCTTCTCCTTGGGATGGCTCGAGAGGTAATAGAAGTCGTCTCCTCCCCGAGCTCGAGAGGGATTGCTTTTCAGACAAAAGAGATATAAGATCTCTTCAGGCGAAGGTCCTTCCCACTTCAACTCGTGGTAAAGCAACCTCAGGGCGGACAGAACCCTGTAAGAATTGGTGTTGAGCTGAAAGGGAGCCAGCCCAACAAAATCCAAGAAGCCTTTAAAAAAGGACTTCAAAGGCAGCACAGCCCCCAGCTTCATGTGCTCCTGGCTCCAAGCTGCATACCTCAGCTTGTTGTCAGGATTCCCATCTCCCAGGGCGCGGCAACTTCGCTCGTGGGAGGCCAGAGCTCGACACCTCAGTGAGCCCGATAGTCCGATGATGTGAAGGGCCAGGATGTCAGAGATCTGCCCTAATGATGAGATTGAGCTCCAATAGTTCTCGGCCTTGAAAAATTCCCTTCTCAGGGTAGGTGCGGAGGTTGGCTGCGAGGTAGAAGGTTCCCCCATCAGCGAGAATTGGAGATCACCTGGCTTGAAAGTGACTGTCACTCTATGCGTAGGGTCGAGGGGGATCGGTCTAGGCTCGGGGTCTGAATCTGGGTATAGGGAGACTCTTAGTTTTTTCCTTTTCCCTTCTCCGACCTCGTCTATCTGACGTCGAAAGTGATCTCGAATGTCCTCTTGCTCACACCTCAGTTTGTGCTCCCGGATCAAGCACTAGTTCCGAATGAAAGGAGACTCCAGGCTCGGAGTTACTGGTGAATAAGGAATCGCAAGCTTTGATCCCCACCACTTTCCCAAGTTCTGCAGCATCTAACAAGAAAGCAAAAGGGTGAGGGCCAAGCGAATAGGAAATAATGAAAAAACTAAAAGACCTAAGCTCGAATGATCGAGGCTACAAGGCAAACTCGATCCAAAGGACGAGGCCAGTCTCAGGGCGTGCATTCCACCGAAAGAAAGGAAGGTGGACTTGTTATTGGAGATCCCGATATATCAGGAAAAAAGGTGGCGGTTACTCAAAAAGTGATATTTTTGGGAAACGTGCAATTTATAAAACCCCAATTTTGTACCCAATATCTTGGTGTACAAGATATGTCGTCCAAAATTAAAAAACTCAGTAAAAGAATCATATTTGGGTCTTTTTACACATGATCTAGGTTTGGACCCCATGATGTTAGAACTTAAGTCTAATAATTATCAGCAGAAACATTCTAGTGCGCTAAACTAATGAGTGGACCAACAGTGCAACAATATAAGTGCGCATGAAAACAATGCATATATACGGACATACGAAGCCATGAACAGAGAACTTACACAATACGATCAGCGGAAACAAAGAAATTGATGATTGTCTAAGCAGCTGCAAATACGATCTCACAGAATCAAAGAGGCCAACGTTGCTTTGTCTTCTCGGCTTGGAGAACATGCAAGAGGAATGGGGAAGACGAATGGGGATATATTTATAGACCCCTAGGAATGTTAAAAGTCGAACTAATCTGGGCCATCGGCCAGATTCTGTATCAGATCTGACGGCTAGGGACAAATGAAATGATAAGTACCATAAAGTTGGCAGACGAACGAGCGTGGGCAGAGTTCCAAGGCACTCAAGTACTTTGATTGTCTAATACCCAGCTGACGCGTGTCCACACTCAAGTATATTTGATGGTACGGTTCCCAGTGGGAGTAGTTCAAAAGTTTCCTTCTCATAAGATTCGAACTAATACTTTTGAGGGGGCAAACTGTTACACCCAGATTTTGAGACCAGAGATTATGACCTCGAAAACTGGATTCATCAAGAATGAGCTCGAAATATATGAAACACATTGCATGGTCTAGTTGTAAAACCTCCAAAGTAAAATGGCAATCTCGAAGACGTAACCTCGGGATTCTTTCTAGGCTCGAAATGGCATGACATCGGGATACATTCGTTATCGAGTGCCTTTGGATTGAGCAGCCCAAGCTTAAGAAGTGCAAGCTTGAGTGTGATAGCCTCGATAGTATTTATTTGCTCCGAGTAGGTCTTGGAGTAAGATGGCAAGTTCATAACAAGTCTATAAGTCTTGACAGTCACGATGCTGATCGCTGACCTCGAAGATTCGATGAGTCACCTAAGATAACCCGTTGTGTATGTGTGAACATATTTATTGTTGTAAAATCCCAATATTAAAGGGATATTATTTAGTTTGTTATTCATTCCCGGGTCTTCAAGGGACATTTCCTTGTATATAGAAGATATAACATTTAATGTCATTATTTTAAATTGATATACAGAATATCTTCCTGAAATATGTGGGAACGGACTCTGTAACCTTCCCTATAAATAGAGAAGGAATGACCATTTGTAGGGGGGTGGATAATCTGAGATCTTGAGAGAAAACTCTGGGTAATTCATCCTTGAAGAATTTCTAGAAAACTCTAAGTCTTAATAACACAGACTCGTGGACTAGGCAGATTTAACTGCTGAACCACGTAAAAACCTTCTTGTTCCTCTTTACTATTCGTTCGCACCGTAGTTTATATTGTTTAATTGCTCTGCGATTTAAGTTGACGAAAAACGGCATCAACATATTTAATTAATACTTCGAAACAGTATTTAACCAAGTATTAATAAACATATCTGATCCAGTTTTATATATTCTCTAATATATAATGCATCTCCACTAAAGTGTCCTACCACACTAGTGATCCAGATCTAGATCACATGTATTCATAATACAAGTGGACCGTACTTGCAGTAATTAATCTAAAGATTCCATAACTTTATTTTACTGCGAACTATTCAAGTTCATTTATCTCAAACACAATCCTCCCGTACCAATACGTGTTTGAGATCACATATATGAACTTAAGAATTTTTCTGATATTTACATAATATTATCACAGAATAATATAGTCCATAAAATATATGCATAACAAATTCAATTTATTTATTTATTTCATAAAACAATGTCTACTACATATGCTTTCAGGGCACAATTCCCAACACCCAGATACTTCGGGATTCGCATGTCAGAACCGTCAGACCCACTACTTTTCTATTGAAAGCGGTTTAATGCAAAACTGCCTAAGGAATCATAACCTCTAAGCTATCTAGGGTTAAACCTAAAACCCCTTAGCTTCTACACCCCAAACAGGTATTCAAACCAATTTACCATTAGAATTTTCTCAGAAAAACCCGGAAAAATTGCCCAGATTTATAAGTATTTTATTTCTAAACAAGTTTGATTTCATTCATTTAGCCTAAACTGAATCCTATTTCTTATTTATGCTAAGACATAGCCTAAATGATATTGAGCAATGAGCATTTTCGAAGTAAAAAACTCACTGGAAAATAAAGAATTGAAAAAATGTTAACCAGGTGAGGAAATACTTACAGAGAATATGTTTGTTCAAAGAAGATGTTGATATGTCCACAGGAAGCTCCTTGAAGGCTTCTGAAAGTCTGAAAGGAAATGAAGGTTTTTATGAGAAGTTGGAGAATAAAAAGGGAAACTTTGTTTTTTGAAAAGGAAATTTTTTGAATGCAAAGGTGGTGAGGTTTCAGGACTGATCATCCTATTTATACGTAAACTACGATAATTAATTCGGGCCATTCGATCCAAAGGTCTAGATTAAATGAACCATACGGTGGAAAAAAGTTGACATGACAATTGTCAAAGTCCTCGAAACCCGAACGGACGCCAATTGCAAGCAATCACATGTCCAGTACTTGAGTAGTGGGCAGGCAGGATTTTACATGGCAGAAGCCTAAAAGCCCCTATTGTGCATGTAAAAAAGTGACGACATCAAGCACGAGTAGGAGCTTGGGGGCAAATGTTGTACTATGAAATTAGCACGAGTTCAATTACTCAACTCGGTTACAGCTGGCAGATGAATATGTGGAAAAATAGCCAAGTAGAATATTTGGCTAACAGTGATGTGAACAACTCAAGTTTGGGGGCTGATAGCACGATACACAGTTTATTATCAAGCCACCTCTCACGATAACAATTAAGTTCGAGACTTATAATAACCAGATCAAAAAACTTTGGGCGCTCTGAACTTACTAAAAGCTAGGGTTCAGATAGTCGTTGAACACAAGGTCGGGTGAGATATTCAGCTCATGGAAACTTAGACAGTACGCAAACTGAAGGATCCCAAATGATTTGGAGACTCTTTATACGCTCATTAATGCACAGGCTGTATCACATATTTTTCATTTATTATCCGAGATAGCATGAGTATATTCTATTATGCTATCAAATTATATCCCAATGTAAATGAGAATAATCTGTATTAAATAGATACCTTATTTATTCATGCAGTTACCCAACCTATCCATGAAATTCCCCTAAAAATACTAGGAATAATGGACAGGGGAAAGAGAGCCATTTTTGTATTATCGAAACTCTGCAAGAATAGAGAGAGAAAAGTAATAATATTGACTCGTAGACTAGGTGGATTTTAACCACTGAACTACGTAAAAGTTGTGTGTTCTTGAGAGAGTGTTTTCTATTTCATTACGATTTATAATCTAGCACTAATCTGCCTGTTTAATATCTTAATACATTGTTAGCGAAAAACTGCGTCAATAGATAAACTTTGGAATTTTCTAATATTCACTTAATATTATCATATAATATCGGACATAGTCTATATATAATAATTCAATTCAATTATTTATTTCATTTAAAATATTTGTCAACTACAATTACTTTAAGGGCACTATTCCCAACAACCTTCTCCCAAATCCACCCTCAACTCTTCTAGTGGGATATATCTGGTGGGAGGGGGTTGGTTGTTATTGTTCTTTCTTGGAGGCATGCTTTTTGGAAAGGATTCAATATGTTCTTGAGTTCAACTCTCAACGAGAGCACCAATAACAAAAAAATCATACTATAACGACAGTAACAAAATAGCATATCTTAAGAACCATAAACAAAAGAAAACACAAAATATTTTTATGTGGTTCGACCCTAAGAATTGGTAATCACCTATGTCCACGAGATACTTCTATTAGAATATTGCTCAAACTCAATATCAGATCAACTATAATCAATTGAGTTTCTCAAGTTTGAGCTCTGCTTACAATTTTACAAAGTTTTGGCACATAAAAAAGTGTAAAAATAAAATGCAATGTGAGGCCCTTATTTATTGGCTTAATGGCATTACAATCTAAGTAAATGACCCATAAAAGTATGCAAGGCATAAAAAAAATACATCATTAAATGGTATAAAAATACATATACAATTATTATATACGAAATAAGTTGCTCGAGTACTTCATTTTGATTGCACTAATCTACCAGATACATATATCGACCAAATTAACATGCTCGTTCGAGCCCTTAATTATTTATACCCAAGTTATTCTGCGATACATATCGACTCGACCATAACTTTATATTATTATTATTTTTTCTTAACACGTGTCATTAAATACCTACCACATCATCATGCTGAAAATTAGGGATAACAATTTTTCTTTTACTTTTTTCCTATTAATGAATTTTAATTTATTATCATTTTTAACAAAATAGCATAAAAATTCTTTGAAAAAATTGAAAATTTAACTCTATATAAATATATAATTTAATTATTAAAAGTTATGATATATTTAAAATATGTAATAAAAAGAATTAATTTATTAAAAAAAAGTATGTTATTTTAAAATATATATTATAATGGGTGAAAATAAGGCTTCTTTTGTAAATATTTATTATTTTTACTCCAATAATTTTTTTTATCACTATAGTTATTATTAAATATATAATTTATATGTTGGTGTAGTGTCCTCTAATTCATTTTCTTCTCATTGAGTTTTCCCTGTAGTGATATTAGAAATTCATTATCACTTATTCCAAGTACAACTCTAGTATATGTGTTGCATTATTGTAACAATATTACTCATAAATTAGCTAAGTTGGCACTTACAACTGAAAATGAGGTTACTTGGCATATCGTATTCTTACTTCTATAATTAATGAATTTTATCAATGAGTAGTCGTTTTTATAAAATAAAATGTTATTTGTTAATACATGTTTAATGGGTGAAAATAAGGCTTTTTGTAAATATTTATTATTTTTACTCCAATAATTTGTTTTATCATTATTGTTATTATTAAACATATAATTTAGATATTGTTGTATTGTCCTCTGATTCATTTTCTTCTCGGTGAGGTTTTCTCTTAAGTGATATTAGAAACTAAACTAGTTAAGTTTGCACTTATGATTGAAAATGAGGTTACTTGGCCTATCGTTATTTTGTCTTGTATTCTGACTTCTTCTGTAATTAATGAATTTTATGAATGAGTAGTGGTTTTTGTAAAATAAAATGTTATTTTTTATTATTATAATTTATAACATTTTTAATTATATAAGTATTCATATTATATACTCCTATTTAATTTATTACTTTAAAAATTTATATAGTAAATAATTTTTTTTTTCTGAATGTGAGCATGTAGCTTGGTTTTATAACATTTTTTTATAATTAAAGTAAATTAGTTTTATGACATTATAATCATAACTTTAAGAATAAATGTACCTTTCTGTCAAAAAAAAAAAGAAGAATAAATGTACCTTAATACAATTAAATAATATTTTATAAATAACGATAGGGTAAATATAAAATTAATGTTCAAATTAATGGGGTTACATTAGAAATATTGACCGAATAATAGTTTATTTATTTTGTATTTTAAATATTTCATATAGTACCAAATAAATTATGAATGATGATATGTAATCAAAATATGTGGTCGAATATTACAAAGACGAACTTAACAAAAATTTTAAAAGTAATAGGTTCTAGTTTAAATAAATGTGATTGGTTGAAAAAAATTGTTAGGTAATATCATTAACCATAAATTATTAAAAAAAAATTTCTCACACATAAATTATTAAATGTTATTTCAATGATTACTTTTTTCTACTTTTTAAAAAAAATAAATAAATACTCATTTGGTACCATGTGTTTTATCAAAATACATACTTGGTATTTTATGTTTTCAATAATCCTCATTTGATTACCTGTAATTTGAAATCGTACATATTTGGTACATTGAATTTAAATTTTATTAATAAAATTTTATCAATATGACCCGACTGTCATAAATTATATGAGTTTCAAATTCAAATTTAATTAGTTAATTACATTTCACTGAGAACAGTTTGATTGCATAGATAAAATTTTATTAGTTAAATTTGAGTTAGAATACTAAATATATATAATTTTAAATTGTAATGTACCATATAAATATTATTAAAGGGAGACTATTAGTTCATCTGTTTGGTAACATATTTGAGAGGATGGAGAAGAGACTTTGAGGGATGGGAAATCCCTCTGGGCCCAGATATCTCATCATTCCTTCACTGAAGGGATTAGATAAGACAAACAAAAAAAACCGGAAAAGTGGATAAATTACCCTCCAAAATGATATTCTCTCTCATCTATGTATAAATATATATATATATATATATTGTTACTTTTACCCGTACAAAATATCTAGAAAGCAAAAAGCATCTAACAAAATGGTGGATAGTGCTTTTTACTGTATTTTTTTATATAAATTTTTCATCAATTTTATTTTAAAATTTTATATTTTTCATGTGTGTTGTTGTATATGTTTGGGCTGATTATATTCTATAATATAAATTAGGATTTGAACTATATTGTACAATCAATTAATTTATACAAAATATAATGATTACGTTGGAAAGATTTACGCAAATGTAAATATTAATTGCATTGATTTAAATATGCATAGAAAGAAAGGTTTGTTTTCACATGAGTGTATATTACTATACAAAGAAAATCTAAGAATATTATAGATAATTATCCCCTCTTTTTATTGTATTTGAATGATATTTGTATATCTGGGGTTATTTTTCTTTCTTTTGCTAAATTAGAATTTCTTATGAGCATGTCATTTTATTATCCTTTGAATTTAAAAAAAAAATCATTTTAAAACATTAACTCGTAGCAAAATGGTTTATATTTTGAAGTTATTTTGCATTCTGGCGTAGTTTTGATAATTTTTTATAAAATTGTCTCCCACAATCTAGACAACTAGTCGAAAAATTTAGACAGTTAGTAGAAATTTTAGACAAAGACTATTTTAAAAAAAATTATCAAAACTAGGCTATATTACAAAATAACTTTAAAAAAAATGTCATTTTTTACTAATTACTCTATGTTCTGTTAATCATTTACATATTGATGTTTATAATTGAAATACAAATAAATTGATGGATGAAGAAGAAGAAAACTTGTAATTAGTATGGTATGAAATAAATCAAGATGAAAATTTAGACTTAGCTTCAAACAAGATGAAAATTGATGATGAGGAGAATCCAACTGTGATTTGAAATGACAAATGGGAAGAGGAAAATAAAGGGATTAAATAAACACATTATGAAAGTATAGATAGTCAAACTAAAGTTTTCATTTTATTGGTACATGAAAATATTATTTGGTTGATGCTAAGTATATGCTAAGAAGTGGTTTCATCACTCTTTATCGAGGAGTACGGTACCATCTAAATGAATATTTTGTTGTAGCTCCTCAAAATGCAAAAGAATTGATTAATCATCGTCATGCGGCACTGCTCAATGTTATAGAAAGAACATTTGGAGACCTTAAAAAATGGTTTCCAATAATATTTGGAGCAAGTGAGTCTCATTATCCTGAACGAACAATGACACAAATTGTGCTAGCATGTTGTATATTACATAATGTAATGATCCGATTTTTTTTTTGATTATTTTCATTGTTTTATTTTAATTGTTTGATTATTAGAAAATATTTGAATTATTGTTTGGTGTGAATTAAGATTTATTAATTTATTTGGAATAATTGAGTAAATGTTTGTTTAATTATTAATGTTCTATTTTTTTTAAGTGTGACAACATTATGTGATTAGAATATGTTGCATTTTTTTTATTTAGAGTGTGTGTGCCAAAATTGTGTGGATTTGTTTTATTTTTATTTAATTTAAGAAAATAAAAGGAAATGGGTTGTCATCTTTTGGGATAAGATGAAAAGACTTATCTATTAGATTGTGTTTGCATTAGGATAGGGTTTAGATGAGGTGTAAGGAGAGGAAAGAGTGGGATTTAGTTTATTTTGTGGGATATGATTATAGTTTTCACACTTGGGTTTTTCCTTAGGGTTAGGTCACTAGGGTATTATAAATAGAAGAAAATGGGAGCCTTGGAAAACCATTTGGTGGCTATTGAAGCTTTGAGAGAAAAAAGGAGAGGAGAGCACAAAATAGAGAAAGAAGGAGAAGAGAAAGGGTTTCGAGGATCTCTAGGTATGTGTTTTTATTTTTTATTTTGGTTTTTGGTTCTTGATCCTCTAAGATTAGATATATCTCTTTCTCAATTCTAAGAAGTTTGTGTCTCTTTTGCTTTGGTTGTATTTCGAAATCCCTAAGTGCCTGAGGATTAATTTGCTTTGTGTTCTTGAACACCATCAAGAGGTAATGGAAATTTTGTTGTTATTTTTATTTTCTTGATGGGTTGATTTTCATAGAAAAGCATGATATAATTGTGGTTTGATTTGTTTTGCATGAAGGGTATGTTTTGATTTGGTACTCTTGGTTCTTAAAATAATTGAATCCATTATTTGTTTTGGAAAAGAAAATGTGAGTTTTGATAAAAATATATGTTGATATTGATATTGTTAAGTATTGGTGGTTTTGAAATGGCAATAAGGTTATGTGATCTGTAGGGGGCATATAATGGTTTTATTTTGTTTCATCTCTTGTTTTTGTGCTATGATTTTCATAGGGTGTTCGGCCAAGGGGTATGACGGGTTCTAGTTGTTTATTTTATTTTTATTGATTTTCTCTTTATACTTGAATAAAGAAGCATGATGTGATTTTGTGGTAAACTTGGTTGTTAAGTCCTATATGTATTTCGACCTAAGCTATATTGCATGGTGTAATATTGTTCAAAATGTGTAAATGAGATTAAGGATTACTAGGTACTTGCATAAGATGTTAGAAGGCATGTTAGACCTATCCATGTATTGTTGGTATATTATTAAAGTTTTATTGGTCATTTTATAATTCTATGTTACTTGCTGAATTTTTTTGTTAATATATTTATTTAGCAAGCATGAGTAAACTAAGAGTAAGTTGTTGGGAAAACTTATACAATATCTTATTTATTTTCATGTAAATCTTATATTAAACAAATTAATATGAGACAACTTAGATCATGTTTCTATAATTGAATTCAAACAGAAATAATGATAAGAACACTTACATTATACGCAACAGAATGAATAAGTCATTCCTTCAATTTCTCTAACCATTGAATCTTTTCTATCGCAAAGTATCACCAAGAAATTGAATTGATCTTCAATTTTCTTCACAACCTTCCAAAGTATCCTTAGAATCACCTAGACTAGAGTGGAAAATTCTCAACACATGAGATAGATACAAAGAGAAGAATAAAAGAAGAGAATATTAAGGCTTAGAAAAGGACTTATGCTGTAGAGAGAATCCAAAACCTAGAGCATCAAGAATAGATCTTCTCAAAACAAGTGATTCAAAAATTTCTAATTTCAACTCTCACTTAGCATTCCTTTTATAGACTCAATTAGGTCATTTATTTAATTAAAAAATTAATAAAATAATAGATAATATCAGCCATTAGGTCGAAATTCTCATGGGCTTTAGGCCCGTGAAATTTCCCATTTAATTATAAGTGTGTTGGACTTAAAATCAAGGCTTGTATTATTTTCTATTGATTAATTAATTAAATAATTATTTAAATCTTTTATCAAATTAATTATATATAATTTGAACCTTGATTTAAACTTATTTATTAATTTAGACACCAATTTTTCTTAATTAATAAAGTTGCCCTAAAATCTCTTTTTTTTCTCTAAATTGTATAACTCTGTGAAACTATCCAAAATTGATCTGGTCAACTTTGATAATTCTAATTGATAATTAAATCAATTAATTGAGACTATCTAGATGATTTTATCCAAGGCAAAGTGGGGACCATGGGCCTATGAAATCAAGCTCCAATAAGTTTTTATAAATTTAACAAATAATTTACTAACTTATTAATTCCTCGTGACTCCACTAAAGACTCAGAATTGCACTCTTGAAGTCATAGAACGCTTTATAAAAAATATAGATACGTTATTAATTATCCACTGTTACAACCATAATTATCACTTAATCCACTATATACGGTCTACAATGAGATGGGACTAAAATATTGTTTTACCCCTCATTGTATTTTATCCTTAAAACACTTAGTTCATTGTAAATGATATTTCACTAAACTAATATTAATTACTGAAATGAGATTTCTATCATTTAGCACTTTGAACCAAACTAAAAGGAAACCATCGTTTTACTTCTTCATCAGAAGCTATAGATGTTCATATCTATGATTAACACTCCCACTCAATTATACTACCGAGTTCCCAAGATGTAAGTATGGGCTAGTTTGTAGGGTAAGCTGGTAACGAACAAGTCAAAAAACTCAAATAATATAATCACTTAGAATACTAACCACTCATAATTGAGATTGAATTGACATATGGTCAACTATATGATATGACTAGAATAGATAATAACGACATGTTTACTTATCCTATCTATTGTCAATATCGGTCTACTCTGATGTAACAAATACATCTGATCTTATCTACTTTGCTAATGTTCTGGAAAGAACATAACACTGCAATGAGTAAGTAGATCATATCATAGATTGGCAAGTCGATGTAAATCATGTGCATTGACTAATCTTAGGACTAACTTATTTTGAACATATAATCATCTTTATATTCCATTGAGATTACGTCACTATAAATATGATTAGCTATATGCTCGGGATTTAATAGAAGTTTATATTAAACAAATAATCATGAAAATAAAATATGTGAGCAAAGTGATTGACCAAGTCAAAAAAATGATTTCTATTATTTTATTGATAATTAAAATGAGATTACAAAGAAATTGAGTTTTAATTAGGGCATAAAACCCCAACATAAGTTTGATGCCATGATTTCATGATATATGCTAAAGATGAAAAGGATGAGTTTCACATATTTTATTCTTTCATTTCATTAAGTAAACCTATGATTTTATGTGAATTTATATGATTTTATGTGAATTTATGTGATAATGAAGGACATGCTGAATTTTATTTTTAAGTTTATGAGATTAGCAAGCATGTGTATCTAAGGTTGGTTTTTGTGCCATGATGATATTGTATTTATAACTATGAATTTTAAACAAATTTTGAATAGTTGCGAATGCCATGATTTTATGTGATTAGGTGTTCTAAAAAAAATTAAAAATAATTACATTTTTTATTTTTAGAAAAGTATTATTTCTTATTTTGTGTTTGGATTTGAAAGCATGTTAGAAATTGATTCATTATTTTGGTAATATTATTTCTAAAATAAATTATGAATATTAAACAAGTTTGTATATATGTTTGGATTAAAGTTTGGTATCATTTGCGTATAGTTGATTTAGGTCATTTGTGAGTTTTGGTTTTGATTTTTCGGGATTAAGTCTTGATGCATGAATTCAAATGATTTTAAGATGTCAAAATGGTTGCAAGCATGCTAGGAAAATTAATGGGTAATTAGTTAAATAAGTGTATGATATCATAAACTTTGGCATAATTTTCAAGAATGGTCACATGTATGCATGTTATGTGCAAGTGTATTTTTACGCATAACTATATGCTAATTGAGTAAGTCTAAGGTCCTTGCTTGAAGACCTTTAAGGTTGATATGTGTATCGACATTGTTTTTCATGATGTTATGTGTGATATGCAAGCATGATTTTGTTTATGAGTTATGCTAGAATCTAGAAAGTGGTGCAACTTGTTATGTGAAAGATGTCATGTGTGCATGGCTCATGCACACGTGGATATGTTTAGACGCGTTCATGTGTGTTTTACATGATATTAAGACAAGTGTTTTGACTATTATTATAGGCTCTTTGTGAAGTATTCCCGCTCTAATTTTGCTTGGACCTAAAGTAATGAAGTTAGCTAGATTTCTGTTTTGTTTCTTAATGGACTCTAGTTATGATGATATATATGGAATTGTTTGTGTTTGCTTAACCTAGTGTTCCAACATTATTAAAGGCAGACATGCCTAAGATTCTGGCCAAAAGGGTGTCAGGAAAATCTATGGCGGCCAAAAGAGTGCCAGGTGAATTATGGTTAAAAGGGTGCCATGGAATTGACCAAAAGAGAGTCACAAGTGATCATTGGGCAATAGGGGAGTCATGATCTTATGTTGTATGCTTATGATCTTACGTTGAATGTTTATGCTTATGTTGCAAATGATCTAATGGTTATGTTTATGATCTTAGGATGTACGATTATGTTTATGTATCATGTTTGTGATTATGACTTATGTTGATAGCGATTGCTATAAGAAAAGTATGTATGAAATATGTCGCTTATGCTTGTATGTCTTGTTGTACTTCCTTACTGAGCTTCTGTTATATTATTTTATAATATAATGTAATATTATATTATATTATAATATAATTTTTTAGATTAAATAAATGTGACAAAGTGTGTCACATATTGTAACATATAATAGAGAGTTACAATATTTAGATATATGAGATATATCCAAATAATGTAACATATTTGGTGTTACAAATTTGTAACTTCCAAATATTACCTTTTATTGTGTAAAATTGTTGTTACACAATATTGAGATGAATTTCATAAAGTCATATGTGATATGACTGTTAGAGATATAATTTTAACCCCAATAATGTGTTTTGGGAGTTACAAAATCATTTGGGAGGGTTTGGAACCGTTTGGAAAAATAGCACATTTTTAAGTGCTGAAATTGGTCGGTGGCCGCAGCCACTGAATGTTGGTGGCCGCGGCCTGTGGGACAGAGACCAGTGGCCGCGGCCACAGGCCAAAAACTGACCAATTTTCAGTTTTTTCAATATTTGTTGAACGGCTCAAAAAACTCAAATAACTCATAAATCTCTTTTTGAATTCCATATTAACCAATTAAACATTGGTAACAGTCATGGGGGTTGGTGGAATTTGAAATTCAAAGGGTGTCTCTAAACTCTATAAATAGGAGCATATAGCTCACTTGTAAGACACAACATTTATATCTATTAGAGCACTTGGCTAGAAACACCTTGAGGCTTGATAATTCCATAAAGCTTTTCCAATATCTGAGAGAGATCCCTTAGTGCTCGAGTTAGGGGGAAATAAGCTTTTGGACAAAGGTTTTTAACCTTGTTCAAGTTGGTGATCCCCAACCCTCTTCACTTAGGTTGTGTAAGTGAGAGTTTCTTGTATTTCTGTTCTCCTTTCTATTGTATTGTTTTCTTCTTATTCTCTTGTTCCTTTTACTTGTATTTCTTGTTCAAGAGTTGTAATCTTTTCTTTTCTTTTGTTTCAAACGCTTTACTTTATTTGTAACCTTTTTCTTAGAGTTGTATTTTACTATTCTCTTCTTCTTCATCATCTTCTTCATTACCTTTGTTTTATTTGTATTTTCAGTTATATAGTTGTGACACTTTATTTAATCAATCCTTGTCTATTGTAATATTTTGCATAGAGTTGTAACATTTTCTTACCATTTCCATTGAGGCAATTTATATTTTCCCAACATTCAAAAGCTTATCCCTTTTTGTTTCAATGGAAGGGGAGACAATCAAAATCATGAACCAAGACCTAGTGAGATTGGATAGGTTTGATAGATCCAATTTTACTAGGTGGCAAGACAAGGTGAGGTTTCTTTTAACCACTCTCAAAGTCGCCTACATCCTTGAGTCATCCTTGGCACCTCTAGCCAAGCCATCCGACAAAGACACTCCCGAGGAGGTGGAGAAGAGAAGGAAGAGGGAGGAGGACAACCTTCTTTGAAGGGGTCATATCCTCAACGCCCTATCCGATAGGCTCTATGACCTCTACACCGAGACCAAATCAGCCAAGGAGATATGGGATGCACTTGAGAAAAAGTTTAAGGCGGAAGAGGAAGGTACCAAAAAGTTTTTGATATATCAATACTTCGATTTCAAATTTTTTGGTGATAAACCTATTCTTCCTCAAATTCATGAACTGCAAATAATTGTTAACAAATTGAAAGTGCTAAAGATTGAGCTTCCCGAGACCTTTCAAGTTGGTGCTATAGTGGCTAAATTACCACCAACTTGGAAGAGCTATAGGAAAAGAATCCTTCATAAAAATGAGGATTATTCTTTGGAGGAAATCCAAAAACATATTCAAATCGAAGAGGAATCGATATGTAGAGATAAACTTGTGGAGGGGTCTAATGGAGAGACTTCCAAAGAAAATGCGGTGTCACAACCAAAACATCCAAAAAACAAAGGGAAAAAGGGTAATGAGAAACCTTTGGGTCCAAAAATCAACCCAAACAAGTTTAAGGGCGAGAAAGGTCCTTGCTTTGTGTGTGGGAAAAAGGGTCACTATGCTAGAGAGTGTAGGCATAGAAAAGACCAACAAGGACCTAAGGTGAATGCAACTCAAGAGGAAAACATAGTTGCTACCCTTAGTGAGGTGAATGCGGTCCAAGGCAAGGTGAAAGGGTGGTGGTATGATACATGTGCCACCGTCCATGTCACCTATGACAAATCATTGTTCAAAACCTTTGAAGAGTCAAAGGGCAACCATGAGATACAAATGGGAAATGAGAGCAAATCCAAGGTACTTGGCAAAGGTACCATTGAAGTCTTTTTCACTTCTGGGAAGAAAGTTACATTAGTGAATGTACTTTATGTTCTCGAAATGAGTAGAAACTTGATAAGTGGTGATTTGCTTGGCAAGCCCGGCATTAAAGCCGTTTTTTAGTCCGGTAAACTTATACTTACCAAATCAAATGTATTTTTGGGAAATGGGTACTCTTGTGAGGGTATGGTTAAATTGTGCACCAATGATGTAACTTTCAATGTTATCAATAAAAATGCTAATTCCGCCTATATTGTTGAGTATGATTCTTTATTTTTGTGGCATCTTAGACTATCACATATAGGTTTTTCAACCATGAAAAGAGTAGTAAAATGTGGTATGACTGCATGCAATATTAAAAACTACGGTAAATGTGAAACATGTGTTAAGGCTAAAATAATTAAGAAACCATTTCCTAGTGTAGAAAGATCATCTAATTTACTAGATTTAATCCATAGTGATCTTTGTAAATTAAATGGTGTTTTAACTAGAGGTGGTAAAAGGTATTTTCTTAATTTTATAGATGGTTTTAGTAGATATACCTATGTGTTTCTTTTAAAGCATAAAGATGAAACTTTTGATGCTTTTAAATTGTATAAATTAGAAGTTGAAAATCAACTAAATAAAAAGATTAAGGTGCTAAGAAGTGATAGAGGAGGAGAGTACTTCTCTAATGAATTCAATACATTTTGTGAAGAAAATGGTATAATTCATGAGTGCACTGCACCTTATACACCACAACACAATGGTGTTGCCGAAAGGAAAAATAGGACTTATCTAGAGATGATAAATTCTATGTTTGTGTTTTCTAAGTTGAACTTCAACTTATGGGGTGAAGCGCTTTTAACCGCTTGTCACATTCTTAATCGAATACCGATGAAGAAAAAATGAGATATCTCCATATGAGTTATGGAAAGGAAGAAAACCCAACATAGGGTACTTCAAAGTGTGGGGGTGTCTTGCATATTGCAAGAAAAACGAACCTAATAGAACAAAGTTAGGTTCAAGAGCCATAAAGTGTGCTTTTGTTGGTTATGCCAACAATAGCAAAGCTTATAGGCTAGTAGACTTAGAGTCTAATATTATGATTTAATCTAGAGAATTTGAATTCTTTGAGAATATGTTATGTGACAACAATTCTCAAGCTTCTACATCTCTAAAGGAGAATTTGTTATATGAGAACAATTCTCAAGCTTCTACATCCAAAGTTGATTCTCAAGAGGAGAATTCTCAAAAGGATATAAAACAAACATTTGAACCTAGAAGAAGTCAAAGGCTTAAAAATCATAAAAGTCTAGTAGTGGATGAGATAGATTCTCAACGAATTTCATTCTACATGGTAGAAGGAAATAGAGAGGAAGTCATTAGGAAAATTCCTATTGTACTTCTCATTGAGGATGATCCTAAGACTTATAGAGAAGCTATGCAATCGAGAGATAGTGCATTTTGGAAATAAGCCATCAATGATGAAATGGATTCCATTCTTTCCAAAAGCACTTGGGAATTGGTAGACCTCCCACCGGGGTCTAAGCCAATTGGGTGTAAGTGGGTATTTAGGAGAAAATACCACACTGACGGCACTATCCAAACCTTAAAAGCTAGATTAGTAGCTAAAGGGTTTAGGCAAAAAGAGGGTATCGATTATTTCGATACCTATGCGCCTGTTGCAAGAACAACTTCTATAAGAATTTTGTTCGCTTTAGCTTCCATACACAACTTGTATGTTCATCAAATGGATGTCAAAACGACATTCCTTAATGGTGACCTCAATGAGGAGGTCTATATGGAACAACCCGAAGGGTTTGTCCTACCAAAATATGAACATAAAGTTTGTAGACTTGTAAAATCCTTATATGGATTGAAACAAACTCCTAAGCAATGGCATAAGAAATTTGATCAAGCCATCATGTCTAATGGGTTTAGACATAACAATGGAGACAAGTGTTTGTATTCTAAAACTTGTAAGGGATATGTGATCATTGTTTGCTTATATGTGGATGACATGCTTATTCTAAGTAATAGCATGAAAGGGATAGAAGAAACGAAGAGGTTTCTATCATCAACCTTCAAGATGAAAGATCTTGGAGAAGTTGATACCATACTCGGTATCAAAGTAAAGAAACATAGTGGGGGTTTTGCGTTAGGGAAAGCCCACTATGTTGAGAAAGTATTGAACAAATTTAACCATCTCAAGGTTAAAGATGCCAATACTCCATTCGATCATAGTGTAAAACTAGAGAAGAATGAAGGAAGAGCGGTGGCTCAATTGGAGTATGCTAGTGCTATAGGGAGTCTAATGTATGCTGCCTAGTGTACTAGACCTGATATAGCATTTGCGGTAAGTAAACTTAGTAGGTTTACAAGTAATCCAAGTGTGGATCACTGGAAGGCAATTGGAAGAGTCCTAGGTTATCTCAAGAAAACCAAAGGACTAAGCCTTCACTACTCCAAATTTCCTTCGATATTAGAAGGATATACAGATGCAAGTTGGATTTCCAATCTTGGGGACAACTTGTTCACAACTGGTTGGGTATTTACACTTGGTGGAAGTGCAATTTCTTGGGGTTCCAAGAAACAAACCTGTATATCTCATTCCACTATGGAAGCAGAGTTCATAGCTCTAGCTGCTACCTGCAAAGAGGTCGAATGGTTAAGGGATCTGTTGATAGAGATTCCCCTAATCAAAGATAATGTATCTACTATATCGATACATTGTGATAGCCAAGCGACATTGGCTAGAGCATACAACGGAGTGTATAATGGAAAGTCTAGACATATTAGTCTAAGACATGGATATATAAGAGAATTGATTCAAAGAGGAGTCATCTCAATATCATATGTGAGAACAAGTGAAAATCTAGCGGATCCTTTCACTAAGCCACTAACGAGGGATTTAGTGGCTGCATCATCTCAAGGGATGGGACTTAAACTCCCTAAAGAGATTCACGATTGATGGTAACCTATCTTAACACTAGTTATTCAACTAGTGTTAGGTTCAATAGGTAACAACAAGTCAATCAAGTGAATATTAGTTGTACTCAAAACAAATCCCATCTGAGATATTGAGTACTTGTGTGTTACCAAGTGGAGGGTTAAAACCGAAAGGTTTTTTAATAGAATTCAGTCTTGTAAAGACAAGTATTTTTGGTAATGAAATACTGTAAGAATTCTACCTATATGGACCTAGGGGTGGTGCCGCCTCTCATGAGAATTGGGAGTATTCTCAAGAACGTCCGTGAATGGAAAGTGCACATGGCCATTAACGGTGCAAAGCGAGACATAGAGGTCTCAAGTGAACATCGCAAAGGTGTGTGTGTTATCACCGATTTGTCATCATGAAAAGATGGTTCAATGCCTAGTGCAACTTAATTTTCGACAAATTTTGTGATAATTACACTATAGTAAAGTTCAAGTTGAAAAACACTTTGCTTTATGCACTAATGCAATGACTCCTATAAGAGAGAGTTCTTATTTAATCAAGTGGAGGATATGTTATATTTCAAAATATAATGATTGATTAAATAAGTGTTACAATAGATAAACTATTTAATCTAGTGGGGGAATGTTATATTATTTTAGAATATAATGTAATATTATATTATATTATAATATAATGTTTTAGATTAAATAAATGTGACAAAATGTGTCACATATTGTAACATATAATAGAGAGTTACAATATTTAGATATATGAGATATATCCAAATAATGTAACATATTTGGTGTTACAAATTTGTAACTTCCAAATATTACCCTTTATTGTGTAAAATTGTTGTTACACAATATTGAGATAAATTTCATAAAGCCATATGTGATATACCTGTTAGAGATATGATTTTAACCCCAATAATGTGTTTTGGGAGTTACAAAATCATTTGGAAGGGTTTGGAACCGTTTGGAAAAACAGCACATTTTTAAGTGTTGAAATTGGTCGGTGGCCGCGGCCTGTGGGACAGAGACCAGTGGCCGCGGCCACTAATGTCTCTGGCCGCGGCCACAGGCCAAAAACTGACAATTTTTCAGTTTTTTCAATCTTTGTTGAACGGCTCAAAAAACCCAAATAACTCCCAAATCTCTTTTTTAATTCCATATTAATCCAATTAAACATTGGTAACAGCCATGGGGGTTGGTGGAATTTGAAATTCAAAGGGTGTCTCTAAAATCTATAAATAGGAGCCTATAGCTCACTTGTAAGACACAACATTTCTATCCATTAGAGCACTTGGCTAGAAACACCTTGAGGCTTGATAATTCTAGAAAGCTTTTCCAATATCTGAGAGAGATCCCTTAATGCTTGAGTTAGGGGGAAATAAGCTTTTGGACAAAGGTTTTAAACCTTGTTCAAGTTGGTGATCCCCAACTCTCTTCACTTAGGTTGTGTAAGTGAGAGTTTCTTGTATTTTTGTTCTCCTTTCTATTGTATTGTTTTCTTCTTATTCTCTTGTTCCTTTTACTTGTATTTCTTGTTCAAGAGTTGTAATCTTTTCTTTTCTTTTGTTTCAAACGCTTTACTTTATTTGTAACATTTTGCTTAGAGTTGTATTTTACTATTCTCTTCTTCTTCATCATCTTCTTCAATACATTTGTTTTATTTGTATTTTCAGTTATAGAGTTGTAACACTTTATTTAATCAATCATTGTCTATTGTAATATTTTGCATAGAGTTGTAACATTTTCTTACCATTTCCATTGAGGCAATTTATATTTTCCCAACAGCTTCTAGCTCACCCCCCTTACTTTTCCTTCTTGCAGGTAGAAAATAGATAGAATTGTTTTGGCATGCATGGTGAGCTGAGTCAGTTTTTCATAAGTATGTAGGTATACCGCGGAGGGCCAATGAACGAAGAAACTATCTGAAATGTCATAATGTCTTAGAGTCTTTCTTATGTTAATCTATCAATGGGATGTATTTGTTTATTTTTAAAACTGCATCAAATTCTCATTTGTTTTGAATATTGGATCCAAACTCTACATCTATCTTAAATAAAGACTCGTAGTATTTTCAGTCAGATTATGTAATCTGCGAAGCTATTTATTAAAATTAGTATTTCAATAAAAATAGATAATTAGGGGCGGTATACATAACTATTTGATGGGAGTAGAACCTGATGAAAATATAATTAAAGAGAGGTTGACGAAGAGTTATTAACACAAAATGTTGCTATTGAAGAAGCTTTTCGAGGACATAACGATGATGAGGATGCTAGACTAGGGGCTAATATAAGAAATGACATAGCACAAAAGATGTGGAAAAACTATGTTAACAATGAGTTGTAGTTCAATACCATGATACTTGCGCCTAGACTTGGTAGATATTACTATTGTGTTTGAACTATTTTATATGTATTTATATTTATATTTATATATATATATATATTTCTTCGTAATAGTTAAATATATTTTGGTGATGTTAGTACAATTTACACTAAAACTTTCTATTAAGTACATTTATGAGTTCTTTTTTCTATATTAAGTATATGTATGAGATCTATTCTCTATTAAATTCATCTTTCATAACAATGAGTTGTAGTCATGATTGTTTTTTTTTTCCTTCATATTGTTTAACCTTTTTGTTGTGCAAATGACTAAAAAAACTAAAAATGTTGTTGAGGGTGATCAACCCAAAATAGATATTGTGAAGTGGACAGAACAAATGGATGTAGTTCTACTTGATACATTATTACAACAGTAGGCTAATGGAAATAAAATTGATGGAACTTTCACAACAACGGCTTGTAATAAAGTTCTGAAACCGCATCAAAACTTTAAAGATTAACTTCAATGTTTGTTGTGATCTATTCAAAAAAATTAGTGGATTTTCATGGAGCCCAGTTACAAAAATGTTTGAAGTTGAGCCTGAAGTGTGGAATGCTCTTATTGAGGTTAGTAATTTAATTATTCAGATTAAAGGGTACTGTAATCACCAAAACTTAATTCTAACAATATTATATTGTTTCTTTGTGTAAGCAAAGCCTAGTGCTAAAAAATGGAGAGTGGTTGGTTTTCAAAACTATGATAAATTGTTGGAGTTATTCGCAAAAGATAGAGCAACAGGAGAAGGTGCCATAAGTGCAAAGGAAAAGGTCAAACAATGGGAAAAAGAAAGTAGTTGCAGTCTATTTGTGGACATTGAACGTTTGGATGAGGTAAGTTCTGACAATTTTAATCCACAGCCTCCAAAATATAACTCCTTAGGTGGTAGCTCATCCAAAGGAGTTAAAAGAAAAATGTCTATGATAGAGTCACTAGACAAACATGTTGAGATGATTCGATCAGGTATGAATCATGTAGCTAATGCAATAAGAGAAGGAAATGTTATTTCTGAAAAAAGTGTTGTAGATTTTGAAAAAGCACAACCAAGAATATACGAGGAGGAAGAAATTTATGCAGAATAGGCGTTCCTGATAATCTACAACTTGAAGCTTTTTTATTTCTAGTCAAATCTGCAGCAAAAACAAGAGCCTTCTTTGCAGTTCCAAGTACACGGTGGTATGAATTTCTTTTGAAGATGAATGATCATTCACATTAATATGGATGAGATTAAATAGTCATATGAAGTGATATAAATTGCTTTTGATGTATATATATACATATACATACACAACCGAACTATGTGAGAAGAAGGAAAAAGATGATTGTTCTTTATGATATCTTTTGATTATACTAGTTAACTGGTTATATAATTTTGAAAGATTGATGACATACTCATCAAAGAATGGTATATGATCTCTTTTGACTCACTGGTTGTATAATTTTGAAAGACTGATGACATACTCATCAAAGAGTGATATATGGTCTCTTTTGATGCATGATGACTTTTCCAATTATATATTATGTTATATGACTAATTACATATGTGATTGAGAGATAATGTAAAGTTTAAAAAAGATGGTGGAATTGATATGGACACTCCTTTTTATTGTATTTTTTTGGTGGATGGTTTCTGATAGTGGGAAATTGGAAGGAAAAAAATAGATGTATATTTAAATGATAGCTATGGTTGCCTAGTAGTATGTTAATGGTAAAAGATAATTTATTAAAATAATAATCTTTTGAATATTTTGTTCAAGGTTTGACTTATGATATATGTAAAATTTAAATTAGTGTTCTTCTAAAAAAAAATTAAAATAATGTTTTTGATAATTAATGTAAATATATTTATTTAATGATTTTGTTTATTAAATTATGAAGTATTTTGTGTCATTCTTAACAAACAAAAAAACTTATAAGATTTATTAAAGTGTTGTATATTTTTTATATAGCTTTCAACAAATGTTTTTATAATTAAAATACAAAATTAGAAAAAAAATATAATTAATAATATTATAAGGGCAAGAAAATAATTTTATAAGTAAATTACTCTCTATCTTTTCAATTCTTCTTCTAATACCAAATAAAATGATTGAAAGTTGTCATCTCTCATTTCTAACTTACCAAACAACATAAATGAGTGTCACTCTCCCTATAAAGGTGTAACGCCCTAGTTACTCCAAGACCGTTACTGTGGACTTTAAACAGTGCTTAACTCGCTAAACGAGTCATTTGGTTATAAACGTGCATCTAGGTGTTATTAATAGGCTAAGGTGAAAAATCTCGATCAAAAGGAATTGATATATTTTATTTAAAACATAAAATTGTACACGGGCCCATAAAAGCGTTTACAAGTTATTTACAATCCAAAATGGTCATTATAGTGTAAAAAATACAACCCACCGACCTAAACGGCAAAATATAGGGTTAACCCCCTAGTTCCTCTGAGAAACACCTTCCCCGTGGTGGTCAAGTGGCCGCATATGTACACATCACCACCTAAGATCTCCACTCAAGGCTGGGTGAGTTTTCATTTCCCTTTACCTGCACCACATAGCACCCGTGAGCCAAAGCTCAGCAAGAAAACTTATTACTGCATATATACAATATCAATTGATGATTATGATAATCATACTAGGGCTTGTAGCCCTAAATAGATAATATTAAGATTTTGGTAATCATGCTGGGGCGTGTAGCCCTAAGTGACTATTAAATCATACTCTGAATAGATGACTAATAAGTCTATCTCTGTGTGGATGACTGATAAGTCTATCCCTGGGGTCCCACGCCCTCCTAGCCATGTGACGTTTCAGTCACTTGAGCTTATAACCCTAGCTCTATGTAACTAGCCTTTAGACTAGACAAGCGCTTTTAGTTTTCATCGAACTTAAGGTCGGTCAAGCATTTCATACTTATGATGATAATGCCTATGTCGATTAGATCTAATATTTTTGGCTTGCGTTAAACATGCTAATATCGTTCTTGACTCATAAGTCAATACCATACGACCAGTGCTCAGTACTACTGCCGAACTTGACTAATGAATCACAGCTTCACAGTCAATACTGACACCATTGTCGATTCTGACTAATAAGTCAATACCACTCACAAGTAAGCAAGATTTCTAAGTATTTAAAATGCAATCAATGTCCACATATAGAGCACTCAATATGCCTCATCAATTACCATGCATGTCACATATTGGGTGCAGTTTTCTTACCTCTGGTTCGAGCATGAAATAATTTAAGAATGACCCTTTAACGATCAATCATTTGGTCTCTTAGCGGTCACCTAGTCATAACCAAATATGAAATCCTATTAATAAAATAAATGATAAAATGTTCATGATCTAAAACCCCGCTCCCGGGACCACTCTCGAGCTCTCAGAACTTCCAATCCACCCAAACGGGGTGGTGGAACCATCCCCCGAGCCCCTAAAGTCCTCCCAAACCCTAAAATTGGGTCTTGTTGAAAGTGACATAGCGTTGGGGCGCTCCTGGGTAGCGCTGGGGCGTTGCCCCAAGTCAAAGAGCACCCTTGCTCTCCCCTGCCTAGCGCTGGGGAGCCAGTTGACAGACCAGAAAAATTCTGGTTTTCTCCCCTGCGTTTTCCCCTGAATACCAAGCTTCAAAACCAACCTAAACACCATCCAAACTTATATTTTAACCCCAAAACTTCATCTATACCTCAACCTCATCAAAACCCAAGCAAACTTTCCCAAAAACCTCATTGAATTCCCAACTATTCAATCCAAGATTTCAACTAAAACCAGCTAAAAAACAAGGCAAGAAACTAGAAAACTTGAATTGAAATTCTTACCTCAAACTCAAGATTGAATCCCCCTCATTGGATGAACATAATCCTAAACCCCCAAGCTTTGATTCCCTAGCTTAAATCCTCAATTGGAGCTTAAAAATTTCAAAGGAAAAAGAAGAAAAGGATGATCGAGAGGAAGAGGAAGATGAGCTCTGATTTTGGTTAAGTTTAATTCTTTCACAGCCTTCTAGTTCACATATAACCTAAGGTCTAATGACCAAAATGTCCCTAGGTTAAATAATTTCCTTTCAAGGCTAGCAAGGGCAAATTGTCATTTCCCATCTATCTCGCTAATTATAATTAACATCCTCCAATTCCCGTTATTCCCAATATTCTCAAATAGTACTAAATCATATCCTATTACCCTATAATTCCCAGTAATGTATTAATCATCAAATTATCCTGAGACTCACCCCGAGCCCGGAAATAACCCCCTTATGACCAAGCCGCTAACTTGCATTCAAAGATCGTCTCATGTCGAATAGCTCGAACAAATCCACATTATAATGTGGCCTCATCATAAATCACCAACATGCATGAAAATATACAAATATGCCCTCAACGGGCCAAATTACCAAAATGCCTTTATAATGAAAAGTGGACCCACATACATGCATTTATCATCATATAATAATATAATTCACATAAACATACATATAATCATTTAATTGCATAATAAATCAATTATGGCCCTCCTGGCCCCCTAATCCAGGCTTTAAACCACATTAGAGAATTTGGGCCATTAAAACTATTCCCTCCTTACAAAAATTTCGTCTTCGAAATTTACCCGAACAGCTCGGGATACTGATCCTGCATATCTAACTCCAGCTCCCAGGTCACTTCCTCGACCCTGCTGTTCCTCCATAATACCTTAACCAAATGTATCATTTCATTCCTGAGGACCTTGTCCATTCTGTCTAGTAACTGGACTGGTTGTTCCTCATAGGAGAGATCTACCTCAAGCTTCAAATCTTTGTAACTTAAGACATGAGTCACATCAGATACATACCTCTGAAGAGCTGAAACATGAAATACGTTATGCATGACTGACAATGCTGGTGGTAAGGTCAACCTGTAAGCCACCTGATCAATCCTCTCCAGGATCTCAAATGGACCTACAAATCTAGGGCTCAGCTTGCCCTTTTTTCCAAATCTTCACACCCTTTTCCATGGCGAGACTTTAAGGAAGACATAGTCTCCCACTTGGAACTCCACGTTCATGCGTTTGGGATCCGCATAACTTTTCAGCCTGCTTTGAGAAGTGAGCATCTGAGATCTAATCTTCTCAATGACCTCATTGGTCCTTTGAACTGCTTCAGGACCCAAGTATCTTCTTTCTCATGTCTCGTCCTAATGAATGGGGAGATCTACATTTCATACCATACATAATTTCATAAGGTGCCACCCCAATGGTCGACTGATAGTTGTTGTTGTAGGAAAAATCTATCAAAGGTAGATACTTACTCCAGGACCCACCAAAGTCCAGCACACATGCTCGCAGCATGTCCTCTAATATCTGGAAAGTCCTCTCAGATTGTCCATCTGTCTGAGGATGATAAGCAGTACTGAACTTTGACTGTGTTCCCATGGCCTTCTGTAGACTTCCCCAGAACTTGGAAGTGAAAGTGGGGTCTTGATCTGACATGATTGACCTTGGTGCTCCATGGAGGCGCACGATCTCTCTCACATAGAGATCTGCATACTGGTCAACTGTATATGTAGTCCTCACTGGTAAGAAATGAATTGACTTGGTATAACAATCCACAATAACGCATACTGAATCATGTTGACCAACAGTCCTGGGTAACCCAACCACAAAATCCATCGTGATGTCCTCTCATTTCCACTCTGGAATGTCTAGAGGTTGCAATAACCCTGCTACCCTCTAATGCTCAGCCTTGAACTGTTGGCATGTCAAGCACTTAGCCACATATTCCACTACATCCATCTTCATCCCAGGCCACCAATACAACGATCTCACATCCCGATACATCTTTGTGGTGTCTGGATGCAAAGAGTAAGGTGTAGTATGAGATTCATGAAGAATCTCCCGTCTCATAGCAGTGTCTAACGAAACACATATCCGACCCTTGTATTTCAACAAGCCCATCTCAAACACTGTGTAAAATCTGAATACTCCAGCCAAAACATCCTCTCTAATCTTTATTAGCAGTGGATCACCCAACTGACCCTCCTTGATTCTTTCCAACAGTGTAGAATGTAGCGTAATGTTGGTCAACTAGCCTACCAGCAACTCTATACCAGCTCTTGTCATATCCTCTGCTAACTCTCTAGCTATCAGCCTCACACTATAAATTTTTCCCGGACCCTTCTGACTTAAATCATCAGCTACCACGTTGGCATTTCCTGGATGATACAGAATCTCACATTCAAAATCTTTCACTAACTCCAGCCAACGCCTTTGTCTCATGTTCAGGTATTTTTGTGTGAAGAAGTATTTCAAGCTCTTGTGTTCAGTATAGATCTCACACTTCTCCCCATAAAGGTAATGCCTACATATCTTTAATGCAAAGACCACAGCCGCCAACTCTAAATCATGAGTAGGGTATCTCTGTTCATACTCCTTCAGTTGACGTGAGGCATAAACAATCACCTTTCCTGACTGCATCAGAACACAACCCAAACCCTGATGTGAGGCATCACAATATATCACAAACTTCTCCTGATATGTTGGAAGGCTCAGAACTGGGGCTGTAATCAACCTCTGCTTTAGTTCCTGGAAGCTGTTCTCACACCTGTCTGACCACACAAACTTCTAATTCTTGCGTCTCAGCTCAGTCAATGAAGTAGTGATCTTAGAGAACCCTTCCACGAAATGTTTATAATAACCTGCCAACCCAAGGAAACTTCTAACCTCTAAAGCATTCTTTGGCCTTGGCCAATCTCTAACCGCCTCAATCTTGGATGGATCTACTGTAATCCCCTCTTTACCGAAAATGTACCTAAGGAAAGTTACCTAAGATAACCAGAACCCACATTTCTTGAACTTTGCAAATAGTCTGTGTTCCTTCGGTCTCTGTAGAACCAATCTCAAATGCTGTTCATGTTCTGACTTTGACTGAGAATAAACCAGAATATCACTGATGAAGACGATCACAAACTGGTCCAGATAATCCTTGAACACTATGTTCATCAAATCAATAAAAGCAGCTGAGGCATTAGTCAATCCAAAAGACATGACTAAAAACTCATAATGCCCATATCTAGTGCGAAAAGAAGTCTTCGGTATGTCTTCCTCCTTGACCCTCAGCTGATGATAACCAGAACGAAGGTCTGTCTTTGAGAATACCCTTTTACCTTACAATTGATCAAACAGATCATCTATCCTTGGTAGAGGATACTTGTTCTTAATTGTTAACTTATTCAGTTCTCTGTAATCAATACACATTCTCAAAGAACCATCCTTCTTCTTCGCAAAAAGAATTGGTGCACCCTAAGATGAGAAACTAGGTCTGATAAAACCTAAGTCTAACAACTCCTGCAACTATACTTTCAATTCTTTTAACTCTGCTGGGGCCATTCTGTAAGGTGCTCTAGACACTGGCTTTGTCCCTGGTGCCAGTTCTATCACAAATTCAATCTCTCTGTGTGGTGGTAACCTTGGTAAATCTTTCGGAAACACATCCAAAAACTCACACACTAATCTGGTCTCCTCTGGTCCCACTGGCATGGCCTGAGTGGTATCCATCACACTGGCTAAGAATCCTATGCAACCTCATTGCAATAGATCTCTAGCCGTCAAAACAGATATCATAGGTATACGGGGTCCATGCACAGTGCTAACAAATACAAAAGGACCCTCACCTTCAGGCTCAAAGGCTACCATCTTCCTTCTACAATCTATTGTTGCCCCATACTTCACTAACCAATACATACCCGGAATCATGTCAAAGTCAGTCATAACTATCTCTATCAAATCAACTGACAACTCTCTGCCCTCCATTGTCACTAGCAAAGATCTGACCCATCTCCTGGGTACTACTAACTCCCCAGTGGGTAATAAGGTCCCGAACCCCACAACATAATAATCACATGGTCTACATAGTCTATCAATAATTCTACTAGCAACAAAAGAATGTGTAGCACCATAATCAATCAAAACAGTATAAGGGGTTTCGGCACTAAGAAGCTGACCTGTAACTACTGAGGGTGAAGCCTCAGCTTCTGCTTGAGTCAATGCAAACACTTGAACTGGGGTCGAGCTGTCCGCCTTCTTGGGTTCTTCCTTTCTTGCTTTTGGGCAATCTTTCTTGAAATGACCCACTGCTCCGCATAAGAAGCAAGTCTTTGCCCTACACTCCCCCAAATAGCACCTCTTGCACCTAGGGCACTCAGGATAAGTCTTCCAGGCCTCATTGCCACCATGGCGGCCAATTGAAATACCACGTGGTCGCCTATCAAGACCTAGAGCTTGGAAGGTATCAGGAACCTTCCACTTCTGATCACTGGGGCCTCCGCCCTTACCTGAACCAACAAATGGAGGACCTATCTTCCTCAACTCTCTTCTGGCTGCATTGTCTCGCCAAATCTTGTTCTCTACGCTCTCATCTGTGAGCGCCTTCTCCACCACCTATGCATAAGTAGTAACTCCAGCCACAGTGGTGATACGAACATCCTGGGCTAGTCTAGGCTATAGCCCTTGGAGAAACCTCTCCCTTGTAGTCCCATCAGTGGGCACCAGCTCCATGGAAAACTTTGCCAATCTATCAAACTTCAGAGCATATTCAGTCACTGAAAGACTCCCCTGAAGTAATCTGATGAACTCTTCAGCTTTAGCAGCCTTGATGGCATCATTATAATACTTTTCATTGAATAGAGTCTGAAACTCTTCCCAACTCAGGGCATTGATATTTCTGGTCTGGGATATCACTTCCCACCAAATTCGGGCATCCTCCTGAAACATGTATGTGGTACAGGCCACCCTCTCATTACCAGACACCCTCATAAAGTAAAGGATGGTGGTAATCATGCTCATCCATTGCTCTGCTTTTGATGGATATGCACTGCCCTCAAATACTGGAGGTTGCTGTTTCCTGAACCTTTCATAAAGAGGTTCTCATTTGCTTCCAACCTCTTGCAACTGCTCAAATGTTAGCACCACTACAGATGGTGCCTCTGGCAAAATGTTCCCTGTAGGAACATGTTGTTGTCTCAGCAGGCAGATTTCTTCTTCCTGCCTCAATACTCTGGCCTGTAAGTCAACAAACAACTGTTGCCAGTTTTCAGGAACTGACCGTGGAATCTGATTCTGGTCATTCTTTTGACCCTGTCTATTATTCTGGCCCTGATCTATATGGCCAACTGATGAATCTGTCTATCTTGGAATCATAACTACAGCTTATACTGTGCTGAAACAATCAATGCAGCCAGTTAGGTAGTGATAACTAAACCTCTTGCTGCCTCACAGTCCAAGATCAAACAGATAATCACCCATATTTCACAATCATACAGATAAGCATATGAATTCATAACCATAGCATTTAACATTTAACACTTATCAGATAATAATTCACAATGAACAATACTAATAAGTATGTTCTAGCAATATCAGTACTAATAAGCATGTTCTTGCTTATGATGCAATAGTCAAGGCCCAGCCTTATTAACATATCACATGTAGACAGGTAAAACATTTATTTATATTTAAGTAGTTAAACACATAACCACATAAATAATTACCAAACGATGAGTCGAGCTTGTCTTCAGTGGCGAGTGTACATGCCCAGCTAGTCTACAGGAACCCTAAACCTTGGCATGCTCTGATACCAAGTTGTAACGCCCTGGTTACTCCAAGACCGTTACTGTGGACTTTAAACAGTGCTTAACTTGCTAAACGAGTCATTTGGTTATAAACGTGCATCTGGGTGTCATTAGTAAGCTAAGGTGAAAAATCTCAATCAAAATGAATGGATATATTTTATTTAAAACATAAAACTGTACATGGGCCCATAAAAACATTTACAAGTTATTTACAATACAAAATTGTCATTACAGTGTAAAAATTACAACTCGCTGACCTAAGCAGAAAAATATAGGGGCTGCATATGTACACATCACCACCTAAGCTCTCCACTCAAGGCTGGGTGAGCATTTCTTTCCCTTTACCTGCACCACATAGCACCCGTGAGCCAAAGCTCAGCAAGAAAACTTATTACTGCATGTATACAATATCAATTGATGATTATGATAATCATACTAGGGCTTGTAGCCCTAAACAGATAATATTGAGATTCTAGTAATCATGTCGGGGCGTGTAGCCTTAATCAGATAAGTGACTATTAAATCATACTTTGAATAGATGACTAATAAGTATATCTCTTGATAGGTGACTAATAAGTCTATCTCTGTGAGGATGATTGATAAGTCTATCTCTGTGTAGATGACTGATAAGTCTATCCCTGAAGTCCCACGCCCTCCTAGCCATGTGACGTTTTAGTCACCCGAACTTATAGCCCTGACTCTATGTACTGTAACGACCCCAAATTCGGTATTAAGGCTTAGGGCCTGAGATAGCGTGCCTGGAGGGCATAATGGAATTCTGTGTGGGTCTTTAATGGGTTTTATGCATGATTATGATTTAGTGCACGTTTTATGATTATGTGATTAATTGTGGTGCATGATTATGTGAATTAATATGCATGTAGACCTGATTGAGCATATTTGTAATTTGGCCATGTTGGGCATGACTATGTTGATACCTGTGATCTATGACTCGAGACGATCCTAGAACGAGCGGGTTAGCGGGAAGTCAAAGCGGGAACCTGTACCAGGCTTGGGTTAAGCTTGGGGAGTTAATCGAGAATTTGGGAATGTATTTGGTGATTTATTAGGCATTGGGTAGCGAACGGGAATTATTAGGAACACTTGAGGAATTAGTGGGAATTTGGGTATTATGACTAAAATGCCCTTTATGGACATAAAGGCTTAGAATTGACAAGAGAGGGTATTTTGGTCATTAGGCTTGCAAGAGATAAAATAAAGGAGGCCTTTATACTTAGTGGATTTAGTAGAGAAAATTTTAGGCTGAAAAGAAAGAAAGAAAGAAAGAAGAGAAAAGAAGAGAGGGAAAGCTGAAGGGTTGGCTTTGAAGATTTGGTTTGTGGTTCTCCCACCCTTTTTCTTTGATTTTTCTTGAGGTGAAGCTCAGTGGTAAGCTAGGTTTGTGGATTTGCAAGAGATTAGCAAGATCAAATCAGAGATTTGAGGTAAGTTCTTGAGGTTTTCAGTTTTAGGGTTTTGCTGGTTTTGAACTGTGTTTTTGAGCTAAATGGATGGGGTTTTTGGGGAAAACAGGTCAAGGTTGTAAAGGTGCAAGCCAAGGAGGTCTAGGGTGCAGTTCAAGGTCGAAATTCCACCCACGGTATGATTTATAAGACCCTATCCTTGTTGTTTGATTGATTTTTCTGGTTTTGGGGTTCATTGGGTTAGATTTTGAGTTGTGGGTTGCTTGAGCTTGGGATTGAGTTCTTGGGGTGCTTGGGATGAGTGTGTGGTGTATATATGTTTGTTTTTGGGCTTGGGAAAGAGTTGGACAAGTTTGGGTTCGAAATGGGGGAAGAAAATCGCAAGATGCGATTTTTGGTTTTGCTGTGCTGCAACTAGCGCTACAGCGCTAGGCAGGGGGCGCTGTAGTGCTAGCCCCTGTCTGGTGAGGGTGGTTCTGCTTGTAGCGCTACAGCGCTACCTTTTGAGCGCTGTAGCGCTGCACTGTTCACAGAGGGGATTTTTGGGCTTTTGTGAAGGGATTTTGACCTAGGGTTCGGGGCTCGATTCCGCCACTTTGTTTTGGGGATTTAGGACTTCCCGGGGGCTCGGGATTAGTCCCGAGGCTAGGTTTTGGACTTGAGGATTGGTGATGACTTTGACTTGTGGATTTTTCTTAGGTAAGCGCTAGGGCTCGGGTAAGATCGTGCTCAAGGAGTCAGGTTGATCAAGGCTACTTAATCTAAAGGTAAGAAAACCGTAACACCCGAGTTTAGGGCATGGCCCCACTGTGTGATTGTAGGGCGTGGCCCCGGATTGTATTACGTGCAAATGCTTAACCTTAAATGAACCATGATGTGTGTGAATGTTTATTTTGAATGTACTATATGTGTTATTATGATGAAACGAGCGGCAGAGGCCGGGTACGGTATAGGCCGGGGCGGCCGTGGGCCAAAAGTAACACAGCACATGGGATGCTTATATTCAGGGTGGGGCCCAAGGGATACATGAGTTATCCTCGCGGTAAGAACCGAAACTCCAGGCTTTGGTAAGGCCTTGGGAGCGGCATGGCCGTACTTGTTTATTATGGTGGTTTTCCTATGTATCAGTGAATTATTGCCAGCTATTTGCTTTGCATATGTTATGTGCTATTTGGGTTTTCTTGCTGGGCTTCGGCTCACGGGTGCTCCGTGTGGCAGGTAAAAGCAAGGAGTCAGTCAACCGGCCATGAGTATGGAGAGCGTGGGGGCGGCGCGTACATGTTCGGCCTGCCCGACTGCTTTGGTTGGGGGCATTTTGTATATGGCTGTATTTAACCATTCTTTTGATAGATGATCAAGTGTAAATCTATTTTGGTGTTGTAAACATTTTGTAAACCTTATTTTGGGATCCCAGATGTTTTATATTTAACGTTTTCAATGAAGTTGACCATTTTAAAAGAATACAGCCTTAAACTCTGGTTTAATCACACTTTTGGTTTTAGAAACCACTTTGAGTCAATTAAACGCACAATTTCTGTTTTAAACTCACTTAGTAACGGCTCTAAGGTAGTAGGGCGTTACAACTTGGTATCAGAGCGAGCCAAGGTTTATTGGTTCTGGAGATTGACCGAACATGTACGCACGCTGCAATTGAAAAGCTCGACTCAGGGTGGTTTGGTATGGTCGATTGATATATTCATGAATATGTGTTTAATGCTTTGTGTGCCTGCCTAGATTGTTATGAGCATGATGATTCAATAACATATGCATGATGCAGGGCGAGGCCCGTTGTATGCTGCATGATATTTGTATGTCATTCTGGTCGATTGATCTTGGTTGTTGTTGAGATGGAGAGGTGGAAATTGGACCTTGTTATCATGCCTAATGAGCGGTGTCATTGATTGCAGGCATTTAGTTGCAATGCCTCGCCAATCATCGAGACTCCGCGGCATTCAGGCCGAGGATGATAACCAGGGGCAGGACCCTCCACCTGCTCCTCAGAACTGGCAGCAGATTTTAGCAGAGATGGAGGCTAGGTTGAAGAAAACAGAGGATGAGCTTAGTCAGTACAGGCAGCCAGCTCCTCCACCGGCCACTGTGATACCACCACCGCCTAGTGTGGTACTGGCTCCGGTTCAACCTGTGACTGGGAACAGGTTGGAACCTCTATATGAAAGATTCAGAAAACAACAACCTCCTACCTTTGAGGGGGGAGCAGACCCACTGCAGGCTGAGCAGTGGATGAGTACAATGTCTGTAATCCTGGACTTCATGAGGGTTGAAGGAAGGGATAGGGTTGATTGTGCAAGTTATATGCTTAGACATGATGCACGAATATGGTGGGAGGTGGTAGGGCAGCGAAGGGATACTGCTATTATGACCTGGGAGGAATTCAAGAGCCTTTTCAACGAGAAATACTACAGCGTAGCCGTTCGAGCGGCGAAGGCGGATGAGTTTAACAGTCTGACTCAGGGCAGGTTATCTGTCACTGAGTATGCCTTGGTATTTGATAGATTGGCGAAGTTTGCACCAGAGCTTGTGCCGACTGATACGGCCAGAAGGGACAGATTTGTACGGGGATTAGGTGCAATGATCGCCCGTGACGTGAGTATTACAATGGCTCCAGAGACTACCTATGCGCAAGTGGTGGACAAGGCCCTCACTGCTGAGAGGGCTGAGGATCAGATCTGGAAGGATAACGCTGCTAGGCGTGATACCAGGAGGGTAGTGCCTTCTTCTTCTGGGCCTAGTCGGGGCAGCGGCCCCAGTGAGCAGAAGAGGAGAGTACCAGACTCCTTTACTCCCTATGGTTCTGACAGGAGGGTTCGCGGTTCTGTGGGTGGCCGCCAGGGCGGTAATGAAAACTGGAGGAGTTATCCATGGTGTCCTCGATGCAGGCGACGGCATCAGGGCGAGTGCCGGTCCGCCTCTGGGGCGGGTACCGGCATCAGGGCCTGTTTTGTTTGTGGAAGCACTAGTCACTTGAAGAAAGATTGCCCACAGGCTAAGAAGGAGGAGCCTAGGCAGGGAGACAGCCTCGCACCTGCTAGGGTCTTCACCTTGACTCAGACTGAGGCAGAGGCCAGTCCATCAGTGGTTACGGGTCAGATTTTTAGCGCTGGATCCTTGTTTACTGCATTGATTGATTATGGTGCTACGCACTCATTTGTTTCTGCTAGGGTGATTGATCAGCTGTGTAGACCTAGTATTTTGTATGCTAGGGGTTTTCAGACTATATTGCCTACAGGGGAGCTGGTAGTCTCTAGGAGGTGGGTTAGAGCCTTACCAGTAGTGGTAGACGGTAGAGAATTGTTTGTTGACCTGATTGAACTAGATATGGACGATTTTGACATAATACTAGGGATGGATTGGTTGACGCGGTATGGAGCAACAATTGATTGTAGGCGACGAATGGTGACCTTCGAACCGGAGGGCGAGGCACCCTTTGTGTTCGTGGGAACGGTGGATGGACCGCGGGTACCTGTGATCTCGGCACTAAAGGCTAGAGACCTGATGCAAGAGGGTTGCATAGGATTCCTGGCAAGTATAGTGGATTCCTCTAAGGTGGCGGCAGTGGGACCGAATGAAACCAGAGTCGTCTGCGAGTTTTCAGACTTATTTCCAGCAGATCTACCGGGGTTGCCGTCACAGCGGGAGATTGAGTTTGTCATAGAGTTGGCTCCGGGAGCAGAGCCAGTTTCCAAGGCACCTTACAGAATGGCTCCAGCAGAATTAAAGGAATTGAAGATTCAGCTGCAGGAACTACTTGATTTGGGGTTTGTCAGACCGAGTTTCTCGCCGTGGGGTGCTCCAGTTTTATTTGTTAAGAAAAAGGATGGATCGCTCAGGATGTGCATCGATTACAGGGAGTTGAATAAGTTGACCATCAAGAAAAAATATCCATTGCCTAGGATCGACGATTTATTTGATCAGCTTCAAGGGAGTACAGTGTTTTCGAAGATTGATCTCCGATCAGGCTACTATCAGTTGAGGATCAGAGATGAGGACATACCAAAGACTGCATTTCGGACACGGTATGGGCATTATGAATTTCTGGTTATGTCCTTTGGACTAACCAATGCCCCAGCGGCATTTATGGATTTGATGAACAGAATTTTCAAGGATTACTTGGATAAGTTCGTGATTGTGTTTATTGATGATATCCTAGTATACTCCCAGTCAGAGTCAGAACATGAGCATCATCTACGCCTGGTGTTGCATCGGTTAAGAGAGCATAAGTTATATGCTAAGTTTAGCAAATGCGAGTTCTGGTTATCGCAAGTTTCATTTCTAGGCCACATTATCAGTAAGGATGGGTTACTAGTCGACCCAAGCAAGACGGAAGCAGTAAGAGATTGGCCTAGACCCAGCAATGTTCCTGAAGTTAGAAGTTTCCTTGGACTAGCAGGTTACTACCGGCGGTTTGTAGAGGGGTTCTCCAGAATTGCTACTCCGTTGACAGAATTGACAAGGAAGAAGACCAAGTTTGTGTGGACAGATCGATGCGAGAATAGCTTCAAAGAGTTGAAGCGGCAGTTGATTACTGCACCAGTGCTGAGCCTGCCAACAGATAATGAGAAGTTTGTGGTCTACTGTGACGCTTCCAGACAGGGTCTGGGATGCGTGTTGATGCAGGCTGGGAAAGTGATAGCGTACGCATCAAGGCAATTAAAGGAGTACGAGCAGAGGTATCCCACGCATGACCTGGAATTAGCTGCAGTGGTATTCGCACTTAAGATTTGGAGACACTATCTGTATGGAGAGAGGTGCGAGATATACACTGATCACAAGAGTCTAAAGTATTTCTTTACCCAGAAGGACTTGAACATGCGCCAGAGACGGTGGCTAGAGTTGGTAAAGGATTACGATTGTGATATCCTATACCATCCTGGGAAGGCTAATGTGGTGGCTGATGCATTGAGCCGGAGGGGCCCAGGACAGTTGTATAGTTCGAGGCAGATATCTGACAGACTAGCAGGAGAGATGACCAGAGCGGGTATAGAGCTAGTGGTTGGTAGGTTAACCAACATTACTCTTCAGTCAACGCTCCTCGAGAGGATTAAGGAAGCGCAGGGAAAGGACCCTCAGTTAGTTGAACGTAGAGAGAATGTCCTATCGGGAGCAGCTAAGGACTTCTCTATTTCTGAGATGGGTTTGTTGAAGTACAAAGGACGGATTTGCGTTCCGATTGATCCAGACATTCGGCGAGAGATTCTGGACGAGTCTCATACCACTCCTTACTCCTTACACCCAGGTTCTACGAAGATGTACCATGACCTGAAGGTTTTGTATTGGTGGTCAGGCATGAAGAGGGACGTGGTGGATTATGTGGCTAGATGCCTAACCTGTCAGCAGATTAAGGCAGAACACCAGAGGCCAGCAGGATTATTACAGCCTCTTGGGATTCCCGAGTGGAAATGGGAAGATATTGCCATGGACTTTGTGGTAGGATTGCCAAAGACCGTGGGTCAGCATGACTCGGTATGGGTGATTGTGGACAGGTATACGAAGTCCACCCACTTCTTACCTGTGAAGACGACTTATACTGTGGAGCAGTATGCAGAGCTTTATGTTAAGGAGATTGTTCGACTTCATGGGGCTCCGAGGTCGATAGTATCCAACAGAGACCCCACTTTCACTTCCAAGTTTTGGAAGAGCCTGCAGAAGGCTATGGGCACGCAGCTTCGGTTTAGTACCGCTTATCATCCTCAGACGGATGGACAGTCTGAGAGGACAATTCAGATACTGGAGGACATGTTACGAGCGTGTGTGTTGGATTTTGAGGGATCTTGGAGTAAGTATCTCCCTCTGATTGAGTTCTCGTACAATAATAGTTATCAGGCGACTATCGGAGTGGCTCCGTATGAGATGCTGTATGGAAGAAAGTGCAGATCACCGATTCACTGGGAGGAGGCAGAGGAGAGAAGGTATTTAGGTCCTGAGATGGTTCAGAGGACCAATGAGGCACTTGAGAAAATTAGAGCTCGTATGCTCGCCTCCCAGAGTCGCCAGAAGAGTTATTCAAATCTGAAACGCAGGAACGTGGAATTTCAGGTTGGTGACCATGTATTCCTCAGGGTTTCACCCCTGAGAGGAGTAAAACGATTTGGCGTTCGGGGCAAGCTGAGTCCCAGGTTTGTTGGTCCATTCGAAGTTCTAGAGCGAGTTGGGGAGGTGGCTTACAGGTTAGCAATGCCTCCAGCTCTATCAGGGGTTCATGACGTGTTTCATGTGTCCATGCTTCGGAAGTATGTTTCGGACACTACTCATGTGTTGAGCTATGAGAACTTGGAGTTGGATCGGGAATTATCGTACGAAGAAAAGCCTGTTCAGATCCTTGATAGGAAGGACAAGGTCTTGAGGAGCAAGACAATCGCCTTGGTTAAAATACTGTGGAGGAATAGCAAGGTCGAAGAGGCGACGTGGGAACTGGAATCGGATATGCGGGAGCGGTATCCCGAGTTATTCAGGTAAATTTCGAGGACGAAATTTTCATGAGGAGGGGATAGTTGTAACGACCCCAAATTCGGTATTAAGGCTTAGGGCCTGAGATAGCGTGCCTGGAGGGCATAATGGAATTCTGTGTGGGTCTTTAATGGGTTTTATGCATGATTATGATTTAGTGCACGTTTTATGATTATGTGATTAATTGTGGTGCATGATTATGTGAATTAATATGCATGTAGACCTGATTGAGCATATTTGTAATTTGGCCATGTTGGGCATGACTATGTTGATACCTGTGATCTATGACTCGAGACGATCCTAGAACGAGCGGGTTAGCGGGAAGTCAAAGCGGGAACCTGTACCAGGCTTGGGTTAAGCTTGGGGAGTTAATCGAGAATTTAGGAATGTATTTGGTGATTTATTAGGCATTGGGTAGCGAACGGGAATTATTAGGAACACTTGAGGAATTAGTGGGAATTTGGGTATTATGACTAAAATGCCCTTTATGGACATAAAGGCTTAGAATTGACAAGAGAGGGTATTTTGGTCATTAGGCTTGCAAGAGATAAAATAAAGGAGGCCTTTATACTTAGTGGATTTAGTAGAGAAAATTTTAGGCTGAAAAGAAAGAAAGAAAGAAAGAAGAGAAAAGAAGAGAGGGAAAGCTGAAGGGTTGGCTTTGAAGATTTGGTTTGTGGTTCTCCCACCCTTTTTCTTTGATTTTTCTTGAGGTGAAGCTCAGTGGTAAGCTAGGTTTGTGGATTTGCAAGAGATTAGCAAGATCAAATCAGAGATTTGAGGTAAGTTCTTGAGGTTTTCGGTTTTAGGGTTTTGCTGGTTTTGAACTGTGTTTTTGAGCTAAATGGATGGGGTTTTTGGGGAAAACAGGTCAAGGTTGTAAAGGTGCAAGCCAAGGAGGTCTAGGGTGCAGTTCAAGGTCGAAATTCCACCCACGGTATGATTTCTAAGACCCTATCCTTGTTGTTTGATTGATTTTTCTGGTTTTGGGGTTCATTGGGTTAGATTTTGAGTTGTGGGTTGCTTGAGCTTGGGATTGAGTTCTTGGGGTGCTTGGGATGAGTGTGTGGTGTATATATGTTTGTTTTTGGGCTTGGGAAAGAGTTGGACAAGTTTGGGTTCGAAATGGGGGAAGAAAATCGCAAGATGCGATTTTTGGTTTTGCTGTGCTGCAACTAGCGCTACAGCGCTAGGCAGGGGGCGCTGTAGCGCTAGCCCCTGTCTGGTGAGGGTGGTTCTGCTTGTAGCGCTACAGCGCTACCTTTTGAGCGCTGTAGCGCTGCACTGTTCACAGAGGGGATTTTTGGGCTTTTGTGAAGGGATTTTGACCTAGGGTTCGGGGCTCGATTCCGCCACTTTGTTTTGGGGATTTAGGACTTCCCGGGGGCTCGAGATTAGTCCCGAGGCTAGGTTTTGGACTTGAGGATTGGTGATGACTTTGACTTGTGGATTTTGCTTAGGTAAGCGCTAGGGCTCGGGTAAGATCGTGCTCAAGGAGTCAGGTTGATTAAGGCTACTTAATCTAAAGGTAAGAAAACCGTAACACCCGAGTTTAGGGCATGGCCCCACTGTGTGATTGTAGGGCGTGGCCCCGGATTGTATTACGTGCAAATGCTTAACCTTAAATGAACCATGATGTGTGTTAATGTTTATTTTGAATGTACTATATGTGTTATTATGATGAAATGAGCGGCAGAGGCCGGGTACGGCATAGGCCGGGGCGGCCGTGGGCCGAAAGTAACACAGCACATGGGATGCTTATATTCAGGGTGGGACCCAAGGGATACATGAGTTATCCTCGCGGTAAGAACCAAAACTCCAGGCTTTGGTAAGGCCTTGGGAGCGGCATGGCCGTACTTGTTTATTATGGTGGTTTTCCTATGTATCAGTGAATTATTGCCAGCTATTTGCTTTGCATATGTTATGTGTTATTTGGGTTTTCTTGCTGGGCTTCGGCTCACGGGTGCTCCGTGTGGCAGGTAAAAGCAAGGAGTCAGTCAACCGGCCATGAGTATGGAGAGCGTGGGGGCGGCGCGTACATGTTCGGCCTGCCCGACTGCTTTGGTTGGGGGCATTTTGTATATGGCTGTATTTAACCATTCTTTTGATAGATGATCAAGTGTAAATCTATTTTGGTGTTGTAAACATTTTGTAAACCTTATTTTGGGATCCCAGATGTTTTATATTTAACGTTTTCAATGAAGTTGACCATTTTAAAAGAATACAGCCTTAAACTCTGGTTTAATCACACTTTTGGTTTTAGAAACCACTTTGAGTCAATTAAACGCACAATTTCTGTTTTAAACTCACTTAGTAACGGCTCTAAGGTAGTAGGGCGTTACATGTAATTAGTCTTTAGACTAGACAAGCGCTTTTAGTTTTCATCGAACTTAAGGTCGGTCAAGCATTTCATACTTATGATGATAATGCTTATGTCGATTAGATCTAATATTTTTGGCTTGCGTTAAACATGCTAATATCGTTCTTGACTCATAAGTCAATACCATACGACCAGTGCTCAGTACTACTGCCGAACTCGACTAATGAGTCACAACTTCACAATCAATACAGACACCATTGCTGATTCTGACTAATAAGACAGTACCACTCACAAGTAAGTAACATTGCTAAGCATTTAAAATGCAATCAATGTCCACATATAGAGCACTCAACATGCCTCATCAATAACCATGCATGTCACATTCTGGGTGCAGTTTTCTTACCTATGGTTCGAGCGTGAAATAATTTAAGAACGACCCTTTGAGAACGATCAATCATTTGGTCCCTTAGCAGTCACCTAGTCATAACCAAATATGAAATCCCATTAATAAAATAAATGATAAAAGGTTCATGATCTAAAACCCCGCTTCCGAGACCACTCCCGAGCTCTCGGAACTTCCAATCCACCCAAACGGGGTGGTGGAACCATCCCCCGAGCCCCCAAAGTCCTCCCAAACCCTAAAATTGGGTCTTGCTGAAAGTGACATAGTGCTGGGGCGCTCCTAGGAAGCACCGGGGTGCTGCCCCAAGTCAGAGAGCACCCTTGCTCTCCCCTGCCTAGCGCTGGGGCACCAGAAGTGGCGCTGGGGCCCCAGCTGACAGACCAGAAAAATTATGGTTTTCTCCCCTACATTTTCCCCTGAATACCAAGCTTCAAAAGCAACCTAAACACCATCCAAACTTATATTTTAACCCCAAAACTTCATCTATACCTCAACCTCATCAAAACCCAAGCAAACTTTCCCAAAAACCTCATTGAAGTCCCAACTATTCAATCCAAGATTTCAACTAAAACCAGCTAAAAAACAGGGCAAGAACCAAAAAATTTGAACTGAAATTCTTACCTCAAACTCAAGATTGAATCCCCCTCATTGGATGAACATAATCCTAAACCCCCAAGCTTTGATCCCCTAATTTAAATCATCAATTAGAGCTTCAAAATTTCAAAGGAAAAAGAAGAAAAGGATGATCGGGAAGAAAAGATCAACCAAAACTATTTTTGGTTAAGTTTAATTCTTCCACAACCTTCTAGTTCACATATAACCTAATGTCTAATGACCAAAATGTCCCTAGGTTAAATAATTTCCTTTCAAGGCTAGCAAGGGCAAAATCGTCATTTCTCGTCTATCTCGCTAATTATAATTAACATCCTCCAATTCCAGTTTTTCCTAATATTCTCAAATAGTACTAAATCATATCTCATTACCCTATAATTCCCAGTAATGTATTAATCGTCAAATTACCCCGAGACTCACCCCGAGCCCGGAAATAACCCCATTATGACCAAATCGCTAACTTGCATTCAAAGATCGTCTCATGTCGAATAGCTTAAAAATATACAAATATGCCATCAACGGGCCAAATTACAAAAATGAATTTATAATAAAAAGTGAACCCACATACATGCATTTATCATCATATAATAATATAATTAACATAAGCATGCATATAATCATTTAATTGCATAATAAATCAATTATGACATTCCTAGCCCCCTAATCCAGGCTTTAAATCACATTAGGGAATTTGAGTCGTTACAAAAAGAGTGTCACTCTCCCTTCTATTCCACTACTCTCTCCATCCTTCCTATCAAATAGTCTCAACAATTTCAAACCAATATTTCAAAATAAAAGCACATTCGAATTTAAATTCTTAATTATTTGTCAAAAAAAAAAAAATCAATTAGAAGTGAAATACTTGAATCTCACGGCCAAAATTATAAGTTCCATACTTGAATGTCAACTAATGTCTTATAAATACACCTTAGAGCATCTCTAATGGAGTGCCAAATTGGCAATGCATTGCTAAAATATAGCTTACCTTATAAAAAAACTTGTTCCAATAGTGTACCAAAAGTTATATCAAATTTAACACGTACTAAAAGTTGGGTCAAATTTGACACACAATATAGCATGATGCATATTTTGTATTACCATAAATGCTACATTTTTTTAATTTACTTTTATGCCATTTATATTATTTTAGTCTTATATTTATCTATTTGGATTAAATGTTATACTTTTTACCTTATTATTATCTTATACTATCAATAATAATAAAATATAAAAAAAATGATTATTTTTTGTATATATTCAATAAATATCAAATTAACATGAATGAAATATTAAATTTTATAATAATTTTTATAATTGTGCATTTAAACATAATACTAAAAATTATATTAAATATATAATATATTAGTTTTTTTGTGTCAAATATTTCATAATATTAAGATATTAAACCACTTTTTATTACAAGTACTTGAATTGTAAAAATAAAATTAGTTTTATTTATATAAAAAAAAATAGTTTTAAAGTACGAATTTATGCCTATAAGTACACCTTAAACCATTTTTTTCGTCATTTTCTCCAAAATATAGAGAAAGAACCCAAAAACAATGGCGGCGTCGGGAAGACGATGCCACTACGAGGTGCTGGGACTCCAGCAGGAATGCACGCCCGACGAGATCCGATCGGCTTACAGGAAGATGGCTTTGCAGCTGCACCCGGACAAGCTCGTCCAGTCCGGCTTATCCCAAGCCGAAGCCACAGCTAAGTTCCAGGAGCTGGTTCAGGCATATGAGGTCCTCTCCGACTCCAAAGAGCGTGCCTGGTACGATTCTCACCGTTCGCAGATTCTCTTTGCCGATCCCAACTCGGCCAGCTCTGTCCCCGACTCGGTAATCCCGAACCTTTTCTCCTTTTTCTCCAACACCGTTTATTCCGGCTACTCCGATAAGGGAAAGGGTTTTTACAAGGTTTACTCCGATGTGTTCAATAAGCTATACGCCAATGAGATTAGCTTCGTCACTAGGCTAGGGTTGAGTTCGGATTTGGTGCGGGAGGCTCCGGCCATGGGGAATTTGGATTCTCCGTACGCTCAGGTGACGGCGTTTTATGGGTATTGGTTAGGGTTTTCGACGGTGTTGGATTTTTTCTGGGTTGATCAATATGATGCTATGGCTGGTCCGAATCGGAAATCGAGGAGGGTGATGGAGGAGGAGAACAAGAAACTAAGGAAGAAGGGGAAGCGTGAGTATAATGATACGGTGAGGGGCTTGGCAGAGTTTGTGAAGAAGAGGGATAAGAGAGTTATTGATATGACGAGGAAAAGGAATGTGGAGATGGAGAAGAAGAGGGAGGAGGAGAAAGAGAGGAAGAAGAGATTGGAGAGAGAGAAGTTAGAGAGGGCTATGGCCTATGAGGAGCCGGAGTGGGCTAGAATTGCCGAGGAGGACGAAGATGAGGATGAAGTGGATCAAAAAGGCTTTGAAGAAGTAGACGAGAAAAAGAAAAAGACTGAGGGAGAGGAATTGTATTGTTTGATGTGCGGGAAGAAGTTTAAGAGTGAGAAACAATGGAAGAATCATGAGCAATCGAAGAAACATCGCGACAAGGTTGCTGAGTTTAGGGATTCTATTGAGGATGAAGACATTGTGGAGGTTGAAGGTGGGGAGAAAGATTTGGTGGATAATGGAGTTGATGAATTAGTCGAGCAGTTGAGAGATGAGGTTCGGATTGGAGAGGAAGAGACCCAAGTCAGTGATAGGAGTGATGAGTTTTATGATGTTGATAATGCAAATAGGTCCACAGAGTTTGAGGAGAAAGCTGGCATTCACAAGTTAGATGATGATGGCAACGATGAAGAAAAAGAAAATGGAGAAGATGAAATAGGTACTCTTGCAGCAATGTTAGGTGGACGCAAGAATAGGAGAAATGGTTTTTTGAGGCGGGAGCCGGATGAAACATCTTCAACCAAAGCTCATGTTGAAAACAACAGTGATGAGTTTGAGTTTATGGACTACAACAAGACGAAGAACACAAGAAGGAAACGTGGAGCAAGAAAAGAGAGGAGTAAGAAGATAGGCGAAGAGATTGAGAGGGATGTAACCAACGATGATGGTCAGAGTAAGGAAAGTGGTGGGGACGACAATTTGCAGGCAGAGGAGTCACCTTCTCATTCTGTTGTGGAAAATGGAATTAACGGTAAAGAAGATGATAATGACTGTTCGTTAGTAGAAAATAAGAAGAGTGGAAGTAAGCGTCAAGATAGAAAAGGAAATGACACTAATACTAAATCCAAGAACTCGTCCAAAGGAAAGAATGCCAAGGTATTCAATAATTACCCTTCTTTACATTTTGTTTTGCATTTGATTGAACAAATTAATCATTACTAATATTTGAACAATTCAAAGTAAGTTTATGCATTGATCTACTGTTCTTGGCTGACAAATCTGTGATAATATCCTTGAGATCAGGCTGCAATAAAGCATTCCAGTAATACATGTGAAAAATGTGGAGAAGATTTTGAATCAAAGTATGAAAATTCAAGTCTTTATTGCCTCCTGCTCTTTATTTTTCTCTTCTTAGTTTCATCATCATTGTCTGTCATAAATTATTTTTGCTTTTCTTATGGCAGGAATAAATTACACATGCATTTGAGTGACAGCGGACATGCTTCAATAAAATATCGATGAGAAGACAGGTGCCGATTCTATGTATTATAGATAAATCTGAAGTGAGGAAATTTATACATAATTTATATCTCTGATTCTAATGGTAGTATCCAACTAGTTGTAATCCCCCCAAAATGATTCATCCATTTTTTAATAAGAATTTTGAACGATTCTAACAATTTTGTACTGCCGATTTGAGCTCCTTATTAGTAAAAGGTTCTTTCTTTCAAATATTTATTCTTGAAAAATGAGAACGTTGTGTGATATAGGGCTGAGCATAAAATCCGAAAAATCGAAAAAACCGTGTACACCGACCTACCGAACACCGAAAAAACCGAAAATCGAAAAAATCGCCGACGATGCAAACCGCCACTGTTCGGTGGGTTTGGAAATTTTGGGTGAACCGACCAAAAAAACTGAAACCGACCAAACACAATAAAATAATAATATAATATTATATAATTATTAATTATTAAAAATTAAATTTTTTAATAAAAAAAAAACTTAAAGCGCTTATAAATGTAATTATGTTCTATATATTTATGTTTTAAAAACATACAAAAATGGAATCTAACAATCCAAAATTTTTAATTTTTTAACTAAAACTTTCAAAAAAAAATAAAAATTAAAAAATAAATAATCAATTCGGTTTGGTCGGTTTAACCGACCAAACCGTGGTCCAAAACGGTCGGTTTTTTTTTTAAACTGGTTTGGTTCGGTCGGTTTTCGGATTGCGCCAATCCGAACCGAAAACCGAATTCTTGATTTTTTTTTTGTGAAAAAACCGCCAAAACCGACCGATGCTTACCCCTAGTGTGATATGAGTCTGAGTTGAGTATTCAAACCATCTTCGCAAAATGAAGACCTATAAATGGTGTGTGAAAGTAAATTTCAATATTATAATATTACATATTAACAATTACTATTTATTCTAAATATTTTAATGTTATGGTATATGTATATTGGATAATTCAAGTGTTACACATCACAAATGTGCATATTAGCATAAAAAATGTGTATATTTTGAAAAACTACAAAAAAATAAAATTAATTACAGACACTCGAGTAAAAAATTATGGCTTTTGCAAGAATTGCATCGAGTACCATCAAACTATCATCGATCAAAGTCGTTTATTCATGAAAAGTCATGATTTTGAAGGTCCTATTGAGCTGGCATCAAGCACCATTGAACAACCGTCGAGCAATGCAAATTTCAGAATTTCAGTTCTGAAAAAAATCTAAAAATAATGTTTACATCTGTTTGAAAGGGAGTATTTAGTGTCTTCAGTTAAAGAAACATCATTATATTTGAGAAATAATTAATTATAAATTTCTACTCAGAATCATCAAAATGTATGTTTCTATGGGTATATTGTGTTTATCTCTACAAGGTGGCTAAAGTTATGGAGGTTTTTCTGGTGTTGGTGGTAGCATCGCTGCTGTGGATGGTGGTGTCGTGAGGTGAGAGAGAATGAACAGAGAGAGAGAGGGAAGAGAGAAGAGAGAAGTGATGAGAAAATGACAAGAGTATTTTGAGTAGAGTGTCAAAGAGTGATATTATTTTGAAATATTTATTATGCCTAGTATATTTTTTAATTAGCATCATCTCTGACGCATAGAATGTGAAATTTCTCAAAAATTAAACATTTTTATTAAACGACTAACTTACCCCATCTCCCCGTTTACATCCCAACCATGATTTCTGCAATAATAACAACTCAATAATTCCAATTAAAAAACAAGTTTATGAAGAGCATGAATGTTGTCATGGGTTATGGGGAATCTACAACATCGAATGATGTAAATTGTTATCTACATTTTCATCCAAGACAAATAGGATTGGTGTTGAGATCACATTGTAAATTTATCAAAACATGATATTGATATTTTTTAGTATATTAGATATATTTATACTTATATTATTCAAGAAGCTAAGGTAAAGCGTGATTCTTGGATGAGAAATTCAGCATTAGGAAACTCCAGAAACCGGTCCATTTCATTCATTTCATCTGTAAAGATTCCCTTGAAACACAAAAATAATGCAGCAAAGACGAAGGTATTTAGAATACCTCTACGAATTGTAACAATCCGAGCGTTAAATGGTTGATTTGAATCTCTGTCCCATTCTTTTGGAAGAATCTCATTTCTCTCATTGGTGAAAGCAATACAGCAATGACTTTTTTTTTATGAAAAAGTGATTGAATCACCTTTAACATTGAACAGAAATACAAATTATCCAATATAAGTTGCTAACATATTGAGGTTGTCTTCAGAAATTTAGATAATAAAGTTTGAAAATATACCTAAAAACGTTGTCAGAGTAGAAAAGCACGAGCTTTCTAAAGTTTGGCATATAGACCACCTAAAAAAGCATATAAGATTAATAAGTAAAACTTATATGGGGCTAGGTTCTTCAAGCAATCATGTTGTGTAACAGCAAATATCATAGTAACTGTTGTATACATTTCCATCTCTATAAAGATCAAACACAAGGGTTTGGTCACACAACTATACTAAAATAAGGGAAGCAAAAACGTCTAAAAAAATGGTTTTTTTTAACTATTATTATTCATGTTTTTTCAAAATCTCTCACATGAAGTGTTCTCGGAGGCACATGAATGTTGAGGGACACATGTCACATTCGAGATGGATAATTCAACCCTCAGTGATTGGCCAGTCATAAGGTAGTTCACTTAGTCCACCTCACCTGACTAGCTTCTCGAGTCCCAAAGGCTTACAACCCAAAAAATGGCCGAAATAACTAGACCTCAAGTTCTACAAGGAGAATAGTTATTCAAGGCTCACTGTTATTTCCTGATGAAGCCATGACCATACAAATAGAGACAAAAAGGACGTGAGGAACACAATCTGACCTAGAAGCACTATGCCCGCCTATCGCTGACAATGTGGTGATTGTATGGAAAAGTGATTGTCCCATCCTACAATAGACAATCGGGATTGTTAAAATAACATAATCACACTTGAAAAGTGGTAGTTCGCTGCCTAGCACGGTCTGCAATGTCCCAAGACATGATCGAACTTTGTACACCCAAAACCCCCCGATCGACACCAAACATGGCTACTCGGGGATGAGAGTAACTCAATTTACTTGCTAAATAAGGGAAACCCTGTACATTTTCTCACTTAACACATTTTTTTTCAACTTTCCTTTATGTAAACCATGCATTTAGCATGTAATTAGGAAAATAATTGTAATTAGCTCTCATTAAAGAGTCCTTAGCATCCACAGACACCTATAAATAGGGCTTGGATTTCTTTGTAAACATAAGACAACTTAAGCAAGCTAAGTGCTGCCAAATTGCAAGCCCAAAAAGAACTTGAGTTTTACAAGTTGTTAGTCAATAATATTTACTCATGGACTAAGTTGTTAACAGCTGATTCAAGTAAAATTCCCTTTGTTTATTGGTTCTAAGCTTTACTCATTCGTAGTTGACAAAATCTTGGGTTAACAACTATTATAATAGCTTCCATATTTCACACGAGTGAGTAAATAACAAGAACTGCAAAGGATTCTTCCTCATCAATATCATGTAGTTCGACACATCAAGCGTATCTTCTTGTCCTTGATAAATACTCCCAAATTTAAGAAACACCATGTGTCTCGACCAAGAACTTCACACTCATCTCCATCCTATTGTGGAGACAGCTCTCATGGGAGTCGTCATTGAGTTTCCCACACCTTAACCAGTTTTTCACACTTGCCCAATACATTTTTGTCTAGCCCCTTAGCGAAGCACCAATGAATTTATGAGCCAAGGGAAGGTCTTTACACTCGTTTAGTAAACAGGTGAAGAGACACTGATGTTAGGAAAACTTATACAAGATCTTTATTTATTTTCATGTAGATCTAATATTAAACAAATTAATATGAGACAACCTAGAAAATGTTTCTAAAATTGAATTCAAAGAGAAACAGAGATAAGAATACTTACAGTATATGCAGCGGAATGAAAGAGTCCTTCCTTCAGTTTCTCTAACTCTTGTATCCTTTCTGTCGCAGAGTATTATCAAGAAACTGAACCGTTCTTCTAATTTCTTCACAGTCTTCCAATGTATCCGTAGAATCATCTAGACTGGTGTGGGCAATTGTAACGCCCTACTACCTTAGAGCCGTTACCAAGTGAGTTTAAAACGGAAATTTGTGCAACTAACCGACTCTACGAGGTTTCTAAAACCAAAAGTGTGACTAAACCAGAGTTTAAGGCTATAATCTTTGAAAATGTTTAGTTTCATTGAAAACATTAAGTATCAAACATCTGGGATCCCAAAAATAAGGTTTACAAAATATTTACAACTCAAAAATAGATTTACACCAGGTTAACTATCAAAAGAATAGGTTAATACAGCCATATACAAAATGCCCCCAACCAAAGCAGTTGGGCAGGCTGAACATGTACGCGCCGCCCCCACGCTCTCCATACTCATGGCCGGTTGACTGACTCCTTGCTTTTACCTGCCACACAGAGCACCCGTGAGCCGAAGCCCAGCAAGAAAACTCATACAGTATATAACATATGCATAGAATATAGCTGACATATAATCCACTGATAAATAGGAAAACCATCAGACTGAACAAGCACGGCCATGCCGCCCCAGAGGCCTTACCAAAGCCTGGGGTCTCGGCCCTTACTGTAAGGATAACTCATGTATCCATTGGGTCCCACCCTGGCTATAAGCACTCCGCGTGCTAAGTGTTACTTCCGGCCCCAAGGCCGTTCTTGGCCTTAGCCGTTCATTTCCTTATACTCACACATATAGTACATTTCGAAATAATCATTCAAGCATATAATAATTCATTTAAGGGTATACATTCGCACGTAATACAATCTAGGGCCATGCCCTGAAATAACACTGTGGGCCCATGCCCTGTCCTCGGGTGTTACGGTTTTCTTACCTTTCAATTCGATAGCCTTGATCACCTGACTCCTCGAGCACGATCCTACTCGAGCCCTAGCGCTTACCTAAGAAAAATCCATAAGTCAAAGTCATTACCAAACCTCAAGTCCAAAACCTAGCCTCGAGACCAATCCCGAGCCCCCGGGAAGTCCTAGATCCCCAAAACAAGGTGGTGGAATTGAGCCCCGAACCCTAGGTCCAAATCCCTCAACAAAAGCCCAAAAACCCCTTTCTGTGAACAGTGCAGCGCTACAGCGCTGTAAAGAGGGCGCTGTAGCGCTACAAGCAGAACCACACCTCCCCAGAAACAGGGCCTAGCGCTACAGCGCCCAATGACTAGCGCTGTAGTGCTAGTTGCAGACAGGCCACACCCAAAAATCGTTTTCTGCGATTTCCTTCAACCATTCCAACCCCAAACTTGTCCAAATCTTTCCCAAACCCAAAAACAAACTTATCAACACCTCACACTCATCCCAAGCATCCCAAGAACTCATACCCCAAGCTCAAGCAACCCAAAACTCAAGATCTACCATAATGAACCCTAAAACCAGAAATTCATTCAAACATCAAAGATAAGGTCTTAGAAATCATACCGTGGATGGAAATTCGACCTTGAGTTGAACCCTAGACCTCCTTAGCTTGCTCCTTCTCAATCTTGGCCCGATTTCCCGAAAATCCCCATCTATTTAGCTTAAATACACAGCTCAAACCAGTCAAACCCTAAAACTGAAATCTCCAAGAACTTACCTCAAATTTCTGATGTGATCTTGCTAATCCCTTGCCAATCCTCAAGTCTATCTTAGGATCCTTGATGCTCAGCCTACCCTAGCTCTCCACTGAGCTTAACTCCAAGAAAAATGAAGGGAAATGGTGGGAGAACCACAAACCGTTCCTTTGAAACAAAACCCCTCTGTTTTCTCTCTTTTCCTTTTTCTTCCTTCTTTCTTTCTTTTTCAGCCTTAACTTTTTTTCTACCAATTCCACTAAGTATAAAGCTCCCTTAACTTTTCTCTAACAAGCCTAAAGACCAAAATGCCCTCCCTAATAATTCTAAACCTTTTTGCCCATGTAGGGACATTTTAGTCCTATTACCCAAATTCCCACTAATTCCTCAAGTGTTCCTAATAATTTCCCGCTCGCTACCCAATACCTGATTAATCACCAAATATACATTCCTCATCATCAAGATTAACCTCAATATATTTTCCAAATTCTCATTTAAACTCCCCAGGCTTGACCCAAGCCGGGTATAAATTCCCGCTTTGACTTTTCCGCTAACCCGCTCATTCTAGGATCGTCTCGAGTCATAGATCACAGATATCAACACAGTCATGCCCAAAATGGCCAAATTACAATTATGCTCTTTCTAAGATAATCAGGTCTACATGCATACTAATTCACATAGTCATGCATCTCAAATAATCAAATAGTCATATAACATGCATTAAATCATAATCATGCATTAAACTCATTAAAGTCACACACAAAATCCCATTATGCCCTCCAGGCACACTAATCAAGGCCCTTAAGCCTTATTAGCGATTTTGGGTCGTTATAGCAATTCTCAACACACGAGATAGATATAGAGAGAAGAAGAGAACATAACAAAGAGGCTTAGAAAATGATTTGTGTTTAGAGAGAATCTAAAACTATCAGAAAATCTGACTTCTGAACTTATGAACTTGTCAGAACTTCTTTTTAGACTTCTCTCTAAGCACTCATTTTATAGACTCAATTAGGCCATTTAATTTAATTAAAAAATCAATAAAATAATATCTAATATGAAGCCCTAGGTCGAAATTATCACCATTGGACTTAAAATCAAGGCCTGCATTATTTTATATTGATTTAATTAATTAAATAATCATTTGAATCCTTTATCAAATTAATTATTTATAATTTGAACCTTGATTTAAACTTATTTATTAATTTAGATACCAATTTATCTTAATTAATAAATCTGCCATAATTTCTCTTTTCTTCTCTAAATTACATAACTTTGTGAAACTATCCAAAATTGACCTGGTCAACTTTTATAATTCTAATTGATAATTAAATCAATTAATTGAGACTATCTAGATGATTTTATCCAAGGTACAATGGGGACCATGGGTCTATGAAATCAAGCTCCAGTAAGTTATCATAAATCTAACAAATAAATTTACTAACTTATTAATTCCTCGTGACTCCACTATAGACTCGGAATTGCACTCTTGAATTCATAGAACACTCTATAACAAATATAGATACGCTATTAATTATCCATTGTTATAACCATAATTGTCACTCAATCCTCTATAGACGGTCTACAATGAGATAGGACTAAAATACTGTTTTACCCGTCATTGTATTTTATCCTTAAAACACTTAGTTCCTTGTAAATGATATTTCAGTAAACTAATTTAATTACTGAAATGAGATCTCTATCATTTAACACCTTGAACCAAACTAAAAGGAAACCATCGTTTCACTTCTTCATCAGAAGCTATATATGTTCATATCTATGATTAAAACTCCCACTCAATTATACTACCGAGTTCCCAGGATGTAAGTATGGGCTTGCCGTAGGGTTAGCTGGTAACGAACAAGTCAAAGAACTCAAATAATATAATCAGTTAGAATACTAACCACTCAGAATTGAGATTGAATTGACCTATGGTCAACTATATGATATGAATAGAATAGATAATAACAGTATGTTTACTTATCTTATCAACTATTAATATCGGTCCTGTCCGATGTAACATGCATCCGATCTTATCTACTTTGCTAATGTTCTGGAAAGAACATAACACTACAATGTGTAAGTAGATCATATCGTAGATTGGCAAGTCAGTGTAAATCCTGTGCATTGACTAATCTTAGGACTAACTTATTTTGAACATATAATCATATTTATATTCCACTGTGATTGCGTCACTATAAATAAGATTAGCTATATGCTCGGGATTTAATAGAAGTTTATATTAAAAAAATAATCATGAAAATAAAATATGTGAGCAAAGTGATTGACCAAGTTAAAAAATGATTTCTATTCTTTTATTGATAATAAAATGAGATTACAAAGAATTTGAGTTTTAATTAGGGCATAAAACCCCAACATCTGATCTATAGGACATTCAGTGAATCACATATCAACAAAAGACAATTTTTTCCCTATTGCACCTATAATATATACGGAAGCAAACCTGCTGAAAGTGAATCCACCTTATGACGATCCTAATTGTCAATTGGGCATGATATTGGTCGATGGAAGAAGTAGCGCAGATTTCATGTTTTGAGATGCAATACAAAATATGGGTTTCCATATAACATAGGTAAGGAAGTTGACCATATTGATCAAAATGTTCATTAGTGAGATCTTCTCCTAAAAAGGCATTAAAGTTGAAGGTTTACACAACAAAGCGGATGCCAGAAAGGGACTTCACTGTAGTTGAATCTTACTCTAGTTATAATGCAATTATGGGAAGAAATTGGATACAACAGATGTAAAGGGTGGTTTCAACCCTTCATCATGTCATACAATGTCAATCCCTAGATGGAAAATACACAGTAGACATCAAAGGCTACCAAAAGCTAGCTGAGAAATATTGCATGATGTTGAAGCATGTCTAAATGATTGAAGGTGGGTTTGATGGCAAATTACAGGCTACACTTGATAAACTATAAGTCATTTTAGACCCCGATGTGTCAGATAAGAAAATGCTGGTAACCGCCCAATTACCCGTAGAAGAAAAAGCGAAAATGATAGCCTTCCTCATGAAGAACATACATACCTTTGTTGAAGTCCATAGGATATTTCTTGAAATTGACTGATGGCTAAACTTTTATAATAAAGTGTTTCGCGCAGTCTTTTATATAATGATTAAAAAATATAATTTTTTTTTTTTTTTAGGAGATTGTGTAATATGGATTCATTTTTACTCTATCCATACAAGATACTCCATATATGGATACGTGAGAGCGTCTCACCAATTTTTTTTCTTCATGATGATGTTTATTGTATAGTGAATCTCTTATAGGTTTTTCGAGAAATTATGAATAATTAAAGTACCAAAAACAAAGTTCAAACAACTTGTTGTACGTGTGTTTTCATTTAGTTATTTATTATTATTATTATTATTATTATATGCTTTGCGTAATTTTTTTTTATAAAAAATTTAAATTATGTATAAGAAAACTTATGTTTTGTGTAAGGGTTATTCTGGCCGATTACCCGTTTGGATTAAAAATTAACTTTTAGACCTCATGTTTTGTCAAAAGCTTAAAAATATGAATAGATAAATCGATTATTTGAACACTATATTTTAGTCGATTACCTGTTTTGACTCTTTATTTTTAAAAATTAAAGCTTAGTAATTTTTTATATAATTTATGTTTAATAGTATGGGTTCACACCATTTTGAACCTTGTATTTTAGTCGATTACCCGTTTGTACCCTTTATTTTAAAAAATTAACTTTGTCAATCTTGTGTTTTGTCAAAATGTTCAAAATAGGAATATATAGACAGATTATTTGAACCATATGTATTTTGGTCGATTACCTGTTCGAACCCTTTATTATTAAAAGCTGACTTTTGGACCCCGTGTTTTGTCAAAAGATTAAAAATATAAATAGATAGATTATTTATTTATTATGATTATATATAGATATTTTTAATTGGCATCTATTAAAATAAAAAAGAGATAATAAATAGAATTTTCCCCTTAATTAATTAATAAACATAAATTAGAAAAATATAATTGTTGACGCGGTTCTTCGGCAACAGATAATTATATGAATAAGGAGAGGGATTAGTGCTAAATGATGAACTGTAATAGATGAATGATCTCAAAGGGAAATTATAACTTGAATAGTTTTTTAGGTGGTTCAAAGGTTAAAATCCTTCTAGTCCACTAGCCAATATTATTGATATATCTCTGATATTCCTTACAGGGTATTTCTTTACAAAATTAAAAAACCAACCCTTTGCAACTCCCAGGGTCTCCATATTTATAGGGAGAGGACACCTGGGTGTTGGCAAAGGAGGTCATCCCGTGACCTTCTTACCCATCATGTCACTTCTGCGACATTCATGATTAATTCCTAAAACCTGACAATGAAATGTGGTCTAATTAATAGGTAAAGGGGGATAATGGGCCGCATGGCCCAAACCAGTCGTGGGGTGTCTGAACACGCACGTTTATGCTGCGTGTCCGAGAATTCAGGAATGGAGTAGACACGTGATGTCTAATATATGCCCGTTTACATTGCGTGGTTGACTTTATAATGGGTTAGAGGTGTCAACTCAAGCTCGTACCCCGAGCTTGATGTAGTCTCAGCTCGTGGTGTCCACACTGCTGATCTGATGCCTTAGTAATCTCACTAAACCTTTGGCTATCTCGAGCTAAAGAGGTAGAGACTTGTAACAGCAGCTCCGGGTAGGTGGCTTCCACGTGGCTGAAAGAATTATGCCCTTTTCCAGCTCGCTAATAACCCGTGGATATTTAGGGCGTACATTTTCCCCCCAAGCCCCTGCTCGTGGCATATGACGTCACCTGTGGCACAAGTGGGGGCTTTTAGGCTTCTTTGTGGACTCTTCATATCCCGCCCATTACGCTGGTATCGGATACGTGGAGCATTGTGGTTGGTGACTGTTCGTATTCCGAGAATTGCATTAAATGGCCTAGCCTATCTTCGGCCGTCGTTTCATCTTTCGAGTTGTGATCCTCGTATCCTACATCAAGACAATCGGACGGCCCTCATCCTTTGGCCTTTTACGTATATATAAGGCTGGCCACCTTTCGCATGAGCCACCCTTTTATTTGAAAATTTTCTCCTCTTCTTCTTTCTTCTCAGTCTCAAAACCCTTTCTTTCTTCTGGTCACTATTCCCGACGTTCCTGAGTTTTAGACACGAGGGCTCTTTCATGACTCCGGTACCAGCGATTCCAACAGGACTTCAACCTAGACGCTCCTTTCAGTCTTTACGCAGCAAAAAATTTCTGTAAATCCTCCGTTTGCTGCATGCTTTAAATGTTTTCCCTTTTCCTTGCTTAGGTAAACTTTCTTCTTAGCCGCATGCAGTAGGTTGTTTGTCTTTTGTTTTTCTTTGCTGGTATTTTGTGCGTAGGTTTTTATCCTAGGGCTATCGACCGTAGGAAAGAGGATGCTTAGGAACATGACTCATAGGATAAAGTTCTGGGGTGATTTTCTGGGTAAAATTTTTTATGCCTGTTTGGAACAACCAGTTTCTAGGGTGAAAAAACCGGGTAGCTTAGGGGACACGCTTCATAGGCGGTTTCGCCTTTCGAAACTTTCCTTCCAAGGAAAAATTTATCCTGACCCTCCTGACACACGGATCCCGAGCAATCGGGGACCCGTTGGGAGCACAGGCGCGTGTTCATAAAACCGCGTGGTCTCACTCTCCGCAGGCTGAGATTACCTCAGCCCGTGTAAAGGAAACCCTTCTTCGCGTTAGATTCTTTCTGATGCTTAGGTCGCCTTTTCTAAACTTTCTTCTTTGTTCGTTAGGCAATCAGATGGGACCCAAGAAGAGCGCATCCAAGAAGAGTGCTAGTAGCTCGTCTTCCCAGCAAGCCAGCAAAGGGAAAAAGGTGGCAACAGACTCCCCGATTCCCAACTTTTGTCCCACCGTGGAGAAGGAGGTCGAGGTGGGACTCGACGCCTTTTTCGAGGTTGAGAGGATTGCCACGAAGGTCACCACCTAGGGGAAAGTTAACAAGATTATGCTTTCCCACAATATAGAGATAGGGAAGGGCGCCTTGGACGCCCGATCTCCCCTTGAGGGGGAGCGGAGCTGCGCGCCGCTCGACGAGGAGTTCGCAGCCTGGAGCGACGAACATCTCAAGGCTGGGGCCTTTCTTCCCCTGGACCAGTATTTTGCGGAATTCTTAAATTACATGAAACTGGCCCCTTTCCAGCTCCCCCCTAACTCCTACCGTCTGTTAGCGGGGTTGAAGTATTTGTTCCTGAAGCAGGAATGGGAGGTCCCCACGCCGGCGGACATCCTTCTTTTGCCTCAAAGCCAGCCTGGAACAATGGGGGCAAGGTGACGGGTTCTACTACCTGACCCGTTTTCCCAATTCGGCTGCGATCATCGAGCTGCCCAGCCACCCCAATGACTTCAAGGATCAATTCTTCATGTCAAAGGGGTTTCGCAACTGTGAATACCATTACTTCAACCGTCCTCATAAGTTCCTTCTAACTTTAGCTCGCAAGCTGGTTGCTGATTAGTCTCTTTTCATTCGTTGCTGACTTGAAAACTATCGTGCAACTATTTTCACGAGGACGGCTAAGTTAGTGATCCTTAGGGGTCAGTACGAAACCTTGGCGGGGCTCCCCCCAAGTGAAAAAGACTATCGCCAGCTCGTGTCTGATGAGATGATGCTGGCGTGTAAGTTAATTTCCCCAGGCCAGACTCTGGCTCTGAGGAGGCTGTAGACCATCCCCGCTGCTTGCGAGAAGGTGTCCATCCCCGAGGAGGAGGCCAAGAATGAGGACGAGGACGAGGTCCCCCTCGTGCACCGGAAGTGGGCTCTTGAGGTCACCCAGGCGGTCAATGCGGAGCGGACCCAGTCCGGGGCAGCAGCCGGCCCCTCTGGCCAAGGTAACCCTTACTTATTTAGGGACTTAGACAGGGCTGCCGCAGACCTACGTCTTGCTAGGTTTAACCCCAGCCAACTCGTCCACCGCCACCAAAACGACCCAGATCGCAACATCACTCTACTTCAGTGTGTTGACCAGCTCGTGTTGCGTTATGACATGGGCTGCCCTAGGGGTACTGTAGTGGTATATAATACCCTGGCCTTTAGGTCGGCCTTTTTTGAGGAGTACGGGACCAATCTTAGGTCGTGGCCCTCCCTTCTGGAGGGTGTAGTAGCTCCGGGTCTTAGGCAGTATGTAGAGGAGTCTAGTCCTGAGGCGAATCTGGACCCAAAGCCTCTTCTCACCCGTGAAGTCATCATCTTAGACTCCCCCGTAGAATCCCTGGGGTTGGAGGTCGTGACAATAGATTCCTCCTCTAGCTCGGAGGGTAGGACCTTTTTCGATACATACTTTAGCTTTTTTGTTATCAAAGTATTTTTACATGCATATTAATGCTTTGCTGTCTTTGTTTCAGACGAGGAGATGTCGCAGCCTGGGGTAACCATCTGCGATCTATGTTCCAGGGGGGAAACCCTTCCTCCGAGCCGCCCGGGCCCTTGGTGAAGAGGCTCCGGTTGGCGAAGAGAGCTGTCGGGACTTCCTCCAAGTCCCCGGCCAAGGGGAAAAACCAGGGTCCCCCCGCCATGGAGAAAGTGCCTCCACCCCCTCCCGTAGTAGAGAAGATGGCTCCACCTCCCCCGCGACCTCCCGTCCCTGCCGGGGAAAAGGAGGTACCAACCGGGACCTTGGCGGCTCCGGCTCCCACTGTGCGTATCCCGGTCAACACTCAGGCCCTGGAGAAAATCCCTGAGGCCTTTCGAGGGACGGTTTACGAAACCGTGAGCTATACGGTGGATCATTATTACAACGCCACCCCAAGGGACTTGCGGGAGATCAACGAGGAGCCCCGGGAATGTGATGGAGTCTTCACTGGGGATGACCCTCATGGTAAGTTCGCTTTACCACTGGTTCTTTCTGCTTAATTCCTAAGGCACTCGCCTCACATATTTTCGTCTTGTAGGCGGCTTTGGCCCTCCACCGAAGCATATCTCGGTCCAAGGCCAGGTTTGCAGAGATCAGGGGTGAGCATCAGGCTGTCCAGGCCGCCCTCGCGTCCGCTCAGCAACAGGAGCAGGATGCTAAAGCCGCCCTGGCGACTGCGCAGGCCGAGCTGGAGGCATCTCGGACCAAGTTGCTGGAGGCCGAGGCTACCATGGTTGCCCTGGACACTGCGAAGGTGGAACTTGAAGAAGCCAAGGCTGCCCTTGTGGTGGTGAGGGCATCCTCCAGCTCTTCCATGGAGGCCATGCTGTACCATTGCTGGGTCTTCAACCCGAATGGTGACTTCTCCTTCCTAGGGCCGGACGTGGGGGAGTCCTTCTTACAGAAGTTCAAAGCTCGCCTTCAACAAGAGGCGCCCTCCGAGACCGGGGAGACTTCCACCGCAACCGAGCAGGATGCTGAGGGGGTGACTTCATCGGAGCAGCCTGGCGGGGCTTAGGATTTTTGCTCCTTTCTCTTTTATTTTCATTTGTAACTTTATATTATGAGGTTTTTTATCCTCGAAACAATTGATTTCCTTGGATTTATTTCAATCTAATTACATATTTTTGCCTCGACCTTACTGTTACTTCTCTTTAATGCATTTGGTGAGAACTTAGTTTCTGTTGGTGTTGTGATTGACATCTTATGCTTTTTAGGAAAAAACATATGTTAATCAATTTGAACCAAATTCTAAGTTTTAGGACCTGGTTGTATCCATGAAATTAATTTTAAAATCTTAGTTCGTGTAAATTCTTTATCGATATCTCGCGCTTTTTAAGAAAAACGTCGATTAATCAATTTGAATTAACTTCTAAGTTTTAGGACCTGGTTGTATCCAGGACATTAATTCTAAAACTTAGTTCGCGTCAATCCTTTATCGATATCTCGTGCTTTTTAAGAAAAACATCGATCAATCAATTTGAACTAACTTCTAAGTTTTAGGACTTGGTTATATCCAAGATATTAATTTGAAAACTTAGTTCGCGTCAATTCTTTATCGATATCTTGTGCTTTTTAAGAAAAACATCGATCAATCAATTTGAACTAACTTCTAAGTTTTAGGACCTGGTTGTATCCAGGACATTAATTCTAAAACTTAGTTCGCGTCAATCCTTTATCGATATCTCGTGCTTTTTAAGAAAAACATCGATCAATCAATTTGAACTAACTTCTAAGTTTTAGGACTTGGTTATATCCAAGATATTAATTTGAAAACTTAGTTCGCGTCAATTCTTTATCGATATCTCGTGCTTTTTAAGAAAAACATCGATCAATCAATTTGAACTAACTTCTAAGTTTTAGGACTTGGTTATATCCAAGATATTAATTTGAAAACTTAGTTTGCGTCAATTCTTTATCGATATCTCGTGCTTTTTAAGAAAAACATTGATTAATCAATTTGAACTAACTTCTAAGTTTTAGGACTTGGTTATATCCAAGATATTAATTTGAAAACTTAGTTTGCGTCAATTCTTTATTGATATCTCGTGCTTTTTAAGAAAAACATCGATCAATCAATTTGAACTAACTTCTAAGTTTTAGGACCTGGTTATATCTAGGATATATGCCCCCAAGTGAGTAGGAAAGGGTCTTTCATGGTTACTTGAGTTTACACCCACAAACATATACAATAATGTAAAAGATTAGCGGTTATTACTTAATAAACAAAAGATGGTCTTTCCAATTAAGCCTTACAAAGATATTATTGATAATATTTCTTCAAGTTGATAGCATTCCAAGTTCGTGGGACTGATTCTCCATTAAGCCGAGCTAGCTTGTAGGTTCCTTCTTTCACGTCCTCGGTTATTTGGTAGGGCCCTTCCCAGTTTGGTCCCAACACTCCATCCTTGGGATCTTTACTGGCTAGGAAGGCTCTTCTGAGTACCAGGTCGCCAATGCTAAAGACGCGCTTCCTGATCTTTGAGTTGAAATAATGAGTGACCTTTTGTTGATAATGCGCGAGTTGCAGCTGTGAATCTTCTCGTTTTTCGTCAATCAGGTCGAGGGATGTGTAGAGCAATTCGTCATTCCGGTCTTGGTCAAATGCCTGAACTCTATGCGAGGCTACCTTTACTTTGACAGGAAGGACTGCCTCACTCCTGAAAGCCAGGGAGAAAGGAGTATGACCCGTCAGCGTTCGATGTGAGGTCCCGTAAGCCCATAGTACCTGGGGGAGCTGTTCGGGCCAAACTCCCTTGGCTTCGTCCAGTCTCTTCATAAGGCTTGCCTTTAGCGTCTTATTGACGGCCTCGACCTGCCCATTGGCCTGGGGATAGGCCATGGAGGAGAAGCTTTTAACAATGCCATGCCTCTCACAGAATTCGGTGAAGAGGTCACTATCGAACTGCGTTCCATTATCTGACAAGATCTTCTTTGGCAGCCCGAATCGGTAGAAAATGCTCTTGACTACGAAGTCGAGGACTCTCTTTGAGGTGATCGTTGCCAGGGGCTCTACTTCTGCCCACTTGGTGAAGTAGTCGATAGCCACCACCGCGTAACGAACTCCTCCCTTTCCAGTAGGGAGGGCTCCAACCAAGTCAATCCCCCAGATCGCGAATGGCCACGGGGACGAGATCATCTTCAGCTTGACCGGGGGAGCTCGGGCAACTGTGGAAAATCGCTGGCACTTGTCACATTTTTTGACGTAGGAGATCGAGTCCTTTGACAGAGTGGGCCAGTAATACCCTTGCCTTAATATCTTCAAGGCCAGGCTTTGCCCCCCAGTGTGATCTCCGCAGAAACCCTCGTGCACCTCCTGCAAAATGGTCTTCGCCTCGCTTGGCAGAACACACCATAGGAGAGGTGAAGAGTGTCCACGCCGATATAATATCCCATCTATCACTGTATACCTTGGAGCCTGGTAAAGTACCCGCCTTGCGTCATTTCGCTCTTCGGGTAACTTTCCTGCTATGAGATATTCGAGGATGGGGGTCACCTAGGTCGGTCTGGCGTCGATCATCTCGACCTCCGCCCCGACTTCCTCTATGCTTGGTTTTTCCAAGAACTCTACCGGCACTAACCCCAAAGTCTCTATCTCCCCAGAGGTAGCGAGCTTTGCCAGGGTGTCCGCGTTGGCATTCTGTTCCCGAGGTATCTGCTCGATTGATCCGCGCTCGAATGTGGAAAGTTCTTTCTTTACCTTGGCCAGGTAAGAAGCCATCTTGGTTCCCCGTGCTTGGTATTCCCCTAACACTTGGTTTACCACGAGCTGGGAATCGCTGTAACACTGGACGGAGCTGGCCTTCAGCTCCTGGGCCACCCTTAGCCCAGCTAGTAAAGCTTCATATTCAGCCTCGTTGTTAGACGCTTTGAATCCGAATCACAACACCGAGTGGAATCAATGTCCTTCCGGGGATATCAATATGATTCCAGCCCCGGAGCCGTTCTCGTTAGACGAGCCATCTACGAAGACCTTCCATGAGGCCTGGGCTAAGGAGGCCTGGGCTGACTCTTCTACAGGATCTTCTCGGAATCCTGTGCACTATGCCACAAAATCAGCCAGGGCCTGGCTTTTTATTGTAGTTCGCGGTATGTACAAAATCTCAAATTGGCTGAGTTCAATAGCCCACTTCAACAGATGTCCCGATGCTTCAGGATTTTGCAAAACCTGCCTTAAAGGCTGATTGATTATGACGTGTATTGAGTGGGACTGGAAATACGGCCTGAGCTTTTGGGAGGCTGTAATGAGATAGAAAGCCATCTTCTCCATCAACGGATACCGGGATTCAGCTCCGAGAAGCCTCTTGTTGATGTAATAGACTGGCTTTTGAGATCGGTCCTCTTCTCGGACTAATACGGCGTAGCTGCATCTTCCGTGACAGCTAGGTAAAGGAAAAGAGGCTCTCTTACCATTGGTTTGGATAATACGGGCGGCTTGGCTAAATGTTCTTTTAGGTCGGGGAAGGCACGTTCGCATTCCTCGGTCCGCTCGAATTTCTTATTCCCCCGGAGCAGGTTGTAGAATGGCAGACACTTGTCGGTAGATTTAGAAATAAACCGATTAAGGGCTGCCACCCTTCCTGTTAGACTTTGAACGTCCTTTCACAACCGAGGTGAGGGCATCTCGAGTAGCGACCTGATCTTATTGGGGTTTGCTTCTATTCCCCTGGTATTGACAATGAAACCCAGGAATTTTCCTAACGCGACCCCAAAAGTACATTTTTGGGGGTTAAACCTCATGCCGTATTCTCTCAATATCTTAAAGCATTCCTCCAGATCAAAAACATGGTTATCATCAGTTTTTGACTTGACCAGCATGTCGTCAACATACACTTCCATGTTCTTCCCGATCTGGTTGGCAAACATCCTATTTACCAACCTCTGGTATGTAGCTCCGACATTCTTCAGCTCGAAGGGCATGACCTTGTAACAATAAACGTTAGTTGGGATCATGAAGCTAGTGTGTTCCTGGTCTGCTGGGTTCATGGCAATCTGATTATAGCCCGAGTATGCATCCATAAAAGACATGAGCTCGTGCCCCGCCGTGGCGTCTACCAATTGGTCGATCCTTGGCAATGGGAAGCAATCTTTGGGGCAGGCTTTGTTCAGATCAGAGAAGTTGATGCAGGTCTGCCATTTCCCGTTGGGCTTCGAGACCAATACAGGATTGGCGATCCAGATTGGGAACTTTGCCTCGCCGATAAAGCCGCACTTTAAGAGCCGGGCTACTTCCTCTTCTAGGGCCTCAGCTTGGGTTGTTCCTAGGTGCCTTTGTTTCTAGAATTTTGCAGGCATGCTTTTATCCAAGTGGAGGGTGTGCATGATGATGCTTGGACTGATCCCTACCATGTCTTCATGAGACCAACCGAACACGTTTAGATTCTCCTGCAGAAACTTAATCAGCTCCGCCTTCCTTTCGCTACATAGATTTTTCCCAAGCTTCACCACCTTCGAGGGATCTTGTGGATCGATGCTTACCTCCTCGAGCTCTTCGATGGCCTGGAGCTCAGATCTATCCTCTCCTACTCTGGGGTCGATATCATTATTTTAGATGATATTCTCCCCTTTGGCACTCTGAGGTTTTTCAATCTCAAGACTAGGCACAAGTCCCTGAGATTCCTCATTCCCGCCCTAGATGGTCAGCGTTAACTGCCCGGGTTTTAATTTTCCCTTCATAGAAATGCTGTAGCATTCCCTGGCAGCAAGCTGGTCACCTCGGACCATGCATATCCCCGAGGAAGAGGGGAATTTTAGCGAGAGGTGGCGGATGGAGGTGATGGCTTCAAACGCTATCAATGTAGGTCTGCCCAAAATAACATTGTACGCGGCGGGACAATCGATGACCACAAACTCGAGGAGTTTCGAGACAGTCCGGGGTCCCTCTCCCAAGGTGATCACCAGCTTGATTGTTCCTATTGCCGTCGACCCTTCTCCAGAGAATCTGTATAGCATCATGGAGGTGGCTTTCAACTCGGTGACAAATAAACCCATCTTTTCCAGCGTAGACTGGAACAGCAGGTTCATCGAGTTCCCATTATCGACCAGTACTCTCCTAACCCTCCGGTTAGCGAGCTGAACGGCTATGACCAGAGGGTCGTTATGAGGGAACTGGACGTGACTGGTATCTTCCTCGGTGAATATGATTGGTTGCCTCTCCAATCGTTGCTGTTTGGGTAGATGCTGCTCAGGGACAAACTCCACTCCATTATGAGCCTTAAGTTCGTTGACATATTTCTTCTGGGCACCTCTGCTCGTGCCAGCTAGATGGGGGCCTCCGGAGATCATGGAGATCTCTCCTCCTATCACAGGAGGAGGGACGTCCTGATCTATCCGAGACCCGGGCTGACTTATCGCAACTTCCAGAGCTGGTTGGCCAGCGGGAACCCTATTTCGCGCATACTGAGCCAAGGGTCCATCTCTGATGAGAGTCTCGATCTCATCCTTCAGGTGCCTACAATCATCAGTGTTGTGGCCAATGTCGTTGTGGAACCGAAAAAATTTGGAGGGGTCTCGCTTACCCTTCTGGTGCTTCAACGGTTCCGACTTCTTCCAGGGGAGGCGAGTAGAGTTTGCTAGGAAAATGTTCTCCCTAGTGTGTGTGAGCTCGGTACAAGTCGCATAGACTGGTTTAAACTTTTCCACAGACTTGTTCTTCTTTGGGCCGTGCTGGCCGCCCTCGCTGCTCCCTTTTCTCTTGCCTCCACCAAACTAGTTATTCTGTGTAACGGTTTGTGTCGCTGCCACGACATCCGTTCCCACTCTAGCGGGCTGCTTAGGGGCCTGGCTGGTTCCCGCGGCTGATGCTCGTGCCTCCTCTAGGTTTATCCATCCCTGGGCCCTATTTAGGAATTCGTTTATGATGCTGACTCCCTTTCTCTGTATCTCTTCCCAGAGTCCGCCTTCGATGAGGATCCCAGTTCTCAAGGCCACGAGCTTGGAGCTGTCGTCTGCGTCCCTGGCTCGAGCAGCGACGTTCGCGAATCTGCTCAGGTAAGCTTTCAAAGGTTTGTCGGACTGCTGTCTTACGTTCTCCAGGGTGTCGGCCTTGACGCGGGCAGCTTGAGAAGCTCGGAATTCCCTCTTAAAGTCAGTAGAAAAGGTTTTCCACGAACTGATGGATTGCTTTTTACTCTGCTTGAACCATTGCCTGGCCGGCCCAGTCAAGGTGGAAGGAAATATTAAACATCTCAGCTCGGGACCGATGTTGTGGGCCATCATCAGGGTGTTGAACATACCCAGATGATCTGACGGGTCCCCGTCTCCATTGAACTTGGACAAGTGAGGCATACAGAAACCAGGTGGATACGCCATAGCTGCTATGCTGGGGGCGAAGAGCTCGAGTTCGTCCCCCGAGTCATACTCATCTTTTTCTTTTTCTAATAAGGGCTTCCTCATCAGATCCTCCATCTGAGCCAGATGCTCAAGGGTTTGGTCCTGACCTCCTTGGTTGTTCCGGGGCTGTTCAACAGCTCCGGTTCCATGGTACGCGTTAGGCAGGTTATTGTCCCTCCTTTCTTGAGATAGGTTATATGGGACATTCCCGCTGTCACGTACTTCAGATAGGCCTTCCCCTTGGCGAGCACAATTGCCATTTCCAACTGGGTCTCCTCTCTGAGAGTTTAGAAGATCTCGGAGGTCGCCCCTCAGGGCGGCCTGAGGGCTTTGCGCCGAGCTCAAGCGATGGCGTAGGTCTCCGCCGAAGATGTCACTTCGACGACTCCCAGTCTAGTAACTTCCATTTGAAAACCTCGGAGCCCGCCGCTGGGGGTGAGGATCCGGGACTTCCCTGGCCGCCCGGCTACGATGGGAGGGTCCGACGGAAGGAGGATTTCTCCTGCTGCTCCCATGAGCCAGAATGTCTCGGACTGGATGGGGAGGAGATGGATATCTTATTGGCGAAGGAGGATGCCTGATTGGGGATGCGATCCTAGTCTCGTCAGGGCGGATTAAGTTAGGTCGTGGCCGCTCCGCTCTACCATCCTCCGGGTCCTGTGCTCGGCGATCTGAGAGGGGTGCAGGACGGCTGGCCGGGGCGGGCGGGCTGTCGTCGCGAGCCCACCCTGGATCTCCTTCGCGAGCTTCCTCGAGCCCTCCTGGGTGCACTCGAGGGCGGAAGTGAGCTAGGAGTTGAGTTCCGGACCGATCAGCTAAATTGTTGCTCGACCCTAGGAAGTTCCTCAAATGTGGTTTCCCGGTGGTGCGACGTGGGAGTAGAATTTGATGTTGGGGGTCTGACCGACTGACTGGGCCTGGACCGATTACCTCGGCAGGACTTATGAGTCTCACCATGCCTCTTTCCGGCGTTAGCGTCGGTTGTAAGAGGGGGTAGTCGGGCAAAAACCTCTTGAATCTGCTGGTTTGCTTTCGCCAGCTGATTCCTCAACTATGCATTTTCCATTTCTACCGCCGTGTGGAAATCCGGGTTCGGATTGGGCGGCCGGGGAGCTGAACTTCTAGTGTCGTCTTGGCCCATTGGCTGCTTGCCCGGTCACTGCTGAACCTCAGGGTTCTGATCATCGGACATGGCGGCATGGTGGGTCTCCTGCCCATCACGTTGGTTCGCCTCGTTACCATGTCTTGAGCGAGTAACTACCATGGTTGGGTATTTGCGATAGCACTAATCTAACAGCTCTCAATGAAAGCACCAAACTGTTGACGCGGTTCTTCGGCAATAGATAATTATATGAATAAGGAGAAGGATTAGTGCTAAATGATGAACCGTAATATATGAATGATCTCAAAGGGAAATTATAACTCGAATAGTTTTTTAGTTGGTTCAAAGGTTAAAATCCTTCTAGTCCACCAACCAATATTATTGATATATCTCTGATATTCCTTACAGGGTATTTCTTTACAAAATTAAAAAACCAACCCTTTGCAACTCCCAGGGTCTCCATATTTATAGGGAGAGGACACCTGGGTGTTGGCAAAGGAGGTCATCCCGTGACCTTCTTACCCATCATGTCACTTCTACGACATTCTTGATTAATTCCTAAAACCTGACAATGAAGTGTGGTCTAATCAATTGGTAAAGGGGGATAATGGGCCGCATGGCCCAAACCAGTCGTGGGGTGTCTGAACACGCACGTTTATGCTGCGTGTCTGAGAATTCAGGAATGGAGTAGACACGTGATGTCTGATATATGCACGTTTACATTGCGTGGTTGACTTTATAATGGGTCAGAGGTGTCAACTCAAGCTCGTACCCCGAGCTTGATGTAGTCTTAGCTCGTGGTGTCCACACTGCTAATCCGATGCCTTAGTAATCTCACTAAACCTTTGGCTATCTCAAGCTAAAGAGGTAGAGACTTGTAACAGCAGCTCCGGGTAGGTGGCTTCCACGTGGTTGATAGAATTATGCCCTTTTCCAGCTCGCTAATAACCCGTGGATATTTAGGGCGTACAATAATAAAAAAAAGAAAGATTTACACTCACCCACATTATATTGTAATTAATCACTAATTTTATGCATATTTTAATAAAACTACATTATAATATTAATTAACCTAAATAGAAAATATTACAAATTTATTTACCATTTTATTGTACCTGTATTTTATTAATTCAATAAGGTGCTTATTACTTGTCATTTTGATACATCCATTTATTTCCATATTTTTTTGGCCTTTTTATGACTGAATCACTTTATTTCTTAAAAAAGACTTTACGTGTCTATGGATATATATTTTGTGGATACAAGAGTGGATATGTGGATACAAGACAAGACAGGGAAAATAAAAACATGTGGATATAAGAGTGGCCACTTCAAATACTCTCAGCTCCACTATCATTCTACCCTAAAAGAATTATTGGCGATAAAGATGGGTATTAAAAAATTTGAATTCCATCTGATAGGTCATCATTTCTTGGTAGAAACTGACTTTTTCGCGTCAAAAGGAATATTGGTCTAAAAAAGAGCAAAACGATAAATGCCCAACTTTTGAGAATGGCAGTCTGGTTTGACAACTACTCTTTTGACATTAAACACATCCAAGGCAAAGACAATACTATGGTTGATTTCTTATCCAGATCACCCCTTGCTATAAATCTAGCCTCAAGATAGGGTTTATTAATTCGTTAGTTTGTCCAACTAAATTATAGCAGGAACACCTCAATGGTATCAGAGCCATACTTCATCCTATCCTACCGACGAATCTCTATTTCAGATTATGGAAAACGAAACCTCATCTACAAGTTTTGCAAACTCTAGTGCCCCTATAATTTCACCCTTGTCACTTACTCCTTCTCCATCTTTCCGCAAATCCACAGCCAACAAACTTGACTTTCTTTATGAACTATCATATGTTCCTGAAGAAAACATGATTACCAATAACAACCTTCCATTGATTAACCCATACCAAATTTCCTCAAAATTCATTACTCCTTTTACTCGGTCCATTAAAGCACTCATCAAACCATCCTACAAAGCCCCAAAAGAGTATATTCAAGCTTCTAAATTTAGTGAGTGTCAATTGAGACCTACTCCCGGGTCTAATTTGTTATTTTACAAATCCCTCCTGAATTTATCCCCCAATGGATTGCGCAAGGATTCACCCATATTCATTTTGGTGTCATTATCTTAGCTATTTCCCTTCATGGCAGAAAGGGCCTTCCAATCGGCTGCCGAATGGGTCTGCTCGACACCCGAATGAGGAAATACCAACATGCAAGCATTGCAACCATAGAATATACATTAAATGCAGGAACAGTAATAACTACATTGTTCTCTAACTTTAATATGTCTCTCAAAGAAAATTGCTTGACTGATGCTTTCAAAGTCGAGGTCCAATTGGCTGGAATTGACCAAGATCTTACTTCCATTGGAGTTACTCTTCACTACTAGATGGCATACAGACTCCAAGATCATGCGCTGGATCTTTCTTTGCCAATAGCTGAAGAAGCATTACTGATCCCGGTAGACTCTACCCAAGTTCCAACATGCACTCATATTCAAAGGAAAATCTCTACAGATGATCTTATGAAGATTTTGCTCAGGTCATGGATAACAAACTATGAGATGCTCCATCAACCTCAAAAAGTTGTCCAGACTTTTACTGAAACATCTTATCACAAGAAAGAAGATGGCTCTGTCGAAATAGTCTTTGACAAAACTCAAACAAAGACTCCCAGTTGCTTTACCACCCAGTACATGATGACTTTTGTCAGACCAGTGATGTGGAAATCTAATCCTTTGATTCCCAAGGCAGCCCTATTTATGCTTTTGAATCTTCGAATGGACATAAGTATTGGGATGTTTGCGACTACAAAAGCTGCCTAAAAACATAAGAAGATCTCCCAAAGCCAAAGCGACGTCCTAGCTCAGGAAAATGACTTAAGCAACAACTTGACAAAGGGGAAAAAAGAGTAGGATTGTTAGGCCAACCCTCTGGAAAGTTTGACTATATAGTCAAATATTCTGCCCCCAAAGACTTAACCGACTCTCCTCCAGACCCAACTGGATGGGACATTGAGCTCCGCCAACAGACTCCCAGGAGCCTCCATTTTTGGCTCCTCAACAGAACATTTTTCCATGCTACAAAAAACCAACAAAATGGATGCGACATCATGGTGAAGCTTTTCCTGCTCAAAATTAGTTCCAACAAATTCCACAAGTATGTATGATGACTACTACTGATTATGAATCAGATTTTCCTCCTCTCAAGAAGTTTGATAAATAAGATGACCAATGTACGGTTTTTCACCAACCAAAGGTTCAAAACCCCACAACCAGAAACGCGGATGGGTCTCTCAAAAAAGTATCTCTGGCCGAAGAAGTTCTTAACTGGCAATCAGGAAATATGATTGCCCAAAACAAGGTCTTAAAGCAAGTTGAATTACAAAAATACCAGAATAGAGATAGCAACAAAACAATCTCAGACTACTGTCATCGATAAACTCACTGCAAATATCCAACAAAATCATGAAGAACTTCTAGCCATCATTAAAGCAAACTCAGTCCCAATGCCAGTATTCCTAGCGAAAGAAGCTGAGATGAAGAGCCTTAAAACTCAGTATGAATCCCTCAAGAACCGGTTCGGCCAACAAGAACCGACAAAGGCACCTTCAACTAGCTATTTGGGAACTTGGTCCCCGTTCGGGATGACTACGACAATGGTCCCTTGGAAGTTTGCTACAATACCAAAGACGTCCCAGCCTTTTCCTATTACTGGATCTATGCAAGAGGACTCTGTTGTAAGACTATGATGCATGCTTGATGAAAACCAACAACAGAAGACAAAAAAGGGAAAGAAGAAAGAATCACCAAGCCAACCGACAGATGAACTTAAGACACTTATAGTTCATCCAACCACAAATCCTCTGTCACCAATGATTCGACATACGAGCACTCTCCACGTCGCAGAAAAATAAATAGACTCAGATGATCAAAGCTCTTCAGCTAGTTCAGAAAATTCTTCAAATGACTGGTATGAAGAAATGAGTTCAACCTCTAATGATACTATACCTAGTGATCCCGAAAGCCTAGCCAGTGAAAACTTATCCAGCAATGACGATGGAGCATTTCCACATTTGATGGTTCAACCTGCTGAATGAAACTCACAGACTGAACCAATTATCACAAGTGAAGACGAAAGTGGAAATGAATCAACAACACCACATGTTCCCCAAAAATGAAAGAGTAAAAGTTCAAACTTTCAAACTTACTTTAGATGACCTCCCTCCATCAAAATGGCGCGAAAGGTTCCAAGAGCTCCAGGCTTGGCTCAGCCTAGAATCACAAAGACCAGAAGCACAGAGAAGAACGGTTCTCCTCAACTTTGTCTCCCGTTTTACAGGCACCCTACAAGATTGGTAGACAAGTCTGGGCGATTACAAATAGATGACGTTTTTACAACTTCCATCTGTCACCAATGCCCTGACCTATCTGTATATTGAATTTTGCGGACAGGACGCTCAAGTCACTGAAAGACTATGCACAAAATTCTTCAAACTAAAATGTTGTTCAATGGATAAGAGAGATTTGGAGAAGCATTACAAAAAGATGACTCAACAGTTCTACCAAATAGGTGGAATTGATGATCCAAATCTAAAACAAGCTTTCATCTCTTCCACACCAAAACCACTAGGAGAAGAAACATTCAAATTTCTCTGGGGAACAGGAAGAACCCTAGCTGATGCTATGATTGGAGAAATCTATCAGCTAGTTCTAAAAGAATTAGAAAAGATGTGCTCTCAACACAAGTTTATCCAAGAATTCATAAAACAATCCAAGAAGCTCGGAAAGGTTTGCAGCCAAAAGGACCTGCGGATCAAATGTCCATCAGAATCATCATGTTCTTGTCTTCCAGAAAAAGGAAACACAACAAAAGGTTTAAAACCTTTAAGACCTTTAAATCCTCAAAGGAAAAAGGACATCGCTCGTTCAAAAATCTAAGAATGAAGTGCTCTTTCAGGAAGAAGTCCAACAGATGTTTTATTTGTGGCGACAAAGGAAATTATGCCAAACAATGCCCCAAAGGGAAAACTACCATATTGATCTCCCACATTCAACAAACAACTGGCATATCTCTCGAAGAAAATGACCTAGAATCCATCTTCTCTACTGATGACGAGATAAATTCAGAGTCCCTCTATGCATTCGAACATCTGAAGGCTTCAGATGAATTCTACCACATGGCAGCCATCAATACAATACAATCATCACCAATCATCTCCATGCAGATCCTCTCTACAAAATATGCTCGGCCAGTCAAAGTACCAGACTTCTTTGATACGGGAGCATCATACACCATGATGAACCCTGATGTTCTCCCTCAAGAATATTGGAGGAAAGAAAAATAGTTCTTCCATGCTGCAAATGGAAGCATTTTCTGTATAGAGCTCATCAGTAAACCAATTAAATTACAGTTCTTCCGAGGATGCTCTATCATTCATAGAGTAATTGGATCAAAATTAACATGGAAGGATCTAATTATTGGTTTTAATGTCTACAACAATAAAAAAGGGTTTACGAATCCTTCCTGGTGGCCTTGGCTACAAACAACATTTTTCTCCATGGGAATCCATACCAAACTATTTTCTCATGCCTCCTGATCCATTCTCCAAGGTCAAACAATGGCTCATAGAAAATTCCTATGCCACAAGTCATGTCGAGTTCCTCCAAAAATGTGAATGCCCTCTATGGAAAAATCAATAGTTCTTCATCAGTTTACCATTCAAGATCAATGAAGACATTAACCCTACCATGGCAAGTCACCCAGGCATGAACCCAGAGCATCAAAAAATGGCAACCGAGGAATGCAAAGAACTACAACAACAAGGATTGATCGAATCAACCACCTCTTCATGGGCACGCCGTGCTTTCTACGTCAATAAGAGATTCGAACAGGCTTGGGGAAAAAAAAGGCTAGTCATCAATTACAAGCCCTTGAGCGAATTTTGATAGATGATAAGTTACCCATACCAAACAAGAATTCCCTATTTGCAAGCCTGTCAAAGGCTCAAATATTTTTAAAATTCGATCTAAAGGCGGGAATTCGGCAGTTTGGGTATCAAACAGGAAGACAGGCCCAAAACGACCTTCTGCATTCCAAATCACCACTATCAGTGGACTATCCTTCCCTTTGGTCTCAAAACAATCCCATTACTATTCCAAAAGGCCATGAATAAAATCTACAGCCTCGTTCTAGATAAGGTCCTAATCTACATTGATGATATATTGCTCTTCTCACAAGATGAAGAAGCCCATCACAGTCTACAAGACCAATTCATCTCTCTCACAGAAGCCCATGGGGTCATGTTATCCGAAAAGAAGATGATCATTGGACAAGCCCAAAATGACTTTCTGGGGATGAAGCTTATCAAAGGCCAATATGAGGCCCAACCTCACATAGCCCAAGAATTACTGAAGTTTCCCGAAAAGAACTTCACAAAGGTCCAAATCCAAAAATTCTTAGGAATTGTAAACTATTTATGGGATTTTGTCCAACAACTTTAAAAAATGACAAGACCACTCAGTGACATGTTTAAAAAGCAAACTCCACCATGGTCACAAGAGCAAACTGTAGCATTCAAAAAACTAAAGGAGATAATGCAGACACTACAACCTTTGCAGATTCCTTCTAATAGGAAAAGAATCTTGCAAACAAAGGCTAGTGATCGGTATTGGGGAGCTGTCCTACTTGAACAAGACAAGACAGGGAAAAGAAAAATATGTGGATAGAAGAGTGGCCACTTCAAACACTCTCAGCTCCACTATCATTCTACCCTAAAAGAATTATTGGTGATAAAGATGGGTATTACAAAATTTGAATTCCATCTGATAGGTCATCATTTCTTGGTAGAAACGGACTTTGCCGCGTCAAAAGAAATGATTGGTCTAAAAAAGAGCAAAACAACAAATGCCCAACTTTTGAGATTGGCTGTCTAGTTTGACAACTTCTCTTTTGACATTAAACACATCCAAGGCAAAGACAATACTGTGGCTGATTTCTTATCCAGATTACCCCTTGCTATAAATCCAGCCTCAAGATACTCACCAAGAACAATCCCCATCGTCGTCCAAAAACTATCGCATCCCATCCCATTCATACTCATGATGGCTTCTTCATCTTCTGTCAAACATGATCAATCTTTTCCCCGGGATGAAAAAAATGAAACAAATCAGGCCGCCAACTCGAAGAAACTTTAGAGCAAAAATATCCGTCACTACACAAATTGACCGACACTGAAGGGGTAGTTTTGAGAAAAAGTAATTACTTTGAAGATTCTAAAGATCCATATGCTGACACTGCATATATGCAAGATCCTTATCTCTTCCAGTACACAGGAAAATAATGGAATATGGGTTATATAGATTATGACGCCTGCCCTCCAGTTGGCAGCGATCAGGATGAAGAAGAACTGACAGGATGGAACCCACTCCATGAGGACCCAACATACGACTCTGACTACGGGGCCATTAATGAAACAATCTTTAAATAAATATTATGTCTTTTAGCCTTTGTTCAGGGAATCTTATCCCTTATCTTGTATGCTTTACTTTATGCTTTTGTCGGGGAATCTTATCCCTTGTCTTGTCTACTTTGCTTTATGCTTTGGTCAAGAAATCTTATCCCTTATCCTGTCCCAACTATGGTTGGTTTTGACTAGGGTGGGTTAAGTTTTTATGCTTGAGCACATGGCTATATAAGGCCATCATCTCTCTTTGTGTAAGGCAGATAATTACGAAGTAATAAAATATCAGAGTATTTATTATAAAAAATGTTCTTCTAAATCCTTCATTCAGAGATTTCTGAAGTAGAGATAGTATGCAATATGGATCATATTTGAAGGCAACTACTGTTATAAGATTTTAGATTAACTTGATCTAGCAATCTATCCTTTATGATCGTAAGTCACACAGTTTGGAGTGTAAGTCGTGTAGATCCGTGTGAGAAATTGCTGGGTTTATTAATTCGTTAGTTGGTCTAGCTAACTTATAGCAGGAACACCTCAATGGTATAATAATGGCTTATGAATTCAATATAATTTATGTATTAGTTTAAAGTTTTACTCTTTTTATTTTACACTACTATATTATGCCTACATGTATCAAATTAGTAGGTAAATGTTACTTTGGATTCTCAACTATGCAAGTATACACAATCGTAACAAGTACTAAAGTGATAAATCAAGTATCATTCCTACAAAGACTATTATTAACTACCAAAAGTTAATCTTTAATTTTAATTGATTCGATAAATAATGTGTTGACTGCCTTTTTCGCAATCAACCCTAAGAAGAGAGATTAAAGAAATAAATGAATAGAACACAAGGATTTTTACATGGTTCAGGTTATAAAAGAACTCTAGTCCACAAGTCTCTGGTATTAAAAGGTTTGGAAGCTTGTAAGGCAAGCTTCAATGGAGTATTCTCAGGCAGTGTTTAGGTTGCTCTGAGTACAAGGTCTTTTTCTCTCTAAAAAACTGAACCCTTTACAATGAGACTTCCAGCCCTCTTTATAGAGGCTGGGGTCATTAATACTAATCATAAGTAATTAATACACATTCTTCCCATTATTGGGCGATTAATACAAATTCAATGCATTGGGCTGCATTGAATAGAAACCACGACCCAAGCGAGATCTGCGGGGCTCGCTGTAGAAAAGCACCTATTTTACAGGGAACATGCCCTAGGTACTGTCATGATGTGTTGTAAGTACCTCCATGTCAGGCGACGTAGTGGGTGTGTGAATTGTCGAGTCGTACACTCGAAAACACTGTTGACGGATCACCCATAAAGATTGTCAATGTTGGGAATTGTGCCCTAAAAACATATGTAGTAAACATTGTTTTAAGAAATAAATAAATAAATTGAATTTGTTATGCATATATTTTATGGACTATATTATTCTGTGATAATATTAAGTAAATATCAGAAAAATTCCTAAGTTCATATATGTAATTTTAACCACGTATTGGTACGGGAAGATTGTGTTTGAGATAAATGAATTTGAATAGTTCGCAGTAAAATAAAGTTATGGAATCTTTAGATTAATTACTGAAAGTACGGTCCACTAGTATTATGAATACATGTGATCTAGATCCGGATTACTAGTGTAGTAGGACACTTGAGTGGAGGTACTTTATATATTAGAGAATATATAGAACTAGACCAGATATGTTTATTAATACTTAGTTAAATACTGTTTCGAAGTATTAATAAAATAAATCAACTGATGATCATATGCAAATAGATCTTAATCCTGAAGTTACTATGAACTCCTGTTTATGTTATATGAGTTCTTTGATCCACTTGTTAGGGTTTATCAAAATGATCAGGCTAGAAGCTTTTGTTTTGGGAACTCATTAATGTAAATGGCTGGGGACATAGTATACAGATATGAGATCTATACCTTCTTGTAAGAGATTGAATAATGGTTCTCTTAAGGGTTGAATTTTGGGGCTGAAAGGTTATTCAGCTCAAATTCATAATTTAATTATGAATTAACCTTCACTAGTAAAGTCAATGGTACTTAAGGAAACAAGATATAATTAAAAGGGTAAAACGGTAAAATTATTCCCGATTAATTATGAACCATTATGTAGTGTCCCAGAATTTTTACTTAGCTAGATAGTAGTAGTAGCTAGTAGTAGTTTGTAGTATGTTAGTTTCCGTGGATTTTGGTTCAAGCTGGGATTTAGTTGGAAACTCATAGCAATAGTTATGGATTTTATAAGTTTAACCTATAGTTTAGAAATATTAATTATAACATAAGGTTTGATTAATATTGCTGGTCCTAGAAATATTATTTATTATAACCTAAGGTTTAGATAGAATTATTAAGAATGTGACACTTGTCATAATCATGTTTATTAAGGATTTAAGTATTTTTGATGAATAATTTAATTAAAAGAAAGATCTAGAAGCTCTAGAACCTTCCAGCAGCTATTAGGATCATGTTTTGACTCAGTCAAAGCTGTTTAATCAATTAAAAATATGCTGAAATAGTGTGAATACGTGTTTGATATATCAACGTATGCCGATATATCGTAGCTATAGTGTAACGACCCAAAACCACTAATATGGCTTAAGGGCCTTGATTAGTGTGCCGGGAGGGCATAATTGGTTTATGTGTGAATTTATTAAGTTAACGTGTGATTATATGATAAACATGCTTGTATGGTTATATGGATGTAAATGTGATTATATGTTATATTTGTGAGAACCACATTATTATGTGGGCATATCTGCAGCATGCGACTTGAGGCAATCCTAAGGAGCTAGTTAGCGGGAAAGTCACAATGGGGTTTAATACTTGACTTGGGGCAAGTCAAGGGGTATTTCAGGCATTGGATGACTATTTAGCAAGGGGTTAGGAAGTCTAGGTGGGAATACTGGGGAATTTTACCATTTTGCCCTCGGGGACGTTTCTGACACCCCGAGCCCCGGGATTAAGTTAATTACCTAAGGATAAACTAAGTAAAAAACCCTAGAACTTGGTGGAAATAGAGGAACCGACCCTCCTCTCTCTCTCTCCTTCTTTTTTCTTCTATTTCAAGGAAAACCACTAGAATCTAAGAAACTCAGCTGAAAATTATGTGATTTGAGCTGAAGTTTTGAGGGATTAGCTCAGTTCTAACTAAGGGAATTTAACCAAGATTAAGGTAAGAACTGAATTACACTCTTGATCATTAGAATTCTGTGTTTTGGTTGGGTTTTTAAAGTGTTTATGGTTTTAATGTTTAAGGACTGAATTGAACCTGGAAAGCTTGGGTTTTAGCTCAGAAATTGTTAAGGAAGTGGTTCATCAAAGAAGGTAAGCTTCAATTCGTAATTTAGAGTTTAAATTTTGAGTTTGCATGACTGGTTCTAGAGTTCTTGAGCTACTGCATTTCAGAAATCAAAATGGGATTTTAATGAGTTTTTAAGCTAGGTTTCTATTGGATTATGTTGCTAGAATCAAGTTAGAAGTCTTGTGATCAATGGATTTGGAATTAGGATGCTTTGGGGGTGGTTTTGAGCAAGGTTAGGATGTTAGACATGGTGGATTTTCTGGGCATGAAGGGCTAGGCCGCGGCTCTGTTCTAGAGTGTCGTAGCCCTGCGAAGCAAAGAAGAGCCAAGGAGGCTCTATAGTGGGGAAGCGTCGTGGCGCCACAGGGCAGGGCCGCGGCGCGTGTCTATCTTCAGAGAGGCCTAGCCTCTGTTTCAGGGGAGGGCCGCGGCATGGGTTTCAAGGGCCGCGACCCTTAAGGGTATTTTTGGTCTTTTGGAGTTCTGAAGCGTGGGAACCTAACCTAGGGTGCTCGGGATCGATTTCACCATCTTGTTTGGTGGAATTCGATGTCCCGAAAACTAGAACTCCATCAGAAAATATTAATGCGATTATTAATGGTATTCCCTATCTTGATTGTGACTAGGTATTAAGTTAGGGCTTGGGAAACAGATCGTGCTCGAGAGGCGTTGCTCGTAATCAGTAAACTTGGAAATTAAAGGTAAGAGAACTGCACCCAGTTGTGGATTTATTATGGGACTAAGGGTTCCCTGATCTGTAAGCTCTTTAGAGGATGGTATTATGCCATGCAAATAGTAAACAAATGACCTAAGAGCGTCAAAGTTTACACTAGCGCACAGGGTGGATGTATAGGTTTTTTGGCTAGTGTTGTGGACACTACTAAGATGTTACCAGTGGGGCCGGGAGAGACCAGGGTGGTTTGTGAGTTTTTGGATGTATTTCCTGAGGAGCTACCGGGGTTGCCGCCACGTAGGGATATTCAGTTTGTTATTGAGTTAGCACCGGGGACAGAACTAGTATCAAGAGCGCCATACAGGATGGCACCAGTAGAGTTGAAAGAGTTGAAGATACAGTTACAAGAACTTCTGGATTTGGGATTCATTAGACCTAGTTACTCTCCATGGGGCGCTCCCGTTTTGTTTGTTAAAAAGAAGGACGGGACTTTGAGGATGTGTATAGATTACAGGGAATTGAACAAGTTGACCATTAAGAATAGTATCCTTTACCAAAGATTGATGACTTGTTCGATCAGCTGTAGGGATAGACGGTGTTCTCAAAGATTGATCTTCGATCTGGTTATCACCAGCTGAGGATCAAGGATGAGGACATACCAAAGACGACCTTCTGAACGCGGTATGGGCACTACGAGTTCTTGGTCATGTCTTTTGGTTTGACCAATGCCCCAGCAGCTTTCATGAATCTAATGAACATGGTGTTTAAGGACTTCTTGGATCAGTTCGTCATTGTCTTTATCGATGACATCTTAGTGTACTCCAGTTCAGAGGCAGAGCACAAGCGACATCTTCGACAGGTCTTACAGAGATTAAGGGAGCATCGGTTGTATGCAAAGTTTAAGAAGTGTGAGTTTTGGTTGCCAGAGGTGACTTTTCTTGGGCATATAGTTGGCGCAGAAGGGTTTAAGGTGGATCCGTCTAAGGTGGAAGCAGTGAGAGATTGGCCAAGGCCAAGGAATGCCTCAGAGGTATAGAGTTTTCTTGGGTTGGCAGGCTATTACAGGCGGTTTGTAGAGTGATTTTTGAAGATTTCATCACCAATGATAGAGTTGACAAGAAAGAATCAGAAGTTCATTTGGTCAAAGAAGTGTGACGATAGTTTCCAAGAGCTGAAGCGACGACTTATTACCGCACCTGTACTGAGTCTTCCTTCGGATGAAGGAAAGTTTGTAGTATACTGTGATGCATCGAGGATGGGTTTAGGTTGTGTGTTGATGTAGAATGAGAAGGTTATAGCCTATGCATTGCGACAGCTGAAGGAGTATGAACAGCGGTATCCTACCCATGATTTGGAGCTGGCGGATGTGGTGTTCGCACTGAAGGTTTGGCGGCATTATTTGTATGGGGAGAAGTGCGAGATATACACTGACCATAAGAGTTTGAAGTACTTCTTCACCCAGAAGGATCTGAACATGAAATTCTGAGTTTGCATGACTGGTTCTAGAGTTCTTGAGCTACTGCATTTCAGAAATCAAAATGGGATTTTAATGAGTTTTTAAGCTAGGTTTCTATTGGATTATGTTGCTAGAATCAAGTTAGAAGTCTTGTGATCAATGGATTTGGAATTAGGATGCTTTGGGGGTGGTTTTGAGCAAGGTTAGGATGTTAGACATGGTGGATTTTCTGGGCACGAAGGGCTAGGCCGCGGCTCTGTTCTAGAGTGTCGTAGCCCTGCAAAGCAAAGAAGAGCCAAGGAGGCTCTATAGTGGGGAAGCGTCGTGGCGCCACAGGGCAGGGCCGCGGCGCGTGTCTATCTTCAGAGAGGCCTAGCCTCTGTTTCAGGGGAGGGCCGCGGCATGGGTTTCAAGGGCCGCGACCCTTAAGGGTATTTTTGGTCTTTTGGAGTTCTGAAGCGTGGGAACCTAACCTAGGGTGCTCGGGATCGATTTCACCATCTTGTTTGGTGGAATTCGATGTCCCGAAAGCTAGAACTCCATCAGAAAATATTAATGCGATTATTAATGGTATTCCCTATCTCGATTGTGACTAGGTATTAAGCTAGGGCTCGGGAAGCGGATCGTGCTTGAGAGGCGTCGCTCGTAATCAGTAAACTTGGAAATTAAAGGTAAGAGAACTGCACCCGGTTATGGATTTATTATGGGACTAAGGGTTCCCTGATTTGTAAGCTCTTTAGAGGATGGTATTATGCCATGCAAATAGTAAACAAACGGCCTAAGAGTGCCAAAGTTTACACTAGCGCATAGGGCGCGGCTCGGCCACTGGTAGCTGAGGAAAGCTTATTATGCACTGAGCTTGGTTTAAGCGGGCCAGAGTCAGTGGGGTAAATCGAGGGTGCGACCTAAGGTGTCGACCCTGATTAATATGTAATTTGATTGTTGATATTGGTTGGTGAATAGGTCATATTGTATAGTTGAGTGTTGATTGGCTGAATCTTTGATTGTATCTACGTGCTATTTGATTAATATGATATGTTAAGTATATGATCATGCTGAAAGTGTTATTCAACTGTTATCATTGTTCGTTATATGATGTTATGTTTTCTTGCTGGGCCTTGGCTCACGGGTGCTTTGTGGTGTAAGTAAAGGCAAGGGCAAGATTGATCAGCCCTGACTCGGAGAGCTCTGAGAGATGAATGTACATGGACAGATGCTCAGCCGCCACGGTTGAGGGGAGACAGGGACAGGAGAGCCATATACATCTGTTTTTCCTTTAGAAAGGCTGGTGGTTGTCTGTACACTGGAAATTTTGTAAACAGACTTTTAAACGCTATTTCTTTTGGGATCCCATGTGTAAAATGTTTAATTATATGGAAAATATCTTTTGAGACAAAAACCTTTTAACCCTAGCACATTAATGACTTTAGTAAACATGTTTTTAACTAGTTGGCTTGATTAACAAGTCCTGCACCTTTATAAATACACAGTGTAGCGGTCTTGGCTATCCAGGGCGTTACATATAGGGGCCGATATATCGCCTACGGGAGATACGGAAAACATGTCGACTTCGCATGAACGAATGAATGGGGCTCGTGATATAGTTCTAGGCGATATATCGCCTAGGGTAGGCAATATATCACCCCTGGGAGTGATATTTTTGAAACTTGAGGATTTAATTTTAAATAGCCTTAACCAATTGGACTTGCCCTTGAACGATTTTGACCGAGTTCTGGGCATCTGCTAAACGAAAATTCAAATCTTTTTCATTTTATATTCATTTATTTATTCAAATTAAAAGGGGTTAGTTTCACTCTTTGAACTCTATAAATAGGACCTAGTACTTAGCCATTTCCTTCATTCTTCAAGCATTGTTCAGAGCCTCCAAGCTGCTAAGATTACTATAGAGAGAAACACTTGGGTTTTGGGATAAAAGGTTTTCCAATCTAAGCTTTTCTAAACACTTGGGAAGTGAGATATAGTGTTATTTTGAGGTGTAGATCAAAGTCATAGTTATCCAAGGTATTCTTATCCTTAAGTTCAGTTTTTCATAGTTCTTTAGTTTCTTTTATTTTCTTTCAGATCCTAGCTCTTGTTTATGATTCTTGGTTAGGTGTATAAGTTCCTTAAACATTAAGGTTTTCGGTAAGTTTCTACTTGGATGGTTTAGTTCTTTTTTTCATCCCTTTTCTTTAGAAACTCACGATTCTTACTGTTTATTTTAGGAGTGTTCCAAATCCCGTTCTTGTCTCCATATGCTGGTTTTTGGTAAGGAAAATAGGTTAGATTATATGTGTTTATATGTTTATGTTATGATATGTTTTATGCTATGATATGTATATGTATAAATATGTTTTTGTAGTCGCTTTGGCATATGACTTGCTTAGATAGCAAGCCCCAAGAATTTATGTTGTAGTCGCTTGGGCATATGACTTGCTTAGATAGCAAGCCCCAAGAATTTTTATCATTTTCATAGTTTAGAGTTATGATTTACCCTACCTCAATTAGTAGACAGAGGACCTAGATGGGCTATCATATACTATAGTTGTGATCTAACCTACCTCGATTAGTAGACAGAGGACCTAGATGGTTTTATCACATACCATTTTAATGAGTTAATGGCCATTGATATTGTAGTCCTATATGATATACGTTTTTATAGTCATATGTTTTATAGTATATGTTTATGATATAGTCTTATGTTTATGATTTATGATATATGTTATTAGTAGATTTTCCTTGGGCATTAGGCTCATTCCTTTCTTTTTAGAATGATGCAGGAAAATGAACGTGGAAGGTGGGAAGGATTCGTGGCAGCTTGGCATGTGTGCTGAGGATGAATGGACTGCTGGAAGATCGATGATGACGTTGTTTAAAGTCTTTTAAACTATGTTTATGTATTTCCGCATTTAGTATTTAAACAATTAAATTAAAGTTTATGTTTTATAAACAATGGGATCCCATATTACATTTTATATTTCATACCATATTTTGTATGTCGTACAATATTTTGGGTTTTTAAATAAAGTTATGTTATTTCATATGAATGTATTTCAAAATAGTAGTTATGTCATAGTAGTTTTTAATGGTCTGAGGTCTTAGAAATAGTCGGGGCATTACAGTTGGTATCAGAGACCACAGTTCATATGCATGAAGTTCTCCTTGATACACACGCACAAGCTCCGAATCTAACTGCCAATGTAAGCGTTTATGTTTATGTTATTATCTAACGTTTTAGCCATTATTTTTCATTTAAGAATGGATGGAGCCTTGACCTATTAGGATATCTGAGTCATTAAGGCATTAAAAAGGATTAGAGAGCCAAGGAATATAGTAGGAGTTTTAGGAAGAATCACTCAAAGATTGATCTTATTCCACAGAGAGATAGTCCACCTTCAAACTACTAAGCAAATTATGATGAGAGCTATGGAAAAATATTTCCCAGTAATTAGGATTTTTAACGATTTTCCTTTTGTAATTTCAACATTAGAAGAAATATGGGAGACTATAGATGATGATGACGATTTACCGGTAGCCATGAGATATTATTTTCTCATACTTAGGTTCACCTCTAAGTTGGAATTTCAATTCACTAATGAGCAAAAGCATATCATCTTCATGAATCTTCCCCGAGGTAGTTTTGAGGCTCAAGATAATGATAATTATGAAGAAATAGATGATGATATTTTAGATGAAGGGTCAGACGTAGAAGATCCTGATTTTTAGATTTACCCTAGTTATGTTAGTTCAATTTATTTATTTATTTTTCATTTATGATTGTATTTAGTGAAAATCTTTTTCCAAATGAAAATTATTGTTATTTTTGAATGACATGAATATTTTTGAATCCCTGGACTGTGTGTGGCGTGCAGCTATATAAAAATCGGGATAGATTTTTGACTTTTATTTATTTAATTAATTAATTAATGGAAAATTCAAAAGTTAGATTTTGATATTTTCATTAATAAGATAATTAATTAATTAAAAGATAAATTGTAAATTGGTTCCATATTTATATTTTAAATTTAAATATTTTCCATACAAGTTAGACTTTTCACAAAATAAAAAAGATATTGAATTTATTCGCTCTAAGAAAAAGAACGATACTTTTCTATCTCTCAATGAAAAAGATACAGAACCAATCTCAGGCCTATTCTCTTGATCTCATGTGTTGAGTACATCAAGTTGAATAAAAAATATTCCATCCTTTATTCTCTAAGTGCCCACACACTTCTTGAGGTGTAGGGAACGTTGTGGAAGATCTTGGTGTAAGTACCTGAGAGCAGCTTGGATAAGAAGATCATTTATTTACGAAAAGATTGCAAGGACACTTGATAGGCATCAAGAGGTATGTTCTTTATTCTTTTCTTGTTTATTATTAATGTATGTATATTAATGGATCCGCATATTTAAAGGTAGTTTAAATATGTTACAATTTTTTTTTATTCTACACTGGATCAACCCATCACTATTCCACTTCGTATTAGGAAACTTGTTCCTAACAGTCAAATGATCCTCTCACTCTGAAAACCCGCATTTGATGGCATGTTGCGCCTTATCTAGGTCTGAGAACCAAAACCTTGGACCTAGGAGACGACTGGGGGATGAGAGCCTTCGCCTTAATTGCCCTAGTTGGAGAACCTCCAGCTCCGAGGACGAACCTTGGGAAGTAATCTACTAAGGCATCCACAACCCACTGTCAAAGGCAAAGTCTCACCTAGGAGGACCCTTGGTCCAACTAGAGGCTTCAGGAAGTAACATGCCCTGATGATGTCTATGAACGTCCGAGCTAGTCATTGGGGGTTTCCACGTGTCAGAGGTGAAAATACATACAACATTTGCCCCCAAGTCTCTACTCACCCTTGGGCAGTGGAGACTTAACTTAAAAGTGATTTGAAAAAATGGAGGGAAAAATGTTTGGGCTTTCCTCTGACATCACTCTGAAAAGAAAACCCACGTGTCAACACCCCATTGCTGGGCCCATCAATCCGTGCATTTAATTATGGGTCAACTCTGAGATCTCAAACGTCTACTCTGCACCCGAAGCATCTTTTCCCAAAGAAACAATTATTGCAATCCGCGCCTTTTGAACCTTGACCGTTGGATCACCCTCATGAACTTACTAGGGAAAGCAATCCGACGGCCGTGAGGAAGTTGCTTCCTTCATAAGTTTTACTGGGTATAAATGCCCAAGAAAACCATCTTCAGCCTCACACGATAACCATACAAAAATAAAAAACCTTCCCAGACCACTCTCTTCTCTCTCGCCTGCCCTTCATCTTCATTCATTCTTTCCAGGAACTTTGGACGATTGGCGTGAATCGTTGTACTTCTGGGCAGACGACAAACAATACTTCAAGGTTAGGACTCGCCTCAGCACCTACCTTTGCTTCATCTCGGGTAAGCACCTTCGACCCACCTTTTCCGTTTTTTTGTGTGTGCTTGAAATTTTTCGATATAAGTTTAGGAATGCCAGTGGTATGGAATTTTGGAGTCTGTTATAGTTTTCACGAGTCATTTTAGGCACATTTTGAGATTAGGTTTGTTCAAAATGACCCTCAAAAGTATTTATGTCAACTTTGCGTTTTTGAGCCTGTGACCAGAATTTGGGGATTTCCCATTTTCCGGTAGGTTCATCTCTTCCGCCTTGTCCTTAGGCATCGGGGGTACCTCGCATTTCTAAAACTTTTCTCTTCTTCCCAAGTAGTATCGCTAGAGTCATTCGTGTTTTGGCCATCTTTCCTTCGATCAGAATACTACTGTTTGGTTTTTTGTCTCAGAAGTCCGAGGAACTCCAACAATTACACGAACACGGGTTTTATCTCTTCGACCAAGAGATCTTCGATATGGCCCGAGCATGAGATGTTTCTTAAGGGAATGTAAGGATGGGAATCCAAGAGCTAGCTGGGGGGCTAGTTATTCGTCCTAACATCCAAGTGGCAGTGAGGCTCGAAATGCTTGAAGATCGAGGCCTAACTATGGAGGGGGTTAACAGGGCCCCTCTTCCACATCGTACCCAAAAATACGAGGGCGATGCGTTCAAAGCAGGGGATTACCACACTATTCTTTGACACCCCAATGTCATCGAGGTGATCATGAGGTATTACTCGGTCAGAGATGAGTGCCTCATCCGCCTTTGTCGGGAGTTCGAGCAGGCACATCTTACCGTCAACGGCATGGGCGCCTGGAGCCAGGCCCATCTGATGGTAGGGGCTACCCTACCCCTCAAACAATACTTCGTGAAATTCTTGAAGTTCATGGGGATAGCCCCTTTCTAGCTTTCTCCCAATAGCTACAGAGTGCCCGCGGGGATATACATTCTGTACTGAAAGCAGAAATGGCCCGAGCCCTCGCCGGCGGAGATCCTTTACTTTTACATCTTCAAAACCACACCTCGGAATAAAGGCTCCAAGCAAGATGGGTATTAGGCCCTGGCTAAGTATGCGGCTTCGTCATTCAACTATAAGGCTGTAACGCCCTACTTCCTTAGAGCCGTTACTAAGTGAGTTTTTTAAGACAAAATAGTGTGCAATGGACTCGCTAACCGAGGTTTTGAAACAAAAGTGTGACTAATTAAAAGTTAAGGCTGTAATCTTTGAAAATGCGTCATTTCATTAAAACTTCTATTATTAAACATTTGGGATCCCAAAATAAGTTTTGAAAACTAATTACATCTTGAAATAAGGTTACAGTTGAGAAATCATAAAATCATAGATTATTACAGCCATTTTCGAATAAACCCCCAACCAAAGCAGTCGGGCAGACCAAACATGTACACGTCGCTTCACGCTCTCCGTACTCATGGTTGGTTGACTCAGTCATTGCCCTTACCTGCAACACAGAGCACCCGTGAGCCGAAGCCCAGCAAGAAAACTCATGCAGAACATAACATATGCAATGTATACAGTTTTATCATAACAGATAATCCACAAATAAATAAGTCAACCATTTAGACTAAGCAAACACATGAATCCACCGGGCCCCGCCCTGATTATAGCATCCCATGTGCTAGGTGTTACTTTCGGCCCACGGCCGCCCCGGCTTACGCCGTACTCGGCCCTTGCCGCTCATTTCATCATAATCACACATATAGTACATTCGAAATAATCATTCACACACATCATGATTCATTTAAGGTTTAAACATTTGCACATAATACAATCTGGGGCCATGCCCTAACCTCGGGTGTTATAGTTTTCTTACCTTTCCAATCAATAGCTTAGATCACCTGACTCCTTGAGCACGATCCCACACGAGCCTTAGCGCACACCTAGGCACAAACATAGGTCAAAGTCAACACCGAACCCCAAGTCCGAATACCTAGCCTCGGGACCAATCCCGAGCCCCCGGGAAGTCCCAAATCCCCAAAACAAAGTGGCGGAAACAAGCCCCGAACCCTAGGTCAAAATCCATCATCAAAAACCCAAAATTCACCTCTGTGAACAGTGCAGCGCTACAGCGCTCTAAAGAGGGCGCTGTAGCGCTACAAGCAGAATGCACCCCCCAGAAACAGGGACTAGCGCTACAGCGCCCACTGACTAGCGCTGTAGCGCTAGTTGCAGCCCAGAAATCCCAATATCGCATTTCTGCGATTTCTTTCACCCAATCTCAAACTAAACTTCCCCAAATCTTTACCAAACTCAAAATCAAGCTTATGAACACTCTCCACTCATCCCAAGCATCCCAAATCCTCAAATCCCAAGATCATTTATCCCAAATCTCAAAATCTACCATGAACAACCCTAAACCAGAAATTCAAGCAAACCACAAAGTTAAAGTCTTAGAAATCATACCATTGCTGCAAATTTCGACCTTGATTCAACCCTAGGCCTCCTTAGCTTGCTATCCCCCAAAGCTTGCCAAGAAATCCCCTGAGATTCCCATCAATCCAGCTCAAAACACAGCTCAAACCATCAAAACCCTTAAAACCGAAAATCTCTAAAACTTACCTCAAACATTGATGTGTTCTTGCTAATCCTTGCCAAATCTTCAAGTATAACCTTAAGATCCTTGATGCTCAGCCTACCCTTACTCTCCACCGAGCTTTTCCCCAAGAAAAACGGAGAGGAACGGTGCAAGAACGCACAAACCGTTCCTTGAGAAAACCCACCTGTTTTTCCCTCTTTTCTTTCTTTCCTTCTTCTTTCTTTTCTTTTTCTTTCAGCATTCCCTCTCTCTATAAAGCCTTATAAAAACCTATCTCCAAAAGCCAAATGACCAAAACGCCCTCCCTATAAATTCTAAATCCTTTTGTTCAAGTAGGGCCATTTTAGTCATTCACCCAATTCCCGCTAATCCTCAAGTGTCTCTAATATTTTCCCGTTGCTTCCCAATACCTGATAAATCACCAAATAATTATCTCAATCCATTTCTCTGAATTCCTGCTTATACCCCCAGGCTCGCCCCGAGCTGGGTATAAATTCCTGTCAACACTTTCCGCTAGCCTGCTCATTGGGATCGCCTCGAGTCACAAAGCACAGGTACATCCACATACCACTGTGGCCTCAACAATCAACACATAACAATACAGTTACGCCCAATCATGGCCAAAATTACAATTATGCCCCTTCTAACACGATCCGGGCCTACATGCACACTAACTTACATAGTCATGCATCTCAGATAAACAAATAGTCATATAACATGCTTTAAATCATAACCATGCATTTAAATAATTAAAATCACACATCAATCCCATCATGCCCTCCTGGCACGCTAATCAAGGCCCTTAAGCCTTATTAGCGAATTTGGGTCGTTACAACTATCCCCTCCTCATAAAAATTTCGTCCTCGAAATTTATCCAACATATCAGTCAATAAACCCGCAGCTCTTGACCATAACTTCCAAGGTCCACCGCCTTTACTTTACTTTTCAACAACAGTCTTACAGGAGTAACAATCTTGCCTCTCAAGATCTTGTCTAACGGCCATACTCTCGATAGCCTTTCGCTTACACAGCAACCCTGCCGAAGCCTCAGGGCCTGCCTAGATTACAATGACCCATTCATTGTCTTATTCTTGATTCCATAGATACTCAAACGTCGTCACCTCTACTAGGTGGGATCAGCTTGTAGGCCCCGCTGGCCTAACACTTAGTACCACTTCGAAATTTTATGTTGAATCAAGAGTCCGAACTCTCCCTCCTTTCTCTGAACACCTTACAGATCCTCGTCTGTTATTACGCAGAGATGCAACTCTTTCCTTCCCGGAACTTTATTTCCTCATAACTTAGCACTTTACCAGCTCTTTATTCTTTCAAATAGGCAAACACTCCTGCCTTAAGAAGTTTCAACGACCTTCTTGGCTTCCCCTCTGAACTAAAGCCAAACTGTAGTATTCATTATCTTTCACCTCTACCATGTCCTATGTCGCGTTTCTTTAACCAGACACCAGCAACTGCTACCACGACTAACTCATCAGGGATTACGCTTCCCTTAATACCTCAAGTATTCGCCTACTCAGCGTTCAATCCCTTAAGATATCTGATAAACTTTCAGACTGGCATTTCACTTGTACTCAATTGATAATTCCAGGTTCCCACTCTGTTCCTTTCGTTCTCTAAATCCATTCCAAAATTTGAAACACTATAGGGTCTCAATTCTGTATCACCAACGTTTTACCCTGCTACTAGTTCACCTGAACCAACTACATTAACTCAAACCACCGAATTAAAACTTTTCATGTCCCAACACCTTACTTAAGGTCTATAGTGGTCTATTCCTATGATACAATACCACATTACTTAACCCCTCAGGGTCCAAAGGAAAACACTAGATTCTGTCACCCGCTCGACCCTCCTGGTACGACGTACCCAAGGAGGTGGAATGATGTCCATTCAGAACCCTCATTCAAAACCAAATCCTAACTGGATCCCTCACTCGATCCTGGTATCCTACTTGTACCACCATGACAGGGTCCTTCCCTGTTTCAACTCAAGCCAACACCTTGAATTCCATAGCTCAGTGACACCCACCAGCTAACCATTACCTACTAACATCATGCCGATCTCAGTCATTGCCTTGTCCACTCCATTACACCCTATGACGTTATTCCTTGACTGATACATGCCTCCCAGCTAGGAGTTCCGCCTCCAATTATATCTCCCTTCTTTCAATCAAGGATTCAAACACTGATCATCTGTCTGTTACTTTTCACCTCACTGGGTCTCAACGATAACCTTTCTTACTAATACCCAAGACTTAAGTGCCTTATGCCATACACCACAGTCGACTTAACGTTCTAAGAGTATCAACCATGATCCATTCAGTCGCCTCCCGCAAGGTTCAATCCAACCTCGCGCCAGATGCACCTGGGCGTGCATAATCCGTAATGCACCCCCACAAATCCATGTCCTCAACATAGATCAAGTCCTTTGTGCCATCCCTCTTTACTTAATCAAACACACGCAAATCCCATCATCGTCCGTAACCAATCAAACCTTACCTTGCCTTCTGAATTTCTTTCCGATTTGACACCACTCAGTCTGTCAAACTTCGAGTTTTACTGTTCTCCTCGTCTCTGATGTAGTTGTCCCTGGAGATGCTTGTGCACTAGATGACGCGCTTACCAGTCTTGTTATGCCTTCAGTTCTTCAGATACTCAATAGCTTCTTTGCGGCTTCAGATCAATTCTTCTCTTACCTGTCCTTTCACTTCGCAACTCTAATCTGAGTATTCCTGACGACGCTCAAACTAACAATCCGTAGAACCTTACCTGAGACTCCGCCTTCTGGGTACAAACGTCTTTCGCATAGTCACTTGCTCACCATTTCTGTCTGGGAGTAATCCGTATGTACTGCTCGTGAACTTGAAGGGAACTTGCCCACACCGTTCATGCATTCTCTGTCTAAAGAACTTACCTGTGCTGCTGCAGCTTGAACCGTTCCAGAATCCTTGTTACCAATTCCTCACACCCTGCCCGGTGCAACCTAATCAATTCACGAAAATTCTTTATCCTTGGTTTCCAACTGGTAATAACCAGGTCGTAGATCAACTCTTGGGGACATCGTCCCATCTTGTATCCATCATTGTACTTTTCGTCCTAACCCGACGATACTAGCAATCCTCGCAGTATAACACACTAGCTACACCAGGCTCAGATTCCTTCGATTGCTCCAATAGACTTTCTGTCGGCCAAAACCGTCTTCTACAACATCCCTTATACCAATCCTATCTGTAGTCTGACCTTGAAGTATTCCCTAAATCTTTCTTTGCATACCCACATAACTTTCCCACTGGTCAGCTCTGTCTCCTTTACGTACTCCAGATGATATCCTCAACAATCCATCCGCCAGAGTTTCTAATTCATTCTCAATAAGTATTACTGTCCTCGGCCTCTCAAATGGCACCTTTGAGGTAACCTTTCTATGTCCATCTCCCTCTCGGGACATTCTCAACACCGAGCCCTTCCAGTTCGTTACTTGCCCAAAGCATAAGCTCGTCAGTCAAATACTCGTCCTTGAGGACTCAGCCTCGAACTTTGAATGTAGCGATGCATTCCAGTTCTCTGTTTCCCTCACCATGGGAAATCCATTCTAACATCTCGAGTCATTCTATATAGAAGCCCTCACCTGACCTCCTCTCAGGTGGAATCCTCTCACTCATGTGCATACCAACTAATCTCCCTGGTTCCTGTCGCCAACTCGACAACCACCTTAGCAATCAAGCTTCTTTCAAATCTCAAATTAGGTGCCTAAGCACTGTCTGGGGTCCTTCGACCTCAACAATTGAGAGTCCAACCTTACTGCGTTCTATCAAATAAAAGTACCATCTTATCACTAAGACTTTTTCCTCCCAATCTCGGCAATTCCAGAAGCCACAACACTATCCGGGGCTCTTATAACTTGACTATCACGAATCTATCTTTACCATTTCCCTCCAAGGAAGCACTGCCCTTGCGGCTCTAGCACTCGTGCTCTAAACATCAACCGTCAGTTCCTCGAACCACATGGCCCTCTCCGCCATCCACATGCGGACGAAAATTCCTTATATCAGAGCAGCCCAAATGCCTTAGACTATACCAGATCTCATATCCTTAAATGGGTCGCCATCAATTCCAGATACATCCGTCAGTATAACTTCCTGAAATGGATTACCCGCTTTACCAAACCCATTGATTTACACTGTTGTTACTCCCAACAGCCCAAACCAAACTTATAAGCCCACCAGTCTCCACGGTTCTAATCATGTCTTTAAATCTCTTCTAACCATTCATCATCTAGGTTCTTTCCAACTCATCAAGCCAGTACCTCAGCCCGAGTACCAAACCCGGGCATCTCTCTGCCTCAACATTTAACACAACCCTCAAATCAGGATCTCTCATCCTCTTAACCAAGGGTGGAATTAACTCTGCTCGTCTATTGATAAGTCCCTTGCCAACTCGAGCTTTCCTCAAAAACCGAGGATAACACCCCTTAAACCTCTCATATAATACCTTTATCTGTCCATACCTCACAGTAAACCAACACTGGTCACCTTACTGTTAAAACATCGAAATTATCTATTTCCCCAGAGAAATCTGCTGTTCTTCTATCCCATCTCAACTAACAAACTCCACAGCCTACTCACACACTAGTAACTCACTGCTGCTGCTTCCAGGGATAACTAGAGATCTCAACTCCAACTTATATCTAGGATCCCTCCTTTCAACACAATATCAGGTCCACAAATCCTTCTAGGAACCAACAACTCGAGTTCATCTGTCAAAACTGACCAACTCCTGAACTCTGAGGTTCATACCCTGAACCAACCCACAACTAGATCCAAATATCCACAGGTATAATGCACACGCAAGCATATACTAGGTCAAATCCACAATGATATACATTTAGCTACCAGATTCAATCATCACTAAGTATATCCATACTCATCATGCTTCATACAATCCAATATACAGACATAACATATGAATTTAACTCATAAAATTAACCACATACGCTTAATATGTGAACCATTATGCCAATATTCATCCACATGCATAATAGTATTATTCAGCATGCATCAATCTCGACATGCAATAATCAAGGGCCCAGCCCAACAACATCTCATGCATATGTCATTTCATTCCTCATGCTCCATATAAAATAAGCAGGCAAACAGGGCATTCAAACATATATTCAGACATGTCAATTAATCATACCAACCAACCCTGAGTCGAGCTTGTCACTGACAGCAAGCGTACATGTTCGGTCGATCTCCAGAACCAATAAACCTTGGCTCGCTCTGATACCAAGTTGTAACGCCCTACTTCCTTAGAGCCGTTACTAAGTGAGTTTTTTAAGACAAAATAGTGTGCAATGGACTCGCTAACCGAGGTTTTGAAACAAAAGTGTGACTAATTAAAAGTTAAGGCTGTAATCTTTGAAAATGCGTCATTTCATTAAAACTTCTATTATTAAACATTTGGGATCCCAAAATAAGTTTTGAAAACTAATTACATCTTGAAATAAGGTTACAGTTGAGAAATCATAAAATCATAGATTATTACAGCCATTTTCGAATAAACCCCCAACCAAAGCAGTCGGGCAGACCAAACATGTACACGTCGCTTCACGCTCTCCGTACTCATGGTTGGTTGACTCAGTCATTGCCCTTACCTGCAACACAGAGCACCCGTGAGCCGAAGCCCAGCAAGAAAACTCATGCAGAACATAACATATGCAATGTATACAGTTTTATCATAACAGATAATCCACAAATAAATAAGTCAACCATTTAGACTAAGCAAACACATGAATCCACCGGGCCCCGCCCTGATTATAGCATCCCATGTGCTAGGTGTTACTTTCGGCCCACGGCCGCCCCGGCTTACGCCGTACTCGGCCCTTGCCGCTCATTTCATCATAATCACACATATAGTACATTCGAAATAATCATTCACACACATCATGATTCATTTAAGGTTTAAACATTTGCACATAATACAATCTGGGGCCATGCCCTAACCTCGGGTGTTATAGTTTTCTTACCTTTCCAATCAATAGCTTAGATCACCTGACTCCTTGAGCACGATCCCACACGAGCCTTAGCGCACACCTAGGCACAAACATAGGTCAAAGTCAACACCGAACCCCAAGTCCGAATACCTAGCCTCGGGACCAATCCCGAGCCCCCGGGAAGTCCCAAATCCCCAAAACAAAGTGGCGGAAACAAGCCCCGAACCCTAGGTCAAAATCCATCATCAAAAACCCAAAATTCACCTCTGTGAACAGTGCAGCGCTACAGCGCTCTAAAGAGGGCGCTGTAGCGCTACAAGCAGAATGCACCCCCCAGAAACAGGGACTAGCGCTACAGCGCCCACTGACTAGCGCTGTAGCGCTAGTTGCAGCCCAGAAATCCCAATATCGCATTTCTGCGATTTCTTTCACCCAATCTCAAACTAAACTTCCCCAAATCTTTACCAAACTCAAAATCAAGCTTATGAACACTCTCCACTCATCCCAAGCATCCCAAATCCTCAAATCCCAAGATCATTTATCCCAAATCTCAAAATCTACCATGAACAACCCTAAACCAGAAATTCAAGCAAACCACAAAGTTAAAGTCTTAGAAATCATACCATTGCTGCAAATTTCGACCTTGATTCAACCCTAGGCCTCCTTAGCTTGCTATCCCCCAAAGCTTGCCAAGAAATCCCCTGAGATTCCCATCAATCCAGCTCAAAACACAGCTCAAACCATCAAAACCCTTAAAACCGAAAATCTCTAAAACTTACCTCAAACATTGATGTGTTCTTGCTAATCCTTGCCAAATCTTCAAGTATAACCTTAAGATCCTTGATGCTCAGCCTACCCTTACTCTCCACCGAGCTTTTCCCCAAGAAAAACGGAGAGGAACGGTGCAAGAACGCACAAACCGTTCCTTGAGAAAACCCACCTGTTTTTCCCTCTTTTCTTTCTTTCCTTCTTCTTTCTTTTCTTTTTCTTTCAGCATTCCCTCTCTCTATAAAGCCTTATAAAAACCTATCTCCAAAAGCCAAATGACCAAAACGCCCTCCCTATAAATTCTAAATCCTTTTGTTCAAGTAGGGCCATTTTAGTCATTCACCCAATTCCCGCTAATCCTCAAGTGTCTCTAATATTTTCCCGTTGCTTCCCAATACCTGATAAATCACCAAATAATTATCTCAATCCATTTCTCTGAATTCCTGCTTATACCCCCAGGCTCGCCCCGAGCTGGGTATAAATTCCTGTCAACACTTTCCGCTAGCCTGCTCATTGGGATCGCCTCGAGTCACAAAGCACAGGTACATCCACATACCACTGTGGCCTCAACAATCAACACATAACAATACAGTTACGCCCAATCATGGCCAAAATTACAATTATGCCCCTTCTAACACGATCCGGGCCTACATGCACACTAACTTACATAGTCATGCATCTCAGATAAACAAATAGTCATATAACATGCTTTAAATCATAACCATGCATTTAAATAATTAAAATCACACATCAATCCCATCATGCCCTCCTGGCACGCTAATCAAGGCCCTTAAGCCTTATTAGCGAATTTGGGTCGTTACAAAGGCTCCTCACCATAATGAGAATCACTCTCAGGACTACAAGGATGCCTTCTTCTTCACTGATGGCTTCCCGACCCGTAGCAACCCGACCCTGATTCTTGACTTCACCCGAGTTGGTGAGGATATTTCTGAACACGCTATCCTTTACCTTACTAAGGCTTTTCTATATTCAATACTTAGTCAATTCCTTTTGAGTAGGTCTTTTCCAATGAACCCAGTATGTCCAGATCTTCGAGGATAATCTCCAGGCGATGAGGGCTCTCCCCGACCGGGATTTAGACCACAGCGTCCTGGTAATAGAAGCGAACCTCATTAGTTCGGGGCTTTTCAACATAGAAAAACAAATCAGCAACCTAGAGCTGACCAAGTACCGCCAGTCCAAAAAGTCTCGGGAGTTGGCATCCTGTCATATCAATTACATTGACGGGCTGGCCAAGAGGGCGTTACAGAAACAACTGGCAGAGGAGAGGTTGGTGAACATGCATGCTGTAGAAGAGGCCTGAGAGGCACAAGAGGATCAGGAGCTCGAGGAAGAGCTTCAACTGGGGATGGAAGCTTCCCACCTCGACACAGGTAAATCCCATCTCGCTCTGACTCATGTATTCTTGAGTAGGTGATAGGATAAGTCCCGAGCATGTTTGGGCTTCCCTAGCCATCCTTCATTGTGGTCAAATCTCACATCGGTGTTGGACTAGGGAAGAATTCTAGGATTACCTAGATCTAATAGATGTGTATCTCCACCACTCGAGGAGGCAGTCAACTTCTCGGGGTTTCGTACCCCTAGACCGAGTGACGTCCTTCAACTCGAGCTGGTTTTGCCAATATGGTACCAACATTAGTTGTGAGGTCGGGAATAGGATAATACACCCTCACTAGTTGCACCGAGGCTCAACCCATGATGGGCTCTGAGTAGCTTATGTTATTGCATTATCTAGTTGTGTAGAATGTACGTTATTTGATTTGTTCCTGCAGCTCATATGGGATTGGCGGACATTACCCGATCTGTGCTAAGGTTAGGAGCGCCCCCCAACTCTTTGGCAGGAGAAAGGTCATCGCATCCTCAGAAGTAACCTGAACCCTCTCCTCCAACCAAGAGCTAGAGAGTCTCCACTCCCCCTGTGGAGGTCCCTGCAGTCGACTTGCCCCTGGTGGCGGAGATCCCTTCCTCGCCCGGGTCAGACGAAGTGGTGCAAGAGGCAAGGAAGGAGGAGGTCCCGGAACTGAAGCAAGGGTCGGTTCAAGACTCGAAGTAAGAGGCGGTGCCACCCCATATCCGTCTCCTTGTGTACCTCGAGACGTATGAAGGGGACTTGCTAGAGCAGTACGAGAAGATGCTTCAACACTTTGTGGTGAGGCTGGAAGAAGGCTTAAAAGCCTTGGACGAGATGGTCGAGGCCCTTCGTCAACTCAAGCCATCCTGAGAGAGGCCCATCATCCCTCCAATTGGTCGGGCCGAGCTGGAGACTTTGTTCTCCGCTAAGCTAGGGGAGATCATCCTTCCAATTGATCGTTGCTCCTCCAGGGGGTCAGCTCCACCATGTGCGAGTTGACCACCCAAATCTTCTCCCAACTCAGGGACAGTAATGAGGCTTCTCTCGTGGCCTCGTGTTGGTACGCCTCTGTTCGAGTAAGCTAATCATTCCGGTGTTTGAATTCAACTCAACAAGGTTTTATCAGGCTAACACTTATTTTTTTGTTTTGTAGTTTGCCTTGGCCTACCAATGCCTGGGAGACATCATGATGGAGAAGTCGTACGCACTCCAGAAGTCCCAAGACAAAATTGTCTCCCTTAAGGAGAAAATGAAAGGCCCTAGAGAAGAACTTGCCCAGGCCAAGGCTACCCTCGAGGACGAGCAAAAACTCTCTCAGGAGCTTGAGGAAGCTATCCAGAAGGCCTCCAAGGACATGCAACATGCCAAAGAGGAGACGAAGGCAGCCATTGAGGGTATACAACGAGCCCAGGAGGAGGCTAAGAAGGCCACAATTGAGGTCGCCCGAGTGGTCATGGAGAACTCCCAACTTCAGGAGCAAGCTAAGGAGATTATCGACCGGGCTAAGCTAGTAGAGAGGAAGGCCCTCCAAGCCATGGAGTTGAACAAGTCTGCTCGGTGCTAGGTGGGAAAGCTTGGATGAGAAACCGAGACTATCGCCTAGGACACCTTCTATATGGCTTGGTATCACAACCAAGACATGAGCTTGGAATTCACTGGAGAGCCTGACAAGTATAGACTCCTCTTCAACGAGCGCCTTTGAGCTACCCAAGCTACTGAGGTGACCCAAGTGGCTTCAACGGCCGAGGCGACTCCACCTGCCGAGGCCACTCAACCAATTGAGGTGACTCCAACTGTTGAAACAACCCAGGCACGGGGTGCCCTGAGTGGAGATCCGATCATTGAACTGGTGGCAGAGGTTCCCGAAGACTGATTATAATTTTTACACTTAGGCCTATTTTCCATAAACTTATTGGGGTATAGACAAACAATTGCTCAAGCCCCCGAGCATAGTTGTAATTATTTGCCCGTTTAAGAATTATGTAACTTGCACTACAAGAAAAAATGCTTTTAATAACACCAAAAATGTGTTATCAAAACATACGATAACACTATCTGATGTGTTAAGACCGACTATGTTATCGTAGGTCAGGGTACTTTACATAACACTTTATCAGTGTTATACAGATGTGTTATTGTACTGTCAACGATAACACAATTTATGTGTTATTTTAATATATAGATAAGTGTTTAATTATGTTATTTATAGTCGATTATATAATACTTTTTTTGTGTTATACTACACTGTAGTATAACACATTTTTTGTGTTATAGTACACTTTAGTATAACACATTTTTTGTGTTATACTACACTTTAGTATAACACATTTTTTGTTATTTATAGTCGATTATATAACACTTTTTTTGTGTTATACTACACTTTAGTATAACACGTGTTATATTAGCTTAGAAAAACATAATCTTTTTTTACTTACACAAAACTAGGAAAACAAATATGAAAGTTGAAGCCAAATAAGGTAACATAAATATATTTTTATTAATTACTCAAATGTAATTACAATATTTAGTCTACTAGTCTAGGCTTAAGAAATCATATTACAACATAATTTATGCCCAATTCAGATTCCTTTATCACTAAATACAAAACAAGAAATGTATACAAAAATTAGTGAAATACATTCTTCCATTCTAAAGGCCTCAACTACAAATGTTGTCAAGAATTGCTCCAAAGAAATCATCTCAATATACCTACACATTGTAGAAAAAAAGTAATTTTATTATTAAGAACAAAAGTTCTTGCCACCACAACAACAAACTTACAGTCTTTTCTTAAATGATACATTGAAAACTTCAAAAGAAGAAAATGGAAAACTAAGATAAATACTTATCTGTTTTAGTTCAATAAAATAAGAGAGCTATCAAGAAAGAGCTAGGGAATTTTCAGATGAACAATAAAATAAGAGAGAATCAGTAGAGAATTTCTCTATGGTGATGAGTCTGATGACTCAAAACAGTCAGCTGGGACATAAACTGTATAACTAGCTAACAAAAACACATACCCTAATACACACTCATGCCCTCACTTCACACGAGATAAATAACTACAATTCTAACAGGAAAATGTATTCAGAATTATATAATATCTATAGAAAAAAATAGATAATTCCACCATTGAAAACCTGACACATCCACATAGGCATACAAATACTAAATCCAAGATTCCAAATACAGAGCACTTCAAGTATTTATCTCTCTAAGCATACTGTGTGATTGTTTACTTTTTCCAAGTAAATCTAAGATTCCAAATACACACTCATGCCTCTAAGCATACTGTAACGCCCTACTACCTTAGAGCCGTTACCAAGTGAGTATTAAGACAAAACAATGTGCAATGAACTCGCTAACCGAGGTTTTAGAAACAAAAGTGTGACTAATAAAAAGTTAAGGCTGTAATCTTTGAAAATGCGTCGTTTCATTAAAAACTTCTAGTATTAAACATTTGGGATCCCAAAATAAGGTTTGAAAACTATTTACATCTTAAAATAAGTTCACAGTTGATTAATTATAAAAATCATAGATTATTACAGCCATTTCTCGAATAAACCCCCAACCAAAGCAGTCGGGCAGGCCAAACATGTATGCGTCACCTCACGCTCTCCGTACTCATGGTTGGTTGGCTCAATCTATGCCCTTACCTGCAACACAGAGCACCCGTGAGCCGAAGCCCAGCAAGAAAACTCATGCAGTTCATACATATGCAAATTATACAGTTAATCATATCAGATGGTCCACAGATAAACAGATCGACCATTAGACTAAGCAAACACGGCCATGCCGCCCCAGAAGCCTTACCACAGCCTGGGGTCTCGGTCCTCATCGTAGGGATATCACACGTATACACTGGGTCCTACCCTGACCATAAGCATCCCATGTGCTAAGTGTTACTACCGGCCCTACTGCCGTTCTCGGCCTTTCGCCGTTCTCGGCTCCATTGCCGTTCTCGGCTCCGCGCCGTATCATTCCACTATAATCACATATAGTATAACTCAAACAACATTCAAACAAATATCAATTCATTTAAGTCTACACCCTAACATATAATGCAATATAGGGTCGTGCCCTGCAATCATCTCATCATGCAATATAGGGCCGTGCCCCGCAATCACACTATGGGCCCATGCCCTATCCTACGGGTGTTATAGTTTTCTTACCTTTCAATTTAATAGCTTAGATCACCTGACTCCTTGAGCACGATCCCACTCGAGCCTTAGCGCACACCTAGGCACAAACATAGGTCAAAGTCAACACCGAACCCCAAGTCCGAATACCTAGCCTCGGGACCAATCCCGAGCCCCCGGGAAGTCCTAAATCCCCAAAACAAAGTGGCGGAATCGAGCCCCGAACCCTAGGTCAAAATCCCTCATCAAAACCCAAAGATCCACTTCTGTGAACAGTGCAGCGCTACAGCGCTCTAAAGAGGGCACTGTAGCGCTACAAGCAGAAACACTCCCCCCAGAACAGGGGCTAGCTCTACAGCGCCCACTGACTAGCGCTGTAGCGCTAGTTGCAGCCCATCAGAACCCAAAAATCGCTTCTTGCGATTTCCTTCAACCATTTCAACCCCAAACTTGTCCAAACCTTTTCCAAACCCAAAATCAAGCTTATAAACACTCTCCATTCATCCCAAGCATCCCCCAAATCTCAAAACCCAAGCACAAACATCCCAAATCTCAAAATTCACCATGAACAACCCTAAACCCAGAAATTCAGTCAACAACAAAGTTAAAGGCTTAGAATTCTTACCATTGATGCAAATTTCGACCTTGATTCAACCCTAGACCTCCTTAGCTTGTTCATCCTCAAAGCTTGCCTAGAAATTCCCTAAAATTCCCATCAACTCAGCTCAAAACACAGCTCAAACCATCAAAACCCTTAAAACTGAAATCTCTAAAAACTTACCTCAAAAGTTGATGTGTTCTTGCTAATCCTTGCCAAATCATCAAGTGTAACCTTAAGATCCTTGATGCTCAGCCTATCCTAGCTCCCCACTGAGCTTTGCTCCAAGAAAAATGGAGAGGAATGGTGCAAGAATGCACAAACCGCCCCATTAGGAAAACCCTATGTTTTCTCTCTTTTCTTTTCTTTCTTTTTCTTTCTTTTCCACAGCCATTCACTCTCTCTATAAATCCCACTAAGTGTATAAAGCCTCATAAATCAATCTCTAAAAGCCAAATGACCAAAATGCCCTCCCTATTAACTCTAAGCTCTTTTGTCCAAGTAGGGCCATTTTAGTCATTTTACCAATTCCCGCTAATCCTCAAGTGTCTCTAATATTTTCCCGTTGCTGCCCAATACCTGAAAAGTCACCAAATAAGTATTCCCCATCATCAAAATTAATCTCAATCTATTCTCTAAATTCCTGCTTATACCCCCAGGCTCGCCCCGAGCCGGGTATAAATTCCCGTCATGACTTTCCGCTAGCCTGCTCACTGGGATCGCCTCGAGTCACAAATCACAGATACATCCACATCACAATGTGGTCTCAACAATCATCACATATCAATGCAATCATGCCCAACATGGCCAAAATTACAGTTATGCCCTTCTAACACGATCCGGGCCTACATGCATACTAATATACATAGTCATGCATCTCAGATAAACAAATAGTCATATAACATGCTTTAAATCATAATCATGCATTTAACTCAACAAAGTCACACATAAATCCCATCATGCCCTCCTGGCATGCTAATCAAGGCCCTTAAGCCTTATTAGCGGATTTGGGTCGTTACACATACTGTGTGATTGTTTACTTTTTCCAAGTAATGAGACCTTATTAACAAAATAAAGACAAACAAAGCAATAACAAATTAAGACAAAGCTATTACTAACAGACTTTTGGATTATCAACACTAATACAATCTAATCTAAAGGAAAATTTTGTTAATTTAAGAGATGAACTCTATCTCTAAACAGAGAGATACACCACAAAATGTAAGAAACCTATCATAACTTAAAAAAACTTTCAAAAAGATCACTCATGCAACTAAGAAGTTTATGCTCAGTCTAATATAAATTAAAATACTAAATAAGAGGAACACCTCATGTAGTTAATGACCATTAAACAAATAAGCTCCAAAGCTTTTTCAGAAGTTCAATAATGGTATCATGAATCAATATGCTTTGATTTACAACAAAAATGAATTTAATACCTATAACCGCTCTGTGAATATTGGGCTAACAATTCAGAGAAAGCAGGATGACTTTTAAGCTGCAAATGGAATTAAAAAAAATAGAGATATTATGCTACCTAAAATTTATGAAAAACTGAAAGAAAGTGAACAAGTTCTAGTTAAGATTTTAGTTAAAATGAGCCCTCAAAGAGCTCAATACTTCCCAATTAATTTAGGACAACATGCCTGAACTATTTATCTAAACTAACTATACCAATCTTAAAAGGGAAGCATCAAACCTTTTTAGACATGGTGCTCATCTTCTGAAGTATTGATACAGATAAACTTCCAGTATCACCAGCAACTAATTTCTCAATCAAATGCACCATGACTAAACTGGCAGAAACCTGCATATATTTACAATATAAATTAACTTAAAATGCCAATAATCAGTAATCACATCAAAGAAGCCATCTAAAACTATATGATCTGCAAATATTTTGGTAGGCATCAGATATTGAATAGAGCTATATAGGATTAGTGTGTTGACTTGTAAATTTACTCAAGTTCTATTGGTTGGCTAGTAAGTGTTATTGTTAGTCTATAAATAGTATAAGAGAATACTTGGAAGGGATATATAGAAGAATTTGGTTACTGTTTAAAGTTTAGAATTTCTACTTTGGGAGTTTTTGCTAGGTTTTCTCAAATTAACCTAGACTTTGTGCAAGATTTGGTTCTTTTCAGTACAATTCGTTTATTCTTAGAATAAAGCTTACAGAATCTTTCAAATCAGCAACCTAGACGGTGTATTAATTAAAATATATTAAATGAGAAACAATGGGTCAATTGTTCAAATAAAAAAATTAATGATCAGGAAAGAAAATGCATTAACTCGAACACGCTAAAACAGCAAACGTATGGTGTTGACTTAAAAATGACTAACTAAAATCCACCCCAAACTTCATGCAAGAAAGAGCCATATATAAGTTTATACCCAAAAGTAGAAAAAAAAATGCAATATGGATCCAAGGATTTTTTACTTGCCTGAGAAACAAAAACAGGGCAGTACTCATATATTTCAGTTGAGGAAACAAAACTAAGTAGACTAGCATAAACAGAGGACAAATACAATTTTAAATTAGCAGGGCTTATAGAAAAAGTTTTATTGTTATATTAGCACTGCCTTTAAGACTTCCATTGAATGAGATGTTACTTACACTGCCATTTATCATAACATGAAGTTTCTGCCCTGTGCTAGAAGTTCTAAATTGTCCCAGTTCCAACCCAGTTCATATATCTATTCATACAACAGAAGAATCCTTTAGAAATTATCCTGTCTAAATCAAACTATGACACAATTAGTAAAGCAAAATTCTAGTTATGTTGCTCACACTCAAGAGATGTGATGAAACTTTTAGGTAAAATTACCCATTCAATGATCTCACTACCCAATATTACAACCTTTCCAATAACAGTTTTACACAGATGGATAAGAAAGGAAGAAACATTGCTGCTTTTTATATTTCTAAGGGTAATTAATTTTAAGAGTAATTAATTTAAAAAACAAAATGGACCTTGCAACACTGTCATAGATCAATGGGACACAGTTTTGGGCACAAAAGAAGAATTTCTAAGGAATGCAACAACTACATTACAGGGCTATTTTCTATTCTTATAAGAAAGGAGAGGACCAAAATACTAGTTACAAAGACCCGTCACCAATTAGAAATAATATGAGCATCCTATGCAAACATAAGTGCTAAAGTCCAAAGATAAGAAAATTAAGAACCTCATTTCTGAAAGCCTGGCCAATTTGAGCAGCAGCAAAAGGAAGCTTGTTCCCATTGTAATAGTACAAGTCTTTGAAGTTAACAAATATGCCTTGTGCAGTTTCTGGCCGCATGAACCTACAGCAAAGGAGATTTAATTACATATCATTACTGACCAAACAGGAGTCTTAATAAAAAAGAATCGCTAAGAAAGAAACAGTACCTCACTTGCAGCTGCCTTGAAACGAACATATATAACAGATGCCTCTACACCCTCAGCAAGAGATGCCTTGCTGCTACTATTGCTCCGGATTTCTGACTGAACCTGATGAAAAAACAATAACCATATAGAACCAGAACGTTTTCTTTTTTAGGTAACAAACAGAGCACTTGATTTAAGACCAAAACGAGACAGAAACAGAGGTCTACCAACCCAAAAAAACCGCACAAAATAATGGAGCGCATTAATTCAATCCCTACATTATTTTACCTGAGAAGACACACTTTTGAGTACAGAAAGTACATGAGAGCGAATCATACCCAATGCTCGAGACTGTCATAACAAAAATTACTCAATTATTGGAAATGGAAACAAATTTTAGTGGAAGAATGTGCAAAAATGTAACGTTATCTAATAAGCTATCTGCATAAATTTGTTTCTACCTGCAGTTGTCAAAATTTGAGTAAGTAAACGCCAGATTCAGCATACTGTGGATTGTTTTCTACATACCTAATATAAAGTAGATAATTTTTAAGGTCATCAAGTTGATTGAGAAAATAAATGTCTCAACAAAATATGCTAGTAATTCCCTAAATCAACATATAAATCAATGGTACGACACAAGTAATATTTAATGAATGCAACTAAAGCAGCAAAAATAGATACATAAATATATATGATGTAAATAGCATCCCCTTACGCTATGCAGTCATCAAGGCGTTTGAGCAGAGGGAGGAAGTTCTCATTGACAACATTCATATTTGGAGAATAAAAATTTGTAGAGATCTGCACAAGGATAGACAACAGCAAATCATTTTGTAATGATAAGAACCGAATAGTTTAGTATAATACACTGTCCAAGTTTTGAATCCAACAAATTGCAGTTCAGTTTATATTTCAATAATCAGCTCTCCAATTAAACTTAAAAGACTGGACACTAAGCCTAATCTGACAAATTCAACTTTTACACTAAAAAATTCAAGCAAAGAAAATGTTAGATAGTTCAAATGCATTAGATAGTTGACGCACTGGCATGAGAAACTGAGGTTCAATTCAAGAAAAAAACAAAGATGGGGCACAATGATGTGACCTACTCATCAAGATACCACATAGATGGGTCACTGATGTGATCTATACCAAGCTTAACACTCTCAAGGTCCTATTTTAATCGTACCAGGTAAGCCTATAACATTTGAAATATAGAACCATTGTGTCTAAAAGAGTGATTGCTTAATCTAACAATGATAAGATACGGTTCAGTATACACAACTGTCAGCAACACTTAAAACATTTGTCCAAATACCAAATAGCCCAAAAAGAATATAGTTAGATATAAATTGTCCATTCATATAGTAATTACTGACTAAGATGGCCATAAACGACAAGATACCTCTAAATGGACTGCCAAACAATAAGGAATATTAGTCCTCTGAGTAAATCTTCATATTCTAAGATGATCCAACTTTGTACTTGATAAGAAAGGAGAGATTATCTTGTGTCAATAAATTAATTGTAGTTAAGAAGCTTTGGATGTCACCTTATATTGTCAAAGCATATAACAAGAAATCGACCATTTATAGATTTGCCAAGAATGGTCGCTTCTTCATGAATAGCATGGCTGCGATCAACTTCTCCAGTTTGTTTATACCTTTCTAGAAGAACAACAGTTTTGAAAGATCTAACGACAACAGCAAGCATTTGATCTGCACCCAAGTATTCTGACATTATCCTAAATGTAGGCAAACCTACAAGTTAGAACCGAATAAAGAAAAAATAAAATAAAAGGACGACAAGATAGTGTTTTGGTTGGGAAAATGCAAACACATGAGATGTTTGACCTGCTCAGCTGGCTGCAATGAGGTCGAACTCTTCCAAGTAGAGCAACCACTCCTATTGTATCTTTCATTAGATGATTTTCTGGCTCTTGGAATGGAATTCCCCTAGAAATAATGCAAAGAACCGCAGCAGCAGATTTACCCATCTTTTCTATATTCTCCATCACTTCCTCTTTCGAGGACAACTGATTTTTGAGACCAAATGGATATAGTTCTATAGAATCTAGTAATTTTACAACAAATATAAGATCCCGTTAAGTACTTCAATCAACAAAGTTCTAACATAGCAAATATGTCCTAGAACTAGAAAAACAAGGCTCAGGACACACAATAGAAAAAAGGGTGTCGTCTCATCACTACAATAATTTTTAAAAGCCGAGTGAGTGCGCCCAGGTATACTATCTAGCATGGAAGGACATGTCAGTGTCACAAAATTAAATGGTCGATTTGGTCAAGTAGATTCTTTAGATATGTCAAAACATTTTTACAATGATTCCAGTAGATAAAATAGAATAGCTATAGATGTGCTAGCCAGTCAAAACCTTGCAATTTTTTCATAGTTTGATCAATTTTTTCCTTCTCTTCATTTAGCTTGACACATTTTTCTTCCAATATTCGGACTACAGAGCCAATTTTTAACAAGTCCTCTTCAAAGACCTGCAGTGAAATAAAGAAACTCAATAAATCCTAAATCCAGCATGAAATGTGTACAAGAAGGGAAGATCTATCTTCCTAAAGCCTGTGAAACTCTATAGATGAATAAAAATAATTATTACAATGGTTAGTCCGTGCCAAGATAAAAACTGCATATTCTTTGAAAAGTAATGTAAAAGTGACAATTAGTAGTTGTATGCTTGTACCTTTTTATTATTTTCAATGACCGTGGAGAAGTTTTTTCCATCATGCTCCACTTTTGGATTTGGTATAGAAGGTTTGACATGAACCTGCATATGGAGTATAGAAATGGTCCAATAAGTAATGGTTTGTAAACTACTTCAACCAACAAAACAAAAACATCACATATAGCTTTTACATAGTTGTTCCCACCTCAACATTCAGACTAAGGTTTGAATGGCGAGAATGGATAGCTAAGAAGCTATAGTTTCCTGCAATTTGAGATAAAGGAATAGCAGGAACAATGCAGCGCCCATGCTTGAAAGTATACCGGACAGACTCTCCCAAATTAAGCCAATCAGCCTTTATTGTTAGCATATGTGACAGACCATTTTTCTCTTCATCGTGGATAGTATCATCCACAATACCCTCACAGTTGACAATTTCAAAAATGATATTTTCTAGTTTGGAACCAGCAGTAAGAATCTCGGGTACCTAGTCACAATATTTTTAGATAAGAAAAGGTCGGAAAAAGAAAATTAGCAACATATGAAGCAAAGAATCACTGACCTTCGTTGCGATTCTTAGTTCTCTTTTCTCAATCTGAAATTCTTGTTTAAAAAAGACTTTATTGCCTGATGATACAGAGAGCGATGCTGCACAGGGTCGGGCACAGATATGGAATTTACGGGGCGAATAAAGTATAAAAGATTGCAAGTCAATAATACATATTTATTTTGACTACATAATTAATTGATCACATAAGGAATACTCAAGCTTTTGCTTAACAGATTCAAAATCTGAGATTTTACTTCCATATCAAGACAATAAAATAAATATACACACCAAGAGTTGTATAAGTAGTATTGTAATTTTTTACACACAATGACACAAAAAGTTTGTGGTAATGAAATTATTGAACTGAAGCATATAACATTCAATTCAACACATGTTTGTATTACAAAATTAGCACAAGGCCTTATATTATTCGAAGTGATACTGGTACAAAAACAAGAATGAAACTATATTACCAATTTATTTAGTGTGTCTCATAACTAGATTTCTACAAGTTCAACACATCAGAGATAAAGCTCTCCAGTAAATACACTTACCATTCTCTCCATAACCAGCTGTTACTTTCAAGACTGAGCCACCCACCCCCTCCGTGAGACTGAGCCACCCACCCCCTTTGCAAGACCGAGCCACCCACCCCCTCCGTGAGACCGAGCCACCCACCCCCTCCGCGAGACCGAGCCACCCACCCCCTCCGTGAGACCAAGCCACCCTTGACCCTGAGCCCGTCATTTTCACAAGACCCACGAGCCCCTGTCATTTGCGCCGTTTGCCGATGATAGGGAAGGTCGGGCTCCATAAAGACAGGTGAGAGAGAAAGAGGGAAGGAGAGAGGTCTGGTGGGAGAAAGAGATCCGAGAGAGAGGAGATGTGCCTCTTCTCAGGATTTGTCTTCCATGAAGGGGAGTGAGAGACCGAGAGAGATAGGTCTACGGGAAATGGGTCAAAGGGAAATTGGCGCTTTTTTATTTTATTTGCCGCCTGAAACTTTGATAATATACCATAACTCTTTTTAAATAGTATTATAATGATGTGTTATGGTAATGGGTGTTTGGTGTAGTGTTGCCTTTCTTTTTATTTGGTTTGGTTTTAAATTGCCACAAGAATAATCACTCAAACCTTTTTAAACACTTGGTTCTATAAATTCAAGTAACACAAATATCACATGAACAAGAACCCAATCTATTTTAAACACTTGGTTCTATAAATTCAACGTAACACGAATGTCACAAGGACTAGAACTCAAGCTGTTTTGAACACTTGGTTCTATGAATTCAACGTAACACGAATGTCACAAGAGCAAGAACTCAAACCATTTTAAACACTTGGTTCTATAAATTCAACGTAACACGAACGTCACAAGAACATGAACTCAAACTGTTTTAAACACTTGGTTCTATAAATTCAATGTAACACGAATGTCACGAGAACAAGAACTCAAACCATTTTGAACACTTAGTTCTATAAATTCAACGTAACACGAATGTCACGAGAACATGAACTCAAACTGTTTTAAACACTTGGTTCTATAAATTAAACGTAACATGAATGTCATGAGAACAAGAGCTCAAACTATTTTACGGGTGGATATGCATTTAGTCCCTTGTAGGCCCATAGTTCTAGAAGTAATTTTGACACAAAATTTACCATTGGTCCTCACCCGGCGTCCTATGCCCCTGTAATCCAAAGATTCGAGCTTTCAGGGGTCCTAGCAAGTGAAACCACCTGCCCCTTGATTATGCCCTACTCAGGAGGTCGGCTGGGGGTTTCAATACTGCTCTCCAAGTGCGTATCCCATCAATTCCACACCTTCTTGGGAGGTGATGTTAATGAGGTGCCCATGCGTAGGCTGCCTGGGTATCCACCTGTATCGCGCAGATTAGGATTTGGTTATTACTCTTCAGGCGCGCGCTGTCCTCGGGAGGTAACCTAAATTCTTAAGTCTGTGTTATACTGGGTTTTCTAGATATGGGATATAGTGACATTAGGGGCGCTTCGCTTGTCGACTAGCCAAGCTTCCCATGTCACAGATTTCTCGAGGCCAAGTAGGGTACCCGGCCTTCCGTTTGAATCTTGAGACTTAAGAGACTTGGTCAGAGCTCCTCGGTCTCGATGTCCACGGGAGGTGACAATAGTCTATTCTCGCGCTACTTGGGTTATCAAGCTCCTAGGTGCTAAGCTTAGTTCTGCCTGGAACAAGCTGCCTTCTAGGCTAGACTTAACTAGTTTCCTAGGATTTTTTATTCTCGGGATGGCAATGCTAGGCTTACTCCTCTAGACAGTTGACAAGTTTAGTTTCCTAGTTTCCTAGGTCGTTCTTTGTGAGGCGTAGTGCTGCCCTAACTCCATGCCCCCAAGTGATCGGAGACTAATCTGCGGTCACTTGTCCAAGCGAGTGGGTGCTCTTACATAGAATTAATAGAATATAAAAGAAAACCAAAGAACATAAACAGACAATAAATTTCTTACCGTATTTTATATACACAGTTTCCATTACATATGCCCAGAGGCTACAGGGGGTATTACAGAAATAGAAAATGTTTGCTGTTCATATTACTGGTAATACTGGTGAAGATGCTCGACATTCTAGGTGTGAGGAATCAACTCCCCACTAAGTTGGGCTAATTTGTATGTTCTCGGACATATAATGCTCTCGACTTGGTATGGGCCCTCCCAGTTGGGTCCTAGCACTCGTGCACCGGGGTCTCGAGTGGCTAAGAAGGCTCTTCGCAACACCAGATCTCCGACCCCAAATTTTCTATCTTTCACTTTGGAGTTAAAATATCTAGACACCTTTTGCTGGTAGGACACTACACGCAGTTAAGAAGTTTCGCGTAGCTCCTCCACGAGGTCCAGGGACTCCCGAGTAAAGCATGGTTCGGGGTTGGTTCATACGTAACCCGTCAGTGTGTGGAGATTGTTGCTTCAACTGGGAGCATAGCCTCATACCTGTAGGCCATCAAGAAGGGAGAATGGCTGGTGGAGGTCTTGGAAGTGGTGTGGTTGGTCCACAATGCCCTAAGCAGCTCCTCGGGCCAAGCTCATTTTGCCTGCCCTAGCCTTTTCTTCAAAGTGGACTTAAGTGTCTTGTTAACTGCTTCCACTTGGCCATTGGCATGCGGATGGGCCATGAAAGAGAAGCTCTTGATGACACCATGCTGTTGACAGAAGTGCGTGAACACTTCACTGTTGAACTACAATCTATTGTTAGAGACTATCTTCCTCGGAAGCCCATATCGGCAAACAATGTTTTTAATGGCGAAATCCAAAGCCTTTTTGGAGGTGATTGTAGTGAGAGGCTCAATCTCAACCCATTTTGTGAAGTAGTCGACGACCACTATGGCATATTTCACCCCTCCCTTCCATGTAGGCAGGGACCCAATAAGGTCGATGCCCCAAACAGCAAAAGGCCATGGGCTGGTAATCTGCGTAAGCTCATTTGGAGGCGCTAGGGGGATATTGGCGAAGCGCTGGCATTTGTCGCATTTCTTTACGTAATCCATCAGGTCACCGTTCATGGTGGGCCAAATATATCCTTGCCTTAAGATCTTCTTGGAGAGGCTCTGCCCCCCAACGTGATCTCCGCAGAAACCTTCGTGTACCTTTCATAGTATTAAACTGGCTTCTTGCTTGGACATGCATCAAAGCAATAGAAAAGAATAACCTCATCTATAAAGCCTACTATCCATGATTATGTACCTTAGTACTTGGTACAGCAACTTCCGAGCTGCCTTCTTGTCTTGGGGAAAATCCCCGGAGAAGAGGTATTTAACTATTGGTTCCATTCACCCATCTTGGGATTGTATTGACTCCACCTCGTCTAGACCCGAGATACTTAGAGACTCCAAGTAGTCAATGGGGACCACATTATTTAATTCAGTATCTTTGGTCATGGCCAGTTTACCAAGGTATCCGCATTAGAAATTTTCTCCCACTACACTTACCGAATAGTGAATCTTTGGAAGTTATGCAGCATTTCTTGAACCTTTGCCAAGTACACTGCCATCTTTATTCCCCAGACTTAGTACTCTCCGAGAACTTGGTTCACCAAGAGCTGGGAATCGCTAAAGATCTCGAGTCCTTCAGCCTTGAGCTCCAGTGCCACGCGAAGCCCAGCGATTAAAGCTTCGTACTTCACTTCGTTGTTAGAGGAACTAAACCCAAAGTGGAGGGCACTATGCACCCTATGCCCCTTGGGGGAAACAAAAATAAGTCCCGCCCCAGTGCCATTTTTGTTCGAAGACCCATCCACGAATAACTTCTAGGCTGGTCTAACCACTGGGTTGCACTCAGTCCTTTCCTGATTCCCAATGCACTCGGTAATGAAATCAGTGAGTGCCTGGCCTTTTATGGTAGTCCTCGGATGATAATTGATGTCAAACTGACTCAACTCCACTGAACACTTCAAGAGCCTTCCCGAAGAATCAGACTTCTAAAGGACTTGTCTGAGGGGATAATTTTTGAGGACCTTAATCGGATGCGCCTGGAAGTAGGGTCTTAGCTTCCGAGAGGCAACCATTAAATAAAAGGTTAACATCTCCATCAACGGGTACCTAGACTCTTCCCCAAGGAGTCTTTTACTGACGTAATAGACAGGGTGGTGAACACAACTTTCTTCCCTTACTAACGCTGCACTGATGGCGTCTTCCGAACAACCATGTAGAGCAAGAAAGGTTCTCCGTCTACTGGCTTGGATAGGATCAGAGGATTTTCCATGTGCGCCTTGAGTTGTTGGAATGCCTGTTCGCACTCTTCTGTCCATTCAAACCTCTGACTTCCTCGAAGAACATTGAAGAAAGGGATGCGCTTATCCGTTGCCTTGGAGACAAAATGGCTCAAAGTTGTGATCCTCCCTATCAAGCTTTGAACGTCTTTATGTTTCCAGGGAGATGGAATTTCGATTAGGGCCCTGATCTTCTCAAGGTTTGCCTCAATCCCCGAGCACTGATGATGAAGCCTAGGAACTTGCCGGAGGAAACCCCAAATGTGCACTTTTGAGGGTTGAGCTTCATCCCGAACTGGTAGAGCACTGCGAAGACCTCAGTCAGGTCACCCACATGGTCTGGGGTGGTCTTGGACTTGAACAACATATCATCCACATAGACCTCCATGTTCCAACCCAATTAGTTTTTGAACATCTTGTTATCCAGCCTCTAGTAGGTGGCACCATCATTTTTCAACCCGAAAGGCATCACAATGTAACAATAGACACTCTTGTCAGTTTGAAAGCTAGTGTGCTCCTAATCGGTGAGATGCATGGATATCTGATTATATCCCGAGTATGCGTCCATGAATGATAGCAACTCGTAACCATAGATGGCGTCGACCATCTGGTCTATCTTTGGGAGTGGAAAGCAGTCCTTCGGACAGGCCTTGTTAAGGTCTGAGAAATCGATGCATGTACTCCAAGTGTCATTCGACTTTGGCACGAGGACAGGATTGGATAGCCCCCTGGGGTATTGGGCTTCTCAGATAAACCCATTGGAGAGGAGCTTGTCCACTCTGGCCTTGAGAGCCTCTTTCCGAGTTTGATCAAACGTCTGTTTCTTCTGCTGGATGGGAACAAAGCTAGGATCGACTATAATGACCCAAAATTACTAATAAGGCTTAAGGGCCTTGATTAGTGTGTCAGGAGGACATAACTGGATTATGTGTGATTTAAATGATTAAATGCATGCTTATATGATTGTTTGGATATATGTGATGCATGACTATGTGTACTAGTATGCAAGTAGGCTCTGATTAGGTTATAAGGGCATAATCGTAATTTTGGCCCGTTGAGGGCATAAATGTAAATACTTGTAATAAATTTTTGAGACCACATTATTATGTTGATATATTTGCAGCTTGTGACTCGAGGCGATCCTAGTGAACGGTTTAGCAAAAAAGTCACGGTGGGAATTTATACCCGGCTCGGGGTGAGTCTGGGGGTATTTCTGGGAATTTAGGAAATATAGTGGAGGCTATTTGATATTGAGGAATATAATTTGTAATTAGATCGGTGTCGGGAGGTAAGCGGTAATTATTAGAGACACTCGAGGAATTAGCGGGAATTGGGAGCCAATGACCAAAATGTCATTAAAATGTTTTAAGGTTTAGATTTTAATGGGAGGGAAAATTGGTCATTTGATTTAAAAAACTGAGATAAGTATCAATCTGCTTTTTAGCCTTAGTGGAAAGTTTAGAGGGTAGTAGAAACTGAAAGAAACAAAAAGAAAAGAAAAGAAAGCTGAAAGAAAAGGAAAGAAGGAAAAAACAGAGGTCCTTTTCTTCTCTCTCACGGTTTAGGTCTTCTTCCCCATTTCTTGAAGGAACTTGGAGCTAAAATTTAGAGAATTCTTAGGCTAAGGCTCAACACTAGGGTCCTTGATTTGGCTTGCGGAATTAGCATAAGTTATTCATCCATTTGAGGTAAGGTTTTAAGGTTGTTACTGAGTTTCTTTTTTTAGTTTTGTTGAAATGGATTTCTGAGCTGAGATGGGAACTCAAGGGAATTAAGCCTGGGGTTTTGAGGAGTGAAAGCTAAGGAAGTGTGGAGGATAGCCTAAGGTCGAATTTCTCCATTGAAGGTAAGAAACTCTGGACTTGGTTACTTGAATTATGGACTGTTCTGATTGTTCTGTTGAGTTTTTGAGCTTCAAGCTCAATCATGGTAATTTCTTTATTTTGGGGTGCATGTGGTTGAGTTTTGTATGGTTGAGTCATATGGGGTGAGTTATATATGATGGTAGGCTTGTTTTGAGGTTTGGAAAGGTTTAGGGGGTTTTGGTTCGAGGAAATTCGAAGGAGACAAATCTGGGCATTTTGGCTCTGAAAGTAGCGCTACAGTGCTAGTCCTTGGGCGCTACAGTGCTAGGCTTGGGTGCTTGGGGCGTTTTTGGCTCTGGTTGTAGTGCCATAGCACCCACTTTAGGGCGCTGTAGTGCTACTCTTTTTCCAGAAGAGGGTTTTTGGGTTATTTCTTAGGGTTTTTGCCCGGGGGCTTGGGGTTTAGTTCCACCACCCCGTGTGGTGGAATTAGGGCTTCCCGAGGGCTCGGGATTAGTCCCGAGGCTAGGTTTTGGAATTGAAGTTTGGTGATGATGTTAATTTATGGCTGTGACTAAGTGTACACTAGGGCTCGGATGGGATCGTGCTTGAGGGTTGATTTCACTAATCAAGCTAGCGGAACCTAAAGGTAAGAAACTGCACCTGATTATGTGTTAATGATGGGACTAAGAGCTCCCAATATATGTTTGATGTCATAGATGTTATTATGCCATGGACATAAGATAAGCGACCTAAGAGTGCCAGAATCAATATTTGCGCACAGGGCGCGGCTTGGCCACTGGTAGCTGATGACAGCTTAATATTCACTAAGCTCGGTTTAAGCGGGCCGGAGTCAGTGGGATAAATAAGGGGTGCGACCTAAGGGCGTCAACCCTGGTTAATATATGAATTGGTTATTGATGATATTTTATGAACTTGGTATGCTGAATGCCTGATTATGTAACTATTATGGATTATTGAGTATATGGCTAAGCTTTATGACTTGTTTGATTGTTGAGTTGTAAATTAATTGTTTAATGACTGTACTCTGTTATCTGGTTTCTTGCTAGGCCTTGGCTCACGGGTGCTACGTGGTGCAGGTAAAGGCAAGGGCAAAGTGGACCAATCCTGAGTTGGAGAGCTTTGGGGCTGAATGTACATATTCAATTGATCGGCCGCCACGACCGAGGAATGGTACAGGACGGGAAAAGCCTAAATGTCTGTTTTGCCCTTAGAGTGGCTAGTAGCTGTACTTTTATCCTGAAATTTTGTAAACTATCTTTTAAATGTTATTACTATTGGGATCCCATGCTCAAAATGTTTGTTTATATGAAGTGTAACTTTTGTAACCGAAATCTTTTAACCCTAGTTCAATTATAGTTTCAGTAACACGTTTCTAACTAAATGACTTGATTAGAAAGTCTTGCACCTTTATAAACACACAGTGTAACGGGGATATCCAGGGCGTTACATCGACATTCAAAGTATGTCATATGATATTTGGATCAACACCATTCATGTCAGAATGTGACCACGCGAACACGTCTTGGTTTACTCGGAGGAAGCCCACCAATGCCTCTCGGACTTCCGTTTTTAAGTTTCCCCCAACTTTTACTTTCCCATCGGGGGTGAAGGTATCAAGAACTACCTCCTCCACCTCCTTTATTGGTCCAATGGACCTCTCCTCTTGAACCCTTGGATCAAACTCGTTGGGCCACGACTCCTGGATAGCTTGTACTTCTGAGGCCTCAAACTTCTTGGGACCTTCCTCCCTTACCATCATCACTGGAGCCTTGAGGGAGACATTGTAACACTCTCTTGCCTCTTTCTGGTCTCCACAAACTGTACTGATATCTGCATCCGTGGGAAAATTCATGCATAGATGATGTATGGAGGTGACGTCCCCAAACTCCACCAGTGCTGGTCATCCCAAGATGGCGTTGTACACCGAGGAATAGTCCACAACCACGAAGGTGCAGTATTTGAAGGCTTGGAGAGGTACCTCTCTAAGTGTCACAGGGAGCTTTATCTGCCCCATCAGGATGAGGGCTTCTCCCGAGAATCCATGGAGAGATAAGGGTCACAGCGACAAGTCTGTCCTGGTCATCCCTATCTTCTCGAAGGATGACTTAAACAGGATGTTCACCAAACTCCCGTTGTCTACTAGAATCTGCGCCACCATTTTGTTGGATATTTTTCTCTCGATCACCAACGGGTCGTGGTGTGAGAAATGTACTCTCCTAGCGTTGTCTTCGGAGAATGTTATGACTTGGTCTGTCATTCGTGGCATTTGGGCAGGCAGCTGGGCCAAAGCCATGACCTCATCATAGTGATTCAAAGCCCACACATTCCTGTTCTACGAGCTTTGTGAACCCCCCCCCCCCCCCTCAAGTGAGGCCCTCCTGAGATGATTCCTACCAACACGTTTATTGGTGGAGGTCCTTGGTCCACTGGATGTTGGGGGTGGGGGGGCTACTGGAGCTGCTTCTAGGATCTGTGGTGTAACAGGTGGTACCACCACTCCTGTCACGAGAGGTTGTGTTAGACACACTCCACCCTTAGCGTATTGGTGGAGGTGTCCCAGCTTGGTGAAATTCTCAATCTCGTCCTTGAGTTGACGACACACATTGGTGTGGTGCCCTAAGTCATTGTGGAAACTAAAAAATTTGCCAGGGTCCCACCTATCCCTGTCTCTTCGGATGGGCTGCGACTTTCTGTAATGAACGTGATGTGTCGTGGCCATGAAGATGTTCTCTCGGGAGTCTACCAAGTCAGTGTACTTGGAATACTACGAGACATACTTCTCGTCTGATGCGACTCCCTGCTCGGGCTGTGTGGTTCCGCTTCCTCAGGGTTTGTGTCCCTTACCTTTCCCTCCGAGCCTAGTGTCGTTGGGAGCTCTACTGGATTCAGCAGGCTGGGAGGGGGCAACAGCTCCAGCACTGAATGCAAGCTGAAAAGCGCTATATCCAGTAGGCGCTGCCCCGAACCCTGCTGGAGCCATACCAAATCTAGGAGCATACATGATGCTATAACCGGAAGGTGGAGCGCTTTGCCTGGGTTGGACTCCCCCCAAGCTCTGTTGGATTGGAACATAGGGTGAATATTGGATCCCCGAGGCTATGGGGCCAGGCGCGACTGATTTAGGGAAGATGGCGGACGTTCCGAATGTAGGGACCCTGCGCGGATGCCAACTTGTAACGCCATCAACTGCTGGCCATCATCAACCCTTTTGGTTCTCGTCGCTTCCTCCTTGAAACGTTTGATGTAGGCCTTGAGGGTCTTGAAGGGCCCTTGCTTTATGTTGCCCAAGGCGTTGACCTCAAAGCTTACCTTCCGAACTCCTGTGAATTGTCTTCGGAAGGCAGATGATAACTGGTGCCATGATTGAATGGGCCCTGGTCGGGGATTTTTAAACCATTCATCTGCTGGCCCTGTCAGAGTGATCGGGAACACATGACACTTAGCGTCATCAGAGACATGATGCACCGACATTAACCTGTTGAACTTAGACAGGTGTCAGTGGGATCCCATCCATCATCATAGGGCGGTATGGATAGAATTTTGAAGCCTAGTGGCAGTGGGACCTAAACAAGGTGAGGAGCACATGGCTCCACCTCTTCATCCTCTGAGTCAGACTCATGGCCTTGCCTCCTGGCCATCCTGAGCATTATCTGCTTCAGACTTTCTAACTCCGCAAGGAGTGGGTCGCGATCCCGGTTGACACTCTGAGCTAGGTTATTTTTCTCCGAGCATTTAGATTATCTTAAATTTCTGACAAGCCTCTCCGAACAGGCTCGTGTCCTCCTATCTTATTGCATCTCTGAGCATTGAGGTTGTCTCGTAGGTCAGTCTGTCCTCGAAATGCACCGCTATCCTCTCACGAGCCACTTCGGTCTTTCCTTCGGACTCGATGTTTTCGTTTACCAAGATACTAATGCCACGCTCTTCGTTTTGTGGGGAATTCCTCAGGCAGATCCCTAGACCGTTATTCCTATGGGGTTGGTTAGGTCCTGAGGGGACACTAGCTCCAGGCCTCACACGGTCTGTATGGGCGCGTTGGGTCAGAACGTCCCGAGCTCCACGGGCGCTGACTGCCTGGCGGTGCCCTCAGGCCCCCGGGTCGTTACCTTTACCAGCCTACTGAGGAACCTAGTGGCCTTCAGAAAATTGACAAGCCCTCTTCTAATTTGGAGTAGGATTATCGTCGGCCTTTCCCTTACCACGGTCCTGTGGTGGCATCAGGGTTCTAACTCCTGCTGGGTGCCCGGAGGGCACCTCAGCTGGCGGATCTCGCGCCTCTGCAGCTGGGTGCTCGGGAGGCACTCCAGCTGCATTGATAGGTGGCACTCCAACGGGGTGCGCAGGTGGCATGCCAATTGGATGCCTAGCTAGTATGTTTCCATTGGGGTCCACTCACAACCCTTGGGCTGTAAGAGTGGCCTACATGGCAAGTACCATCTCCTAAAGAGTGGCGATGTTACCCTCTTGAGCATCGATCTTTTGTTGCTGAGTGGCCACCTGCTCACGGAGTACCACCACCTCTGGTGTCTCTTCCGCATCCATGGGCTGAGGATATTCTTCCTCATTATACCCTTGGTCGACACCATTATCTTTGCCATCATACTCAGCGTATTCATCATATTCCTCCATCATCTCAGGCACGTTCAGAGGTGGTTGCCGACTAGGTTCTCCTCCTTCAACTCCGATAGGAGTGAGTACGTCATCTGTGACATTTCTTTGTGTATTTACCATGGTTGTGAGTGCTTCAAATGCTTTCTTCAAGCTCTCAATGAAAGCACCAAAATGTTGACTGCCTTTTTCTCAATCAACCCTAAGAGAGAGGTTAAAGAAATAAACGCATAGAACACAAGGATTTTTACATAATTCAGGTTATAAAAGAACCCTAATCCATAAGTCTCTGATATTAAAAGGTTTGGAAGCTTGTGAGGGCACGCTTCAATTGAGTATTCTCAGGCAGTGTTTAGGTTTTTCTGAGTGCTATCAGGGTGTGTTGTAAGTACCTCCATGTCAGGCAGCGTAGTGGGTGTGCGAATTGTCGAGTTGTACACTCGACAACACCATTGATGAATCACCCATAAAGGTTGTCAGACGAACCTCTGGCTCTAAAAACCCGCATTTGATGACACGTTGTGCCTTATCTTAGGTCCGAGAACCAAAACCTCGGACCTGGGAGACGAGAGCCTTCGTCTTAATTGCCCAAGCTGGAGAACCTCCAGCTCTGAGGACGAACCTCGAGAATTAATCTACTAAGGCAGCCACGGTCCACTGTCAAAGGAAAAGTCTCACCAAGGAGGACCCTTGCTCCGACTAGAAGCCTCAGGCAGTAACATGCCCCGACGATGTCTATGAATGTCTGAGCCAGTCATTGGGGGTTGCCATGTGTCGGAGGTGAAAATACGGACAACATAATGAATTTATAATTTATAAAAACTAAATATTCATTCAATGGAATAAGAATTATGGTTATTAACTTCATCAACTATCCACATATGCATCTCTAATATGAATTTAAGAATTTCTATCTCTATTGTGATAGCGGATTACAATTGTAAACTATATTCTTACTAGGACATATAATTCTCTACAATAAGGAATCTCCTACATCTCTATGGTAAACTAACATATTTCATGCATTAAACACGTAATCCGTAAGCTACACAAATCATACAGGTGCCCAATATAAATTTATGATTATTTGACTATAGCATAATTATCCTTATCTTCTTAGAACTCAGGTTAAAATCATATAAATCATGTAAATGGTTATCAAGCATTAAACACAAGACAAATATTCACAATATTGATAAGGAATTCATAAAAAATCCATTAGATCATCATAAAGTTTCAAGAGAATCCATTAACACCCTAAATAAGAAAATTAGTTCATGCTAAATGTTGTCCGTATTTTCAACAAGGGACATGTGGCACCACCAAATGGGCTTTGTTGACCCTCAGGGTAGGCCCAGGCCCAACTTGGGTCCGATAAATTACCTGGAGAATGGCAAAAACCCATACCTGAAGTGAAGGCCCGGACCAACACCATGGCCCCAAATGGCCCATATCAACCTGGATAGAGGTTGTTACGGTGTACAACCTAGAACATTGAACAGATCCCACCATTTGTCTCCAGCTTCATCTGTGCTTCCCTGTTTGTTACACCAAGATATATCCTGGAATCACCACCACAAAAGAATACCTACCTTCTGAAATGAATCCGAACTCTTTATCTGGGAAGTGCAAGACAAACACGTCATCTTGTTGATGCCATCCCCGAGAAGTTCGGCGGTTGATCTCCTCAACCAACCTGCAAAAGGGGTGCGCACAAAAGGTACAATATTCTTAGGCATTGGCACTACCACTACTTTGACACATCCTGTCCCCTGAATCCCCATGATGGCTCACGCGCGCCAGTCACTGTCTACGTACAAAAGATAGCTGGAGTGTCCAACCAAACTTGGGTCAGCCCAATGGGCTTTAGATTAAACATATTGGAATAGCATTTTATACTTGTATTAAGCTCCATTACAGAGTTAATTGTAATTACATCCCTATTGGGCCTAGATTAGTCCGACCCAAAATACATGGCCACCTATAAATAGGGCCCTCAGTTCACTGTAGAGGGGATTCCAATTTTTTATGCATGCAAAACGCTATTGAATTTGTTACTCAAACCCTCCATTGTTAAAACTCAAATCTTAATACTATTGGCTCGTGGACTAAGGTTCATTAACGCCCCAACCACGTAAAAATTTTGGTTTTAATAGTTTATTTCATTTCTTGCTAGTTCTAAATCTTAATATATTTATAGTTTCCGAAAAACTCGGTAAACATTTTGTTGCTTTCATTGAGAGCTAGAAGAAAGTTTGAACCACTATTTTTCATCTACAAAGATGGTGAATACCACAAACACTGTGTTTGATCCCGCTCAACAATAGCGGCAACAAAACAATGGAGAACCATTGCTAGACCCACAACTCCCTCCGGATCAACGGGACTCAGCAGTTGATGACTTACCTTATAATGGGACCCTTCCTGACTACTCCCAGAATTTCGAAGAAGGTGGCGACTATGAAGAGGAGTACTATGAAGAAGATGGAGAGGGATATGAGGACCACGAGGCCGAGAATCCCATAGACCCTGATGTAAATGATATGGAAGATGAACAAGAGGATCTGAAAGTGTTTCGTTTGAGACAAGAGGTCCTTGATCAAGAAGCAAAGATGGCAGAGCAACAGGAGACCACCCGTCAAATGCAAGAGACGCTATTGGCTCTTTAAGCGTTCATTGCTACTCAGGGCTTCACCGTTGATGTAACGCCCCAACCCCAGGGACCGTTACGGTGTGCCTTGTAAACAGTGCTAAACTCGCTAATCGAGACATTTGGCCAAAAACGTGTAACTAAGTATGATTAGCGGTTTAGGGATTAAACATTTTGGTTAAGATGTAACGTTTCACTAGAACGTTTAATATATACATTGGGATCCCGAAAATATAATTTCAGAGTTTATTACAGAAAATGTTTACAGCAGGCCGTTCTAAGCGGCAAAACAGGGTTCAACCCTAGTTCCACTTTAAACCTCGGTCGTGGTGGACGAGCAGCTGCATATGTACACATCATCACCTAAGCTCTTCAGCTCAAGGATGGTCCAGCTTCCTCTTGCCTTTACCTGCACCACGTAGCACCCGTGAGCCAAAGCCCAGCAAGAAAACACAATAAAGCATGATATAATATCAACAATGATCATAATAACCATTCAGGACTATCAGTCCAAGCAAATAGGTGACAATAGCCAAAAGTCACAATAATGAGCATAGCTCCCTCTAGCCATGTGACGATAGGGTCACCAGGGCTTAACTGATAAGTGATTCTTTCATAAGTCTGATCAGGACAGGTGCATGGTGAATGGTCACCAACATATCCTTCCTCCCGACTCTAGAGTCGTGCTATGGACAACGTCCCCTAGCCATGTGACAAACAGTCACCGGGGTCATACACCTTGGCTATAAACATCTGGTCATAGACCAGGAAAGCGCTTATAAGTTCTTCGACCTTAGGGTCAGTCTCACATTAATGCCATGGAGCTATCCAATACGTGATCGTCGACCTTAGGGTCGGTCTGGCATTAGTGCCTTAGAGCCACTCAATGCACGATTCTCGACTTTAGAGTCGGTCCAGCATTAATGCTATGGGCCATTCAATGCATGATTCATCGACCTTAGGGTCGGTCTAGCATTAATGCCATAGAGCCATTCAATGCGTGATTCTCGACTTTAGAGTCGGTCCCTGACTAGTCAGTGTCATACATAAGTAAGCCATGCTGCCAGTCATATATCACATGTTCCATATCCATAAACAAGGTATTCAACATGCTTACTAACAGGTATTAGTACAATTAGGACCATGCATAAACACAGAGGCTCAAGCTCTGGACGATATCATACTCAGTATACAAAGCATGTCCTAATCACATGTTTCTCATGCATCATATGCAATATATCCAGCAATCCAACATGCATCAATAACAGCCATGCATGTCACGCTTAATAATCAACCAACATGCATCAAGGATAGCCATGCATGTCATACTCAATAATCAACCAACATGCATCATAATAGCCATGCATGTCATATTCAATAATCAACCAACATGCATAAATAATAACCATGCATGTCACATATACACAGGATGCATTTTTCTTACCTCAAAGTCGAGCTAGAACGATTAATAGAACGACCCTTGAGAACGATCAACCTTTAGTCCTTTAGCGATCACCTAGTCATAACCAAATATAAGGTATCATCAATAAAAATGATCAACATAAGTTCCCAAACCAATATCTAGGCTCCGGGACATCAACCCCCACTTAACCGGGTGCTAGGTTCAACCCCGAGGCCTATGGTAAGCATCCCTAGGCTAAAAACACAATTTTTGTCAAATCTGCCCTGATGGGCCGCGGCTCACCACAGCCATGCCACGGCTCATCCCCCTGACAGAGGCATTTCTGCCTCAAAAGACACCTTAGGCCGCGGCACACAAAAGCCAGGCCGCGGCTCATTACCCAGGTCAGCCAAAAATCAGCAACGCACCAGCTCGACCTCCCCTGCATATTCCCTTAGAACCAAGCCTTCAAACTAGTTCCAAACCTTCTCCAAACACTCAATTAAACCTCTAAACATCACCCATAACTCTCCCTCATCAAAACCCAACCAAACATACACAAAAACTCCCCTTGTTCCCTCTTTCTACATCAAAAATCACAAGCTGAAAACCAAAAGGAAAACAGAGCATAACCTGAATTCAATGGCTAGAACTCACCTTAAAAACAATTTTGAATCCCCTTAAATGTCTAAATCAAGTTCCCTAGCTCCCACCTTTGATCTCCTAGCTCAATTCCTCAATTCGGGCTCTCAAAAATCAAAGAAAAGTGAAGGGAGAAGCTTGTACGGGAGAGAAAGGAAGAGAGGATGAGGATGGCTCTGTTTTATTATATTTCCACAGCCTTCTAAAACTCCCAAGTCTGATATAAATCCTTAAGGTCAAAAGACCATATTGCCCCCAGGCCAAATAAACCCCTTTAAAGGCTTCCAAGGGTAAAATCGTCCTTTCCCGCCTACTCGTTAATTATAATTAACGCTCTCCAATTCCCGCTATTCTCAATATTCCCAAACCAATAAATCATATCCCATTACCCTTTAATTCCCGGTAATGCTCTAATCATTAAATTCACCCCGAGACTCACCCCGAGCCCCGAACTTAAACCCGTTTTGACTAGACCGAACACTTACATCTCATGATCGTCTCATGTCGATTAGCTCGAACCAATCCACCTTATAATGTGGCTATATTAATTAATCACAACCATGAACCCAAAATATACGATTACGCCCACAGTGGCCAAATTACCAAATTACCCTCATAATTAACATATGAGCCCATATGCATGCATTCACCATCATATAATAATATAATTCACGTAAACATGCATATAATCATCAAATACTATAATAAATCAATTATGGCCCTCCCGGCCTCCTAATCAAGGTCCTAAACCTTATTAGGAAATTTGGGGCATTACAGTTGATCCTGCAACAGTTCCTCATGCGGGAACACATCTAGCTGTCCCACCTCCGGGAATGGTGCTCCAAACAACACAACCCCGACTTTTCCTCCGAGACGATCCAATCATCTCGGAGCCAGCCCTTCAAACCCTGTTCAATATAAAGGGAAAGCCAAAGCGGCCAACCCTGTGGAAAAAACAAACCCGAAAAAGAAGCCTCCTACAGATCCTCCCGCTCTAAAGATCAGGGTGGACCCCAAATGTTTCCACAAGAAAGAACGGGTGAATCCCGTTCTAGGATGGAATCACCGAACAATCTGCAGGGGAAACACCCGCAGGGTAACAGGCCCGAGAACGCTCCGGGGCAAGATGCCTAGGGAAGAAGGGTCTACCCCAGCGCATCCGTTAACAAAGGTCATGAGGGACATAAGGTCAGGGAGCTAAATGAAATAAGTATTGGGGATGACACATTTCGCGTGGATTTACGAGACGGCCTCAACACCAAAAAGGAGCAGGAACATAAAGAAAAGGTCCACCCTCGAGGAGGTGACCTAAGAAATGATATAAACGATGGGAGAAGATAGAGATTTCCCGTCAATGATGGAATGGCCAGACAGTTCATGGAGCAGCTGGCCGATCTTAAGAAGGTAACAGACCACCTTGTCCAAAAACAAAAGGGTGGGGGTTCCAATTCTGAAGATGAAAATAAGGAGCCCTGTGCAAAACATATTTTGGATGTGGTATTACCCAAAGGGTTTAAAATTCCATATATATCGGCTTATACGGGGAATATAGACCCCATAGATCATCTGTCCCGCTACAATCACCTGATGACTGTGGCCCATGTCTGCGACAACGGTAAATGCCTATGTTTTTCCATCACCTTGGTCGAGTCCACTGAGGAATAGTGGAAAAGGCTCAAGATGGGGTCCATCCAATCTTGGTCCGGATTACAGTCGACCTTCCATAAACAATTTGTGGCTACTAAGAAAATCGACATTGAGATCAGTGCATTGGCCAATATCAAGCAACATCCCATTGAGACTCTCAGGGCTTATAGCTTCAGGAGGAAGCCTAAAACACCAAAGTGGATGATGGGAAACGTCTCATAGCCCTCCAATCCAGGACCAGAGCAGGATCCCCTCTCTGGGATGACATGCAGCAAAAGAAAGCGGACACTCTGGAAGAGTTTATAAGAAGAGCTCAGGGTTTCATCAACTGGGAAGAAGCTCGAATTTAAGCTTTTGGATGGCCTCCGGCACCACAGGTGACAACACAGACTATTCCAGGATATGGAACATAGTACCCGGGCAACTCTTATCCAGCACCACGAGCAATGTCCGGAACCTCAGGAACTCCCGGAGTGCAGTTCATGACACTGACTATCTATGCGCCTACTTCATCAGGATATGCCCCGACACCTTCAGCTTCTTTCTTTGGGTATGGAGTGGCACCAACCAGATATAATGCCGCTCCCGGAGCAGTTCAACTGTCCCAGACAGAAGCAGCGGAGGCAAGCATAACTCATTCTAGAGGGAAGCATTTCAATAAGAATCAAAGTCGGACCGAGTCCACGAAGAAGGGAAAAAGGGGGTACGATCCCCTAGATATACGGATACACCAACTTGGTGGATACCTGAGAACACATCTACCTTGCAACAGACAATGTAGTTCATTACCAGAAACCAAACCCCATGTTTAAAGGGGGGAAAAATTCAAGGGACCCGAACAAGAGATGCTCCTATCACAAGGACATAGGCCACACAACTGAAGAGTGTCGTCAGTTGAAGGATGAAATTGATAACCTCATTAAATTAGGACACCTCCACCAATGGGTGAGGATGTAGGTCGAAATTCCAGGACAGCCTTTGGCTCCAGGACAGTCTTTCATCTCGAGAGCGCAAGGACAGATTAGACCTCCCCAGGGAGGATCTGTGTCAGGACTGAGAGTATAAGCCCCTCAGACAGCCCCAATAGTATGACCTCTTGGAGGCCCAGTAGCTACTGGACCCAGAGCATCGTATCCACTAGGAACCGCACCACCTGCAGTAGATGGCCACGTGACCACTATATAAGAGGCCTGCATCTAGGAGGACCGTCCTGGAATGATCAAAAAAGGTACCTCAATGAACTTGATCACGATGGTGAGATGTGTGCTCTGGTCTAAACCCTGGTCCAATGCCCAAAGCTGATGAATTTACCAATAACCTTTCCAGAGGAAGATGCTCGGAATGTTCTTTCCCACATCATGATCCCTTGGTCATCGATGCGCAGATTGCCAACAAGAGAGTATCCTGAGTGTTGGTGGACAATGGAAGTTCCATCAACGTCCTGTTTAAGCCGGCCTTTACAACAATCAACTTGATAGAGGCGGATCTAGCATCATGGCCAACATAGATATACGATTTCTATAGGGATTCATTGTTCCCAATGGGCAAGATACAGCTCCCGGATACATTAGGAGGTGACACTCAAAACACTTTCAAGTACTGCACGTTTGTAGTAGTAAATTGTCCCACTGCGTATAATGTGATTTTTGGGCGCCCTGCTTTAGTTGATTTCGGTGTTGTCACTTCCATCTGCCACTTATGTTTGAAGTTCCCATATGACAACGATGGAGTGGGGACAGTACGAGGAGATCGGAAAAGTGCCCGGAAATGCTATCATGTGTCTGCCAGACCATTCTTCATGGTTTGTAAAGAACCCTTAGAGATGGGGGATACTGCTCCCATCCCACAACAATAGCCAACACAGGTGGTGGTCTGGGAGAACGATGAATTAGAGCCCAGAATAGAGGCATACAAAACACTAGAATCGATGGAAGAGATATAGGAAGGTGTGCATCAGTGACATTGATCCAGCCAAAGTAATCAGAGTAGGGAGGAATTTGAATCCCAAAGTCAGAGCTTCCATAGTCGCCCAGGTAAAAGTAAATCAAGATGTTTTGGCCTGGTCCCACGCGGACATGACCGGGATTGACCACAACATCATATGTCATGCCCTGAACATCGATGAGAGTGCAACTCCAATCCAACAAAATCGAAGGCCTTTAGATACGGTACGGTCAGAAGCCCTAAAACAGGAAATTGAAAAGTTATCCTCGATCAACTTCATCCGAGAAGCATTGTATCTAGTGTGGCTAGCAAACCCGGTGTTGGTGCCAAATCCAAACGGAACATGGAGGACGTGCATTGATTTCACTGACCTCAACATAGCATGTCTGAAAGATTGCTTCCCGCTGCCCTGGATTGACCAAATGGTAGATGCCACTTCTGGATATGAGTTGCCAAGCTTCATGGATGCCTATTCCGGCTACAATCAAATTTCCATGCATATAGCAGACCAGGAACACACTAGTTTCTAGACAGACAAGGGTGTATACTGCTACGTTTTTATGCCCTTTGGGCTGAAGAATGTCAGAGCCATATACCAAAGATTGGTTAACATGATGTTTATGAATTTACTCAGAAAGAATATGGAAGTATACATGGGTGACATGTTAGTTAATTCCAAGACATCAGCCCAACATGCAGATGACTTGACTGAAGCTTTTGCCATTATCCGAAAGTATGGGATAAAGTTGAATCCCAAAAATTGCACTTTTGGAGTGGCGTCAAGGAAATTTCTTGGCTTTATCGTAAGCTTTAGAGGGATAGAAGCTAACCTAGAAATGATCAAGGCTTTAATCGACATGCAATTACCATAGAAGAACTAAGATGCTCAAAGCTTGACTGGGAGAATAGCCACTTCGTGTCAAAGTCCATGGACAAAATGCATCCCGTTCTTCAACATACTTCGCAGAAAAAAGAAGTTCGAATGGGCATGCGAATGTGAAGAGGCTTTCCAAAAACTAAAGGAACACTTGGCACAAGCACCAATCTTGTCAAATCCGGTGAATGGAGAACCATTGTACCTATACTTGGTCGTGTCAGAACATGCGATAAGCGTCGCCTTAGTGCGAGAAGAGGGAAAGGTCCAACTCCCGATTTATTATGTAAGGAAATGGTTACTGGTCGCAGAGTCCAGATACCCACTGATCAAGAATCTGACATTTTTCTTGCTGGCTGCCTCTAGGAAGTTGAGACCTTACTTTCAGGCTCAGGCCATCAAGGTACTAATGAACCATCCCCTACAACATGTATTACAGAAACCAAAATCACCAGGGAGACTTTTGAAATGGGCTATGGAGTCAATCCAGTTTAACATCGCCTACGTTCCTAAAATCTCCATCAAGGGACAGGATCTTGCCAACTTCATCATGAGATGTACTGGGATCACACAGGATAAAGAGCAAATCAATCCTATAATGCCCATTTGGAGAAATTTTGTTAACGGAGCTTCAAACGAGAATGGGTTCGGGGCTGCGATTATCCTAGTCTCTCCCCAAGGTCACCAATTACAAAGTGCTCTGCACTTTCGATTTGAAGCATCAAACAATGAATTTGAGCACGAAGTTATGCTAGTTGGACTATGCCTGGCCTAGAAAGTGGGGGCAGATAACATCGAGGTTCATAGCGATTCCTAGTTAGTGGTGAAACAAATATCGGAAGAATACCAAATGAGGGGAGAAAAGATGGCCACCTACGTGACACAAACACGAGAGTTGCTTCAGGTATTCAAAAGGTATATCATTCACCAGATCCCCAGGGAACAAAATGTGTTCGTGGACACTCTGGCAAAGCTGGCCATGGATGCCGAAGATGAACTCTCAAGAGTAGTCCCGATCAACCATCTATCTGTACCCAGTATCTAAATCCCTATAACTGTGAATACCATCAATTACACTATGTCATGGATGGGGTCTATCATCAAGTACCCAACCACTAGAGAATTGCGCGCGGAGAGAGCTGCTACAAGGAAGCTTCAATACCAAGCCCCTCGATATGTCATGATGGATGGAAAGTTGTATCGCAAGGGGTTATCTATGCCCTATCTTGGATGTGTATTCGGGACCGAAATGAGCACGATTATGCATGAGGTACGAGAAGGGTTTTGTGGAGATCACACAGCCGGACTCAGCCTATCCAAGAAGATCCTAAGGCAATAATACTTTTGGCCAACAATGAAGAAGGATTGTGTGGATTATGTCCGCAAATGTGAACAATGCAAAAGATATGATAAGGTCCCGCAAGCTCCTCCCATGGAGATTACCTTGATGACCAGTCCTTGGCCTTTTGCTGTTTGGGGAATTGATTTGGTAGGATCCCTCCCGACCGGGAAGGGAGGGTTAAAATATGCCATCGTAGACATCGACTATTACACCAAGTGGGTCGAGATGGAACTAATGAACAATATTACATCCAGAAAGGCCTTGGATTTTGTCATCAACAACATTGTATGCCGATATGGCCTCCCACATAAAATTGTTTCTAACAACGGGAAGCAATTTGATAGCATCCACTTCACCGACTTCTGTGAAAGGCATGGAATCATCAAGATCTTCTCCGCAGTTGCAAGGCCTCAAGAAAACAAGCAGATAGAGGCAGTAAAAAAAAAATTAAAAGGGACACTGAAAAAAAAACTCCAAGTTTTCAAGAGTAAGTGGCCGGAGGAGTTTCCCCGTGTACTATGGGCATACAGGACCACAGAAAGAGTTTCAACCGAACATACTCCCTACTCAATGGTTTATGGATGTGAAGTTTTCATCCCAGTGGAAACCACAGTCCCATCTCACAGACAAGACATATACGATCCAATCTGAAACCACGCCTTGCTCGAAGAATCCCTGGATCTCGTTGAAGAGGTCCGGGAAGCATCACAAGTTCAACTGAAAATGTATCAAGGAAAGATCACAAGGAATTTTAACTCTAAGTTCAAAATTCAGAGGTTCAGGATTGGTGATATGGTCCTAAGAAGAGTTTTCCTTGCATCACAACATTCGGTAGTGGGGGTTCTGGGACCCAACTAGGAAGGACCTTACAAGATCCAAAACGAAGTGTGTCCAGGAACATATCAGCTAAGGCGGCTAGATGGAAAAGAGGCCCTAAGGGCTTGGAACGCTAAACACCTCTGCCGGTACTACTAGTAGTCGAAGGGGTTTAATCCTATCTTTTCTTTTTAATGTATTTATTTTCAGTTAATGTACGCCCTAGGGAAATTTCTGATCAAATGAAAATGGTGTGAATAAAACACCTAAGAAGTATTTTAGAAAATAAGTTCAATGTCCATCTTTAATTTATTCCCAAACAAGTGACCTATGATCGTACTCTTTGATCACTTGGGGGGTAGGGCCATCGAAAGATCCGTCTGTGCAATCTGGAGAAAAAATGATGCAAGGCCCAATCCTAGTCCAGATTCATATGGACTAGGGGTCCAGAACCCCCCAAAAATCAAAAATTGGTTCATACCTAACATATTTTGGGATAACCTAATTGGTTTCTATCTAATGTTTCCCTTTTAACGGTCCTGGCCATCAGAACCAAGATCTTAGGTCTGGGATAATTTATTTAGTTTCTATTTAATGTTTCCCTTAACAGTCCTGGCCATTGAAACCAAGAGCTTAGGTCTGGGATAATATATTTAATTTCTATTTAATGTTTCCCTTAACGGTTCTAGTCATTGGAACCAAGATCTTAGGTCTGGGATAATATAATTAGTTTTTATCTAATACTTCCCCTAATGGTTCTGGCCATTAGAACCAAGATCCCACAAATAAAAAGTTCACTCATAGTGGTAACACATTTAATGAACTTGTAAAGGGAAAAATAAATATAAAATGGGAAGTGAAAGATCAAAAAGATGGAGGTTAATATAAAAATAGTATAACAAAAATTGTCTTGAGCGCATCCACGCTCATTCAAGAAATTACAAAAATGTCAACAAAAAAAAAAGTTATAGGCAAAATAACTACAAAAACCCTTAAGCTTGGAAATCATCCTGGTCCGTGATAGGGGGCGACAGCATCTTCATTGTCGTCATCTTCAAGGGGCTCCACGTCCTTTTTCTCCTTGGCCATAAACTCAACCCTCTTAGCAGCTGGATCGGGATAGAGTTGAATGTTCATATTCTTGTCCTGGAGCCATGCCATGTAGATGGATTCATCGAAGGTGGCCGCAAGAAGAGCATCCGCTTGCTCCTTCTCCCTGTGGGCCTTCTCACATCGCTCTTACTTCAGTTGAGCTCGAGCCTCCAAGGCCTAGACCCAACCCCCAAGAGACTCCACTTTCTCCCGCTCTTGCTGCAGATGGGTCTCAGTTGTCTCTAGAAGTACCTTAAGGGAGGCCTCCGAGTTACGAGCACCAAACACCTCAACCCACAAAATTTCCAGCTCTCTAGTCAAATTTTCCACCACCTTTTTGTGGTCAGCATCCTTCCGGAACAAGGCCTCCTGGTGTTCAGTTTGAATCTTGGTCATCTTCTTAGCAAGAGCTTTTTTGGTGGAATCCTGATGGTTGACGGCTGCCTCCAACTCCATCTCGGTTGTCTCCAGCTTCATGGCCAACTCAGCCACCAAGTCCGCATTCCGGTGAGCCAACAGTGCATCCTGGAATGAAATAGAGTTAGAAACACACAAGGAAACGATAGAAATTGAGTAAACAAGCAAGGCTTACCAATGTGGTCTGGTTCCGGATGGCCTAGGACATGAAGAGAGTATCGCTTCTAGCCAAGGTGGCATAATGTTTGAGCCGGAGGTGAGACATGGAGTTCCCCACCTGAGCTAGAAGGTCCGCGGCATGTGGAGCTAGGTCCTTCCCCAACTTGAGACGAAATCCAGTCTCAGCTTCCAATCGGTCCACAATTTTTTGTGGAGAGTTGAATGCTTCGGGGTGGGCAGATAACTCCACATTGCGCCGGGTGTTCAGGGCCCATGCCACCTTATCCTGATGATCTCTACCTTCATCCCAAGCCCTCGCCACCATCATCCACCTCTCCTCCATTATTACTGACTCAACCTCTCCCGGAAGGGCGGGGTTGATGGGAAGCACGAGGGCATCCGGAAGCACTGGTGAAATGGAGAAGCCATCCTCGGGAGAGTGTGTGTCACTGACAGGAGAGTCCCCCACTTTCTTGGCCTTCTTCGCATGCTCCCCCTGAACTCTCCCAACGATGTCCGCTTTCCTCTTTCGAAACAAACCCTTCGGTAACGACTCCTGCTCTATGTTAATGATCTGTAAAGGAGAAGCTGGGGGTAGTCACGGCTCCATCAAAGCCATGCTGACAGGGACGATGACTGTTGACCTCTCTAAGGCCTTGGCAGCCGACTGTGTGGACTAGGCCAGCGAGATTATTGCCTTGGTCTTGGCCGAGCTCTTGGCGGCCTTCTTTGCAGCCGCCTTGGCCTTGGCCTCGATGAGCTCCTTCATTTTTGCCACCTGGTCTGCCATGTCTTGCTCACCTGAGATATAAAAACAATTCAGGATTAGTAACGAAGCTGGATAGAAATAAGTATATAAAATAAAATACAAAAAAGAAAAAGAAAAGGGATCATGCAAATATGTGAGTCTAGGTTCCTCCGGGACGGACCCTTAGCAGTAGATCTTGCATGACTTAATTCTCCAAGGGAAACGGAATGAATTTGATCTCCCATGTCATCTGAGCTTAGGAAGGTATCGTATTGAAGATACCAAGACAAATTCATGAGGGTAAACGTGTCCACAACAATAGGATAAGGAGGGGCTCTCCTGTTGCTAAGACTCCCAACTAAGTGGTCAAGGTTTCACTGCCTAATCCTAACATAGTCCCCAATACGTGGAGTATAAGTTAAAGATGGAGGCGATTTACCTTGCCCCGAGATGTTGGCTCTGGGAGCTCCAGTGTTGGGCTGCCTCCCCTCGAGCAAGTCATCAGCTCCTCGAACTCAGCCCGTTCTGTAAGGCACTTACATTCCGCCTTTGACTTCTCCGCATCGGTTTTGACCGCAGCCTCCGTTGTATCGATATGAATAAGGGCCAACTCTTCCCTCAGGGTAGGATCTCTCTCACATTGCATTCTCCGGAGGTTAGGGCATTTATAGATTGATGGCCGGCAAGCAATTCGACTACCTGAAGATTATCTGTGTTCACTAACACCCCCCCCCCCCACGTCCAGATCATCAGCACTGAAGGTGGCGTATATTTTCTTCCGGTCCAGGATGAACTTAGTCATCCAGGTCTGGGCGTACGAACATGTTCAAAGGTGCATGAGTATCCGATGAAAGATAAAGAAAGAGGAAAGAATAAGCGTAAAGTGGGAAAGGGAAACTTACGCGCATGCTGGAAGTCCAGAACCAGAGTTGGGTTTTTGTCAAGGAAGAACCCCGATGTCATGAACCAGTAGTGTCAGATATCAGGGGGATGCTTCCAGGTACTGGAAGGTGCCGGACCAATGTTACGGGTTTTCAACTTATAAAACCTGTTCCGCTTCTTTTCCTTCGAGTTCAGCTGTGGCTCCAGCCAGTAGTAGCAAAGCACCTCTGAAGGGGTAGGTTCAGCCATCTCCTTCCATGCACAAAACATGTACCACCTCGCAAGAAGTTTGTACAGCTGGAGAAGAACCTAGAATGGGGCAATTCCCACGAATGTGGGAAACCTCGCAAGGTATTCATGTAATTGGAGACTGGCCCAGACGCTGATGTGGCCTGTTTTCTAGGCCCCGAACCCACCAACACCGGTGTGGGCCCTCTCTTCTTTCTGGGATAGCCTATTGAAAAAGAGTCCCAGAGTTGATTCGATGTCGAAGGATTTCTCGAGCTCATTCAGCATCCGATAGTTTCGGAACTCGTTTACTTCTGTCTCCATCTCCCAAGTATTGTTGGTAGGAAGGTTGTGCCCTTCTAGAACTACAAGAGTTTCGTTAACTTCATCTTCCAGAAAAATAGTGATGCCAACCATGATCAGGGACCTGGAAGTGAAGGAAGAAGCAAGAACCAAGTAGTTAGCACCGAAACCAAAAAAAAATATGGTTAAGGTACGCGAACTCTCCTAAACTTCTTGGAGAAGTTCCCTCCAAACAGAGCTCCAAGAATAGCTAAGGTACCAGAAGCATAAGTCAGGAACAAAAAGCAAGACAATTTTGAAGAGATGAACAAATTCACCCAAACAGTTTTAAGGCGTTCGGGTTCGTGATTCGAAGCGTCCTAGCCCGCTTTAATATTCACAACATGCATTATGATGGGGAAATCTCCTTAAAAACTAATTTGCCTACTTATTACGCTACCTAGAACCACCCAATATAGTGGAAATTACCCTAACAACCAGAATCTTAATAGAGACTAATAAGGCAATAAAGCAGAGAGATTTTCAGAAACACTTACTTGAGAAACTTGAGCTTGAAGCTTGGTGATGAAAGGTCAAAATCAACGGTAAAAACTCAACCTTGAATTTGAGAAGGCGATAGATCAATTTGTCAACACTCTCAAAGGGGCTAGTTGAGGTGAAGGACTCCTCTTGATGAATGGAAGGCGGATTCGACGAGAATAAGTGAGCTCAGAGTTGTAATAAATGTTGGTGAAGTTTGTCAGCAAGTTTGGACATTTACAAGAAATTCTCTTTGCTCTCTGGTTTGGAAATTCAAATATGATAAAAGTGAAGAGAGAAGTTTGTATGTGTATTTATACAAATAAACATGTAATTTGTGCCTTTCTAATCCAACAACTCGCATTGAGTATCCCAAGAAAAACAACATTTGATGGCCTCGGAGGATGAGCATACATTAATTAAACCACTCGAGTGCTAAAACGTCGACTTACCTTGATGGGATACCTTGAGAAATGCACTGACACCCACCACTCACCCAGGACAATGAAGGGGGTTCCACACGTATTCAGGGCACGAGTGGCATCAACTTGCCACCCACCTGGAGACACATGCCCAAGGCCTTTGGAATTCAAAAGGTTGGGGTTCTTTGGAATCTGAAAGGTTGGGGCTGGTCCAACGGATTGAACCGGGATGGAGGAGACCGTGTAAACACAGATGAAGACTTGGGGGTGAATGTTGTCCATATTTTCTACTATGGACACATAGCACCACCAAATGGGCTTTGTTGACCCTCAGGGTAGGTCGGGGCCCAACTTCGGTTTGATAAATTACCTAGAGTATGGCAAACACCAAGATCTGAAGTGAAGGCCCAAACCAACATCGTGACCCCGAATGGCTCGTATCAACTTGGGTAGAGGCCATTATGGTGTAAAAACCAGCTCATTGAACAGATCCCACCATTTGAGTCCTATGTGGCAGGATATATCCTGGACCCACCACCACGAAAGAATACCTACCTTTGAAAATGAATCTAAACTCTTTGTCCAGGAAGCACAAGACAAACACGTCATCTTGCTGACGCCATCCCCTAGAAGTTCAGCAGATGGTGTCCTCAACCAACTTGCAAGAGGGGTGCACACAAAAGGTACAATATTCTTAGGCACTGGCACTGACACTACTCTGACACATCCTGTCCCCTGAATCCCCATGACGACTCATGCGCGCCAGTCACTGTCTATGTACAAAAGACAGCTGGAGTGACCAACCAAACTTGGGTCGGCCCTATGGGCTTTAGATTAAACATGTTTGAATAGCATTTTATACTTATATCAAGCTCCACTAGAGAGTTTATAATTACATTCCTACTGAGCTTGGATTAGTCCGACCCAAAATACGTGGCCACCTATAAATAGGGCCCTCAGTTCACTATAGTGGGGATCCCAAATTTTTATGCATGCAAAAACGCTACTGAACTTGTTACTCAAACCCTCCATTGTTAAAACTCAATGTTTAATACTATTGGCTCGTGGACTAAGGCTTATTAACGCCCCAACCACGTAAAATCCTGGTTCTAATAATTTATTTCCTTTCTTGCTAGTTCTAAATCTTAATATATTTATAGTTTCTGAAAAACTCAGTAAACACTAAACATAATCAAATCCATCAAACTAAATATAAAACATCACTAAAAGAAAAAGTAAAAGAAGAAGAAGAAGAAAAAGAATGATAGAACTAGTTGGTCTCCAAGCTTTTGCCTCCACATAGTGTTTCATTCAGTCTCTTCTTTTTCGTTTTTCTTTCTTCAAAAATTGTCATAATGTTGCTTAAATAGTAGTTTGTGCTTTTAACATGAAATTCCACTTTTTCCCCTACTTAAAATGCCCTAATCTGCACATTGACCGCCTCAGGCGCCACGACCTGTATCCACGATTTGAAATTGTCTCGTCTCTGGCTTAACTAGCGTTTCGACCCTACTATGCCTAGGTCGCAACTCTAATTCCTCAATTAATAGCATCGCGGCTCCAAAAGGGTGCGTCGCGACCCTCGTTTTCCTAGAACCTTCAGCTCTCCGAGTTTTGCCAATTTACTTCTTTTCAGGGCCAAACATGGTCTTTTCATCAATTCTTCCATAAATCCTAAAATATTTACAAACAAAGTCAACAAAAGCATCATACGTGCACAAACATAACTAAATAAGCTCAAAATTTCCCTAAAATTAGCCTTTAAAACACTATAAAAACTATTTTATGAGTAGGTAAATGTTACATTGGATACTTGTATTTATCAAAATAGTAGCTAAATACTCAATAGTATCTAAATCTGTGAGTGTTTTTGGATGCTTATTTGTATCAAATTAGTAGGTAAATGTTACATATATTTTTTCTTTTGAAAGATCCACTTTGTCATAACCATGGGTAGTTAAATATTTGCCTTGATTTGGATACTTTTATGTGTATGATGGTAACTAAATGTGACATGTTGCTCTTGAAAGTTCTCCTTATCAATACTTGGCAATAGTTACTTACGGGTAGCTAATTGATACTCTCATGTGTCAATCCCAATTACTTGAAACCCATCCTATCCCAAATGTAATTATGGTATTTCTTAATTTTTATTACATTTTTTGGAGATCAATTAACTGTGAAATTTCCAAAAATTAGTAGTATTTTAATACGGCTTATTTTGCATTATAATGGTATGTATCAAGTTAGTAATAGCTAAATACTTAATAGTATCTAAATCTATGTCTCTTTTTTATGCTTAACAATAGTACGTTCTTTGCTTTTGAAAGATCCCATTTGTAATACTTATGAGTAGCTAAATGTATGTGTTTATTAATTTGAATACCTTTTCCAAACATTATATATCCATTGGTGACATATTTGCAAACATAGTATAGAAATGATCGATTTAACAACTAGAAAAATATTATTTCGTATCCATCAATAATTTTTTTTTAAAAATACTTCTTTTTTCTTTTATTATTTTTAATTACATAAAAAAGCATACCCTTTGGTATCCTACACACAATAAAAGCATCAGCTTGTATATATAAATAATTAAAAATATATAATTTTAGTATCCAATAAAAATAACATTATCAACATCAAAGTTTAAAAAAGAAAAACAACTACCACTGAATACTATTTTATACATAGAAAATCATCATTTATTTGATTATATACTTAATTGTATATTTTTATATAATTATATACTTTAGGGTAATATTAAATAAAATAAAAACTACCTTTAGTTTTTTATATATAAACTGAGTATGTAAGCAGTATAAACATCTTTCTAATAAAAAATAAGACCAAATACGTTGTATGTCATATTTATTAGGGAATATAATCATTTGATACCTTGTGTTTTATCGAAATACAGACTTAGTATCCTATATTTTCAATAATAATCATATGACATCTTGTATTTTTAAATTGTACATATTTTGTACCCTGGACTCAAATTTGAATAATAAAATTTTATTAATATGACCAAACTGTCATCAATTATATGTAATTAAGTAATTAAATTTGAATTTAAAACTCATATAATGGAGGATAGTTTGGTCATATTGATAAAACTTAAGTCCATGGTACCAAATATGTACGATTTCAAATTACAGGGTACCATATGAGTTTATTGAAAACATAGGGTATCAAGTATGTATTTCGATAAAACACAAGGTGTGAAATGAGTATTTACCCTATCTATAATAACAAATATAAATGAAAACCTCAGAGTAGTGAAGGAGGACATCTATGAAATGCACATAAACTATAATATAAGTGTTCTATAATATTCATAGAATGAAAGTTTTATTAAAATGAGATGCATGCAACATGAAAGTTGGGTAAAAGTCTAAATTTTGTATTAGATTTGGATGAAACATAAAAAGTAGGATAAACAATAAACAACTACCAAATGGAACCCAAAATACTTGATTTTTTCAAGGAAAAATACCAATTTGGCCCCTATATTTTGTTCAAATACTCGATCGGCCCCTTTGTTTTGTTAAATGACAATTCAGACTATTTGTTTTGCAAAATGGATCAAAATAGTACCCTGAGCCCAATTTCGGTCAAATATTTTTTTCAATATGATCAAAATACCCTCAATTTTTTTAATTAAAAATAGATTTTAACATAAAAATTAAATTAATTTATTTTAAAATAAATTAAAATTAACTACATAATTCAAAATAACTTTTTTAATTAAAATAACACAACAATCTCACCAAACCAACAAATATGTTTGAACATAACATCAAAAATTAATTTGAATCTCAAATCATAAGACACACAACATCAACAGATTAAACAAAAAAAATTAGTATCAATTCTTAGATCTGAACTATATCCAAAGAAAAACCCAAAATTACATCACTCAAACAATGAAAAAAACTACTGATTCATGAACACATCATCATTTTCGATCTTGAACGAACCAAATGCAAATTTTAAAAATCCACCCGACCCACTATTCCATAACCTAAGTGTTGACGGCAGAAACTTGTCAACGAAATATGGATGGAAAACTCAAAGACTTAATCAGTGACTTATGAACGCAAAAGAACTTGTACAAATTTGAAGGAAAATTGTGAGTGAAAAATACAAGAAAACTTGTGTATTGATCTTAGAATAGTCTGGTCTTATATTCATTTTCCAACCCCTTAGCTTGAGGGGTGGAGGTCTATTTATAGCCTGGCTCTAATGGCCTCTGATACAAGGTGGTCTCAGGGGAAAAGAAGGTACTTGGGTACACAGTCATGGTAGTGGCATAGGTCGTGGTGGAACAGAGGATCGTGGTGTCGGGGCTCGTTTGTGGTCAGAGACACACAGGTCATGCCACCACTCTTCGTACTACCACTACTTGTCAGGGATTGATGTCAGAGGTCGATTGAGAAGGACCACATCAGGTACCTTACTCGTACGACCACTACTTGTGTGGCATGGATATGAGGATCAGATGCTTGGGGTCCTCAGAGTCGTACAATAGTACGTACTTCATATCTTTACGATTTCTTTGTGTCGCGTGCAGGTTCTTACCCTCACAGGGTGCCTATTCTTTTAACCTTTGAATGTTCCTTCTCTACTCATATAATTACTCCACTAGTGACACCTTCCATGAAAAGCAATGAGTTGTGAGGTTGTATGGTGCGGGGATCCGTGTGGTTGATTGGTGTGCACCGAGGGTGTAGCTATGTGGTACACGAGGCACGCCTACTGAGTATGTTGGGGGTGCACCTATTGGGCATATGAGGCTCTATCGTGCGGCATGGGCCTGTGATGCGAGGGTGTCTTGCAAGGCGCTGGCGAGAAAGGGTCGCAAGTCGCAGACCTGGGGCGATGGGGTGTCTCGCGAGGTGCTAGCGAGACGGGGTTGCGAGGTGCGGACCTGAGACGCGAGGGTGTAAGAAGGTTGATGTGGGGCCTTGGCCGAGGAAGGGGCGAGAATAAGTGGATGCGCACCTAGGCACTCGCGCATGACGACTGGGCCTCGCATATGAAAGAGGCGCGCGCATAAGTGGATGCGCACCTAGACACTCGCGCATGAAAATTGGGCCTCGCTATGCGAGGCCCTTGGCTGAAGGACGTGTGTGCATAAGTGGATGCACACCTAGGAACCTGCGCATGACGACTAGGCCTCGCTATGCGAGGCCCTTGGCTAAAGGAGGCGCACGCATATGTGGATGCGCACCTAGGCACCCGCGCATGATGATTGCGAGGCCCTTGGCTGAAGGAAGCTTGCGCATAAGTAGATGGGCACCTAGGCACCTGTGCATGATGACTGGGCCTCGCTATGCTAGGCCCTTAGCTAGGGAAGGCGTGCGCATAAGTGGATGCGCGCCTAGGCACCTTCGCACAAGGATTGACTGGTTGTAGGTAGTCGGTGCCTCTCTATGCGAGGACCTTGATCCGTCAAGTCTAGCACCTTCACCGATGGATGTTTTAAGATAAATTATTCCATTTTCACACTTTCCCCCGAGTCTATGAACATTCTTTTAAGTGTTTTCGTAGACTCTTTCATATGATCTTTGTGTGATTTGATTGACTTCTATGCTTCGTTTTCCTTGAATGGGCGTAGAAGGCTCACCTCTCGAATGATATCTCGTGGTAGACGAGGAAACATAAAATGGACCTTGGTGGTGTGTTTCTTTGTAGTTCATAAAGAAACACAAAGGCCAACCAACTTTGGTGGTGATCCAAGTGTGTCCTTAGGATGGAATGAGGGCCAACCATTTCTAAGTGGGGATCCCAAGATTGCCAAGACTCTTAATCCCCACCATTCACCCTAGCTTGATCCAAAGGCTTGGAAGTCTTGACTCCTCCTATAAATACCCCAAGGCTTGGACTCATTTTTCACACTAAAACTTACTTAGCCTAGTGGTATCTCATTGAGGTTATTTCCAAAGGCTCCAAAGTTCCATCCTCAACAAAAGAAATCTTGAGGAAATTTTCGCCCCTTTAAATTCATCTTCTCTCTTTTTCTTTCTTTTTTTTTTTTTTGAACTTATTCTTCCTTGTCTCAGGTTTACATTGCAAGGTGTTTTCACTTAGGAGGTCGCCTTTGCACCCCCCAGGATCCACCCCTTGCATGCCCATGGATTCAATTTTGCACATCAAAAGGTTCATCCTCGCACATCCAAGGAGCTGCATACACGCACCCATGTATACCCTTCTCCCCCAGTGATATGCATATCTCTTTTATCTCTTGCACGAGGGTAGAACCTCAGGTTAGTATGTCATAGGGTCAAGCAGTATGCGAGTAGACGTAAGACATGTAGAGGGTCTTTTAAGGGGTTGATGAAGTCAGTTGCTCACAAACCGCCCATTGTCTCTGTCTAGGTACCAAACATGCCGAGGAGGACTTCCGACAATTCTGAAAGCGCAAGTATCATGTCCACTCTTACTAGTGTTAAGCTTGCCAACATGCTAAAGGCCCACCAACTATCTTCAGACATCAAGTTCATAGTTCCGAAACGCGAGGAAAGTGTGTCTGAGCCGCCTAAAGGGCTCGTCGCTTTCAGCGACTCAATAATCAAATCCGGTGGAGTCTTGCCACTTCACCCCTTTTTTGTCAAGGTACTAAAATACTTCGAGCTGGCGCCCCTTCAACTGTCCCCCAACTCTTGGGTGGTGCTCAGTTTTTTATACGTATTATACAAACAAGTGCACTCTAGAGGGCCTTCCATGAGTGAGGTCCACCCACCACCTTTATACCCTTAGGGCGAACCCAACCGCCCCTGACTTCTATCAGCTCCAGAAAGTCGTGGCCCATACAGGATATCCCATCGTGGAGGGCTCCATTTCCAATAGAGGATCATGGAATAGTGACTTCATTTTCACCCCCAGCGTGTCAACCCAACATACGCGCTTCAACACTTCAAGTAAGCTAATTCCAACCTTGAGTTCGTATATGAGAAATTTCTCTTTTACTCCTCCTTTTTCTAGTTTATCTAACTATGGTTATTTCTTTTCTCTTGACTGCAGGTCTCAAAGGGGCTGTCGTCCCTACCTTGAAGTCATTAGCCTGCGATCGAGTGGCGAAGATCCTGGGTGTGCCAACCTTGCGCAAATAGACATGTGGCCTTTTTACAGAGGGCAATCTTTATTCATACAAGCTGCTATCTCTGGATCAAGTTGTTTCTTTATGCTCCGTCTCATCCAAATGTATCGTTCCATGGGTATATGGCGGTGATGAAGACAATTATGATGAGGTAGCTAATAAAGATTACATCTACCCTTCGGGTGACCATATGGACACATAAGATGAAGTGGAGGTGGAGTCCAAGAATTACTCATGTTTATGGTCCTTGGCCAGCAGGGCTAGGGACGTTTTTGACGATGGACACACCGATGGTGTTACTTCTCGGGTTACGCCACCGACGCTTGGTGGAGAGTCTGTTTTCAACACCCCTACTCTCCCCCCCCCCCGAAGAGGAATTTTGTCATACCTTCTTTCGGTGATGCCCCTCCACCCTTGGGGGAGCATTTGGGGTAGGCGTCTTTTCCTAAAGAGGTGACTCCGCGCTCCTCTGCCCATCATGCCTCTACGGATGGATCTGGACCTTCTCAGTCTCCTTCCTTGCCTAAGCGTTCCTCGATGCGCATACATGCCTCCCCCCGCCGAGCTTACCTTTCTGCTTCCGGAGACCATCCTTTGGCGAGCCAATATGGAGAGGTCATGAACTGTTACATGGGCAACATTTCTGAAGGCGAGTGGGGGTCTATGCACAACATTCCAGATGCTGAGTTGGGTGAGGCTTATATGCGAGCCTGCATGCAGGTATTTGTCAAAACAATCAATGTATGTTTTCTGGTTTTGATATCGCTTGACCATTGATGTTTTACTTATTATATATATATTGTCCTTACTTAGGCTTCCATCCTGGGTCATCGGCTTATCGCCTCGAGCTCCTCATCCACACAATGGCTATAACTCGAGCTCAAGGGAACAATGAAGAGTCTCTCAATGGCCGAGGTAGAAAAATATAATTTGTCCACAAGGGTCCGCGACTTGGAGGGGCAGCTTGCTGAAGCAGTTTGCCAGAGGGATGCTGCATTAGCCAAGGCTACTTCGACCTCTCTCTCCAACACTAGACTTGAAGCTACCATCCACACTCTAAATGAGAAGATTAGTGCACTTGAGGTCGAACCTGTAAATGTCGATAACGACATAATTGAGCGCACTGTGCACGCCGTGTGGAGAACTAATCCTGATGTCGACTTGTCTCCCTTTGGAGAGTATGCAACTGAGAAAATCTTTGAGTGGAAAGGTCAAGGTGAAAACCCGTAGATCCCCCGTCAAGGCTTATTTGTATACACATATGTTGCTGTTGTGTAATCCTCCATATTATTTTCCCCTCTTTTGATTATCAAACTTAAGGGACTTTGGTAAGTCCCTCTTATTATTATTAATTTTTTTTTGGTGAATTCCTTATCTCTTCCTTGGACTGATAATGATAGTCTTTTTGGTTCACCTGGACTAACTTGTAGGACATGTTAACCACTTGGGTTTTCGGTATCCTTTTATATTCTTTGTGCGTGCTTGTTATTTTGTGCAAGAAACGTCCTTCTCGTCATTAAGCATAGTACTATTTTTACAAGGGTCTCTTTTAGGACCCTTTTCGGCTAGACGGCTTGGTGGCCGCTCTAGGCTTATTGGTGGATGCTCTTCCTGAGGCCTTTCCTCTCGTGGAGGTATCAGCCTTGGTCAGGAGGTTCTTCCTATAGGACCTTTTGACCCTCTTTGTGTTCTCGAGGGTAGCTAATCCTCAGGAACTCAAGATATGCCTTGCAAGGTTTTCTTCCTTATATATATATATTATATAAGGGTCTCTTTTAGGACCCTTTTTTGTTGTATCTACCCACCAAGTGGTTGGCGAGATTTATCTTGTCGGGAACTTTGATCATTTTGTCCATGAACATTGACAGTTCCAATTGGTGATAGGTATATGGGAGTTAGATATGTGCTCACATATATGAGGAGTGTGTCATGCCAATAAAAAACATATTCATTAAAAATGAGTAGAGTACATAGGTATCTATGGCAACATTATTCTCACTACATATCCGTGCATCTAGGTTATCTCTCTAATTCATAGCTGCTTTTAAGGGGGACACACCACTATGTTGGGGGGCTAACTATGGTAACCCATTTGAATTATTGTACTAAAAATTGAGCCTTACCCGATGTTTTCTCTCAGGCACATATGCACAACCATCGATTCTGATCTCCTCAATAACTTCGGGGTTGAACACACATGGGTTTGTGCTTCCATGCACTACCATCGCCATAGCATCTGGCGGTTTCATGACTGTGCGGATGGACATGTTATAACATTCCCTTGCTTCTTTATGTTCCCCTTTCACACTCGCTACCCCCCCCCCCCCATGAGTTGGGAATTTCATGGCCAAGGGGTGTACCGAGGTTATCGCCTCTAATTCTCTTAGGGAGGGTCTCCCTAATACTGCGTTGAAGGCCGAGGAACAGCTTACTACGACAAAGTTTGTCATTACAGTGGTCTGTCTAGGCAGCTCTCCCATGGTGAGGGCCAACTCGATTGTGCCCAGGGGCTGTATTGAGTATCCTGTAAACCCATATAGGGAGGTGTTGCAGGGTTAGGTTCTTGATGCCCAGTCCCATCTTCTCTAAGGCCGAGTGATATAGGATGTCTACTGAACTCCCATTGTCTACCAGAACCCGATGTACCTTCATGTTAGCCAGCTGTACACTTAACACCAAGGGGTCATTGTGTGGAAAATGCACACCCCACACATCTTCTTCAGTGAAGGTTATTGAGTCATTTTCCCCTTTAAAGCTTTTCGGGGGTCATTGTTTAAAGCTTAGCATGCATGGGGATGGACTTTGTCTAGCCTCCTTGGCATATCTATCTCTCCACTTTCTCGATTCTCCTCCGAATCCTGGTCCTCCGAAGATCATCTTCACCTCTCCTTGCACCTCTGGGGCTACTTCTCGTGCTCGTGGCGAGGGTGGTCCATCATTCGGTCTTTCATTTTCTCTTCGGATGAATCTACGCAAGTGCCCCCTGCGTATGAGTTCTTCAATTTTCCCCTTTAAGTGAGTGCACTCCGCTGTGGTGTGGCCAATGTCCTTATGATACTAATAGTACTTTCCGAGGTCTCTCTTTGACCGATCTCTCTTCATTGGTGGGGGTCTCCTGAAGGGGACCTGATTCTCGTTCGTTACAAATATATGCTCCCTAGTATGTGTTAGATTAGTGTAGAAGGTGTGAGATATTTGCCTAGGATTACCTCCGTGTTTGTGCTTCCTCTGGTGGTCCTCTCTTGGCCCTTCGTACACCCTTTTCTTTTTTGCGTCATTCGAACCTTCAGGGGCTGAGGGCTTGACAAGTGATGCCTTCAGGTTCTCATGGCTGTCTTCGACACGAATGTACTTTTGTGCTCGTTCGTAGAAATCATCTAAGTCAGTGACCTCCCTTTTGAGCATATTATCCCAAAGCTTATTTCCTGAGCACACTCTAGCTGTGATTTCCATCTTGAGTTCTCCCTTGGTCAGGCTTCCCACTTTAGCCGCCTCCATGTTGAACCTATGGATGTAGCTCTTCAAGCTTTCTCCTTCACCTTGCTTTATATTAGCGAGGCTAGTGCCCGGCATGGTATAATCGCATACGGCATGATGTTGTTGGAGAAACTCATCAAAAAATTGTTGCCTTGACCTAATGGTCCCTGGCCTCAGCCTCTTGAACCATTCATATGCAGGCCCTTTCAGCGTGGCAGCGAAACAGTGGCACGTTGCTCTACTATTGACCCCTCTAAGCTTAATTAAATCATTGAAGGTGTCCAAGTGGTAATTGGGTCTGAGGTGCCCTCATATGGGGTCATATGAGGTTCTTTAAAGTTAGTCGAGAGTCATTCCAACAGGATTTCTCACATTAAGGGTGACTAGTAGTTGAATTCTTCATTGTTAAAATGCCCCCCAGACGTCGTGACGATCTTGCTCTGAAGGCTCCTCATCTCGGTGTCTAGCTCATGTCACTTCCTATTCAAGGAGTCCCTCAGCTCGGTAGGGTTGGCCTTTCTCTTTTCTCTACCCTTCGGAGGGGCCATAGGAGGTGTCGTCCTTACTTTTGACCTTCTCCCATTTAGCTTTTCTCTTAGGTCGGGTAGCGCCTCCTTTGAGGTGACTTTGACTTCACTCTCACGACCAGCATCATCACTCCGCCTTTGCTCCTGGGCATATTTCGTCAGCCTAGGTCCCTCATGGTACTTTGTCTGGGGGGTGTTGCTGGTGCAAAGTCTGGTTCTCCCATCGTCTATGGGGATAGTGGTTTCCCATCTTTCATGATCCTTCTCTTTATGCTTTGGAAGGGGTATGCTTGACTTTCCTTGTAGAAGGTTGTTCAAAACTTCCTACATGTTCTCTAGTGTTGTTTCCAGCCTTCGATTCTTTTTTTGTAACTCACAAATTTCATCCTCATAGAAATGATTCCGCGTGCTGGAACTCACCGATTGCACTAGGGGACTCTTGCCTAGCCTGCGTGTCAAGGGACCTGGGTCCCGGTGGCCGGAGCGTGGTGCCACCGGGGGCTAAGGATGTGGGTGCGCTAGTGGCTCCGAACGATCTCTGCTGGGTGGGACAGGCGAGGATGATGTTTCCTTCTCCTTTCTTTGGGGAGGATGCTCCTCCAGCATATCTCCATGCTTAGGCGGCAGAGGGTCCCATCTGGAGGCCCTCATCTGTTCTCCGTCTAGGTGAACCTCCACATCTGGTAGTTGACGTAGGCGCTCTGAACGCCTTGGCATGTTTCCTTGCTGGAAGTGATGAAAGAATGTTGGCTTGATACTTGTTCTTCTCACAGACGACGCCAAACTGTTGACGGCATAAACTCGTCAATGAAATATGGATGGAAAACTCAAAGACTTAATCAGTGACTTATGAGCGCAAAAGAACTTGTAGAAATTTGAAGGAAAATTTCAAGTGAACTATATAAGAAAAATTGTGTATTGATCTTAGCATAGTCTAGTCTATTTATATCCTGACTCTAATGGCCTTTGATACAAGGTGGTCTCAGGGGACAAAAAGGTACTTGGGTACACAGTCATGGTAATGGCATAGGTCGTGGTGGAACAGAGGATCGTGGTGTCGGGGCTCGTTTGTGGTCAGAGACACGCAGGTCATGCCACCACTCTTCGTACTGCCACTACTTGTCAGGGACTGATGTCAGAGGTCAGTTGAGAAGGACCACATTAGGTACCTTACTCGTATGACCACTACTTGTGTGGCATGGATATGAGGATCAGATGCCTGGGCGCCTTCACACAAGGATTGACTAGTTGTAGGTGGTCGGTGCCTCTCTATGCGAGGCCTTTGATCCGTCAAGTCTAGCACCTTCACTGATGGATGTTTTATGAGAAATTATTCCATATTCACACTGAGCTACCAGAGACAGAGAAGAAGCTCTAAAACCTTCCCTGTGGTGTTTCAAGCCAGCAAAAAATCCATATAGCGTAAATCCAAATCAGTTCTCAAATCTTATTGCTTGTCCAGGTTCCTGAGGAAGAAGTCTCTCGCCATCCACATCCCTCCTTTGCCCAGATTCTAGATGCACCTAAATCCCAATGTCGACCATGATTCAGTCACTTCGTCCTCGGCTGCCTACACAAACAATGATGTCTTCATCTCTATAGGCCTACATGAATGGCAGTGATGCTCATCAAATACACAGAACCCACCCTCGTTGCAGATCTGTCCAAGAAACCCCAACCTTGTGAAGAAAGGGGTTATTGGGCTCTAACCATTGAAGCCGACAGGGAAGAAGGAAAAAAAAGAGAAAGATCTGAAGCTACTCCGTTAAAGAGCCTCACCGCACATCCCTCACGCAACCCTTGACCCTTGACCCCTCGCGACCAAGCCCGATCCAGCCCTCCCTCCGTGAGCCCGTCACCCAACCCTCATTCTGCCTGTGCCTGTGAGTTCGTCACCCAGCCAACAGAAGAAGAAGAATAACAAGATGAAGGTTGGAGATTTAGGGTTGGGTTAGATCAGAAATTTAGGGTTACGGGAAGAGAGAAAGAGTTGTGTTTAATTTTAATTGGGATTGTTTTGGTTTTGGTTTTAGTTTTGGTTTTGGTTTTTAATATATTTTAATTTTTTTATTTAATAATTTTAATTTGTTGTTTATTATAAAATTTACTTTTAATTAATTAATTAAAAAACTTGAGGGTGTTTTGGTCATATTGAATTTTTTTGTTGACCAAAATTGAGCTTAAGGTACTATTTTGATCCATTTTGCTAAACAGGGGGACTGAATTGTCATTTAACAAAACACAGGGGCCGATTGAGTATTCGAGCTAAACATAGGGGCCAAACTGATATTTTCTTTTTTTTTCAATAATCCATGCCACCTTAATATTGGTCTTATCTTAAGTTGGTTGCAACTTGATGTTAGTTGTTGAGATAATAATAGTGTTTTTTAGTAATTAAATCTTATATAAAATAAATTAGTTAAGGTAAGTTGTTAAGTTTGTGAGTAAATTAAGGAAGTGTAATATTTTGTTAAATAAATTAAATCAGTTATATATATGGTTATATTAGTCTTTTCTAATAAAATTGTTATTATTTATTTTTATAAGTATAGATGTGTAAACTGTCCTAATGAGAAAAAAATGATGTTATTAAACCATTTTCATAATTAAATATTAGATTTGAATTCAAATTATATATGTTGTTAAGATAAACGTTTATTATTATTAATATTATATTTATAATTTAATTAAATATTTATCATAATTAAATTAGAATTAAAATTATATATGTTGTTAATACTATATAGATATACAAATATATTCATATATAAGATTGTATTTTAGAATGACAAATAAAAAGAAAGAATGATTAGTAAGTCTTATATTATGTTTAATAACTTTGTAATATGTGATAGAATAAATTTTGTTTTTTTAAATATATTATATATTTATTTAGATCATAATAGCTCTAATATGACTAGCTAACAAATTTATCATTGAACACATTAATTTAACTATTTTTTTTTATTGTTTTAATATATTTAACCTATTGGGAATAGTGCCCTTAAAGCAATTGTAGTTGACAAATGTTTTAAATGAAATAAATAATTGAATTGAATTATTATATATATAGACTATGTCTGATATTATATGATAATATTAAGTGAATATCAGAAAATTCCAAAGTTTATCTATGTGGTATTAATATCATATTGGTATAGGAGGATCGAGATTAAGATAATAAACTTAAATAGTTTGCAGTAAAATAAAGTTATAGAATCTTTAGATTAATTACTGCTAGTACGATCCACTAGTACTATGAATACACGTGACCTAGATCCGGGTTACTAGTGTAGTATGACACTTTAGTGGAGGTGCTTTGCATGCTTAGAGTATATAGAACTGGACTAGATGTGATTTGTTAATACTTATTTATTTAAACACAGTTTCATAGTATTAATCAAACACATCAAACGATGATCATATACACGATGATCTTAATCCTGAGGTTACTATGAACTCCTATATATATATATCATCTGATCATTTGATTCATGCGTTAAGATTTGTCAGAGTGATCAGGCTAAAAACAATTGTTTTGGGGACTCAATGATGTATATGGCTGGGGACATAGTTTAACATATATGAAATCTATACCTTCTTATAGATTGAATAATGGTTCCCTATTGGGTTGGTTTTTGGAATTGAAAAGGTTATGAGCGCTCACGTCGCAAACTTGTTGTGACACAACCTTCAATAATAAAGTCAATGGTATTCTAGGAACAAGATATAGCTAAAAGGGTAAAACGATAATTTTATTCCCTTTTAATTATGAACCATTAATAAATGATTAACACGGTATGTAGTGATTTTATCAATGGACACTTTATTCTTAATAAAGTACTCAGTAAATATATGTCTATAATTATCAAGAGTTCAATCTCATATTTTTAGTGGAGTAATCATGAGATTAATAAATATGATTATTTAATCAAATAGCTTTGATTAATAATGTAATATTTATTGGAGTTTGATATTATAGGTCCATAGGTCCCCAGTGTGGCTCTATCAACATCATATCAAGGTAAGAGTTGATACAATGGTATAACTTTAATTTGAGAATAATTTTATTCTTCAGGTTAAATATGCAATTATATGATAATTGAGGTTGAATAATTAATTTAGAATTAATTATTAATTTCAAAAATATATTTATTAATTTAAATATATAAATTTTTGGATTTCATATATATAAATAAATAAATAAATTTTTGAAATTAATTATTTTATTTGAGTGAGAGAAAATAAAATTGGTAAGTCAAAAATAATTTTTGATTTATTGAATTTTAAAAGATGATGATAATGATGATCATCAATTTGAATTTTGAATTTTGAATCTAGAATTTAAATTATGAAATATGGTTGTCATCTTTTTCTAAAAAGATTAACACCTTATTTTGTGAGAGATTGATTTTAATTAAATAATTAAATAAAAGAAAAATAAAAAATCATTGGAAAGAGAATAGTAGTACACGCTTGACATAGTCTAAGGACTATTCCATGCGTGTACCACTGTACAGATATTGTATCTGTATAGTTTTTATTTTATTTATTTAATTATTTAATAATTTGAAAATAGTTTTTCAAATATGGTAAGTTAGATATTTACTTAAAATCAAATCCTATCATCATTATTATATTATATTATAATTATTATTTGGAATAATAAGGTAATATAAATGTCTATATATGATATAGAAGATGAAGAGAAAGGATATGAGAAAATGCAACACAATACACAGAACACGAATCATTCAGAGCTTTTTGTGAGACAAAAAGTTTTTTCTTCTTCTTCTTTATTCTAGCAATTCTTAGACCATAATCCAAGTTCTCATGTGTTGAGAAATACTTGTGATTCCTAAAATACAAACCCATGTTCTCTATGTGCCCACACACATCTTGAGGTGTAGAGAACACTCTAAAAGATCGTGATTTGAGTGCTCAAAGCTTTGGATAGGAAGATCGCTAAAAATACAAATAGACTCAAGGACACTTGATAGGCTTCAAGAAGTAAAAGTTTATGTTCTTGATTTTTTGCATTTATATATTCTATATAAATATTTTGTATATTTATATACATATTTGTTGCATGATTAATAGTATTGTATGATAATTTTTTTAGATTGTTTTCTTGGTCATATAAATTGTTTATATGATTAATGAAAAAAAAAAGTATTGTTGTTGTTCTGTTGTTCATAATAAACAAAACATTGGGCCCACCTGTAACGCCCCACGTCACTATGGATACTTCTTGGAATGACGATTGTCCCTGCAAACCAACACGAGTCTGGAAGTCTTTCCAGCATGCTTTGTCCTCACTCGCACGCTTCCTAGGAAAACTTCCCAGAAGGTCACCCATTATGAGACTACTCCATGTCAAGCACGCTTAACTTTGGAGTTCTCATGTGATGGGCTACCGAAAAGAAGATGCATCTTGTTGGCATAGGTGGTACCCATCAATCCATTTAAGCCCTCTTCAACTGTGTATTCTCATACCTACACAGTCTTAGAATCATCACACTTGACCTTCCCCAAGCGATGTGGGATTGAACACCTTTACCCAGTCTTTCCCCATACGAATCACGGGATTCTGACTGTCACAATCACCCCCCCTTAGGGGTCCGACATCCCCGTCGGCCACACTTCCGGCTAGGTCAAGGCTCTGATACCATTTATGACGCCCCACGCCACTATGGATGCTTCCTGGAATGACGACTGGCCCTACAAACCAACACGAGTCTTTCCAGCATGTTTTTTCCCCACTCGCACGCTTCCTGGGAAAACTTCCCAGAAGGTCACCCATCATGAGACTACTCCAGGTCAAGCATGCTTAGCTTTGGAGTTCTCAAGTGATGGGCTACTGAAAAGAAGATGTCTTCTTTTCGGTAGCCCATCACTTGAGAACTCCAAATCTAAGTGTGCTTGATCTGGAGTAGTCTCATGATGGGTGACCTCCTGGGAAGTTTTCCCAGAAAGCATGTGAGTGAGGACAAAGCACACTGGAAAGACTAGTGTTGGTTTGTAAGGTGAGATGTCATTCCATGAAGCAGTCATAATGACGTGGGGTGTTACAAACTAATGTTCCATTTCCCACATGCCCCCACTTGGGTTACAGGCCCACGTTCACTTGAGAACTCCAAAGTTAAGCATGCTTGATCTGGAGTAATCTCATGATGGGTGACCTCCTGGGAAGTTTTCTCAGGAAGCGTGTGAGTGAGGACAAAATACGCTGGAAAGACTTGTGTTGGTTTGTAGGGCTAGTCGTCATTCCAGGCTGCAACCATAGTGACGTGGGGCATTACACCACCACACATGAGTTTTCGCTGCGTGCTCTGAATGGTTTTCCAATATAACCAACAAACATATTCTTATAAATTATTATTATTCTAACAAGTAATAAAAATTCTAATTAATAAAAAATTTATTTTCCAACTAAGCACTTATTAATTTGAGGAAACAGTTTTGGTTTTATTATTATAAAAAAATGAAATAAAGGAAAAAATATATAAAATATTTATATATACTATAATTAATTATGCTGATTTATCTACAGGGGTAATATATAGTAATAAATTTTCAACATTTCAAACAGTTTCTCAAACAAAACAGCTGTGGGAAAAGCTTTGACCAAAATCTCAGTTCTTATTCCAAAGCATGAATACATGCATAATAAATGAAAATGACATGAGGATCAAACTTTATTAAGAGCAATAATTAAGTAGACAGAAAAGTTCAAGTAATTCCTTTAAAATGGTACATGCATAGCAAGGAAATTAAAACATAATGTCACATTTCTCTAAAGAAACAAAATAAAGATATTTATGTATTTATAAATTAATTTAATTAATTCCAAACACAATAAAAAATATTATTAATCGATATATATTTTAAATATATTAATATTTGTTATACATAAGATATTTATATATATATATATCTTTTCAAAATAAATATTTATATATATTATTAATTTATGTTTCTAAATTACTTTAAATAATTTCAAACACAATAAAAAATAAATAAAAATATATATATAAAAAATAATCTCACATCACATTATAAATTATATTAAAAATATATATTAAGATATTGTGCTTCAATGTGTATGGAGCAACCCACCCCAGTACAAGGTGATCCATTCAGTTGTTGTTGTTTTTTACCTTGCTATCAAGGGTTTTGACCATGACATATAGATTTATTTATATAAGCATAAAAATGCACCTAGGGTAATTTACTTTATTATTATTTTTTACCATTGCTGGTTATTTTTTGATAAAATATATTAATTTAAAATAAATATTTGTATGTTGTAAATACACTGATGACTTGCATCATATTAAATCAACTATTAAACGATTTGATATGCTTATGAGAAGTATAAGAATAAAAGAAGATGTAATTATCGAAATCAACTATACAATAGTTAAGAAAGACACATAAGTTCTATAACAACATGAATATCAGTATAAAAATTTATAGAATGAGATGAAGTGAAATGTTTTAGTAGTTACAATACATCAAAGGATTCAAATACTTATATAAAAATATGATATAACGAAATCCAAATAAAAGCCAACGATAACCTTTTTTGCTTCAAGATGGGAGATCTCTTTTGGAATATCATCATAACCCTTCCATGACAAAAAATGAAATCAGTACATATGTAAATAAGTACAATAAAAGACAACATCAAAAGTTATATATGGGGATATACATCTAGCTTCTTGTCCTCGGGAGTGAGAGTGTGAGGAAAGGGAGAGTTTCGATTGATGAGAATGACAAAGTGAGAGAGGAATTAAGTCAATATTAGGGTTATAAGGTTATTATATATAGAGAGATATTTTAGAAAATAATATATTATTATTATTAAGGAAAATACCATTTTGGCCCCTATATTTTTCCTAAATACGCGATCGACCCCTGTGTTTTGTTAAATGACAATTCAGACCCTATGTTTTACAAAATTGATCAAAATGGTACCCTAGACCCGATTTTGGTCAAAATATTTTCAATTATACGATCAATTCTCAGGTCATTAGTGATGCGATGGATTCAGGGAAGCAGAGAAAGTTGTCGAGTAGTTGATAATGAAATATTATATTTGAAACTTTTTTGACTAAAATTGGGTAAAAGATACTATTTTGATCCATTTTGTAAAACACAAGGTCTGAATTGTCATTTAACAAAACACATGAGCCAATCGCATATTTGGGAAAATACAGGGGTCAAACTAGTATTTTCCCTAATTATTAAAAATAAATAAAAAATGTGAAAAAAATAGAAAATAGAAAGAGTGTTTTGGAGCAATTTTAGAGTGTCACATCATCTCATTGGAGCTCTCATTTATATAAATATTAGGAAATATAATCGCGCTTCTACATATAAAGGAATGGAGTGGACTTAAATAATATAAAAATATATACTACAAAAATTAAATAAATAAATATAAAAAAATAGTAATTTTAATAATGATATAAATTTAATGAACTCATTGTATTAATTAATCACCCATATAAGAAAAAAATATTAATTGTTGAAAAAATCAAAGTGAATGAATGAATACTTTATTTATAACCTACAAATATAACACCCACACTTATTTATAAACCATTTACGTTTTTTTTTTAAATTATTAATCATCATATACAAATAAAACTCAAATTCTAATAAAATGGCACATTACTTCTCCAAATAAAACTCATATTCACCAAATTTTTTAATTAAACAGATAAAAGATATTGGGGATTTATGCCCTAATTAAAACTCAATTTCTTTGTAATCTCATTTATTATCAATAAAATAATAGAAATCATTTTTTGACTTGGTCAAATGTGCTTACATATTTTATTTTCATGATTATTTATTTAATATAAACTTCTATTGAGTCCCAAACATATAGCTAATCATATTTATAGTGACGTAATCACACTAGAATATAAATATAATTATATGTTCAAACATAAATTAGTCCTAAGATTAGTCAGTGCGCAGGATTTACATTAACTTGTCAATCTATGATATAATCTACTTACACATTGTAGTGTTATGTTCTTTCCAGAACATTAGCAAAGTAGATATATTGACAGTAGACAGGATAAGTAAACATACCGTTATTATCTATTCTAGTCATATCATATAGTTGATCATAGGTCAATTCAATCTCAATTCTGAGTGGTTAGTATTCTAACTAATTGTATTATTTGAGTTTTTTGACTTGTTCATTACTAACTTACCCTACGGACTAGCTCATACTTACATCTTGGGAGCTCAGTAGTATAATTGAGTGGGAGTGTTAATCATAGATATGAACATCTATAGCTTCTGATGAAGAAGTGAAACGATTTCCTTTTAGTTTGGTTCAAGGTGCTAAATGATAGAGATCTCATTTCAGTAATTAATATTAGTTTACTGAAATATCATTTACAAGGAACTAAGTGTTTTAAGGATAAAATACAATAAGGGGTAAAACGGTATTTTAGTCTCATCACATTGTAGACCGTCTATAGAGGATTGAGTGACAATTATGGTTGTAACAATGGATAATTAATAACGTATCTATATTTTTTATAGAGCATTCTTTGAATTCAAGAGTGCAATTCCGAGTCTTTAGTGAAGTCACGAGGAATTAATAAGTTAGTAAATTTATTTGTTAAATTTATGATAACTTATTGGAGCTTGATTTCATAGGCCCATGGTCCCCATTGTACCTTGGATAAAATCATCTAGATAGTCTCAATTAATTGATTTAATTATCAATTAGAATTATCAAAGTTGACCAGGCCAATTTTGGATAATTTCACATAGTTATACAATTTAGAGAAGAAAAGAGATTTTAGGGCAGATTTATTAATTAAGACAAATTGGTGTATAAATTAATAAATAAGTTTAAATCAATGTTCAAATAATAAATAATTAATTTGATAAAGGATTTAAATAATTATTTAATTAATTAATCAATAGAAAATAATACAGGCTTTGATTTTAAGTCCAATTGGCTTATAATTAAATGGAAAATTTCACGGGCCTAAAGCCCATGAGAATTTCGACCTTGGGGTGATATTATCTATTATTTTATTGATTTTTTAATTAAAATAAATGATCTAATTGAGTCTATAAAAAGAATGCTAAAAGAGAGTTGAAAATATATGTTTTTGGAGAATATCAGAAGATATATTCTTGATGCTCTAGGTTTTAGATTCTCTCTACAGCATAAGTCCTTTTCTAAGCCTCAATATTCTTTTCTCTTCTTCTCTATGTATCTATCTCATGTGTTAAGAATTTCCACTCTAGTCTAGGTGATTACAAGGATACTTTGGAAGGCTGTGAAGAAAATTGAAGAACGGTTCAGTTTCTTGGTGATACCCTGCGACAGAAATGATACAAGGGTTAGAGAAACTGAAGGAATGACTCAATCATTCCGCTGCGTATAATTTAAGTGTTCTTATCATTATTTATGTTTGAATTCAATTTTAGAAATATGTTCTAGGTTGTCTCATATTAATTTGTTTAATATAAGATCTACATGAAAATAAATAAGATCATGAATAAATTTCTAACAACTGGCCTCAGAGCCTTTGGTAATCTTTATTTTCTTGCATGTACATGCTAAAATATCAAATATGTTACTAATAACTTCCCAGACTCTCTTGCAGTTAAGTTAGTTAAAGGCCTGTATTTTGCTAAGACTACTTTTCACTTTGCTTCTAGCAAGACCAATGCCTCTTTCATGTGGAAAAGTATTCTATGGGGCAAAGAACTTTTTGAAAAAGGCTCGAGATGGTGTGTAGGGAATGGAGAGGCGATCTCGGTTTACAAGGATAAGTGGATTTCTATTGGAGATGCCTTCTTATCTAGATCCCCTCATTCCTTATAGGAGGATATTAGGGTGGCGTCCTTGAGACTACCTTCGGGGGAATGGGATGCTGAGTTAATTCACCAGTCTTTTCTACATGATGAAGTTGTTGGGAAAGCTTATACATGATCTTGTTTATTTTCATGTAAATCTTATATTAAACATATTAATATGAGACAACCTATAACATGTTTCTACAATTGAATTCAAACAGAAATAATGATAAGAACACTTACATTATACGCAGCGGAATGAATAAGTCATTCCTTTAGTTTCTCTAACTCTTGTATCCTTTCTGTCGCAGGGTATCACAAAGAAACTGAATTGTTCTTCAATTTTCTTCACAGCCTTCCAAAGTATCCTTAGAATCACCTACACTAGAGTGGGAAATTCTCAACACATGAGATAGATACAGAGAGAAGAAGAGAAAAGAATATTGAGGCTTAAAAAATGACTTATGTTGTAGAGAGAATCTAAAACCTAGAGCATCAAGAATAGATTTTCTGATTTTCTATCAAATAGTCTTTCTGTAATCTTTTTTCAACTCTCACTTAGCATTCCTTTTATAGGCTCAATTAGGTTATGTATTTAATTAAAAAAATCAATAAAATAACAGTCAATTATCAACCCTAGGTTGAAATTCCCATGGGCCATAGGCCCGTGAAATTTCCCTTTTAATTATAAGCTCGTTGGATGTAAAATCAAGGCCTGTATTATTTTCTATTGATTAAGTAATTAATTAAATCATTTATCAAATTAATTATTTATAATTTGAACATTGATTTAAACTTATTTATTAATTTAGACACCAATTTCTCTTAATTAACAAATCTGCCATAATTTCTCTTTTCTTGTCTAAATTACATAACTCTGTGAAACTATCCAAAATTTACCCAGTCAACTTTGATAATTCTAATTGATAATTAAATCAGTTAATTGAGACTATCTAGATGATTTTATCAAAGTTGCAGTGGGGACCATGGGCCAATGAAATCAAGCTCCAATAAGTTATCATAAATTTAACAAAAAAATTACTAACTTATTAATTCCTCGTGACTCCACTAAAGACTCAAAATTGAACTCTTAAATTCAAAGAACGCTCTATAACAAATATAGACACGTTATTAATTATCCATTGTTACAACCATAATTGTCACTCAATCCTCTATAGACGGTCTACAATGAGATGGAACTAAAATATTATTTTATCCCTCATTGTATTTTATCCTGAAAACACTTAGTTCCTTGTAAATGATATTTTAGTAAAATAATATTAATTACTGAAATGAGATCTCTATCATTTAGCGCCTTGAACAAAACTAAAAGGAAACCATTGTTTCACTTCTTCATCAGAAGCTATAGATGTTCATATCTATGATTAACACTCTCACTCAATTATACTACCGAGTTCCCAAGATGTAAGTATGGGCTAGTCCGTAAGGTAAGCTGGTAACGAACAAGTCAAAGAACTCAAATAATACAATCAATTAGAATACTAACCACTCAGATTTGAGATTGAATTGACCTATGGTCAACTATATGATATGACTAGAATAGATAATAACGGTATGTTTACTTATCCTATCTACTGTCTATATCGGTCTAGTCCGATGTAACAAAGACATCTGATCTTATCTAGTTTGCTAATGTTCTGGAAAGAACATGACACTACGATGTGTAAGTAGATTATATCGTAGATTGGCAAGTCAGTGTAAATCATGTGCACTGACTAATCTTAGGACTAACTTATTTTGAACATATAATCATATTTATATTCCACTGTGATTACGTCACTATAAATATGATTAGCTATATGCTCGGGATTTAATAGAAGTTTATATTAAAAAAATAATCATGTTAATAAAATATGTGAGCAAAGTGATTGACTAAGTCAAAAATTAATTTATTTTCTTTTATTGATAATAAAATGAGATTACAAAGAAATTGAGTTTTAATTAGGGCATAAAACCCCAACAAACTACCACTTGCACTAATTGAAACTAATGCCTTTAGTCTACTAATCTCATTTCCTTGATATGCTTATCAAATGTAGCTTCTGGTAGTGTCTTTGGAAATGGATGTCATCAGATGCAATCTTCGTAACCTTCACATCTCCCCTGGCCACATATTCTCAAATTATGTGATACTTCCTTTCTATATGCTTATTGCACTTGTGACTTCGAGGTTCTTTCGAGTTGGCTATTGCTCCTGTGTTGTCACAAAACAACACAAGTGCTTTATCGATTTCTGGAATAACACCAAGATCTGAATAGAACTTCTTTAGTCAAATTATTTTCTTAGTTGCTTCTGACGCAGCTATGTATTCAGCCCCCATGGTGGAATCTGATATTGCAGACTGCTTTACGCTTCTCCATATCACAGCTCCACCCCCAAGAGTAAACACCATTCCAAAAGTAGACTTCATGTCATCGACATCAGCCTAAAAATCTAAATCGGTGTAGCCTAAAGGGTTCAGAACCCCACCCTTGTAGACTAACATATAATCCCTAGATTGCCTTAAATACTTCAGAAAATGCTTAACTGCTATCCAATGTTCCGGTCCTGGGTTTGACTAATACCTGCTCACTACTCCCACTACATAGCAGATATCTGGTCTAGTTCACAAAATAGCATACATCAGACTTCCAACTGCAGATGCGTAAGGAACTTTTCTCATTTCATCTTCCTCTTTAGGAGTCTGGGGAGACTGCTTCTTTGGAAGATGAATTCCATGGCGGGATGGTAGACGTTCTCTCTTGGAATTTGTCATTGAGAAACGTTCAAGCACTATATCTATGTAAGCTGCTTGAGATAGAGCTAAGAGTTTGTTCTTTCTATCCCTAATGATCTGGATTCCTAGAACATAATTTGCTTCACCCAAATCCTTCATCTGGAATTGAGTATTGAGTTGATTCTTCACATCTGATAATTTCTTAACATTGTTTCCAATGAGTAAGATATAATCTACATAAAGAACCAAGAATACCACTATTTGATTTGCCTTCAGTTAGTAAAACACAAGGCTCATCAATATTTTGTTCAAAACCATAGGTTTTGATTATTTCATCAAACCTAAGATTCCAGGAACAAGAAGCTTGCTTAAGTCCATAAATGGACCTATTCAACTTGCAAACTTTTCTTTCTTGTCCAGCTACTTTAAATCATTTTGGCTGATCCATATAAATGACTTCGTCAAGCTTCCCATTAAGAAAATATGTCTCGACGTCCATTTGTCAGATCTCATAGTCGAGAGAGACAACTATGGATAGGAGGATGCAAATGGATTTGAGCATGGCTACCGGACTAAAAGTTTCCTCATAGTCCACACCTTCTCTTTGGGTATAACCCTTTGCCACTAATCAAGCTTTATAAGTTTCGATATTTCCATCAACACTTCGTTTCTTCTTGTAGATCCACTTGCACCCAATGGCCCTAAAGTCACTAGGTGCTACCACAAGATCCCAGACAGAATTTGAGTACATGGACTCCATTTCCTGTTTCATGGCTTCAAGCCATAGTTCCTTTTCAGGGCTAGCCATTGCCTATTTGAAAGACAATGGATCATCATCACCAGTGCCACCAACAACCATATTGGTTTCACCATCCAAACCATAGCGAAGTGGGTTCTTAGAAACCCTCCTTCTCAGAAATAGTGGTACTTTCTTAATTTAATTCGACTTGCCCCGATTGGATATGAAGAGTGGGAATTTCATCATCAACTCACGTTGATGACGATGGAACATTGGTTGTAGTCAATTCTTCAACCATCTTCGGTAAAACTACTTTGCTGCGTAGTTTGAAGTTTTGGACATAGTCATTTTCCAGAAAAGTAGCATTCGTAGAATTAAACACTTTCTTTTCTGAATGACTATAGAAAATTCCACCCCGAGTACCTTTAGGATAACCAAAAAACATGAAAAACTCAGTTCACAGTTCTAGCTTTCCCTCCTTTTTCCTGAGGACGTGGGCGGGACATCCCCAGATTATATAATGGTGTAAACTAGGTTCACGACCATTCCAACATTCTAAAGGTGTTTTTGGGGATTGATTTGGATGGCACGACATTGAAAATTTCGTTCGCGGTTTCAATTGTATGTCCCGAGAACGAAGTTGGTAGAGTTGAGTGACTAAGCATGCATCTAACCATTTCAAATAGAGTTCTGTTATGGCGTTCCGCTACACCATTTTGTTGCGGAGTACCCGAGGCAGTAAGTTGTGATAAAATCCCAAGTTCAGTTAAATGATCTTGGAACTGCATATCCAAATATTATCCACCCTTATCAGATCACAAGATCTTTAACGTTTTACCTAATTGGTTCTAAGCCATAGCTAGGAATTCCTGAAACTTTGAAAATATTTTTTATTTCGAATGCATTAGGTAAATACATGATTATCTAGAGTAATCTTCAATGAAAGTGACGAAATACTCAAAACCACCCCTGGATTGTACATTCAAAGGTCCACAAACAACTGAATGAACAAGTCCAAGTGGTTCCTAGGCCCTATCACCCTTAGCAGAGAATGGATGCTTGGTCAGTTTACCTTCTAGATAAGATTCACATACTGGTAATTCACCTAAGGTGAGATTCCTCAAAGGCCCGTCCTTTGTAAGTCTTTGAATCCTATCATAGCCAATGTGATCTAGTCTCAAATTCCATAAATACGCCATGCTATCGCTATCGGTCTTTTGACGTTTATTGGTCCTAGGTTAAGCTACTTTGAATAATTCATTATTAGGCACGAGGGGTTTGTTAGGTCATAGAATATAAAGCTCATTTTCCAAACATGAAATACGCAATTGTGATCCATTGAAAGAAATAGATATATTAAAACTGGTGAAAGTAATAAGAAATCGTTCTGATTGCAACATGGAAATTGAAATTAAATTTCTACTAAAATCTGGAATAAAAAATACATCATTCAAAATTAAAATTTTAATTCCGAACTGCAGGCGGGCTTTTCCTCTAGCTTGGACCACAACAAACGCTCCATTCCCAACTCTAAGCTTTAAGCCACCTTCGTCCACTTCCTCCCGCGATTCAAGAAGCTGTAAAGAATTATAACATGGTTAGTAGATCCAGAATCAATAATCCAAAAAGATTTATCATTCTCTAAAACATACGTTTCCAAGATAAATGAACTATAATCATTACCTTTGTTTTTTACTGCTAGAAACTTGGGGCAATCTTGTTTCCAATGCCCCTTCTCTTTGTAGTGAAAGCACTTGCCTTTACCTTTCTTGTTCTTCCCCTTAGGTTTCTATGCATTTGGTTGTGCACTCGTGTTTGCAGCCTTTGCATGCTTGGGGTTGTTGTTTTGTCCATCTTTCCTTTTGTTTCCAACTTTCAAAGATGAAGCTATGTTAGCTTCAGCCTTAGCTGGATTAGCAGCAGTAGTAGTAGTTGTCTTCTTTTTTCCTCCTTTACTTGGTCCACCCATGATAGACTCAAAAGTCTGAAGCTCGTTCATGAGCTATGTCAGACCATAGTTGATTTTATTCAACACATAGTTGGTGGTGAATGGCAGGAAAGCTGGAGAGAGACTGTTGAGGATTAAGCCGACTTGAGTTTCCTCATCTATTATTGCTCCATGCAGTTCAACTTCCTGAAAGAAGTTTGTCATTTTGATTAGATGATCACAAACATGTTGAGACGGTGCCATCCGAGCATTGGCATATTTCTTGGTGACCCAAAACCAGTATGCGCTGACTTGGCACCAAACATGTCTTGGAGATGATCCATGATTTCATAGGTCGTCTCTCCATCTTTGTCTTGAGAGTGTCGACCATACTAGTCGTACCACACCTTGTTGTTAGCCGCCTGCCAATGCTCATACTTATCCCTCACAGACTTGGTAGCTCCTTCAGCTGGAACTTCTGGGGATTCCTCAATCATGACGAACTTGGAGTTGTCACCAATCAACACAATGTTTTCTCCAATGAGTTTCTCCATAGAAAGTTTAGAAAGGATGGGAGTAGACATAACCATAATGATACTACAAATTATCAATAAAATAGAAATCAACCACATATGCTCAATAAAACTTCTATTCACACAAATTTCAAGAAATAACACAACATATACAAAAAATATGTAAGATATGAGAAAAAAATACCAAAAACAATCATATCTCTATTTCTTTAGGTTTTTAACTAATCTATGATATCCTTGTCCGGTTGGCGAGAGTAAAAAATACCGCTAGTTAAATAAAGTTGTAAATTTATTTAATAATGGACACCATCATTAACAACCTACTATTCGATCAAAATAAGAAAACAAAATATCTTATTTTATGAGATAGACCCACAGTTTCGATAATCATATATTTAGTCCTAAGTCACCGTAGGGGTTAGTCTAATAGAATTTGACCTATAATTATCTATCTTTCGAAATCTAACATTGTCAAAATAATTAATGAACACCTTTTGTAGGGGGGCGAATCAAAGCGTCCCGAGGCCCCATTAAGCTATCAACCTTGTTAAACCAACGGTGGAGATCGAATACAATTCTTAAAACAAGCTCATTATATTACTAAGTTGAGTATTTTATTATTATTTTTCGAAAATTAATGACTATGATTCTCCAAAAAATTATAAGATTAAAATTTTAAAACCAAAGTCCTATAATTTCCTATTAATTCTAAAGTGTTACATTGAAACAAATTCATTTAATTTAGAATTAATTTGTTGCTAATCAATATTTAGGTTTAACTAATATAATGAACCTATACAATTAAGTCCAACTCAGGCAAATGGGTCTTAACAATTAGGCTTGCATGGAGAAGGGCTGGGTCAAGTATGTCGTTCCCACTACTAAGGTCCCCTAACTTCTACACAAGGTCCAAAAGACAAGAATTTAAACCTTCGTTTTATTAATTGATTAGGCCTACTATAGTCATGCAAAACAAATGGGCATTCACAAGTGAAATAACGCACAAGAAAGGAATTTAAACTTTACATTTTCTAATGGGCCCAAATAAAACCTATCATTTTATGAATATTTTATTTGACAAAATCCATATATTAAGCAAACATATGGTCCATTATATGCATCTAAGCCCAATTGCAAAAATACCACATATAGTACAAACAAATATGTTATAATTGGATGGGTCTAATCATGTTACTATATGAGCAAGTTTATGAATTTATGCAAAAATACCACAATTTATTTCATTTGCAAAAGTACCAGAATTAATTTTCTAGAATTTATCAAAAATTCGAATTAATCAATTTTTTACAAAAATAAGTCAATTTAAACGAAATTTATCAACAATTAACAAAAGTTAATTTAAATGTCATTTATCAACAATCAACTTGGTTTAGCTTATTTGAAAAATAATAATTTAATTTAAATAGGATTTATCAACAATTAACCAAGTCAATTTAAATCTCATTTATTAAAAAATATTTTATTAATTGGTTTGAAAAACGTGATATTTTTAAAAATTTAACCAGTTATAAATTTTTGAAATAAATATCATCAGCTGTTTTTGAAAAAAATATCTTAAATAGTTAAAGAAATTCAAATATCCATAAAAATATCTAGTCAACAAATTTTCAAATTTCAAATAATTTAAATATTAAAATACATCGAATAATTATAAATTAATATCTTCAAATATCTGATGACTTAATTATAATATTTTAATAAATAAAAATATTTAAAATTAATTAGTTAACTTATTTTTAAAATTGAATTTGAATATTTGTAGAAAATATCTATCTTTTAAAATATCAAACAACAAAAATATCGTATTTCAAAAAAATATTTTTAAATAATAGAAAAAATCTGATATTTTTGTATTAACCCATTAAAAAATACATTCAAAATTCTAATTTTAAGAAAAATTTTATCGCAGTCTGCGGCTAGTAAAAAAGTAGCCACGACCAGAACTTGAAAATTTAAGAAAAAATTCTTCGCAGGCCGCTGCCAGAGCCCAAAAAAAAACTGTGTAATTTTTCAACCCAAAAACATTTTCAAAATAATTATTACCATGTTTTATATCAAATAAATCATTTATAAAAATTAATTGCATAGAAAACATAACAAAATAACCCAAATTTGCTAATAATCGCATAAGAATTAATATGTTTTATAAAAAACATGAAATCCATCAAATTATTCAACACATCAAATAATTCAATTTTTACCATGTTCATGCATGAAAATAAAGATTACCAAAGGCTCTGAGGCCAGTTGTTGGAAAAACTTATACATGATCTTGTTTATTTTAATGTAAATCCTATATTAAACAAATTAATATGAGACAACCTACAACATGTTTCTACAATTGAATTCAAACATAAATAATGATAAGAACATTTACATTATACGCAGCGGAATGAATAAGTCATTCATTCAGTTTCTCTAACCCTTGCATCCTTTCTGTCGCAGGGTATCACCAAGAAACTAAACCATTCTTCAATTTTCTTCACAGCCTTCCAAAGTATCCTTAGAATCACCTAGACTATAGTGAGAAATTCTCAACACATGACATAGATACAGAGAGAAGAAGATAAAAGAATATTGAGGCTTAGAAAATGACTTATGTTGTAGAGAGAATCTAAAACCTAGAGCATCGAGAATAGATCTTCTAATTTTTTGTCAGATAGTCTTTCTGTAATCTTTTTTCAACTCTCACTTAGCATTCCTTTTATAGGGTCAATTAGGTTACTTATTTAATTAAAAAATTAATAAAATAATAGTCAATTATCAGCCCTAGGTCGAAATTCCCAGGGGCCATAGGCCCGCGAAATTTCCCTTTTAATTATAAGCTCGTTGGATTTAAAATCAAGACCCGTATTATTTTTTATTGATTAATTAATTAAATAATTATTTAAATCATTTATCAAATTAATTATTTATAATTTGAACCTTGATTTAAATTTATTTATTAATTTAGACACCAATTTATCTTAATTAATAAATCTGCCATAATTTCTCTTTTTTTTCTAAATTACATAACTTTGTGAAACTATCCAAAATTGACCTGGTCAACTTTGATAATTCTAATTGATAATTAAATCAATTAATTGAGACTATCTAGATGATTTTATCCAAGGTACAGTGGGGACCATGGGCCTATGAAAGCTCCAATAAGTTATCATAAATTTAACAAATAAATTTACTAACTTATTAATTCCTCGTGACTCCACTAAAGACTCAAAATTGCACTCTTGAATTCATAGAACGCACTATAACAAATATAGATACATTATTAATTATCCATTGTTGCAACCATAATTGTCATTCAATCCTCTATGTACGGTCTACAATGAGATGAGACTAAAATACCAACCCCTCATTGTATTTTATCTTTAAAACACTTAGTTCCTTGAAAATGATATTTCAGTAAACTAATATTAATTATTGAAATGAGATCTCTACCATTTAGCACATTGAACCATACTAAAAGGAAACCATCATTTCACTTCTTCATCAGAAGATATAGATGTTCATATCTATGATTAACACTCCCACTCAATTATACTACCGAGTTCCCAAGATGTAAGTATGGGCTAGTCCGTAGGGTAAGCTGGTAATGAACACGTCAAAGAACTCAAATAATACAATCAGTTAGAATACTAACCACTCAAAATTGAGATTGAATTGACCTATGGTCAACTATATGATATGATTAGAATAGATAATAACTTTATGTTTATTTATCCTATCTACTGTCAATATCGGTCCAGTCCGATGTAACAAATACATCCAATTTTATCTACTTTGCTAATGTTCTGGAAAGAACATAACACTGCGATGTGTAAGTAGATCATATCGTATATTGGCAAGTCAGTGTAAATTATGTGCACTGACTAATCTTAGAACTAACTTATTTTGAACACATAATCATATTTATATTCCACTATGATTACGTCACTATAAATATGATTAGCTATATGCTCGGGATTTAATATAATTTTATATTAAACAAATAATCATGAATATAAAACACGTGAGCAAAGTGATTGACCAAGTCAAAAATTGATTTCTATTCTTTTATTGATAATAAAATGAGATTACATAGAAATTGAGTTTTAATTAGGGCATAAAACCCCAACAGAAGTTGTTGCTATTTATCTATTCCTCCTATCTCTCGGCATAGACAAGACAAGTTGGTGTGGCATTTTGATAATAATGGCTTCTATAGCATTCGAAGTGGTTACTGGTTCGTTGTTTGGGCTATGGGACTTGGGCAGGCCTCCTCCTTTTCAGGAGTGTCTCCTTGGTGGAAAAAGATCTGGAGCCTTAAAATCCCACCTAAAGTCAAAAAATTTGGGTGGAGAGCCTCATTGGGTTGGCTCCCTTCTTTAGGAAGCCTCATCAATCACGGTATGAACATTGATGTGTCTTGCCCGGTTTGTGGGTTTGGTATTGAGTCAACATGCCATGCACTTTTGATCTGCAAATCTCTTGATAAGATTAGGAAATTGTTCCCTTTCAAACTCCCTAATCACATCTCAGACGGCATTGATCTGTACTTGATGTTCTTGGACCTTGCCCATACACTAAAAGCTCATGAACTGGAACAATTGCTAACCATCTTGTGGTAGATTTGACAACGACACAATAAGATTGTGCACGAAAACGTGCTACTGAATGAGGATTTAACTGTTAATTGGGCCTTGAGCTATCTCAACAACTCCCAAAACCCCAATTCCGGTAGATGTGTTGTGACATCTCCAATAAGGAATGATCCTTCAGATGATCCAGCGTCTTAGGTGCCCCCACTGATTGATACTCTAAAAATTAATGTGGACAATGCTATTGCTAAGGAAGAAGGGAGGGTTGGCATTGGAGTGGTTCTGCAGGATGGGGTTGGCCATGTCTACGATTCGACTATTTGGTCCTATTTGGCAACTTACACACCCGAGGTTGTAGAAGGGCTAGCTATTTTGCAGGGCTGTCGCCTAGGAGCTCAACTGGGCTACTTTCATATCATTCTTGAATCTGATTGCCAGACCATTGTGAAGAAGATCCAAGACAAGGCTCAAGGTGACTCGTCGATTGGATGGATTATCCAAGATATTCCTTGGTGTAATGGCTAGTTTTTCTTTTTGTATTGTTCAATTCTGTAACAGGAGGACCAATGAGGTCGCTCATCTTATTGCTAAATTTTATATATCTACCCATAAGAATATTGTTTGGTGGCCTAGTTATCCTAACCTTGTAAGGCACCTCATTCTGGATGAAGCCAGTTATTAATGATATTTCTTCTTGGCACTCTTTCCTGTAATTGAGGTATCCGTTCTAGAGGCCAGTCTCAGGTTTTAACGAGACCATGATCTTTCAAAAAAAAATGTTGCTAATAAAATTAAAAATCTTTAAAATGTCACTCAAATACTCCCATAGAAAAACATAAAGAGAAGTATAAATTTAAATGTAGCCTCATAAGCTAAAGTGTCATCCCCAACCTAGTTCCATTAAACATTATTCGAGTATTCTTTTCTCAATCTCGTTCCCAACTTAGAAAAGAAATCCTCACCGAACCCATAGAGAGGGAATTGACATTTGTACAAGGTGCGTCAACCACATCTTGTTCTCATAAAATGGTATCTAAATTACAAGAAAAGGAAGTTAAAGTCATACCTCTTAAACTACTAGCAATCCAATCCCCAATGCCCACTAAAATAATAAAATGCACATAAGTTTCTTAAGATACTAGAGCCACAAGATTCTACCTTCAGAACCAATAATAACAGCTTCTCATGATTGCAATAACATTAGAAAAAATAGAATTTTACATAAATATACAAGAGATGAAAAATACGACTAGGCAGTTATAGTGGTCTAGTATAACTTTTTTCTATGTATGCCATAGCCCCAGCTTCTGAAAGTTGCTTTCCTTCTACCAAGCCTCGTACCAATGTTTTGGCATATTCCTCAGCTGGAGCTCGTAGCGTAAGCTCTCCAGATTTAAAGCCCTCAAATTCTGATTGTTTACACCTGCCATGTATACCAACATAAAAATAAAATTAATAAGAAAAGGAAATGAGTGAAAAGAGGTTTGAAGTACTGTTACTATATTCAAGAAAAACTAGAAAGAAAACTAATAATTTTCTTAGAATACATACGTCATACTGAGTATAGGAATACCGTGATCCTTTCCCAAATACATGACTCTACGATACCAACCACTCTACACGAAGATCACAAGTATGAATAAAGATATATTTGCACTGGAGTTGATAGGAAAGCAATGCGTCAGAAACAAGAGATACCTCCAAGTTAACCTCCAGAGAATTGGACACTTCATTGGTGAAGGAGTTCAAAGCGGTCAAATCAATCAATGGGGAACTGATTGGTGCACCTATGGTATTTTCCTGAACCAAAACATCATTGAACTGCTCGAGTCTATAAAAGAAGGCAAGTGTTACTAATTTTATATTTTAATCAACGCCGTTGTACAAGTTCATGTCTTATATTATAAATAGAATGTATCCAAGGAGCTGTGGTAATCAACAGAAGATTGAAAAAAGAAGATGAAGAAGAAGATAAAATGGTAACATTAAGAGGGAACAACTAAGGAAATGACGTACGTAATTTTGTACAAGCACATGTAAACTTCTTGGATGCTGCTTCCTGGACTAACAAAAGCAACCCCTCCAGGACCCCAAGTTTGTGAAAAATCACGACCAAAGAATAATCGATGACGGAAAGTCTTCCATAAAATCTCCTTTGGTAGTGTTTTGTCTACTGCACCGGAACATGGCTTTGCCATACCTTCAACCTGAGAATCAATTTGAAAATGTCAACAAGACAAAAGGAGTTCATGAGGAAATGTGTCATCAGAAAAATTACTTGTAAAATCAGTAGAAACTGCAGTTAGTCAACAACTGAGATTGTATGTACATACGAATACGATGAACTTCAAAATGCTAAACTAAATAATTGAAGCTTGTGAAATGCTTAGAAACGGCTTTTGGAATTTCGCTTGTTCAAATTTGAAATCAAGTTCTTTTTTGTTTTTTTCACCTGTCCACCCTCAATATAGCACTTGAATCTTGGTTGCCACATATTTGATCCGAAAGAGGCATACCAGATATCAAATTTTGAAAGATCTGATCTCCAGTTGTCAGAATTGCTTGACACTTGATCTGCAAACAATTAAAACATCATCTTGCACATAATATAAACAGAACTAGCTAATTTTGTAAGCATGACTCCCATGTTATTACTAAATATACCTGCATCGATTGTCAACTTTGAAAGAGGTTCCACAATGCCATGAAGAAGGTCTGCCAAATTTTTTGATACATTTGGATTTTCATTGTCCTCCACTTCAGAATCAGAGCTTGAAGATGGAACATACTAGTTTGGAAAGGGAAACAATATTAGCAATGTACGTAATATTTCAAGACATGTGACATGTTCTAATTATAGAAGAGGATACAAAAGTAAGTAATTTGAGCAGAAAATAAATCTAGAGGCTAACTTGACTAAAAGCATGTATGTTAGCATATTACTTTATGTCTATCTATTTCGAACTTTTTAATTTACATTTTATGATTTGAATCCAATGCAATTATTATACATTTAAAAAATTCACGCATCAAACTTTCTCTAGATATAGTGAACCAACAATACATATGATAGACACCAACTAACAATATCATATAGGAAGTGGAGGGATAAATGGATAATTGTAGTGAAGGGTAGAGAATGAGATGGAATTGGGTAATATATGTAGGATAGTAGAAAGAATGAGAGGATCACGAGAAATATATTGTAATGGAGCTATTGCTCTTGGGAGAGTTGAGATCTCTCAAATACCTCGTGGTTCTATAGTATGTTCTTATCAGTTTGTTCAGTAATACAACAATTCTCAGATTTTCCTATTTTCCATTTCCTTCTATCTCCAATTTCACTTTGTTTTGGCTATTGAATTGAGGATCCCTACTTGGTGTATATCAACGTATACAAGTTATAGATACAAGAAAGCTCCAAGAATCTCAGCTGAGAATTCCCATCTTAAACATGATAAAGGAATATTCTCTGTGCTTGAAGACTATAACTCAATTATCTGGCAAAACTTACTAATAAAGTACAATCTGAGAACCAAGAAACAAAGCATATAAGCTTCCACCAAATTAGGAGACAACTTTTACAAATCAATCCTGCTCACAACTCAGACAAGCATGTATATATCTCTAAATGAAAGGGAGAAAGGAGAAAAGAAGCTACTGGTATTAGAGGTGCTTTTTGATTGGTTAATTTCTTTGGTAGCTCCCCTGCAAGTGTAGGCCAGAAAGGACTTAATTCTTGGCGAACCTGCAAAGAAGATGACATATGCAGTAACTAATTAGAAGAAAAAAAAGACTCGAGTAAACACAAAATAGTTGAATAAACTAGTTATAAAAATATTTTCGGTGGTCCCCAATGCCAACTTCCTCCTGCCTAGCCCACCATTGCCCAAAATGATGAATACAAAGAAAACAACTGTACTTTGTAATGTTATGTTAGTATGTTACCGCTTCTATTACATGCCAAGTAGAATCAAATGGGTACACTTCTGCAGATCCAACAACAAGTTTATCTTCGAGCAGAACTTCAACACAAGCAAGCGTTGAATTTGCTATAGACTCAAGATTGTAACCTCCTTCTAAAGCCAACACAACTTTCCCGTGGGCAAAATCCATCAACTAAAGAATCAAAAGATTTGAAAAACAAAAAGAAATAAATAATCATCCTAGTCATCAGTTCCAAAAGTAACAAAATGCAAGAAAGTAAACCAAAAATTAGAAAAATCAATTTCCAAATTAAAACCCAATAGGCATTAGGGATAAAGAGCTGAAACAAACTGAATATTTGAATAAATCTAATAGGCTGATGCAGGATGATCCAGATGATATAACCATCAAAATAAGATCAGTAAATGTATAACCTTCTTCAGCATGATTGAGTATCCGGATGGCGTGACACAACAACCTCCAAGGGGATCATTGACAGCTGTACCAAGCAATGTATTGGGGTTCATCAACATTGTTTGAAGGGAATGCATGTATATATATATATGTGTGTGTGTGTGTGTGTACACATATGTATTTAAAGGGAAAGAAAAGGAGGAAAGAATACATCATTGCATTAAGATATATTACCCACCTGCATCAAACCCGGCAGAGACTATAATTATGTCAGGGTTAAATTCCTTAGCAACAGGAATCAAAATATGATCCCAAACTGCAAGGTAATCAGCATCCCCACATTGACCATTCTCCCAAGGGACATTTATATTATATCCAGCACCTGGTCCTTCGCCAACCATTGTGTAAAAACCGTCATCATTAGCTGGATAAAAGCTTCCAAACTCATGCCTACATAAAAATATAGTTTAACATTGTTATGAGCAGGATCTTTCGAGTTTATGCAAACCGATTAAAGGATACTGTTATATCACTCCCATAGTCCTTAATAACACAAAATCTACTTAATATAAAAATATATATTCTATAGGAAGACAATTAAATGTATACACATCTTATCAACTCTGTAAAAGTGATTACATTAACAGTTTTGGTCTGTAATCACTAGTTATTTAATAATGGCTGAGATAAATGATTAAAAAAAAAGGTCATCAGGTGTTGCTGTAACATACCTATGAACAGAGAAAAATAATACACGTGGATCCTCCCAGAACATCTTTTGAGTACCATTACCATGATGGACATCCCAATCAACAATCAAAACTCTTTCAATACCCAGTTCTGGCTGTAAAGTAAGACAAATGATCAGATGAAAATCAGCATAATTAATTTTCCATATGAAAGAACAGCCATCTAGAAATGAAATATCAGCCTACTGTAGTTCTCAGTGTTATAAATAAATAGATGAATAAAAAATTTAGAGGGAGGAAAAAAAAATCATTTGGTAGAGGGTGACTCACTTTTTCATTCAATAGAAATTTTGTTGCAATAGCCACGTTATTGTAAAGACAAAAACCCATTGGTTCATCATGTTCAGCATGATGTCCTGGAGGCCTAACAATAGCAACACCAGAATTTAATTCTCCTTTGGCAACTCGTTCAGTAACCTATGTCACATAACATTAACAATAAAGTTAGTTCTGAGTTTGAAACGTGTCATGTATCAAAATGTCAGCATTACATACATTCTGACTTGACAGTGGGAAAGTAACTTCATGCGTACACAATATATTACCTCTATAACAGAGCCTGCAGCAAGAGACGCAGCTTCAGATGATCCATCATTGAAATAAATGGAGTTATATCTTGATGCAGTCCTTGCTCTTCGCGAATCGAATTGTTTCGAACTTATATTCTTTATCAATTTCAAATGATTTTGGGAGTGAACTAACAAAACATGCTTATCTTCTACTTCTTTGGCATTCAAAAGAACACATCTGAAGCATAAATCACCAAAAGCAACTTCAAATTCAGAATAAAAATAAAAAAATTACCCCAGAAAAAGTTCAAAATAAAATATCAGAAACCACCATTTTACTACCACTAAAATAAAAAACAAATTCTACACTTTCCTACTATGATCACGAATTTTGATTGAATTTCATCCTATTCAAAAATCAAACTCGGTGATCATCACTTGCAAAGTCAACAAAGAAAGAATCTTCATCTAAAACGGCCGACACAACTGAAACCACTGAACTTAATAAAAAAAAATTGTTCCTGTTTCCCATCAATCTTCTCGACAGCCAAACAAAAAGTCAAAACTGAATTTTTTTTGTACCTTTGAGGTATACCGGCGGTGTGCAGTTTCTTCCAAGTGGCTTTGATGCGATTCGGGTTTTCGGGATGGTCTTCGTGGTCAGGAGTGTGATGCTTACACATTCGCTCATCGTATAACAACCCAACTCGCCTCTGTTCAGTCTTACTCTCGCTATCGCTCCTCAAATCCGCCATGTTTGCACCACTTTCTCTCTCTGAGGAGAGAGGGAGAGAAATAACCAGAAAAGGCCACCACAAAAATGTAGCTTCAGAGTTCAGATTCCGAAATCTGTGGAAAATTCAAAATTAAAGCAAAGATGATTGACTTCTCCTTTCGTCATTTGACCCATTTTTCCTCGCCTTCTTCATTTCTATTCTTTGATCTTTTCATTTCTTTTCGAGTTTTCTTTTCTCTCTATATTTTAAAATACAATTAAGATTAACTTATGAATTTATATTATTATGTTCGGCAAAAGAGATACTGTTTACAGTAATACGATAATTGAGGTGTGAAATTAAGAATTATTCTGAATTACACTCAATTATAAATTTTACTATTTATGTATAATAGTATATCTTATTATTAAATAATAATGGCAGTATTCACTTTTTCAATTTTGTGCTAAACTTGTACCAAGAACTAAAATACCCTTCTTATTTTTTCTCTTCCCAAAAATCCCCCCCCCCCCCAAACTCTCTCTCTCGGACCCGAAGAAGAACACCCCGAAAACCCAAACCCCAAATCGATCTCACCCTCTCTTTTGCTTCTCCCACGACCTCGATAGTAGACCTGAAGAAGAACACCCCCAAAGAAGAACACCCCCGTCGACATTGTAGAGGGAAACCCACGGTCTCGACAGTAGAACAACATCGAAACCCATGGTATCTGTAACGTATCAAATTACCTAATAAGGCTTAGAACATTGATTAGGGGGCCAAGATAGAAAATTATGGAAACTATGTGATTATGTGATATATATATATATATATATGTGTGTGTATCATTATATGATTATGTGAGTTATATTATAATATGACTTCATATGCATGTTTGGGTGTATTAAATATGCACGTGGGCCCATTTCTCATTAAAAGGGCAATTTTCGTAATTTGGCCTGTTATGAGTATATTTGGCATATATGTGATATATGTGTGGGACCACATCATTATGTGGATATATTTGGGTTACTCTGCACGAGACGATCCTAGGGAGCAAGCTAGTGGGAAAGTCACAACGTGACCCATACTTGACTTGGTGAGAGTCAAGGGGTATAGTGAGTATTTAGTACATTACGGGGTTATTGGGTAATGTGAATGATTATTTGATGATATATTGAGAGTTAGTGAGATCAGGAAGGAATTCTATGAATTTTGACTATTTTACCCTTAGGGGCATTTTTGGGACCCCGAGCATTGAGAATTGTTTGAGGTTACTTAAGCTCAAAATAACCTGTCAGAAACATAAAAAGAACGTTCAATACGTTCTCCCTCTCCCGTTATCCCTTTTTACCGTTCGTCGCATTTTCGAAGGAAACTCGAGTTTTAGGAATCGGATTCAAGCAAGGATTGAATCATATCGATTTTAGGAAAGATTAGACGTTCATTAGCCAGAGGATTTAGCGAGAAACGACTTAATCAAAGGTAATTTAAGCTTTGAATTTCCGAATTTCCGTTTCCTGAAATTTCTTAAATTTTGAATTTGGATTTTATGTTTTGAGAAGTTTTTGAATATTTTGAAGCTTGGGTTTTGATGGTTTTGGACTATTGAGAAGATTGGGAACTTTGTTTTTGAGATTTGGGTATGTTTGGATAGGTTTTAAAATGGAAAAAATGGAGTTTCATGGCTGAGTTCGTGGTTGGGCCGCGACCCTTTTCTTGTGCGTCATGACCCAAGCATGAAAGAAAGTGGTTTTTGGCTGTTGGGGCACCTTGGGCCGCGGCCCTTTTTAGGCAGGTCGCGGCCCACGATGCAGACAGAGAGGGGTTTAGCCCCTGTTCTTGAGCAGGCCACGGCCCAAAAGGGTAGTTTTGGCCAAAGTGGGTTTTTAGTCATGGGAACTTAAACCTAAGGGTTCGGGATCGATCTTACTACCCAATTTGGTAGGATTCGACGTCCCAGAGGCTAGGAATCGGTCCGAAAGCTTGTGTTTGCTCTTTATTGACAGGATTCTATATTATGGTTGTGGCTAGGTTATCGCTAGAGGTTCGGAATCAGGATCGTACTCGATGGTCGTTTATTGGTAACCTGTGCTTGGACTAAAGGTAAGAAAACTACACCCATTATGTGATACATATGATTATGGCATGACCTAAATGTTGAATATAGAATTGACCAGAGCATGAGTCTCTGTAAATGTTCATGATTATTATTATGCTTGTGATTCGAAATTGTTGAACAGGAACATGAATAGGGCATGAAAGCTTGAGTATGTGCATGATTATAATTATGCTTATGATTGTTGATTAAGCATGTTGAATGCTTTGTATCTGGATATTTGACATATGATATATGCCTGTTTGCATTATCTTATTGAGAAAGGGTTGACTTATTAGTTAAGGATAGCAATAGCACGCTGAGCGCTGGTCGTTATGGTTATGCTTAACCAGGAGCGCATCATACGCTTGACCGACCTATTGGTCAGGGAAAACCCAGCGCCAGTTACGCTGGACCAGCTCCAAAGCTGGTTATATAGAGGATAGGGCTAAGGGACCTGGGGTGACTTATTAGTCCCATATCCTAGCATTGGCTTATTAGTCAAGGACGGCATTAGCACAGTGAATGCTAGTTGTAAAGCATTGACTTATTAGTCAAGGATGACATTAGCACGCTGAGTGCTGGTCGTAAGGCATTGACTTATTAGTCAAGCATGGCAATAGCATGGAGCGTTGGTCCATACGATTTAGCCTAATCAGGAGCGCATCATACACTTGACCGATCTATTGGTCAAAGAAAACTTAGTGCCGAGTATGCTAGATCAGCTCCAAAGCTGGATATACAGAGGACAAGGCAAAGGACCCCAGGTTGACTTTATGGTCATCTATTCAGGGCAGAGAACCCCAAGTTGACTCTATGGTAATCTGATTTAGGCTGCAAGTTCTAGAATGATTCCATAATCATTTATTTATACTTGTACGCATGCATGAGTAGGATTATTACTCCTAGGCATGTTTATTATGATTTGGTAACATGTTATTAACTACTTATGAGCATGTTTAAGTTTTCTTGTTGAACCTCGGCTCACGGGTGCTATGTGGTGCAGGTAAAGGGAAAAGAAAGCTGGACCATCCTTAAGTTGGAGAGATTAGGTGACGATGTGTACATATGTGGCTACTCGACCACCACGCCCGAGGGTTTAAAGAGGAACTAGGGTCAAACCCTATTTTGCCGCTTAGGTTGGTAGGTTGTAAGTCTTTTATTGTAATTAACCTTTTAAATGTATTTTGGGATCCCATGTGTACAATAAACATTTTAGTGAAACGTTGTATCTTTGACCAAATTTTTAACCCTAAACCGTTAATCACGTTTAGTTACACGACTATGGCCAAATGACTCGTTTACCAAGTTTAGCACTATTTAAAATACACAGCATAACAGTCCCTAGGTAGTAGGGCATTATAGTCGAACCCTCCACAATCAATTTTAAGGTAAATTCTTGAACCCTCGTAATGATTATTGGTGTTTAAATCATCTTGAATTTAGATCTGTGGAATGGGTATGGAAGTTTTAAGGGCTGGGCTTTTCTCTGGTTTTTTTTATGGGGCTCGATGGGTTAGATGCAACCTCGATATCATCTCGATTAGATTAACACATTAAGCTAACATTCGTTTAGATTAGAGATTGATAAAGATTGATAGGAATCGATTTGAGCTCGATAGGGATCGATTTGGAGCTCGATAGGGATCAATTTGGAGTTCGATAGGAATCGATAGAATTTCGAGATAAGCTTGATAGGTGCCATTGACGAATTCTTGATGGGGTATGGTTAGGCTCGATAATAGCTCGATGATCACTATCGATTGTAGTTGGATGGAAGCTTAATTGGTACATGGTTAGGCTCGATGGGATCTACGGTTAGGAGCTCGATATAAGCTCAACAGGACAGTAACTGATTAGAGTTGAAGGGGCTTTGGTTAGGCTCAATAAGCTCAATAGTTGCTCGATATAAGCTCGATTGTTCTTATTAAGGTAGATTAGAATTTGTTCTATAAGTTAGCTCGATATGAGCTCGATAGTGACTCGATACTAGTACTTGATAGCAGATCGATTGAACTCGATAGAAGCTCGATAACCTTGTTTATTTTAGATGCTTGATGAAATTTTTTTCCCAATTTTGTTTTCTTACCAATTTTTTTTCATGTGTTGTTGCAGATGCCTAAGTTGCTTGTTCCATTTAGTGGTCACTTTCCTGGTCGAGTCACATATCGGGGTAATAGCACTTTAAAGGATATTAAGAGTAGGTTTATGCAGCTCAGGTTGATAGAAAAGGCTAAGGAATCCCCTTTCAAGCAATTTTTTTGTTGGCTTTGGAGTTAAATTTCTCAGGAGTTTTGGTGCATCAGCTGCTTTTGAGGAAAAATTCCAGTAATAAAGAAGATGAGGTGCATTTCTTTTTAGGGCCGAATTCTTGTAGATTCAGCATGGGAGAGTTTGCCCTAGTGACGGGGTTGAATTTCATTCGCTTCCCATCACAAGATGAGTTGGAGTAGCGTAATCTCAGCGACCGCTTGATAAAGGAGTATTTCAATGATGCTAAGAAAGTACAACTCTCACAGGTGAACAATGCTTTCAAGACTTATACTATTGTGGAAGATGTGTACAAGCTTGGTCTTTGTTTATTGGTTGAGGGGATTCTAAATGTCATAGAGGGCAAGTTGTATATATGGCGAGATATTCTGAAGATGGTTGAGGACATAGACTACTTCTTCAGCTATCCATGGGGGAAGTACTCTTATGGGAGGCTTTTACAGTCTTGTAAGAAGGACATGCTGAAGCAAAAGGCAAACTATGAGAACAAGAAGGAAGCCAAGAAGCAGCAAGATTCCAAGTACAATATGCATGGTTATGCCCCGACCTTACATTATTGGGCATATGGGGCTATTCAGCAACTTGCGACAAAGTTTGTTGTGAGCTTAGGAAATATGGCCCCGAGGATGCTTAGTTGGTCGCACCAGAAGAATAAGAATTTCACCAAGTCTGTCTTCTCACCGATGTTATCGAAGAAGAATGTAAGTTATATTGGATTGACATTAAACAATTACTTTTATCTATATGCTTATCTTTTATGATGATATGATTTAACCAAATTTTTTATGTTGTTTGCAGTTGATCTTCCTTCCGCTATTGAAGCCCCAACCAGTAGAGAAGGACTTTTATTTATCATTGACAAAGGGAGATCTTCCCCTTTATCTCGAGCTTGGTTAGGATCTCGGGGAGGCTGATGAGAAGGAGAATGCAACTTTTGAGAAAGTCACCGAGATAGTTTCTTAGGCAGCCGAGGCAGTGAAGATATTTGATGATGTTATCCCAAAGGAGGAGGAGGTTGCAGGTCTCACCCCTCCTGTTGCCCCAGCTACAGCCCCAACCCCAGCCCTTGTGCTATCCGAGTTGATCGAGCGATTGGACAAAGTTGAGGGTCGAAAAGAGACCCTCTTGAAGAACCAATCAATGATCATGGACGCAATCAGTCAGATCCTGACGTTTATTAAGGAGAGACCGAGGGGCTCCAAGGTAGATTTAGACTCAGAGTCACTGGATATTCCTTTGGACTATGTTGATGATCCAACCACACCTCCCATCATCATTGTGTGACCTAATGCTGCGACTTTGGGAGTCTCTATTGTCAACCCTGAGGAAGTTGTTCGGGTTCGATTTCAGAGGACTAGACGCCAAAGACACAAGCCAGAATGGTTTGAGGACTACACAGATATCACGAGGAAAATACCTCGCAATGATGCAGCTTCACCAGAAGAGGAGGCTACACAGGAGGCAATGGTGTTGGACCCTCTCAAGAAGCCAGATCACAAATAGTATAGGACAGTTTGCAAGTGGCTGCTTGGAGACATCCCCAACAAGACCCCGAGGGATGTGAAAACTAGGAATCACAATCCAGCATGGTTTCTGAAGTGGAAGACACCCCAGTCGTGGCTCAATGATGGGGTAAGCCATTTATACCTAATGTTAAGAAATTATGTTTTGTTTTCAATTTTACAAGTTCTTTATTTATTGACTCAATGGGAGCTCGATAAGGGGTTATGTAACGACCCAAATTTACTAATAAGGCTTAAGGGCCTTGATTAGTGTGCCGAGAGGGCATAACTGGATTATATGTGATTTAAATGATTAAATGCATGATTATGTGATAAGCATGCTTATATGATTATATGAATATAAGAGATGCATGGTTTTTAGTATTAGTATGCATGTAGGCCTTGTTTAGGTTAAATGATATATTCGTAATTTTGGCCCATTGAGGGTATAAATGTAAATATTTGTGATAAATTGTTGAGACCACATTATTATGTGGATATATCTGCAGCTTGTGACTTAAGGTGATCCTAGTGAGCAGTTTAGTGGAAAAGTCACGGCGGAAATTTATACCCAGCTCGGGGAAGCCTGGGGTATTTCTGGGAATCTGGGAAATATATTGGAGATTATTTGATATTGAGGAAAGTAATTGGTGATTAGTTAGGTGTCGGGATTTAAGCGGTAATTATTAGGGACACTCGAAGAATTAGCGGGAATTGAGAATAATGACCAAATGTCCTTAGAAGGACTTAAAGGTTTAGTTATAATTGGGAGGGCAATATGGTCATTTAACTTTAAAGGGATAAGTTATATTCATCTTTTAAGACTTAGTGGAATTGTTAGAAAGAAGTAGAAACTGAAAGAAGAAAGAAAGAAGAGAAAATAGAACACTTAGACTTACTCTCTTCTCCTCCGATCAGTTTGGTCATCTTTCACCACCTCTTGAGGAATTTTGAAGATTTAACTCAGGAAAACTTGGGCTGGAGCTTGGGGCTAGAGACCTGGATGAAGCTAGAGGTTTTAGCAGGGATTTGTCACTTAATTGAGGTAAGGTCTCAAGGTTTTGTTGAGTTTTCTAAATTGTGTTAGAAATGATTTCTGAAACTTGATGTTGATGGAAGTTAGGAGAATTAAGCTTTGGGATTTAAGGAGTTAAAAGTTGGAAAGGTTTGGAGGATAACCTAAAGTTGATTTCCCCATCAAAGGTAAGAAAATTCTGAGTTTGATCAACTTGATTGCTGGGTTAGTTTTGAGTTTCTAGTTGAGTTCTTGAATTCTGAGTTCAATGCCTACTTTCTTTGTTTGATGATGCATGTGGCTAGAATTAAGGTTGTTGGGTCATGTGTGGTGAGATGTAGATGATGATGGGCTAAAATTGGTGTATGGTTGAGGTTTGGAGGGGTTCTATAGAGGTTTGGCTCGGGGAAAATCAAAGGAGAAAAACCAGAGTGCTGATGTGCTGTAACTAGCGCTGTAGTGCTAGCCTTTGGGCGTTACAGCGCTAGGCTTGGCAGATTTGGGCGTTTTTGCTTCTGTTTGTAGCGCTATAGCGCCCACTTTAGGGCGCTGTAGCGCTACCTTGTTTCCAGAAGGGGATTTTTGGGTTATTTCTTAGGGTTTTTGCCCGGGGGCTCGGGATTGGTCTCAAGGTTAGGTTTTGGGATTGAAGTTTGGTAATGGTTCTAACTTATGACTGTGACTAGGTGTACGCTAGGGCTCAGAAGGGATCGTGCTTGAGGGTTGTCATCATTGATCAAAGCTACCAGAATCCAAAGGTAAGAAAACTGCACCCGGTTCTGTGATTATGTTGGGAATAAGAGCTCCCTATATCTGTATGATGTCATAGATGGTATTATGCCATGGGACATGTGATAAACAACCTAAGGGTGCCGGAATCAATATTTGCGCACAAGGCGCGGGTCGACCACTGGTAGTTGAGGATAGCTTTATATTCACTGAGCTCGGTTTAAGTGGGCCAGAGTCAGTGGGATAAATAGGCAGTGCGACCTAAGGGCGTCGAGCCTGGTTATTATTTGTGAATTGGTTATTAATGTTAATTGATAAGCTTGGTATGTTGAATGCCTAATTATATGGATGTTCTGGACTGTTAAGTATATGGCTATACTGTATGAATTATCTGATTGTTTGATTGATGATTGTGCTTTGTTATTGTGTTTTCATGCTGGGCCTTGGCTCACGGGTGCTACGTGGTGCAGGTAAAGGCAAGGGTAAAGTGGAACAGTCCTGAGTGGGAGAGCTTTGAGGCTGAATGTACATAGTCAGCTGATCGGCCGCCACGGCCGAGGAGTGGTACAGAACGGGAAAAGCCTAAATGTCTGTTTTGCCCTTAGAGTGGCTAGTAGCTGTACTTTTAATATGAAATTTTGTAAACTCTCTTTTTAAACATTATTACTTTTGGGATCCCATGTATAAGTATGTTTGAATATATGAAATGTAAATTTTGTGACTGAAAACTTTTAACCCTAGTTCAACTATAGTCTCAGTAACACGTTTCTAACTAAATAACTTGATTAACAAGTCTTGCACCTTTATAAACATATAGTGTAACGGTCTTGGCTATCCAGGGCGTTACAATTTGGTATCAAAGCGTCCTAGGTTTAAGGGTTCCTGAAGACTGGCTGGACATGTACATTCGTCGCGAAAGACAAGCTCGACTCAGGGTTTGGTAATTGTGCATACATGATTATATGCTTAAATGATTAGAATGGAATATGAATGCTGATATTTGCTTGATTAATAGGGAGCATGAGATACTGATAGGGCTTGGCCCTTGACTATTGTGTGATGATATTGAGGCATGCTTATTAGCATTGCTATGCATGTGAATGAATATATAGATGAATACTTGGATTAACTGTTATATCTTGATTGTTTGTGAATGTTTGAGTTCCAATGGTGAATCATGGAAGGATTATTATCCTGTCATCGTAGCCTGACGGGCGAGTCATTGATTGCAGATTAACTTGGATAGCTATGCGTCCAAGACGATCTATATGACTTACCGGCAGTGGGTTTGAGGCAAGGGATGATGACCAGGGTTAGACCCCTCCGCCAGTCCCTGAAAACTGGCAGCAACTTATGGCAGACATGCAAGCACGACTACAGAGCCAGGATGAGCAGATCTGAATTCTGCGATAGCAGGCTCCATCAGGGAGTGCTGTGCCCCTATTATGCCACCTGCAGTGGTACCAGTTGTACAATCAGTAGAGGTTGGGAACAGATGGGAGCTGTTGTATGAGTGGTTCAGGAAGTAGCAGCCCCCAATCTTTGAGGGAGGACCTGATCCACTGAAGGCCGAGCAGTGGATGATTATGGTTACTACTATCCTGAATTTCATGAGGGTAGAGGGACATGACAGAGTGGCTTGTGCCACATATATGCTAAGAGATGATGCCCGTATCTGGTGGGAAGTGGCATCACAGACCAGAGATGTTACCACTCTGAGTTGGGAAGGATTCAAGGACCTATTTAGTCAGAAATGCTATAATGTTGCCATCAGGGCAACGAAGTTAAATGAGTTTGTGGGGCTGGTTCAGGGCAGCATGACAGTTACAGAATATGCCCTGAAGTTTGATAAACTTGTGAAGTTCGCACCAGATCTTGTGCCTACTGATGCAACTAGACAGGACAGATTTATCAGAGGGCTTAATGCTATGATAGCCCGAGATGTGAGGATTACAACAGTTCCAGGGGGGACAACTTATGCCCAGGCTGTTGAGAAGGCTCTTACCACTGAGGAAGCGAAGAATAAGATCTGGAGAGAGAGTGCAGTAAGGCGGGAAGGCCGCAGGGCGGTGCCTCCATATTCTGGGTTTGGTAGGGGCAGAGGCCCTAGTGATCTGAAGAGGAAGACCTTGATACTTCGACTGCTTCCGATCCTGATAGGAGGGGTTGGGGTACCCAGGGTGGCCGTCAGGGAGGCGGTGATTTATGGAGGAGCTATCTTGAGTGCATGAGGTATAGAGGACACCATCCGGGCGAATGCCGGGCTAAGGCCTGTTATGTGTGCGGGGTGGTAGGACACCTTAAGAAAGACTGCCCGACAGTGAAGAAAGGAGATGCAAGGAAGGTGGATAGCTAGACTCCAGCTTGAGTGTTCACTTTGACGCAAGCAGAGGCCGAGGCTAGTCCCTCGGTAGTGACAGTTCAGCTTTCTAGCACTGGCTCTCCTTTTATTGTATTGATTGACTCTGGTGCTAAACATTCGTTTGTTTCTAGTAAGGTAATTGATAGACTGTGTAGACCTAGTGAGAATTATACTTCGGGATTTGGGACTATTTTGCCTACAGGAGAACTAGTGGTTTCTAGGAGGTGGATTAGAGCACTGCCAGTGATGGTTGATGGTAGGGAATTGTCAGCAGACTTGATTGAATTGGGTATGGAGGACTTTGACATGATTTTAGGCATGGATTGGCTGGTTAGATACGGAGCTACTATTGACTGCAGGAAGAAGATGGTGACCTTTGAGCCGAAGGGCGAGGATCCCTTTGTCTTTGTGGGAGCGGTGCATGGACCCCGCATACCCATGATATCAGCGCTGAGAGCTAGAGATTTATTACAGGGAGGATGTATAGGTTTTATGGCTAGCATGGTGGATATCACTAGGGTTTTGCCGACAAGACCGAAGGAAACCAGATTGGTTTGTGAGTTCTTGGATGTATTCCATGAGGACTTACCAGGGTTTCCGCCGCGTAGAGAGATTCAGTTTGTTATCAAGTTAGCACCAAGGACAGAGCCAGTGTCGAGGGCACCATATAGAATGGCACCGGCAGAACTGAAGGAATTAAAGATACAGTTACAGGAGCTTCTGGATTTGGGGTTCATCAGGCCTAGTTACTCACCATGGGGTGCTCCAGTTTTGTTTGTGAAGAAGAAGGACGGGACTCTGAGAATGTGTATAGACTACAGGGAATTGAACAAGTTGACTATCAAGAATAAGTATCCACTACCAAGGATTGACGACTTGTTCGATCAGCTGCAGGGTAAGACGGTGTTCTCAAAGATTGATCTTCGATCTGGTTATCACCAACCGAGGATCAAGGACGAGGACATACCGAAGATGGCTTTTCGAATGAGGTATGGGCATTATGAGTTTCTGGTCATGTCGTTTGGTTTGACCAATGCCCCAGCGGCCTTCATGGACCTAATGAACAGGGTGTTCAAGGACTTTTTGGATCAATTCATTATTGTCTTCATCGATAACATCTTAGTGTACTCCGGTTCAGAGGTAGAGCACGAGTAACATCTACGACAGGTTTTGCAGAGATTGAGGGAGCATCAGTTGTATGCCAAGTTTAAGAAATGTGAATTTTTGCTACCAGAAGTGACATTCCTTTGACATATTGTTGGTGCAAATGGGATTAAGGTGGATCCATCTAAGGTGGAGGCAGTTAGGGATTGGCCGAGGCCAAGGAATGCCTCAGAGGTGCGGGGTTATCTTGGTCTAGCGGGTTACTATAGACGGTTTGTGGAAGGCTTCTCGAAGTTAGTGGCACCGATGACAGAATTGACATGAAAGAATTTGAAGTTTATCTGGTTAGACAAGTGTGAGAACAGTTTCCAAGAATTGAAGCGACGACTTATTACCGCGCCTGTGTTGAGTCTTCCTTCGGGGGAAGGGAAGTTTGTTGTCTACTGCGATGCGTCGAGGATGGGTTTAGGCTGTGTGTTGATGCAGAACGAGAAAGTCATTGCTTATGCGTTACGGCAGCTGAAGGAGTATGAGCAGTGGTATCCTACCCATGGTTTGGAGTTAGCAACGGTGGTATTCACATTGAAGGTTTGGCGACATTATCTATATGGGGAGAAGTGCGAGATGTACACGGATCATAAGAGTTTGAAGTACTTCTTCACACAGAAGGACCTGAATCGAATATGAGGTAGAGACATTGGCTGAAGTTGGTAAAGGACTATGATTGTGATATTCTTTACCATCCGGGGAAAGCCAATGTAGTTGCGGATGCATTGAGCCGGAGGGGCCCATGTCAGTTATATAGTTCCACCTGGATCTCGAGAGAGTTAGCTGATGAGATGGTCAGAGCGGGGATAGAATTGGTGGTGGGCCGATTGGCCAATATTACTCTGCAGTCGACCCTGCTAGAGCGGATTAAAGAAGGTCAATTGGTAGACGCTCAGTTACAGGAGGTTAGGGAGAATCTCTTAGCGGGAGTAGCTAAGGACTATTCTATTTCTGAGGTTGGCTTGCTACGGTATCAGGGACGGATTTGTGTTCCAGCTGATGAGAGGATCAGACGAGGGATATTGGATGAGTCGCATACTGCGCCGTACTCACTTCATCCGGGTACCATGAAGATGTATCAGGATCTACGGACGTTATATTGGTGGCCTGGGATGAAGAAGGATGTGGTGGAGTACGTAGCCAGATGTTTAAACTGTCAGTCGATGAAGACTGAGCATCAGCGACCAGCAGGGTTGCTTCAGCCTTTGGGTATTCCCGAGTGGAAATGGGAGGATATTACGATGGATTTTGTGGGAGGTTTACCTAGGACAGTAGGGCTTCATGACACGGTGTGGGTGATGGTGGACAGATACACCAAGTCAGCTCATTTCCTTCCCGTGAAGGCGACATATACTGTGGATTAGTATGCAGAGTTATATGTGAGGGAGATCGTATGTCTCCATGGGGTTCCCAAGTCCATAGTGTCGAATTGAGATCCTATCTTTACTTCTAAGTTTTGGGGTAGTTTGCAGAAGGCTATGGGGACTCAATTGAAGTTCAGCACAGCCTTCCATCCTCAGATTGATGGACAGTCTGAGAGGATGATTCATGTATTGGAGGATATGCTCAGAGCATGTGTGATCGACTTTGAGTGATCATGGAGTAAGTATCTTCTGTTGATTGAGTTTTCATATAACAATAGTTACCAATCGACGATTGGAGTGGCTCCCTATGAGATGCTGTATGGGAGGAGATGTAGATCACCCATTCATTGGGATGAAATGGGTGAGAGGAAGTATTTGGGACCGGATATGGTTCAGAAGACAAATAAATCTATTGAGAAGATCTGAGCTAGGATGCTCTCCTCATAGAGCAGACAGAAAAGCTACACAGATCCTAAGCGTAGAGACGTGGAATTTTAGGTTGAGGACCACGTGTTTCTTCGAGTTTCACCACTGCGAGGGGTGAGGAGGTTTGGAAAGAAGGGCAAGTTAAGCCCTAGGTTCATCGGACCTTTTGAGATATTGGAAAGGAACGGTCAGGTGGCTTACAGGTTAGCTTTGCAACCATCGTTGTCAAGAGTCCATGACGTATTCCATATTTCTATGCTCCAAATTTACTAATAAGGCTTAAGGGCCTTGATTACTGTGCCGAGAGCGCGTAACTGGATTATATGTGATTTAAATGATTAAATGCATGATTATGTGATAAGCATGCCTATATGATTATATGATATATGAGAAGCATGATTTTGAGTATTAGTATGCATGTAGGCCTTGTTTAGGTTAAATGATATATTCGTAATTTTGGCCCATTGAGGGCATAAATGTAAATATTTGTGATAAATTGTTGAGACCACATTATTATGTGGATATATCTGCAGCTTGTGCCTCAAGGTGATCCTAGTGAGCGGTTTAGCAGAAAAGTCACGGGAATTTATACCCGGCTCAGGGAAGCTTGGGGTATTTCTGGGAATCTAGGAAATATATTGGAGATTATTTGATATTGAGGAAAGTAATTGGTGATTAGTTAGGTATCGGGATTTAAGCGATAATTATTAGGGACACTCGAAGAATTAGCGGGAATTGAGAATAATGACCAAATGCCCTTAGAAGGACTTAAAGGTTTAGTTATAATTGGGAGAGCCATATTGACTCTAAAGGGATAAGTTATATTCAGCTTTTAGGACTTAGTGGAATTGTTAGAAAGAAGTCGAAACTGAAAGAAGAAAGAAAGAAGAGAAAATAGAACACTTAGACTTACTCTCTTCTCCTCCAATCAGTTTGGTCATCTTTCATCACCTCTTGAGGAATTTTGAAGATTTAACTTAGGAAAACTTGGACTGGAGCTTGGGGCTGGAGACCTGGGTGAAGCTAGAGGTTTTAGCAGGGATTTGTCACTTAATTGAGGTAAGGTCTCAAGGTTTTGTTGAGTTTTCTAAATTGTGTTAGAAATGATTTCTGAAACTTGATTTTGATGGAAGTTAGGAGAATTAAGCTTTGGGAATTAATGAGTTAAAAGCTGGAAAGGTTTGGAGGATAACCTAAAGTTGATTTCCCCATCAAAGGTAAGAAAAATCTGAGTTCGATCAACTTGGTTGCTGGGTTAGTTTTGAGTTTCTGGTTGAGTTCTTTAATTCTGAGTTCAATGCCTAATTTCTTTATTTGATGATGCATGTGGCTAGAATTGAGGTTGTTGGGTCATGTGTGGTGAGATGTAGATGATGATGGGCTAAAATTGGTGTATGGTTGAGGTTTGGAGGGGTTCTATAGAGGTTTGGTTTGGGGAAAATCGAAGGAGAAAAACCAGAGTGCTGATGTGCTGTAACTAGCGCTAGCCTTTGGGTGCTACAGCACTAGGCTTGGCTGATTTGGGAATTTTTGCTTTTGTTTGTAGCGCTATAGCGCCCACTTTAGGGCACTATAGCGCTACCCTGTTTCCAGAAGGGGATTTTGGGGTTATTTCTTAGGGTTTTTGCCCGGGGGCTCAAGATTAGTCCTGAGGTTAGGTTTTGGGATTGAAGTTTGGTAATGGTTCTAACTTATGACCGTGACTAGGTGTACGCTAGGGCTCGGAAGGGATCGTGCTTGAGGGTTGTCATCATTGATCAAAGCTACTGGAATCCAAAGGTAAGAAAACTGCACCCGGTTATGTGATTATGTTGGGACTAAGAGCTCCCTATATCTGTATGATGTCATAGATGGTATTATGCCATGGGACACGTGATAAACGACCTATGGGTGGCAGAATCAATATTTGCGCACAGGGCGCGGCTCAGCCACTGGTAGCTGAGGACAACTTTATATTCACTGAGCTCGGTTTAAGCGGACCGAAGCCAGTGGGATAAATAGGGGTGCGACCTAAGGGCGTCGACCCTAGTTATTATTTGTGAATTGGTTATTAATGTTAATTGATAAGCTTGGTATGCTGAATGCCTAATTATATGGATGTTCTGGACTGTTAAGTATATCGCTATACTGTATGAATTATCTGATTGTTTGATTGATGATTGTGCTCTGTTATTGTGTTTTCATGCTGGGCCTTGGCTCACGGGTGCTACGTGGTGCAGGTAAAGGCAAGGGTAAAGTGGACTAGTCTTGAGTGGGAGATCTTTGAGGCTGAATGTACATAGTCAGTTGATCGGCCGCCACGACCGAGGAGTGGTACAGGACGGGAAAAGCCTAAATGTCTATTTTGCCCTTAGAGTGGCTAGTAGCTGTACTTTTAATATGAAATTTTGTAAACTGTCTTTTTAAACATTATTACTTTTGGGATCCCATGTAAAAGTATGTTTGAATATATGAAATGTAAGTTTTGTGACCGAAAACTTTTAACCCTAGTTCAACTATAGTCTCAGTAACACGTTTCTAACTAAATGACTTGATTAGCAAGTCTTGCACCTTTATAAACACACAGTGTAACAATCTTGGCTATCCAGGGCGTTACAGGTTACATGGGATCAATATGGCTCGATGGGAGCTCGATAAGACCTCGATGGAAGGGATAATGTCTGAGCTTAGCTCAATGGGAGCTCGATAAGAGCTCAATGGGGGGGGGGGTTATATAGGATCGGTAGGAGCTCGATGGGGGGTATATTGGATCGATAGGGCTCGATGGGAGCTCAATAGAAGCTCGATTGGAAGGGTATTGACTATGTGTTGTAAACTTTTTGAGGTTAGCTCAATAGAAGATCGATGAGGGGGTATAGGGGATCGATATGGTTCGATAGTTACATGCTTTAGCTATTGTTTAATGTTTGAGATTAGCTCGATATGAGCTCATTATAAACTCAATTAGCTTGATGTGTAGTTCGACATAGGCTCGATAAGGCTCGATTATAACTCGATTTATTCTTTTCTGCACTATTTTTCACCCACTTATGCTGGTCTTTGCTAACTTTTTATACTGTACTCTCTTTGTAGCATATTTATGCGGCACAACACATGCTTCGTATGCGTCGCAAGTATTTTCCCATAACGTATCGCCAGAACGCTGTTGTGATGAATATTTATTTCTTACAAGTGATACCTGCTCGATATGATCAGTACACGTGGGATTATGACGTTATGTCCATGTTGACCGGCATCGAGTAGCAGTTTGTTGAGGATTTATATTGGTGCCAGAACTATGAACAACAACATTGGTTTGCCATTGAGGCTTCTATTTCTAGTTGGACTCTCATTGTTTATGATTAAGACATCTTGGTGATTAGTGACGAAAACATGGAGGAAATTATGAATCCATGGTGATTATTGTTTCCTTCTCTATTGATGCAGAGTAAACTGTTCATTGATAGCTTGATATTGAAGATTCCTGCAGCAGGAAAGAGGCCGCATCAGTTCGTATGGCATCAGAAACAGAAACACGAGCTCACTCAGTCAAAGAGAAGGTAAAAAACATCATCTTCATACTATATTTGTTTCTAAGTAAAATTATAGTATTGTACACTTAATGTTTCTATTTTATTTACAGTGGAGATTGTGGTGTGTATGTTGTCAAGCATATTGAGCATCTCATTGCTGGCCCTCCATTGGAAACCATTTGCGATGAAAATATAGAGGTGGTCAGGAACAAGTGGACGACAAACTTGTCGTATCAAAATTTGTTACCTTGATGATTGTCTATATACAGGGTCTTTACATGTGCAGTTTTTTGTTTTTGGGTTCTGTTGTTTACATTTTTTTGTAACTTCATATAGTGGTTATCAAGTTATATCGAACAATATCGAACTATTATCAAACAATATCGAACTATTATCGAACTAATATTGAGCTTTAATCGAGCAATATCATTTTCATATCCATTATCGAGTTGTTATAGAACTAATATCGAGCCATATCGAACCATTATCGAGCTATAATCGAGCAATATCATTTTCATCGTCATTATCGAGCTGTTATCGAACCTTAATTGAGAAATCATCGAGCTACAATTTGAAGTCAGTTTAGAAGCTAAGTTAACTACCATATCATCGAGTTTATTTCAAGCTACTATCGAGTTAACATTGAGTTCATGTCGAGCTACAATCGATCTCATCAGGTTTACATTGAGCTTAATATTCATTTTAAGAAAAATAAAAGAAAAAAGAAGGGAAAACAAGCTAAGTTATTAATACAACAAGTCCAAATGGGAAAAAAAGTTTATAGCCTAGCTTGGCATGTAGCCCTGTTGTGGCCAAGACAACCACACATACTACACTTGCGCTCTTTGTGAATGATTTCACCATTCGATGGAGTGTGGTTTGTCTTCCTTCCTCCCACCTTTTTCTTTTTCGGCTGACCAATTGGTTGTTTATCAACGGGAACCCCAACTTGCATTTTCTCTATGTTCTTGGGAACTTCCCAATCATTGTCATTGGCAGTTGGGTAAATTTTTTCTTTGTAATACTCCCTCCACATCTCAGTAGTGTAATATGGGGAACACAGTGAGTAAATGTTGACACTGCGCAGGATGGCTGTAGCCACACCATGAACACAAGGGTAACACATTATTTGAAACATGCCATAGGAGCATGATTTGGTCATCTAATTCACCTCACCATCACCTTCTGGGTCTACCACATGAAATTCGAACTATCCAAGAAGGTGGACTTTCAAGTACCTTGCATCATCCGCAATGCTTGAGACATAATTCTCATATATTGTTGCTACTTTGGATGTGCACTTCTCTACCTCCTCATGGGGCGCAATAAACCATGACTGAATTGTGAAACGAATGAATTCGACAAAAGTAGTGACTGGGAAGGTTCTTGCGTCTCTGGTTTTGTTGTTGAAGCTTTCCGCATAGTTGCTTGTCATTACATTGTATCGATTCCCAGGAAAGTAAGCACGAATCCACTTATCGAAGCCAATACCCTCAAGATATTGAGCTATGGCAGGATCCATTTGCTTTATATTGTTGAAGAACCTATGAAAATTTGACTTCGAAATGCATATGCAGCATTCCACATCTCCTTGTGACAGTGATCAGTCTTGAACTTAGCGATTACATTCATATTATGTGATGGTAGCATGCACCATGGTAGGCATCAAGGAAGACCAACTCAAGAGCATGAAAAATGCTAGCATGCCTGTTAGATATAAAAGCCAGATTATCAACAACTCCAATGGCTTCCTTCAACTTCACCATGAGATACTTCCAATAATTATGATTCTCACTGTCCACAATCACAAACGCAATTGGATAAATGTGTTTATTCACATCCAATGCAACAAAACACAGCATGTAGCCACCATACCTTGACTTCAAGAAAGTGTTGTCCACATATATAACTAGATGACATGATGTAAATCTCCTTCTAGAAACTCCAAGTGAGAAGAAATAGTAAAGAAAACGACTGTCCTCTGTGACAAAATTAGTTATTGTACCTGGATTCTTTTGCTACAGCATGTACAAGTAAGAAGGTAACTTGGAGTACGATTCTTCAAGTGTCCCCCTGACATAACTGAGTGCCTTCTCTTTGCATCTCCAAGCCTTCATATAACTCATATTGATCCCAAAATTATTCTCCATATCCAGATTTATGCTGTTTGTCGGGTAGTTAGTGCTATCAGTGCATATTTGTTCTTAATAAGGTGCCTAATGACCCAAGGTGTTGCTTGACTGTGGTCTTTCTGTCGCAATTCTAGTGAGCAAGTATGTACACTATTATAAACAGTGATCTCAAACATCTCCAATCGCGCTACTTTTTCCCCTATTCTCCAACCACAACCAGGATCCTTGCAGGTGATATACAACACATCAGTACCAGACTTCTTAACCATAAACTCAAAATTATTCTTCATTGTGAAGATAGCTGATTTGGTTTTCAAATCCATCTTGTTCTCAAAAGTCTTTCCAAGGTGTAGTTCTCCGAATGGTACACCAGATGAGGGTGTTTCAGATTGACCAGAGGCCATGATATCTTCTTTTGTAAACATGGGAGCACCCCATCTACTGTGATCTTTTGTTGAACATATTGGAACATTCCCTGTATTGTTATATTCTGTTCCACCAGGACGATTAGAGCTGGTGCCAAGTGTTCGACATCCTTGACTTGGTGGGTTTGCCCATGCAATATGACGTACTGGCTGTTCTTTTACTTGTTCGACTTGCAAATCATCAGACATGTCAATCGACACTTCTGCACTATAATATGCCTCTGAATCGTACCCTGAGTCCTCATTATGTTCATCTACTGGATCTTCATTCACATAGGGGTCGTACTCATACTGGTTGTCCCTTATGTCACCAATAGGACCTCCTAAAGTACTGGATGCTCCCTCAGGTCCAGCAAGATCTCCCACAAGATCTCTTTCTGGAACAAAAGTGTCCACCTCACTATGAACTTTATTAACACTGGGACCGAGAGTGGAATATGGTTCTACAATGAAAATCTTCTTAACAGGGATGGCACACAAGGCTAACCTTTCTTTAGATGTTGCTCCTAAGAATGCACGGACACCAACATGAACGGGTGTAAACTGTTGGTCGTCGCATGTGTAAGGAACCTCAAATTTCAACCCATACATCTGTTTATCAACTTTAAGTTCCTTATGCAATATGTCAAGAAGTTCAAGTACGTTACATTATCCTCCATCGGTATCACCATGCATTGAGGGTCCTCGAAAATTCACTTTTTCCCTTGTAATTACCAAACACCATTGTAGGATACAAAAACGTAGACAATGGAGCCTGTGTTGGAAATAAAAAAACAAAGAAATTGTTAATTTTTTTTCTTCAGTTTTTCACAAAGTCATGAAAAAGAATATTATCGAACTCTATCGAGTTACCATCGAGCTCTCATAGAGAGCTTATCGAGTTCTTATCGAGCTAAAAGTTCTTAAACTGAACATAAACCTAACCAAAACCTTCATCGAACCCTTATCGAGCACTATCAAGTACTCACCATCGAGCCACAATCGAGCAGCATCGAACTATTAACATTACATACCCATATGCCAATTATCGAGCCTCTATCGAGCCTCTATCGAGCTCCTATCGAGCACATATCGAGAAAACTACTAAACCAAATATTCTAGGGTCCAATCGAACCCTTATCGAGTTGCCATCGAGCACAATCGAGCAATAAAGCCTAAAACTATTGAACTTTAATCAAACTATATCAAGCAGGATCGAGCTCATAAAAGAACCTTCTTCTACATACCATCGAGCCGTTATCGAGCTCCTATCGAGAAAAAAAGTTGCAAAAAAATCCAGAAAAACGCAGATCGCGAAATCTCTCTAACAAACCCAAAAACACACAAATATAGGCTTGGATCTATTCGAAATAGCCAAAAAACATGTAAACAAATAATACCCAACACATAAAATGAACAATCTTCTTACCCATGGTTTTTCTCCTCCAAAAACCCTCAAAATGGATGTTGCCTTTGATATTGGCGACTTCACAGAGACAATGGAGATGGCTAACAATGATTTCAGCAAGAAAATCGTACAAATATGTGGGTTTTGGTGAGGATTTCGTGAGAATGAGAGAGAGAAGGGGAGAGAGAAGAGAGAGGAAGAGAATATTTTAGGCTTCTTGATATAAAGGGAGGGGTATTTTGGGTATGAGAGGAATGTTTAACATCAAATTGAAAGGATGAATAGTGCTAGGATTTTTTTAGTAATATTAGACACTATTAAGTATGACTAGTGAAATTTCCCATTCCAATTACATAGTGGCTTTCCAAACACACCGTTAGACTTTCATGCATTTTTTTTAATAAGGTAATATGCATAGTTGTACAAGAAATATTTGAGTTTCCATGCTTGAAGTGGACCATTATTTCAAAAGTATTCCTTAATGCAATAATGTCAAAATTATGCTTATGTTTCAATACAAAAATCAAAGCCATCGTCCATGACCTAGATGGACCCACACCACAGCCATGCACCAACAACGACCCCGAAAGACCTTTGCCAACCCACTTCGCCACACCGCTATTAACGCCAATGAACATCCGCCATTAACCTCCCCACAATGACGTCATCACAAAATTACTCACCTCCACCTAAATCTAAAAGTTTAGGCCTCAATTTTTTTTAATGTTTTTAATAGTTTAGATTCCAAACTTAGTTATTTATGATTTATTGCAATTTTAGTTATTTTCAATTAATTTAGTTATTTTTATGCTTGTAGTTTTAATTATTTTTTGTTTTGCTTTTAATCGATTTGTCTTCTCGATATAGTCTATGCTACTCAATAAATTTGATAAATATATGAGTTGTGTAATTATATTGTGTTTATTGTTGTTTGATATGTTTCGATGCATCCTCGATGGGTTTCGATACTAGTTATTATTTATTTTATATTTTTTTGTGATTCGATATATTTTGGTTGTGTTTGATACGTTTTGATGCTTATTTTCCCTTTTAATTAATTATTTGCATTCGATTGTTTTTTATGCCATTATATCATTGGAATCGATGGATATTGATGCGTACTCGATACATTTCAATGCTTTCCACAATATTTTTTAAAAAAATTAGTTAATAAGCTTTTTTTGTGTGTGTGTGTTTTCCCAAATGCCTAAAATTGGTGTAAGATGTCAATTCTTGTCTTGAAATGAAGCAAAAGGAGGATAAATGCAATACATCGTTTGGTATGTTATAGTTGACCTCAAAACTAACTCCGCTAGCTATTTGATAACTCTAGAATATAGAGTTATCTAGTATGCTTTTGAACTATTAAATTAAAGTAAATGAGAGTGATTTGTGTGATAATTGTGCTAATTCATGTTTTATTGTATTTTATTTTTGTGTAATCTGTTGTTTTTGTGTTCATTGCAGCTGAGAAGGACTAGAAATACTTTAAGAATGTTAGGAATTTATTTTGTGCATGCTTAGGATCTTTTTTATTAGAAGTTAACAACTAATTAAGTGTAAAACTTTTGTAACAAACCCCCCCCCCCCCCCCCCCCCGTTTTTGCTGCAGCATAATTATCATAACAAAATCACATTAGGTGTAAATTTAAATGGCGTGCTTGGTTGAGAATTTTCTTTAAATGAGGTAGAGTCAAGACTTGGGTGGAATCAAAGCTAAGGTGGAGCTGCTAAATTAATCCATTTACTTTACCAAGCTTGGGTCACATGCAAGAGGCAAGAGAAGAAAATGGCTCTTTTTCCTAATTGAGAAATAACCCTAAGAAAGGGAATCATCTTGAAAAAAAAATACTTTTAGACCCAAATAGAGAAAGGGGTGGTTGGTACTTAGATATTCACCATTTTTACAGCCATTTTGGAGGAGAGTAGCTTAACAACTCAAGGAGAAAAGGAGATATTACCAAGGAGAAGAAGGAAAGAGAAAGAGGACCACATTGGGACATCATTTTGGCTTGATTTCTTGAACCTTCTCTTTCTTGCATTTGAACCTTTGATTTTGTATAGTATTGAACCATGGTTGAACTCTTGATTGCTCTTTTTTGTTTCTAACTATGAGCTAAACTCCATTTAAGTTAGAGTTATCTATGAACCCTAATATGTAGTTGTGGATATTTATGCAAAGATGCTATTATTAATCCAAGCTTTATTTATCCAAATGATTATATTATGCTTGCTTTTGTTTGGTCATCAAAAGTGAGTGATTGATTTGGCATTAATATTGGAAAGGTCGATATCATTGGGCATATAGTTTGGATAATGCATGTCTTAATCTCTTTGGATTTTGAATTGTGATGATATAATCACCTTGCATGCCAAAAAAAAAAAAGAATTGAGCTTAATTGGGTATTCTTGAAATTAATTGGGCATAGGAATATGTTAATTAATTTAGAGAATTAAATCATAAAAACTTGGGAAAATGACTTATGAATTAATTGAATTCCTAGTTGACAAATTTAATTTTGTAATAGCTTTTCTCTGTATTATCTTGCCAAGAATTGCATATTATCAGGAGGATAAGTGACTCTAACTTTTCACTATCAATTATTTCATCACTTAGTTGCTCTAATTCTATCCAATTCTTGTTGGCATTTTTATTTTCTTAGTAATTCATAGTTCAATTAAATCTTTCTTACTTTGTTTTTAATTCAAATTGGTTGATTTTGATTATTACAAATTTTAGCTTATGCAATCCCTAAGGATACTGTTATCCCTAAAGTTTTAGTTCGATGACGTAAAAATCAGAAGTGACAAGTGGCAGTGCATGATCATCAAGCAGATCATCAAGCGACACATTAATGGTCAATAAATGTGTTGACCAAGGGAAGTGCAAATGTTAGAAAATGACCTACAGAGTTGTGATATCACTAGTCGGAAGATGGTTTTACTTGGTTAGGAAATAATTCACCCGACCGAATAGGAATTTAACTAGTCAGGAGGAAGTCTTACCCCACCAGACACATCAGAAGGGGTGTTTGCCCGACCAGGAAAGGGTTTAACTGGTCAAGAAACGATTTACCCAACCGGATAAGAATTTTGTCTGGTCAGGAGGGAGTCTTACCCGAACAGACACATCAGAAGGGTAGTTTATCCAACCAAGTAAGGATTTAACTAGTCAGGGAGTGTTTCACCCAACCAGTTACCTTAGAAAGGGGTTTCACCTGAGTAGTCACATCAGAAAGGGGTTTCACCCGACTAGTTACCTTAGAAAAGGCTTTCACCCGACTAGTTACCTCAAAAAGGGGTTTCACCCGACCAGTCACCTCAGAAAGGGGTTTCACCTGATCAGTTACATTAGAAAGGGGTTTCACCCGACCAGCTATGTCAGATTGAGGAGTGTAGTCGACCAGATGCGTCCGAATCTCTGGAGTTAACTGCCCAGTGACTTCTTTACAGAATCTCAGTAACAACTTTAGCAGAATCGCTCGTAACTACTGCACGAATCTCTCAGATATCCCAAAGTAATAACTATATTGTTGTAATTTGAATTTTTTTATTACTTTATTAATTAAAGTTGGTTGAAACAACCAAGGACCCCGTCAAAACGAGATATTTTTCATGTACGATCACGAGCCTATAAATAAAGGGCTCATAGCATCATTTTAGGGGATATGATCTTTGGGAGACTTTTAGACTCTCTAATTTGGAGACTTTGGGACTGTGACTTGGGGCATTTTCTGAGAGAGCTTAGAGAGAGAAAGATTGTATTCTCTAGAGTGAGAAACTTTGTATTTTTCTACTTACACTTAAGAAACTCATTTGGCTCAAGTTCATCAGATCTTAAGTGTAGGCTACATATATCATAACTCCAAGTGGATTAGGCTATTACCAACAAATTGGGGTTGAACCACTATAAAATTATTTGTGTCGTTATTTTCTATTCAAGGCTTACTGTCGTTTTGACGTCTACTCGTCGTTGGCCAAAATCGTGGTCAACAGATACGTTATTTGGTATTTACTACTATATTACTTGTTTGTCGACTGTGTAAACTTGCATACACATATTTAAAAGTTCGTAACACTATTAATAAAAGGAAAAATAGTTAATTTCCCCCCTAAAATATGGGCCTTGTAGACTTTTCTCCCCCAAACCTTTTTGTCCGGCCAAAATTCCCCTCGAACTATAGAAATTATTGCAAACATATCCCTTCAGTTGCATTTGTTCATTTGTTTAAAATAGTTTGCGAATGTAGCACTGATATGGTACTAATGTAGTGCGATTCGAGAGTCTAGGCAGAAAATACATGCATAGATTATGGTCTAATTACAAATTTTGGAAATAGATACTTGCATTCTTAGAGCTAACGTTTGTATGTTTAGCGTTAATAAACTTGATTTTGGCTAACTTCAGTTAGTTAAATGAACCCCTCTGCTATAACGATGTTGTTGGCCTATGGCCACATACATATTTCATAAAAAAATGAACAAAATGTAATAGAAGGGGCATGTTTGCAATGGTTGCTGTAATGTCTCGAATTTGATATAAAGACTCAGTGCCCGGAGGGCCTAATTGAGATTATATGAACAAGTAATGGATTATTTGTGTGATTATGTGATATAAATTAATTGTGTGGTAATGTGATTAGACATGCATGTTTGTGTGTATTAAATATGCATGAGGGCCCATTTTCGTAAATTGGGGCCTGTTTGTAATTTTGGCCCGTTGAGGGCATTAATGTAATTATGTATGTATTGTGAGTGAGACCGAAGTGTTATGGGGATATTTTTGAGATGTGTGGTCCAAGACGATCCTAGGGAGCGGATTAACAGAATAGTCACAACGAGGAAAAATAACCGGCTTGGGGTGAGCCTAGGGGTATTTTGGGAAAGTAGTATGTAGTCAAGGTTGATCGAGTAGCGGGTAATTATTTAGTGGTTATTTGGGTACGTCAGGATTAATTAGGAATTTATAGGGCCACTTGAGGATTAGCGGGAAACGAGGAAAATGATGATTTTGCCCTTGGGGCCATCAAAGGATAAGTTTATGCTTAAGGGGCATGTTGGTCTTTTACCAAAGAGGATAGTCTCACTAAGTGGGAAGACTTTAGAACCTAAAAGAAAATGGTACAAGACTCTCTCACGTTTCCTCCTCCTCTCTCTCTCCCTCTAAGTTTTCTCTCAAGGCTTAGAAGTGTAGAATTGGGAGCTCTTAACTTGGTGATGATCTGAAAACGTCATAAGGTGTGATTGAAGATTGGATGCAGCTAAGAGTACCAATAGCAAAGGGGAAGGGACTTGAATTCTATTGGGATTCAAAGGTTTTTGCCGCTCAGGCTCGGGTTTAGGGAACGTGCTCGGGATCACTTTGGGTTGTCAGTTCGGGACACTAGGTAAGAGAATTGTTTGTGCCGGTAGAGCTATGTGGTGTGTAGTGTTGTATGTATGGTTCATAGCTATTATGTCATACACGTGATTGTGACTGATCGACAAGAGCCGGAAGCGGCAAGAGTTGGGACGTGCAAGAGCCAGGAGCGGCAAGAGTCGGAAGCAGCAATAGTCGGGAGCCGCAAGAGCCAGAAGCAGCAAGAGCCGGGAGCGGCAAAGGGCCGGGATCGGCGTTAAGCATGTTGAATGTAGGCCGCTAGGGAGAGACCCTCTAAGGGTGCTGTACACACCCGCTCGATTAAGACCGCAGATTTCGTCCTTGATAGCGCACCCTGATCGGCGAAGGCCGCAACTGTGCTATTGTATTGTTATGCCATTATGCTATTGTGCTATTATACTGCTGTAATGTTGTGTATTCCAATAGAAACTTGTAATTGTTTACTGTCTTTGATTGAGTATGTATTTGTTGAAATAAATTATTGTATGCTTTGCTGTGAAGTTCTTTTGTTGGGCCTCGACTCACGGATGGTCTGTGGTGCAGGTAAGGGCAAAGGAAAGGTCAATCAACCAAGAGTTAGAGGGCATGGAGTGGAGCGTACATGTTTGGCCTACTTGGCCGCCACGACTAGGGTATTTTTAGGAGCATGTTATAAATGTTTGATTTTGTCGCTTAGGTCGACTATAAAGCAACTTTTGAGTTGTAAATATGTTTCTAAACAGTATTTTGGGATCTCAATGTAACACTTTCATAATTTGAATGAATGTCCAACCTTTTATACCAAAATCTTATTTAAATGAGTCTTCATTGTAATTAATCACACTTTTTGGTCTAATACCGCCATAAGCAAGCTAATGACACATTTTAAAATCACATGGTAACGACTTTAGGGAAGTAAGGCATTATAACTTAGTATTAGAGCATGCCAAGGTTTATGGTTCCTGGAGATTGACCTAACATGCATGCTCACTGTCAGAGACAAGCTTGACCCAGGGTTGGTTGATATTAAATGCAATACTTGTTTAACTGCTTATCTGAGTGGCCTTATCTGGTAGAATAGGGAGCATGATGGATATGTTTGTGTTTTGTGAGATTGAGGTTTGATGAGTTTTGTGTGTCCTAGAATGTGTATTATTTGGCTATTGTGTTGTTTGACCTTGTTATGGTATAGTGCTTGATAAGAATATCAGGGTTGGTAGGCCAGGTTTCCAACTGTAGATGGATTTGGAAGTTTTGCATCCAAGTCAGTCAACTGGATCTTGCAGTGTTAATGATGGTAGCTGAGGCCAGAATCATCCATCGACAATGGGATTGGCAGCAGATGTTTGCTGTGTTGGTTTTTATTGATCAAATCAGAGATTATGTGCAGCGGAACAACAATCAAATTGTCAGATTAATCCCATAAGATTTCTAGATCTACTTCTTCACACTCATATATATATTGAATCAAGGACAAGAATAGAAACATTACCTCAGGTCCTTCCTTGCTGCTATCTTTTCGTATGGCTGAATCCTTGAGATCTCACACCAAGATCTTCCAAAATGTTCTCAGTCACCCAAAGAACGAGTGTGGGCTCGCTATACAAATAATAGGCAATAACTATTTATCAGATATTCTCAACACATGAGATCTGATAAAGTTTGGACCTAGGTTTAGTGAAGAACAATGACCTTTGTTTTTGTCACTGATCTTTTTCTCTGAGAGAATCCTAGATATTTTTCTATCCCTGAAAACTTACGTTCTGTGAAAACTGATATCCAATATTTAATAATATCCAATATATTAAAATATTTGTTATTTTAAACAAATTCAAAATAACTAATCAGTTATCAGATTTTTGTTTAAATAATAATATTTAAATCAAATCAAAATATCTCATTATTTATTTAATATTTAAATAACTAAAATTGTGGAATCAAGAGACCAAGTCTATCTCTTATGCGTGTAGCACAGTGCCTGTGCACTGTGCCACACGTGTACCACATGCATGTGTCGACATGTGATTTTTCCCAATTTTATTATTATTTAAATACCAAAAATCCCAAAAATAAATTAATTCAAAATTAATTATATTTTTGTTAAATCAAATAATTAATTAATTCTTAATTAATTAATTACACATAATTAAACAATCATTATGTTTGATACATAGAAAAATATTTTACTTATCACATAAGTCATTTTTGCCCATTTTTGTATTTGCCTTTGACAGTGATTGTTTGAGCCATTCTGGGGACCATGGACCTATAACATTAAGCTCCAATAAATTGAAACTAAATAATTAAACTCTTTAATTATAATAGTTAATTTATTAATTCTGATATTACTCCACTATAAATTCAGAATTGCACTCTTTATGTTATAGATATACTTTTACAGAAATCTTTTTCTTAAGTCGTCCATTGATATAACCATCTTACAATAGTTCAACCCTCTAATTAATTAGTTCATAAATTAGAATGGAAGAATTACCATTTAACCTTTCTAATTTACTTCTTATTCCTTAAGTACCATTAATTCACTAGTGAATAATTAATCTACAATCTAATTATAGATTTGAGCTCAAAATCATTCAGTTCCAGAATTAACCCTTAAGGGAACTAATATACGATCCGTTAGGAAAGATTAGATTCCGTATTGTTGATACATGTTCCCAGCCATCCATGATATTAAATCTCCAAAACAAAAGTCATTAGCCTCATTCTTTGAAGAGACCTTAACGAGTGAATCAAAAGATTTAATAAATATGAACAAGAGTTCATGAACACTCAGGATTTAGGTTGATCTATAAATGATCATCAGTTATGATATGAATTACAAGTCTTTATTGTTAAATGGTTTTTGGATAAAGACTTTAATTCACATCGGTCTATGTCATATATAATCATATTATATAAAGTACCTTTACCGAGATGTCTTTCCACATCAATAATCCGAATCTAGATTATTTGTATCATTATGATACTCAGTAAACTGTACTTACAACTCCAATTAAAGAATTCCATAACTTTAATTTGTTGTTGTTGACTATTTTTATTCATTTATGTGATCTTAATTCTCTCGTACTAATACAAGATCACACCCTCAATAATGAATATGGAATTTTTATGATATTTACAAAATTATTCAAATAATAATTTAACAATCTAAATATGACAATAATAATAAACCATTGTATTTATTTATTCACAGAAAAAACAAATGTCTTTACATGCTTTTAGGACACACTCCTAACATGCTGGAGTGCAAGCAAGATTGTAAAGGAAAGAGGAAGAGATTAGGTGATTGAGACAACGAGTTTTGTCAGAGAACGCTGCCCTGTGTGAGTTGGCAACAATGGCACCAGTTACGACCTAACCTAAGGGTGGAAACATATGGGAATTTCTATATGAAAGATTCCAGAAGTGTCATCCTCCAGTTTCTGAGGGAGGTTTGGATCCGTTCAGAGTTGAATAGTGGATGGGAATGGTTAGCTCCGTCCTTAAATATGTAGGAGCGAAAGGAAATGATAGAGTGGCTTGTGCCACGTACATGTTGCGGGAGGATGCCCGAACATGGTAGGAAGTTTTATCCTAGACACAGAATGTTGTTATGAAGAGTTGGGAGGAATTCAAACAATGGTTCAACATGAGGCATTATTGTGACGTAGTTTGAATTGTGAAGACTAATGAGTTTATGAACTCAGTTCAAGGTAGTAAGACCAATGAGTATGTTAGTGGATTTCATAGATTGGCCAAATTTGCTTTTGATTTGGTACCAATGGATGTGGCCCGAAAGGAGCGATTCATTAGAGGATTGAACCTTGGGATGGCAAAAACCATTCAGATCGCTCCAGTATATGAGATTATTACCTACGCTTGGGTAGTAGGAAGAGCCCATGTTATAGAGGACGTAGGAGATGAGATATAGAGTAAGAGTACTGATGGGTAGGAAACTCAGGAAATGGTACCCCTATTCGTAGGATTAGGTAAGGGCGGAGGCGCAGTAACTAGGATAGAAAGACCCCTGATAGTTCTATTACTCTTGGTCTTGATATGAGAGTTCATAGTGTTTAGGGCGGCTACTAGGATGATGATAAGGTCTGGAGGAGTTATCCAGTATGCGTCAGGTGGAGGAGACGCTATCTGAGAGAATGCCGATCGAAGGCATGTCTTCTATGTTGAATAGTGGGGCACATCAAGAGGGGTTGCCCGAAGTCAAAGGCGAGAGGACCAAAGATTACAGATAGCTCTATCTCAGTTTGAGTGACCGTCTTGATACGGTTAGAGCCCGAGGCTAACCCTTCAGAGGCGACTGATGGGATTTTTAGTTCTTGTTCTTTTTTATAAATTAAGCTGATTGAGTTTGGTGCTATGTACCTCTTAGGAGAGACATCGATATGTGGCATATGCTATATGGTTGTCACGACATGGGGCTTGAGATTTTAGCATCTACATGGGAAGATTGGTAACAATTGATTGAGCTGGTTCTATGAGGATTTTGAGGTAATCCTGAGTATGGATTTGTCTGTTAAATAAGGGACAACCATGGACAGTAAGGTATGATGGTGACTTTTGAGGTTAAAAGGAAAGGACCCGGTTGCAGTTACGGGATGACTAGCTGTTGAGGAAGATACCATTAGGGCTATTTGTTGTCGGTAAGAATTCGTCAACTAAGTTAGATGAAGAACTTTTGGAGTTTTAAAAAAAGTGAACTTCAAACTCACTAAACTTCAGGCAAACTTCCTTACTATTTCAAGATTATCAAATGTTAATGCTGGAATTCTAGAATGAAAAATGGAGAGAATGTTGAATATCTCTTTTCATTAGCAATATCTGGTTACAAAATTCTCCAAAAATTCCCCCTCTTCTCAGGTGAAAGGAGGTCATATTTATAGTAGAGCACTATTGGCTTACTGTACATGGTGGTCCCTGGGGACACGACTCTGCATATGTAGTCTACAGATGGTAGTGGTGCTAGGAGTGTTGTGGTTGGCTTCAGTACACGCAAGGGTCTGCGGGAGAACCTCCACTTCAGTACCTGTGCGTACCTCCACTATATTCTTAGCACCTATGTCAGAAGGTGGCAGGGAAGGACCACGTCAAGTACCATGCGCATACGACCACTACTTGTCTGGCGTGGAGTTAGGGTCTGTCATCTGGGGTTTTCAGGGCCCTACCTCCGTACGTATTTCGTACCTAGAGTAGAGGAGGTTCACCACTTGTCTGTGCATTCCTAACACGTACGTGATCTTTTTGCCATGAGCGGGCTTTCATCTTCATAGTGCATCCTATTCTCTTACCCTTTATATGTTGAAGTCTTTTCGGATCCTCATTGAAGTCATGACCCTGAGGAGAATTGAAGGCAAGAGCCTCATGAGACGAAGCCGTGGCACGAGGCCCCTGCATGCGAGACGAAGTCGTGGCGTGAGGCCCCTGCGTGCGAGACGAGGCCGTGGTGCAAGGTCCCTGTGTGCGAGACGAGGTCGTGGCACAAGGCTCTTGCACGCGAGACAAGGTCATGGTGCGAGGCTCCTGTGCGCGAGACAAAGCCATGGCATGAGGCCCCTGTGCTCAAGACAAAGTCATGGCATGAGGCCCCTTTGCGCGAGACAAAGTCGTGGCACGAGGCCCCTTTGCGCGAGACAAACCCATGGCGTGAGGCCCCTGCGCACAGGACGAGGCCGTGGCGCGAGGCTCCTACGCGGAGACAAAACTGTGGTGTGAGGCCCCTGCGCACGAGGCAAAGCCATGGCGTGAGGCCCCTGCGTGCAAGACGAGGCCATGGTGCAAGGTCCCTACATGCGAGACGAGGTTGTGGCGCGAGGCTCCTGTGCGCAAGACAAAGTCATGACACGGGGCTCCTGCGCACGAGACGAAGTTGTGGCGCGAGGCGCAGGGGCGCTTGGGCGAGACGATCGATGCTATCTGTATCCCGAACCTATATTTTGAGGGTCATGAGGCAGCAGCCTCGTTCAAGCGGAATTTTGGTATTCACACTTGCCCCCCAGTCTATGGGAGGGCATTTAGGTGCTTCGGTAGACTTTTTAGTATGGTGTCTTCAAAGCATAGGTGGTGTTAGTGTGTTTCTTTGCTTTGGTGGCATATAAAAACACTTTGGAGGTGGTGATCCTCATGATCCCTTGAGATTGAATGTGAGCTTATCATTTGGCTTCGCGGATCCCAATGTAGGTGTTTGACTTCATTTTTGACCATAGATCAAGCATTGGATTCAACGACTAGGATGAGTTTGAGTTTCTTATAAATAGGTCTTCTTCTTAAACACAATTACTACACTTTCTTTTGTTAGCTTGGTGGTACTTATGTCTTCAAATCCTCCAAGAGGTAAGTGGTTCCATCCCACACAAGGGAACTTTGTCTTTCTTTTCTCCTTATTTTTTTCTTCTATATGTAGATGTCTATATATGTGCTAGGAGACTAAAACACCTTTCTCCTTTCTTTTTTGTAGGCGTGTACTTTCGATCCTTGGTATTTCTTCAGCTGCGACAGTGCGCGACTTTACCCGCTCAAGGTACACTTTCACCCATTCTTATGCTTAATGGGTTTAAATTAGCATTACTAGGGAAGGGTTGTGAGCTAATTCACATATATGCACCTGCTTGCACATATACTCTCCCTTGTACCCCGTAGTTGGTTGTCCCAAACACTTGTGTCTAGAGGTTTTGAGCTTATTCCTTTGTGTTTTGTAGTCCCATTTCCACTTACAATTGCACCCATATTACCAACAAGACCCGACTTTATGGCATGAGAGGGGTCATCCAGCATTCCTCTGGGGGTCGACTTATCCCAAGACTCAGGGTCCCCTGAAAACAACCCTTGCCAAAACTATGACACCTTGAGGAGGGACCGTATATGTCACCTTGAACGCATGGTTGAGTTTAGGCATAAAATTTGGGTGGTGGAGAGCGAGATAGATTCGGCTTTGAGGGGTGATGGGGTCCCGTTCTCCTTTGACCTTAATGACCACATTGCAAGCCTTAGAGTGAGCTTTCTTGACCTACATATGGAGCTGGAGTCCATGGAGGGAAACCTCCCTCCTGAACCCCTTGCCCCATTTTCTCCCTATAGTAGCCCCGAGGTCACCCCTGGTTCCCCTCAACCCTTGTCTTTAATCTACCCATGTTAGATGCTTCCACACTCAATGTCTCGGTGGGAAACTCACACAAGAAGAAGAAAATGGAGGGTAAAGTGCTCTGTTTTGACCTCACCTTTTTCCTTTGGTTTTGCAGACATGTCAAAGAGAATGAGACGATAGGTGGCTCTCGAGAGGCCAGACTCCGGTCCTTTATTGGCGTCCACCATCATTTCCAACGTATCAGAATATTAGGAAAACATGTATTGCCTCAATGGAAATAGATCAGAATATTACAACTCTAGGCAATAATATTACAAATAAATATAGATTGATTAAATAAGGTTACAACTCAATGACTGAAAGTACAAATAAATATAAAGAAAGAGGAAGAAGAGGATTGAAATAGAAAATATAACTTTTGACAAAAAGATACAAATAAACTTGAGGTAGTAGAAAGAAAGATGTAGATGAGATTACAACTCTTGAGCAAAGATACAAGTAAAAATAGCAAGAGTGATAAGAAGAAAAACAATAGAAGAAAATAAGAACAAGGACAAAATAATAAGATACTCTCACGCATACAACCAAAGTGAAGAGTGTTGGGGATCACCAACTTGAACAAGGTTTGAAACCTTTGTCCAAAAGCTTATTTCCCCCTAACTCAAGCACTAAGGGTTCTCTCATAGATTTTGGAAATGCAATATGGAATTATCAAGCCTCAAGGTGTTTCTAGCCAAGTGCTCTAATGGATAGAAAAAGTTGTGTCTTTCAAGTGAGCTATAGGCTCCTATTTATAGAGTTTAAAGACACCCTTTGAATTTCAAATTCCACCAACCCCCATGGCTGTTACCAATGTTTAATTGGGTTAATATGGAATTAAAAATGAGATTTGGGAGTTATTTGGGTTTTTGGAACCGTTCAACACATTTGGAAAAAATTGAAAAATTGGCCTGAAATGCACCTGTGGCCGCGGCTAGGGACATCAGTGGCCGCGACCACTGCTCTCTGTCCCCCAGGCCGCCGCCACATCATTCAGTGGCCGTGACCACAGCCCAGTTTCAGCACTTGAAAATGTGTTGTTTTTCCAAACGGGTCCAAACCCTCCCAAATGATTTTGTAACTCCCAAAACACATTATTGGGGTTAAAATCATATCTCTAACAACCATTTCACATATTGCTTTATGAAATTCATCTCAATATTGTGTAACACCAAATTTACACAATAAAGGGTAATATTTGGAAGTTACAAATTTGTAACACCAAATATGTTACATGATTTGGATATATCTCATATATCTAAATATTGTAACTCTTTATTATATGTTACAATATGTGACACTCTTTGTCACATTTATTTAATCTAAAACATTATATTATAATATAATATAATATTACATTATATTATAAAATAATATAACATTCCCCCACTAGATTAAATGGTTATCTATTGTAACACTTATTTAATCAATCATTATATTTTGAAATATAACATATCCCCCACTTGATTAAATAAGAACTCTCTCTTATAGGAGTCATTGCATTAGTGCATAAAGCAAAGTGTTTTTCAACTTGAACTTTACTATAGTGTAGTTATCACAAAATTTGTCAAAAATTTGGTTGCACTAGGCATTGAACCATCTTTTCATGATAACAAGTCGGTGATAACACACACACCTTTGCGATGTTCACTTGAGACCTCTATGTCTCGTTTTGCACTGTTAATGGCCATGTGCACTTTCCATTCATGGATGTTCTTGAGAATACTCCCAATTCTCATGAGAGGCGGCACCACCCCTAGGTCCATATAGGTAGAATTCTTATAGTATTTTGTTACCAAAAATACTTGTCTTCACAAGACTAAATTTTATTAAAAAACCTTTCGGTTTTAACCCTCAACTTGGTAACACACAAGTACTCAATATCTCAGATGGGACATGTTTTGAGTACAACTAATATTCACTTGATTGACTTGTTGTTACCTATTGAACCTAACACTAGTTGAATAACTAGTGTTAAGATAGGTTACCATCAATCGTGAATCTCTTTAGGGAGTTTAAGTCCCATCCCTCGAGATGATGCAGCCACTAAATCCCCGTTAGTGGCTTAGTGAAAGGGTCCACTAGATTTTCACTTGTTCTCACATAGGATATTGAGATGACTCCTCTTTGAATCAATTCTCTTACATATCCATGTCTTAGACTAATATGTCTAGACTTCCCATTATACACTCAGCTGTATGCTCTAGCCAATGTCGCTTGGCTATCACAATGTATTGATATAGTAGATACATTCTCTTTGATTAGGGGAATCTCTATCAACAGATCCCTTAACCATTTGGCCTCTTTGCCGGTAGCAGCTAGAGCTATGAACTCTGCTTCCATAGTGGAATGAGATATACAGGTTTGTTTCTTGGAACCCCAAGAAATTGCACCTCCACCAAGTGTAAATACCCAACCAATTGTGGACAAGTTGTCCCCAAGATTGGATACCCAACTTGCATCTGTATATCCTTCTAAAATTGAAGGAAATTTGGAGTAGTTAAGGCTTAGTCCTTTGGTTTTCTTGAGATAACCTAGGACTCTTCCAATTGCCTTCCAGTGATCCACACTTGGATTACTTGTAAACCTACTAAGTTTACTTACCGCAAATGCTATATCAGGTCTAGTACATTGGGCAGCATACATTAGACTCCCTATAGCACTAGCGTACTCCAATTGAGCCACCGCTCTTCCTTCATTCTTCTCTAGTTTTACACTATGATCGAATGGAGTATTGGCATCTTTAACCTTGTGATGGTTAAATTTGTTCAATACTTTCTCAACATAGTGGGCTTGCCCTAACGCAAAACCCCCACTATGTTTCTTTACTTTGATACCAAGTATGGTGTCAACTTCTCCAAGATCTTTCATCTTGAAGGTTGATGATAGAAACCTCTTCGTCTCTTCTATCCCTTTCATACTATTACTTAGAATAAGCATGTCATCCACATATAAGCAAACAATGATCGCATATCCCTTACAAGTTTTGGAATACAAACACTTGTCTCCATTGTTATGTCTAAACCCATTAGACATGATGGCTTGATCAAATTTCTCATGCCATTGCTTAGGAGCTTGTTTCAATCCATATAAGGATTTTACAAGTCTACAAACTTTATGTTCATATTTTGGTAGGACAAACCCTTCGGGTTGTTCCATATAGACCACTTCATTGAGGTCACCATTAAGGAATGCCATTTTGACATCCATTTGATGAACATACAAGTTGTGTATAGAAGCTAAAGCGAACAAAATTCTTATAGAAGTTGTTCTTGCAACAGGCGCATAGGTATTGAAATAATCGATACCCTCTTTTTTCCTAAACCCTTGAGCTACTAATCTAGCTTTAAAGGTTTGGATAGTGCCGTCAGTGTGGTATTTTCTTCTAAATACCCACTTACACCCAATTGGCTTAGACCCCGGTGGGAGGTTTACCAATTCCCAAGTGTTATTGGAAAGAATGGAATCCATCTAATCATTGATGGCTTCTTTCCAAAATGCACTATCTCTCGATTGCATAGCTTCTCTATAAGTCTTAGGATCATCCTCAACGAGAAGTACAATAGGAATTTTCCTAATAACTTCCTCTCTATTTCCTTCTACCATGTAGAACGAAATTCGTTGAGAATCTATCTCATCCACTACTAGAGTTTTATGATTTTTAAGCCTTTGACTTCTTCTAGGTTCAAAGGGTTGCTTTACATCCTTTTGAGAATTCTCCTCTTGAGAATCAACTTTGGATGTAGAAGCTTGAGAATTGTTCTCATATAACAAATTCTCCTTTAGAGACGTTGAAGCTTGAGAATTGTTGTCACATAACACATTCTCAAAAAAATTCAACTTCTCTAGATTCAATCACAATATTAGACTCTAAGTCTAATAGCCTATAAGCTTTACTATTGTTGGCATAACCAACAAAAGCACACTTTATGGCTCTTGAACCTAACTTTGTTCTATTAGGTTCATTTTTCTTGCAATATGCAAGATACCCCCACACACTTTGAAGTACCCTATGTTAGGTTTTCTTCCTTTCAATAACTCATATGGAGATATCTAATTTTTCTTCATCGGTATTCGATTAAGAATGTGACAAGCGGTTAAAAGCGCTTCACCCTATAAGTTGAAGTTCAACTTAGAAAACACCAACATAGAATTTATCATCTCTAGATAAGTCCTATTTTTCCTTTCGGCAACACCATTGTGTTGTGGTGTATAAGGTGCAGTGCACTCATGAATTATACCATTTTCTTCACAAAATGTATTGAATTCATTAGAGAAGTACTCTCCTCCTCTATCACTTCTTAGCACCTTAATCTTTTTATTTAGTTGATTTTCAACTTCTAATTTATACAATTTAAAAGCATCAAAAGTTTCATCTTTATGCTTTAAAAGAAACACATAGGTATATCTACTAAAATCATCTATAAAAGTAAGAAAATAATTTTTACCACCTCTAGTTAAAACACCATTTAATTCACAAAGATCACTATGGATTAAATCTAGTAAATTAGATGATCTTTCTACACTAGGAAATGGTTTCTTAATCATTTTTGACTAAACACATGTTTCACATTTACCAAAGTTTTTAATATTGCTTGCAATCATACCACATTTTACTACTCTTTTCATGGTTGAAAAACCTATATACGATAGTCTAAGATGCCACAAAAATAAAGAATCATACTCAACAATATAGGCGGAATTAGCATTTTTATTGATAACATTGAAAGCTACATCATTGGTGCACAATTTAACCATACCCTCACAAGAGTACCCCTTTCCCAAAAATACATTTGATTTGGTAAGTATAAGTTTACCAGACTCAAAAACAGCTTTAATGTCGGCCTTGCCAAGAAAATCACCACTTACAAAGTTTCTACTCATTTCGGGAACATAAAATACATTCACTAATGTAACATTCTCGCTGGAGGTGAAAAAGACTTCAATGGTACCTTTGCCAAGTACCTTGGATTTGCCCTCATTGCCCATTTGAATCTCATGGTTGCCCTTTGACTCTTCAAAGGTCTTGAACAATGATTTTTCATAGGTGACATGGACGGTGGCACATGTATCATACCACCACCTTTTCACCTTGCCTTGGACCGCATTCACCTCACTAAGGGTAGCAACTATGTTTTCCTCTTGAGTTGTGTTCACCTTAGGTCCTTGTTGGTCTTTTCTATGCCTACACTCTCTAGCATAGTGACCCTTTTTCCCACACACAAAGCAATGAACTTTCTCGCCCTTAAACTTGTTTGGGTTGGTTTTTGGACCCAAAGGTTTCTCGTTACCCTTTTTCCCTTTGTTTTTGGGATGTTTTGGTTGTGACACCGCATTTGCTTTGGAAGTCTCTCCATTAGACCCCTCCACAAGTTTATCTCTACATATCGATTCCTCTTCGATTCGAATATGTTTTTGGATTTCCTCCAAAGAATAATCCTCATTTTTATGAAGGATTCTTTTCCTATAGCTCTTCCAAGTTGGTGGTAATTTAGCCATTATAGCACCAACTTGAAAGGCCTCGGGAAGCTCAATCTTAAACACTTTCAATTTGTTAACAATTATTTGCAATTCATGTATTTGAGGAAGAATAGGTTTATCACCAAAAAATTTGAAATCGAAGTATTGAGATATCAAAATTTTTTTGGTACCTTCCTCTTTCGCCTTGAACTTTTTCTCAAGTGCATCCCATATTTCCTTGGCCGATTTGGTCTCGGTGTAGAGGTCATAGAGCCTATCAGAAAGGGCGTTGAGGATATGACCCCTATAAAGGAGATTGTCCTCCTCCCTCTTCCTTCTTTTCTCCACCTCCTTGGGAGTGTCCTTGTCGGATGGTGTTGGGAGAGGTTCTAGAGTGGATTCTAGAATGTAGGCGATTTTGAGAGTGGTCAAAAGGAATCTCACCTTGTCTTGCCACCTAGTGAAATTGAACCCATCAAACCTATCCAACCTCACTAGGTCTTGATTCATGATTTTGATGGTCTCACCTTCCATTGAAACAAACAAAGGAATAAGCTTTTGAATGTTAGGAAAATATGTATTGCCTCAATGGAAATAAATAAGCATATTACAACTCTAGGCAATAATATTACAAATAAATGTAGATTGATTAAATAAGGTTACAACTCAATGATTGAAAGTACAAATAAATATAAAGAAAGAAGAAGAAGAAGAGGATTGAAATAGAAAATACAACTTTTGAAAAAAAGATACAAATAAACTTGAGGTAGTAGAAAGAAAGATGTAGATGAGATTACAACTCTTAAGCAAAGATACAAGTAAAAATAACAAGAATGATAAGAAGAAAAACAATAGAAGAAAATAAGAACAATAACAAAATAATAAGATACTCTCACGCATACAACCAAAGTGAAGAGTGTTGGGGATCACCAACTTGAACAAGGTTTGAAACCTTTGTCCAAAAGCTTATTTCCCCCTAACTCAAGCACTAAGGGATCTCTCACAGATTTTGGAAATGCAATCTGGAATTATCAAGCCTCAAGGTGTTTCTAGCCAAGTGCTCTAATGGAAAGAAAAAGTTGTGTCTTTCAAGTGAGCTATAGGCTCCTATTTATAGAGTTTAGAGACACCCTTTGAATTTCAAATTCCACCAACCCCCATGGCTATTACCAATGTTTAATTGGATTAATATGGAATTAAAAATGAGATTTGGGAGTTATTTAGGTTTTTGGAACCGTTCAACACATTTGGAAAAAATTGAAAAATTGGCCTGAAATGCACCTGTGGCTGCGGCCAGGGACATCAGTGGCCACCACAGCCCCGTTTCAGCACTTGAAAGTGTGCTGTTTTTCCAAACGGTTCCAAACCCTCCCAAATGATTTTGTAACTCCCAAAACACATTATTGGGGTTAAAATCATATCTCTAACAGCCATTTCACATATGGCTTTATGAAATTCATCTCAATATTGTGTAACACCAAATTTACACAATAAAGGGTAATATTTGGAAGTTACAAATTTGTAACACCAAATATGTTACATGATTTGGATATATCTCATATATCTAAATATTGTAACTCTCTATTATATGTTACAATATGTGACACTCTATGTCACATTTATTTAATCTAAAACATTATATTATAATATAGTATAATATTACATTATATTATAATATGGTATATTATTACATTATATTATAAAATAATATAACATAGAAAACATGCTGTTAGAGTTGCCCGAGAAATACCACATTAGTAAAGAGTACAAGCTTTATGTACCCTCCAACAAGTGCCCGGCTGATAATCCCCCCTAGGGCTATGTCGCTATAAGCGAACATATTTTGAAGGTGGGTGGGACCATTCCCTTACACCCGTTCTTTGTGATGGTCCTGAATCACTTTGACCTTGCTCTGCTTCAGCTGGCACCTAACAGATGGTTGACCTTAAGCTACCTGTATATGGCATTCGTGAAGCTTAATGGTCGCGCTCCCACGGCCCAGGAGGTGCATTTTATGTACAATCTCATGCCCACTCCTAAATCTAAAGGCTTCTACTTTTTATAGAAAGCCAACTCTTAGGTCTCCTTGATAGAGGGTTCTGTTTCTAACCTTGGTTCCTGGAAGCAGGACTTTTTCTTTGTGAAAGGTTCCCTTTCCGTCCACGAACATTTCCGATCATCCCCAAGTAAGTACTTCAAATCTTTCCTTTTATATTGAGTTTGCTATTGTGGAACTTACACTCATATTGATAACTGAGTTGATTGTTTAGAGAGCTTTAGTATCCTCGACGTTCCTGAGTTGGAGGCGGCGTCAGTAGATGTCTTCCTTGACACAGACCCTGCAATGAAAATGGCTGCCCATCTATTTACTGTGGCCAACCTAAATCACTCTGGTCTATCCAGGGTTTCGGATCCCGACCTGCTATGGCATATTTCCGAGCAAAAGAAGAAGGTAACTCCAGCAGAACCTCACTCGAATGAGGGTGATGTTGAATGGGTGCCTGAGGAGGTTTCTCCCAAATCTAAACATCCAACTCGACTATCTCCATCCTCTAAGGGGTGTCCCTCTTTTTCTCCTAAGGACCGGGACACTACTTCTCATTCCTGCGGTCCACAGATCATGCAAGAGTGCTTCATTCTGCCTTTCTCCGATGAATTTGATAATCTTCCTTACGCTCCCGCTAGTCATGGCCATTCATGGTACCCTTTATCTGATGTTTCTGTGCCCCTCCCTCGATGAGTGGGTCAACTGTCCCTGCTCACCCGGGCGCTCCTAATTTGGAGGGAACATCTTGGGTGGGTCGCACGTCAGCCCCTTACGTGCAAAGGTTTGCCTGAGTTGCCGAGGGTATTCCCAAGACCGAGTGGAGAGGTCTTGAGAATTTTACCATGGTAGAGCTTGGGGAGACCCTTCTGCACTCCACAACTTGGGTGAGTTCATGCATCTTACATTGGTCTTTTTTGTGTTTTGGGTTCCTTGTTTGCTCACTTTTTGCTTCCTTGCAGGCTTCTCTGGTGGCTCAACACTTCGTGGACTTGGCACAGGGCCTATCTTCATCCAAAGCCGAAAGGGATCATCTAGCAGTCAGAGTTCAGGAGCTCGAGGGATAGCTTGCCGATGTTAACCTCGAGCTGGAGAAAGCCCTGGCAAAAGCCTCTTTGTCGTAAAAGAAGAAGAAGAGAGCGGAAGCTAAGACTGAGGTGTTGCGGGAGAGGGTCACTCTCCTAGAGGCTAATTTGGTAGAGGTTGAGTATAATTTCGTAGAGTGCACCCTTTATGGAATGTGGAGGCAGAATACTAGCTTCGACTTCTCCTCCTTTGGTGACCATGCCGTTGCCAAAGTGTCCGAGTGGAATGCTCGCGGTGGGAGGCCTTGAGATTTCGCTTCTATTATTTTTATCTTTCACTTCGATTTGGTTGTATGCTTATTCGAACCTTATTATACCGGAGAGGCTTCTCCTGGTTGGTTTTTTTTTTCTTCAGGAACTTTTCTAAGTCCTGCTGTGGTTGATGTTGACTTTATCTTGCAACATTATCACAACTTTCTTCTTTTATATATATATGTGATTAATTGTTTTTGTTTCTTTATGCTTGAGGTCCTTTTGAGCCCTCTCAAAGGGGTTCGATAAGTCTCTCTTTTTCCTTTATGCTTGATGTCCTTTTTAGCCCAATCAAAGGGGTTTGGTAGGTCTTTTTTTTTTTTTTTTTTCTAATAACTCATCGATACTTTATTTGGACCGGTAGTGATGGTCTCTTTGGTGCACCTTGATTGTATTTGTAAGGATATGTTGACCTTTGGGTTCTAGCCATCCTTTTATATATTTTTGTGCGCGCTAGTTATTTCTTGCGAGGAGCATCCTTCTCGTCATATGCATAGTACTATTTTTACAAGGGTCTCTTTTAGGACCCTTTTTGGCTAGATAGCTTAGTGGCCGCTCTTGGCTTATTGGTTGATGCTCTCCCTGAGGCCTTTACTCTCGTGGAGGTATCAACCTTTATTAAGAGGTTTTTCCTATAGGACCTTTTGACTCTTTTGATGTTCATAAGGGTAGCTAATCCTTGTGAACTCAAGAGATGCTTTGCAAGGTTTTCTTCTTTATTTTTTTTTTTTTTACAAGGGTCTCTTTTAGGACCCTTTTTGGCTATATGCTCTGCCCCCCAAGTGGTTGGCGAGATTTATCTCGTTAGGCACTTTGATCATTTTGCTCATGCATTTTGATAATTTCAATTGGGGATAGGTACGTGAGAGTTAGATGTGTGGTTACGCAAATGAGGAGTGTGACATGCCGATAAGAAACATATCCATTCAAAATGAGGAGAGTACATAGGTATTTATGGCAACAATGTTCCTACTTCGTACCAAGGCATCTAAGTTACCCCTCTAATTCATTGTTATTACATTTAAACTTGCATGTTTTGACAAAGCAATAATATTCTTGCCTTAGACATGGGGGTCTTACTGATAATATTTTTTTTAGGTGCTTTGCGTTCGACGCTCTGGGTACCATGGTATCATCCAAACGTGCTAGCTTGTAGGTGTTAGGGGGCACCACCTGGGCAACTTGGTAGTGTCCTTCCCAGGTCATCCCTAGTACACCCACCCCGAGTCACGAGTGTTTGGCAGAATTTTCCTTAACACGCGGTCTCTGATCCTGAATGTCCTCTCTTGCACCCTTGAGTTATAGTATCTTGCGGCCCGCTACTGGTATGTTGCCAACCTCAGTTGTGCCTTTTCTCTTTTCGCCTCCAACAGGTCCAAATTTTCAGCCAATGTTGCGTGGTTAGTCTGGTCATCATATGCTTGTATACGGATGGAGTTGACTTTCATTTTTATTGGAAGAACAGCCTTGCACCCATAGGCTAAGGTGAAAGGCGTTTCTCCAGTGGTGGAATGGGGGGGGGGGGGTGGTCCTGTAGGTCCAAAGCACATTGGGCAGTTCTTCGACCCAGGCTCCTTTCAACTTCTCCATTTTTGTTTTCAGGTTCCTTTTTAGGATCTTATTGATGGCCTCCGCTTGTCCATTGGCTTGTGGGTGTACTACGGTGGAGAAGCTCCTCTTGATCCCCCTTTCTCTGCAATATTCATCGAATAGTCCCCCTCTTCCTGTTGGTAATGCACCAATCAAGTCGATCCCCCACACAGCAAAGGGCCACAGACTGATCATGCTGACCAACTCATTTGGTGCAATCTGGGGTAATTCGCATGTTGTTGGCACTTGTCGCATCTTCTCGCGAAGTCGCTCGTGTCCTTTTCCATGGTAGGCCAATAATACCCCTCTCATATGGCCTTTTTTTGCTGTGGATTGCCCCCATCATGATTTCTACATTCTCCTTCATGTATCTCTTGCAAAACCTTCGAGCCTCCTCCTTGTCTATACACCGTAGGAGCGGGGTGGAGAAGCCTCTTTTATACAAGACTCCATTTGCTAGGGTGTATTGGGCAACTTTGTAAATCATCTTACGGGCGTCCTTTTTGTCCAAAGGCAATGTTCCATCACTTAAGTACCTCGAGATGGGTGTGGACCATGACTCCTCAGGAGTATTGACCATGTGAACCTCCTCTTCTTCCATACTTGGCCTAAAAAGGTATTCAACAGGGATGGACTCAAGTGTATCTTCGTCTCGGGTAGAGGCGAGTTTTGCGAGGGCATCGACATTCGTGTTTTGCTCTCTTGGGATATGTTCTATGGTGTGCTTTTTGAACTGATCCAAATACCCTTTTACTTTGGCCATGTATGCAACTGTTTTTGGGCCTTTAGCTTGATATTCGCCCTTCACCTGAAATACTACTAATTGTGAGTCACTAAAGACATGCAAATGTGTTACCTTTAGCTCCCTGGCTAGTCGCAGGCCAGCCAGGAGTGCTTCGTATTCTGCTTCATTGCTGGAAGCTCCAAATCTAAATCTAAATGCGCAATACATCTTATGTCCCTCAGGTCCTATCATTACTATGCCGGCCCCGACCCCTCCTTCGTTGGATGCCCCATCTACATGGAGGCTCCATTCTTAGGTTGCTTTTCCCCTCCGCAAGTTAGTTCATTCTCTTCTATTTCTCCCTCCTCATGGGAATGGTAGGCAAACTTGACTATAAAATCTGCAAGTACCTACCTGTTGATTGAGGTTCTTGGGGTATAAATGATGTCAGACTGACTTAACTCAATTAACCATTTTAGTAACCTTCCTGAAGTCTCTGGTTTATGCAATACTTGACGCAAAGGGGTGTTGGTGAGCACTTCAATAGCATGAGCGTGAAAATAGGGCCTTAGCTTTCACGAGGCCACTACCAAGGCATATTCTAATTTTTCTATTTCTGGGTATCGAGTTTCTGCGTCTACCAAACGATTGCTGACATAGTGTATGGGCTGTTGATGCTTCTTTTCTCCTTTGACTAGGGCGGCGCTGATGGCATGCTCTAACACTGCTAAGTACAGGTACAATCTTTCCCCTTTTTCTGGCTTAGCCAAAATGGGTGGTTTTCCGAGGTGTTCCTTTATCTTAGCGAAATCTTCCTGACAATCTTCATCCCAAGTTAACCTTTTGTTCCCTTTTAGGATGTTGAAGAAGGGGAGACACTTTTCGGTGGATCTGGAAATGAACTTGTTGAGAGCAGCTATTCTCCTTGTCAAGCATTACACCTCCTTTTTGTTTCGTGGTGGGCTCATTTCCAATAATGCTCTTATTTTATCAGGATGGGCTTTGATACCTCGGGAATTCACCATGAAACCGAGGAACTTCCTTGACGAAACTCCAAAGGTGCACTTGAGCGGGTTCAGCTTCATTCTGAATCTTCGGAGGGTGTCAAACATCTCACCGAGGTCGCTTGTGAGCTCTTTTTCCATCCTTGTCTTTAAAAACTTATCATCTACATATACTTCCATATTTCTTCCTATCTGATTTGTAAACATTCTGTTTACCAACCTTTGATAAGTAGCACCTGCATTTTTTAACCCAAAAGGCATCACCTTGTAGCAGTAAAGCCCCTTGTCTATTATAAATGAAGTATGCTCCTCATCAGCTGGGTTCATGGGTATTTGATTGTACTCAAAATATGCGTCCATGAAGCTGAGTAGCTTGTGCCTGGCCGTGGCATCTACTAACCGATCTATTCTAGGAAGTGGGAAGCTGTCCTTGGGGTAGGCTTTATTGAGGTTAGTAAAATCTACGCAAGTCCTCCACCATTGGGCTTTAGGACTAAGATTGGGTTGGATATCCATACTGGGTAGAATGCTTCTTGGATAAATCCATTTGCCTTCAACTTGTCAACTTCTTCTTTCAGGGATGCGTATTTCTCTGGATCTAGCGCCCTCCTTTTTCTGCCTCACAGGTCTTGCTTTTGGGTCGATGTTCAAGTGATGGCACATGATTGATGTATCTATCCCCACCATGTCAACTCCAGGTGAACACATCAAGGTTAAATTTTAGAAATTCTACCAACTTTGCCTTCACGATATCCAGAAGGTTTCTCCCTACCTTCAACTTCCTCAACGGCTCATTCATAACCATGACCTCTTCCAACTCCTCTACTAGCTTGGCCTTGGGTTCCTCTGCGACCTGTGGGTTTAATTCGTGTGGGTTTGTGCTCTCATGTACTACCATCACCATAGGCACTGCTAGTTTTATGGTTGTGCGGAGGGACGTGTTATAACATTCCCTCACTTCCTTCTGCGCCCATTTCATGCTCGCTATCCCCCCAGGAGTCGTTAATTTTATGGCCGAATGATATACTGAGGTTATTGCCTTCAATTCTCTTAGGGAGGATCTCCCTAATACCACATTGAAGGTCGAGGCGCAGTCTACCACGACAAAGTTTGCCATTATGGTGGTTTGTCTGGGTTGTTCTCCCATGGTGAGGGCTAACTCAATTGTGCCTATGGCCTGTATTGAATCTCTTGTAAATCCATACAGGGAGGTATTGCAGGGCTTTAGGTGCCTGATGTTCAGTCTCATCTTCTCTAAAGATGGGAGATATAGGATATCTACGGAGCTCCCATTGTCCACCAGGACCCGATGCACCCTCATGTTAGCAAGTTGTACAGTCAACACCAAGGGATCATTGTGAGGAAAATGCACACCCCGTGCATCTTCTCTGGTGAAGGTTACTGAGTCATTCTTACCCTTAAAATTCTTTGGGGGGCGTTGCTCCAAACTTAAGATGCACGGAGGTGGACTTCTTCTATCTTCTCTGACATACTTATCTCGCCCCTTCCTTGATTCGCCTCCAAACCCTGGCCCTCCAAAGATGGTCCTAAATTTTCCTTGCACCTTCGAGGCTACATCTGGTGCCCGTGGTGAGGGTACACCTTCTTCTGATCTTTGGTTTTCTTTGTGGATGTATCTACCCAAGTGTCCCCTGCATATAAACTCTTCGATTTCTACATTCAAATGAGTATATTTTGCGGTTGTATGGCCAATGTCTTTATGATACTAACAATATTTACTAGGGTCTCTTTTTGATCGATCTTTCTTCATTGGCGGGAGTCTCCTGAAGGGGACCTGATTCTCATTCATGACGAAGATATGCTCCCTAGCATGCGTTAGGTTAGTGTAAAAGGTGGTCTGTCTGCATTCATCAGCGCGTTGGGGCCTCCGAGGCCGATCATCTCTTGGCCCTTCGTAGACCATCTTTTTCTTTGCACTACTTAGGCCTTCACGGATTGAGGGTTTTGGGGGTGACCTGCCTTTTCCAGCCTTAAGGCTCTCGTGACAATCCTTGACATGGATGTATTTCTGTGCCCGTTTGTAGAAATTGTCTAAGTGAGTGACCTCCCTCTTTAGCATGTTATCCCACATCTTACTACCTGGGCGCACTCTGACCATAATGGCCAATTTTAACTCTCCTCAGGTCAAGCTTCTTACTTTGGCTGCCTCCATATTGAACCTGTGGATATAACTTTTTAGGCTCTCGTCTTGTCCTTGTTTTACATTAGTGAGGTTGGTGCCTGACATAGTGTAATCACGCACGTCATGATGTTGTTGGAGAAATTCATCAGAAAATTGTTGCCAAGACCTGATGGACCATGGCCAGAGTCTTTTGAACCATTTGCACACAAGACCCTTTAACGTGACAGCAAAGCATTGGCATATGGCTCTGCTATTAATTCCTCTCAATTTCATTAGGTCGTTCAATGCATCCAGATGGTATTTGGGATCCGTATTACCTTCATAAGGGGTCATGTGAGGCTCTTTGAAGTTGGCTGGGAGCCGAATGGCTTGGATTTCCCTAATGAAGGGTGATTCATAATCAAACTCTTCATCGACAGTGTGCCCCCCCAGATACGGTGATTATTTTGCTCCAGAGGCTCCTCATTTTGGTATCTAGGTCTTGTCTCCTTTTATTCAAGGAGTCTCTCAAGTTGGATGGGTTGGCCTTTCCTTCCTTTTGTCTTCCTGGGGAGCCATAGGAGGTGTAATCCTCTCGTTCGTCATTTTCTTGTTGAGTTCTTCCCTTAAGTATGAGGGTGTTTCCCTTAAAGTGACCTCAACTTCGTTATGAGGGTTAGCGTTGTTCTTCTACTCTGGCCTCTTAGGCTGCTTCGCCTGTCCGGTATGTTCATGCTTCTTTGTCCGAGGGGCATTAATAGTGGAGAGTCGAGTCCTCCCATCATCCATAGGGACTGTGGTTTCTCCACCCTCTTGGCCTTTCTCCTTTCGCCTAGGAAGAGGTATGCTTGATTTTCCCTATAGCAAGCCATTCACACCTCTTGCATATTATCTAAGGTGGTTTCTAGCCTTTGGTTCTTCCGGTGTAATTCGCGTATCTCTTCTTCGTAAAATCGATACCTAGAGCTTGAGCTTATGGAATGTACTCGGGGACTCTTGTTTGGCCTGCACGTTGATGGACTTGGATCTTGTCGGCCAGAGTTCGGCACCTGCGGTGACCTTGGGGGCGGAAACTCTCTGGCACCTCTCGTAGGAGTAGCCGCTGGTCTTGGAAGGTTCTCATCAGGTTAGACAGTTGGGGACGAAGCCTCCCTTTCATCTTCAGGAACCCTGGGATCCTTTGGTGCATCCACATTTTTGGGTGCAGGAGGATTCCTCATTGAGGCCTTTAGCTGATCTCCGTCAAGGTGGACCTTAACCTTTCATGGTTCTCTCAAATGCTTAGAATATCTTGGCATCTTTCTCTGCCGGAATCAATAGAAGAATAGTGGCTTGACACTTATCCTTCCCACAGACGGTGCCAAAGTGTTGACAGTAAGAAGTCATCAACTAAGTTAGATCAATAACTTTTGGAGTTGTAAAAGAAGTGAACTTCAAAATCGATAAACTCCAAGCAAACTTCCTTACGATTTCAAGAATATTAAATGTAAATGCTGGAATTCTAGAATGAAAAATGGAGAGATTGTTGAATATCTCTTTTCATTAGCAATAACTGATTACAAAATTCTCCGAAAATTCCCCCCTTCTCAGGTGAAGGGAGGTCATATTTATAGTAGAGCACTATTGGCTCACTGTACATGGTGGTCCCTGGGGATACAACTCTGCATATGTAGTCTACAGATGGTAGTGGTGCCAGGAGCGTGGTGGTCGGCTCCAGTACAAGCCAAGGGTCTGCAGGAGCACCTCCACTTCAGTACCTGGGCGTACCTCCACTATATTCTTAGCACCTATGTCAGAAGGTGGCAGGGAAGGACCACGTCAAGGACCTTGCGCGTACGACCACTACTTGTTTGGCGTGAAGTTAGGGTTTGTCATCTGGGGTTTTCAGGGTCGTACCTCCGTACATATTTCGTACCTGGAGTAGACGAGGTTCACCACTTGTTTGTGCATTCCTCACACGTACGTGCTCTTCTGGTCATGCGCGGGCTTTCATCCACATAGTGCATCCTATTCTCTTACCCTTTATATGTTGAAGTCTTTCTGGATCCTCATGGAAGTCATGACCACAAGGAGAATAGAAGGCAAGAGCCTCATGAGACGAAGCCGTGGTACGAGGACCCTGCGCGCAGGATGAATCAGTGGCGTGAGGCCCTTGCGGGCGAGACGAGGCCGTGGCGCGAGGCCCCTGCGAGCGAGACGAGGTTGTGGCGGAAGGCTCCTGCGCGCAAGACGAGGCTGTGGTGCGAGGCTCCTACGCGCGAGACAAAGCCGTGGGGCGAGGCCCATGCGCACGAGATGAAGTTGTGGTGCGAGGCCCCTGCGCGTGAGACAAAGTTGTGGTGCAAGGCCCCTGCACATGAGACGAAGCAGTGGCGTAAGGCCCCTGCGTGCAAGATGAGGCCATGGCGCGAGGCTCCTTCGCGCGAGACAAAGTCGTGGCGCAAGGCCCCTGCGCATGATACAAAGTCGTGGTGCGAGGCCCCTGCGCTCAAGATGAGGCCGTGGCGCGAGGACCCTGTCCGTGAGACGATGTCATGGCGTGAGGCTCCTGTGCACGAGACAAAGCCATGGTGTGAGGCCCCTTTGCGCGGGACGAGGCGGTGATGCGAGGCTCCTGCGCATGAGAGAAAGTTGTGGCGCGAGGCGCAGGGGCGTCTAGGCGAGACAGTTGAGGATATCTCCATCCCAAACCTATATTTTGAGGGTCACGAGGCGGCGGCCTTGTTCAAGCAGAGTTTTAGTATTCACACTATTTAAGTTAGACCACATGAAAACTGGATCTGCCGGTAAGGTTTCAAATGGGTTCATGAGGATTCGTTGGGATTGTTGTTGCATCTATAGAATTGAGTGTGCTACGGGAATAAGGAGGAGATAGAATCGGTATTAGGGACATTATAAAAAATGACACCAGCTCAGCAGAAAGAATTAAATGTTCAGTTGAAGAAGTATTTGACTTTAGGGTTGATCAAACAGAGCATCTCATCATGGGACACATCAACGCCGTTTGTCAAGAAGAGGGCCAAGTTTGCAAGAATGTGTACCTCATATGGATAGCCAAATGAAGTAATTATTAAGAATAGGTAACCATTGCCAAAAATAAGGATTCATTACCCAGTTGCAAGGGTAGGACAATGCTCTAAAAAATTAACCCTCGATCTAGTCATTACCAGCCGAGGATCAAGGAAAGAGACATTCCAAGAACTAGTTCTTGCACCAAGTAGGATGTAATGGATTATTAGTGAAGGCTTTTAAAATGACCAATGCTTCATCGGCCCAGGTACATTCGACAAGCAGAGAGTACAAGGATGGTATGGACAAGTCGTATTCAGATTGATCAAGGATGTTTCAGACTACACCTAGTTAGAAGCAGAACGTGAATAACAACTTCATTGATAGTACCAAGGCTAAGGAAGCAGGGTTACTGGTAAGATTCCGAGGGACAAATTCCAATTTCTCCAGAAGATATTCAAAGTCATGTTATGGGAAGTAATGGAATCATGAATGAGGTAATTAAGATGGAAACTGTAAGGAAAATGCTAAAGTAACACCTTAGGGGTGAGAAGCACAGTGAGACCAATAAGACACATCGACTACTACTTGAAGCATCTTCGAGGACAACCATACTTGACTGAAGTAACGTAAGGACTTAAAGCTTGTATGAATGGATAGTTGTGTATCGGATTTTTAGAAGTTATAATAAAGGTTGGTTAGCCCATCATGGTATTAGGATATTCATGTGATGGACTGGTACAGGAGGGCGGTGTAGTGGACACTGTCCTTGCTTAGATCATGGAGTTATAGTGTAGTACATTATGAGTTGGGGTGCGACCGTGTGTAACTGAAAGAGTGATCATTTTCACCTCACAATTGATGAAGGGATAAGGACTTGGATGTTCTACCTAGGATGTCGAGTTGACAATAATGCCAGTTAGTCACGGTTAGACTGAACTAATGACTGGGATAGGTTTGGAACCTGTGATTGATAATTGGTAGATACATCTCTATGAATAAATGGTGAAACACAAAAGGAAGATCTTTTAGGGATGGTTAATAATCCTACCACTTTGGTATATATAGGTTAAGATATGAAGATCGGGTAAGTAATCCGAAGGATGCTGGCATTGAGGGGAAAATGTGGGACGTACCTTAGGATACCCCTTACGATTATTGTATCCAGAAAGTATAAATGGGTGTTGGGAATTCAATTTGTATATCGGGAGGTGCACGACCTAATCCTTTAGTAATCAAGAGATGATAATCAGAAGCCAGAAGGGCTATTATGACTCTAGCGTATCCTGGAGCTAGTGGATGGATATACTTATGGACCCTAAGGGTGGATCACCTCAGACTGCAGACAAGGTGAGTGGATCACCCTAAGGGTTGACCTATTGGGTTGACACACCATTGTTGGTGTGAGTGAGATATCAAAAGAGGGAGTGGGTACGAATGGAGACCGTACGTCTCCACTGGACACCCAGGTCGATAGTGTCAGATTGAGACCCATGGACTCCCAGGTTCTTGGAAAAAGGGTCATAGAGTGACTCTGAGTAGGATATTGTGAGAGAGGGAATGAGAAGTACTTATTCCAGAAAATGAGCCTAGGGACAGGAAGTATCCTGGTTCAGAAATGGCTCAGAGGACCAGTGAAATTATTAAGGAACGTTGAGGGCAAGAGTGTCTATGTTATTACAAGGACATTAGAGTTTGCAAGTCTAGGTATGGGAACGTGGAGTTCCAAGATTGAGGACTTTGTATTCTCCGAGTAGTATGAACTAACAAGGATATGATGGTTCATAAAGGAAAGAGGAGTTTGACGCTAGATTTGGTATATATTTATGAGATCCTAATAAGGGTTAGGCCAGGGGCCTACAGATTGGCCTTACCCCAGCATGGGTGAGGCTCACAAGGTTTTACTGGTGCTAATGTTGAAGAAAGGGGTGACGAGTACGACCCTTGATTGGGTTAGGAGCCCTAGAAATACACTACAACTTATCATGTAAGGAAAAACCAGTGGAAATTATAGATAAAAGAGATAAAGTCTTACAGATTAAGACTATCGTTCTTGTGAAAGTGTTACAAAGAAGTGAGGTGGTAAAGGACCTGACTCTGGAGATATGTTCATTTTCGCGGAACTAGTATCTCGAGATGTTTGACCAAATTTTGAGGATGAAATTTTAATAAGGAGGCGATAGTTGCAACGTCCCAAATTTGATATTAAGGCTATGTGCCTTGACTACAGTGCCTGGAGGTCCTAATTGGGATTATATGAGCGAGTAATGGATTATATGCGTGATTATGTGATATAAACTAATTGTGTGGTAATGTGATTAGACATGCATGTTTGTGTGTATTAAATATGCATGTGGGTCCATTTATGTAAATAGGGGCATGCTTGTAATTTTGGCCCGTTGAGGGCATAAATGTAAATATGTATGTATTGTGAGTGAGACCCCAGTGTTATGGGGATATATTCGAGAAGTGTGGTCCGAGATGATCCTAGGGAGCGGATTAGCGGAATAGTCACAATGGGGTAAAATAACCGGCTCGGGGTGAGCCTAGGGGTATTTTGGAAAAGTAGTATGTATTCGAGGTTGATCGGGTAGCTGGTAATTATTTAGTAGTTATTTGGGTACGTCGGGATTAATTGGGATTTTATAAGGCTACTTGAGGATTAGCAGGAAACATGGAAAATTACAATTTTTCCCTTGGGGCAATCAAAGGATAAGGTTATGCTTAAGGGCCATGTTGCTCTTTTACCAATGGGATAGACTCACTAAGTGGGAAGACTTTAGAACCTAAACGAAACTGGTACAACACTCTCTCATGTTTCCTCCTGTCTCTCTCTCTCTCCCTCTTAGTTTTCTCTCAATGCTTAGAAGTGTAGAATTGGGAGCTCTCAACTTGGTGATGATCTGAATTGGACATAAGGTGTGACTGAAGATTGGAGGTAGCTAGGAGTACCAATAGCTAAGAGGAAGGGGCTTGAATTCTGCTGTGGTTCAAAGGTTTTTACCACTCAGGCTTGGGTTTAGGGATCGTGCTCAGGATTGCTTTGGGTTGTAAGCTTAGGACACCAGGTAAGAGAACTGTTTGTGCCCTAGAGCTATGTGGTGTGTAGTGTTGTATGTATTGTTTATATCTGTTATGTCATACATGTGATTGTGACTGATCGGCAAGAGCCGGAAGCCGCAAGAGTTGGGAGCGACAAGAGCCGGAAGCGATAAGAACCCGGAGCGGCAATAGTCGTGAGCGGTAAGAGCTGAAAGTGGCAAGAGCCAAGAGCGGAAAAGGGCCAAGATTAGTGTTAAGCATACTGAATGCAGGCCACCAAGGTGAGACCCTCTAAAGGTATTGTACATACCCACTTGGTTAAGATCGCGGACTTGGTGCCTGATGGAGCACCCCGATCGGCGAAGGCCGCTGCTGTGCTACTGTATTGTTATGTTGTTATGCCATTATGCTATTGTGCTGTTATACTGCTGTAATATTGTGTATTCCAATAGAAACTTATAATTTTTTGCTGTCTTTGATTACGTATGTATTTGTTGAAATAAATTAGGGTACGCTTTGCTGTGAAGTTCTATTGTTGGGCCTCGGCTCACGGGTGCTCTGTGGTGTAGGTAAGGGCAAAGGAAAAGTCTATCAACCATGAGTTGGAGGGCATGGAGTGGTGCATAGATTTTTGGCCTACCTGGCTGCCACGGCTGGGGTATTTTGAGGAGCATGTTATAAATGTTTGATTTTGTCACTTAGGTCGACTGTAAAGAAACTTTTGAGTTGTAAATATGTTTCTAAACAGTATTTTGGGATCCCAATGTAACACTTTCATGATTTAAATGAATGTCCAACCTTTTATACCAAAATCTTATATAAATGAATCTTCATTTTAGTTAACCACACTGTTTGGTTTAATACTGCCATTAGCGTGCAAATGGCACATTTTAAAATCACATGGTAACGACTCTAGGGAAGTAGGGCATTACAACTTGTTATTAGAGCGTGCCAAGGTTTATGGTTCCTGGAGATTGACCAAACATGTACGCTCGCTGTCAAAGACATGCTTGACTCAGGGTTGGTTGGTATTAATTGCGATACTTGTTTAACTTCTTATCTGAGTTTCCTTATCTGCTAGAATAGGGAGCATGATGGATATGTTTGTGTTTTGTGAGATTGAGGTTTGATGAGGGATGCATGAGCATTGTAGATTTGTGTGTCCTGGTATGTGTATTATTTTGCTATGGTGTTGTTTGACCTTGCTATGGTATAGTGCTGGATAAGAATATTAGGGTAGGTAGGCTAGGTTTCCAACATGGATTTGGAAGTTTTGTATCCAAGGCCGTCAACTAGATCAGGTAGTGTTAATGATGGTAATTGAGGCCAGAATCATTCGTTGACCCTAGGATTGGCAGCAGATGTTTGCTGGCATGCAAGCAAGATTGTAAAGGCAAGCGGAACAGATTATGTGATTGAGACAGCGAGTTTTGTCAGGGAACACTGCCCTGTGTGAGTTGGCAACAATGGCACCAGTTACGACATAATATAAGGGTTGAAAGAGATGGGAAGTTCTACATGGAAGCTTCCAGAATTGTTATCCTCTAGTTTCTGAGAGAGGTTTGGACCCGTTCAGAGTTGAATAGTGGACGGGCATGGTTAGATCCGTCCTTGACTATATAGAAGCGAAAGGCAATGATAGAGTGGCTTATGCCACGTACATGTTGCGGGAGGATTCCCGAACATGGTAGGAAGTTGTATCCCAGACCCAAAATGTTGTTATGTAGAGTTGGGAGTAATTCAGACAATGGTTCAACATGAGGCATTATTGTGACGCAGTTTGAATTGTGAAGACTAATGAGTTTATGAACTTTTTTCAGGGAAGTAAGATAGTGATAGAGTATGTCATTGAGTTTCATAGATTGGCCAAATTAGCTTTTGTTTTGGTACCAATGGATGTGGCCCAGAAGGAGCGATTCACTTGAGGATTGAACCTTGGGATGCCCAGAGCATTAAGATCTCTCCAGTATATGAGATTGTTACCTACGCTTGGGTAGTAGGGAGGGCCCTTGCTATAGAGAACGCAGAAGATGAGATATAGAGTAAGAGTACTGTTGGGAGGGAAACTCAGGCAATGGTACCCCTATTTGCGGGATCAGGTAGGGGCGGAGGCCCAGTAACCTGAAAAGAAAGAACCTTGATAATTCTATTACTCCTGGTCCTGACAGGAGAGTTCATAGTGTTCAGGGCGGCCGCTAGGACAATGATGAGGTCTTAAGGAGTTATCCAGTATGCGCCAGGTGGAGGAGATGCTATCTGGGAGAATGTCAATCATAGGCATGTCTTCTATGTGGTATAGTGGGGCACATCAAGAAGGGTTTCCCGAAGTTAAAGGCGGGAGGACCAAAGAGTACAGATAGCTCTACCCTAGTTTGAGTGACTGTCTTGATATGGTTAGAGCCGGAGACTGGCCTCTTGGTTGCAAATGGTTGGCTTTATAGTTCTGTTCCTTTTTATAAATTGAGCTGATTGAGTTTGGTGTTATGTACCTCTTAGGAGAGACATCGATATGTGGCACATGCTATATGGTTGTCACGCCATGGGGCTTGAGATTTTAGCATCTACCTGGGAAGATTAGTAACAATTGATTAAGTTGGTTCTATGAAGATTTTGAGGTAATCCTGAGTATGGATTTGTTTGTTAAATAAGGGACAACCATGGAAAGTAAGGTATGATGGTGACTTTTGAGTTTAAAAGGAAAGGACCCGGTTGCAGTTATAGGATGCCTAGTTGTTGAGGAAGATACCATTAAGGCTATTTAAGTTAGACCACATGAAAACTGGATCAGCCGGTAAGGTTTCAGATGGGTTCACGAGGATTCGTTGGGATTGTTGTCGCATCTAGGGAATTGAGTGTGCTACGGGAATAAGGATGAGATAGAATCGGCATCAAGGACATTATAAAGAATGACACTAGCTCACCAGAAAGAATTAAAGGTTCAGTTGAAGAAGTATTTGATTTGAGGGTTGATCAAACGGAGCATCTCATCATGGGACACGTCAATGGTGTTTGTCAAGAAGAGGGCCGAGTCTGCAAGAATGTGTACCGCATATGGATAGCCAAATGAAGTAATTATTAAGAATAGGGACCCCATTGCCAAAAATAAGGATTCTTTACTTGGTTGTGAGGGTAGGACCATGCTCTCAAGAATTAACCCTCAATCTGGTTATTACCAGTTGAGGATCAAGGAAAGAGTCATTCCAAGAATTACTTCTGGCACCAATTAGGATGTAATGGATTATCAGTGAAGTCTTTTAAACTGACCAATGCTTCAATGGTGCAAGTAAGTTCGACAAGCAGAGAGTACAGGGATGGTTGGACAAGTCGTATTCAGATTGATCAAGGAGGTTTCAAACTACACCCAGTTAGAAGCAGAACGTGAATAACAACTTCATTGATAGTACCAAGGCTATGGAAGCAGGGTTACAGGTAAGATTCCAAGAGGTAAAAATTTTGATTTCTCTAGAATATATTCAAGGTCACGTTATGGGAAGTAATGGAATCATGAATGAGGTAATTAAGGTGGAAACTGTAAGGAAAGTTCTAAAGGAACGCCTTAGGGTTGAGAAGCACAGTGAGACCAATAAGACACATCAGCGACTACTTGAAGCATCTTCGAGGACAACCATACCATGACTGAAGTAACGTAAGGACTTAAAGCTTGTCTGAATGGATAGTTGCCTGCTTGATTTTCAGAAGTTAGAATAAAGGTTTGTTAGCACGTCATGGTATTACGAGATGCATGTGATGGACTGGTACAGGAGGACGGTGTAGTGGACACTGTCCTTGCTTAGAATGTGGAGTTATAGTGCAGTACGTTATGAGTTGGGGTGTGCCCCTGTGTAATTGAAAGAGTGATCGTTTGCACCTCATAGTGGATGAAGGGATAAGGACTTGGATGTTCTACCTAGGATGTCGAGTTGACAGTAATGCTGGTTAGTCATGGTTAGACTGAAGTAATGACCGGTAGTGGTTTGGAACCTGTGATTAATAATTGTAAGATATATCTTTATGAATAAATGGTGAAACACAAAAGGAAAATATTGTAGAGATGTTAAGAATCCTACCACTTTAGTATTGATAGGTTATGATATGCAGGTCGGATGAGTGATTCGAAAGATGCTGGCATTGAGAGGAAAATGTGGGATGAACCTTAGGATATCCCTTACGATTATTGTATCAAGGAAGTTTAAATGGGTGTTGAGACTACAATTTGTATATCGGGAGGCACATGACCTTATTGTTTAGTAAACAAGAGAAGATAATCAGAGGCTAGAAGGGCTATTATGACTCTCGTGTATCCTGGAGCTAGTATGGAGGGATATAATTATGGACCCTAAGGGTGGATCACCTCCGACTGCAGACGAGGTGAGTGGATGCGAAAGTTGTGATTTGACCTATTGGGTTGACACACCATGGTTGGTGTGAGTGAGATATCAAAAGAGGGAGTGGGTACGAAAGGAGATCGTACGTCTCCATTGGACACCAAGGTCGATAGTGTGAGATTGAGACCCATGGACTCCCAGGTTCTGAAAAAAAGGGTCATAGAGTGACTCTGAGTAGGATATTGTGAGAGAGGGAATGAAAAGAGCTTATTCTCGAAAACGAGCCTAGGGACTGGAAGTATCCTGGTTCAGAAATGGCTCAGAGGACCAGTGAAATTATTAAGGAACGTTGAGGGTAGGAGTGTCTACGTTATTACAAGGACATGAGAGTTTCCAAGTCTAGGTATGGGAACGTGGAGTTCCAGGATTGAGGACTTTGTATTCTCCGAGTATTATATAACAAGGATATGATGGTTCGGAAAGAAAATAGGAGTTTGACTCTAGAATTGGAATATATTTGTGAGATCCTAATAAGGATTAGACCAAGGGCCTACAAATTGGCCTTACCCCAGCATGGGTGAGGCTCACAAGGTGTTACTGATGCCAATGTTGAAGAAAGGGGTGACGAGTACGCACTGCTACAAAAATAGGCTTTAACTTCAATTTTTTCGCTTGTTATTCTTCGGATCTCACGGAGTTATTAACCGAAGTTAATCCAAGCGAAGTTAAAAGTATCTAAAAATCGAGATATTAACTTCAGTTATTGTGTAAAAACCAAAGTTAAAGCCCTTTAACTTCAGTTTTTTCATAATAACCGAAGTTAAAGGTATTATTCCCTAAAAAAAAAAATTTATTTTATTTGTATTCTTAATTTGGTTTTTTTTCAAATATTTTAATAATTATTTTTTAATTCTAATTTACAATTATTTTAATATTAATAAATATATTTGAACGTTCCAATAAACTTAAAGTAACATAAAATTCACAAACTATATAGACTTAATGTACATATATATACACATTCAAAAAGAAATAAAAGCTAAGTACCACATAACAATCTAAAGTGTTCATACAACTAAACATGTGAAGTTCACCTAAGTAATTATTTGAAATATTGAAATTTCTTAAGGATTAAATATTTTTCAAAAATTTTAGCAGAATTTCCCCTATAAATAGGACTACCCAAACTTGTTGACATTCAATTTACAACTAAAATTTGCAACAGTTCACAGAGCAGATAAACATAATCATGTCAAGTTTATCAGAAGTTGGAAGAATACATCATACCGAAAAGCAAAGCTTAGTCTCCAATTACAATAGAACTCATGTTAATCCATTTTCATCTTGAATGCTTGCCTTGAATTTTTACGGTATCCATAAGCCGCCAAGTTCAAAGTAACCTTATCTAGTCAAGAGGCATGATAAGGTTACTTCAAACTAGGGACTTATGGTCATCACTACAGTACACAAATTCCCGATATCCTATTCAAACCTACTGCCAAACCTAAAAAGTTTAAATTATAACTCTATGAATAAATACTACATATTTAAAAACATGTTCAATTAATAAATCCTAAAAAATTAGGCAGAGTTTTCTCTGTTTCTGTAACATATCCCAATTTCATAAGTACCTATTAATTCAACGCAAACAAACATAATAATGAACATGCATAATTTCATCCTTATACCACCGCAGCACACAAATTTCTCAGAATCTACTTCACTAATTTTCAAACCTAATTTCCACTAAATTCAATATGGTTTAACTATAATTCTATAAATATGTACAATAGTAATAAATAAAAATAAAATTCTCACTCACCTTAAAATTATTCTTCAAGCTAGTAACCACCAATGAAAAACCAAATTACCTCCAAAACAATAACCGTCCTAAAAACAATATAAACAAAATTAAATATAATAATTATTGAGTTTATAATAACTAGTACCAAACATTGAAACATATTATACAAATAAAGCTTTATTTTAACTAAGTATTAACTTGAATTTTTTTACAACAACAACATATCTAAACATTAAAACTATATTTTACAAATGATTTTTTTTAACTAGATATTAACTTGATCTTTTTTTTTATTATAATAACAACATATTAACTTTTTTTTAACAACAACAAAATATTGACTTTATTAGTTTTCTAAATAATTATTCTAAATAAAAACATATTATAAAATACAAAAAAAATCAAATAAATTATAAATTTAGTAATACATTAATATTAAATTCAGATTAATAAAAAAAATTATCACAAACACATTTTTTAGGATTCATACATTCTTAAATAATCAAATACAACTCTAAAATATTATTATCAACCATAAAAACATATACATTATCAATATATAATGAAAAAATATAAGAAAATCCAAAATAATATATATAATCATGTAAACATCTATTTAACGGTCAATACATAGTACAAACCTCAAAACTTTGTATAGAAGCTGAAAATCCGTTGAAAAGCCCAAAACAATGGGCATTTCCGACCACCACATGCCACCATTGTCAAGACACCATTTTTTTCACTCAAAACTGAAAATAACCAAGTTTCTATGATATATTTGAGTTTTCTAGCAAGATTCATGGAAGAAAATGAGGGAAAATGGTGCTAAATGGAAAAACCCTCATTTTTCTCACAGTGGAAATGGAGGTTTTTGCTCTCTGTTTGGGGGTTTCAACATTTTGGAAATGAGGGAGAAGTCGAAGGGCTCAGGATATAAGCACCTTTAACTTCGGTTTTTAGCAAAAAACTGAAGTTCAAGGGTTCCGTCATTTTCCCCCCTCTGCCTATTACCCTTTAACTTCACTTTACGTAAATAACTGAAGTAATAGATTAATTCCTATGAGTGCTAAACCAAAAAGTGAAGTTAAAAGTCCATCAAATGCTTTCTCTTCATTTTTTATGCATTTCCCAACAATTCTATGTATACAAACCGAAGTTAAAGCTTATTTTTGTAGTAGTGACAACCCCTGATTGGGTGAGGAGACCCTGGAAATTCAGTGAAACTTATCGTGTAAGGAAAAGCTAGTGGAAATTCTAGATAAAAGAGATAAAGTCTTACAGATTAAGACTATCGTTCTTGTGATAGTGTTGCAAAGAAGTGACGAGGTAAAGGACCTGACTTTGGAGATATGTTCAGGTTTGCGGAACTAGTATCCCGAGATGTTTGACCAAATTTCGAGGACAAAATTTTATTAAGGAGGGGATAGTTGTAACGTCCCGAATTTGATATTAAGGTTGAGTGCCTTGACTATAGTGCTTGGAGGGCTTAATTGGGATTATATGAGTGAGTAATGAATTATATGCTTGATTATGTGATATAAATGAATTATGTGGTAATGTGATTACACATGCATGTTTGTGTGTATTAAATATGCATGTGGGCCCATTTCTGTAAATTGGAGCATATTCGTAATTTTGGCCTGTTGAGAGCATAAATGTAATTATGTATGTATTGTGAGTGAGACCTCAGTGTTATGGGGATATATTTGAGATGTGTGGTTCGAGACGATCCTAGGGAGCGAATTAGCGGAATAGTCACAATGGGGTAAAATACCCAGCTCGGGGTGAACTTAGGGGTATTTTGGGAAAGTAATATGTAGCCGAGCTTGATCGGGTAGTGGGTAATTATTCCGTGGTTATTTGGGTACGTCGGGATTAATTGGGAATTTATGGGGCTACTTGAGGATTAGCAGGAAATGATGCAAATGGCAATTTTGCCCTTGGGGCCATCAAAGGATAAGGTTATGCTTAAGGGGCGTGTTGGTCTTTTACCAAACGGGATAGACTCACAAACTGGGAAGACTTTAGAATCTAAAAGAAAATGGTACAATACTCTCTGATGTTTCCTTCTCCTCCTCTCTCTCTCTCAAAGCTTAGAAGTGTAGAATTGGGAGCTGTCAACATGGTGATGATCTGAATTGGACATAAGGTGTAACTGAAGATTAGAGGCAGCTAGGAGTACCAATAGCTAAGTCGAAGGGACTTGAATTCTACTGGGATTCAAAGGTTTTTTCCGCAAAAGCTTGGGTTTAAGGATCGTGCTCGGGATTGCTTTGGATTGTAAGCTCGGAACACCAGGTAAGAGAACTATTTGTGCCCGTAGAGCTATGTGGTGTGTATTTCCGTTTTTATTGTTTATAGTTGTTATGTCATACATGTGATTGTGATTGATCGACAAGAGCCAGAAGCGGCAAGAGCCATGAGCGGCAAGAGTCAAAAGTGGCAAGAGTCGGAAGCGGCAAGAGCCGGGAGCGGCAAGAGCTGGGAGCAACAAGATTTGAGAGCAGCAAAGGGCTGGGATCAACATTAAGCATGATGAATGCAAGCCACCAGGGGGAGTCCCTCTAAGGATGTTGTACACACCCGCTCGATTAAGATTGCGAACTTGGTGCCTAATAGCGCACCCCATTCGATGAAGGCTGCTACTGTGCTATTGTATTGTTATGTTTTTATGCCATTGTGCTATTGTGTTGTTATACTGCCGTAATTGTAATAGAAACTTGTAATTTTTTGTTGTCTTTAATTAAGTATGTATTTGTTCAAATAAATTATTGCATACTTTGCTGTGAAGTTCTCTTGCCGAGCCTCGGCTCACGGGTGCTGTTGACAGTGAAATCTCGTCAACGAAATTAGATCGGAAAACTCAAAGGTAAGTCAGGTGATGTTTATATAAGAACTGAGAATAAACTTTAAGGAAAAGTAAACACAGATAAATGATGGAGCAAGTCTTGGTATATTTCTCAATAGCCTCTGCTTACAATGAATTTTCCAACCCCTCATTCTGAGGGTCAAGCTCCATTTATAGTTGGGCTCTAATGACCCCTTATACATGGTGGTCCCTTGGGACAAAATAGTACATAAGTACACTGTCAGGGTAATAGTACAGGTGGTAGTGGTATGGGAAGAGTGGTGGAGCAGAAGATCATAGTGTCAGCCTGGTACATAGTCAGAGGCATGCATATAGTGCCTCCACTCTCTGTACAAATCCGTACATTCACTGCCTGTGTGATACAGGTGTCAGGGTAATGCTTCTGTCCTCCTCATGGTTGTACGTCATGCACCCGTACACGTACGGGTACTATGTACCCGATGGTTATTCTCGCCTCTCCAAGGCATGTATCTGCTCAAGGCTATTCCACGTCCTACTAAGTGTAGGGAAGCTAGTGTGTTGACATGAACGATATACTCAGTCATCTATTCCACTATTGGCTCTATACCTAATAGTTATTGGGTCTCTCCTATTGCTCTTCATCTCCTGTGACTCATAGGGAGAGTGGTGCCCCGTTGGTGGCACTTACCTTAGGAAGAGAGGTAAGGCCTCTTCAACGGGGCCTCCTGCGTGTGTGACGAAGCATGACGCCTAAAAATGGGATGAGGGTCTCATCTTGTGAAACCATCACTTTGCAGCCCCCACACTACGAGGCCCCTGGTATATGGTCGAAGGGTGTTTAGTGGAGGCTATGTCTCTTGAGGCCTTTGACGTGGCCAATGCGCAAGGCGAGGCACACGAGGCCACTAGGCATGTGTGGCCCTTGGGGGCGAGGCTCCTTTGACGCGTGCCCCCATTCGCATGGCCACTTGATGCTGCGGGCGTGGCTACGCAAGGCCACCGGGTGTGCAGGCGTGGCTGCACGAGGCTGAGGGCCTGCTGGGGCGCGAGGCCACCTGGTGTGCGGGAGTGGCTGCACGAGGCCGAGGGCTTGATGGGGCACGAGGCCGCCTGGTGTGCGGGCATGGCTGCGTGAGGCGGAGGGCCTGTTGGGGCGCGAGGCCGCCTGGTGTGCGGGCGTGGCTGCGCGAGGCTGATGGCCAGCTGGGGCGCGAGGCCGCCTGGTGTGCGGGCGTGGCTGCGCGAAGCCGTGGTGCGGGGCCTTGGTGGCGCGCGAGGCCATGGTGCGAGGGCACGCGAGGCCGCGTCGTGCATGGGCGCGAGATGGCTCCCTAAAACAGTTGGTGCGATATGCCCGTAGCATATCGGGCGTACCCACGAGGCGTTTATGGGAGCCTATCACGTGCTTTTGGCCTTTTTATAACTGTTGAATTTCGAGCATCCACATTTCTCATGAGACAATCTCCTGTATTCAAAAAGGGCCTACAAGCTCGAGTCCAATTGCATGATTAAGTGGCCTTTATCCCTCTGTTCTAATCAGGGACTAGAGATTTCTTATTTGGTGGATTTGTGGCATCCACAGATTCTCTATGGTGTAGGTAAGGGCAAAGGAAAGGCCGATCAGCTATGAGTTGGAGGGCATAGAGTGGTGCATACATGTTTGGCCTACCTGTCCCTCACGACTAGGGTATTTTGAGGAGCATGTTATAAATGTTTGATTTTGTCGCTTAGGTCCACTGTAAATTAACTTTTGAGCTGTAAATATGTTTCTAAACAGTATTTTGGGATCCCAATGTAAAACTTTCATGATTTAAATGAATGTCTAACCATTTATACCGATATCTTATTTAAATGAGTCTTCATTTTAATTAACCACACTTTTTGATCTAATTCCTCAATTAGCGAGCTAATAACACATTACAGTTGCTATAATTTAGGAGGATTTTTGCCATAAAAAAATTTCGAGTGGGGGGGGGGGGGGGGGGAGAGGTGGACACACAATAAAGTTCGAAGGGAAAAACTCTACATGAACCATAGTTGAGGGAGGAAATTACTATTTACCCTTTGTAAAATCCTAAAGGTGTATCAGCATCAAGTGTGAAGAGAGTAATAATGAAGGGGGACATACTTCAAAAAAATACTTTGGGTGATATCTCATTGGGAGATGGAGATGTGCTTCCAAGAGAAGGCATCAAGTAGAAAGATATATTTTGAGAGAGTATTAAGGAGGTTAGTCTTGATCTCAAGTACAAACATGTTTAAAAGTTATGTTCTATTGCTTGGAATTGTGTGTGTATTGTAGAAGGAAAATCTCTTTATTTATAGGTAAAGAGGCAAACTTAGGAATTGTTAGATCTTTGGGGAGTATCTAGATGGTGCAAGGATCGTGTGATTAGGTAAAGGCGGTAGCTCATAAGCCAAATGTTAATAGGCTTAACATGGGAGACCAAGGGGAGGGTTCACCCTTTATCGATGTGATGGCGTTGGGGGTGAATCCCTTTGGTGGATCAGCAAACTAAGGTAGTGTGTGGCGTTGTTCCCCAACTTGCATGCATTGTGTTAGGGCCAATCTACTCATCATCCATTCACTAAATCCTAAATTCAATCAACTCATCATTGTGTTGGGGTTAATTGGCTGGGAACGCTATGGCTGGGCTCCAAGGACAAGCAACTTGAGGGAAGGACGGACGAGCCTGATGTTGTTCTATAGTGCATGGTTGCCTTATGCGACAGTCTGGAAGTATAGGTGTCTTGGTGAGGTCTACCAGACCCGAGATGATGTCCACACAAATGTTCAAGGCCAGCCATACAACTTGTTGAAATCTGGCCCTAGCCACCCCGACACACTTTGGGACCCTTTGTTTTATCTGGGGAATTATCTTCAACAATTTCCGAGAGCGTGGCGAACAAGACTTGGAATTCGTCGTGCTCGACCTTTCTTCCTGGCTAAGGCTAGGGCCTATACCCAAATTTGGGATAGTGTAAGAAGTTTCCAGATGTTAGTGAATCGATAAGTCAAGGGGCTCCATGTGGTGACATTATCGCACTGGAATCAATGGGGGTAGTGGTATAACTCAACAATGGGGTTCGATAACAACTTAGAATAATAACACAAAAAACAATGGAAAACAATAACACAAATATCACAAAAACTTGCACAAGATGAGGATCTTTGTCCATAAATTTTATTCCAAATCACTAGAAAGTTGCTTGAGGTTTCTACAATGAAGAAATATGGCATGGGATGCAACAAGTCTATGAAATTCTCAAGTCAAGCAATCTTGATGAATTTCTTAGAGAAAATTGAGGGTCTTGGAGAGCTAGAGAAAGAGTTTTAAGAAATGATCAAGTCCTAGAAACTTTGGAAAAAAACCCTTAAATAGGTTAGGCACTGACATTGGGTCCAACCAAAAGGATTAGAGCTTTTTAAAACACATTTTGGAGGAAAAATACGTAACTCGTACAAACGCAACAGGCGACACATCACCTACTGTGCTTTTTGTGTGGTGATTCATCACTTGTCAGACAATGCGTTGCTCTACAACAGGCGACACGTTGCGTGTTGCAGCCTTGCAAGTTTTGTTGCGTGCGCGCAATGCGTCACCTTTAGGGATGGTCAACTTGTCCAAAAGTGACCTGATAACTCTACAAAATAGAGTTATTTTACCACTTTTTATGTGCTAATTGTTGCTTAATTCTTGAGTTTTTAAGTAATTTATTAAGTTTTAAGTAATTTTGAATTTATTAGGTTTATTTTAATTTTATAGATTTTTGTGTATTTTTATAGTTATATTATTGTAAAATGTTATAGTTTAATTATTTAAAATTAATATTGTTAAGTTAGGAGTAAAAAGATGCAATTTTAAGCTTAAATGTTTAAGTAAATTAAGTTTTAATTAATATTTTCATGGAACTTTTGTTGTATATTTTATTATTGAAAATATTTAGTTTTAATTTAATTTATGTTTGTTTTATAGGGAATTTGTTGTAATTTATTTGTTCTTGAAAAGCAATAAAAATGAGGATAAAGAGTGGCATTTTTGAGAAAAAAGAAATGAAAAGCTGGCATTTATGAAGACCACTAGCCCAGGCCCAACCAATGCCCGTCTCCTCCAGCCAGCTGCTCTTTGCAGCTCCACTAGCCACGCTTGGCACCAGGCCCATTCGGCCCACCACCAAAATCACCCAATGCCTCCCCTACCAGCTGCCCTCCAACGACTCACTTCGGCCCCAGCCGTACACCACCATTCGGCTATCACCCAGCCTCAGCAAGAAGCCCCTTCACGTGCCTCCTGAAGAATTTCCCCCAGCAGCTCCACGGGCCAGCCAAGCTCCAGCCTGCCAGCACCGAGCCCAACGCCAGCCACTCCAACAACCCAATTTGCCCAGCTGCTCCCCTACCTGTCCCAGTCACCACCAGCCCTTTTGTGTTTTTTTTAGCCCAACAATTTCAACATTGTCCCCTTGTCCCACAATGCCAAAAAATGCCACATTTTTACCCAACTTTTCTACACATTTGACTCCAAAACATCATCATCACACCCTATAATTTACCTCTATTTGCCATATTATAATTAATTCAATTAATTTAATCAATTTAATTAATTTAAAGTGATTATTTTAATACCCTTTTTTTGACTATAAATAAGGGAGTTTGGTGCTAATTTTAAGGGGAGGTTACCATACCACAAGTTCTACACTTTCAAAACCTCTTAATTCTCTTCATCTTTTTCTTCTTTTTGGTCATTTTTTCTATGAGTTTTTAGAGGAAAAATTTGGGGGTTCATCCTCCAAATTTTTCTATTTATGTTTGTAATTTTTAGTTAGTATTTGATATTCTAGTTATGAGTTTCTAATCTTTTTAAGATTATTAAGGTGATGATGAAACAATATGTAACTAGATAGCATTTATTTTGTATGTTGATTTCCCATTTTGTGCAATAAAGTTTATGGATTTTTCTTCTTCATATATGTCTTTCATCTTCAATATCTCATATTTTGGATTGTTAGATAATATTGTACTTTGTTCTTCATTTTGCAAAAGCATAATATTCTTTGTGTAAGATGTGTCATTAAATTGTACACATCCATGCTTAGAACAAAAATATTATGTTTTGCCTTATAAATAATGTTCATTGATTTATTTGTTATTTAATTAGATTGATTTACACTAAATTCTTTGAATTATAATTTTTAAAAGTGAAGATAGATCCTATATTTTTATAAAAACTTGTGCTTAAATAGAATATCTAATTTGAATAAGTGATGGTTTGATTAATTTCTACTATTACTAAAACTTGGGAATCAATGTACTTTTAAATATTATTAAACTTACATTTTGTAGATTCTATTATCTTAATAATATTTCTTCCATCACCTTGTTTACAATTATTAATTTAGTTATATATATTGTCTTTAATATCTATATTATTATCTTTTATTTTATTTTTATTGTTACAAATTTTCATCAATCTTTGGAGCTAGGTTAGATTTTATTAATTTTGATTTAAAATAGTTTTCTTTTCGATTTTAGACAACTCCTTTGGGTTCGACATCCTTGCTTACACGATCACTATTCTATATGAACGATTCGTGCGCTTGCGATATAAATATTTAAAACATACTCATTTTGGGTCCATCATGACCTTAAACATCTCCAAATGTTACTTTTTACTAGCTCTAATAGTAGTGGTGCATAAAACATAGTATTTTTCGATTTGAACTTTGCCTTAGTGAAAATGTTACAAGATTTTACCGAAATTCTTGGTGTTAGGAGTATAGCTTATGATCACAAAATTAGTATGATAATCCAAAAGAATTAAACACAAGGCAACATCATAAACAATGGAAGAATAACACAGCTTAAGTCAAGGGAAAGAGATGATATTTATTGAGAGAAACCCTAGTTACATAAAATCATAAAGTTATGATTTTATATGGTCAAACAATGGAGATAAACATGAAGGCTTGACACAATAGAATTGTTGTCCAAAAAACTCTATTCCTAGCCCCCATAAGAGATTGCTTGAAGCTATTATATTGGTGGAATGAGTCTTGGGATTAACAAGCATCTTCAAACAAGACAAGCTTTCTTGATGAAGATCTTGGAGAAAACTAGTAATTTTATGAGTTAGAGAGAGATAGGGCTTTAGATAGAGAGAGTGAGAGGGGGGGGGGGGGGGTGGAGAGTGATCAATTCACCAAAATCTCAAATGATTCCCTTAAATAGTCTAGGAACCATCATTAGTGTTAACCAATGAGATTAAATCATTTTAAAATAAGTTTTGGAGCTAAAAACACATAATTGTACAGGTCCGTATAGATGGGCCACACAACGCATCTCCTGTCATGGGCTGTCTTAAGCCAAGCGATGCAATGTCTATTGCATTGACTTTTGACCCTGTACATCGACCTATAACACCTCCAAATGCCTCCAAACTTTTTGGGTACTCTTATATACCCCAAAGAAACATTTTGGACTCAAAAAGATAATTTTAAGTGCCTGCATCAAAAGTCAACCCGCTCATGCCGACTTTAGTGAATCGTTATGGTTTTGCACCTCTTTGTGCATAACGAATTTCATTATGTATTTAACCAATCATGACAATCCCTCACTTGGTTAAATATATCCTCCATCTATAACCTGGACAATATTAGTGCATAAAATATAGTACATTTAAGTTGAACTTTATCTTAGTAAAAATACTACAAAGCTTTATCAAAATGCTAAGTATTCTTAAAAAGATTGATCCGAGCATTCACTGTTGGCAGTATCGCATACACCTATACCTGATTTGTAACACCCTGGTTAACCAAGACCGTTACATTGTGTGTTTAAAATAGTGCTTAACTCGCTAAGTGAGTCATTTGAACTTAATTAAATGTGTAATTAAAGACTAAGTCAAGGTCAGGTATTGAAAAGGTTGGTCAACAAAATGATTATTTTTCATTAAAATATTAAGTTTATACACAAGATCCCAAAATCAGTTTACATAATTGTAAAAGACAAATTAAATACAACTTAGCCGTCCTAAGCAGAAAAACAGGGTTTAACCCTAGTTCCTCCCAAGTTATCCCGACCGTAGTGATTGAGAAAGCTGAAAATGTACACACTGTCTCTGAAGCTCTCCAACTCAAGGCTAGTCTAGCTATCCCTTTCCCTTACCTGCACCACATAGCACTCGTGAGCCAAGGCTCCACAAGAAAACTTAAACCAACATGCACAACCAAGCAACAGTATAAAAGTGATAAACATAAATCATTGGATTCATTTAACAATAGGATATAAGAAACCAACCAACAGTAATATAGAACTTAGTAAAATACATAAACCAAACCCATCAATCAATAGAAACAACTAAGTGTAAACCAAACTTCTGTTTATTGTATAATATCAAGGCCTAGTGCCCTTAGGCTGAGTCTTCTGGTCTTTTAGCTGACCCTGACACCCTTAGGCTGGGCTGCGTTCCACACGCTTGCTATCGGCCCACGACACCCGTAGGTCAACTTGTTATAGATATAATCATAAATGCACAATGCATAACAAGTAATCAATGGAAGCGTATACAAGCATGCCTATCCAGATATTCTTAGATACAAATATGTTTACATTCATAGCATGTAACAACCTAAATTTGCTAATCGGGCTTAGGGCCTTGATTAGTGTGCCTGGAGGGCAATAAATGATTTAATATGCTTATATGTGGATTTATGTGAATATATGATTATGATGCATGTTTAGTTGAGTTAAATGTGCATGTGGACCCCGTCTGGATATTAGGGGTATAAATGTGATAAATGTTATATGTATGAGATAAGTTTGTGCAGCACGATCCAAGACAGTCCTGGTGAGCGGATAGTCGGAAAGTCACAACAGGGTTGAGATTTGGACTCGGGGCGAGTCCAGGGGTAATTTGGGTACTAGGTGTGTTATGGGGTTATTGGGACATGAAAGTAAATATTTGGAGATATCTTTGTGGATAGAATGTCTAGGCGGGAATATTGGGGAAATTTACCATTTTTCCCTCGGGGACGTTTCGGTACCCCGAGCCCTGAGGTAACCACATAGACTTAAGCTGAATAAAAAAAAAAGGGAGAATTAATTAGAAGCTTTGGGGAACCGACTTATACTTCTGTTTTCAGCTAAGGTTAGCTCCTCACCATTCTTATCTCTCTCTTTCACTCTCTAAGAAACAACTCAAGGGAATTTGGTGTAAGCTAGCTTAAGCAAGGATTTGTGCTGAGGAAACTTAGGAGCTCGAAGCTTGGGGATTGAGGATCAACTTCAAGGATTGAGTTCAGCAAGGGGTAAGTTTTAATTATAGGATTATGCTTAAATTTGTTGCTGGTTTGTAAGAGTTGCATGTTGGTTGAGTTTGATCTGTTTTAAGTGTTTTAGTTGAGCTTTGGAGTAGGATTCAATGGGGTTTTGGTGCTGTTATTGAGCTGAAATGATTGTGTTAATTATCTGGGCTTGTTAGATAAGTTTTAAGTGTGTTAGCTTGAGGAAAAATGCAAGAAAAGTGATGGAAATTCTGGGTTCGGTGGTGAAGGCCGCGGCCCTAGGAGGGGCGCGCCACGGCCCGTGCGTGCGAGGCCATGGAAGGCCGAGAGGATTCAAGCGCGCCGCAGCGCTTGGTGGGCACGCCGCGACCCATGTGGGTGTCAGTGAGATGCTAGCCTCTTTTTTGAGGTTAGCCGCGGTGCTTGAGGGTAGAGCCGCGACCCTTAGTGCCACTGATGTTTTTAAGGGTGTTTAGGCTTGGGAACTCAATGGTTAAGGCTCAGGATAGATGTTATCACTCGGATTGATAGAATTCAAGGTCCCAGGGGTTAGAGTTATGGCTTGAAGTTATTTAATGGATTAGAACTTGATGGATGGATATGGTTATTGTGTTGTGACTAGGGTTTCGGCGAGGCTCGAGCTAGAGGACTGTGCTCGGGACATCGGTGCTCGGAGAGCTTGGGACTAAGGTAAGAAAACCCTTGTTCCCATAGAGATTGTATGCAGGGCTGAGCCCAATGTGCTTGAATAGAACTAGTATGCAGGGCGGAGCCCAATATGTTTGAACTGTAGGGCGTGACCCTTAAACTGTATCTGTTAGTATTCTGTACTTGTTTATTATGCTATGAGTGCTATTATGTGAATGATCGGCAGGAGCCAGAAACGGTGTAGGCCGAGATCGGCAGAGGGGCCGGGAATGGCGTTAGGCACGTTTAGTGCAAGGCCGAGTACGGCAAGGGGCCGGGAGCAGCGCTGAGCACGTGGAGTGCGAGTTGCCAGGGTGGGTCCCTAGAAGGATACCTGGGATATCCTCACGGTGTGGTTCGCGAACCTAGGGCTTTGTAAACGCCTGGGATGGCTAGGCCGTATGTGTTTAGCCCGATGGTGGCCTGTTTATATGCTTGATATATGTGTTGCATATGTTATCTGTTTGTGGGTTTTCTTTCTGGGCTTCGGCTCACAGATGTTCTGTGGTGCAGGTAAGGGTAAAGAGAAAGTCAACCAACCATGAGTACGGCAAGCGTGAGGCGGCATGTACATGTTTGGCCAGCCTGGCTGCCACAACCAGAGGATTTTGGGAGATGCTTGTAGATAAACCTAGATTTTTTCGTTTAGTCGACTTGGTTCAATTTAAATGTTGTAAATATTTCTAAACTGTATTTTGGGATCCCAAGTGTAAAACTTTTGTGATTTTCTATGGAAATTGTTATTTCTAAAGTTTTTCCTCTGTTTATGGCTTAATTACACCATTTGACCTAAAACCTCGATTAGCAAGTTAAATGCACATTTTAAACTCACTTAGTAACGACTCTATGGAAGTGGGGCGTTACAACTTGGTATCAGAGCGAGCCAAGGTTATTGGTTCTGGAGATTGACCGAACATGTACACACGCTATCAGTGACAGGCTCAACTCAGGGTTGGTTGGTAAGATTGGCTGATATGTCTGAATATGTGTTTGAATGCCCTGTTTGCTTGCTTAGTTTATACAGAGCATGATGAGTGAGTTGACATATGCGTGATGCCAGGGCATGGTCCGTTGTGTGTTATATGCTATATGAGTTACTGTTTGTGGATGACAGATATGTTTGGGAGGTGGTTTTGGATGTTATTATCATGCCCGATGAGCGGCGTCGTTGGTTGCAGACATATTTGTTGAGATGCCTCGATAATCAGCTAGACTCCACGACGGTACGGCCGAGGATGACAACCAGGGTCAGGACCCTCCACCTGCCCCACAGAATTGGCAGGGGATGTTTGCCGAGATGGAAACGAGACTGCAGCGAACAGAGGAGGAGCTGCGACAATTAAGGCAGCAGGCCTCCCCTCAAGTTACTGGGCTGCCAGTTCAGCGGGTTGCAGCGCCAGTGCCGGATCAACCTGTTAAGGAAAACATGTGGGAACTTTTGTATGAGAGATTCAGGAAACAACATTCTCCCACCTTCGAGGGTGGATTGGACCCATTGCGGGCAGAGCAGTGGATGAATGTGACTTTCTCAATTTTGGATTTTATGAGAGTTCAAGGGAATGAGAGGGTAGCTTGTGCTAGCTACATGTTTAGAGAGGATGCTGCATCTGGTGGGACGTGGTGGTTCAGAAAAGGGATGTATCAGTTATGACTTGGGAAGAATTCAGAAACTTGATCAACGAGAAGTATTATAGTGTGGCAATTTGAGTTGTGTGGGTTGATGAGTTTATCAACCTGACTCAGAATCGATCGACAGTAACCGAGTATGCTATAAAGTTTGATGGAATGGCGAAGTTTGCGCTAGATCTAGTGCCGACTGACGCGACAAGAAGGTACAAGTTCGTGCGGGGGATGAAGGTTATGATTGCCCGTGATGTAAATATTACTTTGGATCCGGAGACTACTACCTATGGCTAAGTTGTGGATAAGGCCCTTACTGCCGAGAGGGCTGAGGATCAGATTTGGAAGGATAGCGCTGTTAGGCGCGATGCCAGGAGGACAGTGCCTCCTTTTGTTGGGTTCAGACGTGGTGGTAGTTCTAGTGAGCAGGAAAGGAAGGCCCCAGATTTCTTTGTTCCTCCCAGTTCAGATAGGAGGGCACGGGGTGCTTCCACCGGCCGTCAGGGTGGCAGTGATAACTGGAGGGGTTTTCCGATGTGTCCGTAGTGCAGGCGACGACATCAGGGTGAGTGCAAGATTAGGGCCTGCTTTGATTGTGGGAGTGCCAGTCATCTGAGGAGGGATTGCCCTCGAGTTAAGAAGGAGGAGCAGAAGCAGAGTGACAGTCTTGCTCCTGCCAGGGTATTTGCTTTGACTCAGACTGAGGCGAAGGCTAGCCCCTCAGTTGTGACAGGTTAGATCTCTAGTGCTGGTTCTTTGTATACTGCATTGTTGGATTCAGGGGCTACTCACTCATTTGTTTCTACTGGAGTGATAGACCAACCTTGTAGACCTAGCGGTGTGTATGCTAGGGGATTTCGGATTTTGCTGCCGACAGGAGAATTGGTAGTCTCTAGGAAGTGGATTAGAGTGTTGCTAGTAGTGATAGATGGTAGGGAACTGTCTGTTGATTTGATTAAGTTAGGAGTGGATGATTTTGGATATGATCTTAGGAATGGATTAGCTATTAAAGTATAGGGCAATGACTGACTACAAGTGCAGAATGGTGACTATTGAACCAGAAGGGGAGATACCCTTGTGTTTGAGGGGTCAATTAGTCTACCGCGTGTACCAATGATTTCAGCCCTAAGGGCTAGGGACCTGATGCAAGAAGGTTGCACGGGATTCCTGGCAAGCGTTGTGGATACTTCTAGGGTGGTGTCAGTTGGACCGGGTGAGACTAGACTGGTGTGTGAGTATCCGAATTTGTTTCCAACGAATTTGCCGGGGTTGCCACCGTAGAGGGAGATTGACTTTGTTATAGAGTTGGTACCAGGAGCAGAGCCAGTATCTAGGACACCTTATAGAATGGCTCTGGCAGAGTTAAAGGAGTTGAAGATTCAGTTGCAGGAGTTACTTGATTTGGGGTTCATCAGACCGAGTTTCTCGCCATGGGGTGCTCCAGTGTTGTTCGTTTAGAAGAAGGATGGGTCCCTTAGGATGTGTATTCACTACAGGGAGCTAGGAAAGTTAATCATAAAGAACAAGTATCCACTGCCTAGGATCGATGACTTATTTGATCAGCTACAGGGAAGAACAATGTTTTCTAAGATAGATCTCCGGTCAGGTTACCATCAGCTAAGGATTAAAGAGGAAGACATACCAAAGACCACTTTCCGGACGAGGTATGGATGCTATGAATTCTTGGTTATGTCCTTTGGATTAACTAATGCCCCAGTTGCTTTCATGGACATGGTGAACAGGGTTTTAAGGATTATCTGGACAAGTTTGTGATTGTATTCATCGATGAAATCCTAGTGCACTCTCAATCAGAGGCGGAGCACGAGCAGCATCTGCGGTTGGTTCTACAACGATTGAGGGAGCATAAGTTATATGTTAAGTTCAGTAAGTGCGAGTTCTGGTTGACCCAGGTAAGATTAAGGCGGTCAGAGATTGGCTTAGACCGAGCAATGTTCCTGAAGTGAGAAGCTTTATGGGTTTAGCAAGGTATTATCAGCGGTTTGTTGAGGGATTCTCTAGAATAGCTACGTCATCGACAGAACTGACAAAGAAGAAGACAAGGTATGTCTGGACAGACAGATGTGAGGTCAGTTTTGAGGAGTTGAAGCGGCGATTGATCACTGTGCCAGTGTTAAGCTTGCCGACAGAGAATAAAAGTTTGTGGTTTACTGTATTGCATCCAGACTGGGTTTGGGGTGCGTGTTGATGCAAGTTGGTAAGGTAATAGCCTATGCATCGAGACAGTTGAAGGAATACAAGCAGAAATATCCTATGCATGACCTGGAGTTGGCAACGGTGGTGTTTGCACTTAAGATTTGGAGGCATTATCTTTATGGTGAGAAGTGCGAGGTATACACCGACCATAAGAGTCTAAAGTATTTCTTTACTCAGAAACCTGACTATGCGCCAGAGGCGATGGCTGGAGTTGGTTGGGGATTATGATTGTGATATCCTATACCATCCTGGAAAGGCTAATGTAGTGGCTGATGCATTGAGTCGGAGAGGCCCAGGACAGTTATTTAGTTCGAGGCAGGTATCTAATAAGTTAGCTGAGGAGATGACATGAGCAGGTATAGAGTTGGAGGTTGGTCAGTTGGCCAACATCACCCTTCGGTCTACACTCCTTGAGAGGATCAAGGAAGCGTAGGGGAAAGATTTCCAATTGATAGGTCAGAGAGAATGTCTTAGTCGGAGCGACTAAGGACTTTTTCAATTTTAGGGATGGGGTTACTGAGGTACAAGGGTCGGATTTGTGTTCCGATGGATTCTGATATTCAGCGAGAGATCCTAGGTGAATCGCATACCACTCCCTGTTCTTTGCACCCGGGTACGATGAGGATGTACTAGGATTTGAGAGCTCTGTACCAGGATGTACTAGGGTATGAAGAGGGATGTGGTGGATTAGGTAGCCAAGTGCCCAACTTGTCAGTGGGTTAAGGCTGAGCGTCGGGGGCCAGCAGGGTTGCTGCAGCCTATGGGGATTCTAGAGTGGAAGTGGGAAGATAACGTTATGGACTTTGTAGTTGGTTTGCTGAGGACTGTGGGACAGTATGACTCGGTGGTGATTGTGGATAGGTATATCAAGTCCGCCCACTTTTTGCCTGTTAAGACAACTTATACTGTGGAGCAGTACGCTGAGTTGTATGTGAAGGAGATTGTTCGACTTCTTGGGGCTCCGAGGTCGATGGTATCCGACAGAGACCCCACCTTCACTTCCGAGTTTTGGGAGGGTTTGCAGAAGGCTATGGGTACGCAGTTACGGTTCAGTACCGCTTATCATCCTCAGGCGGATGGACAGTCTGAGAGGATGAATAAGATATTGGAGGACATGTTGCGAGCCTGTGTGCTAGATTTTGGGGGATCGTAGAATAAGTATCTCCCTTTGATCGAGTTCTCGTACAACAGCGGTTATCAGGCGACCATCGGTGTGGCTCCGTACGAGATGCTTTATGGAAGAAAGTGTAGATCACATGTTCATTGGGATGAGACAGGTGAGAGGAGATATCTGGGTCCAGAGATGGTTCAGAGGACCAATGAGGCGATTGAGAAGATTAGAGCGCATATGATCGCCTCCCAGAGTTGACAGAAAAGTTATTTAGACCTGAAACGCAGGGGTGTGGAATTTAAGGTTGGTGATTATGTGTTCCTTAGGGTTTCACCCACGAGGGGTGTGAAACGGTTTGGTGTTCGGGGCAAGTTAAGCCCTAGGTTTGTTAGCCCTTCGAGATTCTGGAACGAGGTGGAGAGGTAGCTTATAGATTAGTGATGCCTCCAACTTTATTAGGGATTCATTGTAACGCCCTGGATAGCCAAGACCGTTACGCTGTGTGTTTATAAAGTGCCAGACTTGCTAACCAAGTCAATTAAACAAAATCGTGTTACTGAGATTATAAAGGAACTAGGGTTTAAAATGTTTTGGTCTCAAAAGCCACATTTTCATTAAGAAACATTATTTATTTACACGGGATCCCAAAAATACAAGTTTAGAGATCGTTTACAAAAGTTATAAGATTCAGATACAATAACCAGCCATACTAAGGCAAAATAAGTAGTTAGGTGATCCCTGTCCTGATCCACTCCTCGACCATGGTGATCGAACAGCTGGCTATGTACATTCAGCCCCGCAGCCCTCCAACTCAGGATTGGTCCAGCTTGCCTTTGCTTTTACCTGCACCACGTAGCACCCGTGAGCCAAGGCCCAGCAAGAAAACACAACAGCAAAGCATAAGCAATCAAAAGACAAATCAATATCTCATATTGCATCACATAATCCCAACCATAAAGTCAATCAGTATAATCAAGTATCCAACACGCTAAACATATCAATTCATATCATATATCACTGCGCAAATGATAACTAGGGCTAGCGCTCTCAGGCTGCTCCCTCCGTTATCCCACTGACTCCGGCCTGCTTAAACCGAGCTCAGTGAATGTTAAGCTGTCCTTGGCTACCAGTGGCCAAGCTGTGCCCTATGCGCAAGTATTATGTACGACACTCTTAGGCCGCTTTTACATGTCCCATGGCATAATACCATCATTGACACGATACAATTCTCGGGAGCACTTAGTCCCACCACAAACGTATAATCAGGTGCAGTTTTCTTACCTTTCAATTCACTAGCTTTGATCCCTCGACTCCTTGAGCACGATCCCCCTTGAGCCCTAGCGCCCACCTAAACACAAACATGGCCAAAGTTATCATCAATCCTCAAGTCCAAAACCTAGCCTCGGGGCCAATCCCGAGCCCCCAGGAAGTCCTAGTTCCACCAAAGAAGGTGGTGGAATCAAACCCTAAACCCTAGGTCAAAAGCCCTTGCAAACAACCCTAAAATCCCCTTCAGAAGGCAGGGTAGTGCTACAACGCTCATGGGAGGGCGCTACAGCGCTACAAACAGAAGCAAAACCCCATCAGCAAACTTGGCCTAGCGCTACAACGCCCAAAGGCTAGCGCTGTAGTGCTAGTCACAGACAGACTAACACCAACTTTTCTTTTCTGCGATTTTCTCGAACCAACTCCAACCAAAACGCTTCCAACTCTTTCCAAAACTCAAAAACAACCTTATGACCATACTCTACTCATCCCAAGCACCCCAAATACCTAGAACTCAGGCACATGCATCCCCAAACTTAGAATTCACCATAGCCACTCCTAAGCTCTAAAACTCAGTAAAAACCAGCTGAACAACAAAGTTGGAGTTAAGGGTTTATACCTTTGGTGGAATTTCTACCACAAGTTGCCTCAAGACTTCCTTGGCTTGCTCCTCCTCAGCCTTAGATCTGAATTCCCTAAAGTTCCATCCAATTCAACTTAAGCACCATAGCTCAAAAATCAGAAACAGAAACTGAAGAACTCTAAAGTCTTACCTCAAGTGTTGATGAACCCTTGCTAAACCTCTGCCAATTCCCCACACTCAGCTTAGAATCCTTGATGCTTAGTTTATCCCAGCTCTCCTCTGAGCTTTACTCCAGAAATCCTCAAGAAACAGGTGAAGGAAATATAAACCGACCTAGAGAACTCTCTCTGTTTTCCCTCCTTTCTTTTCCCTTCCTTTTCCTTCTTTTTCAGACTTCTACATTTCTCTACACTTCCCACTAACATAAAGCCTTGGCATATCTATTCCTTACATGCCAAATGACCCTAATTCCCTCCCCTTTATTTCTAATCCTTTAGTCTACTTAAGGGCATTTTAGTCATTTTACCCAATTCCCGCTAACTCATCGAGTGTCTTTAATATTTCCCGCTTAATTCCCGATACCTAATTAACCACCAGTAATATTCCTCAATGTAAAAATAGACTCCAACATATTCGCTAAATTCCCATTTATACCCCTAAGCTCACCCCGAGCCGGGTATAAATCCCCGCCATGACTTTTTCGCTACTTTGCTCACTAGGATCGTCTCGAGTCACAGATCTCAGATATATCCACATAATAAGGTGGTCTCGACAATTATCACATATATCAAAGCAGTTATGCCCATAATGGCCAAAATTACGATTATGCCCCTCTAACCTAATCAGGGCCTACATGCATACTAATACACATAGTCATGCATCTCAAATATTCAAATAGTCATATAACATGCTTTAACTCATTATCGTGCATCTTAATAATTAAAATCACACATAATTCCCATTATGCCCTCCAGGCACACTAATCAAGGCCCTTAAGCCTTATTAGCAAATTTGGGTCGTTACATTCATGATGTGCATGCTTTAAGTTTTAAGAATCTGGAGCTTGACCAGGATTTGTTCTATGAGGAGAAGCCGGTTTAGATTCTTGACTGGAAAGATAAAGTCTTGCGGAGCAAGACCATCACCTTAGTGAAAGTGCTATGGAGAAACGACAAGGTTAAGGAGGCGACATGGGAATTTGAGTCAGAGATGAGGGAGCGGTGTCCCGAGTTGTTTAAGTAATTTCGAGGATGAAATTTCCATAAGGAGGGGATAGTTGTAACGGCCCGAATTTGCTAATTGGGCTTAGGGCCTTGATTAGTGTGCCTGGAGGGCAATAAATGATTTAATATGCTTATATGTGGATTTATGTGAATATATGATTATGATGCATGTTTAGTTGAGTTAAATGTGCATGTGGACCCTGTCTGGATATTAGGGGTATAAATGTGATAAATGTTATATATATGAGATATGTTTGTGAAGCACGGTCCGAGACAGTCCTGGTGAGCGGATAGTCAGAAAGTCACAACAGGGTTGAGATTCGGACTCGGGGAGAGTCCAGGGGTAATTTGGGTACTAGGTGTGTTATGGGGTTATTGGGACATGAAAGTAAATATTTGGAGATATATTTGTGGATAGAATGTCTAGGCGGGAATATTGGGGAAATTTACCATTTTTCCCTCGGGGACGTTTTGGTACCTCGAGCCCTGAGGTAACCACATAGACTTAAGCTGAATAAAACAAAAAGGGAGAATTAATTAGAAGCTTTGGGGAACCGACTTATACTTCTGTTTTCAGCTAAGGTTAGCTCATCACCATTCTTATCTCTCTCTTTCACTCTCTAAGAAACAACTCAAGGGAATTTGGTGTAAGCTAGCTTAAGCAAGGATTTGTGCTGAGGAAACTTAGGAGCTTGAAGCTTGGGGATTGAGGATCAACTTCAAGGAATGAGTTCAGCAAGGGGTAATTTTTAATTATAGGATTATGCTTAAATTTGCTGCTGGTTTGTAAGAGTTGCATGTTGGTTGAGTTTGATCTGTTTTAAGTGTTTTAGTTGAGCTTTGGAGTAGGATTCAATGGGGTTTTGGTGCTGTTATTGAGCTGAAATGATTGTGTTAATTATCTGGGCTTGTTAGATAAGTTTTAAGTGTGTTAGCTTGAGGAAAAATGCAAGAAAAGTGATGGAAATTCTGGGTTCGGTGGTGAGGGCCGCGGCCCGTGTGGGTGTCAGTGAGATGCTAGCCTCTGTTTTGAGGCTAGCCGCGGTGGTTGAGGGTAGAACCGCGGCCCATAGTGCCACTGATGTTTTTAAGGGTGTTTAGGTTTGGGAACTCAATGGTTAAGGCTCGGGATGGATGTTATCACCGGGATTGATAGAATTCAAGGTCCCGGGGGTTAGAGTTATGGCTCGAAGTTATTTAATGGATTAGAACTTGATGGATGGATATGGTTATTGTGTTGTGACTAGGGTTTCGGCGAGGCTCGAGCTAGAGGACTGTGCTCAGGACATCGGTGCTTGGAGAGCTTGGGACTAAGGTAAGAAAACCCTTGTTTTCATAGAGCTTGTATGCAGGGCTGAGCCCAATGTGCTTGAATAGAACTGGTATGCAGGGCGGAGCCCAATATGTTTGAATTGCAGGGCGTGACCCTTAAACTATATCTGTTAGTATTCTATACTTGTTTATTATGCTATGAATGCTATTATGTGAATGATGGGCAGGAGCCGGAAACGGTGTAGGCCAAGATCGGCAGAGGGGCCGGGAACGGCGTTAGGCACGTTGAGTGCAAGGCTGAGTACGGCAAGGGGCCGGGAGCAGCGCTGAGCACGTGGAGTGCGAGTTGCCAGGGCGGGTCCCTAGAAGGATACCTGGGATATCCTCACGGCATTGTCCGCGAACCCAGGGCTTGGTAAACGCCTGGGACGGCTAGGCCGTATGTGTTTAGCCCGATGGTGGCCTGTTTATATGCTTGATATATGTGTTGCATATGTTATCTGTTTGTGGGTTTTCTTGCTGGGCTTCGGCTCACAGATGCTCTGTGGTGCAGGTAAGGGTAAAGAGAAAGTCAACCAACCATGAGTACGACAGGCGTGAGGCGGCGTGTACATGTTTGGCCAGCCTGGCTGCCACAGCCAGAGGATTTTGGGAGATGCTTGTAAATAAACCTAGATTTTGTCGTTTAGTCGACTTGGTTCAATTTAAATGTTGTAAATATTTCTAAACTGTATTTTGGGATCCCAAGTGTAAAACTTTTGTGATTTTCTATGGAAATTTTTATTTCTAAAGTTTTTCCTCTGTTTATGGCTTAATTACACCATTTGACCTAAAACCTCAATTAGCGAGTTAAATGCACGTTTTAAACTCACTTAGTAATGGCTCTAAGGAAGTAGGGCGTTACATAGCATATTCATTAACAGCGGCTTAAGCCCCATTCACAACTCAGGTGCAGTTTTCTTACCTCAAATCCCGAGCAGCTAGCATACGGCAAGCCCGAGCACGATCCTTAATCCTGAGCCCTTGCGGTATAACCTAGCCACAATGCGATAATGGATAACCATTAAAATCCTTAGCCAATTAAAAGCTTTGGTATGAAATACTAGCCTTCAGCACTTCGAATTCTACTAAACCGGGTAGTAAAAATCATCCCAAGCGCTTAGATTTAAATCCCCGAGCCCAAAAACATATTTTGGCTAAGGCTGCCAAGGTAGGCCGTGACCTGGCCCTAAAGGTCGTGATGCACCCCCAAGTCAGAGGTGCCAGCCCCCAAGTCCCGAAGATAGGCGGGCCATGGCACGCCTGGAAACAGCAAGTCTCCTGGTCTCCTGGGTTCGCACGGGCCGCGATGCCCATGAATTGGGCCGCAGAGCGCCCCCATGAACCTAGAAGTTCTTGGGCTTTTCAGTGTTTTCTCCCAACCAACTTCAACAGAAAATCATTGCAACCTTACACCAAAACCATAATTGAATTCGAGAATCTTAACCACACACCCTAGGCATCATAATCACCCAAAAACCCACTGCAATCACCACAACCTAAGCTCAAACACCTAAATTCAGAACCTTAAGACACTTAAAATAAACTAAGGATTTTAGTAACAAAACTTGCTTGAATCTTACCTCAGTGGAGATTCCGAGGTTAGACTAGGTTTCCCACATCCTTAGAGCACTTACAATGGATGCTCTACTCCATCCTTTAATATACCTCCCCAAAACACACATTTTTCTATTTTATCTCTAAGTTTTACATTATACCATACATCAGCTTCTCTATATATTTCTCTACATCATTTAAATTTTATATCTTTAAACATATTTTATTAATTAAAGTAAAATAAAATAATTGAAAAAGGAAAAAGAAATAATAAATATATATACTCAATGGGAGAGAGAAAGCTTATAAAGAAAAATAATAATATTAAAATATTATTTAAAGGATATGTAAATGTTATGTAAATGTAGATATATATTAATTGGAGTTTGTGCATAGCTATCATAAATATATGTATAAAAGAGCTGATGGAAGATGTTTTTGTGAGTTTTAGCTAAATATTATAGAGAAAGTGTATTACAAAATACACCACCAAAACATATTTTTTTTTATAATTTACCTCAAACTTTTACATTATACCATACATCAGCTTCTCTATTTTTTCTGTACATCATTTAAATATTATATTTAAAAAAAAATATTTTATTCATTTTAAGAAATAAAATAATTAAATATAATAGTATCAAACTCATATATATACAAAAGCTTATAAAAAAATAATAAAATATTTATAGCTTGATGAATAGTGTTTCACTACATATAGAGAAATACTGTTCATTTAGGTAAAAAAATATAACTTTACATCACCCATTGGAAGACTATTTAACAATTTTTTCTCTATATTATAAAGAATTAGACATTTTACCTCCTCCATTGGGAGTGCTCTTAGCTTGTTCTCCCAAGTTCCCAGTTTCAAATTCAAAGCCTCACCACTAGAATTCTCCAAAATTGCCTAAGTCTTCAAGAGGAGGAGACGGAACCGTTAGAGAGAATGTTCAGAGCTTAGAGAGAGTTCCTTCCTTTTGTCTTTCCTTAGTTTCCAGTATTTTCTTGAAGCCACCTAGCTTCCTAAGTCCATCCTTTTGCATCCTCATACTTTCCCAACCTAAGTATATCCTTAACTTCAAAAGACCGAAACACCCCTTAAGCTTACTCTTATCCTTTAATTGTCCCAAGGGCCAAATTGTCATTTTCCACAATTCCTGCTAATCCTCGAGTGGCCTTATAAATTTCCAACACACCCAATTAATCACCAAATATCTACACGTTAACCAATAAATCCTAAATACGCACTAAGTCCCCGAAATACCCCTAGGCTTGCCCCAAATCGGGTATTGGACCCCGTTGTGACTCTTTCGCTAATCTGCTCACTAGGATCGCCTCGAGTCGAATATTGCAAATATTTCGACATAATAATGTGGCCTCAATCACTTAATGCATATAATCACATTTATACCCTCAACGGGTCAAAATTACAGATATGCCCTTATTAACAAGAACGGGCCCACATGCATATTTAATACACATAAACATGCACACATGTTCATATTACCACGTAAATCATGTATGCAACGTAGCCACACATTTAATCAATTAATCACACTTACATCCAATTATGCCCTCCCGACATGCTAATCAAGGCACAAAACCTTATTAGCATTTTTCAGATGTTACAACTGCCCCCTCTTTATCGAAATTTCATCCTTGAAATTTATTCAAACGCATTGGGATACAAATCTCGTGAATCTACTATAACTTCAAAGTCTAGTCCTTTACCTTGCTATCCCTTAGTAACACTCTCACCATAGTGACAGTCTTATTCTGTAAGACTTTATCTTATTTATCACAAATTCCATTAGCTTTTCCTTATGCAGTAAAACCCACTGAAATTCTAGGGTCTCCTCACCCCATCAGCGGTAATACTTAATACTTCTTTCCTTGACATTGGCATCAGTAACACTGTAACGCCCTAGATAGCCAAGACCGTTACACTGTGTGTTTATAAAAGTGCTAGACTTGCTAATCAAGCCATTTAATTAAAAACGTGTTACTGAAACTATAATGGAACTAGGGTTAAAAGATTTTGGTCTCAAAGCCGCATTGCTTATAAATAACATTTCCTGTTTACACGGAATCCCAAAAATAATAAGATTAAAACCATTTACAAAGATTTAAGATTTAAATACAGTAATTATCCATTCTAAGGCAAAACAAACTGTTAGGCATTTCCTGTCCTGATCCACTCCTCGGCCATGGCGACCGAACAACTGACCATGTACATTCAGCCCCGCAGCTCTCCATCTCAGGATTGGTCCAACTTGCCTTTGCCTTTACCTGCACCACGTAGCAACCGTGAGCCAAGGCCCAGCAAGAAAACACAATAACAGAGCATAAACAATCAACAGACAATCCAACATCTCATATCACATAAACATGTTCTCAACAGTTTAAGCATTCATGATAACCAAGTATTCAACATACCAAACATATCATCTTATATCAATAATTAATTCACAAATGATAACTAGGGTTAGCGCCCTTAGGCCGCACCCTTTGTTTATCCCACTGACTCCGGCTCGCTTAAACCGAGCTCAGTGAATATTAAGCTGTCCTCGGCTACCAGTGGCTAAGCCACGCCCTGTGCGCAAATATTGTATACGGCACCCTTAGGCCGTTTATCACATGTCCCATGGCATAATACCATCATTGACATTATAAAGATATCGGGAGCACTTAGTCCCATATAACCGGGTGCAGTTTTCTTACCTTTAAATTCGCTAGCTTCGTTCACTTTGATTCTTGAGCGCGACCCCTCTTGAGCCCTAGTGCACACCTAGTCACAACCGTAGGTCAAAATCATCACCAAACCTCAAGTCCAAAACCTTACCTTAGGACCAATCCCGAGCCCTCGGGAAGCTCTAATTCCACCAAACGGGGTGGTGGAATCAAACCCCGAACCCCTGGGCAAAAACCCTTGGAAATAACTCAAAAACCCCTTTCTAGAAACAGGGTAGCGCTACAACGCTCTAAGGAGGGCGCTACAATGCTACAAATAGAGCCCAAACTCGCCCAGAACACTTGGCCTAGCGCTACAGCGCCCAAGGGCTAGCGCTGTAGCGCTAGTCACAGAACCAACAACCCTGCATTTTTCCTTCCTGCGATTTTCCCGAGCCAAACCGTACCAAAACTTTTCCAATCTTCAACCAAACCTAAAAACAAGCTTATCAATATGCTCCATTCATCCCAAGCATCCCAAATACACATAACTCAATCACATGCATCCCTAACCATAGAATTCACCATAGCTGAACCTAAAACTCAGAAACTCAGCAAAAACCATAGAAATCACAAAGCTTGAAACTAAAGTTCCTTACCTCTGATGAATGAGCTTAGCTTAGGTTATCTCCCACTCTTGCTTAGCCTTCACCTCCTCAAATCCCCAGCTTCAACTCCCTAAGATTCCCACAGAACCTTGCTTAGAAAACTAGCTCAACACCAACACCAAAAACTGAAGAAAACCTCAAAGTCTTACCTCAAGTGGATGAATTGCTCTGCCAATTCCTCAAGCTAGAACAAGGATCTTAGCCTCTAGCTCTTGCTCAAACTCCTCCTGAGATTCTGCTCCAAAAAAACCTCAAGTGCTGATGGAGAAAAGCCTAAACCGACCTTGATAAAATGCCCTATTTTCCTTTCCCTCTTTCCTTCTCTTCTTTCTTTTTTTTTCTTTCTTGAGACTTCTATTTCTTTCTACAAGTTCCACTAAACATAAAGCCTCAGTTATGCCTATCCTTTATAAGCCCAAATGACCACAATACCCTCCCCTTTAATTCTAACTCCTTTAATCCACCTAGGGGTATTTTGGTCATTTCACCCAATTCCCGCTAATTCCTCGAGTGTCTCTATTATTTTCTGCTTACTTCTCGATACCTAATTAATCACCAATTATATTCCTCAATTTCAAAATTAACCCCAATATATTTTCTAAATTCCCTTTTATACCCCCAGGCTCGCCCCGAGCCGGGTATAAATCCCCGCCGTGACTTTTCGCTAATCCGCTCACTAGGATCGTCTTGAATCACAAATCACACATATATCCACATAATAATGTGGTCTCAACAACTGTCACATATATATACAGTTATGCCCTCAACGGGCCAAGATTACAATTATGCCCTTTCTAACCTAATCAAGGCCTACATGCATACTAGTACACATAGTCATGCATCTCAGATAATAGTCATATAGCATACTTTTAATCATTAAATCACATATATTCCAATTATGCCCTCTCGACACACTAATCAAGGCCCTTAAGCCTTATTAGTAAATTTGGGTCGTTACAAACATTTTATGAGCCACCACCCATACTAGGGTAAGGCTAATCTGTAGGCCCCCGACCTAATCCTTGGTAGGATCTCAAAAGTCTATTAAATCAAGAGTCAAAGCTCCTATTCCTTTCCCAAAATATCTTATATTTTCTAGTCCACAATACTCAGAGAAATACAAAGTCTCCCATCCTGGAACTTAGTGTTCCCATACTTTAAATTTGCGAACACTTATGTCCTTTCAAATAGGCAGACACTTCTGCCCTAACAATCCTAATAACTTCATTGGTTCCCCGGACCAATTCTGAACCACAATACTTCCTGTCTCTCATTTCATTACTTGGAACAAGTACTTCTCGCTCCCTATCCCATTGTATCTTATTTAGAGGCACCCTAGCTGTTGACTGGCTTCCATCACCGTGACTATTCAATTAAGGGAATGTACTTATCTCAATACCTTAAAAACTAACACATTCGAGGTAAAATCCTTAAAGTTTGAGTCATTCCTTCAAATTTTCATTCTATCTGAAGGTAACAAATAACTCCAAGTCCCAACCTTATACTCATTGCCCTCTACAACCTTTTTACATAACTCGGGAAATAAAGGGTCTCACTCTGACACCATCAACTTCGGTGTCCCACGGAGACATACGGTCTCCCTTTCCCCATACGCATTATTTTGATACCCGTTCACACGAACTGAAATGTGTTAACTCAATCTGTTGAATCACAACTTTTCGTATCCACTCATCTTACCTGCAGTCTAATGTAATCCATCCTTACGGTCCACAACTATACCCTTATACCTTCCAATATCAAAATTTAGATCTTAACATCCATTCAAATTTCCCTGGATACAACAATCATAAGGAGGTAGTACAAGACTCATCTAGAATCTCCACCTCAATGCCAGGTTCCATTAGATCACTCATCCGATCTTCATATCTTAACCCATTCATACTAAAATGGTAGGATTCTAAACAATTCCTACAAGATCCTTTCTCTGAATTTCATTGTTCATAAAGGTATATTTGCCAACTATCAACTGTAGGTTCTATACCAATCTTGGTCGCTATCTTGTCTGACTTTACTGTAATTCGTGGTGTCTTATCCAACTGGCTCGGACCTTTCCAACTCAAGATGTCAGCTCCCATATTAATTTTCTCTATGCAATCGAGGATTTCCAAGGTGAATCACCCATTAGTTCCCACTAGGGCCTTAGTCTCATGATTATTCTTCTATGGGTGACCAAACACTGTAACTCTTTATGCTAGTGAACGCACTACTATTCCATAGGTGCCATCATTGCACCCTATTCGTGGCTACCTGACATTACTGTCAACCTAACGCCCCGTGTAGAGTATTTGTGTTCTTATTCCTTCAGCTACCGTGAAGCACGAACAACCATCTCTTTTCAGTCTATACACATGCGACTTACCACCCTACAGTTTCATGGCTTAAGCAAGGACAATATCCATCATGCCGTTCTTCTGTATTAGTCCATTGCATACAGGTTCCGATACCAGGGCATGCTAACCAACCTTTATTCTATCTTTCGAAAATTTTGTATGAAACTATCCATTCAGAAAAACTTTAGGTTCTTATGTTTCCTCAATCTAGGGTATGGCTATCTTCGAAGATGCTTCAAGTAGTAGTCAATGTGTCTTACCGATTTCATTGTACTTTTCACCCCTCAGGCGTTCCTTTAGCAACTTCCTTGAGGTTTCTATCTAAGTTACCTTATACATAATCCCATCACTTCCCTTAACGTGACCTTAAATATCCTCTAGGAACTCAAAAATTATCCCTTCTGGAACCTTACCTGTAACCCTGCTTCCTTAACCTTGGTACTATCAATAAAGTTGTTATTTGCATTCTGATGCTAACTGGGAATAGACCAAAATATTCCTAGTTAATCTGAATATGGTAGTCCATGTCATTCCTATATTCTCTGCTTGTCGAACTTACCTGTGCCGTTGAGGCATTGGTCAGTTAAGATCCTTCAATGAAAACCCATCACATCCTACTTGGTGCAAGAAGCAATTCCTAAAGTGTCTCTTTCCTTGATCCTCAGCTGGTAATAACCAGATCGAGGGTCAATTCTTGAGAACATTGTCCTACTTTGCAACCGGGAAATTGCACCCTTGATTGTTAGCAAACGGTGTTGACGTGTCCCATGATGAGATGCTCTATCTGATTAACCCTCAAATCAAACACTTCTTCAACTGAACTTTTAATTCTTTCTGCTGAGCTAACGTCATTCTTCATGATGTCCATGATACTGATTCTATCCCTTTCTTAATCTCGTAGCATACTCAATTCCTTAATGTAACAACGATCTCCACAATCCTTTGTGTACCCATCTGAAACCTTACTGGCTGATCCAGTCTAACTCATACATTCCAAGCGATGCCTACCACAATATCTAGGTATCCTGTAGGCGCAACCAGATCTTTTCCCTTTTAAATCCAAAAGTCATCATCATTTCTTGCTATCCTTAGTTGTCCCTTATTTAGTAGACTAATCTGTACTCAGAATCATATCAAAATCCTTATATGGAAAACTCAATCAATTATACTATCAACCTTCTACCCATAATACTTTATCCCTTCTCTTGGAATTTACCAATCTTCCCAGCAGGCACTAAAATCTCAAGCCCCATGGTGTGACGACCATAAAGCATGTGCCACCTATCTATGTCTCTTCTAAGAGATACGTGGCGCCAAACTCAATCAGCTCAATATATAAAGAGGAACAAAACTAGAAAGCCAACTGATTGCCTCCGAGGGACTAGCCTCAGGCTCTGACTGCATCGAGACGAACACTCGAACTGGGGTCGAGTAATCTATACTCCTTGGTTCTTCCAACTTTGATTTTGGGTAATCCTTCCTGACATGCCCAATCGTTCCATATAGAAAACATGCCTTCACTCGGCGTCCTCCCAGATGGCGTCTCCCATACCTGACACATACTAGATAACTTCACCAGGCCTCATTGCCGCCCTGGCGACCATTCTTTAACCTATAACCCCTCTCATTAGGAGCAAGAGTAGTAGAACTATGGGGTCATTTTTTTCTGGTTACTGGGCATCTGCCCTTACCTAATCTCACAAATAGGGATGCCACTGCCTGAGCTTTCTACCCTTCAACACTCTCACTCCATATCTCATCTCTTGCGTCTTCTATAACAAAGCCCTCCCTACTGCTCGAGCATAGATAGAAGTCTTATGCATTGGAGCGATCCCAATGCTCTGGGCCATCCCAGATTCCAATCCTCAAATGAATCGCTCCTCCCAAACCACTTCCGTTGGTACCAAATCAAAAGAAGATTCGGCCAACCTATCAAATTCATTGACATACTCTGTCACTGTCTTACCATCTTGAACCAAGTTCATAAACTCATTGGTCTTCGCAGTTCAAATTGCGTCACAGTGGTATCTTTCATTGAACCACTGTCTGAAGTCCTCCCAACCCTTCATGAAAACATTCCGGGTCTGGGCTACTACTTCCCATCACGTCCGGGCATCCTCCCGCAGCATACCCGTAGCATAACCACTCTACCATGCCATTCCGCTCCCATATAGTCGAGGATGGAGCTAGTCACACCCATCCACTGATCAGCTATGAACATATCCAAACCTTTCTTGATAACTGGAGGATAATGCTTTTGGAATCCTTCATACGATAATTCCCATCTGTTTCCACCCTTAGGTTGAACCAAAACTGGTGCCACTACTGTCAAGATATATGAAGCAGAATTTCCCTGATGGAACCTGCTGTCTCAACTATCTAATCTCCTCATCCCGATCTGGCAGTCTTGTTTGCATACCAGCAAACATTTGTTGCAAATTCCAAGGGTAGATGGAGGGTTTTAGCCCCGAATATCATCCACAACCCCCTTACTAATGATACCAGGTGTAGTTGACTGCCTTGGATACATAATTTTTGAATCTGTTCGCAGTCAATGATTTAACCTCTCAGCCCTGATGTTCATATCCAGAACTATCCCACGGGCAAGACTGGACAATCATAATAATCACACACACAATATACATATCAAAACACAAATCTACAATATTTATGCATCAATTATCAAATCTTATTTCCACCAAATACATTCATACACATCATGCTCTTTATACTAGCATTTAGATAAGGCACATAGGTTCAATTTAAACAATTAACCACATAATCATGTCATTAGATTCCTAACCATGAGTCAAGCTTATCTTTAGCGGCGAGTGTACACGCCTAGCCAGTCTTTAGGAACCCTTAAACCTAGACTGCTCTGATACAAAGTTGTAACACCCTGGTTAACCAAGACCGTTACACTGTGTGTTTAAAATAGTGCTTAACTCACTAAGCGAGCCATTTGAACTTAAATGTATAATTTAAGACTAAGTTAATGTCAGGTATTAAAAATGTTGTTAAAAAAATGATTATTTTTCATTAAAATATTAAGTTTATACACCGGATCCCAAAATCAGCTTACAGACTTGTAAAAGAAAAATAGAATACAGTCGCCCTAAGCGGCAAAACAGGGTTTAACCCTAGTTCCTCCCAAGCTACCCAATCATAGAGATTGAGCAAGCTGCATATGTACACACCACCCTTGAAGCTCTCCAACTCAAGGCTGGTCCGGCTATCCCTTTCCCTTGGCATGCACCACGTAGCACTCGTGAGCCAAGGCTCAGCAAGAAAACTTAAACCAACATGCACAACCAAGCAACAATATAAAAGCGGTAAACCTTTGTTTTTATTTAACAATAGGATATAAGCACCCAACCAACAGTAATATACAACTCAGCCAAATACAAAAACCAAACCCATGAATCAATAGATATAATTAAGTGTAAACCATACTTCTGTTTATTGTATAATATCCAGGCCTAGCACCCCTATGCCAAGTCTTCTGGTCTTTTAGCCGACCCCGACACCCTTAAGCTGGGCTGCGTTCCGCACGCTTGCTATCGACCCCCAGCACCCTTAGGTCTACCTGTAATAGATATAATCATAAATGAACAATGCATAACAAGTAATCAATGGCAGCGTATACAAGCATGCCTATCCAGATATTCTCAGATACAAATATGTTTACACTCATAACATATTTATTAATAGGGGTTTAAGCCCCATTCAAAACTTGGGTGCAGTTTTCTTACCTCAAATCCCGAGTAGTTAGCATATGGCAGCCCCGAGCACAATCCCTAATCCTGGGCCCTTGCGGTATAACCTAGTCACAATGTGATAATGCATAGCCATTAAAATCCTAAACCAATTAAAAGCTTTGGTATAAAATACTAGCCTCTGGGACTTTGCATTCTACAAAACCGGGTAGTCGAAATCGTCCCGAGCGCTTAGATTTAAATCCACGAGCCCAAAAACCTGTTTTGGCTAAGGCTGCCTAGGCGGGCCGCGACCTGGCCCTAAGGGTCGCGGTGTGCCCTAAGTCATAGGTGCCAGCCTCAAGTCCCAAAGATAGGAGGGTCGTGACTATCCCTTTTAGGGTCACGACGCGCCCCCGGGAACCCAGAAATTCTGGGGCTTTCCAGCATTTTCTCCCAACCAACTTCAATAGAAAATCATTGCAACCTTACACCAAAACAAAAGCTGAGTCTGAGACTCTTAGCCACACACTCTAAGCATCATGATCACCCAAAAACCCACTGCAATCACCACAACCTAAGCTTAAAAACCTAAATTCAGAACCTCAAGACACTTAAAATAAACTAAGGATTTCAGTAACGAAACTTGCTTGAATCTTACCTCAGTGGAGATTTTGAGCTTAGACTAGGTTTCCCACACCCTTAGCTTGTTATCCCAAGTTCCCGACTTCAAATTCAAAGCCTCACCACCAGAATTCTTGAAAATTGCCTAAGTCTTCAAGAGGAGGAGAGAGAATCGCAAGAGAGAAAATTTTCAGAGCTTAGAGAGAGTTCCTTCCTTTTGTCTTTCCTTCTAGTATTTTCTCAAAGCCGCCCATCTGCCTAAGTCTATCCTTTTGCTTCCTCATACTTCCCATCCTAAGTCTATCCTTAACCTCAAAAGACCAAAACACCCCTCAAACTTGCTCTTATCCTTTAATGGTCCCAAGGGTCAAATCGTCATTTGCCACAATTCCGCTAATCCTCGAGTGGCCGTATAAATTCCCAACACACCAAATTAATCACCAAATATCTGCACACTAACCAATAAATCCTAAATACACACTAAGTCCCCGAAATACCCCTAGGCTCGCTCCGAGCCGGTATTGGACCCTGTTGTGACTATTCTGGTAATCCGCTCACTAGGATCGCCTCGAGCGGAATAATGCAAATATATCCACATAATAATGTGGCATCAATCATTTAACGCATATAATCACATTTATACCCTCAACGGGTCAAAATTACAGATATGCCCTTATTAACAAGAACAAGCCCACATGCATATTTAATACACATAAACATGCACACATGTTATATTACCACGTAAATCAGGTATGCCACATAGTCACACATTTAATCAATTAATCACACATACATCCAATTATGCCCTCCTGACACGCTAATCAAGGCACCAAACCTTATTAGCATTTTTGGGACATTACATGATTACTCATGTATTTCCCACTTTACACACTCAACACTATTATGACATTGTGCTCATCCATTCATGAACCATCTGGAGAGAAAACTCTTATTATGACTTCACCTCTAGGTTCACATAGGTGAAATTCTTACAACATCTTTGGTACCTTTACAGACACTAGTTGCTCTTCAACTAAATTTCATTAAAAGTCTTTTGCTTAACCCTCATGTCTGGTAGCAACCAACATTAACTTATTCTAGACGAGTCTCTAAATTTTCAATGTTGTCAACTATTCTCTTATCAATAACTTGTTCTCACCCTTTGAACTCTACACTTGATGTATACAAACTTTGAGTTGTGTTGCCATCACTGAGAAATCTATTTGTCAAGAAGGTTTAGTCTCATCCCTATATTTGTAGAACTAACCAAATCACTCCCTAGAGGTTTGGCAAATGGATCCTCTAAGTTCTCACTCGATTTGACATATGATTTTGATATGACTCCCTTATCTATCAACTCTATCACGTAGTCATGTCTTAGAATTATGTGTCTAGACTTCCCATTGTATATTTTATTGCAAGCTCTAATCAACACGACTTGTTTATCACAATGTATCAAGATTGTTGATATATCAATCATAGTTAAAGGTATATCCATTATGAGATCTCTGAGCCATTCGACATCTTTTCAGGTTGTTGCTAGAGCTACAAACTTGGACTCTATGGTTGAGTGACATATACATGTTTGTTTCATAGATCCTTAAGAAACCGTACCCCAACAAAGGGTGAGCACCCAATCGGTTGTAGAGAGATTATCTCCTACACTGGATATCCAACTTGCGTCGGAATATCATTCAAGTATCTTTGGAAACTTCGAATATTGGAGGTATAGTTCTTTGGTCCTTCATAGGTATCCAAAAACTCTTTCTACGACCTTCCAACTTTTGATACTTGGATTGCTAGTAAACCTACTTAGTTTACTAACAGAAACTGAAATATCCGCTCTTGTACAATGAAAACGACATACATTAAAATCCCTATTGCACTTCCATACTCTAATTGAGCCACCTGTCTCCCTTCATTTTTTTCAAGCTTTTGACTTGAATCAAAGGATGTGTTTACCTCTTTGATATTAAGATGACTGAATTTGTCAAGTATCTTCTCAACATAGTGAGCTTGACTTAAGGCATATCCAATCTCATTTCTTATAACTTTGATACATAGAATAGTATCACCCTCTCCAAGGCCTTTCATCTTGAAAGTAGAAGATAGAAACCTCTTTGTTTCTATTATGCCTTTCATGTCATTACTTAATATCAACATATGATCAACATATAGACACACTAGAACGACATAGTCATCATAAGTCTTAGAGTAATAGCATTTTCCATGCTATTGTGTATAAACCCATCCGAGAAAATGGCTTAATCAAACTTCTCATGCCATTGTTTTGGTGCTTGTTTTAAACCATATAATGATTTAACAAGTCTACATAACTTATGTTCATTTTCCTTTAGAACAAATTCTTCAGGTTATTACATGCAAACCTCCTCATCGAGGTTACCATTTAAGAATGTCATTTTGACATCCATTTGATGAACACATATAGGTTGTGTATTGATGATAAGACAAACAACATTCTTATTGAAGTTGTCCTTGTCGCCGGTGCATAGGTATCAAAATAGTCTATGCATTCCTTTTGTCTAAACCTTTTAGCCACCAACCTTGCTTAAAAGGCTTGGATGGTCCCATTTGTGTGGTATGTTCTTCAAAATACCCACTTACAAGCTATTGGTTTTATCATTGTGGTAGATCAACAATTTTCCAAGTGTGGTTAGAAATAATTGAATCAATTTCATCATTTATTGCCTCCTTCCAAAATGTGGAGTCTCTTGAAGACGTAGCATCTGGAAGGTTTTAGGATCATTCTCTACTTGAAGTATTATTTGATACTTCCAAGCGGCTCCTTTATGATTACCCTCTACTAAATAAAGAATATTCAATTGTGAGCTCTTATCTCGTGATCCTACTTCTTTAAGCCTTTGGATTATTCAAGGCAATAATGGTTACTCTATGTTGTACCCTGATTTCAGCACGAGTGCTTCACTCATCTCGGGTACAAGTGGCAAATAAATATGTGGAAGAAATAATCAAGGAATCCATTTATTATCCACGTGGACAACCCAGTTTTCACGGTGATTATGCGAGCTAGGGATGCATAGGTTGTGAAGTGTGAGCTCATGATATTCATACGACCTCCATAGTACGAGCTCAGAGATATATTAAGCTTGTGGTAACTCAAATATATTGCGCACTCGCAAATCCCCAAAGACTCGGGTACTTTTATGCAATCATTTATGGCTAGCCTGTAACATTTAATGTCCCAGATATTAGGAGACCATTTATTTCGTGATCAGATCATATCCTAGTATATATGGTAATATTTTGTATTAAATGTAATAAATATGTAAATCCGTGATTGATTCACGCGGTTACCCAAACCTGTCCATGGAATTTCTCTATAAATACTGGGAAGATTGGACAGGAAAATGGACGATTATTCTGTAATACTGAAACTCTACCAAAATAGAGAGAGAAAAACAGTAATAATATAGACTCGTGGACTAGGTGGATTTTAACCACCGAACCACGTAAAAAGATTTGTCTTTGAGAGTTCATTTCTTATTTCGGTATATTATCAAGCACTAATCAACCTTGTTATTTTCTTAAGTTACTGTTGGCGAAAAACCGTGTCAACAGTTTGGTGCTTTCATTGAGAGGTGAGATTAGTGCTTTAATCAAAATCCCAGTCAAATCTCATCATGGTGGTCACTCGCTCAATGCACGATAATGAGATAGAACAACTTGGTGGGTAGGAGGCCCCTTATACCGCTGTTTCAAATGAGCATGGCCTTGAAGTTTAGCAACATCTGAGAAAGCAACAGGTGGGCCACGAAGATACTGGGAGTTCGGCGTCATTGCCACCGAATCCAAACCCAGATTACATAAGTGCGGTTGAATTGGAAAAAATGCAGTTAAGAATCCATCTTGCCAAGGCAAACATGCAAATTGAGGAGGTTTTGGCTCGGTTACCCCCTTTTGCAACCGATATTACTGTCGGAAAGAGGCAAAGTGGATCTCATAAGTCCCACAGGAATAACCGATCCAAACCAAGTCGGTCAGTCAGAACTACCAACCCAAGTTCTGTGCCTGCGGCACAGGACCGCCAAAATGCTCAACCTAGTGGCCATCAGAAAGGTCATCAGCACATCAGTCGATCAGTTAGAACTGCGACCCCAAGTTCGATGCCTCCGTCGCACGAGCTTAGGAATACCCATGCAACCCACGAGGAAGGGCTGGAATAGGTTCATAGAGGCAAAATGTTCCAGCCAACCCTCCTACATCACGATCAGATCGTCAGGTGCAGAGAGCTAGAAATGATGGGGCAGAACAAAGGCGGGCTAATTTAGTTCGCCCTAATGGGACAAGGATTGCCTTGCCAGTTAGGCATCCCTTGTCACCCATAAGACATCAAACACCGCCTCGTCCTACACGAGACATTCCTCCTTATGGAGATAGCAGAAGAAATCTTCCTCCATCTGCCCGTACCTATGTTCCATGAACACGTGTTGAAAATCTGGATCCTTGGCCTCCACCACAAGCTGTGAGCTTCGCAAATGGAAGTTATTGGATAGAAAGTCGTTGAAGTGGTAAGTCCAGTAGGTCCGAGGGCGATCGAAGGAATCATCTAAGTTCGGCTTAAAGCCCTCGATACGATCCACAACCTGATCTGCACGATTGCCTAAATCCACAGAGAAGAAATTCAGCTCGTGATGAAGGAGATAGTTACACTCATCAATAGGGAGGTCCTTCCGAAGTACGTGATAATGGGAATGTCCCACAAAACCAAGCCCAAACTTAGAGGGACAACAACCCGCCACACGCGTACGATAAGATGAGAGCTATTGAACAACCCAAGAATAACCTAGGGACCAAGGACCAAACTCTGGAAAGGCTAGCCCAAATGGAGGAGCTAATGAAGAATCTTCTATCGGAGAAAGAGAAAGATGAGTGTGACTCAAAGGATGACCTCGAGCTTTTCACCCCAAATATTGCGGCGGCTGCGTATCCAGTGGGTTTCAGGATGCCACATTTGTCAAAGTTTGACGGAGATGGGGATCTGTCTGATCACCTGGGGATGTTCAAGACCATAATGATGGCTCACAATGTCGGACCCGATCTAAGGTGCCTTATATTCCCCTCGACTCTGATTGGTCCAGCCAGGCAATGGTTCGAACAATACAAGAGGCATTCAATCAGTTTGTGGAGGATTTTTTCCACTGATTTTAAGAGAGCCTTCATGGATTCCCAGGTAGCTCAAATTAAGGCTGACTCATTGGCTAATGTAAAGCAGTAGCTCGGTGAATTGTTGAAAGTGTATCTAAGTAGGTTTGCCAATGTCGTTGCGCGATCTAGAGATGCCGACGAAAGCTCCAAGCTCATGGCAACGAGGACGAGAATTCTTGTTGGAGGTGACCTGTGGCAAGAGTTACAGAGGAAAGGAGTTAATAGTGTGGACGAGTTCTTGAAACGAGCTCAAAGATGGGTTAACCTGGAAGAGGCGCGAGCTTCAGTCGCATGAACTAGCCAAGTCCCTGTCCAGCCCGTTGGAGTGGTAACAGATGTTGCAGCTATGGTTCAAACCATTGCCTAGAATAACCAAGGGGGAAATAATAAGAGGAAGGGAAATGGTGAGGGCGACCAGAGCGGAACAAAGAAAAACAAGTCTCCAGAGAAATTTAAATCGGTCTACGTAACATATAGTGATCTCACGGATACAAGAGAGTGCATCTTCTTAGCTAATTCTACTCACCTTCCATGGAAGAAGCCAGAACCACTGAAAAACCAAAGAGCGAAGAGAGATCCTTCAAAGTTTTGCCAATTCCACAATGATATCGGTCATAATACTGATGACTGTAGACAGCTGAAGGATGAGATCGAGGCTCTCATAAGGGCGGGCCTTTGGCCCAGTACGCTCAGAATCGATCGACTCCTAGTCAGCCCACTGGAAAAAAATCCTCCGTCAGCTCCTGAGGCTCCAATGAATCAAGCCGGAGTCCAAGCGAATCAGGATGCCCCTCCTCCAATAATAGGAGGAAATATAGCAACCATTTCGAGAGGACCTCATTTGGCAGGCACGAGCAGAGGTTCCCAAAAAAGATACATCAACAAACTGAAGTCCCATAATGGAGTGGAGTTTGTCCCGGAACAACGATTATCAAAGCAGCAGCGATTGGAGAAACAACCAATCATTTTTATGGAGGAAGATGCTAGCCATGTCCAGTTCCCACAAAATGATCCTCTGGTTGATAACTGTTCAGCTCGCCAACTGGAGAGTTCGGAGGACACTAGTAGACAACAGGAGTTCTATGAATCTACTGTTTAGGTCCACCTTAGAAAAAATGGGATTGTCGATAACCGAGCTAAAGGAAACCTCAATGATTCTATATGGATTTTCGGGTGAAGGGTCGGCTGCCATCAGAATGATCGAATTAGTGGTAACATTGGGTGAAGGTCCACGAACTATCTCCAAGCTACTTGAGTTCGTGGTCATCGATTGTCCAGCCGTGTACAATGCGATTTTAGGCCGACTTGCATTTATGGCGTTTGAAGCCATAACATTTATCCGCCACCTAGTAATCGAATTCCCCTCATCTGCAGGAATATGCACCATTAGAGGCGATCAACTCGCTGCCAGGGAATGCTATAACATTTTTATGAAGGGAAAATCACAACCCGGGCAGAAAGCAATGGCCATAAGTGACGGAGGTGAGGATTCCCAGGAAGTGGAAATTTCTTGCGGGATGGAAGAACCTTAAGAAACAAAGGATAGTGATGTCGTCCCAAGTGATGATATCGACCCACGAATGGGCGAGGACAGGTCAGAGCTCCAAGCTATTGAGGAGCTCGAGGAAGTAAGCTTAGATCCCAAAGACGCTTCAAGAGTCATTAAGATTGGGAAAAACCATGGTGATGAAAGGAAAAAGGAGCTGGTTAAGTTTTTACAAGGGAATCTAGATGTTTTCACCTGGTCGCATGAAGACATGGTGGGAAGAAGCCCGAGTGGGATCATGTACACTCTAAACTTAGACAAAAGCGTGCCTACAAAATCCCAAAAACAGAGACGTTTGGGAACAGTCCGAGCTGAAGCACTTGAGGAAGAAGTAGTTCGGCTGTTGAAGTGTGGGTTTATTCATGAAGCAAAATACCCGTTTTGGGTCGTGAATCCTGTGCTGGTCTCGAAGCCAAAAGGAAAGTGGAGGACCTGCATCGATTTCTCCGACCTGAACAAAGCTTGTCCTAAAGATTGCTTTCCACTACCGAAGATTGATCAATTGGTAGATGCCACCGCGGGACACGAGCTCATTTCCTTCATGGATGCGTATTCTGGATATAACCAGATCGCGATGAATCCTGTGGACCAAGAGCATACTAGCTTTATGACTCCAACTAATGTATATTATTATAAAGTTATGCCATTCGGGCTGAAACGTTGGGACGTCTTTTAAAATGGGTGGTTGAACTCAGCCAGTTTGAAAAATTGTATGTACCATGGACCTCAATCAAAAGTCAGACCCTTGCTGATTTTGTGGCTGAATGCATCGGATTTCAAGAGGAACTTTTGAAGGAACCGGTGTAGGAGTTGTTGAAAATATTTGTAGATGGTTCATCGAACGAGAATGGATCCGGAGCTGGGATCATATTAATCTCTTTAGAAGGACATCGATTCCATACAACTCTGAGATTCAGATTCGAAGCATCTAACAACGAAGCCGAATATGAGGCCTTGCTAGCTGGACTTAAAGTAGCGAAGGAGCTCAAAGCGAAGGCCATACAGTGTTATAGCGATTCCCAGCTCGTGGTCAATCAAGTGTTGGGGGAGTATCAAGCTCGAGGTACCAAGATGGCGACTTACCTAGCTAAGGTAAAGGGGGAGCTATCGGAATTTGAGTATAGTACTGTTGAACAGATACCTCACGAGCAAAACTCTAATGTTGATGCTTTGGGAAGGCTTGCCACCTCCAAGGAAGCTGAGACTTTGAATGTAGTGCCAGTGGAGTTCTTGGAAAGTCTGAGCGTGATAGAAAAAATGGTAGAGGTCGAGATGATTGACACAAGGTCGACTTGGATGACCCCCATAGTGGAATATCTTACAACAGGAAGGCTACCTGTCGAAAGAAAGGATGCAAGAAAAATACTCTATCAACCTCCGAGATATGTGATAGTGGATGGTACATTATACCGACATGGTCATTCATTGCCTCTCCTACGGTGTGTTCTGCATGAGGAAGCTAAAACCATTCTACAAGAAGTGCATGAAGGCTTTTGTGGAGATCATGCTGGGGGCAAGACCTAGCATTGAAAATATTGAGGTGGGCTATTTTTGGGATACTTTAATGAAAGACTCCATATCCCATGTTCAAAAATGTGACAAATGCCAGCGCTTCGCCACAGTTGTCCGAGCTGCTCCAGTCGAGCTAACTATGATCTCATCCCCGTGGACGTTTGAGGTGTGAGGAATCGACTTGATAGGGTCCCTACCAATGGGCAAGGGAGGAGTTTGTTATGCAGTGGAGGCAATCGACTACTTCACAAAATGGGTAGAGGCTAAGCCTTTGGCAACCATCACATCGAAGAAAGTCCTGGACTTTGTGGTAAAAAAAATTGTATGCCGGTTTGGGCTTCATAGAAAGATTGTGTCAGACAATGGGACCCAATTCGACAGTGATCTTTTCACCAAATTCTGTGAAAAGTACGACGTTATTAAGAGTTTTTCCTCGGTAGCATATCCACAGGCCAATGGATAGATCGAGGCTGCGAATAAGACCCTAAAGGCGAGCCTTAAGAAGAGGCTAGATGAGGCCAAAGGAGTTTGGCCTGAGCAGCTCCCTCAAGTACTTTGGGCATACCAAAATTCCCACAGGACCTCCACAAGACACACTCCTTTCACCTTAACTTTTGGAAGCAAGGCCTTCCTTCTAGTCGAAGCTAGGGTGGCTACTCACAAGCAAAAGTCGTTTAGCTAGGAACAGAATGATGAATTACTTAACGCATCACTCGATCTGATTGATGAGAAATGTGAGGATTCATAGTTACAACTCGCCCATTATCAACAGAAAATCACTCGTTACTTTAATTCTAAGGTCAAGAGACATAGTTTTGGATTGGGCGACGTGGTTCTCCGAAGGGTCTTTTTGGCAAACAAGGATCCCAAAGATGGGGTTTTAGGCCTGAACTGGAAATGACCGTATCAGATCGTGGAAGTTTTGTGTGAAGGAACTTTCAAGTTAGCTCGACTTAGTGGAGAAACAGTCCCACGGACCTGGAACGCCATGTATCTAAAAAAGTATTATCAGTAGTACAATCATCCATGTAAGGCTTAATTATAAAAGCCATTTATTTAAATAACAGGGGATTATTGTGTAATTTTTCTTGTTAAAGTGGTTTTAAATAAATTTTCTTTATAAGGTTGTATTAGCTCGTGTATTGATGTTTATAAAAGAAACAAAGAAAGTCTCTACATTCTGGTCACTTGGGGGGCATATAAACCGTGGATCAGAATCGGATCGCTAGATGAGTATAAATCATTTAAATCCTGGACACAACCAGGTACAAAACTATCTTAGATACAACCAGGTTAGAAACTTAGAAGCTTTGAAAATTGATTATTCGACGGCTTTCTAAGAGCTCGAGATGTCAAAAAACCTAGAACTAACTAAGTTTAAATCACTTAAAACCCTGGATACAACTAGGTCCAAAACTTTGAAAGTTGGGAAAATTGTTTAAATCAAGGGCTTTTAAAGCTCGAGTTATCAATAAACCTAACATGAACTAAGTTTAAATTATTTAAAATCCCGGATATAACTGGGTCCAAGGCCTGATTCTTAACAGGTATGATATAAATCAACACATTAAGTTTGGATATAACCGAGCTTAAAACATCTATCCCAATCAAAAAATCGATTCCTAAAATCTCAAATGTACAAGTCTAAGAAATCACAAACATGATAGATAGTAAAGGAAAGATAAATAGATTAATATATATAAATTGAAATTAAATTTAACCCGAGGAGAAAAACCTCGAACCAAGCCCAAAAAAAATTGTTTACAAACAGATATAAAAAAAACCATAAAAGATGGTCATTGAGACCCTCCAGGATGCTCTAAGAACGTGACCTCCTCGCCTTCCTGCTCGCCCGCTGTAGAAGCATCCCTCGTTTCTGAGGGTTCTAGCAAGAACCGAGCCTTGAATTTTTCCAGGTATGGTTCCCATAGCGCAGGAGCCATGAAATAAAAGTTGCCATCCTGGTTAAAAGCCCAGCAATGGTACAACATATCTTCCATTGAGGACTGTGAGGCCGCTTTTTCTTCTTTGACAGCAGCCTCGGCCTCGAGCAGCTTTGCCTTGGTTTCGTCAACCTTGTCCTAAAGCTGGGCAGTTTGGGTCTGGAGAGCAGCCAAGGCCATCTTTGTAGCCTGCTCAATTTCTTGAGATGAGGCAAGGGCAAACTTGGCATCGTACTTGCTCTTTTGAGCAGCCGCAAAGGCAGCTTTGGCGGCCTGCTAGCCTTCTTGAGCAACGGTCAGGGCGGTCTTGGCAGAATTGATCTCGGCCTGGAGCTCATCGTTTTTTGCCTTAGCCCGGGCTATGCTGCGGTGTTGAGCCATGGTAGACTGCAAAATAACAAGGCAAGTTAGAGGTATCCTTTGACAAAATAAAGAGAAAAATGTCACCAAGGAATGATAACTTACTGTGAGGGTCATCCCCAAGGCTAACTCCAAGACGTTCTCTGGGCTCTGCTATTCGATCGTCCTCATGTCCCTTGAGCTGGCTCTGTAAGCATGCCCCACCATGTGGCTAGTCGTCTTGTAGAGGATTCCCTGAAAGGCTTCGAGGATCTTCTCCAGATCATGGGGATCAAATGGTATGCAAACAGTAGCAGCTGGGATAGGAGGAGTTGGGGGATCATCTTGTATTACCTGATCCCAAGAAGGCGCAAACCGAGGTGGAGGTAGAGGAGGAGAAATCCTCTTCTGGGCAATGGAAGACACCAGAGCTATCGAGCTCGTTCCTTTCCCCTTAGCAGGGGATTCTGAGACATTTACCCCTGCCGGAGGAACCCTCTTCTGGGTAATAGAAGACATCGGATCTGTCGAGCTCATGCCTTTCCCCTTAGCAGGGTATTTTGAGACATTTCCCCCTACCGGAGGAGCCTTCTTTGTAAATCTGTGCCTCTTCACGATAGGGCCTGAGCTGGCTTTCCCAGCCTGGAAAGTCGTGCGGAGGTCAGAAGCTCCGGGTTGTTCCATCGCATCGTCTGAAAAGAACAAAAAGGGAATTAGTTCACCAGTAAAGTCAAAATCATATAAAAAGAAAATAAATGAAGGTCCTACCCTCTGAGCTGAGGGAGGAGTCTATAAGCACGACCTCCGGCCTTGGGACTATTGGAGGAGATGGAGAATCTACAACTAATATTTCTTGGATTCTAGGAGGTTCAGGCTCTGGTTCTACCTTAGGGCTAGACTCATCTACGTACTGCCTAAATCCAGGGGAAAAGGTGCCCTTAAGAAGAAAAGGCTAGCTCATACGATTGGTCCCATACTCCTCAAAGATGGAGGACCTAAAATTTAAGGTGTTATCTATAATAACGGTGCCCTTGCAGTAACTATTGTCATGACGCAACACTAAATGGTCCACACACTTGAGCAGGGTGACATTACGGTCTGGATTTTTAGGGTGAAGGTGGACGAGCTTATTGGGGTTAAATCTAACTAACCTAAAATTAGCTATAGGCCTATCTAATGCCCTATAAGGGTATGGGTTACCTTGGCCGGAGGGGACGGCTGCTGCCCCCGACGTAGCTCGTTCTAAATTAGGTTCCAGATCAGCTTGGGGAACCTGCCTCTTCCGCACAAAAGGAACCTCATCCTCTTCCTGCTCCTCACCTTCGGTGGCCAGTGAGTCCTCTTCGTGAGAGGGCGGGAGCTCGTGGATTACTGGGAGAGTAACCTAGGTCTTTCTTAAGGCCAACGTCTGGCCTTGGCTAATGAAATTGCATGCCAGCATCGTGACATCATTCACGAGCTGACGGTAATCCTTCTTGCTGGGTGGGAGCCCAGAAAAAGTTTCATATTGACTCTCGAGGGTCACTGACTTCCCTGTCCTTGCAAATATGGCTACAAAAAAAACCCAGTTAGCACATGCGGAAGGAAAATGTCTTGAAAAGAGTAAAATCTTACGAGCTGAGATCAGAGACTAAAAAAAAGAAAAAAAAAACTTACGAGGACAGTTGAAGTATCGGTGCTCACAGTTTTAGAACTCCTTCGACATAAAAAATTGGTCTTTGTAGTCATTGGGGTGGCTTGGGAACTCGATGACTAGAGCATATTTTGGGAACTTGGTGAGGTAGTAGAAGCCGTCACCTTGACCCTTTTGTTCCAGGCTGGTTTTGAGGCAGAAAAAATACAGTATATTTGCCGGAGTGGGGACCTCCCACTCGTGCTCCAAAAATAAGTATTTCATCCCCACCAAAAGCGTGTAAGAATTTGGAGGGAGCTGAAAACGTGCAAACTTCACATAATTTAGGAATTCGGCAAAATATTGATTCAGGTGAAGGAAGGCCCCCACCTTTAAATGTTCATCACTCTAGGCCACGAAGTCATCCTGGAGAGGGGAGCAGCTCCGTTCCCCTTCAAACGGAGGTCGGGAAATAAGGACTCCGGTCCCAGGTTTTTTAGGATATTTTAAGAATTCCTAAAATTCATCATAAATTGCCTAGGTTTACCAAGAAATTACCCAGTTTTATGAACATCATAGTTCTAGAGATATTTTAAGAACTACTTAGTAAACCTAAGTCAAAGCGTATGTGCCAAAAATATTTGGAGAACAACCTAATAAGGACTACGGTGAAGCGCGAATGAGCATGATAAAAAAAAAGAGACCAGTAAAAGAAAAGTTTCTTCAAAACCAAAAGACTTATAGTGTGTTCTTCGATAAAAGAAGTAGACTTTGCAAGGGAGAGTTCCTGGGAGACTCCTGAGTAACTGAGTAACTGGGTTTCTGAAGCAACATATGGTTTTTGGGTTTTTCTGAGAAGGAAGAAGGGTTTGGAAATGTAGAAGAAAGAAGATGTAGAAAGATTTTTGAATGAAAGGTGATGAATCCAGGAAATTGCCTACCCTATTTATACGTAAATGACATAAATTAATTTGGGCCGTCCGATTTGGTCAGTACAAAATCCAAGGGCTGCTTTTCAAAAGACAAAATGGCGACAAAAATGTGACAAGACAATTATTGTAAGCCTCAAAACCCGAATAGACACCATTTGTGATGTACCACGTGTCCAAGTACTCGAGTCGTGGGCAGGCATGGTTTAATGCAGCAGAAGTCTAAAAGTCCCTACTGTGTAGGTCAGAAGGTGACGTCATTAACCACGAGTAGGGACTTGGGGGGCAAATGTTATACCCTGATTTCAGCACGAGTCCTTCACTCAGCTCGGGTACAGCTGGCAAATAAATATTTGGAAGAAATAATCAAGGAATCTATATATTATCCACATGGACAACCCAGTTTTCACGGTGATTATGCGAGCTAGGGATGCATAGGTTGCGAAGCGCGAGCTCATGATATTCATACGACCTCCACAGTATGAGATCGGAGATATATTTAGCTCGTGGTAACTCAAATATATTGCATACCCACAAATCCCCAAAGACTTGGGTACTTTTATGTGATCATTTATGGCCAGCTTGTAACATTTAATGTCCCAGATATTAGGAGACCATTTATTTCGTGATCAGATCATATCCTAGTATAAATGGAAATATTTTGTATTAAATGTAATAAATATGTAAATCCGTGATTGACTCACGCGGTTACCCAAACCTGTCCATGGAACTTCTCTATAAATATTGGGAATATTGGTCAGGAAAAGGGACGATTATTCTGTAATATTGAAACTCTGCCAAAATAGAGAGAGAAAAACAATAATAATATAGACTCGTGAACTAGGTGGATTTTAACCACTGAACCACGTAAAAAGATCTATCTTTGAGAGTTAATTTCTTATTTCGGTTTATTATCAATCACTAATGAACCTTGTTATTTTCTTAATTCACTGTTGGCGAAAAACCACGCCAACACTCTACAACCCTTGAAGGTAACACCTCTTGAGTTCCTTCTAATGAGATATGCTCTTGAGGTTTGTTGTCACTATACAACAAATATCAAAGAACTCAACTTCTCTTGATTCAATTATGACATTAGACTCCAAGTATAATAGTCTATAGGCTTTCCTATTTTAGGCATAGTCTACAAATACGCACCTTATCACTCTAGGATCCAACTTTGTCATTTTAGGTTCCGTGCTCTTGCAATAGGCAAGGCACCCCCACACTTTGAGATACCCTAGGTTAGGTCTCTTTCCTTTCTATATCTCATATGGTGAAATTTTATTCGTCTTTGAAGGAACCCGATTTAGAATATGACAAGTGGATAGCAAGGCTTCTCCCCATAATGCAAAACTCAAATTTGAATGTAATAGCATATCGTTTATCATTTCAAAAAAATTTCTATTCTTTCTTTTCGCTATACCATTTTTTTTGGGGTGTATAAGGGGATGTACATTCATGTATTATACCATGGATTTTATAAAACAAATTGAATTCATTAGAAAAATATTCACTGCCCTATCACTTCTTATTACTTTGATTTTCTTTTCCAATTGATTTTCAACTTCGGCTTTATAGATTTTAAACATGATAAAGGCTTCATCCTTATTCTCAACCAAGAAAACATATGTGAACCTAGAACAATCATCAATAAATGTAATAAAGTATCTATGTCCACCTCTAGTTATCATTCCATTAAATTTACATAAATCACTATGTATCAAATCTAACAAATTAGTTTCTCTTTCAACACTAGGATAAGGTGTTGAGAATTTATGGCTTTACACTTTCTTAATCAACAATGCATAATAGGAAAAGTTCAATATTACAAACCCTAGATGCTTATCAAGAACCTTATTCAAATTATGAATTCAAATCTTGATAATCAAAGAACCATGTTCATGGTATGAATGCTGTTGACGCGGTTCTTCGCCAACAGGTAATTAAGAAAAAAGAGAAAGGGATTAGTGCCTAGGTTGAACCGAAATAGATAAATGATCTTAGAAATGAAATGGTGACTCAGGATACGTTTTTTTTTTTTGGTGGTTCAAAGGTTAAAATCCTTCTACTCCACCAGTCAGTATTATTGCTATATACTGGATATTTGATTACAGGGTCTTTCTTACAATTGAGCATCCAACCCTTATTAACTCCCAAGGTCTCCATATTTATAGGAGAAGGCACCTGGGAGTTGGTAAGAAGGTCATCCCGTGACCTTTTTACCTATCATGTCAACTCTGTGACATTCATGATTAATTCCTAAACCTGACACATAAGTGTGGTCAAATCAATAGGTAAGGAGATAATGGGCCGCACGGCCCAACCCAGTCGTGGGTGTTTAAATACGCACGTTCCTGCTGTGTGTCCGAGAAGTCAGGGATATATCAAACATGTGATGTCTGATATGCGCACATTTACCTTGCGTGGTTGACTTTATAAAAGGTCACAGCTTCAAACCCCAGCTCGCGCCTGGAGCTGGATGCCTCCCTTGACCTGCAGTCTTCAGAGTCAAGACTCAGTCCTTAGGCAACCTTGACGAACCTTTAGGTTACCCCAAGCTAAGGGGGTAGGACCTTACGACAACAACTCCGGACCTGGGGATGTCTGCCTGGCAATCATGATCAGGTCGTACCTCAGCTCGCTAATCAGCCCGTGGGAAAATTAGGGCGTACATTTGCCCCCCAAGCCCCTGCTCGTGGTACACGACGTCGTGTAAGGCCACAGTAGGGGCTTTAAGGCTTCCCCATGAACTCTTCACATTCCACACTTTACGCAGGCGCCTAGTACGTGGAGCATTGTGATTGGGTGATGGTACGTCTTCTGAGAACCGCATTAAATGGCCTAGCCTATGCCCAGCTGTCATTTCATCTTTCGAGTGGAGGGCCTTGGATCCCACATCAGGGCAATCCAACGGCCCTCTTCACGCATATAAAAGGGGTGGCCACCCTACGCATGGGCCACCCTTTCATTCGAAATTTATCAGAAATTCTCTTATTCTTCTCTCTTCATCCCAAAAGAAAAACCCTCTTCTTTCCGTCGGTCACCCTCACCGTTCAAGAAGCTCAGGAGTAAGGATTCCTTCGAAGCCTTGGAAACAAATACTCTGATGAAGCCCCAACCTAGGCGACTGCCACATTCACCTTCCAGCCAAACACTCTGTAAGTCTCCTGACTGTGCACGTTTTGAAAATATTTTTCATTGTAGCTTAGGTAAATATTTACGGTAGCCGCATGCAAGGGTTTACTGGATTTTGGGGGTAAGAAGGGTGAAAGTCTTTTAGGTTAGGGTATATATATATTTTTTTTAGTAGTAGGAAATCGCTTAGGAATATGGTTTACATGGTGCCTTTTCTGGGGAAAATTTTTGGGCAGGATTTTTGGTATTTTGGGTGCAAAACCGGGTAGCTTAGGGGACACGCTTCACAGGAGGTTTTGCCTTTCATGCCTATTGGAACTTTCCCTCCAAGGCAAAATTTTAACCTGACCCTCCTGACACACGAATTCCGAGTAATCGGGGATTTGTTGGGAGCACAGGCGCGTGTTCATAGAACCGCGTGGTGTCACTCTCCACGGGCTGGGCTTACCTCAGCTCGTGCAAAAAATATTTGATTTTTCCTCATGCCTAGATCGCCTTTTCTGAAATCTTTTATTTTCTTCGCTAGGCGACCAGATGGCACCGAAGAAGAATGCTCTAAAGAAGACCGCGGGCAGCTCGGCCTCCCAGCAAGACAAAGGAAAAGCAGCGATTCCCGAATCTCCAATCCCCAACTTTGGGCCTGCGGTGGAGTAGGAGCTCGAGGTGGCTCCTGACGCGTTCTTTGAGGCAGAGAGGATCGTCTCAAAGATTACCGACCAGACGAAGGTCAACAAAATCTTCCTCTCCCACAACATCGGGCTGGGGAGAGCATCAGTGATTGCCCGACCTCCCGCAGAGGGCGAGCGGAGCTGCGTGTCGCTTGACGAGGCCTTCGCGGCCTAGAGCGATGAGCACTTCAAGGCGGGGGCCTTCCTCCTGCTCGATCAGTATTTTGCTGACTTCCTCAATTATGTGAAGTTGGCCCCCTTCCAGCTCCCCCCCAACTCTTATCGGATGTTGGTGGGGTTAAGATATTTATTCTTGAAATAGGAGTGGGAGGTCCCCACTCCTGCAGACATTTTGTACTTTTTCTGCCTCAAGGCCAGCCTGGATTAGCGAGGTCAAGGCGACGGGTTTTATTACTTAACCCGATTCCCCAACACGGCTGCGGTCATCGAGCTGCCCAGCCACCCCAACAATTTTAAAGATCAATTCTTTATGTTGACGGGGTTTAGAAACTGCGAGCTCCACTACTTCAATCGTCCTCGTAAGTGCTTTTCATCCTTACCTCGTAAGTTAAGTATCATTTAGCTCCTCCTATATCCCTTTCTGACTTAGATTAATCCTGCAGCTATCTTCGCGAGGACAGAGAAATCTGTGACCCTCGGGGCCCAGTACGAGAGACTGGCGGGCTTGCCCCCCAGCGAGAAGGATTATCGCGTGCTCGTAACAGACGAGACGATGGTGGCCTGCAAGCTGATTTTCCCAAATCAGAATTTAAACCTAAGGAGGCCCCGAGGGCTTCCCCCAGCCCGCGACACCAGACCTACCATCGTGGAGGAGGTCGCGGGGGACGAAGATGAGGAGGATGAGGACGACGAAGTTCCCCTCGTGAGGAACAGGAAGCGGGCATTGGAGGTCGCCCAGAGGACGGACGAGGAGAGGATCCGGTCCGGAGCAGCCGCGGGTCCTTCTGGCCAAGGTAACCCTTATATGTTTAGGAATTTAGATAGGGCCATTTCCGACCCCCGGCTAGCTAGGTTAAATCCCAGACAAATCATCCAACGTCACCGAAGGGATCCAGACCTGGACACAACCCTGCTCCACTGTGTCGACCAGCTCGTGCTGGATTACCAAGATAGCCGACCTAGGGGTATCGTAGTCGTAGATAACACCCTAGCCTTTAGGTCGATCCTATTTGAGGAGTATGGGACCAATTTTCGGTCATGGCCATCACTCCGGAGGGGTGCCGTAGCTCTGGGGCTTAGGCAATACGTAGAGGAATCTAGTCCGGAACCAGAGTCGGATCCAGAACTTGCGCTAGCTCAGGAGATAATCGACCTAGACTCTCTCGCGGGAGCTCCGGAATCGATGGTCGTAACCATAGGTTCTTCTAGCTCGGGGGGTAGGATCCCTTTTAGTATACATATACTTGATTTTCTCCTTTTTCCCCTTTTGTTTTCGTTTCTGTAAGACTGCTAACTTTGGTGTTAACCAATTCTTTGTTTTGACAGAAGAGATGCCTCAGCCCGAAGAGAGTCTGCAAGGGGCGTTCTCCGGGGGGAACCCCTCAGCCGGGGCCTCTGGGCCAAAAATGAAGAAGCTCCGGACGTTGAAAAAAGCCGCCGGAACCCCAACTAAGTCTCCTGCAAAGGAGAGGGAGCAGCCCCCCGCCGCTCAGGTCGTGGGAACTAATCCTGCTGCTGCTGGGGGAAGCAACATGCCCCCACCCCCTCCGCGAGCTCCGACCACCGCTCGGGACGCAGGAATGGAGCTCGAGGCTTCAGCGATTGTACCCTCCGAGGTACGCATCCTAGTTAACCCTCAGGACCTGGAAAAGATTCCAGAGGCCTTCCGGGGAACAGTGTATGAGTCGGCGAACTACGCCGTCAGCCACATATACAAGTTCAACGAGAATGAGCTCCGGGCCATCGAAACCAGAAGCCCGGTGGGCGTGCTGGAGTCTTCACTGGGCATGGCCTTGACGGTAAGCTCACCTTACCCTTTTGTGGTTTTTTATTATTACACTTTGCCCTGTTTTTTCTTTCTTCTCTTTTTCTAAGGCAATTACCTCTCCACTTTGGCAGAGCGCCGTTGCCCTTCATCAGAGCATCGCCAGGACCAAAACTCAGCTCGAGGAGAAGAGGAACGAGCACCAGACGGCCGTGGCCACCCATCAGGCTTCTCTGCAGGCAACTAAGGATGCCTTGGCGGCATCGCAGGCCGAGTTGGAAGGGACTCGCCCGAAGCTTCAAGAGCTCAAGACCGCCCTCGCCAATGCGCGGGCAGACCTAGATGCCATGAAGGTGGAGGCCAAGGCCGAGCTGGCGACCGAGCGGGCAACTTCAGAGGCCGCCATGGAAGACATGTTCTATCATTGCTGGGCATATAACTAGGACGCCGACTTCTCTTTCCTGGCAGCGAACATCTGGGAGCGCTTGCTGGTGAAGTTCCAAGCTCGCCTCGATAAAGAAGCGCCCTCCGAGGCCGGGGAAGGCTCCGGCACAGCCGAGCAGGGCGAGACGGCGACCTCCACGGGACCACCTGGCGGAGCTTAGGGCCTTCCTCTCTCATGCCCTTTCCTCCAATATTTTTTAATTTTTTGTGTAACCTTTGCATAAGGTGCTTCCACCTCGAGACAATTTAACCCAATTTTACTGTTAATTGATTTACTTCCCTTTGCCTCTACGCATTTTAGTTACAATTTTGAAAAACTTAGTTCACGTTAATCTTTATCTATATCTCGCGCTCCTTAAGAAGAACAACGATCAATAGATTTAAATCAACTTCTAAGTTTTATGACCTGGTTATATCCAGGAACTTAATTTGAAAACTTAGTTCGTGTCAATTTTTATCAATATCTCAAGCTCTTTAAGAAGAACAGCGATCAATAGATATGAATCAACTTCTAAGTTTTATGACCTGGTTATATCCAGGAACTAAATTTGAAAACTTAGTTCGTGTCAATTTTTATCAATATCTCGAGCTCTTTAAGAAGAACAGGGATCAATAGATATGAATCAACTTCTAAGTTTTATGACCTGCTTATATCCAGGAACTTAATTTGAAAACTTAGTTCGTGTCAATTTTTATCAATATCTCGAGCTCTTTAAGAAGAACAACGATCAATAGATATGAATCAACTTCTAAGTTTTATGACCTGGTTATATCTAGGAACTTAATTTGAAAACTTAATTCGTGTCAATTTTTATCAATATCTCGAGCACTTTAAGAAGAACAGCGATCAATAGATATGAATCAACTTCTAAGTTTTATGACCTGGTTATATCCAGGAACTTAATTTGAAAACTTAGTTCATGTCAATTTTTATCAATATCTCGAGCTCTTTAAGAAGAACAACGATCAATGGATATGAATAAACTTCTAAGTTTTATGACCTGGTTATATCCAGGAACTTAATTTGAAAACTTAGTTCGTGTCAATTTTTACCTATATCTCGAGCTCTTTATGAAGAACAACGATCAATGGATATGAATCAACTTCTAAGTTTTATGACCTGGTTATATCTAGGAACTTAATTTGAAAACTTAGTTCGTGTCAATTTTTACCAATATCTCGAGCTCTTTAAGAAGAACAACGATCAATCGATATGAATCAACCTCTAAGTTTTGTGACCTGGTTAAATCTAGGATAGGACTTAGTTCATGTTAATCCTTACCAATATCTCGCATTTTTTAAGAAAAACAACGATCAATCGGTATGAATCAACTTCTAAGTCATTAAGGCGACCTGGTTATATCCAGGTACCATATGCCCTCCAAGTAACTGGGAAAGGGTCTTTCGTGGTTACTTCAGATTACACTCGAAAAACATGTACAAATATAAACAAAAAGTTGATTCTCATTGCGTAATACATGAAAAATGGCCTTTCAGGCCTTACAAGTGAATCATTGATAATATTTCTTTAAATGGATGGCGTTCCAAGTCCGTGGGACTGCCCCTCCATCAAGCTGAGATAACTTGTTAGTTCCTTCCTTAATGACCTCGACAACTTGATATGGTCCTTCCCAGTTCAGTCCCAAGACTCCATCTTTGGGGTCCTTACTAGCCAAGAAAACTCTCCTGAGGACCAGGTCACCAACGCTAAAGGCGCAATTTTTGACTTTTGAGTTGAAATAACGGGTGATCTTCTGTTGATATTGTGCGAGCTGGAGCTGCGAATCTTCTCGTCTTTCATCAATCAAGTCTAGGGAAGTGAAAAGTAGCTCATGGTTGTAATTCTGGTCGTATGACTGGACCCTATGCGAAAGTACCTTAATCTCCACGGGGAGGACTGCTTCACTCCCGAAGGTCAAGGAAAAATGAGTATGACCCGTACGAGTCCGATGCGAGGTCTGGTATGCCCATAGAACCTGGGGGAGCTGTTCTGGCCAGACCCCCTTTGCTTCGTCTAGTCTCTTCTTGAGGCTCGCTTTGAGAGTCTTGTTGATAGCCTCGACCTGGCCATTCGCCTGAGGATAGGCCACGGAGGAGAAACCTTTCACAATTCCGTACCTTTCGCAAAATTCGGTAAACAGGTCGTTGTTGAACTGAGTCCCATTGTCGGAGACAATCTTCTTAGGCAGCCCGAATTGGCAGATAATGTTCTTAACCACGAAGTCAAGAACTTTTTTCGAAGTTATCGTTGCTAGAGGTTCTGCTTCAGCCCACTTCGTAAAGTAGTCGATGGCCACCACGGCGTAACAGACCCCGCCTTTTCTAGTAGGGAGGGCGCCAACCAAGTCGATCCCCCAAACTGCAAACGGCCATGGGGAAGAGATCATTTTCAGCTCGACCAGGGGAGCTCGGGCAACGGTGGCGAATCGTTCACACTTGTCGCATTTCCTCACATATGAGGTTGAGTCTTTAGACAGAGTTGGCCAGTAATAACCTTGCCTCAGGACCTTCAAGGCCAAGCTTTGCCCCCCAGTGTGATCTCCGCAAAAACCCTCATGCACTTCCTGCAGGATGGCCTTTGCTTCGCCTGGAAGAACACATCGTAGGAGAGGTAGGGAGTGCCCACGTCGGTATAACACCCCATCTACCACAATGTACCTAGGAGCTTGATACAGAACTCGTCGCGCATCATTGTGCCCTTTTGGTAGCTTTCCCTCGACGAGATACTCAAGGATGGGAGTCATCCAGGTCGGCCTGGCGTCAATCATCTCGACCTCTGCCCTGGCTTCCTCGATACTTGGTTTCTCCAAGAATTCTACTGGCACTAGCCCCAAGGTCTCCGTCTCCCTAGAGGTGGCGAGCTTGGAGAGAGAGTCTGCGTTAGCATTCTGCTCCCAAGGTATCTGCTCGATCGAGCCCCGCCCGAACGCGGACAGCTCAACCTTTACCCTTGCTAGATAGGCAGCCATCTTGGGACCTCGTGCTTGGTATTCACGCAGAACCTGGTTTACCACAAGCTGGGAGTCACTGAAGCACTGGATGGAGCTCACCTTCAGCTCCTGAGCTATCCTTAGCCCGGCCAGCAAAGCTTCGTATTCGGCCTCGTTGTTGGAGGCCTTGAACCCGAACCTCAGAGCTGAGTGGAATTTATGTCCTTCAGAGGATATCAAAATGATCCCAGCTCCGAAGTCGTTCTCATTAGACAAACCATCCATGAATATCCTCCACAATGCCTGGGCCGAGGCGACCTGGGGTGAGGCTTTTGCAGGATCCTCCTGGAATCCTGTGCACTCGACTACAAAATCGGCCAGGGCCTGACTCTTTATAGCAGTTTGCGGAGTGTACAGAATCTCGAACTGGCTGAGCTCGATTGCCCACTTTAACAAACGTTCCGATGCTTTAGGTTTTTGCAAAACCTGCCTTAAAGGCTGATCGGTCATGACGTGTATCGAGTAGGACTAGAAATACGGCCTGAGCTTTCGCGAGGCCGTGATAAGGCAGAACGCCAATTTTTCCATCAATGGGTACCGGGATTTAGCTTCGAGAAGTCTCTTGCTTATGTAGTAGACTGGCTTCAGAATCTGGTCTTCTTCTCGGACCAATACGACACTGGCAGCATCCTCCATGACAGCCAGGTAGAGAAAAAGAGGCTCTCCTGCTTTTGGTTTGGATAGTACGGGTGGCTCGGCCAGATGTGCTTTCAGGTCGAGGAAAGCGCTTTCGCACTCTTCTGTCCACTCGAACTTCTTATTTCCTCGGAGCAGGTTGTAGAATGGAAAACACTTATCGATGGACTTGGAAATAAACCGATTAAGGGCTGCCACTCTTCCTGTCAGGCCTTGGACATCTTTTTGCGACTTGGGCGAGGGAAGCTCGAGCAGTGATCTGAACTTGTCGAGGTTTGCCTCGATTCCCCAGGTATTGACGATGAAACCCAGGAATTTTCCCGATGCGACTCCAAAAGTGCACTTCTGTGGGTTTAGCCTCATGCCATACTCCCGTAGTATCTTGTAGCATTCCTCCAAGTCGGAAACATGGTTATCGGCAGTCTTTGACTTGACTAGCATGTCATCGACGTACACTTCCATGTTTTTTCTGATCTGGCCTACGAACATTCTATTCACCAACCTTTGATATGTAGCTCCGGCGTTCTTCAGCCCGAAGGGCATGACCTTGTAACAATAAACGTTAGTCGGGGTCATGAAACTGGTGTGCTCCTGATCCGCCGGATTCATGGCGATCTAATTGTAGCCCTAGTACGCGTCCATAAAGGACATGAGCTCGTGCCCCGCCGTGGCATCCACCAACTGGTCAATCCTTGGCAGTGGAAAACAATCCTTGGGGCATGCTTTATTCAGGTCGGAGAAGTCTATGCAGGTCCGCCACTTTCCGTTGGGCTTCGGGACCAGCACGGGGTTGGCGACCCATATTGGAAACTTGGCTTCACGGATAAAGCCACATTTTTTGAGCCGGGCTACCTCTTCCTCCAAGGCTTCAACCCGGGTTGTTCCTAGGCGTCTTTACTTCAAGGACTTCGCAGGAACGCTTTTATCCAGATGAAGTGTGTGCATGATGACACTCGGGCTGATTCCCACCATGTCCTCGTGTGACCACGCAAACACATCCATGTTATCCCACAGAAATCTGACCAGCTCCGACTTCCTCTCGCTGCAGAGGTTTTTTTCGAGCTTGACCATCCGTGATGGATTCTGCAGATCAATGTTTACTTCCTCGAGCTCCTCAATAGCTTGGAGCTCGGATCTGTCCTCGCCTATTCGGGGGTCAATATCCTCACTTAAGACGATATTATCCCCTTGGTGCTTTGGGTTTTTCAATCTCAGGACTAACCAAGGGGTCCCGAGATTCCTCTTCACCACTTTGGATGGCCATTGCCAGCTGCCCAGGTTTAGATTTTCCCTTCATGGAAATGCTGTAGCATTCTCTTGTAGCGAGCTGATCGCCATGGACAGTACAAATTCCCGTGGAAGTAGGGAATTTCGTCGCGAGGTGGCGAATGGAAGTGACGGCCTCAAAGGCTATGAGCGTAGGTCGTCCCAAAATTGCGTTGTATGCAGCGGAGCAGTCGATGACCACGAACTCGAGGAGTATCGAGACTGTTCGAGGTCTTTCTCCCAGGGTGATCACCAGCTCGATCGTCCCTATGGCCGCCAATCCTTCTCCCGAAAAACCATACAGTATCATGGAGGTCACCTTCAGCTCGGCGATAGTCAAACCCATCTTTTCTAACGTGGAATGGAATAGGAGGTTCACCGAGCTCCCATTGTCGACCAACACCCTCCTAACCCTCCGATTAGTGAGCTGAACTGCTACAACCAGAGGGTCATTGTGCGGGAACTGGACATGGCCCGCCTCATCTTTTGTAAAAATAATTGGTTGCTTCTCCAATCGCTGGTGCTTTGGCAGGCGCTGCTCCGGGACGAACTCTTCTCCATTGTGCGCTTTAAGTTCGTTCACGTACCTCTTTTGGGCACCCCTGCTCGTGCCAGCCACATGTGGACCTCCAGAAATGGTGGATATCTCCCCTCCAACCATGGGAGGAGGGACGTCCTGATCTATCCGAGACCCGGGCTGACTGGCCAGGACTTCTGGAGCGGGTCGACTTGCTAGAACCCTGTTCTGCGCGTACTGAGCCAAAGGGCCGGCTTGGATGAGAGTCTTGATCTCATCTTTTAAATGCCTACAATCGTCGGTGTTGTGGCCAACATCGTTGTGAAAGCGGCAAAACTTGGAGGTATCTCTCTTCCCCTTTTGGTGCTTCAATGGCTCGGGCCTCTTCCAGGGGAGGCGAGTAGAATTAGCTAGGAAAATATTCTCCCTAGACTGGGTGAGCTCTGTATAAGTAGCGAAGACGGGCTTAAACTTGTCCACAGACTTATTCTTCTTTTGGCCGTGCTGGCTGCCTTCACCATTCCCCTTTCTTTTACCTCCACCGAGCGGGTTGTTCTGTGTGACATTTTGGGTTGCTGCCACGACCTCCGTCCCCACTCCAGTGGGCTGATCAGGGGCCTGGCTAGTTCCGGCAGCTGAGGGTTCGACTTCCTCCAGGTTGATCCATTCTTGGGCCCTGTTAAGGAATTCGTTAACCGAGCTGACTCCTATTCTTTGTATGTCTTTCCAGAGATCCCCTCCGATGAGGATTCCAGTTCTCATGGCCATGAGTTGGCAGCTATCATCCACGTCTCTGGCCCGAGCAGCGATGTTCGCAAATCTGCTCAGGTAGGCCTTCAGAGTTTCGCCGGGCTACTGCCTCACGTTAGCCAAAGAGTCAGCCTGAACGCAGGCAGCCTGGGAGGTTCGGAATGCCCTTCTGAAATCAGCCGAGAAAGTTTTCCAGGAGCTGATTGACTGTCTTTTTCCTTGCTTGAACCACTGCCTGGCTGGCACAGTCAGTGTGGAAGGGAATATCAAGCATCTCAGCTCGGGGCCGATGTTGTGAGCCATCATCAGGGTGTTAAACATCCCTAGGTGATCCGACGGGTCTCCGTCTCCATTGAACTTAGACAGGTGCGGCATACGGAAACCAGGTGGGTAAGTCGTTGCTGCTATGCTGGGGGCGAAGAGCTCCATCTCGTCCCCTGAATCATATTCATCTTTTTCTTTTTCTGACAGGAGCTTCCTCATCAGCTCCTCCATCTGGGCCAGGCGCTCGAGGGTTTGGTCCTGATGTCCTTGGTTATTCCGGGGCTGTTCAACAGCAACGAATCCATTGTACATATTTGGTGGGTTATTGCCCCTCCTATCTTGAGATAGGTTATTTGGGGCATTCCCACCGTTACGTACTTCGGACAGGGCCCCCCTTGAGCGAGCATGGCTGTCTCCTCCTGCTGGCTCCCCTCTGTGAGAGTTAAGGCGATCTCGCAGGTCACCCCCTGGGTGCTTGTGGGCTTTGTGCCGAACTTAAACGCTGACGCAGGTCCCCGCCAGAAAGATCACTCCGACGACTACAGGTCCAGTAGCTCCTACTGGAGAGGCTCGGAGCTTGCCTTTGGTGTTGAGGATCTGGAGTTTCCCTTGGTGCCCTGCTACGTCGAGACGATCCGGCTGATGGCGGGTTTCGCCTACTACTTCCATAGGCCGGGGTATCTCGGACAGGCCGAGGAGGAGATGGATATCTGATTGGAGACGGAGGATGCCTGATCGGAGAGGTGATCCTGGTTCTGTCAGGTCGGATCAAGTTCGGTGGGGGCCTTTCGACCCGGCCAACCTGCTGGTCTCACGCCTGGCGATCTGGTTGAGGCGCAGGACGGCTGTTGGGGACGAGCTGACGCTGGGAGCCCTCCCTGGACCTCCTTTTGGAATTTCTTTGAGTTGCCCTGGGCGCACTCGAGGCTGGTTGGGAGCTAGGAGTCAAAGTTCTGACCGAACGGCTGTACTGCTGTTGTTCGGCTCTAGGCATTCCTCTTAAGTCTGCCTCTCGATGGTGTGATGAAGGAGTGGAGTTGGCTGTCGGAAGTCTGTCCGAGCGGCTATGCCTGGACCGATTACCCCAGTGAGACTTAGGAGCCTTACCTTGCCTCTCTCCGACGTTAGCGTCGGTTGTGAGAGGGGGTAGTCGGGCCAGCACATCCTTGATCTGCTGGTTAGCTATTGCTAGCTGGCTCCTCAGCTGAGCATTTTCCATCTCCACCGCCGTGTAATAACATGGGCTCGGATTAGGTGGCCGGGATGCCGAACTTCCAGTGTCGTCTTGGCCCGCCGACTGCTTGCCGAGCCACTGTTGGACTTCAGGAATTTGTTCACTAGGGATGGCAATATGATGAGCCTCCTGCCCATCATGTTGTTCCGTCTCGTTGCCGTGCCTGGATCGAGTGGTCACCATAGTTGGATGTTTGTGACAGCACTAATCGAACTTGCTCTCAATGAAAGCACCAAACTGTTGACGCGGTTCTTCGCGAACAGGTAATTAAGAAAAAAGAGAAAGGGATTAGTGCCTAGGTTGAACTGAAATAGATAAATGATCTTAGAAATGAAATGGTGACTCAGGATACGTTTTTTTTTTGGTGGTTCAAAGGTTAAAATCCTTCTACTCCACCAGTCAGTATTATTGCTATATACTGGATATTTGATTACAGGGTCTTTCTTACAATTGAGCATCCAACCCTTATTAACTCCCAATGTCTCCATATTTATAGGAGAAGGCACCTGGGAGTTGGTAAGAAGGTCATCCCGTGACCTTTTTACCTATCATGTCAACTCTGTGACATTCATGATTAATTCCTAAACCTGACACATAAGTGTGGTGAAATCATAGGTAAGGAGATAATGGGTCGCACGGCCCAACCCAGTCGTGGGTGTTTGAATACGCACGTTCCTGCTGCGTGTCCGAGAAGTCAGGGATATATCAAACATGTGATGTCTGATATGCGCACATTTACCTTGCGTGGTTGACTTTATAAAAGGTCACAGCTTCAAACCCCAGCTCGAGCTTGGAGCTGGATGCCTCCCTTGACCTGTGGTCTTCAGAGTCCAGACTCAGTCCTTAGGCAACCTTGGTGAACCTTTAGGTTACCCCAAGCTAAGGGGGTAGGACCTTACGACAACAACTCCGGACCTGGGGATGTCTGCCTGGCAATCATGATCAGGTCGTACCTCAGCTTGCTAATCAGCCCGTGGGAAAATCAGGGCGTACAAATGCAATTCTTGATTATAAAGGATTAAGTGATTAAATGATTAAAAGATGAACTTAGAAACATTTAATCATTAATACTAACAACATAAACACCATAGAATGATAAAATACAAGATTAGGGTTAGAGAGATACAACCTTTTGTATTGAGCAACTTGAATTTTCAAACTTGGGGAACTTCTAAGACTTATACACAATAAGAATATTGTTATCTAAAATCTCTATTCCAAGCCTTCCTTTATTGCTTGAAGCTTCAACCAAGTATAATGATATTTGGGATTTAACAAGTCTTGAAACTCATGCAAGTCAAGCAATGCTTGATGAGTTTCTTGGAGAAAACTTATGTTCCTTGAGAACTAGAGAGAGAGAGAGAGAGAGAGAGAGAGTTGAAAACTGTGATCAAGGCTTTTAAACTCTAATAACCTTTATTTATAGTGTAGGCACCATCATTAAGTCCAACTAATAGGATTGGAGCTTTAAAACACATCATTTGGAGCTAATTCACACATTTGTACGGTCTTGTATGGACTACCCAGGCGATGTGTTGCCTGCTAAGTGGCGATACGTCGCCACTCAGTAGACGATGCATCGCCCGTTGGGGGTTTTTCTTCCTGGGCACTTTTAGGCAATGCGTCACCTCCCACAGGCGACGCAACGCATATGCCTTTGTAATAACGCTCTGATCATGACCTCAAAATATCTCCAAATGCCTCCAAATGACACACAACTAAACTTCATTAAAAGCCCTAGGCTTAAATTTCACTTGGTAGCAACCAACACTAACCATCCTTGGATGGAACTCACGACTATGTTAATGTTGAAACTATTCACTCAATGACTTATTCTTAGCCATAGAACTCTTGCCCTTGATGTATACAAGTTTGGAGTTGGGTTTCCATCATTGATGAATATATTATTCTAGGATTTTCAGTCCCATCCTTTTTGAAGTTGAACTTACTAACCTCTTCGCAAGAGGTAATGTAAATGGATCCACTAAGTTCTCACTTGTCTTTGTCTCACATATGTCTAGAATTCCCATTCTATATGCTATTATAAGATCCAGTTAATGTGGCTTGACTATCACAATATATCTAGATCATCGATACATCATCCATGGTAATTGAGATATCCAACATGAGATCTCTAAGCCACTCGACCTCTTTATCGATTGTCGCTAGAGCTATAAACTCTGCCTCCGTGGTTGAGTGTGAAATACATGTTTGTTTCTTGGAACCCCAAGAAACCGCTCTTCCTCCGAGCATAAACACCCAACCGGTTGTGGAGAGATTATCTCCCACACTCGATATCCAACTTGTATCGGAATATCCTTCAAGTATCTTCGATATCTTTGAATATTGGAGACCTAGCTATTTGGTCCTCTTAAGGTACCTTGGAACTCTCTCAATTTCCTTCCAATGTTCTATACTTGGATTTCTAGTAAACCTACTTGTTTACTAGCTGCTCTACCATTGTTCTTTTCATACTTTATGCTTGAATCAAATGGTGTATTCTCCTATTTGATTTTTAGATTACCAAACTTGTCAAGCACTTTCTCAACAAAGTGAGCTTGCCTTAAGGTATCGACCTCTCAAAGGTCCTTTATGTAGAAAGTGGAATATAGAAACATCTTCATTTATATTATGCCTTTCATCTCATTACTCAAAATAAACATATCATCAACATATAGAAACACTAAGATGACATAGCCATCATAAGTCTTAGAGTATAAGCACTTGTCCGCATTGTTGTGTCTAAACCCTTATGAAACTATGGCTTTACCAAACTTCTCATGCCATTGTTTCGGTGCTTGTTTTAAACCATATAATTTAACAAGCCTACACACTTTATGTTCATTTCCAATTAGAAAAAAACCTTCTGGTTGTTCCATATAGATCTCCTCATCGAGATCTCAATTTAGGAATGTTGTTTTCACATCTATTTTTTGAACATAAATGTTATATATTGATGATAAGAAAAATAGTACTATTATAGTGGTTGTCCTAGCAACCAGTGCATACGTGTCAAAATAATTGAATCCTTCCTTTTGTTTAAACCATTTAGTTACTCATCTAGCTTTGAAGGATTTGTCTGTGCTATCGGTGTGATATTTCCTTTGAAATACCCACTTGCACCCAATTGGTTTTGAACCTTGTGGAAGGTCAAGCAATTCCAATGTGTTGTTTGATATAATTGAATCAATCTCATCATTTATTATCTCCTTCCAAAAACATAGTCTCTCGAAGACATTGCTTCTTGGTAGGTTTTGGGATCATCCTCAACTTGAATGATCATAGGAAATTTTCATGTGACTTCTCCAAGTTTACTGTAGAGTATTTCTACTTGAGAATATTTCTCAATTGATCCCAAATCTTTAAGCCTTTGTCTTCTCTGAGGAAATATACATTGCTCATAAACCTTTGGATCTTTCTCATTACGAGTTTCTCTAACACTTATGTATTCTTGAGAGTTGCTATCACAATATAACAGATTATCAAATAAATCCACTTTTCTTGATTCAATTATCACATTAGACTCCAAGTGTAATAGCCTATAGGCTTTTCTATTTGAGACATAGCAAACACATGCACACTTTATAACCCCTGGACCGAACTTGGTCATTTTAGGCTCTGCACTCTTGCAATAAGCAAGGTAACCCCACACTTTAAGATAGACTAGGTTAGGCTTATTTCCTCTCCATAAATCATATGGAGATATGTTGTTATTTTTCATAGGAATTCGATTCAATATATGACATGTAGCAAGCAAAGCTTCACCCCAATTATAACACAATTTATCATGTAAAAGCATAGAGTTAGTCATCTCAAGATAAGTCCCATTCTTATTTTCAGCTATTCCATTTTGTTGTGGAGTGTATGGTGTAGTGCATTCATGTATAACACCATGTTGTTCACAAAGCACATTGAAATCATTAAATGCCTCATCTTTACTCTTAAGTAAATATAGATAAGTATACCTAGAGCAATCATCTATAAAAGTTATGAAGTATTTATTTCCTCCTCTAGTCAATATACCATTTAATTCACATAAATCACTATGTATTAAGTCTAGCAAGTTTGAACATCCATCAACACTTGGAAAATATTATTTTATCATTTTAGATTTAACACATAATTCACATTTATTATTCTCATTCACATCACAATCAATCAATCCACATTTAACAACTCTTTTAATTGTGTTATATCCTATATGAGCAAGTGTATTATGCCACAAAGTAATAGAACTAGGATTAATCACATTACAAGAATTAGATGCCATATAATTATTTTCATTATCAAGAGTACAAAGTTTGATCATTCCATCAGATGAATAACCATTTCCCATAAAAGTGCTCAATTTAGTCAAAATGAGTTTACAGGATTCATACTCCATTTTGATACCGGATTTACTTAATAGACTTCCACTTATTATGTTTCTAGTCATATCGGGAGCATAGAATACATTAGTTAGGGTCACTTTCTTTCCATTAGGGAAGAACACATCAATGCAGTCCCTTCGTAGTACCTTGAATCTCCTTTCATTTCTCATTTGGACTTCAATTCCCACATTTGCACTTTCAAAAGTTTTGAAAAGAGTTTTATCATTGGTTGCATGAACTGTGGCACAAGTATCATACCACCATTCTTACACCTTTCCTTGGGTTGATTTAACTTCACTCAAGGTTGCAATGATCTCAACATCAAATGCATTGGCCTTGGAATTCTTACTTAGGTTGATCTCAACACAAATGCATTGACTTTAGTATCTTTACTTTATTTTGCAATGATCTCATCATTAATTGCATTGACATGTTCACCTTCTCTTCAGGTTAAATTAGTATCATCATTACATGCACGAACTATCTCATTTATCTTTAGGGTTATCGTACATTCCTCATCGAATGCATTAAATTCAATTAAGGTCACAAAGATCTCATCATCCATTTTATTAACCCTAATCTCATTATAGTTAATTTTATAATTACCACATCTCACAGGATGATCAATAACATTATAAACAAAATAAGTATAACAATAACCCTTGCATTGTTTATTAACATTCACCATTGTACTCTTAAAATAAACAATAAACTCAAACTCACAAAAATATTGTAGCAAACACATTTCATTCAAAATTTTCAAATCTACACATTTAGAAATAAGGAATTTGATGATACCAATATCCATAAGTATGCACGTATAGCATATCAAAATAGAGTTTTCTTTGATCTCCCATGGTTGTGTGTTTAACTTAAACCAAATCTTGAAGCAAGGATTTGAAGGTTGTAGAAGATGAACACATTTTCTTCATTGTAGATTATGCAAAATGCAAAAGGAAAGTAATTAGAAAATAGAGATTTTGATTGTTGGAAATTTGGTTTTACACTTTTTTAATCAACAATGCATAATAGGAAAAGTTCAATATTACAAACCCTAGATGTTAATTAAGAACCTTATTCAAAGTATGAATTCAATTCTTGATAATCAAATAATCATGTTCATGGTATGAATGCAAATATTGATTATACAGGATTAAGTGATTAAATGATTATAAGATGAACTTAGAAACATTTAATCATCAATACAAACAACATAAACACAATAGAATGATAAAATACAAGATCAGGGTTAGAGAGATATAACATTTTTTATCGAACAACTTTAATCTTCAAACTTGGGGAACTTCTAAGGCTTATACACAAAAAGAATATTGTTATCCAAAATCTCTATTCCAAGCCTTCCCTTATTTCTTGAAGCTTCACCCAAGTAGAATGAGATTTGAGATTTAACAAGAATTAAAACTCATGCAAGTCAAGCAATGATTGATGAGTTTCTTGGAGAAAACTTATGGTCTTTGAGAGCTATAGAGAAGAGAGAGGATAGAGAGAGAAAGCTGAAAAGTGTGATCAAGTCTTTTCAACTCAAATAACCCATATTTATAGTGTAAGCACCATCGTTTAGTCCAACAAATAGGATTAGAGCTTTTAAACACATCATTTGGAGCTAATTCACCCATTTGTACGGTCCTGTACGGATCGCCCAGGCAATGCATCGCCTGCTAGGTGGAGATGCATCGCCTACTAAGCAATGCGTCGCCACTCAATAGGCAATGCATCGCTTTCTGAAGGATTTTTGTAACGCCCTACTAATCCAGGACCATTACATTATGTGTTTAAAATAATTCTTAACTCATTAAGTGAGTCATTGGGACTTTTAACGTGTAATTAAAGTTAAGTAACAGTTTATGTATTAAATTTTTTGGTCGAAAGAGTTAAACTTTTCCTTATCAAGTTTAAATATGTACAGGGATACCAAAAGAGATATAAACAAAATACAATATGTTTGGGGTTACAACAATGGCTTACCTAAGCAGCAAAACTGAACTCAACCCCAGTCCCTAAAAATAATCTCGGCCGTGGCGGTCAACCAAACTGAGTATGTACACATCGCCCCCAGAGCTCTCCAACTCATGGCTGGTCCAGCTTACCCTTGCCCTTACATGCACCATAAAGCACTCGTGAGTCGAGGCCCATAAAAAAAATCCAATTTAACAGAGATATATATATAATAACATGTAAATCATAATTAACATGATTCACAATTATAAGTTAACTCATTTACACAGCATATGCCGAGAGATGCCATGCAGCACCCTTATAGTAGCCCAACCATCACGGCCTACACTACGTGTGATTATCGCCGAATCCAGTCCATGCCGATCATTCACAAATAAGTGCACTACAACAAATGCATCAAACACATTTACAGCTAAACATAGAATAGTCTAGTCATATATAGTACACGGTTATAACTATGCTCTCGGGTCAGGACCAATGCCTTAAGCACGGTCCAAGTGTCAATTTTCTTACCTCGAGTCCTGTGTAAGTAATGATACAATCCTGAGCACAATCCTTTTCCCAAGAATTGCGATAATCCTAGTCACATCATAAACAATATTATCATTAAGAACTAATATGGTACACAGATTCCAGGACTATTCCCTAGCTCTCGAGAGTTCCAATTCCACCAATCCAGGTGATGGATCCGTCCTCCGAGCCCCCAAGCTTTTCCCCAAACCTAGAAAAACTCATATTCCAAAATGGTGATAGTGTAGGGGAGACAATAAGCACAGAGACACCCAAACCATTCCACTGCTTAGCGTAGGGGCGTCCAGAATCACAGAAATGCCCAAAAAAGCTCCCCTGTATAGTGTTAGGGCGCCCACCTCTGGCGCCGGGTTGCCACAACGCGAACCCATAATTTATGGGTTTCTCCCCTACGATTTATCAAACCTAAAATTCCATTTCAAAACAGATATATTCCTCATATAACATCAAAAAACCACAACCAAACATCCAATCTCAATCTCTAACTCAAAACCCATGTTTTAGGTCCATTTTCCCCAATTACCGAAAATCTGAAATTCAATCCGTATACCTGGTTTTTAATTCAAATTCAGAGCTTAAATCAATTCTGTACGCCCTGATTTTCCCACGAGCTGATTAGCGAACTGAGATACGGCCTAATCATGACTACCACGTGGACATCCCCAAGACCGGAGCTGCCATTGTAAGGTCCTACCTCCTTAGCTCGAGGTAACCTAAGGGTTCGCCAAGATTGCTCAAGGATTGAGTCTGGACTCTGAAGGCCGCAGGTCAGGGTAAGCATCCAGCTCGTGGTACGAGCTGGAGTTGGAGGTTGTGACCTTTTATAAAGTCAACCACGCAAGGTAAACGTGCATATATCAGACATCACGTGTCTGATATACCCTTGACTTCTCGGACACGCAACAGGAACATGCGTATTCAGACACCCATGATTGGATTGGGCCGTGCGGCCCATTATCCCATTACCTATTGATTTGACCACACTTATGTGTCAGGTTTAGGAATTAATCATGAATTTCACAGAGTTGACATGATAGGTAAGAAGGTCACAGGATGACCTTCTTAGCAACTCCCAGGTGCCTTCTCCTATAAATATTGAGACCTTTGGAGTTCATAGAGGTTGGATTCTCAATTGTAAGAAATACCCTGTAATCAAATATCCAGTATATAGCAATAATACTGACTAGTGGAGTAGAAGGATTTTAACCTTTGAACCACTTAAAAAACGTATTTTGAGTCACCATTTCATTTTCGAAGATCATTTATCTGTTTCGGTTCAACTTAAGCACTAATCCCTTTCTCTTCTTTTCTTAATTACCTGTTGGTGAAGAACCGTGTCAACAAATTCAAAACACATGTTTTTACTCCCAATCTACTCATCCCAACTTTTTAAGACCATTAATTCCCAAATTTAAATAAAAATCCCTAAAGAACATCAAAGAGCAAAGAGGAAATGGTTTCAAAATTTCTTACCTCTTGCTAAATTCGAAATTCCCAGCTGAAGAAGAGAATAGGCAGCTTCCAACCCTTCTTTTGATGCCCAAATCTCTTCTAAAATCCCCCAAACAGTTCAAAGATCAAGAGCTAAGCTTTCCCTAGTGTTTAAGAAGGTTGTCCAAGAAGAAGAAGAAGACTTAGAAGCATGAAGATTACCACATTAATGTCTTAGTTGATATTATCTAATGATTGGTCAAACGACCAATTTGCCCTCACCTCCATTCACTCCTCAAAACTATGCCCAAGCGCATTTTGGTCTTTTGGCGTAAATCTCTAACTACACCTCAAATTTTACCCTTAATCTCCAAATTAATCAACTAATCCATCAAATTCAATTATTTCCCACAAAACGTTTCCTTTATCAATTAATACAAAAATATGTAAAAATTACCAAAATACCCCTTGACTCACCTTGAGTCGGGTATTAATCCCCATCGTGACTTTTCTTCTCATTTTCTCAACATGATCGACTCATGTCGTATATCTCAAATGTATCGACATAATAACGTGGTTTCAATCACATAGCATTTAAAACTACAATTACACCCTTAATGGGTCAAAATTATGAAAATGCCCCATTTTAACAAAAGAGAGCCTCTAAGCATATTTAATACACATAAACATGCCTAAGCAGTCATATTATAATATAGCTCATATAATTCACATAATCACAAATTATCCCAATTATGCCCTCCCGACACACTAACCAAGGTACTAAACCTCATTAGGAGTTTTGGGACGCTACAACTATCCCCTCCTATAGAAATTTTGTCCTCAAAATATACCTGAACAGCTCATGATACTGATTCTGCATATCCAACTTTATTTCCAAAGTCACTTCCTCGACCTTGTTGTTCCTCCATAACACTTTAATCAACGAGATCGTCTTGTTTCACAAGACTTTATCCTTCCTATCCAAAATGTGAACTGGCTGCTCCTCATAGGATAAGTCTATCTGTAACTCCAGATCCTTATAGCTCAAGACATGAGTCATATCCGATACATACCACTTAAGCATCGATACTTGAAACACGTTATGCACTCCTGACAAAGCTGGAGGAATAGCCAGTCTATAGGCTACCTACCTAATCCTTTCCAGGATCTTAAAAGGTCCTACAAACCTAGGGCTCAACTTTCCCTTCTTCCAAAATCGTTTCACTCCTCTCAATGGTGAAACTCAGAGGAAAACCTGGTCTCCAACTTGGAACTCCACATTCCTACATTTAGGATCAGCGTAGCTTTTCTGTCTACTCTATGAGGCTAGCATCCAAGCTCTAATCTTCTCAATGGCCTCACTAGTCCTCTGTACTACTTCAGAACCCAAGTATTTCCTCTCACCCATTTTATCCCAATGAATGGGTGATCTACACTTCTTATCATACAACATCTCATATGGAGCCACTCCAATCGTTGACTGATAACTATTGTCGTAGGAAAACTCCATCAAGGGGAGGTACTTAGTCCAAGCCCCTAGAAGTCTAATACACATGCCCTAAGCATGTGCTCCAGTATCTGAATCGTCCTCTCATATTGTCCATATGTCTAAGGATGATATGCTATGCTAAACTTCATCTAAGTACCCATAGCCTTCTACAGGCTTCCCCAAAACATGGAAGTAAAAATGGGGTCTTGATATGATAGTATAGACTTTGGAGCCCCATGGAGATGCATAATCTCCCCAACATACTGATCTACTGTATAATTTGTCCTCACAGGCAGAAAATGGGCTGACTTGGTGTATCTATCTACGATCATCCACATCGAGTCCTGCTGCCCCACCATTCTAAGCAAGCCCACCACAAAATCCATAGTGATGCCTTCCCACTTCCACTCAGGAATACCCAAAGTCTGTAACAACCCAGTTAGTCTCTAGTGTTCTGACTTCACCTGCTGACAGGTTAGGCACTTTGCTACATACTCCACTACATCCTTCTTCATCCCTGGCCACCAATACAAAGATTTCAGGTCTTGATACATCTTTGTGGTGCCTGGGTGCAATGAATAAGGATTGGTATGGGACTCATCCATAATCTCTTGTCTAATACCAGCACCCATCGAAACACAAATCTGATCCTTGTACCTCAACATGTCTGTCTAAGCAATGGTAAAGTCCTTAGTCACTCCAGCTAGGACGTCCCCCCGATGCTTCCCTAACTGAGGATCATTTCTTTGAGCTTTTCTTACCCTCTCAAGGAGCATAGACTAAAGTGTAATGTTGGCCAATCTACCCATAATGAACTCTATTCCAGCTCTGGTCATATCCTCTGCCAATTATCTGGATATCTGTGTTAAGCTATATCCATGTCTTGGACCTCTCCATCTCAGAGCATCTGCTACTACGTTGGCTTTCCATGGATGATAAACGATCTCACAATCATAAAATTTACCAACTCTAACCAACACCTTTGTCTCATATTCAGATCCTTCTGTGTGAAAAAGTACTTCAAAACTTTTATGGTCGGAATAGATCTCACACTTCTCCACATACAAATAATGTCACCACACCTCCAGTACGAATACCACTGCCGCAACCACTAGATCATGAGTAGGGTACCGCTGTTCATAATCCTTTAGTTGTCATGAAGCATAAGCAATCACCTTCCCAGCCTGCATAAGAACACAACCTAACCCATATCTGGATGCATCGCAGTAAACAACAAAATTTCTCATTATATCAAGGAAGACTAATACCAAAGCAGCGATCAACCACCGCTTCAAGTCTTGGAAACTATTCTCACATCTATCAGACCAAACAACCTTCAAATTCATGCATGTTAGTTCAGTCAATGGTGCAGAAATCCTCTAGAACCCTTCTATGAAATGCCAATAGTACCCACTCAAACTGAGGAAACTCCTAATCTCTGAAGCACTCTTGGGCCTTGGCCATTCCCTCACTGCCTTTATCTTGGCCGGATCCACCATAATCCCATCCTTACTCACAATATGGCCTAAGAATGTAACCTGAAGCAACCAAAACTCACACTTCTTAACCTTAGAATAAAACTTGTACTCTCTCAGCCTCTGTAGTACTAACCAGAGGTGCTGCTCATGCTTTGCTTTTGTCTTAGAGTAAACTAGTATATATCATTGATGAAGACAATCACAAATTTGTCCAAATAATCCTTGAACACTATGTTCATCACGTCCATTGATATGGGGCATTGGTCAATCCAAATGACATAACCAAGAATTCATAATGCCCATACCTCGTGCAAAAACCTATCTTCGGAATATCCTCCTATTTGATCCTCAGCTGGTGATAACTAGTTCAAAGATCAATCTTTGAAAATACTGTCTTGCCTTGCAACTGATCAAACAAGCCATAAATCCTGGGCAGTAGGTACTTGCTCTTAATAGTTAGTTTATTCAACTCTTTTTAATCAATACACATCCTCAGTGACCCATCCTTCTTCTTGAAAAATAGCACTGGCACACCCCATGGAGAGAAGCTAGGTTTGATAAATCCCAAATCAAGCAATTCCTGCAACTGAATCTTTAATTCCCTTAACTCTGCTAGTGCCATTTTGTATGGTGCCCTGGATACTAGTTTTGTCCATGGCGCCAACTCAACTATAAATTCTATCTCTCAGTGCCATGGTAACCCTGAAAAATCCCCTAGAAACACATCTAGAAACTCACAACCCAATCTGCTCTCCTCTGGCCCAACTGATACAACCTTAGTGGTATCCACCATGCTAGTTAGGAATCCTAGACAACCTCCTTGCAATAGGTTTCTAGCCTTCAGTGATGAGATCATATGAATGTGAGGCACGTTCACAATACCCACAAACACAAACGGGTCCTCTCCCTCAGGTTCAAAAGTCACCATCCTCCTTTTACAATCACTGGTTGCCCCATACATAGCTAACCAATCAATACCCATAATCATATCGAAATCCTCCATAGTTATCTCAATCAAGTCAACTAACAACTCCCGACTATCCACCTCTACTTGTAGGGATTTGATCCATCTCCTAGAAACTACCAACTCCCCAGTAGGCAATAGAATCCCAAATCCCACTGCATATAAATCACAAGGCCTACACAATCTATCAATCACTCTACTGAATACAAATGCATGTGTAGCACCAGAATTAATCAACACATTGTAAATAGAGCCAGCATTGGAAATCTGACTTGTCACTACCGAGGGACTAGCCTTGACCTCTTACTTGGTCAGTGAAAATACTCGAGCTGGAATCAAACTGTCGGCCTTCTTGTGCTCCTTTTTCTTTAGTTGCGGGCAGTATTTCCTGAGATGCCGCACTACCCCAAACAAGAAGCATGCCTTAGCATGACATTCTCCCAAATGGTGCCTCCTACACCTGGCGCACTCTGGATAACTTCTCCAAATCTCATTGCCGCCCTGATGGCCACTCTGAGCACCCGAGCACTCCTGTCTGGGCCTGGAACTGTAGAATTGTCTAGGGTCTTCCTCTTCTAGTCACTAGGGCCTCCGCCCTTACCAGATCCCATGAAAGGAGGTACAACCCTCCCAGCATCTCATCTCGTGGCGCTCTCATGCCAAATCTTATCCTTCGTGCCCTCAACAATAAGGGCATTCTCAACTACCTGAGCATATGTAGTTACTCCAGGCACTGAGGTAATTCTGACATCTTGTGCTATCATGGGGTTCAATTCTCGAACAAACCTTTCTCTTGTGGTGGTATCAGTTGGCACCAAGTCAGAAGAAAACTTGGACAACCTATCGAACTTCAGGGCATACTCCGTTACTATGAGGTTGTCCTGAACCAGTCTAGTCAACTCATCTGCTTTCGCAGTCCAATCTACATTATTATAGTACTTCTCATTAAACAAATCCCGGAACTCATCCCAACCCAGTACCGCAACATTGCGGGTCTGAGATACAACCTCCAACTCAGTACGTGGCGCTGTCCACTCTATCATTGCCTACTACCCTCATGAAGTCTAGGATAGAGGTGATCATACTCATCCACTGCTCAGCTCGCAGTGAATTTGGCCCTCCTTCAAAAGTTGGAGGGTGTTGTTTCCTGAATCATTCGTAAAGAGGCTCCCATTTGTTCTCAATTTATGGCTGTCCCAAAACTGGTACTATCACTGGTGGCGGAGGCGAGGCAGCATTCCCTGGTGGACCCTATTGTCTAATATTTTCTTCCTACCTTTGTAACCTTGTTTTCATATCAGCAAACATCTGTTGCCAGTTCTCAAGGGTTGGCGGAGGCTTCTGACCCTACTTATCATCTCTAGACTCGATCTCCGCGCTGGCTAGTCTGTTTGATCGCCTTGGAGGCATAACTCTCCAAGTATATCTGCAATCAATGACTCGACTCATCATGCAATGATAATAGTATCATGGTACCACCCCACAGTCCAAAACTGAACAAATAAGCATACATAAGCAATAACAATGCTAATAAGCATTTCAATAACTTTCAAATGCAATAGGAATGCAAATAAGCATGTCTTTTCACATTCTCATAGCAATCAAGGGCCATGCCCTATCAGTATATCTCATGCTTCCTATTCTAGCATATAGATGAGTCATATAATTCCCACTAAGCAGTTAAACACATACGTAACACATTAGTTACCAAACCGCGAGTCGAGCTTATCTTTTTAGCGAGCGTACACACTCAGACTATCTTCGGGACTCATTAAATGGAAACTTTTATACCAAGTTGTAACGCCCCACTAATCCAGGACCGTTACACTGTTTGTTCAAAATAGTGCTTAACTAATTAAGCGACTCATTTTGACTTTAAACATGTAATTAAAGTTAAGTAAAAGTTTACGTATTAAAATGTTGGTCGAAAGAGTTAAACTTTTCCTTAAAGAATTTAAATATGTACAAGGATCCGAAAAGAGTTATAAACAAAATACAATACATTCGGGGTTACAACCACGCCTGACCTAAGTGGAAAAACTGAATTCAACCCAAGTCCCTCATAATAATCTCAGCCGTGGTGGTCGAGCAGACTGAGTATGTACACATTGCCCCCACAGCTCTCCAACTCATTGATGGTCTATCTTACCATTGCCCTTACCTGCATCATAAAGTACTCGTGAGCCGAGGCCCAGCAAGAAAACCCAATTTAACAGAAATAGATATTCTATAACATGTAAATCATAATTTACATGATTCACAATTATAAGATAACTCATTTACATGCCACATGCCGAGAGATGGCCTACCACACCCCTATAGTGGCCCAACCATAACAGCCTACACTACACATGATTATCATCGAATCTAGTCTGTGCCGATCATTCACAAATAAGTGCACTACAACAGATGCATCAAACACATTTACAGCTAAACAAAGAATAGTCCAATCATATATAGTACATGGTCATAACTGCGTTCTTGAGTCGGGACCAATGCTCTAAGCATGGTGCCAGTGTCAGTTTTCTTACCTCAAGTCCTGTGCAAGTAATGATACTATCCTGAGCACGATCCTTTTCCCAAGCCTTGCGGTAATCCTAGTCACATCATAAATAGTATCCTCATTAAGAACTAAAACCTTACACAGATTCCAGGACTATTCCCTAGCTCTCGGGACTTCTAATTCCACCAATCCGGGTGATGGAACCGTCCCCCAAGCCCCCAAGCTTTTCCCAAAACCTAGAAAAACTCATATTCTGAAATTGTGATAGCGCAGTGGAGACAAGAAGCACAGAGACACCCAAACCATTCCTCTGCTTAGCGTAGGGGCGCCCACCTCTGGGGCAGGGGTGCCCAGAGACACAGAGATGCCTAAAAAACTTCCTTGCATAGTGCATGGGTACCCATCTCTGGTGCAAGGACACCACAATGCGAACCCAGAATTTGTGGGTTTCTCCCCTGCAATTTCTCAAACCCAAAATCCTACTAAAACAGAAATCCCAGCTAGTTTTATACATAAATCTGCTCCAAAATTCCATTCCCAAATAGATATATACCTCATATAACATCAAAACACCTGAACCAAACATCCAATTTCAATCTCTAACTCAAAACCCGAGTTTTAGGTCCATTTTCCCCATTCACCCAAAATCTAAAATTCAATTTGAATTCCTGGTTTTTAATTCAAATTCAGAGCTTAAATAAACTCAAAAACATGTTTCTACTCCCAATCTACTCATCCCAACCATCTATGACCATTGATTCCTGAATTTAAATAAAAATCCCCCAAGAATATCAAAGAACAAAGAGGAAATGGTTTCAAAATTTCTTACCTCTTCCTAAATTCGAAATTCCCAACTAGAGTAGCGATTAGGCAGCTTCCAACCCTTCCTTTGATGCCCAAATCTCTTCTAAAATCTCCCAAGTAGTTCAAAGAACAAGAGCTGAGCTTTCCTAGTGTTCAAGAAGGCTCTCCAAGAAGAAGAAGTAGACTTTGCAGTTTGAAGATTACCCAAAACGTGGCTGCTGAAGACTTAGTTGATATTATCTATTAATTGGTTAAATGACCAATTTTCCCTCACCTCCATTCACTCCTCAAAACTAAGCCCAAGGACATTTTGGTATTTTGGCGTAAATCTCTAACTACACCTCAAATTTTACCCCTAATCTCCAAATTAATCAACTAATCCATCAAATATAGTTATTTCCAGCAAAATGCTTCCTTTATCAATTAATCCTGAAATATGTAAAAATTACCAAAATACCCCCTAGCTCACCCTGAGCCGGGTATTAATCCCCATCGTGACTTTTATACTCATTTGCTCAACATGATCGACTCATGTCGAATATCTCAAATATATTTACATAATAATGTGGTCTCAATCACATAGCATATAAAATTACAATTATACCCTCAATGGGTCAAAATAACGAAAATGCCTCTTTTTACCAAAAGAGGGCTTCTAAGAATATTTAATACACATAACATGCTTAAATAATCATATTATAATATAGCTCATATCATTCACATAGTCACAAATAATCCCAATTACGCCCTACCGACACACTAGCCAAGGTATTAAATCTCATTAGGAGTTTTGGGATGCTACATTTTCCTCCTAGGCACTTTTAGGCGATGCGTCGCCTCCCACAGGTGACGCAACGTAGATGGCTCTGTATTAACGCTCCGAGCATGACCCCAAAATATCTCCAAATGCCTCTAAAATTTTAGGGAATTTTTAGATACCTCATTGTATCACTTTAAACCCATAAAAGTGACTTTTGGATTCCTACTACACAATCTAATGTTTTCACTCAACTTAAGTGAAAACTGTTACATCTTTTGCAATTCAACGTGTAAACATCTTAACAATTATATTTAACAAATCTCAACATTAGGTTTCTTAACCATTTTAGATTTAACACATAGTTCACATTTATCATGCTCAATATACAATTAAACCACATTTTAAACTCTTTTAATTGTACTATAACCTATATGAGCACGTCTATTATTCCACAAAGTAATAGAATTAAAGCCAAGCATATAACATGAAGATTTAGATGCATTATTATCAAAATTGAAGTCTTCAATACACAATTTAATCATTCCTTCACAAACATACCCATTTCCCATAAAGTAATTTCCCTTGGACAAAATAAGCTTACCGAACTTAAACACCGCTTTGATGCTCGATTTTCTCAACAATTCTACACTAACAAGATTTTTACTCATGTCTGGAACATACAACACATTTGTAAGAAGTCATTTCTTTTTGGATGCAAAGAAGAGATCCACATTGCCCTTGCCCATTGTAACTCCCCACGTCACTATGGTTGCTTCCTGGAATGACGACTGGCCCTACAAACCAACACGAGTCTTTCCAGCGTGCTTTGTCCTCACTCGCACTCTTCCTGGGAAAACTTCCCAGGAGTTCACCCATCTTGAGATTACTCCAGGTCAAGCATGCTTAACTTTGGAGTTCTCAAGTGATGAGCCACTAAAAAAAAGATGCATCTTGTTGGCATAGGTAGTACCCATCAATCCATTTAAGCCCTCTTCAACTGTGTAGTCCCATACCTACACAGTCTTAGAATCATCACACTTAACCTTCCCCAAGCAGTGTGGGATTGCACAGCTTTACCCGGTCTTTCTCTCTACGGATCACGGGATACTGACTGTCACAATCACCCACCCTTAGGGGTCCGACATCCCCGTCGGCCACACTTCCGGCTGGGTGAAGGCGTTGATACCGTTTGCAACACCCACATCACTATGGATGCTTCCTGGAATGACGACTGGCCCTACAAACCAACAAGAGTCTTTCCAGCGTGCTTGGTCCTCATTCACACACTTTCTGGGAAAACTTCCCAAGAGGTCACCCATCTTGAGATTACTCCAGGTCAAGTACGATTAACTTTGGAGTTCTCAAGTGATGGGCCACCGAAAAGAAGATGCATCTTGTTGACATAGGTTGTACCCATCAATCCATTTAAGCCCTACACAATCTTAGAATCATCACACTTAACCTTCCCCAGGCGATGTGGGATTGCACAGCTTTACCCGGTCTTTCCCCCCTACAGATCATGGGATACTGACTGTCACACCCATTACCTTGAATTTATGTGCATTCCCCATTAGGATTTCATGGCTATCTTTGGTTTCTTCAAATGTCTTGAAGATTCCTATATCATAAGTTACATGAATGGTGGCACAAGTATGTTGTGGGAGAGTGAGATTACACAACCAAAATAATATGAATGTACAATAAATTATCCTCGATAGAGACCAAGAAAAGAATGCATTAGATGATTCAAACCCTAGTTTTAACATCCCAAATTTTCTAATAAGGCATAGTGCTTTGATTAGTGTGCTAGGAGGGCAATAATTGATTTAATTATGTTATTACATGGGTTAAATGATTATATGATTAGAAATGCATGTTTAGGTGAATTAAATATGCATGTGGGTCCATTTTTGCAAATAGGGGCAAATTTGTAATTTTGGCCCGTTTAGGGCATAAATGTAAATTATATGTGTGTTGTGCTTGAGACCAAGAGATTGTGGAGATTTATTTGTAACGTGTGATCTAAGACAGTTCTATGGAGCAAAATAGCGAAATAGTCACAACGGGGTCGAATACCGGCTCAGGGTAAGCCAAGGAGTATTTTGGGACTATAGTACGCGTTTGAGATTACTAGGTAACGGGTAGTAACTTAGAGAATATTTGGGTATGTCGGGATTAATGAGGATTTATAGGAACACTCGAGAAATTAGCAGGATGAGGCAAATGACGAGATTTCCCTCGGAGATATTTAAGTGACTAAGGTTAGCATAGGGGTAATTTAGTCATTTGGAGGCTAAGGGGTAAACCTAGATTAGGCTTGGAACTCCAGAAATCACCAAAAAGAAAACACATCTCAGCCGTATCTCTCCCTCTCTCACCACTTGGCTCTCTCTCTCTCTTTGGTGTGCTTGGAACTTTGGTGAATTCTTTGAGGAATTGGCTAAGAATTGAGGTTGGGGACTTGGGAAAACAAGCTAGAAATGATGGGGAATTAGCTCAGGTTTGGATCAACAATTGAGGTAAGGATTCTGGTACTTAATTTCTAAGCTTCTGTTGTGATTTTGTTAAGTTTTGCTTAGGTTCAAGCTTTGGTCTGATTTTGAGGTTTTTGAACAGATTATGAGCTGGTTTTTGGAGTGTGTATATTGACTAAGTTACGTAGATACGAATTCTAGGTTTAATTCTAGGTATAAGGGTTGAATTGGGTATGAATTAGCAAGTCTAGCCGAGGAAAACGTAGTGAAAATGCATGGAATTTCTGGGTTTTGAGGCTCGAGCCGCGACACTGTTCTTCAGGCACCGCGAACCATATGAACAGAAAGGCTTGGGAGCCTCTATAAACGTCCAGGTGCCATGGCTCAAGCTAAGGTACGCTGCAACCCTAATGGGTTGGGTTGCGACTCAAATAGGGGATTTTGGCTAAATAGGGGTTTTAAGCTCGGAAACTCAAATCTTAGGTCTCGGGAAGGATTCTACTACCTGGTTTAGTAGAATCTGAGGTCCCGAAGGCTAGTATTTTAGTTCGAAGTTCTTAATTGGTTAGGGCTTGATGGAGGTTTATTTATTGAGCAGAGGTATTCCACTCACGATCTAGAACTGGTAGCAGTGGTATTTGCACTAAAGGTTTAGAGGCATTATCTGTGTGGAGAGAAGTGCGAAATATACACCGACCATAAGAGTTTAAAGTATTTATTTACTTAGAAGGACCTGAATATGCCCCAAAGTCGTTGGCTGGAGTTGGTGAAGGACTACGAATGTGACATTTTGTATCATCAAGGGAAGGTCAATGTGGTGGCCGACGCATTGAGTCAGAAGGGCCCAGGGCAGTTATTTAGTTTGAGGCAGATATTAGAGAGGTTAGCTAAAGAGATGACCATAGTAGGAATTGAATTAGTAGTTGGTCAACTAGCCAATATCACACTTTAGTCCACGCTCCTTGAGAGGATCAAGGAAGCGCAGAAATGAGTATCCATAGTTTAGGAAACACAGGGAGGATGTTTTAGTCAGAGTAGCAGGAGACTTTTCTATTTCAAAGTTGGGTTTACTGAGGTATAAAGGTCGGATTTGTGTTCTGATGGATTCTAGAATCAAGCGAGAGATTCTGAATGAGTCTCATACCACTCCCTACTCCTTACATTCGGGTACGATGAAGATGTACCAAGACTTGAGAACTTTGTATTGGTGGCCGGGAATGAAGAGGGACGTAGTGGACTATGTAGCCAAGTGTTTAACCTATCAGTAGGTGAAGGTTGAACATCAAAGGCCACCAGAGTTGCTGTAGCCTTTTGGGATTCTAGAGTTGAAATTGGAGGATATCACCATGGACTTCGAGGTTAGATTACCGAAGAAAGTAGGACAGTATGATTCTGTGTCGGTGATTGTCGATAGGTACACCAAATCAGTCCACTTTTTTGCCTGTTATAACAACTCATACGGTGGAGCAGTATGTTGAGTCGTATATGAAAAAAAATGTGCAACTTCATGGGACTCCGAGGTCGATAATGTCTGATAGGGACCCCACCTTCACCTCTAAGTTTTGGGAAAGCCTGCAGAAGGCTATGGGCACACAGTTGCAGTTTAGTACCGCCTATCATCCTCAGACGGATGGACAGTTTGAGAGGACAATTCATATACTAGAGGATATGTTACGGGTCTGCATACTGGATTTTTGGGGATCTCGGAGTAAGTATCTCCCTTTGATTGAGTTTTTGTATAATAATAACTATCAGACGACTATTGGATCCGTATGAAACGTTATATGGGAGGAAGTGCAGATCGCCCATCCATTGGGATAAGACGGGTGAGAGAAAATACTTAGGTCTTGAGGCTGCTCAGAGGACCAATGAGGCAATTAAAAAGATTAGAGCTCAGTTGCTCACCTCCTAGAGTTGACAGAAGAGTTACTCAAACTTGAGACGCGGGTGTATAGAGTTTTAAGTCGGTGACCATGTGTTCCTGAGAGTTGCTCCTTTGAGAGGAGTAAGGTTATTTGGAGTGCAATGCATGTTAAGCCCTAGGTTTGTTGGCCCCTTTGAGATTCTGAAACGAGTTGGAGAGGTAGCTTACAGATTTTCTATGCCTCTAGCCTTGTCAGGGGTTCACAACGTGTTTCACATATCCACGCTCCAGAAGTACATATTAGATTCTATGCATGTATTGAGTTATGAAAACCTGGATCTGGATCAAGATTTGTCTTCTGAGGATAGTTGATTCATATCCTAGAATGAAAAGATAAAGTCTTGCAGAAAAATACCATTGCCTTGGTAAAAGTGTTGTGGAGGAACAACAAAGTGGAAGAGGCAACTTGGGAGCATGCAACTGATATGCGGGATTGATATCCCGAGTTATTCAGGTAAATTTTAAGGACAAAAATTTCTGCAAGGAGGGGATAGTTGTAACATCCCAAATTTGGAAATAAGGCTTAGTGCCTTTATTGGCAAATAGGGGCATATTTTTAAATTTTGGGCTATTGAGAGCACAAATGTAAATTATATGTGTTTTGTGCTTAAGACCACAAGATTGTGGAGATTTATTTGTAATGTGTGATCCAAGACAGTTCTAGGGAGCGGAATAGCGAAATAGTCACAACGGGGTCGAATACTTGGCTTGGGGTAAGCCTAGGGATATTTTGGGACTATAGTAGGTGTTTGAGATTACCAGGTAACAGATAGTAACTTAGCAATTATTTGGGTATGTTCAGATTAAATAGGGATTTATAGGAACACTTGAGGAATTATCGAGATGAGGCAAATGACGAGATTACCCTCAGAGGCATTTAAGTGACTAAAGTTAGCATAGGGATAATTTAGACATTTGGAGGTTAAGGGGTGGACCTAGACTAGGCTTGGAACTCCAAAACTCACCAGAAAGAAAACACATCTCAGCCTTATCTCTCTTTCTCTCCACTCGATTTTCTCTCTCTTTGGTGTGCTTGGAGCTTTGGTGAATTCTTTGAGGAATTAGCTGAGAATTTAGGCTGTGGTTTTGGGAAAATATGCTAGAAGTGTTGGGGGATTAGCTCAGGGTCGAATCAACAATTGAGGTAAGGATTCTGGTACTGAATTTTTAAGTTTTGATGTGATTTTGTTAAGTTTTTCTTAGGTTCAAGCTTTGGTATGATTTTTAGGTTTTGAAGAGAATATGAGCTGGTTTTTTGAAGTGTTTATATTGACTAAGTTGCCTAGATAGGAATTCTAGGTTTAATTCTGGGTATAAGGGCTGAGTTTGGTATGAATTAGTAACTCTGGCTGAGGAAAACGTAGTGAAAATTCATGGGATTTTTGGGTTTTGGGGCTCGAGCCGCGACCCTGTTCTTTAGGCCCTGCAACCCGTATTAATAGAAAGGCTTGGGAGCCTCTAAAAATTTCCAGGCACTGCAACGCAGGCTAAGGAGTGTCGCGGCTCATGTCCCCTTGACGAGAGCCCAAGGCTGTCTGAGTGGTGGCGCGTCGCGGCCCTAACGGGTTGGGCAGCGATTCAAATAGGGGATTTTGGCCAAATCAGGATTTTAAGCTTGGGAACCTAAATCTTAGGGCTCAGAAAGGATTCTACTACCCGGTTTAGTAGAATCAGAGGCCCCGAAGGCTAGTATTTTAATTCAAAGTTCTTAATTGGTTATGGCTTGATGGATGTCTATTTATTGATGCGTTGTGACTAGGTTTTACGTCAAGGCTCGGGTTTAGGGGATCGTGCTTGGGATCGCATTAATCAATTAGCTCGGGACACAGGTAAGAAAACTGTTGTACCTGTAGAGCAGGGCATGGCCTTATTGTTTGTGTTTAATGTGTGTGTGAATACCTGTAAATGTTATCCTATGTTGCGCATGATTATGAATGAACGACAAAGGTCGAGAACGGAAAAGGCCAAGATCGACATTAAGCATGCTGAATGCAGGCCGTTAGGGCGAGACTCTCTAAGAGTGTTGCATTCACCCGCTCAATGAAGACTGTGAACCCAGTGCCTGGTAAATGTAACGTCCAAAAAATGCTAATGAGGTTTAGTGCTTTAATTAGCATGTCGGGAGGGCATACTTGGATATATGTGTGATTAATTGAATAAAATATGTGACTACATGGCATGCATGATTTATATGATAATATGAATATATTTATATGCATGTTTATGAGTATTAAATATGCATGTGGGCCCGTTCTTGTTTATATGCGTTAAATGATTGAGACCACATTATTATGTAGATATATTTACAGTATTAGGCTCGAGGCGATCCTAGTGAGCGTATTAGCGCAATAGTCACAACGAGGTTTAATACCCGGCTCGGGGTGAGCCTAGGGGTATTCTGGGAACTTAGGGAATATTTGGGGATTTATCGAGTAACAGTAAGTATTTGGTGATTAGTTGGGCATGTCGGGATGAATCGGGAATTTGTAGGATGACTCAAGGAATTAGCGAGAAACGGGGCAATGACCATTTTCCCTTATGGGCAACAAAAGGGCTAAGTTGATTTTAGGGGCATTTTGGTCCTTTTAATTAAGGGATATAGTGGGGTTAACCTTCAGGAATCAATCAAAATATGTTAGAAGTCTTAGCTCCCTCTCTCTTCCACTCTCATGTTCTCTCTCACTCTCTCTCTCTCTCTCTCTCTCTCTCTCTCTCTCTAAGGCTTAGAAGCTTGAAGGAAAAGGCTTCGAATTGGGGCTGGTGGTGGTGGTGGATTTAGTTTGGAATTAAAGCTAGGGTTGTTGAGGTGCAGCTCAGGGACTTCATTACCATCCTTTGAGCTTTAACTACTGGGTAAAATTCTGTTGTTAGTATAGGTGTTCTTAAGCTTTTAGGCTTCAAGGGGTTTTGATGAATTCTGGGTTATTTGAGATATTTTTGTTAGAATTTTAGAAGGTTGTGATGTTCTGAGTAGGCTGTTGTGATATAGGGATTGGAATTCTGGTTCTGGTGTATGTTGGGTTAGATTTTGATGAATTGAGTTGGGAGAAAATGCAGAAAACCCAGGGATTTCTGGGTTCATGGGGGTGCGCTGCGACCTAGGTCATGGACACCATGCCACGTGTGCCCCAAAAGGCCCTAGGGGGCTCGCTGACTCATGGGCGCGTCACGACCCTAGGGGGAAAGTCACAGCCCGCCTCCCTTTAGGACAAGAGGTTTGTGCCTTTGACTTGGGGCGCGCTGCAACCCTTAGGACCAGGTCGCGGCCCGCCTAGGTAGCCATAGCCAAGATTGGTTTTTAGGCTCGGGGAGGCTCATGGACTTAAACCTAAGCCCTTGGGATGAATTCTACTACCCAGTTTAGTAGAATTTGAGGTCTCAGAGGCTAGTATTTGATTCCAAAGCATTTAATTGGATTAGATTTTGATAGTTATCCATTGTCGCTTGTGACTAGGGTTATCGTTAATGCTCAAGATTAAGGATCGTGCTCGGGACTGCTCCACATCCTCCGCTCAGGACTCGAGGTAAGAAAACTGCACCCGAGTTGTGAATGGGACTGAGATCCCCTGCAAATGAACATATATGTTCTACAACTTGTATATCTATTATGTGTGATGTGAAAGTATGGCCTAAGGGAGTTGGGGCTGATGTTGAGCATACTGAATGTAGCTCATCCTGAGCAAGTCGGGATCAGCTAAATAACTAGAGGGATCGGCCTAAGGGTGTAGAAACATAAATATTTGTATTAAGATTGAATTATATGTTTGGAAGTATATGTTTACTATTGCCTAATTTATTTCTTGTACTTTGTTGTTGGTTGAACTAGTTGATCCAATGTTTACTATGCTTGTTGAATTTGGTTTTCTTGATGAGCCTTGGCTCACGGGTGCTACGTGGTGCAGATAAAGGCAAAGGAAAGTTGGACCAGCCATGAGTTGGAGAGCTTTGGGGTGGTGTGTACATTGGCAGCTGCTTGACCACCACAGCCGAGGGATTTACAGAGACTAGACCCAAAAATTGTATTTTGCCAATTAGGCTGCTGTTGTTGTATTGATTTTTTTGGGTCGTAACCACCATGTAAACATTACTTTTGGGATCCCATGTATCAAACTCTTATTTTAATGAAAATCAACCATTTTACTATCAAAATATTTTAACCCTAACCTGTCAGTTGACTTTAGAAACACATTTTTATTCAAACAACTTAATTAACAAGTCTTGCACTATCTTAAACACACAGTGTAACGGTCTTCGTTATCTAGGGCGTTACAGTAAAGTACCTATGATATGCTTTATGTTGAGTTTTCTTGCGGGACCTTGGCTCACGAATGCTCTATTGTTCAGGTAAGAGCAAGGGAAAAGTCGACTAACAATGAGTTGGAGAGCATGGAGCGGCGTGTACATGTTCGGCCTACCTAGCTACCACGGTCGGGGTTTTTTTAGAGGAATTTACTTTAAATGGTTGGTTTTGTCACTTAGGTCGACAATATTGTAACTTTTGAATTGTAATACATTTTTGGAACAATATTTTGGGATCCCAATGTATAACTTTTATGAATATAAATGAATGTCCAAATCTTTATAAGTAATGTTCGTCAAATGAGTCTTTATCTCGATTTAATCACACTTTTCAACCTAAAACCTCAATTAGCGAGCAAATGACACATTTATAAATCACATGGTAATGACTTTAAGGTGGTAGGGCATTACAACTTGGTATCAGAGCGTGCCAGGGTTCATGGTTCCTGGAGATCGACTGAACGTGTACGCTCGCTGCCAGAGACAAGCTCAACTTAGGGTTGGTCGGTATTAAGTGAATTATGTGTTTAATTGCTTGTCTGAGTTGCCCTGTTTGCCTTAATATTATAGATATAGCATGATGATTATGAATGTATATATGTATGATGCCAGGGCACGACCTTTGATCACTATGTGCTTATGCAATGTGTGCGATGTGTTGATATGTTGTTTGTATTTGATTAATGAGACTGGGAGGTGTTTTTTGGATGATGTTATCATGCATGATGTGCGATGTCAATGATTGCACGCATATTGAAGTTATGCCTCAGCGATCGATCATACTCCAAAACAATAGGGCCGAAGATGACAACCAGGGTCAGGACCCTCCACCTTCCCCACATAACAGATAACAAATGTTTGCCGAAATGCAAGCGAGACTTTAAGAAACGGAAGATGAGTTCCGAGAGTTGAGGCAATAGCCCCCTCCTCGGGGTGTTGGGATAAAGATTCCATAGGCTGTGGCACCAGTACCCGCCCAGCCTATGATGGAGAACAGGTGGGAGCCTTCGCATGAAAGGTTTAGAAAGCACCACCCTCCCACCTTTGAGGGCGGTCCAGCCCCACTATAGGTAGAGCAGTGGATGGATATGATTTCTTCCATCCTGGATTTTATGAGGGTGGAGGGGAACGAGAGGGTAGCCTGCGCTAGTTATATGTTGAGAGAAGACACCCGCATCTGGTGGGAAGTTGTGCCCCAGAGGAGGGATGTGACAATTATGACTTGGGGAGAATTCAGAGATGTCTTCAACTAGAAATATTAGAGTGTTGCAATCCGAGCCGCAAAGGTGGATGAGTTTACCAATATGACTCAGAACTGAATGACCGTTACAGAATACGCTCTAAGGTTTGACTAGTTTGCGAAGTTCGCGCTGGACTTGGTACCTACCAATATGGCACGAAGGGATTGATTTGTACTGGGGTTGAACATCATGACAGCCCGTGATGTTAAGATAAAATTAGATTTGAGAAATACCACTTATGTCCAGGTAGTGGAGAAGGGCCTTACAGCTAAGGGGGCTAAAGATCATATTTGGAGAGAGCGCGCTACAAGGCACGATGCTCGGAGGACGATGCCTCATTTCACTGGTTCTAGCCGAGGTAGTGGCCCCAGTGAGAAAAAGAGAAAATCCTCAGATTCTTTTGTTCCTTCTGGTCCAGATAGGAGGGCACGAAGTGCTTTCAGTGGCCATCAGGGTGGGGAAAGAACTGAAGGAGCATCCCAAAGTGTCCACGGTGCAAGCGGCGACATCTGGGGGAGTGTAGAGTCAAAGCATGCTTTACTTGTGGGAGTGTCAGTCACCTAAGGAAGGACTTCCCACAAGTCAGAAAGGAAGAAGCGAAGAAGAGTGAAAGCCTCACTCTAGCCAGAGTGTTCACCTTGACCCTGATCGAGGCTGAGGCTAGTCCCTCGGTCGTGACAGGTTAGATTTCTAGTGCCGATTCTTCATTTAATACATTGATTGATTCTTGAGCTACTCATTCGTTTGTGTCTGCTAGAGTGATAGAGCATTTGTGTTGACCTTGCAATATGTATGCTAGGGGATTCAGGACTTTTTTGCGAACTAGGGAACTGGTAGTCTCTAGGAGATGGGTTAGAGCATTACCGGTAGAGATAGACAGTAGAGAGTTGTCTATGGATCTGATTGAGCTAGCGATGAATGAATTTTAAATGATTCTCGGGATGGACTGGTTATCAAAGTACAGGGCAACGATATACTGCAAGCGAAGAATGGTGACCTTTGAATTGGAAGGAGAGGTACCCTTTGTATTTTTCAAGACATTGAGTGGGCAATGAGTACTTATGATCTCTGCATTCAAGGCTAGAGACCTAATTCAAGAAGGTTGCATAAGATTCCTTGAAAACATAGTGGATATCTCTAGGACTATTTCAGTTGGACCGGATGAGACCAGACTAGCGTGTGAGTTTCCTAATGTATTCCCAACAGACCTGCTAGGGTTGCCACCACACCGTGAGATTGAGTTTATCATAGAGTTGGCGCCAAGAGCAGAGCCAGTATCTAGGACACCTTATAGATTGGCTCCGGCAGAGTCGAAGGAATTGAAGATTCAGTTGCAAGAATTACTAGATCTAGGATTCATCAGACCCAGTTATTCAAAATGGTGTGCTCCAGTGTTGTTTGTCAAGAAGAAGGACGGGACCTTAAGGACGTGCATTGACTATAGAGAGATGAATAACTTGATCGATAAGAATAATTATCCCCTACCCAAGATTGACGAATTGTTAGACCAGCTACAGGGGAAGACGGTGTTTTCTAAGGTCGACCTTTGGTTTGGCTACGATCAGTTGAGCATTATGGAGGAGGACATACCAAAGACCACATTTTGTACGAGGTATGGAAATTGTGAATTCCTGGTCTTGGTTTTTGGATTAACCATTGCCCCAACATCCTTTATGGACTAGATGAATAGGATCTTCAGGGATTATTTGGATAAGTTTGTGATAGTATTCATCGATGATAAATAGGTGTACTCCCAGTCAGAGACAGAGCACAAGTAGTATCTCCGTTTGGTACTACAGCTGTTGAGAGAGCATAGGTTGTATGTTAAGTTTAGCAAATGTGAGTTTTGGTTTCCCCAAGTAACATTTGTGGGCCACATTGTGAGTAAGGAGGGGATTCTTGTGGACCCAAGCAAGATTGAGGTAGTGAGATATTGGCCCAAGCCGAGCAACGTACCCGAGGTTAGGAGTTTCTTGGGATTAATGGGGTACTATTGGCGGTTACGTTGAGGGATTCTCCAGAATAGCAACACCGTTGACTGAGCTGATGCATAAGAATACCAAGTATGTATAGACAGATAGATGTGAAAGCAGTTTCAAGGAGTTGAAGCGGCGACTGATCACCCCTTTGGTATTGTGTCATCCATTGGACAATGAGAAGTTTGAAGTTTACTACGATGCTTCGAGGTAAGGTTTGGGTTGTGTATTGATGCAATCTGGAAAAGTGATAGCCTACGCATTGAGACAACTAAAGGAGTATGAGAAGAGGTATTCCACTCATGATCTGGAACTGGGAGTGTTGTTATTTGCACTAAAGGTTTAATGGCATTATCTGTATGGAGAGAAGTGCGAAATATAGACCGACCATAAGAGTTTAAAGTATTTGTTTACTCAGAAGGACCTGAATATGCGCCAAAGGCGTTGGCTGGAGTTGGTTAAGGACTATGACTGTGACATTTTGTACAATCCAGGGAAGGCCAATGTGGTGGCCGACGCATTGAGTCGAAAGGGCCCAGGGCAGTTATTCAGTTTGAGGGAGATATCAGAGAGGTTAGCTGAAGAGATGACCAGAGTAGGAATTGAATTTGTAGTTGGTCAGCTAGCCAATATCACACTTCAGTCCACGCTCCTTGAGAGGATCAAGGAAGCGTAGAAGGAGGATCCATAGTTTAGGAAACACAAGGATGCTATCTTATCTAGAGTGGCTAAAGACTTTTCTATTTCAGAGTTAGGTTTATCGAGGTATGACGGTTGGATTTGCGTTTCGATGGATTCTAGTATCAGGTGAGAGACTCTGGATGAGTCTCATACCCTACTCATTACCTCTTGGTACGACGAAGATGTACCAAGACTTGAGAACTTTGTATTGGTGGTCAGGGATGAAAAGGGACGTAGTGGATAATGTGGCCAAGTTTTAACCTGCCAGCAGGTGAAGGCTGAACATCAAAGGCCAGTAGGGTTGCTGGAACCATTAGGGATTCCGAAGTGGAAATGGGAGGATTTCACCATGGATTTCATGGTTGGATTACCGAATATAGTGGGACAGTATGATTTTGTGTGGGTGATTGTGGATAGGTGAACCAAATCGGCCCACTTTTTGCTTGTTAGAACAACTCATACAGTGGAGCAGTAAGCTGAGTTGTATGTGAAGGAAATTGTGCGACTTCATGGGGCTCCGAGGTCAATAATGTCTGACAGGGACCCCACCTTCACCTCTATGTTTTGGGAGAGCCTGCAGAAGGCTATGAGCACGTAGTTGCGATTTAGTACCACCTATCATCCTCAGATGGATGTACAGTCTGAGAGGATGATTCAGATATTGGAGGATATGTTTACGGGCATGCACACTGGATTTTGAGGGATCTTAGGGTAAGTATGTAATGCTCTGGATAGCCAAGACCGCTACACTGTGTGTTTATAAAGGTGTGAGACTTGCTAATCAAGTCGTTTAATCAAAACGTGTCATTAGCTAAAGTGTTCTAGGGCTAAAAGACATTTTGGCCTCAAAAGATACATTTTATATGTTATAAACAGTTTATAGAAGGGATCCCCAAAATTTGCAATGTTTAAAAGTTGGTTTACAAAATTCAACAGTTAAGAGTAAATATTAGCCATACTAAGGCAAAATACAAGGTTCTAGTCCTCTCGTCCATGTAATCTCCTCAACCGTGGCGGTTGAGCCGCCTGACATGTACATTCACCCTGCAGAGCTCTCCAATCAAGGTTGATCGATCTTGCCCTTGCCTTTACCTACACCACGCAGCACCCGTGAGCCAAGGCCCAGCAAGAAAACAACATACACAGCATAAACAATATTATCAAATAGACATTCCAATAAGCATGTTCAGATATTGAATCCACAACATATAAGCACACTTCAAGGTACAAGTAACCTCACCTATACTCAGATTATTCAACAATCTCATTAATCACATTCATAGCCAAATATAATAGTCAATTAACACAAATACTAGGGTCAACACCTTAGGTCGCATCCTCTGTTTAACCCACTGACTCCGGCCCGCTTAAACCGAGCTCAGTGCATAATAAGCTATCCTTGGATACCAATGTCCGAGTCCTGCCAATTGCACAAGTTAACCATGGAACGCTTAGGCCGTTGGTTTACAATTTACATGGCTTAATACCATTCTTTCAATCATATATATCAGGGAGCCCTTAGTCCCGTTCAAATATACAACCGGGTGTAGTTTTCTTACCTTTAGCTTCTAGATGAATTAGCTACGGGCGATACTCCTTGAGCGCGATCTGATCCCCGAGCCCTAGCTTAACACCTAGTCACAACCATGATGAAAGATACCATTAACAATCTTAAATGAGTTTCCAAACCAAGTTCTAGTCCCCGGATCATTGAACTTCACCAAATATGGTAAAAGATTCAATCCCGAGCACCCTAGGTTAAATTCCCAAGCCTAAAATCTCAAAATCCCAAAATCCCTTAAGCGCCCCGGCATAGGCCACCCATGTCGCGGCATGGCCCCCAAACAGAACCATCTAAGGCACAAAAACAGGTAAGGGCCGCGGCATTGCTTGGGTCATGCCGCGGCCCGCCCTCCTTCCTCAGCATGCAACAGCCTCGAAGGGCCGCGGCTTACCAAGAACCATGCCGCGGCCCGACCCTTCGAACCCAGAAAAATCCACCATTTTCAATCTCTAAACCTCACCTTAAGCCATCCAAAGCCCCCAGCTCAAAACCAATTAATAACAACATCATTAGAATGATTTAAACAGCACAATCCAACCAAAAATCCAGCCTAACACTCACCAAAATCCCAATTCTAATTTCTGGGATTTCAAACCCACAAAACTCAAAACTAGCCATGAAAACTCTCAAATTCAACCATCAAACTTTAAATTAAACCTTACCTCAGCTGTAGAATCGTTTCTCCAAGGATCCCTTGGCCTATCTTCAGAGTTTTAAGCCTCAACTCCACCTTGAATGTCCAAACCACAACTATTAAAAACTCAACCATTTTTCCTTAAATTTCTAACCTCAGAAAAGAAAATTAATGCTTACCTTGGCTCTAATTCAACCCTTGATTAGTTCCTTGAGCTAATCCTCTGGTTCAGCCCTTCAATTCCCCTACGTTTCAGTCAATTTCCCCCTTGAAAATCAAGGTTTTGCCTTTGCTAAGAGAGAGAACAGAGAGAAGGAGAGAAAGGTCGGTTTAAACTTGTGTCTACTATTTTCTACCATATTCCTTAAGTCTATCCTTCAGTTATCAGACTAATCCCAAGGCTCGGGTTACCGAAAACATCCCCGAGGGAAAAACGGTAAAATCCCCCAATAATCCCGCCTAGAGATCCTAACCTCAAATATATCTCCAATTATTTATTTTCATCACCCGATAGTCTAAATCACTACCCGATACCTAAAATACTCCTTGACTTGTCCAAAGTCAATTATAATGCCCCGTTGTGACTTTTCCCGCTATCTAGCCCTAGGATCGCCACGAGTCGTCGGCTGCGGAATTGTCCACATAATAATGTGGTTCTCGCATATATCTCATACATATATATCACATCATCATATAATATCATCAATTATCATAAGCACACTATTAATCATATAATTACACATTCAAATAAATACTTTTCACTCAAGTCCCATTTATGCCCTCCCGGCACACTAATCAAGGCCCTTAAGCCTTATTAGCGAATTTGGGTCGTTACAACTATCCCCTCCTAATGAGAATTTCGTCCACGAAATTTACCTGAATAGCTCGGGATACTGTTCCAACATTGCTGTCTCTAACTCCCACATCGCTTCCTCGACCTTGCTATTCCTCCATAGTACTTTCACTAACGGAATCGTCTTATTCCGCAAGACTTTATCCTTCCAATCCAAAAGCTGAACTGGTCGCTCCTCGTAGGACAATTCTGTCTGTAACTCTAAGTCCTCGTACCTCATTACATGTGTCGTATCAGAAACATACTTCCGCAACATGGAGACATGGAACACATTATGAACTCCTGATAGCAACGGTGGCAAGGCCAGCCTATAAGCCACCTGTCCAATCCTCTCTAGGAACGCAAAAGGTCCAACAAACTTAGGGCATATCTTGCCCTTTACTCCAAACCTCCTCACCCCTCTCAGTGGTGAAACTCGTAGAAACACGTGGTCCCCAACCTGGAACTCCACGTTCCTACGCTTAGGATCAGCGTAGCTTTTCTGTCTACTCTGCGAGGCAAGCATTCTAGCTCGAATCTTCTCTGTGGCCTCATTAGTCTTCTAAACCATATTTGGCCCCAAATACTTTGTCTCACCCATCTCATCCCAGTGAATGGGCGATCTACACTTCCTTCCATATAACATCTCGTAAGGAGCCACTCCAATTGTGGACTGATAGCTGTTGTTATATGAAAACTCGATCAATGGGAGGTACTTACTCCATGAACCCTCAAAGTCAATCACACATGCCCTAAGCATGTCCTCCAATACTTGAATCGTCCTCTCAGATTGTCCATCACTCTGAGGATGAAAGGTTGTGCTAAACTTCAGCTGAGTCCCCATAGCTCTCTGCAAAGCTCCCCAAAATTTGGAGGTAAAGATAGGGTCTCAGTCAGATACAATAGACTTTGGAACCCCATGGAGACGAACCACCTCCTTCACATACAACTCTGCATACTGTTCCACTGTATAGGTCGACCTCACTGGTAGAAAATGAGCTGACTTAGTGTATCTGTCCACTATCACCCACACCGAGTCATGAAGTCCAACTGTCCTGGGTAACCCTCCCATGCAATCCATCGTGATATCTTCCCATTTCCACTCTGGGATACCCAAAGGCTGAAGCAATCCCGCTGGTCACTGATGCTCAGCCTTAACCTGCTGACATGTCAAACATCTAGACACATACTCAACTACATCCTTCTTCATCCCTGGCCACCAATATAATATCCGTAGATCCTGATACATCTTCGTGGTACCCGGATGAAGTGAGTATGGTGTAGTGTGTGACTCATCCAATATCTCTCGCCTGATTCCCTCATCAACCGGAACAAAAATCCGCCCCTGATACCGAAGCAAACCTGTCTTAGAAACAGAATAATCCTTAGCTGTCCCTGCTAAGGCATGCTGCCTATTTTCCTGCAATTGCACATCTACTAACTGACCCTCCTTGATCTGCTCTAACAGGGTCGACTGCAAAGTGATATTGGCTAACTGACCCACTACCAGTTCTATCCTTGCCCTAACCATCTCATCAGCCAATTCTCTCGAGATCTGGGTGGAACTATACAACTGCCCTGGGCCCCTCCGGCTCAATGCATCAGCCACCACGTTGGCTTTTCCAGGATGGTAAAGGATATCACAGTCATAATCCTTAACGAACTCCAACCAATGTCTTTGCCTCATATTCAGATCCTTATGAGTAAAGATATACTTTAGACTCTTATGGTCAGTGTATATCTCGCACTTCTCCCCATACAGATAATGTCGCCACACCTTTAGTGCGAATACCACTGCCGCTAACTCCAAATCGTGAGTCGGATACCTTTGCTCATACTCCTTCAGCTGTCGAGATGCATAAGCTATAACTTTCTCATTCTGCATCAACACACAGCCTAAACCCATCCTTGACGCGTCACAGTAGACCACAAACTTCCCTTCCTCCGAGGGAAGACTCAACACGGGCGCAGAAATAAGCCGTGGCTTCAACTCCTGAAAGTTGTTCTCACACTTCTCTGACCAGACGAACTTCTGATTCTTCGTTGTCAACTCTGTCATCAGTGAGGAAATCTTTGAGAACCCTTCTACAAATTGCCTGTAGTAACCAGCCAACCCAAGGAAACTCCGCACCTCCGAGGAATTCCTCGGCCTCGGCCAATCCCTAACTGCTTCTACCTTGGACGGATCCACCTTAATCCCTTCTACCCCAACTATATGCCTAAGGAAGGTCACCTCTGGTAGCCAGAACTCACACTTCTTAAACTTGGCGTACAACTGATGCTCCCTTAATCTCTGTAGAACCTGTCGGAGATGTTGCTCATGCTCTACCTCTGAACTGGAGTAAACCAAGATGTCATCGATGAAGACAATGATGAACTGATCCAAGAAGTCCTTGAACACCCTGTTCATCAGATCCATAAAAGTTGCTGGGGCATTGGTCAAACCAAAAGACATGACCAGGAACTCATAATGCCCATATCGTGTCCGGAAGGACGTCTTCGGTATATCCTCATCTTTGATCCTCAGCTGGTGATAACCAGATCGAAGATCAATCTTTGAGAACACCGTCTTACCTTGCAGCTGGTCGAACAAGTCATCAATCCTTGGTAGAGGGTACTTGTTCTTAATAGTTAACTTGTTCAATTCTCTGTAATCGATACACATCCTCAAAGTCTCATCCTTCTTCTTAACGAACAACACTGAAGTGCCCCATGGAGAATAACTAGGCCTGATGAATCCCAAATCCAGAAGTTCTTTCAACTGTATCTTCAATTCTTTCAATTCTGCTGGTGCCATTCTGTATGGTGTCCTTGATACTGGTTCTGTCCCCGGTGCTAACTCAATCTTAAACTGAATCTCCCTAAACGGTGGCGGCAACCCTGGTAGATCCTCAGGGAAGACATCCAGAAACTCACACACCAATCTAGTCTCTCCCGGCCCTACCGGCATGACTCTAGCGGTATCCACTACACTAGCCAAAAAACCTATGCATCCTCCCTGCAACAAGTCCCTGGCTCTCAATGCTGAAATCATGGGTACGCAGGGTCCAGACACCGCACCCACAAAGACAAAAGGGTCCTCGCCCTTAGGCTCAAAAGTAACCATCTTCTTTCTGCAATCAATCGTAGCTCCATATCTGGCCAACCAGTCCATCCCTAGAATCATATCGAAATCCTCCAAATCTAACTCAATCAGATCTACCGAGAGTTCCCTACTATCAACCATCACTAGCAGTGCCCTAATCCATCTCCTAGAGACTACCAGTTCCCCTGTAGGCAACAAAGTCCCAAACCCTGCAGTCCGATACTCACTAGGTCTACACAGTCTATCAATCACTCTACTAGAAACAAAAGAATGTGTAGCACCAGAATCTATCAAAACAGTAAAAGGAGTGCCAGCGCTAGAAAGCTGACCTGTCACTACTGAGGGACTAACCTCAGCCTCCGCCTGAGTCAAGATGAATACTCGAGCTGGAGTCAAGCTATCCACCTTTCCCGCTTCACCTTTCTTCACCGTTGGGCAGTCTTTCCTGAGATGCCCTACAACTCCGCACACAAAGCAAGCCTTGGACCGACACTCGCCCAGATGGCGTCTTCTACATCTTTGACACTCTGGATAGGTCCGCCATGCCTCGCCGCCACCCTGACGGCCACCCTGACCACCCTGACCCCTCCTATCAGGACCAACTGCGGTCGAAGTGTCAGGATTCTTCCTCTTGAAATCAATGGGGCCTCCGCCCCTACCAGACCCAGAATATGGAGGCACCACCATGCGGGCCTCCCTTCTTGCTGCACTATCCCTCCATATCTTATTCTCCGCTTCCTCAGCGGTAAGAGCCCTCTCAACGGCCTGGGCATAAGTTGTTCCTCCAGTTACCGTTGTAATTCTAACATCTCGGGCTATCATAGCATTCAGCCCTCTAATAAATCTATCCTGCCTAGCAGCATCGGTAGGCACAAGATCTGGAGCAAACTTCGCAAGCCTATCAAATTTCAGGGCATACTCAATAACGGTCATACTGCCCTGAACCAAACTCACAAACTCATTAACCTTTGCTGCTCTGACAGCAACATTATAATACTTCTGACTGAATAAATCTTTGAAACCTTCCCAACTCAATGTAGTCACATCCCTAGTCTGCGATGCCACCTCCCACCACATGCGGGCATCCTCCCTCAACATATAAGTGGCACAGGTCACTCTATCATGCCCCTCAATCCTCATAAAATCCAGAATTATTGTAATCATAGTTAGCCACTGCTCGGCTTTCAATGGATCTGGTCCACCCTCAAAGATTGGGGGTTGTTGCTTCCTGAACCGTTCATATAACGGCTCCCATTTGTTACCAATCTCCCCAGACTGCACAACTGGTACCACTACAGGTGGTAAAACAGGGGCAGCACTCCCTGATGGAGCCTGCTATTGCAGAATATGGATATGCTCGTCTTGACTCTGTAATCGAGCCTGCATCTCAGCCATTAACTGCTGCCAGTTCTCAGGCACTGGCGGAGGAGTCTGGCTCTGGTCATCACCCCTGGTCCCGGACCTAGTGCCGGCTAGTCATGAAGATGTTCTTGGATGCATAGCTATCCAAGTCAATCTGCAAATTACGACTCGGCAATCAGACCATGATGACAGGGTAAAATTTCTCCAAGATCCACCAATAGAATATCACCAACCACAAACAATCCACATATAAGAATCCATTCTCATGCACTGGCTGCTAATAAGCATGCCTCCAATCCAATCGCACAAAACCTATGAAACAGGCATTCATACATGCACAATATACAATTAATCATTCAAATACTCATCTACATGCACGACGATGTTAATAAACATGCCTCAATATTCTCACACAACACTCAAGGGCCAGGCCCTACCAGTATCTTATGCTTCCTAATAATCCAGTAAATAACAGCATTCATCGCTCATCACAAACACATAAGCACATAGGCACATATACACATTACCGAACCCTGATTTCGAGCTTGTCTCTAGCAGCGAATGTACATGTCCATCCTATCTTCAGGAACCCTTAAACCTAGGATGCTTTGATACCAAGTTGTAACGCCCTAGACAGCCAAGACCGCTACACTGTGTGTTTATAAAGGTGTGAGACTTGCTAATCAAGTCGTTTAATCAAAACGTGTCATTAGCTAAAGTGTTCTAGGGCTAAAAGACATTTTGGCCTCAAAAGATACATTTCATAAGTTATAAACAGTTTACAGAAGGGATCCCCAAAATTTGCAATGTTTAAAAGTTGGTTTACAAAATTCAACAGTTAAGAGTAAATATTAGCCATACTAAGGCAAAATACAAGGTTCTAGTCCTCTCGTCCCTGTAATCTCCTCAACCGTGGCGGTTGAGCGGCCTGACATGTACATTCACCCTGTAGAGCTCTCCAATCAAGGTTGATCGATCTTGCCCTTGCCTTTACCTACACCATGCAGCACCCGTGAGACAAGGCCCCGCAAGAAAACAACATACACAGCATAAACAATATTATCAAATAGACATTCCAATAAGCATGTTCAGATATTCAATCCACAACATATAAGCACACTTCAAGGTACAAGTAACCTCACCTATACTCAGATTATTCAACAATCTCATTAATCACATTCATGGCCAAATATAATAGTCAATTAACACAAATACTAGGGTTGACACCTTAGGTCGCACCCTCTGTTTAACCCACTGACTCCGGCCCGCTTAACCTGAGCTCAGTGCATAATAAGCTATCCTCGGATACCAGTGTCCGAGTCGTGCCAATTGCTCAAGTTAACCATGGAACGCTTAGGCCGTTGGTTTACAATTTACATGGCTTAATACCATTCTTTCAATCATATATATCAGGGAGCCCTTAGTCCCGTTCAAATATACAACCGGGTGTAGTTTTCTTACCTTTAGCTTCTAGATGAATTAGCTACGGGTGATACTACTTGAGCACGATCTGATCCCCGAGCCCTAGCTTAACACCTAGTCACAACCATGATGAAAGATACCATTAACAATCTTAAATGAGTTTCCAAACCAAGTTATAGTCCCCAGATCATTGAACTTCACCAAATATGGTCAAAGATTCAATCCCGAGCACCCTAGGTTAAATTCCCAAGCCTAAAATCTCAAAATCCCAAAATCCCTTAAGCGCCCCGGCATAGGCCACCCATGCCGCGACATGGCCTCCAAACAGAACCATCTAAGGCACAAAAACAGGTAAGGGCCACGGCATTGCTTGGGCCATGCCGCGGCCCACCCTCCTTCCTCAGCATGCAACAGCCTCGAAGGGCCGCGGCTTACCAAGAACCATGCCGCGGCCCGACCCTTCGAACCCAGAAAAATCCACCATTTTCAATATCTAAACCTCACCTTAAGCCATCCCAAAGCCCCCAGCTCAAAACCAATTAATAACAACATCATTAGAATGATTTAAACAACACAATCCAACCAAAAATCCAGCCTAACACTCACCAAAATCCCAATTCTAATTTCTGGGATTTCAAACCCACAAAACTCAAAACTAGCCATGAAAACTCTCAAATTCAACCATCAAACTTTAAATTAAACCTTACCTCAGCTTTAGAATCGTTTCTCTAAGGATCCCCTGGCCTATCTTCAGAGTTTTAAGCCTCAACTCCACCTTGAATGTCCAAACCACAACTATTAACAACTCAGCCATTTTTCCTTAAATTTCTAACCTCAGAAAAGAAAATTAATGCTTACCTTGGCTCTAATTCAACCCTTGATTAGTTCCTTGAGCTAATCCTCTGGTTAGGCCCTTCAATTCCCCCACGTTTCAGTCAATTTCCCTCTTGAAAATCAAGGTTTTGCCTTTGCTAAGAGAGAGAACAGAGAGAAGGAGAGAAAGGTCGGTTTAAACTTGTGTCTACTGTTTTCTAACATATTCCTTAAGTCTATCCTTAAGTTATCAAACTAATCCCAAGGCTCGGGTTACCGAAAACATCCCTGAGGGCAAAACGGTAAAATCCCCCAATAATCCCGCCTAGAGATCCTAACCTCAAATATATCTCCAATTATTTATTTTCATCACCCGATAGTCTAAATCACTACCCGATACCTAAAATACTCCTTGACTTGTCTAAAGTCAATTATAATGCCCCGTTGTGACTTTTCCCGCTATCTAGCCCTAGGATCGCCTCGAGTCGCCGGCTGCGGAATTGTCCACATATTAATGTGGTTCTCGCATATATCTCATACATATATATCACATCATCATATAATATCATCAATCATCATAAGCACACTATTAATCACATAATTACACATTCAAATAAATACTATTCACTCAAATCCCATTTATGCCCTCCCGGCACACTAATCAAGGCCCTTAAGCCTTATTAGCGAATTTGGGTCGTTACAAAGTATCTCCCTTTGATGGAGTTTTCATATAATAAAAACTATCAGGCAACTTTCGGAGCGGCTCTGTATGAAATTTTACACGGGAGGAAGTGCAGATCGCCCATCCATTGGGATGAGACAGGTGAGAGAAAATACTTAGGTCCTGAGGCTGCTCAGAGGGAACTTGAAGAGATTAAAAAGATTAGAGCTCGGATGCTCGCCTCCCAGAGTTGAATGAAGAGTTACTCAAAATTGAGACGCAGGAGTATAGAGTTTCAAGTCGGTGATCATGTGTTCCTCAGAGTTGCTCCTTCGAGATGAGTAAAGTGATTTGGAGTGAAAGGCAAGTTAAGCCCTAGGTTTGTTGGCCCCTTTGAGATTCTGGAACAAGTTGGATAGGTAGCTTACAGATTGGCTATGCCTCCAGCCTTGTCAAGGGCTTACAACGTGTTTCACGTATCCATGTTCCGGAAGTACGTATCATATTCTACGCATGCATTGAGTTATGAAATCCTAGAGCTGGATCAAGATTTTTCTTATGAGGAGAAGCCAGTTCAGTTCTTTGATCGAAAAGATAAAGTCTTGCTGAACAAGACCATTACATTGGTAAAAGTATTGTGGAGGAACAACAAAGTGGAAGAGGAAACTTGGGAGCTTGAGACTGATATGCGGGATCGATATCCTGAGTTATTCAGGTAAATTTCGATTAGGAAAATTTATGTAAGGACGGTATAGTTGTAATGTCCAAATTTTCTAATAAGGCGTAGTGCCTTAATTAGCGTGCCGAAAGGGCAATAATTTATTTAATTATGTTATTACGTGGGTTAAATGATTATGTGATTAGAAATGCATGTTTAGGTGAATTAAATATGCATGTGGGCTCATTTTGGCAAATAGGGGCATATTTGTAATTTTGGTTCGTTGAGCGCATAAATGTAAATTATGTGTGTTGTTCTTAAAACCACAAGATTGTGGAGATTTATTTGTAATGTGTGATCTGAGACAGATCTAGGGAGCGGAATAGAAAAATAGTCACAACGGGGTCGAATACCCGGCTCTGGGTGACCCTAGTGGTATTTTGGGGTTATACTACGTGTTTGAGATCACTGGGTAACATGTAGTAACTTAGCAATTATTTGGGTATGTTGGGATTAAATAGGGATTTATAGGAACACTCAAGGAATTAGCAGGAAGAGGCAAATGGCAAGATTGCCCTCAGAGGAATTTAAGTGACTAAGGTTAGCATATGGTTATTTAGTCATTTGGAGGTTAAGGGGTAGACCTAGGCTAGGCTTGGAACACTCAAGGAATTAGCGGGAAGAGGCAAGTGACGAGATTGTCCTCGCCATCAAGGCCGTTGCGGAGGCAAAGGAAGATGAAGAGCTCAAGGCAGGAATTGAGTCATCCTCCATGCCTCAAGGTAAATCCCCAATTGTTATTCATTATGCTAATCACGTATGGGAGGGAACTAGTGCCAACAATTCTGTATTTTTGCCCTTATTTCTCGAGTGTTGGAAAATCTTTGGACGTCGTTTGTCTGAGGAAGAGTACGAAGACTATCAGGACCTCATCGAGGTATTCCTCTGCAATCTGAGGAGGAAGAGACACCCCCAAGGTCTCGTGCCTCAGGACAAGGTGACGACTATGCACATCACTTGGTTTTGTCAATACAAGAATAATCTGACGTAGGAGATGGGTCGGCTCATCCATGAATTCACCTATTCTGTCCTTCACTCGGAGGAGCCTGATTGTGGTAGGGCTCTTAAGGAGATTTGTATTTAGTCTTGCATACATTTTTACTTGTTTTCACTGCTTTCCTTTCCTTCCGAGGATTTAACTAGTTTGTTTCCTTTGTGAAGAAAGCATGGGCCTGCCAGAATTGGTCAAGTCAAAGCATCAGAGGGTGTCGAGACCCTCCCAGGTAGACCTCCTGGCATTGTCAACCATGACCTCCATGCCCCCGGCTGCTGCGCCTCAAGCTACGATGGTCCCAACAGCTCTTACAGCTGCTCCACTGGTCCTCACCCTGAGGATAGTGGCTCCTGGTAAGGCCATTGACCTCGAGGTTTCGCCCTTCAAGACAAGGGATCCTCTTGTAAAAAGGACAAGGAAATCCCTTCAAAGGTGCCCGATCTCCTCTTGATTGGTAATCTTCTCGGAGCATTATGACGGGGAAGACTTCGAGAAGCATAAGTGAATTGTTGAGTACTACAACGCCCGTATTGATGAGGGTAGCGAGGACTTCAAACTCCTTGCTGAGTTCCTGCACGAGGATCGGCCACAGGATTATGTTGCTCCTCCTAGCAGTGATGAGTTAGAGCCTCTCCTCCTGTAGAGAGTAGGTGGGAAGACTACTCCGCTCACCATGGAGCTTCTCCAAGGGATAGTGGGGTCCCTATGTGAGGTGCTTTCTTGCAGCTTCACTCGTTGTGGCAGCGACAATGAGGTTTCACTGATAACTGCTAGCCGCCACTCCTCCGTAAGGGTAAGTCTTCAAGTGTTTATCTTAGTCCATTATTTATTTAATCAACTTCTTTTTACTGATTTGATACTCTTACTTGGCACATAATAAAACTTTCAATAAAAGGCTTGGGGACATCGTAACGATGGAGTCCTTTGAATTGAAGGAGGCTCAAAAAGAGCTAGAGTAGATCTAGGAAACCACGATCCTGCTAGAGAAGTACTTACGACTCCAGAAGGAAGTGGAGGACATGAGGGCCTATGTCCGTGAGATGGAGACTATGCTGGCCACCAAGCAGTCAAAGATGTCCACTTTAGAGGACACCTCCTCCAAGTTATTAGAGGACGTCGCGGGTCACACCAGTGTGGTGGAGGAGGAACTGGCTAAGGCCTGTGTAGAGCTCTTGCTAAGCTGGGTAAAGTCTCTGGCCCGTGTTGAAGAGCTGATCAAGGCCAAGGAGGACGATGCATGTGAAGCTACACGTGCCGAAGTTGCTGTCAAGGAGGTCGAAGACCTCTGTCTTCGAGCAGAAGAACTGGAAAAAGACCTCGACATGATAGCCGATGATACACTCTTTGTTGCGTGGCAGAGTAGCAGAGATATGGATTTCTCTTTCACCGAGAAGCCCAACATGAGGACGATGCTTGAGACGCGCCTTGAGGCAGAGGAGGCTAGGGCGGCCAAGGAGAGGGAAGCTACGACGCAGGGTTGCGTTCCTGAAGTTGATCTTGTGATCGAGCTTGTGGCAGAGGTTCCTCTAGGCCAAGGGCCCCAGTAATTTTGTTCTTTACAAGTATATTTTTAGCATAGTAGGCCTGTGTGCCATAGTTTATTGGGATATAGGCAATTAACGCTCAAACCCCTAAGCACTATTGTAAATACTTTTTCATTTAAACACATGCAACTTGCACTACTTTATTGCCATGATTGCACTCTTATCATCGAATTAACACTTAGTAAATAGGCAACTTGGGCTTTGCTAATGCAACTCAACGTAACGTAACTCGCGAGAGTCCCAAGTCGCTGACTCAGGTCTTATGCTCGTGTCTCAAAGACTCGAGTCTCTATCGACTTCTCTCAATACTTAGACAATTGTTAAGAATTTAGTGTTGCTCTATAGGCTCATGGTCCTCGAGAGTAACTTTAACGTGAAGTCAAGTGACAATCGACTCAGCCCTGCGTCCACGAGTTTCAATGACTCAAGACGGGGCCAACAGTACCTAGAGCTTGAGGATCTTCCTGCCAGTGTCTAAATGCTTATGCATTTAGTGTTTCTTCTTAGGCTCATGGTCCTAAGAGTAACTTTCATGCGGGGTCAAGTGAAAGCAATTGACTATCCTGTGCATTCGAGTTTCAACGACTCGGGCTTTTATAAGGTATGTTTGTACTGTATAGTTTTGCTTTAGTGCTCGACGTTTAGGACATTTAGTGTTGTCTTCTAGGCTCAATGTCCTTGAAAGTAATTTTAATTTCTTCCTATGTCATTCGCACTAAGCTATCTGCCCCCCGGGTACGTGGTCACCAGCGGGTCAGCTCGGGCCTATTGATTTGCCCTCCCAGAGCACAACTCGGGTCCTAATCATGTGGAAGTCATGAAATCATCATCTTAGGTTTAGGCAATCGAGTTCCCCGTTCTTAAACTAGATTTTTTGCAATACTCAAGTTTTAGCTCTCGAGGTCTAGCTCTAAGTTCCAATGACTCGAGCTTCCATTCACATCTCAAGAACATACGATTGGGTAATTACTCCTTGAGCACGGTTCCCTCGGGAGGCAACCTCAGTCTGTACTCACGCTACTTGGGTTTTTTACTCTTAGGGTCAATTCCTGACTCTGAGTGCAAGTGACTTGGGCCCCAATTCTCATCTTGAGATCGATGGACTTGGTGATTACTTCTCAGGTTTCAAGGGCTATGACAATTGTCCTGTCAACTTTTTGCCATCGTATGGTTCATTTAATCTTGGCCTTTGGATCTCGAGCTGACCCAATCAGATGGCCCAAATTAATTCTCATAGTTTATGTATAAATAAGGAGATCCGACATGAACCTTACCACCTTTTCATTCAAAAACTTTCCATTGAGAAACAAAATTTCCCTTTTTCTCTCAAAAATTTTCCCAAAAACCTTCATCGCCTTTCAGACTCTCAAAAGCTTTCAAGGAGCTTCCTATGGAGGTATCAAACTTTTCTTTAAACAAACATATAAACTGTAAGTATTTCCTCACCTGGTTTGAACCTTTCAATTCTTTATTTTCCAGTGAGTTTATTACTTCATAAAACACTCTTTGTTCAATATCATTTAGGCTATGTCTGAGTTTAAATAATGGTTGGTTTAGGCTAAATGAATGAGACTAGGCTTGTTTAGAAATAAGGCATCTATAAAACTAGGAAAATGTTCTGGGTTTTACAAAGAAAATGTCACTAGTAAAATGATTAGAATATCTATTTGGCTATATAAGCCGAGAGGGTTTTAGGTTTGGTTCTGGGTAGCTTAAGGGTCACGATTCCTTAAGCGGTTTTGCATTAAACCGCTTTCAAAAGAAAAGTAGTGGGTCTGACGAGTTTGACCCAAGAATCCAGAAGTATCAGGGTATTTCACGAATTCAAAGTGCGTGGCCTTGGACCACGTGTGGAACCACACACTATTGCTACGACACTTCTTAAGCTTGTGCAAATTTTAAATCTCAAAAGTAAACAACTTAACCCCTCGAATCTTCGTACCTTTATCGTTGTAGCTAGTAATTATCTTAGGTCACCACTAATAGGCTGCTTTGTCAATAGGTGAGCTAAATCATGACCCTTCTATAGAAAAACATTGTGAGCTCCTCCACTTAGAGCCAGGAAAAAGGCAAGCAGGTCACCTTTGACTCTCTTATTCCTCGTTTCGTCCCTGTGGTGGAGAGGAAACTCATCGTCGACCCCAATACTTACTTCGAAGTCTAGCACAAAGTGTCCCGAATAACGACATAGGGGAAAGTTAGCAAAATCCTGATGAGCCACGGGATTAAGATGGGAGTTGATGGCCTCCTTGCCCGACCTCCGTTGGAAGGAGAGCAGAGATGCGCCCCTCTCCAAGACACTACGCAGCTTGGAGTGATGAGCACTTGAAGGTAGGTGCATTCCTTCCACTGGACCAGTACTTTGTAGATTTCCCAAAATACGTCGAGCTGGCTCTATTCCAGCTCCCCCCGAAATCATATCGGCTTTTGGCAGGGTTAAATATTTATTTCTAAGGTATGAGTGGGAGGTCTCCACTCTGGCAGATATTATGTATTTCTTCTGCCTCAAGCCCAGTCCTTACCAGAAGGGGCGTGGTGAGAGTTTTTACTACCTCACTCGCATCCCCAACTCAACATCCGTCATCGACCTCCCCAGCCACCCAAATGATTATAAAGACCAGTTCTTTATGTCAAATGGGTTCAAGAACTGCAAGCACTGATACTTCAACTGCCCCCGTAAGTCCTCTATCTTTATGAATTCAGCACGTGAACTTTCTTATCACTTTCATACTTTTTTTCAAGTATTCTAACTGAGTTTATTCCTTATGCATCTATATTCGCGAGGATAGAGCGGTCTAAAACCCTTGGGGGACAGCACGAGACATTGTCTAGTCTTCTCCGTAGGAGAAAGACTTCTGTCTATTTGTGAACAATGCCACCATGGTGGCTTGCAACCTGATCAGCCAGGGCTAGACGCTAGCTCTTAGGACCTGAGGTCCACTTCCTGTTATTCCTGAGCACCCCCCTCCTCATGGAGTCTTGCCCACCATTGGAGAGACTGAGGAGGATGAGTATGTGGCACCGCTGGTGCGCAAGACGCAAGCTCCTGAAGACGATCAGGGTCTTGATCCAGAGCAAGCTGCGTCCGGGGTAGTAGCCGACCCCTCCGGCCAAGGTAACCCATATAGAGAATTAGATCGGCCTACTGCCAGTTTTAGGCTAGTTCGCTTCAACCCCAACCAGCTCGTTAGTCACCACCCTATTGACCCAGACCTAAACATGACACTACTTCAATGTGTGGATCATCTGGTGGTACGCTATGATCATAGCTAGCACAAATGTACCATTGTGATTGACAACATTCTCCATTTTAGGTCCTCCATTTTTGATGAATATGGGACAAACAGTAGGACATGGCCTTCCTTACGTCGGGGTATATATGCCCCTGGTTTTAGGTAGTATGTAGATGAGTCCAACCCAGAGGAAGAACCTGAGCCCCTTAGGACCAAAAATGTAATAATTTTATACTCTCCCCCACCTTCAGTAGTCCAGGAGTTAGAGGTTGTGCCTAGTCCAGTCCATAACCCCGAGCTGTTCGTAGTAGACTCCTCCCTTAGTCCGGAGGGTAGGGTTCTTACTCTTGTTCATGTCTTTTCCATTACTTTGACTAATTATCCTTTGTATTTGATTCTTTTGCTCGTTCTTTTTCAGGCGAAGAGATGGAGCTGCCAGATGCCCCGGGTTTAAGAGGTGCCTTTAAAGCTGGTGGGGTTGGAGCTGGTCCTGTGGTGAAACGACCTAGATTGACAAAGAAACACACTCCCAAGACTAGGACTTCCAGTGAGTCTGTAGCCAAAGGCAAGGGTGTCAGCTCCACCCAGAAGCAGCCATAAAAGACTCAACCCCCAGCTCCAGTGATAACAGTCACAGTTCTCCAAGATCCGCCTCCTCTTCCTCAGCATGTACCTCCCTCAATTCCTCAAGTAATCCAAAGCGAGGCTCCCACCGTTCAGATCCCAGTTAAGCCACTCAACCTGGCAAGGATCCCCGAGGCCTTTCGGGGGACAGTTTACGAGATGGCTGGCCATATGGTGGGCCATGCCTATAGGGCCAACGCCAAGGACCTTAGGTCCATGGAGGAGTGTACTCCTGAAGACATCCTCAAGTCCGCCATGGGGATGAATCTCACTGTGAGCCCATCTCTTTGTTCTAAATTTTATTTTTCTTTTCTCAGTTTTTTTTTTAAAAAAATACTAACCTTGACATGCCTTATCCTTTTGCAGTCTGCCTTGGCTTAGCTCCACATAATTGCTCAGGTTAAAGCTAGGGATGATGAGCTTCGATCCGCCTTGACTGCTACCCAAGAGAGTGAGAAGCCCACAAAAGCTGCCCTGGTTTCCTCCCAGGAGAGTGAGCGAGCTGCAAAGGAAGGCAAGCTGATGGAGAAGAACCAGGTCGTGGAACTGATTTGTTGCCTGGACCAGCTACAGACCGAGAATGAGGGGCTCAGAAAGAAACTTGATGAGGTCGATGCCAAAGAAAAAGAGGAAGCTGAGAAAGTGAGGATAGAGATTGCGGAGTCATCGACTCAAATGGAGGAGATGCTTTACCATTGTTGGGCTTTCAACCAGGACGGGAACTTCACCTTCATGCAACTAGGGTTATGGGGACCATATCTTGCCAAGTTCAAGATTCAATTCTCACAAGAACCCTAGGAGACCACCGAAGCTTCTGACGTTGCTGAAGGAGATGGCGAGGAGGTGACCTCTTCTGAGCAAGTCGACGGACCCCAGTGATGACATTATTATTTTTGTTTATATTTTATGCTTTTTTAATTAAGTTCCTAGGGACCAAAACAATTTCCTTCAGTCTCAAATTTGGTTTTTTTCTCCTCGATATAACAATATATTTTTTAATACATATCTAACTTGTGATCTATTTGTGTTCCCCTTAGTCCATTGTTTTCTCATGTTTGTGAATCCTTAGATTCTTGTACATTCGAAATCCTAGGGGTTGTCTTTAGATCGGGTTAGATTTTTGATGGCTCGACTAACTAATTTTAGACGACATCTTAGTTGCATCAAAGATTTTGTTCGCCTAATCGTGTCATACCTGTTAGGAATCAGGCCTTGGACATAGTCGTATCCAAGGGTTTTAGTAAGCTTAATGACATTCTACCTGTTAGGAATCAGGCCTCGGACCTGGTAGTATCTAGGGGTTTTAATAGGCTTAATAGATTTGTAGCTGTTAGGAATCAGGCCTCGAACCTAGTTGTATTTAGGGGTTTTTTTATTTTTAGAAAATTTTCAAACTTTGTTCGTGTTCAGAATTTTGAAAATTTGAGCTTTAAAAAGTCATTGAATAATCAATTTTTCCAAACTCTAAGTTTAAAAACTCTCTTCGGTTATGTGCCCCCCCCCCCCCCCCCCCAAGAAACCACAACTAATCAATGTTCTAGGTTGCTTTTACAAAGTGAGCCCACGATAAATAAACGATAAAATTGATTACATAATCCAACTATTATTAAACTGAAATGACTTTTATAAACAAGCCTTACATAAACGATAATTCTGAAAAAATTATAAACAACAAAATTATTGATAGTACTTTTTGATGTGTAGGGCCTTCTAGGTTCGTGGAACTATTTCTCCACTTAGCCGGGCTAGCTTGAAAATCCCTTCACGCAGGATCTCCACGATCTGATATGGTCCTTCCCAGTTTGTCCCTAACACACCATCCTTGGGATCTTTAATTGTTAAAAAGACCCTTTAGAGAACCAGATCGCCTAATCCGAGTCTGCGTCCTTTCACCTTCGAATTGAAATAATGAGTGATTTCCTGTTGATAATGGACAAGCTGTAATTGTGATGCCTCTCATTTTTCTTTGATTAGATCAAGGGATGAAATAAGTAGCTCGTGGTTATGATCGTGATCAAAGGTATTTTATATGTGGGTTGTCACCAGCGCCTCAATTGGGAGCATAGCCTCACTTCCAAAGGTAAGAGAAAAAGGGGTATGTCGCGTGGAGGTTCAATGTGAGGTTCGGTAGGCCTGTGAGTATGCTACCGACGAGAAACTCTTGGTTATGCCATATTTTCACAGAATTCTATGAAGAGATCGCTATCGAATTGAGTTCCTTTGTTAGACACAATATTTTTCGGGAGCCCAAATTGACTTATGATATTTTTTACAACAAAATCTAGGACTCTCTTCGAGGTAATGGTTGCAAGAGGTTCAGTGTCTACCCACTTCGTGAAGTAATCGATGGAGACAACAGCATAAAAAAGCTACTCATTTTCCCGTCGGCAAAGAACCAATCAAGAAAATTCCTCATACGGAAAACAGTTAAGGGGATGAGATCATTGTTAGCTCGACGAGAGCAGCTCGGGCAACTATGGTAAAGTGTTGACATTTGTCACATTTCTGCACATATGAGATCGAGTCCTTTGTCAGCGTTTTATGTGAATCATTCCGACCTCAACTATTTCTTTTGTTATACTCGGGCTTTTCAAGAATTCCACCGGGACTACATTCAGTGTATACGCTTCTTTGGTGGTAGAAAGTCGAGCTAGGACATAACATTGGAATTATGCTCACGGGATACTTATTCAACGGAGCTAAACTCGAACTCAGACAATTCTCCCATAGCCTTGGCTAAGTAGGCCGCCATTTTGATACCGCGAGCTTGATATTCCCCCATTATCTGATTGACTACTAGTCGAGAATCACTATAACATTGGATGGCCTTTTCCTTTAGCTCTTTCGCCACCCTTGGCCCTGCCAATAAGGCCTCATATTCGACTTCTTTATTGGATGCTTCGAATCTAAACCTGAGAGCTGTATGGAATCGGTGCCCTTCATGTGAGATTAAGATAATCCCAGCTCCTGTTCTGTTTTCATTAGAGGATCCATCAATGAAGACTCTTCACAATTCCTACACCGGTTCCATTATCAGCTCGTCCTGAAAACCTGTGCACTCAGCCACAAAATCAGAGAGGCCCTGACTCTTCATTGTTTTCTATGGCATATATAATATTTTGAACTGGCTGAATTCGATGGCCCATTTCAGCAGATGTCCTGACGTTTCAGGATTTTGCAAAACCTACCTTAAAGGTTGGTCAGTTAAGACATGAATAGAATGGGACTGAAAGTATGGCCTAAGCTTCCTTGAAGCCAAAATGAGACAGAACGCGAGATTTTATATCAATGGCTACCGGGATTCAACTATCTAAGAAGTCTTTTAATTACATAATACATGGGTTCCTGCGCCCGATCTTCTTCTCAAACTATCACAGCACTAACCGAATTTTCCGTCATGGCCAGGTACAAATATAGACATTTCCTGGATGTTGGTTTTGATAGTATGGTGGGTTTGGCTAGATGCTTTTAGGTCACGAAATGCCTGTTCACATTCTTCGTTCCATTTGAAATTTCTTGTTTTCTCTGAGCAAATTGTCAAATGGGAGACACTTGTCAATGAATTTTGAAACGAAGCGGTTTAAGGCCACCACCCTTCCAGTTAAGCTTTGTACTTCCTTATGCAACCTGGGCGAAGACATTTCCAACAACGACCTGATTTTCTCTGGATTTGCCACTATCCTCCTCGTGTCACTATAAACCCTAGAACCTTTCCAGATGAAACTCCAAAAGTGCACTTCTGGGGGTTCAACTTCATGTCATACTTCCTTAGTATGCCAAAGCATTCTTCCAGATCGGTTACATGATTACCGACAGTCTTTGATTTATCGGCCATATCGTCGACATACACTTCCATGTTTCTCCTGATCTGGTTAGCGAATATTTTGTTGACTAACCGTTGGTATGTATATCCAACATTCTTCAGCCCAAATGGCATAACTTTGAAGAAATATACGTTATGCTCAGTCATGAAGTTGGTATGCTCTTGGTCTTCAGGGTTCATCGCGATCTGGTTATGTCCAGAATACGTGTCCATGAAAGACATGAGCTCGTGACCAACTGTGGCGTCTACCAACTGATCAATTCTTGGTAATGGGAAATTTTCATGAGGACAAGCCTTGTTGAGATCGGAGAAATCAATGCCAGTTCTCCACTTCCCATTTGGCTTTAGGACCAACATAGGGTTAGTAACCCAGATCGAGTATTTTGCTTCCCTGATAAATCTGCATTTAAGTAGGCGAGCTACTTCTTCTTCCAATGCTTTAGATCGTCTTGTCCCCAAAAGCCTTCATTTTTGGGACTTTGCAGGCACATTCTTGTCCAAGTTAAGAGTATGCAATATTATACTCAGACTGATTCCCACCATATCTTCATGCAACCATGCAAAGTCGTCTAGGTTCTTCCCTAGGAATTCGACCAGCTCCTTTTTCCTTTCAGCTCCAAGATTTTTTCCAACTTTTACAACTCTTGAAGGTGTTTCTGGGTCGATACTGATTTCCTCTAGCTCCTCCAGTTCTTTGAGCTCGGATCTATCTTCGCCTATTTGCATGTCAATGTCATCCAGTTAGGCAACCTCATTGTCTCCTTCTTGAGGTTCTTCCGTCCCATGGGTAACTTCCATTACTTGGGACTCCTCACCTCATTCATCTATGACCATCGTCTACTACTTGGGTTGTGATTTTCCCTTCATAGCAATGTTGCAGCATTCTCTGGCAGTGAGCTGGTCTCCTTTTACGGTGAATATGCCTGAGGTTGAGGGAACTTCATTGGCAGATGTCGGATTGAGGTGATGGCTTCAAAAACCATCAGTGCAGGTCATCCAGAAATTGCGTTATATGCAGTTGGACAATCGATTACCACGAACTCGAGTACTTTTGTTATTGTCCGGGTATTATCTCCTAGCGTAACCCCCAGTCCTATTGTCCCTATGGCTACCATCCCTTCACTTGAAAATTTGTATAGCGTCATTGAGGTCGCCTTCAAATCGATTACGAATAGTCCCATCTTTTCTAGGGTGGATCTGAAAACCACATTTACTGAACTTCCATTATCTACCAATATCCTCTGTACCCTTCGATTAGCGAGCTACCCAATTACCACCAATGAGTCATTATGTGGGAATTGAACGAGGCTAGCGTCCTCCTCCGTGAAAATGATTGGTTGTTTTCCCAACCGCTGTTATTTTGATAATCGTTGCTTTGGGAAAAATTCCACACCGTTCTGAGATTTCAGCTCCTATATATACCTCTTATGGGCTCTGTTGCTCGTGCCCACCAAATCAGGTCCTCCGACAATGGTAGTTATATCTCTTTCTATTATTGGGGGAGGGTCAACTCGGTTCTGATCTATCTGAGCTCCAGACTGACCTGTCGGAGTTTTTCAGAGCTGGACGAGAATTCTGCCCGACAGATTGATTGGGAGCAACTCAATTTCGAGCGTACTGGGCTAACTATTCAGCCTGAATGAGAGTCTTAATCTCATCCTTCAGCTGTCGGCAATCATCGGTGTTATGACCGATGTCATTGTGGTATCGACAAAACTTTGAAGGATCTCTCTTGACCCTTTGATGCCTTAATGGCTCTGGTTTCTTCCACGGAAAGCTATTAGAGATTCCTAGGAAGATATGTTCCCTTGTATCTGTTAGGTCAGTGTAGGTGGCATAAACGGGCTTGAACATTTCCCCGGGCTTTTTCTTCTTTGTGCCATTCTGGTTGCCCTCACCGTTCAATTTTCTCTTGTTTTTCTCCGCTCGATTATTCTGGGTAACAGGTTGAGCCATAGTTGCAACACCTATTACCGCTCCAGCGGGCTTAATATGGACCTGGCTGGTTACTGTGATAACAAATCACGTCTCTTCTAAGTTTATCCATTCCTGAGCTCAGGCTAACAACTCATCTACACTCTTAACTCCTTTTTGCTGGAGTTCTTACCATAGATTTCCTCCCACCAGGATTCTAGTTCTCATCGCCATAAGCATGGACCTATCATAAGTGTCTCTAGCTCATTTTGCAACGTTGGCGAATCTACTCAGATATGCTTTCAAGGATTCACTAGGTTACTGTTTTACGTTGGCCAATGAGTTGGCCTCTACGTGAGCTACCTTTGAAGCTCAAAACTCCTTCTTGAACTCGGAAGACAACTTTTTCCCAGATCTTATGGCATGCTTTTTGTACTTCTTGAACCACTCTCTAGCAGGCCCAATCAAAGTTGCGGGGAACAGAATACACCTTAGGTCGAATCAAACATTGTGGGCCATCATCAACCTATTGAACATTCTGAGGTGGTCAAATGGATCTGTATTTCCATCAAATGATGGTATGTTCAGCATCCTGAAGCCAATGGGATATGCAATTGCTGCAATATTTGGGGTGAAAGGTTCGAGCTCCTCATTAGAGTCACAATTATCAATCCCTTTTCCAGATAAGAGCTTCTTCATCTTCTCCTCCATTAAGGCTAGTCGCTCAAGGGTTGGGTCTTTAATCTCTAGGTGAGCTGGGGGCTGTTCACCAGCTATTGTAATGCCCTACTACTCATGGACCATTACACTGTGTATTTTAAATAGTGCTAAACTCGCTAAACGAGTCATTTGGCCATAACCATGTAACTAAACATGATTAATGGTTTAGGGTTAAGGTATTACATAGAAATAGTAAGGTCGAGGGAGCGAATTGGGAAGTGGAATTAGATATGCGGGATCTATATCTCGAGTTGTTTAGGTAAAATTTCGAGGACGAAATTCCTGTAAGGAGGGGATAGTTGTAACGTCCCAAATTTCCTAATAAGGCTTAGGGCCTTGATTAGGGGGCCAGGATGACAAATTATGGAAATTATGTGATTATGTGATATATATGTGTATCATTATATGATTATGTGAGTTATATTATAATATGACCTATTATGCATGCTTAGGTGTATTAAATATGCATGTTGGTCCATTTCTGATTAACAAATACAATATTCGTAATTTGGCCCGTTATGGGTATATTTGGCATGTGTGATAACACATCATCATGTGGATATATTTGGGTTACTCTGCACTAGGAGATCCTAGGAAGCAAGTTAGTGGGGAAGTCACAACGGGACCAATACTTGACTCGGTGAGAGTCAGGGGGTATTTTGGGTATTTAGTACATTACTGGGATCGGGTAAAGGGGAAATTATTTGGTAATTATTTAAGGATATTAGAAATAACGAGAATTTGTGAGACGTTAATTATGATTAACGGGATAAGTGGCAAATGACAAATTTGCCCTTGGGGCAAGAACACAAGCCAAGAGCAAGGGGCATTTTAGCCAATTCCAACCTAAGGAGAGATATACTCAGCCTTACCCTCAGCAAAAGGAAACCCAGAACAGAGCAGCTCCCTCCATCTTTCTCTCTCCCTATCTTGGTTTGATTTTGAGGAAATTAGTAGAAAACTTAAGCTTGGATTGGAGGCCTGACTTTGGGGCTTGACTGGTGGCAGATAGGAGCACATAACCACAGCTGAGGTAAACTTCAATTCTTGTTTCAAGTGGATTCTGCCCTGTTTTTATGGTGTTCATGAGCTTGAAGCTCAAGGTCTTGGATTAGTGATTTGGTGGAGGTTTTGAGTGAGATAAACTTGGGTTTTGATGGTGTTTATGTGTTGATAATGTTTGGGGGATTTAATTATTGTTTTGGGAATTGATTGGGATAATTTTGGTAAGGTTTTGGCTGAGGAAAAACAGGGATTTCTGGGTTCGCGGGGTTGCACTGTGGCCCTTCTCTTGGGCGTTGCGACCCTTGTGCACCCCAAGCGCAGAGGCGGTTCTGTCTTGGAGGCATCCTGCAGCCCGTGTCCTGAATTTTAGACAGGGAGCTTTCTGTCTGGGAAGCATGTCGCGACCCTAAGAGGCAAGTCGCGACCCTCTTGGGCAGCTTTGGCCACCTTATGTTTTTAGTGGTGGGAACTTAATCCTAAGGGCTCGAGATCGATCCTACTACCTGGTTTAGTAGAGTTCGATGTCTCGGAGGCTAGGACTCGGTCTGGAAAGCCTTTATTTGTTCATTATTGATGAGATTCTATATTATGGTTGTGACTAGGTTATCGCTAGTGGCTCGGAATCAGGATCGTGCTCGAGGGTCGTTTATTGGTAACCTGTGCTAGGACTAAAGGTAAGAAAATTGCACCTGATACGTGATACATGTGATTATCGCTTGGCCAGAAATGTTGAACAAGAATATGGATAGGGAATGAACGCCTGTAAATGTGCATGATTATGATTATGCTTGAGATTGTTAATTAAGCATGTTGAATGATTTATATTTGGATATTTGACATATGATATATGCATGTTTGCATTATCTTATTGAGAAAGGCTTGACTTATCAGTCAAGGATGGCAATAGCTCTGAGCGCTGGTCATAAAGAATTGACTTATCAATCAAGGACGTCAATAGCGTTTTTGCGCTGGTCGTAAAGCATTGACTTACTAGTCTAGGGCAACAATAGCATGCTGAGCGCTGGTCGATATGGTTATGCTTAACCAGGAGAGCATCATACGCTTGATCAACCTATTGGTCGTGGGAAAACAAAGTGCCAGATACGTTGGGCCATGCTGCAAGGCTGGTTATACAGAGGATAGGGCAATAGGCCCCGGGGTAACTTATTAGTCCTATATCCTAGGCTAGGGCTGGGCCCCACCCTTGACTTATGAGTCAAGGATGACATTAGCATGCTAAGTGCTGGTCGAAAAGCATTCACTTATGAGTCAAGGATGATAATAGCACGTTGAGTGCTGGTCGAAAAGCATTGACTTATGAGTCAAGGATGACAATAGCACGCTAAGTGCTGGTCGAAAAGCATTGACTTATCAGTCAAGGATGGCCTTAGCACGCTGAGTGTTGGTTGAAAAGCATTGACTTATGAGTCAAGGATGGCCTTATCACGCTGACTGTATTTTTCGAAAGTTATCAAAAAATTTAGAGAATTGTTTGTCAAGATTAGCCTTTTGGAACCTTTGAGGATACAAAACCCTTGGTGTTGACTCGATCTATTTTGGCTTCTCTGTCAATGGAAGGTCTTCATTAACCTCCTCTTTTATTGGACTAGTAACATGTTCATCCCTTGTCTTCTTCCCCTTGTCACCCATTGTAGGTACATCATACTTAGTCCCACTCCTCAAGGATATTGCATTACACTGCTCTTTAGGATTTACCTCTGTTGTACTAGGAAAATTCCCTTGCTTTCTACTAGAAATTTTTTTAGCCAATTGACCTATTTGTGTCTCCAAATTCCTGATAGATGCCCTGGTTTCAATCATGAATTGGTTTAGTACGTCGGGTTGTACTTCAGGTGGTGTTGTTGGTGTATTCATTGGAGGATGTGGTGGTGGATGAGATGGGCGTGGGTTTGGATCATAATAAGGTCTAGAATGTAGTCCATAAGTCGGTTGATTAGGGGGTTGTTGAGGTGGGTACTGTGGATACTGCAGTTATAACAATTGATTATTTTTCCAAGATACATTAGGTCGATTTTTCCACGCAGAAATATATGAATTGGAGTAGGTGTTGGGTCCAGATCTTGAAAAGTTACCAATAACCTATGCATGTTCCAAAGGCATATTATTCATGCTTGTTGAGCTAGTAGTTGTGCTTCGGTATTTTTCATAAGAATGTGGTCCCCCAGGAATCTCACAACTCATGACATACTGTACTTGCATTGCTTGTGCGACGAGATTATTCTGATGCAATTGCTTGGTTAGAGATGCCACTTGAGCGGTCAATAAAGCAATTGGATCAACTTCTAAGACTCCTACTAGTTTCTTGTTCTCACACTCAGTAGGCCAATTATAGTTATTCATGGCCATCTCTTCCAATAATTCATATGCTTCATTAGCGCTTTTTCTCATTAACACTCCTCCTAACGCTGCATCTATAATTGTCCTTGTATTTCCTGCCAAACCATTGTAAAATGTATGAACCAGCAGCCGCTTCTCTATTCCATGATGTGGGCATTTCCTTTGCAACTCTTTAAATCATTCCCGTGCATCATATAACAACTCCCCATCCAGCTGATGGAAGTTATTAATCTCTCCTCTTATTCTGGCTGACTGGGCATGAGGAAAATATTAACCAAGGAATTTCTGAGCCAAATCTTCCCAAGTAACTATAAAGTTGGCTTGTAATGAATTCAACCAACTCTTAGATTTGTCTCTTAGTGAAAATGGGAACAATCTTAATCTTACAACATCATTACTCACACCATTCATTTTAAATGTCGCACACAGCTCTACAAAATTTGTGAAATGGAGATTTTGATCCTCATTTGGTAACCCCCCCCCCCCCCCCCCCCCCCAAATTGTACACAATTCTGTACCATCTGAATAAATGAGGGCTTTATCTCAAAATTATTTTCCTCAACAGTAGGATGACGAATTGTAACTCCTTGGATAACCAAGACAATTACACTGTGGGTTTATAAAGGTGCAAGACTTGCTAACCAAGTCATTTAGTAGAAAATGTGACACTAAACCATTATTGATCTAGGGTTAAAAGATTTTGGTCATAAAAGACAAATTTTCATTTAAATAAGCGTTTGATACATGGGATCCCAAAAACAGGGTTAAATAACAGCTTACAAAATTTTCAAAGGTTATGTACAACCACAAGCCACTCTAATAGAAAAATAGGCAATTTAGGGTCTCCTGTCCCTGTATCATCCCTCGGTCGTGGCGGCCAAGCAGCCGACTATGTACATTTTGCCCCCAAGGCTCTCCAAATCAGGGTTGGCCCAGGTTACCCTTGCCTTTACCTGCACCATGTAGCACCTGTGAGCCAAGGCCTAGCAAGAAAACCATATACAGAGCATAACCAATAACAGTAATCAAATAAATCATAAGTCATTAATCAGATACGTAACATACCACATTGTTCACATAATCAGTGATAATAGTCAACAAACCAGCAATCTATCATACAGATAATTAACATGCCACAATCATCGAATTAACAACAGTAAACATATCATACAATATCCAGGGTCGGCACCCTTAGGATGCACCCTCTGTTTTTCCCACTGACTCTAGCTCGCTTAGGTCGAGCTCAGCAATTATATAATTAATCTTAGCTACCAGTGGCCGAGCTGCATCCTGTGCGCAAATATTAATTCTGACACTCTTAGGCCATTTATTTCATGCTCACATGGCATAATACCATCATACAACATTGCATACAAGTATAGGGAACTCTTAGTCCCAACATAGCCACATAATTGGGTGCATTTTTCTTACCTTTGATTTTGAGCGGAGAAGGTGAACTGATACCGACCATGGTCCTTAGCCTCAAGCCTCGACGATATACCTAGTCACAAAGGCCATGGATATCTATCAACTTCAACTTCCAATTAGAAATAAAATACCTAGGGCACAAAACTAGCCTCCGGGACCTTAGTTTCTACTAAATCGGGTAGTAGACATTGTCACGATCCCCTAGGTTCGAAGCCCCGAGCCCTAACAACCCTAAGAACACCTCTAATATCATAACTCCCAGGCGGGTCGCGACTTGGCTTAGAAAGTCGCGACTTGCCCCAATTCAGAGAGCAAGCTATCACGCTAAAGGGGAGGCGGGTCACGACTTGGCCAAGCAAGTCGCGGCGCGCCCCCAAGTCAGAGAACTCCCTAGGCCAGAAGGGCCACACGCACCGCGGCGCCCCCCAGGCTGGGTCGCGGTGCGCCCTGCGAACCTAGAGAAAACCTGGGTTTTCTCTCCTTGTCCCAGCCAAGAACACCTAAGTTTGCCAAGAATTTTCCTCAAAAAGTTCCCCAATTCAATACCATTCAACAGCAAACTCATAACTAACTTACACATTTTAACCACTCAAAAACCTCAATAATATCCCCCAATTATTAGCTTAATTCAACTAGGAATCAACATTCAAAAACCCATATTTAAAGCACTCAGCTCAATTCCACATAATTAAACCCAATTCATCTAATAAGTGTACCCAGAAATCCAGCAAAATTCAAAGTTAAAACCATAATCCTTGCCTTAATTATGATTGTGCTCCTCCCTATTTTCTAGCTTCAACTCTAGCTTAAATTCCTCTCCAACTTCTTCAAAGGTCACCAGCCCAAAACCTAGCCTAAGTCCTTGTTCCTTTGTTTCAACTCAAAAGAGAGCAAGAGAGAGAGAGAGAGAAAGAGATACGTGGGAGAGAGAGAGAGCTGAGAAAGAGTCTTCTTTTTCCTTCTTTCTTTGAATAATTCCACCATCTTCTATTTACTCTTAACAATTCTGAATATATCATCTAAGAAAATGACCATATTGCCCCTCCAATGTATATAACCTTTAACGTAAATCTAGGGATGGAATGGTCATTTATTCCAAATCCCCAATAACTCCTCAAGTGTTCCTAATATTTACCATTTACATCCCATCATCCAATTATTCACAAATTATTTTCCCCAATGTCTAATAATCTCCAATATTTCTCCTAAATTCCTGAAAATACCCCCATGCTCCCTCGAGCCGGGTATAAATCCCCGCCGTAACTATTTCGCCAAACCGCTCACTAGGATCGTCTCGAGCCATATGCTGCAAATATATCCAAATAATAATGTGGTCTCAACAATTTACCACAAATAATCACATTTATGCCCTCAACGGGCCAAAATTACAAATATGTCCCTATAAGCTAAACAGGGCCTACATGCATATTAATACTCATAAACATGCATTTCTCATGTCCATATAATCATATAAGCATGCTTATCACATAATCAAGCATTAAATCATTTAAATAACACATAAATCAATTATGCTCTCTCGGCACACTAATCAAGGCCCTTAAGCCTTATCAGTGATTTTGGGTCGTTACAACTATCCCCTCCTACTGAGAATTTTGTCATCGAAATTTACCTGAATAACTCGGGATACTGATCCCGCATCGCTGACTCAAGTTCCCAGGTCACCTCCTCGACCCTGCTATTCCTCCATAATACTTTAACCAAAGAAATTGTCTTGTTCCGTAGAACCTTATCTTTCCGATCTATGATTTGAACCGACCGCTCCTCATAGGACAAATTTGTCTGCAATTCCAAGTCTTCATACTTTAACACATGTGTGGTATCTGAGACGTACTTCCAAAACATAGAAACATGGAATACGTGATGAACTCCCAACAGCGATGGTGGCAAAGCTAACCTGTAAGCCACCTGTCCGATCCTTTTCAGGATCTCAAAAGGTCCAATGAATCTAGGGCTCACCTTGCCCTTCTTTTCCAACCTCCTCCCCCCTCGCAGAAACACGTGGTCCCCAACCTGGAACTCCATGTCCCTACGCTTAGGATCATTGTAGATTTTTTGCCTACTTTGTGAAGCAAGCATTCTAGCTTGGATCCTCTCAACAGCTTCATTGGTCTTCTGAACCATGTCTGGTCCCAAATACTTCCTCTCACCCATCTCATCCCAATGAATGGGCAATCTACATGTCCTCCCATATAACATCTCATATGGGGCCACTCCCATCGTTGACTGATAACTATTGTTATATGAAAACTCAATCAATGGGAGATACTTACTCCAAGACCCTTCAAAGTCGATCACGCATGCCCTAAGCATATCCTCCAACACCTGAATTGTCCTCTCAGACTGTTCATCAGTCTGAGGATGAAAGGCTGTGCTGAACTTCAAATGAGTCTCCATAGCCTTCTGTAAACTACCCCAAAACTTGGAGGTAAAGATAGGATCCCGGTCTGACACTATTGACTTAGGAACCCCGTGGAGACGTATAATCTCTCTCACATACAACTCTGCATACTGATCCACTGTATATGTCGTCTTCACTGGAAGAAAATGAGCTGACTTGGTGTATATGTTCACTATCACCAACACCGAGCCTTGAAGCCCCATTGTCCTAGGTAAACCTCCCACAAAGTCCATCATAATATCCTCCCATTTCCACTCAGGAATACCCAAAGGCTGAAGCAACCCCGCTGGTCGATGATGCTCAGCTTTCACCTGCTCAGCCACGTACTCCACCACATCCTTCTTCATCCCGGGCCACCAATACAACGTCCGTAGATTCTGATACATCTTCGTGGTACCTGGATGAAGTGAGTAAGGCATAGTATGAGATTCATCTAGTATCTCTCATCTGATCCCCACATCAGTCGGAACACAAATCCAACCCTGATACCATAGCAGACCAACCTCAGAAATAGAATAGTCCTTAGTTACCCCCGCTAAGACATTCTCTCTAACCTCTTGTAACTGTGCATCTACAAACTGACCCTCCTTAATCTGCTCTAGTAGGGTCGAATGCAAAGTAATGTTGACCAACCGGCCCACCACCAACTCTATCATCGCTCTGGACATCTCATCAGCCAACTCTCTCAAAATCTGAGTGGAACTAAATAACTGCCCCAAGACCCTCGGGCTCAATGCATCTGCCACTACGCTGGCTTTCCCTGGGTGATAAAGAATATCATAGTCATAGTCTTTTTCCAACTCTAGCCAACGCCTCTACCTCATGTTCAAGTCCTTCTAGGTGAAGAATAATTTCAAACTCCTATGATCGGTGTATATCTCGCACTTCTCCCCATATAGATATTGTTGCCAGACCTTCAGTGCAAATACCACCATTGCCAATTCTAAGTCATGGGTAGGATACCGCTGCTCATACTCCTTCAGCTGCCATGATGCATATGCTATAACCTTCTCGCTCTGCATCAACACACAGCCTAAGCCCAACCTCGATGCATCACAATATACCACGAACTTTCCTCCCTCTGAAGGAAGACTCAACACAGGTGCAATAATAAGTCGCCGCTTCACCTGTTGAAAACTGTTCTCACACTTGTCTGACCAAACGAACTTCAAATTCTTCTGTGTCAATTCTGTCATCAGTACAGTAATCTTTGAGAAGCCTTCCACGAACCGCCTGTAGTAACCTGCTAACCCAAGGAAACTCCAAACCTCTGAGGTGTTCTTTGGCCTCGTCCAATAAAACTGCCTCCACCTTAATCCCATCCTTGCCAACTATGTGTCCAAGGAATGTCACTTCTGGGAGCCAAAACACACACTTCTTAAACTTGGCGTACAGTCGATGCTCTCTTAATCTCTGCAAGACATGCCGAAGATGTTTCTCGTGCTCTGCCTCTGAACTGGAGTACACTAAAATGTCTTCGATGAAGACAATGACGAACTGATCCAAGAAGTCCCCAAACACCCTGTTCATTAAGTCCATAAAGGTTGTTGCGGCATTGTTTAAACCAAATGACATGACCAGAAACTCATAGTTCCCATACCTCATTCGGAAGACCATCTTTGATATATCCTCTTCCTTGGTGATAACCAGATTGAAGATCAATCTTCGAGAATACCGTCTTTCCTTGCAACTGATCAAACAACTTGTCAATCCTTGGCAGAGGATACTTGTTCTTGATAGTCAACTTGTTCAACTCTCTGTAGTCTATACACATCCTCAGAGTCTCGTCCTTCTTCTTCACAAACAAAACCGAAGCACCCCATGGCGAGTAACTACGTCTGATAAACCCTAAATCCTGAAGCTCCTATAGCTGTATCTTCAATTCCTTCAGTTCTATCGGTGCCATTCTATACGGTTCCCTGGACACTGGCTCTGTCCTCGGTGCCAACTCAATGACAAACTGAATCTTCCTATGCGGCGACAACCCTGGTAAATCCTCAGGGAATACATCCAAGAATTCATGAACCAATCTAGTCTCTCCTGGCCCTATTGACAAAACTCTAATAGTATCCACCACACTATCCAAGAAACCTATACACCCTCTCTGTTATAAGTCCCTGACCCTTAGTGCTGATATCATGGGTATGCAAGGTCTACACACTGCACCCATGAGAACAAAGGGATCCTTGCCCTCCGGCTCAAAGGTCACCATCTTCTTCCTACAATCAATAGTAGCTCCGTATCTAGCCAGCCAATCCATCCCCAAGATCATTCCAAAATCCTCCATACCTAACTCAATCAAGTCTATTGATAGCTCCCTACCACCAACCATCACTGGCAGTGCTCTAATCCACCTCCTTGAAACTACCAGTTCCCATGTAGGAAAAATCGTCCCAAACCCCGCAGTACAGTACTCACTAGATCTACACAATCTATCAATTACTTTACTAGAAATCAATGAATGTGTGGTACCAGAGTCAATCAATATAGTAAAAGGAGAGCCAGTGCTAGAAAGCTAACCTGTCACCACCGAGGGACTAGCCTCGGCCTCTGCCTGCATCAAGGTGAACACTCAAGTTGTAGTCAAGCTGTCCACCTTCCCTGCTTCCCCTTTCTTCACTGTTGGGCAGTCCTTGAGGTGGCCCACCACACTACAAGAAAAAACACTTTCAATAACAGTTTTTTATGTGTTAAGGAAAGCGGTGTTATAGTAGGTCGGAGGACTTTGCTTAACATTTATCCATAGTTATAGACATGTGTTATGGTATAGCCTACGATAACACTTTTGTTGTGTTATTTTAATAGTTAGATAAGTATTTCATTATGCTATTTATAAATAGATTATATAACACTTTTTTGTATTTATAAAGTAGTGTTATAATACACTTTATAATAACACACTTTCTGCATTATAGAAAATAGTTTGCATAACATAATTTTATGCTTATAAACCAGTGTTATTGTAAAATATACAATAACACATTTTTTGTTTTATTCTAATATTTGGATAAGCTTGATTTATTATTATATAAACATGTACATTATAATTATTTTTTATTTCTTTAATTCAAACCCGCTTCATTTAATATACTTAAGACACCATTAACATTGTACAAATATATTTTTGAGTACCAATTATATGGTTCATAACACATATAACTAAATAATTGTGTCAAAATACATTCAAGATTATCTAAAAAACAATCCAAAAGTCTTAAGATTTTCAACACTATCTAATTAACATAAACAAAACATTCTCACAATAGTCAACAAAATAGTCTTAAACAATTACATATTCAAAAGTAAAGGTAGGAATTCATGATCTTCCAAATGTCAGCACACCAAAGCCTTCCAAATTAGATTTTATTTTGCACTTCACTGGTTGAATATAGTAAATAAAACATAAAATAAAAACTAATGAGGTCATGAAATATCATATCATTCATCTAAAACAGTCAATAATATCATGATGCGTAACCAAATTTACAATAATCATGGATTGCATATCGGTTAATGTTGAACAAGCATTTATATAATCAAATAACCAAATAAATCATCTTGGAATAACCTTTTGAGAAGGCCATGCAACTGTTGAACCAACAACTTCACGTACAGTAAGCATCGCATAGTTAGGACGAATTATCTATCACACACCAAGCGAGATATCTATCAATATAATCAAACCAATTCAAGCAAACACAATTTATTTGTAAGAAGATAATACATTATTCTAGATAAAATTTGACATCATTTCCCATATAAAGGCTACCTAACCATCTATCAATACTAAGTAAAAAAATTCAAACAACACACAATAAGTTTTCTTCCTTATATCACTACAGCACACAAACAAATTTTCCAGAACCTACTTCTCTAAGACACACAAGTTGTCAACCTTCCGTTATCACCGTAACACACAAATTTAATCTCAGAACCTACTTCTCTACGAATGAATATTTAAGATATTCAAACTCCTCTAACATTTTTATGATATTAATAAAAGAGTTAAGAGAACATACTTCCGTACCTCTTGCAATTAATAATCAAGTTAATTAACTTTCCAATTCGTTCCACAACCTAAAGAATATAATCAATACCTAAAAGATTAATATAAAATTAAAATTAAATGATACAATAAGTAAATAAATTCATTTATATACTAAATTTTGGGTATATATGGTTATCATATTATTAATTTTTCTCTCAATATATATTTTGTAAGAATATAGTCCATGGTCATATTCTACATTGTTCATAAATGGCTTATAAATATAAAAGCTGCTTAGTGGCCAGAGTTTAGGAACTTTTCCAACCAAACATTTTATCAAAATGGCACTATTCCAAGCCAAACATTTATCAAAGTTAGAATTATATAACAAAAGACTTAACAAACTTAACCTTGCATGTCATAACAGAAATATCTAACTTAACTACTTTTTCTAACAATATAGCTTTATAAACATTTCTCTCTCTCTCACTCGTCTTGTTTATAAGATCAATGGCTCAATGTTGCATATTAAAAATTGGAAAAGACAAAAAAAGTATATGAGTATTCTCAATCAGGGAGTACATTATAGCAGTAAAAGTAATAACAAGGACTCAAATGTTGAAGAAATCATTCTTTAATAATTGATATAATCATGAGTAACCTCTGTCAAATTTTGAAGTTCTTGTTTCTAGCATATAACAAACATATTGTTCAATAGAAGAAGATTAACAAGCAAAATGGACAAGTCAAAAAGGACATAATCATAATTAAATTTCAAACCGGATAATAATGCAGCCATAATGTTAACTGAGGTAAGCTTATAATAAATTATGAAACTTCCTTTCCTTACACTTTTGTAGAGATTGTGTGGTTGTATAAAATGATTAAATCTAGTATGTATGCATTTTGTAATGAAAGGGACAAAATAGTTAAAATTGTGGACCTACATCATTTATATACCCCATTGGAAGGGTTCTATTACATTTTTCTCCACTGTGATACGGTACTAGTTTAACACAACATATGGGCATCAACCTAATTGACTTCGAATGGCTTAGCCTTAAACTTTAGTACCTTTTTCTGATATAGGACAGTGTCACTTTGATTTGAACTAACTATGGATATAGCTTGCATTGGTTATAATTTAGAAATTGTAAAATAAAAGTAAAACACAAAAAACTTAAAACCATAAGTGAGAAGCACCACACCACTATGAACAAAGAAAAAGTCAGCAATAATGTAAGTGAAAAAGTAGGCTGGGCCATTTTATTTTATGTTTGCCCACCATCCAAAACTGAAGGAAAAGGTAGCAATAATAAGAGAAGAGTATCAAAAATGGAAAGCTCTTGATTTTAGTGGTGGAGTATCTATCTATATCTACTTAGCAAAATCCTGAGAGAATATCTCAATCTGAATCCACTGTTCTACCACTTAGAAAGCTGAAAACTTACTTGAGATTTCCTCTTGATCGCCGGGCATTTACTGCAAATTTGCAAATCAGAACTAATATTTTCCTCATTTCCAATTTGGTAATGTAATTCTAGCTAAAAAATTTCCCACCATCAAATGTTCCTGTTGGAAGAGTACAAAAGGTGAGACATACAGTACATTCAATAATATTTGGAAAGAGAATTTCCCATTCTACAAAGGGATTAATAAGCCATCTTGGGCAAAGTTGTAACACAAAGGGGTAAGTGGAAACTAATCGTTCAAATTATACAAAAAAAAGATAGTGTAAAAATATGCAACAAATAAATGTCTACGTGAAACACAAAAGAAAAATGGCAGGAGCTATGAACTCCCCAATTTTATTTTATTTTTTAAACAAAAAACTCCTTTGGAAATTGGGAAAGCAATAAGGTATTAAGTTAATGTTACCTTCATCATCAAATAATGATATCAAGCTTGCCAAACAGACACATACACTGATATCCTCCCCTGGGCATGGAAAACACTAGAACACATTAGAAGATATAAATGGTGTGAACTAGCATTTTTTATAAGGATAAACATCCTTACTTTGATATAAAACACTGAATTAATCATGAGAAGGAGCAGCCAAAAGAATTATAAAAAAAAAAGAGGGAAAACAAAAAACAATGGATTCTAGACACGTCTCATAATAATTGGACCTTTTTATTAAACTTCATGGAGGCAAGACTGTCACAATAAAATTGTCTAGCAATATTTTTATCTCACAGCACCACATTCAAATAATCTTTCTTTGTAATTAAATTAACACTAATCTGACACCAATAATAGACACTTCAATAAAATAGTTGATTAAGGCTACAAATGTAGAAATCTTTTGTGGAGTCCCAAAAAATGGATTATCATTATTATTATTATTAATAATTTTTCACTAACCACCTCTCTCACATAGAAATATTTGTCTATTTGAAAAAGGGTATCTTTCCAAACCTGAACTCCACTACATTACTCTTTTTTTTTCTTTCCTTTTTTTTTCCATTCACAAATATAATTTTTATAAGTAGGTGAGATTATATATACACAAAGCTTTTTGATTCAATGGGCCTAGTCAGAATCTCACCACTGCCAACCTGGTATTCTTTTCATGTTCTTCAATATTTTAAAATAGTAAAAAACAAATAGTAAAATATTTTAAAGAGTTAGTTCTAAATTTTAGCTTCTAGCTTCTATAACCTCTACTAAATTGATTTTCAACTCTGTTAGGGTAAAAATAAAAAAAAATAAAAAAAGAGGAACAAAACCTTCTGTTTTCGGGGTAATCTCTGAAAATTACAGAGGCCAAAAAAATATGATAGAAGCCTTTGGCATGCCTTAGTAATAAATGGTGGTAGGAAGGAGCACCATCACACTGTACTACATATTGTCATCAACATTCCTTTGTGATTACATAATAGCATTTCATACTTCCAAACAGGCCCCCCTATGTGATCGATGCCATCACACACACATAAGAGTACTTGAGAGAAAATGAATTGGATAAAATGATCTCTATAAATGTACCAGAGATATGAGACTTTATTATTTATAGCTGAATAGTACAAAGATACAGAGAGAGGGAAAAAGGAGCTTGAAACCAAGAAGTGATTAACAGAAAACTAACCACACTAATCAACTAACTATAGCTGAACCTATATTACAGTTAAAACTAACTAACTACATGTGCTAAAACTTAAGCCCAATCAAAACAATCAAAACCACCCATTTTGTTGGGATATTTAAGCCAAGGCAAAACAATCAAAGTGACTCCTGACTTAAAGGGTGGTGATAAACCATTTTGCAGACAAAGATCATCCTCTGCCTAAGAGGATTCTCTTTCACTGTCAAATGGCCGGGCTAAAGTAAAATTAAGTTGTATACAAATATACAATATATATATATATAACACAATCAAAATGGCAATGGCTTTCTCTCTTAGAGTGATCTTAGTGGCCATTGTGGCAGTTGCAATGACTGCAAATATTTGTTGTGCAACAGATTACAATGTTGGAGACTCAACTGGGTGGAATACTGGTGTTGATTACACTGCTTGGGCTAAGTGCAAGACTTTCAAAGTTGGTGACACACTTGTGTTCAAGTATGCGGTTGGAGCTCACAATGTGATTGAAGTGAATAGGGTGAGTTCGAAGGCTGCAAAGAGACTCAAGGCGTGCCTTTGACGAGTGGAAATGATAGTGTCGTTGAGGAGCTCTGAACCTACATACTTTATTTGTGGTGTTGCTGGTCATTGTGATTTGGGTCAAAAACTCACTATTACTGTTTCTTAATTTACACGATATGTAACTGTGATTTTTTTGACATTGAGCATAATAATATATGATTTTCTATTTAAAAAAAAATGGTCGGGCTACCAATTCTTTGATGTCATTGTCGAATCCAATGGTGCTTTTTCAGCAATGACAATAGTCATGGAGGGACCTGTAGTGGAGGACTTCCTAAACTAAAGTGATAACTTAACACTGACTTAACTTACTAGGTCAAATCAGAGAACACAAACAAACAAAAAAATCAATACATACTTACAGTAAAACAAAAAAAATAGAAACATAAGTAAGATAGTTGAGAACCACATTTTACAGTTATGTCATGTCTCATGTATTCTTAACAGATACGTGAATAGAAGAGCCAATTATAGTGATAGCTGAAGGTGTACTGTTGAGCTCCTTTTCCAACCTCAATCTAATAATCAGTGGAGCAATTTTCCCCATACCAACATTTTCTATAGCAACATAATTTAAAACAAAATAAAATTAATAATTTGAGTAAATTAGTAAAAATATAAACAATGAAGCAAATCTTTCTTTTCTTTTTCCATTTTCTTTCTCTTCACCAATTCTTTTGCATCCCTCTAATTTTTATCATCGAGCAATTTTACTAGAATTGCATCAATTGCAGAATATAAAAAGCAAAATACAAAAGACACATGACATTATATGACTAATAAAATTTAAAGAAGTACACATATATACTAAAATGATCAAGTCCCATCATTTTTTATGACTTTGCAGTAAAAAATAAGCAGCTGAATTCAACTGGGGGTAAGAAAGTCTGAACTTGGTAGATTAATTAGAGACCAAAATAAAACAAAACTATAGCTAGTGTTTTTTGTAAGTTAAGATTACTACAAAGATGATGTTAGACAATGAAGCACAGTATAATAATAATCTTGGTTAATTATAAAATATCGTTGAAGATATGTTTATAAACTCAAATTTGTTACTAAAAGGGAAGCATCAATTCAGATATTTCAGGGACGAGCATCGAAAGAAAAAAGAAAAGGTTAAAAATACTATACTCCCCAAAATTTAGTTTGTAATCCAAAGTAAAATTATATATATGCGCCTTTATTCATTAGTTATCAGCAACGGCCGAGCTGGTGAAGGAACCTTTGTTTGGGGATCAATTCAAATGCTAAAAAGCTTGATGAAGTGCTATTTAATTAAAAGTGTTTTCTACCAGGAACAAATCACAAGTATATTCCCAAAATATATGATATTCAAATATATATATATAAACAATGAAAATAGAATAAAAAAATATTTGGTTACCTCACTGGACCGAGAAGCAGAGATGGACTGAGCTGAGCGATGACGATGGAGGAAGAGAGTCGTCGGATCTTCCCTGTTGAGAAACTCGATGGTGTACCGATCCACAGTCGTGCAAAAGTCGAGCTAGGTTTTTAACGAGCTTGCATTCCCAAGGATAACGGTAGAAAGAAATTGAAAGAAAGAAATTGAAACCCAAAACAACAACCAGGAAAGGCTTATGGATAGGTAGGGGATTGAAAGAAATTGAAGAAAAGATGAGCAGTTCTTTGTAGCAGATTCAGGAGATGCCCAGTTGAGTTAACGGGATGAGGTGAGAGAGATGGAAAGGGTTGAGCTCTTGTAAAGTTAGACCTGCAAAAATAAAAGGAAAATAAAAGTTAGAAATAATCTCTTTCCCATAAATTAATTAGCGGGCTTTTAGTGTGTGTTTGTCGCTCATATTTTTAACTCAATTAAAATACTTTTTCATTAGTGTTGTATTCATGTATTTTATAATATCATTTCCTCTCAACAATGGCCTAGATAGATACCATGCAAGAATAAGCAACAAGTTTTGCTATTCTATTGATATGAATCATGATTTTTCAAATACCATTTAGCATAGGTTTATTATAGTATTCGTATAATCTATATATACATACATATAGATATATGGTATGTCATTAAAACTGTTTTTTTTAGTACCTTGGTGATGGTAAACCGCCATTTTGTGAGTGACCTTATGCAAAGTGATGCAGCAAAGGCAAGTCTTTTCAGCTGAGTAACATCATAGGCCCCTCCCAGCTTTGGATCAATCATTTTTTCAATGTCTCCTTGTTTCAATATTGGTTTGGCCTGTTCAATTCATAATTAACAATTATTAAATTCAGTTCAATTACAAGTGCTAAAATATTTTTTTATCAAGACTAAGCAAAGTCTAACACCAAGAGAAAACTCCAATATTAGACATTTACCAAAACAATACGGCAAATTAGTAATATAATAAATCAAGTGGCAACTTTTTATTGTATAATCATAAGGAAAAAAAGGGACTTTCTTTCATTACCCAAGTGTGTAAGCTCTGGTGAGAACCATCTACTGACTTCCTGCTTGAAATGATTTCTAATAGAAAAACTCCAAAGGAAAACACATCTGTTTTCTCATCCACAATTCCATGCATATAGTACTCAGGAGCTAAGTGCTTGTATAAACAATGTTAACATTTCATTTAATCCTTTAATTGTACCAAAAAAAAAACTTTTAAAAAAATGCTAGATAAAGTGTTCTTATTTGGTACCCAAATGCCCCTTCTATAGGAGCAATTGAATGATGAGTTCATTGAGATGGAAGCCATTTTGCTAGTCCAAAATCAGATATTTGAAAAAACATAAAAGATACAACAAAATTAACATAAGGGTGGGTATATATGATAATGATAATGAAATTGATAAGAAAGAAGAAGAAGAAGAAGAATATGCAAAATTTACCAGTGGTTCAAACTCTGTAGTCAAAAGAATGTTGGATGACTTAATGTCTCTATGGATTATCCTTCTCTGACAGCCATTGTGCAAATAATGGAGGCCTCTGGCTGTACCAATGACTATGTTTTTGCAACAAGAAACTCATGTCTGATAAATAAGGAAATGCAGCTGTTCGTTAGATTCAATCATCATAAAGCTAAACCACAATCAAAGAGAGAAGAACGTTGAATGACATTCAAGATCTGATATCATTCAAAGATACCATGCAATTCTAGATTATGCTTAATAAAGACAAGTAGCATGGGTCTGTGTCGACAAGTAATCTTTCCTGAGTTCCATATGTTCACGTCGTATACCATCAACATTAAGGATGACAATTTCAAGCCTGTCTCTAGTGTATATATCTCTCTCAGTTGCAACAACAAAAACTGTTTTCACCAAATCAATTGCTTCTGCTTCAGAAAGTGGAGTGACATCATCCTGTCATTGCAAAGGATTTGTGGATCAGACAAAGGCAGAGTAAGGACCATATATGAATGGGTAATATAAAATTAAGGTCAAAGATTATACCTGAGCAGGCAATAGAAGAGGGCTAGAAGCCTTTAGACGCTTATCCAAAATAGGCATGATAAGTGTTGAACCAGAACCTTGAGAGCTATATCCAACCTTCTCGTAGGAACCAACATGCATCGTATGTGAAGACACAACCCTTGCCTATTGAAATCAATACCTAATTAGCATGCAGAAAGGTCATCAAACAAGCAACACTAGAATTTTATCAATTACCTTCATTATCGAGACCACCTAAAACATTGAATGAGTAGTAAGGAAGGAAATGTTTGTAGTAGAGAGCGTTTGACAACAATTGGGCCATAGCAAGGCAGCTCATTTGTTTGTTATGTTGATGTTGATAAATCTGATGAAATATGATATAAGTTATAAATAGATTAAAATGAAAAGGAAGGAAGCTACCTAGAGGGTCAATCAAATACCTCACACCCACTCATGAAAGTATTTTAAAGTGTGCAGACATCTTATAGTTTATTCAACATGGTATTACTACTTGAAACCTTACCAAATGTTTAGCATCCAATTGCTTCTATAAAGCTCTCACATCAGCTTGAAAACCAGATGAAGCCATCACGAATTTATCAGCTCTATGAGTTTAAGATAAATTACAAACATACAGAAGAGCAATTAAACCACAACATCAAGAATCTTAGGAGCCAATCTAAAAGCTTTTTTCATCTGTGAAAGAGTCCAATATAAAATCATCAAGCAACACAAAAAATGGAAAACATTCATTTTATTAATGCTTATTGAAATAAGCAACTATTTTCTATAGGGCGATCAACAAACACACACATAAATACATATATACATATATCTTGCTACCAAATTATCCAAATGAGGTTCCACTCAAAAAAGTGTAAAACGGAACCCAAAACTACAACTTTACGTTTACATAAACCAAATATTAAATGTTCAGTATATTGAGTCTACTGCCACAGTTCAAATACGAATTTGGCGACCACAAACGCACTACAACCCTTTTTCAAGGAAATAATTATAATCATTACCCAACATTCCAATAAGTTTAGTAAAGCATTTGTTCATCCTAAAACCTACGCTTCCAACTCAAAAAACTCTCCTAGGCAAAATCTTAGCAAGTAAATATTTATTAAGAGTGGGAGAGAAGTGTACAGTTTATATATTTTCGAGTAATCCCGAGTAAGAACATTATAACTGGTCAACATCCGAGCATCGGCGACGATCACACAGTAATCGGCTCCCGCGATTGCCACACAGGATCCGCCATTGTTGTCGTAGGGGGACCAGTTAGCGTGTTGCTTATTCATTGTGAAGGTGAAGGGCTAAGTCGGAGCAAGAGAAGGGCCTTAGGTTAGGGCTTGAAGAGGAGTGAAATTGGAGTATTGTAGTGTGACCCTTTCCTTTATTATTTTTTTTTTTTTTCAGATCTTGGCTTTGGTATTTGGCTATCTTTGGCTTCAAGGAAACGAAAATGGTCCCAATGGCTATGTTATACCTTGTTTTCCAATCCATAGGTGTCAAATTCTCACCTAAACACAAAAAAATTCCCATTAAAATCTCAAAAGACTGACAAAAATAAGAAAACCCAGAAAGATGAGAGAACCAAAAAAATTTGGTGTGTTAAGTTTTACCATGGAGAAGAGAAGCAACATAGCCTATGGAAGAGAATTGGAAAATGAGGTAAAGACCACTGTCAATACAACAGCCAAGGAGTGATAAAACGTTTCTACGGTGGACATGGCCAATGGATCCAATCTCAGTCAAAAACTCTTTCTCTTTTCTCTCATCCAAAGCTGTTTTCGTGAGCCTTTCCACAGCTATTTCGTCTCCATTTCTCAAAACTCCTTTATATACCTCTACGTATCCTCCTTTTCCGACCAAATTATCTGATACCCACATCACAAAACACCATTATAATCCAAAAGAACAAAAGAAAAATGGCAAGAAGAAGAAGAAGCTAACCTAAGTTGAAACCATCAGTGCCCTCAGAGATTTCTTCAAAAGAGAAGCATTTCCAAATGGGTCTCTGAAAAGACTCGGTTCCTACAACTCCAATAGTCTTCTTCACCATTGGGGTTTGGACCTTTCTTCTCTACTGCTGCTTCTTTGCCACTGCCACGTTTGCTGAGCTCTACACTAATTAGAATCTAGATGTAAGAGAAAATGAACGTGAGAAAGATGAGAGAAGCTATCAGAGGAAGAGTGATTAGGGCGAGATAGAGGAGAACACGAGAGAGGAGTAGGAAAAAAATAAAGATATATGTTTTTAGTTTCCCTCTAAATAAATTCACTAACCTGCCAATTTTACACTATAACACATTTTATGTTCTATTTTTTTTTACCTAGCTTTTATAATACTTTTTCAATAGTCTTATAACCATGTGTTGTGAAAAGGGGTTTTTCTTGTAGTGCCACCCCACACACATAACAAGCCTTAGCCCGACATTCGCCTGGATGGCATCTTCTGCACCTCGTGCACTCTGGATAGCTCCTCCATGTATCACCACCTTCCTAATGACCACCCTGAACACCCTGACCCCACTATCAGGACCAGTAGCGGTCGAAGTGTCAGGGGTCTTCCTCTTCAAATCACTGGGGCCTCTACCCCTACCAGACCCAGAATATGGAGGCACCGTCCTGCGAAACTCCCGCCTCGCAGAATTCTCCCTCCAGATCTTGTTCTCCACTTCCTCAACATTAAGAGCCTTCTCAACAGCCTGGGCATAAGTCGTCCCCCCAGGTACTGTTGTAATTCTCACATCCCGGGCTATCATTACATTAAGCCCCCTAATAAATCAGTCCTGCCTAGCTGCATCAGTAGGCACAAGATATGGTGCAAACTTCACAAGTCTATCAAACTTCAGGGCATACTCTGTAACTGTCATGTTGCCCTAAACTAACCCCACAAATTCATTAACCTTCGCTTCCCTTACGACAACGTTGTAATACTTCTGACTGAATAAATCCTTGAATCCATTCCAACCCAAAGTAGTAACATCTCTAGTCTGTGACGCCACTACCTACCAAATGCAGACATCCTTTCTCAACATATATGTGGCACAGGCCACCCTGTCATGACCCTCTACCCTCATGAAGTCCAAGATAGTAGTAATCATACTCATCCACTGTTCGACCTTTAGTGGATCTGGTCCCCCCTCAAAAGTTGGAGGATGATGTCTCCTAAACCGCTCATACAACAATTCCTACCTATTCCCAACCTCCAATGGCTATACAACTGGTGCCACTATAGGTGGCACAATGGATGCAGCACTCCCTGACGGAGTCTACTGTCTCAGAAGACATATCTGTTCTTCTTGGCTCTGAAGCTGAGCTTGCATGTCTGCCATAATCTGCTGCTAGTTTGCAAGGACTGGCAGAGGGTTTTAGCCCTGGTCATCATCTCTATCCTCAGACCCAGTGCTAGCTAGTCATCTAGATCATCTTGGACGGATAGCTATCAAAGTTACTCTACAATCAACGACTCGGCGGTCAGACTATGATGACAGGGTAACAGTCTTTCCACGAATCACCATTGTAATGCAAACAATCACAAGCAATCAAGACATAACAGTTTCTCCAAATATTTATCCACGTGCAATAGCAATTCTAATAATCATGCCTCAATATCATCAGATACTAGTCAAGGGCCAGGCCCTATCAGTATCTCATGCTTCCTATTAATCAAACAGATAACAACAATCATAGTTCTTTCCAATCACTTAAGCATATAAACATGAATACATAATTACCAAACCCTGAGTCGAGCTTGTCTTTAGCGGCGAATGTACATGTCCATCCAGTCTTCAGGAACCCTTAAACCTAGACCGCTCTGATACCAAGTTGTAACGCCCTGGATAACCAAGACTGTTACATTGGGGGTTTATAAAGGTGCAAGACTTGCTAACCAAGTCATTTAGTTGAAAATGTGACACTAAACCATTATTGAACTAGGGTTAAAAGATTTTGGCCATAAAAGATAAATTTTCATTTAAATAAGCATTTGATATACGGGATCCCAAAAAAAAGGTTAAATAATAGTTTACAAAATTTTCAAAGGTTATGTACAACCACAAGCCACTCTATTGGAAAAATTGGAAATTTAGGGTCTCCTGACACTGTATCATCTCTCGGCCGTGGCGGCCGAGCAGCCGACTATGTACATTCAGCCCTCAAAGCTCTCCAAATCAGGGTTGGTCCAGCTTACCCTTGCCTTTACATGCACCACGTAGCTCCTGTGAGCCAAGGCCCAACAAGAAAACCATATACAGAGCATAACCAATAACAGTAATCAAATAAATCATAAGTCATTAATCAGATACTCAACAAACCACATTGTTCACATAATCAGTGATAACAGTCAACAAACCAGCAATCTATCATCCAGATAATTAACATGCCACGATCATCGAATTAACAACGGTGCCCTTAGGTCGCACCCTTTGTTTATCCCACTGACTCTGACTCGCTTAGGCCGAGCTCACTGATTATATAATTAACCTTAGCTACAAATGGTTGAGCCGTGTCCTGTGCGTAAATATTAATTTTGGCACTCTTAGGTTGTTTATTTCATGCTCACATGGCATAATACCATCATACAACATTGCATAAAAGTATAGGGAACTCTTAGTCCCAACATAGCCACACAATTGGGTGTAGTTTTCTTACCTTTGATTCTGAGCAGAGATGGTGAGCTGATGTCGAGCACGGTCCTTAGCCTCGAGCCTCAATGATAAACCTAGTCACAAAGGCCATGGATATCTAGCCCCCGAGACCTCAGTTTCTACTAAACTGGGTAGTAGAAATTGTCACCAGCCCCTAGGTTCGAACCCTCGAGCCCTAACAACCCTAAGAACACATCTAAGCTCATAACTCCCAGGCGGGTCATGACTTGGCTCAGCAAGTCACGACTTGCCCCAAGTCAGAGAGCAAGCTTTCACGCTAAAGGGGAGGCAATTCGCAACTTGGCCAAGCAAGCCGCGGCACGCCCCCAAGTCAAAGAGCTCCCTGGACCAAAAGGCCCACACGCGTCGCAGTGCCCCTAGGCTGGGTCGCGGTGCGCCCTGCGAACCCAGAGAAAACCTAGGTTTTCTCCTCCTTCTCTTAGCCAAGAACACCTATGTTTGCCTAGAATTTTCCTCAAAAAGTTCCCAAATTCAATACCATTCAGCAACAAACTCATAACTAACTTACACATTTTAACCACTCAAAAACCTCAGTGTTATCCCTCGATTATTAGCTCAATTCAACTAGGAATCAACATTCAAAAGCCCATATTTAAACCTACTCTAAGCTTCAAAGCACTCAGCTCAATTCTACATAATTAAACCCAATTCATCTAATAATTATACCCAGAAATCCAGCAAAATTCAAAGTTAAAACCACAATCCTTACCTTAATTATGACTAAGCTCCTCCCAATTTTCCATCTTCAACTCCAACATAAATTCCTCTCCAACTTCTTCAAAGGTCACCAGCCTAAAAACTAGCCTAAGTCCTTGTTCCTTAGCTTCAACTCAAAAGAGAGCAAGAGAGAGAGAGAGAGATAGAGAGATACGTGGGAGAGAGAGAGAGCTGAGAAAGAGTCTTCTTTTTCCTTCTTTCTTTGAATATTTCCACCATATTCTATTTACTCTTAACAATTCTGAATATATCATCTAAGCAAATGACCATATTGCCTCTCCAAAGTATATAACCTTTAACTAAAATCTAGGGATAGAATGGTCATTTATTCCCAATTCCCACTAACTCCTCAAGTGTTCCTAATATTTACCATTTAAATTCCATCATCCAATTATTCACCAATTATTTTCCCCAATGTCTAATAATCTCCAATATATCTCCTAAATTCCCGAAAATACCCCTAGGCTCCCCTGAGCCAGGTATAAATCCCCGCCGTGACTATTTCTCCAAACCGCTCACTAGGACCCTCTCGAGCCATATGCTGCAAATATATCCACATAATAATCTAGTCTCAACAATTTACCACAACATTTATGCCCTCAACGGGCAAAAATTACAAATATGCCCCTATAAGCTAATCAGGGCCTACATCCATATTAATACTCATAACACATGCATTTCACATATCCATATAATCATATAAGCATGCTTATCACATAATCATGCATTAAATCATTTAAATCACACATAAACCAATTATGTCCTCTCGACACACTAATCAAGGCCCTTAAGCCTTATTAGTGATTTTGGGTTGTTACACGAATGCTTGAATGTATCCCCATAATAGTAGGGAGTACATAGCTTCTCAATGGTGGATTAGCTTCAGCTGCATTACCCATATTTGAATTTTTGTTGACACAATATTTGCGTTCTCAGCCATGGAAAAGTCCAATCTTTTCTTTATCTTGCGATTTTCTTTGCACGTTCTGTCAATTTCAAGATCTATCGGTATGAGTGCCTTTTGTCTACTTCCCCGCATATACCAATAATTCTTAAAACAAACAACATCCTCGATCCGAATAATTGTAAAATATAGAAACCAAATTAGAACAAACAACAATTAATTTTGATATTGGAAATTAAGTTCCTGGCAACGGCGCCAAAAACTTGATCGTGAAAATTGTGTACACAAGTGTACACAATCGATTCAAGTAATACAGATGATAAAATAGAGTATCGTTCCCACAAAGACTATTTCCCAATTACCTGTAATTGTTCTTTAATTTCTATTTGGCAAACAAAGTTTAGATGAATGAATTTAATTTTAAAATTGTAAATAACTATGAACAAAAATAACTAATTAAAAGATAAAAATCTATTAAAAAGACCTAGGGTGTTAATTTCATTAACTTTTCATTATACTAATTTCATTAATCAATTCTAAATTTCTTTCTTTCTATTCTGATAGCAGGTAAACATAAATCAATTCCTATTCTTTTTCAAGATATAAGATGTCATCCTATATGCAGGTTTTCTACATCTCTGTGATAAACTTATAGCAGGCATTAAGCATGAAAACCTAATTACTACACAAGCCATACAGGTACTTTCGTCCAATATGTAACCTATGTCTATATAACAATAGCATATTCAATTCTCATCTTTCGAATTTTGAATCAAAATCATTAATCAAGCAAATATTGATCAAGTATTTACTAGCATTAAGCACACATTATATAGATTAGAATATAGAAGAAAAATTAATAGAACATCGTAATTAAATTAGATAGAAATATAAGTGACTACATTAAACCCTAGATAAAAATGTTTAGTTCATATCAGCCATGACTAAATCAACAAAATAATAATTCAGAAACATAAGATTCAAAAACTTGAAGAAGAAGGAAAAATATAAAAATGCAGAAAGACTAGTCTAAGAATCAAAATTAGTCTCTAAAAATGTAGTTAAAATATGACCTCCTAACCTAATTGAACCCTAAGTCTGAATTTATAGTAAAAAAAATACAAATCCTTTGTTTTTCATATGCAGGACATTATTTGGCCTTCTCTAGATTGCGGCCCATGTCAATTTTTGAAGTTTCTCTAAATCTGCGTAAGTCTTCAAGCGCCGCGACTCAGGTATCTCAAGTCGCGGCCTGTGTCCATAATGTCCCCTTGCTTAGCCTCTGACTTCCCCTTGCGCCCCGACTTATAAGGGCAAGTCGCAGCACTAATTCCTTTCAACAGCCTTGTGTTTCTGACTTGTCTAGAGTCGTGACTTAATAAGCTCAAGTCGCGAGCCCAATTCAATTATTTCTCAAATTAAGTCTTTCAACCTCGTTTCTTCATCACAAACTGACTTTTACTCGTCCTTAGCATCATTTTGAGTTGAACAACCACCAAGAGCTTCTTTTTTCCTCCATTTTCTCTTCTTTTTACATTTTTCCCATGATTCTACCCACCGACCTACAACTAAGACAAACAAAAATGTAATCTTGCACAAAACACACATAAGGAGTCAAGATTACCGCAAAAATACATTCTAAAACGACACTAAAATGAAGTTATCACCTTCAGAGATGGTCCCCACATGCCCATTCACTTGGGGAGGTCTGTGGACTATCTGTTGTTGCAGGGCTACAAGTACTGTACCTGGAGCCTGAGGGGCTGCAAGCTATACGGATGTTACCGCGGCCAGGGCTTGAGCCTAGCATGGTCCATCCCAAGCATACTGGAAAAGGTGTCCTAGTTTGATGAGATTTTCGATCTCATCCTTGAGTTGGCAACACTCATTGGTGTGGTGCCTCACATCATTATGAATATGGCAAACTTGTTGGGGTATCGCATTTCCCTGTCTCTCCGAATGGGTTGTGGCTTCCGGTAATGGACGTATTGTTCTTTGTCCACAAAGATGTTCTCCACAGAGACCATTAAGTCAGTGTACTCAAATTATTGCGAAACATACTTCTCGTCAGGGGCAGTTCCCTATACTCTCTGTAATTTCCCAATTCCCTTGGGCTTTCTGCCCTGGCCTTTTCCCCAGTGCCTACTGCTACTGGGGGTCTGGATAGGTGAGGTGGACTGGGATGGAGTAGCAACTCTAGCATTAAATGCAGGTTGATAAGCATTGTACCCAGTGGGCGCTACTCCTTATCCCATCAGAATAGCACTAAAACCAACCGGTGGCACGACACTAAAGCCAACTGGGGGGATAATCGGACTGGATTGGGCTCCCACCACACTATGTTGGACAGATGTGTAGGGTTAATACTGGGTCCTCGAAGCCACGGGACCTGGCGCCGTCGGAGCAGGAAAAACGATGGGCCCCCCAAATGCTCCAATCTGGGCATCTTCCCAGCTAATATACTCTTATGCTCGGCGAATGAAGTCGTAAAGCCTTCAGCATCCTCTCTGCTGGAGGTCATCCCATAACAAGGACCCCGCGTGAATGCTGGCATGTAAGGCCATCAGTTGCTGGCCGTCATCGACCCTCTTGGTCCTTGGAGCTTCCTCCTTGAAGCATTTGACGTAAGCTTTGAGGGTCTTGAAAGGTCCTTGCTTTATGTTGGCCAAAGCGTTGACCTCAAAGATCACCTTCCAAGTAGCTATGAATTGCCTTCTAAATGAAGACGATGGCTAATGCCATGAATGAATGGATCATGGCCTGTGTTTCCTAAACCATTCAAATACTGGTCCCATCAAGGTTATTGGGAAGATATGACACTTGGTATCTTCAGAGACGCGATGCATCGACATCAACCTATTTAACTTCGAAAGGTGATCGGTGGGATTCGTACTGCCATCATAGGATGTGATGGCAGACATCTTAAAGCCTAAAGGTAATGGGGCTTCTAGAATGTGATGAGCAGATGGCTCCCTGTCCTCATGCTTCTAGTTGGGGTCATGGTCGTACCATCGGGCCATTCTGAGCATTATCCTCTTCAAGCTCTCTAACTCTGCGCGGAGGGGGTCACGATCTTGGTTGGTACTTTGTGCTAGGTTATCCCTTTTTCAAGCATTGAGACTGTCTCGGAGGTCTAACTGGTCCTTTCTCTCGGGTTCGCGCCTGAAAGCCTCCTTAAACCTATGATCATTCAGGCCATCTCGTAAGTGAATTTGGGCTCGGAATGCACCAGTCCCCTCAGGGTATGCTACTTCTCTTTCCCTGTCGGACTCAATGTTTTCATTGTTAACCGAGATGTTGATGCCATGTTCTTAGTTATCGAAGATGTTTAACCTATTGGCTCCTTGACCATTGCTCCTGTGGTGATGGAGAGGTACTGGGGGGACACCACCTCTAGGCCTCATGCGATTCGTATTAGCGCCCTGGGCTCCATGGGCGCTGACGGCCTAGTAGAGTCCTCAGGCACCTAGGACTTTACCCTTACTAGTTGTCTTTAGGTTTCCGACGAGCCTTCTTTTGCTTGGGAGTAGGGTTTTCATCGACCTTACCCTTGCTAATATCTTGTGGCACAAGTAGGGCTCCAAATCCATCTGGGTGCACAGGGGGCACGCCCGCTCGTGGATCTCGCACCACATCATCCGGGTGCTCGGGAGGCACATCGGCTGGGTCGGCAAATGGAAATCCAACTGGGTGTACAGGTGGCACACCATCTGGTTTCCTAATTGGTACTTTTCCATGGGGATGCACTCGCAACCCTTGGGCCGCCAGAGTAGCCCTGATGGCGTTAACCATATCATGTAGGGCGGTGATATTACCATCCTGGGTGTCGAGTTTTTGCTGCTGAGTGGCCACCTGATCATGAAGCGCCACCACTTCTGGCACCAGCTCCACATCCATGGGCTGAGGATATTCCTCCTCATAATACTCGTCGTCAATTCTGACGTATTCGAAGTTTTCGTCGTAGTTTTCCACCATCTCAGGGACGTCCTGCGATGGTGGACGGTTGTTTTCTCCTCCTTCAACTCCGGCTGGAGGAGTTGCATCATCTAGTGTGTTTCTCTAGGTGGTCACCATGGCTATGTTCTTCAAGATTTCTTCACGCTCTCAATGAAAGCACCAGAAGCATTCTAAACTCTCAAATGAAACTTGACACAAATTCGAAACCAAACACAAAACCAGTAAATAAGTACTCGAGATATAGTGCCAATAGGTGCTGAAATGAGTTTGTTGACACAATTTTTAGCCAACAGTGTATTAAGAAATTATACATGTAGATTAGTGCTAGATTATAAACCGCAATGATATAACAAGCATTCACACAAAAGCACAGAACTTTTACGTGGTTTAGTGGTTAAAATCCACCTAGTCCACGAGTCACTATTATTATTGTTTCTCTCTCTATTTCTGCAGAGTTTCGATAATACAAAAGAGTCCCCCCCCCCTATCCAATATTCCTAGTAATTATAGGGGAATTCCATGGACAGGTTCGGGACACTGTGTAAATAAACTGTGTAATTAAATAAGGTATATAATTAATACAGATTATTTCTATTTTCATTGGGATATGATTTGATAACATAATAAATATACTCATGCTATCTCGGATAATAAATGATAGATATATGATACAGCTTGGTCATTAATGAGCATATACAGAATCCCTGAATCTCTTGGGATCCTTTAGTATGTGTTGTCTAGGCTCTTACGAACTGAATATTTCCCCCAAGCTCATGTTTATAAAATTACCTGACTCCGAGCTCGTAGTTACTTCAGAGCGCCCAAAGTTGGATCTAACCATTATGAGTCCCGAACTAGATTGTTACCTTAAGTGAAGGTCAGATACTTGTATATCGTGTATGAACCATATTGGATCATGAGTTGTTCACATCATTAATAACCAGATATTCCACTTGGCTATTTTTCCACATATTTATCTGCCAGCAGTACCCGAGTAATTGAACTCGAGCTAATTTTAGGGTACAACATTTGCCTCCCAAGCTCCTGCTCGTGCTTGATGTCGTCGCCTTCTGACATGTACAATAGGGGCTTTTAGACTTTTTCCATATAAAATCATGCTTGCCCACTACTCAATTATTGGACACATGGCTTCCTACAATTGGCGTTCGTTTGGGTTTTGAGGACTGAAACAACTGTCCTGTCAACTTTTTGTCACTGCATGGTTCATTTAATCTTGGCCCTAGGATCTTGAACTAACCCAATTGGATGGCCCGGATTAATTTCTATAGTTTACATATAAATAGGATGATCAGTTCTGAGACTTCACCACCTTTGCATTCAAAATATTTCCTTTTCAAAAACCCAAGTTTTCCTTTTTCTTCTCTAGAATCCCCAAAAACTTTCATCACTTCCCAGACCTTCAGAAGCTTTCAAGGAGCTTCCTATGGATACATCAACATCTTCTCTTAATCGAACATATTTTCTCTAAGTATCTCATCACTTGGTTTGAATTTTTTTTATTTTCTAGTGAGTTTTTTTTTTTTAATATTGCTCATTGTTTGATATCGCTTAGACTATGTTTGAGTGCGAATAGGAAATATGATTCGGTTTAGGCTAAATGAATGAAACTAAACTTGTTTAGAAATAAGATACTCATAACTCTGGGTAATTTTCTGGGTTATTCTGAGAAAAATCTAATGGAAAATCAGGTCGAATACTGGTTTGGGATATAGAAACCAAAGGGGTTTTAGGTTTAATCCTAGGTAGCTTAGAGGTTACGATTCCCTTGGTGGTTTTGCATTAAACTGCTTTCAAAAGGAAAGTAATGGGTCTGACAGCTCTGACATGCGGATCTCGAAGTATCTGGGGATTTTAAGAAATCGCAGCGCATGGCCTAGGATATCGCGTGGGACCATGCGTTGAGGCTAGGGCAAAGTTTAGCTCATATAAACTTTCAAATTTCAAAATTAAACCAATTAAACCTTTTCTTCCATACCTTTACAACCATGGCCATAGACCATCTTAGGTCGCCTACTAATTAGGTTGCTTTGCCGCCAAGCGCTTTGAATCATGGCACCTCTCAAGAAGAATGTCGCGAGCTCATCTGTCCAAGACAACAATACAGGCCAGAAAATCACCACTGACTCTCCCATCCCTCACTTCGGTCCTGTGGTCGAGAAAGAGGTTTTCTTGACCCCAACGCTTTTTTCAAGGCTGAGCATATAGTCTCACGGATAATGACTCAGGGGAAGGTGAACAAGATCCTGCTGAGTCACAATATCGAGATGAGATTTGATGGTCTCATTGACCAACCTACATTTGAGGGAGAACGGAGCTGCGCCCCCTTCCAAGATGACTATGGTGCTTGGAGTGAAGAGCACCTGGAGGTCGGTGCCTTCCTCCCATTGGACTAATATTTCATAGATTTTATGACCTACGTTAAATTGGCTTCCTTTCAGCTCCCCCCAAATTCTTATAGGCATTTGGCGGGATTAAAATATCTATTTCTGAGGCACAAGTGGGAGGTCCCTACTCCAGCATACATTCTATATTTCTTCTGCCTCAAAGCCAATCCTGACCAAAAAGGGCGAGGTTACAGATTTTATTACCTAACTCGGTTTCTGAATTCCACCTCCATCATCGATCTTCCCAGCCACCAAAATGACTATAAAGATTTATTCTTTATGTCAAATGGGTTCAAGAACTGTGACCATTGATATTTCAATGGTCCTCATAATGTCTTCTATCATTTTGAATTCATCACGTGAATTTTTATCACTTTCATTGTGAATTTTTTTTATATATGTTCTGATTGAGTTTGCTCCTTGTGCAGCTATATTCGCGAGGACGGGATGATCTGAGACCTTCGTGGGTCAATACGACTTTGTCAAGCCTTCCTCGTAGGGAAAAAGACTAATGCCAAATCATGAACGACGCCACCATGGTGGCATGCAAATTAATTAGCAAGGGTCAGACATTAGCTCTGAGGACCCGAGTTCCACTTCCCGTCATCCTTGAGCTCCCCCTTTCTCAAGAGGCCTTGTCAGCCAATGATGACGTCGAGGAGGAAGAAGATGTGGCACCATTGGTGCGCAAAAGATGAGCTCCTGAGGATAATCAGTGGCCCGATCCTGATCAAGCTGCATCCGGGCCAGCCAAGGTAACCCATACCTTTTCAAATAATTAGATCGGGTTGCTACTAGCTATAGGCTAATATGTTTTAACCCTAACCAGCTCATTAACTGTCACCCTACCGAACCAGGAAATCATAGCTTTAGATTCCCCTTCCCCTCTGCTAATCCCAGAGTTGGAGATTGTACCTAGCCCGACAAATACACCTGAGCTTATCGTAATATGGTCCTCCCCTAACCCGGAGGGTAGGATTCTTGCTCTTTTTTTTTCTTGCACTTATAATATTTTTGAAGCATTACTCTTGTGAACTAAATCTTCTGTTCGCTCTTTTTCTACGTGAAGAAATGGAGTTGTCGGGAGCTCCAGATTTAAGGAGTGCCTTTAGGGATGGAGGGTCTGGAGCTGGTCCCGTGGTAAAAAGGCCCAGGGTGGCAAAGAAGACCACCCCTGAGACGGGGGATACCACAAAATTCCCTCCTAAGGGTAAATGTGCAAGCACTACCTGGGAACAGCCACTAAGAGAAATCCCCCCAGCTCCGGTAACAACTGTCACTGTCCAGTAAGCTCCTCCTGCCCCTCCTTGAAATATTCCTTCCTGACATCCCCAAGTGATTCAAACTGAGGCCCCCGTCAAAAGTGAGATTCCTCTCTTTTGGATACCGGTCGAGTCACACGATTTGGACAAGATCCATGAGGCTTTTCGGGTATCGTGTATGAGATGGCGAGTCACATGGTGGGCCATACGTACAAAGCTAGTGTCAGGGATCTGAGGGCCATAGAAGGACACAGCCTGGAAGATGTCCTCAAATCTGCTATGGGGATGAACCTCACCGTGAGTCCTTTTCCCACTTCTAACCTTTCCTCTTCTTTTTCTTTACTATGTGTTTTTTCTGTTGACTTGCTTCATTATTCTGCAGTCTTTCTTGGCTCAATACCGAAGCATAGCTCTTATTAAAGCCAGGAACGAGGAACTGCGAGCTACTTTAACTGCTGCCCAAGAGAATGAGCAGGGCACCCGGGCCGCCTTGAGTGTTGCTCAAGAGAGTGAGCATGCTGCCAAAGCTGCTCTCATTTCTTCTCAAGAGGGCGAGCAGTCTGCGAAAGCTACATTATCCACCTCTCAGGCTCAGTTCATGGAGGCGAGTCACCATGTTGATCAGCTTCAGGTCGAGAACGAAGAACTCAAAGCCAAGCTAATCGAAGTCAAGGCTAAGGCCAAGGAGGAATCTGCAATGTCCTCGTCAACGATGGGGGAGATGCTTTACTGTTGCTGGGCTTTCAACTAGGACGAGAACTTCTCTTTCATGTAGCCTGAGCTGTGGGACCCGTATCTTGCTAGTTTCAAGATTCAGTTTTCGTAGGAACCCTCGGAGACTGGCGACACTTCCAGAGCTGTAGAGGGAGATGGTGAGGGGGTCACCTCGGTGGAGCGTACTGACAGGGCTCAATGACTTTGTTTTTCAAGATTTTTATTGTAACTACTATTTTTTTTTATTAGTTTTTGTAACAATCCCTTGGGATTAAAACAATTATCCTCAGGCTTAGTTCGAGGTTTTTCTCCTCGAGATGACAATGTATATTTTTTTTATTTGAATATACACCTAACTTGTGATCTATTTGTCTTTCGGTGACCTTCCTGTTCGCAATTGTAGTATCCCTTGGTGTTTGCATGGCACTCCCCAGGATGTTTCTTTTGGCACTTAGAGCACTGCGAGTATTCTACATAACCCGACCTACTACTTCCATTGTTAGTCCATGCTCTTTTGTCATTGTCAAATTGCTTGTTGTCAGGGTGCCTTCTCTTCTGACCATTATTGTTGTGGTGGTTCCGACCATTCTGAGGTTGATTTTTTTGTTTAGGTTCAGGCTTATTGGCCTCCTCTTTACTAACATTCGCCTGAAGCCTTTCTACTTTTATATCCGTTTCTAGAGCATCGGCATAAGTAGTGGTTCCAAGAGTTGCTAGCTTGACTCCTAGCTCAATCTTTGGTTTGAGTCCTCTAACAAACTTGGTAACCCTCAAAAAGTCTGTTGGAACAAACTCTGGGACAAACTTGGCTAGTCGGTCGAACTGACGAGCATACTCAGCTACCGATAAACTGCCCTGCTTGAAAGTTGGGAACTCTTCTACCCTTGTGGCAATGACTGCTGAGTTATAATACTTCTTGTGAAAATCTCCACAAATCTAGTCCATGCCATGGTGGCAACGTCGTTAGCCTGCCATACTAAGTCCCACCATATTCTAACATCCTTCTTTAGAAGAGAAGAAACACAGGATATGCAGTCCGTGTTGCCGAGATTTATGTGTACTAGGATCGACTCAACATTCCTCAGCCATTCTTCCACCTCGAAGGGGTCCATTGTCCCTTCAAATTTTGGAGCGTGTTGCTTACAAAACTGCTCATAGATTGGCTCCATGTACTGAGCTGGGTAGGGCGCATAGTTCACCATTGGCCATCCCCCATAAGGACCAACTTTTTGGGGTGCTTGAACCATTTGCTGAGGCTGAGGTTGAGGCTGAGGCTGAGCCTGTTGGTGTTGTTGATGAAGTAATTCTTCCACTTGTTGTCGTAGTCGAACAATTTCAGCAGTGTTGTCAACCGGAGGCGGCGGTGCACTTCTGTTAGCAGCAGTATTGGTAGCACACGCTCCTCTTCTGCGAACTGGAGGGGCTTCATTAGTCTCGTGAGAGATGCTGGAGGCATTGGCATTTGTGCGTATAGACCTTCTGAGCGACATCTTCAGCAGAATTCTAACAGTTGAGAAAAACATGTTAGAACTTACCCTAATAGGCTATAAGGAAAAAACTTAGGCTAAGCAAGCATAACTCGAACCTATTAATTATGATTTCTTATGAAAAATTATGTAAGTTTTCTTTATAATTATGGTGTGTTTCTATACTAAGAAAAATAAGCCATCTTTATTATTTTCTAAGTATGTTTCTAATCATCCTATATGTCTTATTTCTCAGGTTCGAAACTCGTTATTGTTCCAAAGTTAACCATATTGAGGGAGGGCTGGGATCAGTAAAATCGTTCCCACTACTTTGGCCACCTTACTCCTAATATAGAACTCGGTCCATTAATTTGTATCCACCCTCACCGAACTTGGTCATTATTTATTAAATTTATTATTTATTATGATAGTAAAAAAAATCAAACTCATACAAGTTATCAAAAATAACAATAATATTCATTTGGAAAAAGTTTTTCACTAAGTACAATCATAAATGCAAAAATAATAAATAAATAAACTAACATAACTAGGGTGAATCTAAAAATCAGGATCTTCTACATCTGACCCTTCGTCTAACATATCATCATCTATCTCCTCATAATCATCATTATCTTGAGCCTCAAAATTTCCTCGGGGAAGATTCATAAAGATTCTATGTTTTTTCTCATTAGTGAATTGGAATTCCATCTTAGAGGTGAACCTAAGTATGAGAAAATAATATCTCATAGCTATTGGTAATTCATCTTCATCTTCTATAGTCTCCCATATTTCTTCTAAAGTTGAAATTACAAAAGGATAATCTTTAAAAGGCCTAATCACTAAAACATATTGCTATGTAGCTCTCATCGTGATTTGCTTAGTAGTTTGAAGGTGAACTATCTCCTTGTGGAATAAAATCAATCTCCAAGTGATTCTTTCTAGCACTCCTACAGTATTCCTTGGCACTCTAATCCTTTTCAATGCCTTAATGGCTCGGATATCGTCATAGGTCAAGGCTCCATCCATTCTTAACTAAAAACATAAAGGCTAAAACATTAGATAATAACATAAACATAATAACTATAACATAAACACTTACATTGACAGTTAGATTCGGAGCTTGAGCGTGTGTATCAAGGAGAACTTAATGCATATTAACCATTGCTCTGATACCAATTGTAATGACCCAACTATTTCTAAGACCTTGGACCATTAAAACTACTAGACATGGCTACTATTTTGATACAAACATAAGAAATAACATATCTTTATTGAAAACCCAAAATATTGTATCAAATACAAGATAATATAAAAATATAAAATGTGATAGATATGGTATGGGATCCCATTGTTTATAAAACATAAAACATAAACTTTAATTCAATTGTTCAAAAACTAAGTGCGGAATTGCGAAAGAAACATAATTCAAAAGACTAACACTACAACAAAATAGAGGTTTTATGACTTTAATTGGGAGACATTGGAAGTCTACAATGTCTCTCACTTAGGGAGACGTTGTTGCTAGGGTCATTGTAGGTATATATCCCACGTCTCCCATTGGGAGACGTGCCTCACTTCCCACGTCTCCCACTAGGAGAGGTGGAAAGTCAAACGTTGACTTTCCACCTCTCCCATTGGGAGAGGTGAGTCACTTCCCACGTCTCCCAATGGGAGACATTGAAAGTCTCCCACATTTAAAAAAATAAATTAAATAAATTTATAATTAATATTATTTTAATTTGATTTAATAATTAATTAAATTGAAATAATATTAATTTAAATTGAAATTATTTTAATTTAAATTGAAATTATTTTTATTTAAATTTAAATTAATTTAATAATCAATTAAATTGAAAGAAAAAAATATATTTGTTAGATATATATAAGAAATACAATATTTGTTAGAAATATTCAAAATGAACAAATATTGCATTGTGTATGAAGAAAGAGTTAAAAAATTAAAAAAAAAAACCTATCAACGAGGTCGGTAGCTTTGGATTATCGGCAACATATATGTCGCCCATTCTTGTCGCAACTCATCAATTTGTGCCTCTGTATATGATGTGCTTGTTAGCTGCAAGAAATATAAAGTAAAATATATTAATTAATTATTTGATTACATTTATAGTTTCAAAAATAATTTGTAAATTTTAATTAATAATACCGTTCTCAAGTAATGCCCGGGACTCGCATGTTCAATCAAATCCTTCAACATCCTCATTAAGTAGTATCCACATGCCACATTGTCCGGTTGGTGTGTACACTAATTATTTAAAAATATGAGTAATTTATTATTAAATTGAAACTTTTTAAAAAATGCATACATATTATTCTACTTAATTATTATAAATGTTCAAAAATTTCTGCTGAAGTTACTTACCTGAGGTTGCTTAATGCGTAGAGTATCAGGGATCTCGACATCAGGAAGATTCATAGAGAAAAAAAGATTGAAAGCGCTGACGATCACTGATACAATCTCCTCACGGTTATTTAGCTCTGAATTCACCGGATCACAACAATAAACATGATATGCATATGGTGCCAAAATAAGCAACATCCAATGTTCACTGTATAAGAAAAACAAAAAAATTATAGCTCAAATGTTAAACAAAGAAATTATTGATATGAGTCGGAAAAATGACAACTTTTTAAACTTACCCATGGTTCCAAGGGACAAGCATAAGTTGTTCTTTTGATTTTACGTCATTGCAACGTCTGAATAGATTCTGAACACGATCGTCGAATGAACTCCCTTGAGTGGCGACGATATTAGGATTGACAAATAAAAACTTATTTTGGCGACCTTGTTGTACCACATATCTGTAAATGAACCTAATACAAAAATATGAAAAATTGTTATATGAATGAATAAATCAAATTAGAAAATTAAATGAACAAACTTATTTGTGAGATATATACCTCATGTAGCTGACGAGTACTGCTTGTCCAATCTTCTCCTTTTGAGCAAACTGAAGTATGCCATCCTTAAATATATAACAGTGAGACATATCCTGATCAAAAACTTCAGACTCTATGCCTAGATTGACACACTCGCCATCATCCCAATGAGATACGATATTCTGTAATCGTTCCAATGGAGTGTGGGCCAATTGTGTTGGAGGAGTTTGTTGTCGTCTTCTTTCTCGAGGTTGTTGTGTTGATGGAGCTCTTGGTCGTTGTGATTTGGTCCTACTTGTAGAGGGAGTCTATATACAATTATATCAACACTTAAAAAAATTGCAAACAAATATAGAATTGTAAAGATAATTATGTAAAAACATGACATCACCTCATGAGTTACATCTTCAGATATAATGAAAAAATCCTTAGGCCATGCTATTAGCGTCCCAATGGCCTGAGCAACTATGTACATGTCCAAATCAGGATATGCAAAAGGGAGAGGACAGGTTGGCTTAAGAACACTCGTAATCATAACTTGGAAGTTGTTGCCTGCCTCTCTTTCAATGAGTGTACCTGATGCAACAATGTTTGAAACCGAACCAATTGCTAATTGGCATGCTCGGCCCTGCGTAAGAAACATATTATATACAAATAATCATGTTGAAGCAGTAAAGAAATTTATTTGGTTTTAGAATATTCAAGAAATTTTAATTACCTCTTGCAAAAGCAGTTGTAGTGCAATAATGTGGTGTTCTACTTGAGGCACTACTGGGTCTGGAGTATAGTAGGACGCCTGCGCTGGTGGCACTGGTGGGTCGGGCACATAGTATGATGATGGCGCTGGTGGGACTCCAACATTAGATCCTGACCCGCTCTGTTGGGCCAATAATTTTCTCAAGAGCTCATCTTGTTGCTGAAGGCGCTCTTCTAGGCGTTGTGCTTGTTGACGATGCTCTTCTTCATGTTTTCGAAATCTTTCTTCAAATTCCTTTCTAATGTCGTCATTCGAAGAAGAGGCTTTTGATTTATTTTTCGTTGAGGTAGGTGTTGGAGTATTCCAGTATACTGAGCGGGACACACCGTGTCCTCCAGCCCTAACACGTCCTCGAGGCTCAGGAGTGCCCAACGCCCTCGTCAGCACATCATCAGCGCCATCAGGTGCCCATTTACCCTCAGCTTGGAGTTGCCGGTAATGATCCTGTGAAACAATATTCACAGAAAGTTATATATATAAGCTAATAATTTGATATATCAACATTATTAATATGAGCACTTACAATATTTTTTTGAATCTCAGAGGCCTCTCCAATGAGCTCTCCTTTTGCATTCCGACGACCCATGCTCCATAAGTCTGCCCTATCAAGTTCAGTCAGACTTTTCCCACTTTGTTCCATTAACATCTCTTCAATACGCACATAGCCTCCTCTAGAGAGGTTGTGATTGTATTTATTCAGTGCTCGATAATTTTGCATTTCCTCTCTCTTTCTTTGCCACTGGGGAGTTAATCTTGAGTTCACAAACTTTAACCATTCATCCGGAGTTATGACATTCTCAAATCCAAATGGCAAAGCTGGCGGGAACTCATTTGGGTATTTTTTTCAAAGCGTCGTAAACGTGTACCCTTGTAAGATTAGTCTTCCAATTTCGGAAGTACTTTCCCGCATCCTTCAACATTTGTTGCTTTTGTTTGGGGCCCAAATCATAAGTTTTCTGCAAGTTTGAAAGTAATAAGAAGCATATTATCAAAACAATATATATTTTAAAAACATTAAATGAAATATAATTAATAAAAATATACCTTCATTGTGTCCCATATTTTATTTTTATCCACCACACTAACATCTTTCCAACTGTCAATGTTGATGGACACAGTTGCTCGAACAACTGATCCAAGCTGTGATGAAACATTACTTCTAGATTCACCCACTAGTTGACCATACTCATTATATTCAACAGGAGTAAGATGTCCTTCACTCCTTTTTTTGGTGTTTCTAGACATCCATGTACGTCCTCTCACAGATTTATTTTCTTATTCCACTGACTGAGAATGAGGGCGTTGCTCCCCCTCATCAGAACTACCACCAAAAGGATCAGCCTCCATCTGTGAAACATAAATATCATTATTATAACAATTTTGGACACTCATAATCAAAAGATGAAACAAATTGATGAAACCAAAAGATGAAACTAAGAATTTCACATATCATAAACATATGAAACCTATTAAATGGTACCTCAAGACCCATTTTCATCAACCCATAATCCTTCACCGTTTTCACAGAAACAAATACAATCATCATCAACTTCGTCATTATCTTCTATTGCGGTGAATGTGACAAGTTCTTCTTCGAGAGGTATATCATGTAAATCACCATCTTTAATGTTCCATTCTCTTGTTGCGTTAGAAGAACAATTGACCATTGGTTGTCTGAAGGATCATTCACATAAAATACTTGTTTCGCTTGTGAAGCTAATATAAATCGATCAGATTTGTGCCCAATTCGATTTATATTAACTAATGTGAAACCAAAATCTTCATATATTATGCCGCTGTCACTTTTCACCCAATCACAAAAGAAAACAGGTACTCGAGTTGTGATATAATCTAACTCCCAAATTTCATTAACTACTCCATAAAAAGGCATATCACATTGAACTGGATTTTTATCTTTTGCACTAGAGACTTGCACAGTTTTAGCAACAAGGCTAACACCACTGTTTTGTGTGTTTCTGTTGTTATCGCGCTCCCTAGTGTTAAATATAGTACCGTTAATCACGTATGATGAAAACTTGATGACATTAACCGAAGGTCCTCGAGAAATCCACTTAACAATGTCTGAAACATTATTTGATGTGTTTTGTAATTCTGACACAACCTATCAAATCAACATACCAAAAACAACCAAAATTGTCATCTTGTAATTAAGTACTAATTAATGACAACTTTCAATAATCAACACAATTTACCTTTTGTTCAATCCAACTACTAAAAGTTCGATAATGTTCGTCTTGTAACCATTTTGAGTTCCTTGACTTGGATGGAAATTTGGTCTTTATCCAATTAAAATGTTCCCTTCAATTATAAATATGCTATTAAACAATTGAATATATGAAATTACACAACTTAAACTTAATGTATTATATGAATATAACTCACTCGATATAAGGTTGAATTTCATTTATATTCTGCAACACAAGACGATGCACTTCATCTAGAAGATCTCGACTTACTGTGCATACAACGCTACCACGACGACTCTGAATCTCAACATTTTCAACATCATTTAACCCAATTTTCTGTACACCAGTCATGTATTCAGAACAAAATTCAACTACCTCTTCTGCAATATAGCATTCGACGATGCATCCTTCCGGCCGACTTCTATTCCTAACATACCCCTTAAGAATCTTCATATATCGCTCAAATGGATACATCCATCTTAAATAAACTGGACCACAATATCTTAGTTCTCTAACCAAGTGAACTGTCAAATGGATCATTATATCAAAAAATGCCGGCGAGAAATATTTCTCCAACTCACACAATACCTCAATAATTTCATCTCTTAACTTAGGTAACTTTAGCGGATCAATCACCTTACAACACAGTGACTTGAAAAACAAGCATAACCTTGTGATTACATCTCGAACACTCTTAGGCAACACAGATCGAATGGCCACTGGTAGCAAATGTTGCATTAGAATATGAAAATCATGAGATTTCATGCCAGTCAAAATACAACTTTTCATGTCTACCAATGACCTTATATTTGAGGAATATCCGTCTGGAACTTTTATATTAAACAAACATCTGCAAATTTCCATTCTTTCCTCTTTAGTAAGAGTGTAAGCTGCAGGAGGTAAATATGTTCGTCTCTTATCTGGTTTTGGAGTTAATTCATCCCTTATACCCATTGCAACCAAGTCTTGTCTAGCCTTAATTCCATCCTTAGTTTTCCCAGGAATATTCAACAAAGTGCCAATCAAACTATCACATACATTTTTCTCTATGTGCATAAGATCTAAATTATGACGTATAAGTAAGAAAGGCCAATATTCAAGTTCGAAGAAAACATATTTCTTTTTATAACACCCTTTTGGCTCCTCCACAACCTTGGCCTTGCGACTACGTTTCATCTTTGTAGGTGTACGAACTTTGGGCTTACCTAACTTGAACACAATTTTAAACATCTTCTCAAGTACTTGGATCCCATTCAATGGCTCAGAAGCCTCTTCAAACTCTTGTTTACCATTGAATGCCTTCTTCCAAGTCCGAAGTTTATGCGTATTAGGCAAGAACTTCCTATGTCCCATATAACATATTTTCCGAGAGTGTTTCAAGTATTCAGAACATGTTTTTTCTTGACAAACGGGGCAAGCTTTATATCCTTTCACACTAAACCCAGATAAATTTCCATAAGCATGAAAGTCATTAATTGTCCACAATAAGACCGCTCTAAGATTAAATTCTTCCTGTCTATACGCATCATAAACCTTAATCCCTTCATCCCACAAAGTTTTCAAGTCATCTATAAGAGGAGCTAGATAGACGTCAATATCATTACCAGGTTGTTTAGGTCCTGATATCAACAAGGTCAAAATCGTAAACTTTCTCTTCATACACAACCATGGGGGTAGATTGTAAATAACAAGCATAACAGGCCAACAACTGTACTTACTGCTAAGGGATGCATGTGGATTAAACCCGTCAGTCGAAAGACCTAGACGAATATTACGAGATTCATTTCCAAAAGAAGGCCACTTCAAATCAACTCTCTTCCAAGCAAGGGTGTCAGCTGGATGTCTTAATTTACCATCCTTTATTCTTTCATTAGCATGCCACGAAAAAATTTTAGCATGTTCGGCATTTCTAAACAATCGGATGAAACGAGGAATTGGCGGAAGGTACCACAAAACTTTGGCAGGTACTCCTTCCTTGACATCGTCACCATTTCTTTTCTTTTGCCATCGTGACTCACCACAAGTAGGACACGATTTTGCGTCTGCAAAACTATTTCGATATAATATGCAATCATTAGGACATGCATGAATTTTTTCGTACTGCATGCCTAATGAGCATAACGTCTTCTTTGCCTCATAAAATGAAATTGGAATTTCATTATCTTCAGGCAATAACTCCTTCAAAAAACCAAATAATTCAGTAATGCTTTTATCACTCCAGCCATGTTTAGCTTTTAGATTGTACAACCTAAGAAGTGCAGATAATTTTGTAAATCTTGTACAACCAGGGTAAATTGGTTTCTCGGCATCATTAAGGAGTGTCTCAAACTTATTTGGGTCTACTCCTGATCCAAAATGTGCGTCGTCAATCATTTCATCTAATGGATCCGAGTTCTCCTCCACTATATTCCTCCTCACTCATTTTGGTCTACTTGGCAGAGTTGGAGCAATCGGAGCTATCTCCCCATGGTAATACCAAATTGTGTAACTCTTGTCGATCCCATTGAAATATAAGTGTTCTTTAATCTTTTTAAGATCCATCTTTTTAACATTTCCACACTTAAGACATGGACAATAAGTAAAATTTGGGTCTTTCACATTTTTCGAACAAAACCTTAAGAACAAATCGACCCCGTTCCTATATTCCGCAGATAACCTATTCGTTGACATCCACTGTTTATCCATATATTCTCCTATGTCTATGGAAAAGAAAAGAAACAACACTAAATAAGCACGTGATAAAGTTGTATGTCTATATAAAACTAATTTTTTATTATCCTAGATAAAATCGGGCAGCATTTTCCCTATAATAGTGACCTAACCATCTGCATGTGAATATCAAAACAAACAATTCAAACAACATGCAATAAGTTTCTTCCTTATAGAATGTCTATATAAAACTAATTGTTTATTATCCTAGATAAAATCGGGCAGCATTTCCCCTATAATAGTGACCTAACCATCTGCATGTGAATAGCAAAACAAACAATTCAAACAACATACAATAAGTTTCTTCCTTATAGCTCCGCAGCACACAGTCAAATTTATCAGAACCTACTTCACTAATACACACAAGTTCTCAACCTTCCGTTATCACCGCAGCACACAATTTTAATCTCAGAACCTGCTTCACTATGGATGAATATTTAAGATATTCAAACTCCTCTAACATTTGTTTAATAATATTAAAAGTAGAAGTAAGAGAACATAGATGTACCTCTTGCAATCTTTAATCCAAAAGCTAGCAAAGTTACTTCACTTAGTAATCAAATTCGCTATTAAATCCACAAACCAATAAAATTAAATTAATAAATAATAAATAAAACATCACTAAATATCTAGCAATATATAACGTATTATTGTAATTTTAGAAACTTAATTACCTCAAATGTGTGATTGATATTGGAATTTTGATGCAAAATACTCTCTAAAATCTCACCACAAAAATCACAACCTATAAAATTAAATTAATTAATATGTTAAACATTACTAAACAAATATCACTAAATATCTAATAATAGTAAATGATATTGGTAAACAAATAAAAAAAATCTCAATGTGCCACTAATTATAACCTCAACAAAAAATCAATATAAAATTTCATAACTTAAAAACTTAATAATAAACAAAAACATAAAAATTTTCATATATTTATATTTTATAAATTATTTAATAAATTTATTTTAACATAACTATATATATAACAAAATAGTTACAATTTTAAAAAAAATTCAAATATACAAAAATATATCTAAATTTCGAAATAAAAAATGATAAAAATTTAAAAAAATCATGAACATATATACTCTAATGAAATCTATACAATGTGATAGGTTAAATTAAAAAAAAAACTAAAAAATCATAAATCCCTAAAAACTTCCATGGAAAAACCACAAAAACCTACAGTGTATATAAAAAAATGCATAAAAATGTAAAACTAACACAAAATCATGTATATTACTCATCCTAATGCAAAACCTATGATTTATTTGCAAAATAATTAACTAAAAATCAATAAAAAATAAAAAAAAACATACCTTAGAACCCTAAAAAAACGCAGCCCCAATTTCTCTCCTCTGGTTTGCATGCTCTCGGGTTGATGATATGTGAGGAAGACAAAGCTTATTTGGTCATATATGAAGGGAGCACATCCAACGTCTCCCACTGGGAGACGTGGGACACGTGGCACGTCTCCCAGTGGGAGACGTTGGATGTACCCATAAACACTACCCCAGCCTATTTCCAACGTCTTCCACCATTTTCAATGTCTTCCAATTGTAGCCATTAATATACACTTTCAATGTCTTACACCATTAGACATTTAAAACCCCTGATAAGTTTTAATGTCTTACACCAATGGTGTAAGACATTGTAGGGAGTCATTGTATATCAAATTTGTTGTAGTGTAAATAACGTCATCCTCGATCGACACGCAGTCCATTCATTCCATTCATCCTTAACACACAAGCCAAGCTGCCATGAATCCTTCCACCTTCCATATTCATTTTCCTGCATCAAGCTAAAAAATAAATGAGTGAGCCTAATGCCCAGCAAGGAAAATCTACTAAAAGAATACATCATAAATCATAAACATAATACTATATCATAAACATATGACTATAAAAACATATATCATATAGGACTACAACATTAATGGCCATTAACTCATTAACATGGCATGTGAAAAACCATCTAGGTCCTCTGTCTACTAATCGAGGTAGGTTAGATTACATGTAGTATATGATAACCCATCTAGGTCCTCTACTAGTCGAGGTAGGGTAAATCATAACTCTAAACCATGAAGATGATAAATAATCTTGGGGTTTGCTATCTAAGCAACTATAAGCCCCAAATGACTACAAGACATATTTATACATATATATTCATATCATAAAATATAATAACATAAACATACAAGCACATAAAATCTATCCTATTTTCCTTACCAAAAGTCGGGATATTTGGGAACAAGAATGGAATTAGAACACTCCTATAAACCAACAGTAAAAATGGTGAGTTTCTAAAGAAAAAGAGATGAAAGAACACTAAACCATCCAAGCAGAAACTTACAAAGAAGAACCTTAAGTTTCAAGAAACTTAAATACCTAACCAAGAATCATAAACAAGAGTTAGGATCTCAATAAAAGAAAACTAAAGAACCATAAAGAACTTAACTTAAGGATAAGAATACCTTGAATGATCTTATGGATTGATCTAAACCTCAATACTTAAATCTCACTATATCTCACTTCCCAGGTGTTTAAAAAACCTTAGAATGATAAAGTTTTAACCCAAAACCCAAGTGTATCTCTATAGTAACACTAGCAACATGGAGGCTCTGAAGACTGCTTGAAGAATGAAGAAAATGGCTAAGTACTAGGTCCTATTTATAAAGTTCAAGGAGTGAAACTAACCCCTTTTAATTTGAATAAATAAATGAATATAAAATGAAAAATATTTGAATATTCATTCAACAGACGCCCAGAACTCGGTCAAAAACGTTCAAAGGCAGGTCCAAGTGGGTAAGGCTATTTTTAAATTTAAAAATCCTCAAGATTAAAAAATGCAACACCAGGGGCGATATATCGCCTACCCTGGGCGATATATCGGCTCCGCCCTAATCTCGAGCCCCGTTCGTACGTTTGTGCAAAGTCAAAGTGTTTTCTGTATCTTCCGTAGGCGTTATATCGACCCCTATAGTTGCGATATATCAGCATAAGTTGATATATCAAACACGTATTTGCACTTTTTCAGCATATTTTGAATTGGATAAACAGCTTTGACTGAGTCATAATACGACCCTAACAGTTTTTGGAAGGTTCTAGAGCTTCTAGATCTTTCTTTTAATTAAACTATTCATCAAAATACTTAAATCCTTAATAAACATGCATATGACAAGTGTCCTGCTCTTAATGGTTCTATCTAAACCTTAGGTTATAATAAGTATATTTCTAGAACCAACAATATTAATCAAACCTTATGTTATAATTAATATTCTTAAACTATAGGTTAAACTTATAAAATCAATAACTGTTGCTATGAGTGTCCAACGAAGTCCCGACTTGAACCAAAATCCACGGAATCTAACATACTACAAACTAATACTAACTACTACTACTACCTAGCTAGCTAAGTAAAATTTGGGACACTACAAGGCCCATAGTACCTATGGGAGTTGTTCGGCCCATAATCCTTTGGCTTCATCCAACCTTTTCTTCAGGCTCGCCTTGAGGGTCTTATTTACAGCCTCGACCTGACCATTGACTATAGATATGCTACCGATGAGAAACTCTTCGTTATGTCGTATCTTTTACAAAACTCTGTGAAGAGATCACTATCAAACTGTGTCCCGTTTTCTGATAAAATATTTTTATGGAGTCCGAATCGACATATGATATTCTTCACCACAAAATTCAGTACACTCTTTGAGGTGATGGTTTCCAGAGGTTCGGCCTCTACCAACTTCGTGAAGTAATCGATCGCCACTACCACATATCAAACTCCTCCTTTTTCCATAGGTAGGGAACCTATCAGGTCAATTCCCCATACTATAAATAGCCAAGGGGACAAAATCATTGTTAGCTCGACCAGAGAAGCTCAGGCGACTATGGCGAAACGCTAGCATTTATCGCAATTCTAAACATACGAGATCAAATCTTTCATTAAAGTGGGCCAGAAATAGCCCTGTCTCAGTACCTTCAGTGCTAAGTTTTGCCCCCAGCATGATCTCCAAAAAAACCTTCATGTATTTCTTGCAAAATGGTTCTGGCTTCCTAGGGCAGAACACATCGTAGGAGGGGTAATGAATGACCTCGTCGATATAGGATTCCATCAACTATTACATATCATGGAGCCTGATAAAGTAGTTTTCTCGCGTATTTTCTATCATCGGGTAACTTTCCAGTTGCGAGATATTCCATTATTGGAGTCATCCAGGTCGGTCTTATGTCAATCATTCTAACCTTTACCATTTCTCCCGTTACACTCGGGATTTCCAAGAACTCCACTGATACTACATTAAATGTTTCAACCTCTTTGGTGGTAATAAGTCGTGCTAAAGCACTAGCGTTAGAGTTCTGCTCGCAAGGTATCTGTTCAACAGAGCAAAATTAAAATTCAGAAAATTCTACCTTTACTTTAGCCAGGTAGGCCGCCATCTTGATGCCTTGAGCTTGATACTCTCCCAATATCTGATTTACCACGAGTTTGGAATCACTATAGCATTGGATGGCTTTCTCCTTCAACTCCTTTGCCACCCTAAGCCCTGCCAATAAGGCCTCATACTCTGATTCGTTGTTGGATGCTTCAAATCCGAATCTCAAAGTTGTATGGAACTGATGTCCTTCAGGCGAGATTAAGATTATCCCAGCTCCTGATCCATTCTCGTTTGATGATCCATCAACGAAGATTTTCCATAATTCCTGCACTAGCTCCCTCATGAGCTCGTCCTAAAAACCAGTGCACTCAGCCATAAAATCAGCAAGGGTCTGACTCTTGATCACAATACGTGACATGTATAATATCTTGAACTGGCTAAGTTTGATGCCCCATTTTAAGAAATGTCCCGACGTTTCAGGTTTTCTCAATACCTGCCTTAATGTTTGGTCAGTTAAGACATTGATAGAATGGGGCTGGAAATATGGTCGGAGCTTTCAGGAAGCCAAAATTAAACAGAATGCCAGCTTCTCTATCAGCGAGTACCGTGATTCAGCTCTGAGAAGCCTCTTGCTTACATAATATATGGTTTCTGCCTACGGTCTTCTTCTCGAACTAGCACGGAAGTGACTGCATTTTCTATCATGCCAAGTAAAGAAACAGAGACTCTCCAGACATCAGTTTGGATACTACAGGGGGTTCAGCTAGATGCGTCTTCAGATCATGGAATGCCTTTTTGCATTCTTCAGTCCACTCAAATGTAACGCCTTGGATAGCCAAGACCATTACACTGTATGTTTATAAAGTGCCAGACTTGCTAATCAAGTCATTTAATTAAAATCGTGTTACAGAAGCTACAAAGGAACTAGGGTTACAAGCGTTTTGGTCTCAAAAGCCACATTTTCATTAAGGAACGTTATGTGTTTACACGGGATCCCAAAAATTCAAGTTTAAAGATCATTTACAAAAGTTATAAGACTCAGATACAACAACCAACCATACTAAGGCGAAATAAGTAGTTAGGTAATCCTTGTCCTGGTCCACCCCTCGACCATGGTGGTCGTGTGGATGGCTATGTACACTTCACCTCAGTGCTCTCCACCTCAGGCTTGGTCCAACTTGCCCTTGCCTTTACCTGCACCACGTAGCACCCGTGAGCCAAGGCCCAGCAAGAAAACACAACAACAACAGAGCATAAACAATTAGCGGACAAATCAATATCTCACATTGCATTGCACAATCTCAGCTATGTAACTAGTCAGTATAATCAAGTATTCCACATACTAGGCATATCATTCATAACATGTACAATTCACAAATGATAACTAGGGCTAGCACCCTCAGGCCGCTCCCTCCGTTATCCCGTTGTTCTTGGCTACCAGTGGCCAATTCGCGCCCTGTGCGCTAATACCATGTACGGCACTCTTAGGCCGTTTTTACATGTCCCATGGCGTAATACCAACATTGACACGATGCAATTCTCGGGAGCACTTAGTCCCATCACAATCATATAACCGGGTGCAGTTTTCTTACCTTTCAATTCAATAGCTTTGATCCCTCGACACCTTGAGCACGATCCCCCTCGAGCCCTAGCGCTCACCTAAACACAATCATGGCCAAAGTCATCATCAACCCTCAAGTTCAAAACCTAGTCCCGGGGCCAATCCCAAGCCCCCGGAAAGTCCTAGTTCCACCAAACAAGGTGGTGGAACCAAACCCCAAACCTTAGGTCAAAAACCCTTGCAAACAACCCTAAAATCCCCTTCAGAAGGCTGGGTAGCGCTACAGCGCTCTTGGGAGGGCGCTACAGCGCTACAAACAGAAGCCAAAAACCCTTCAGCAACATGGCCTAGCGCTACAGCGCCCAAAGGCTAGCGCTGTAGCGCTAGTCACAGACAGTCCAGCACCAAAATTTCTCTTCTGCGATTTCCTCGAACCAACCTCAACCAAACCTCTTCCAATTCTTACCCAAACTTAAAAACAACCTCATGACCACACTCCACTCATCCCAAGCACCCCAAACAGCTAAAACCCAAGCACATGCATCCACAAACTCAGATTTCACCATAGCCACTCCTAAGCTCTAAAACTCAGTAAAAACCAGCTGAACATCAAAGTTTAGAGTTTAGACCTTATACCGTTGATAGAATTTTGACTACAAGCTGCCTCTAGACTCCTTTTGCTTGCTCCTCCTTAACCTTTGCCCTGAATTTCCCAAGGTCCCCATCAAATTCTACTTATACACCATAGTTCATAAACCAAACCAGCAACTGAAGAGATTATAGAATCTTACCTCAAGTGATGGTCTAATCTTGCTAAACCCTTATCAAATCCTCAACCTTAGCTCAGTAATCTTGTGGCTTAATTGGGCTAGGTTCCCCCTGAGTTTTACTCCAGAAATCCTCAAGAAATTGGTGAAGAAAGCCTGAACCGACTTAGAGAAACTCTCTCTGTTTTTCCCTTTTTCTTTTCCCTTCCTTTTCCTTCTTTTTCAGACTTCTTTGATATTCTACAAATTCCACTAACATAAAGCCTTAGTATAATTTAACTTCTGTAAATCAAATGACCATTATGCCCTCCCTATTAATTCTAACCCTTTAGTCCACTTAAGGGCATTTTAGTCATTTCACCCAATTCCCGCTAATTCCTCGAGTGTCTCTATTATTTCCCGCTTAGTTCCCGATACCTAATTAATCACCAACAATATTCCTCAACGTCAAAATAGACTCCAGTATATCCGCTAAATTCCCATTTATACCCCCGAGCTCACCCCGAGCCGGGTATAAATCCCCACTATGACTTTCTCGCTACCTTGCTCACCAGGATCGTCTCGAGTCACAGATCACAGATATATCCACATGATAATGTGGTCTCGACAATTATCACATATATCAAAGTAGTTATGCCCATAATGGCCAAATTACGATTATGCCCTTCTAACCTAATCAGGGCCTATATGCATACTAATACACATAGTCATGCATCTCAAATATTCAAGTAATCATATAACATGCTTAAAATCATAATCATGCATCTAAATCATTAAAACCACACATAATTCCCATTATACCCTCCAGGCACACTAATCAAGGCCCTTAAGCCTTATTAGTGAATTTGGGTTGTTACATCAAATTTCTTGTTTCCTCTGAGCAAGTTGTAGAATGGCAGACACTTGTCAGTGGATTTTGAAATGAAGCGATTTAAAACTGCCACTCTCCTAGTTAGGCTTTGAACTTCCTTACACGATCTAGGTGAAGGCATGTCTAACAACGATCTAATTTTTTCAAGATTCACCTCTATCCCCCTTGTGTTTACTATGAACCCCAGAAATTTCCCAGATGCCACCTCGAACGTGCATTTCTGGGGATTTAGCTTCATGTCATATTTCCTCAAGATTTCAAAACATTCTTCCAAGTTGGACACATTGTTATTGGAAGTTTTTGACTTGATGAGCATGTCATCGACATACACTTCCATGTTTCTCCCGATCTGGTTAGCAAACATTTTGTTGACCAAGCGTTGGTATGTAGCCCTGACATTTTTTAATCTGAATGGCATAACTTTGTATACGTTATGCTCGGTCATGAAACTGGTATGCTCTTGGTCTGCAGGGTTCATCCTTATCTAGTTATATCCAGAGTATACGTCCATGAAAGGCATGAGCTTGTGACCTGTCGTGGCTACTACTAACTGGTCAATCCTTGGAAGAGGGAAGCAATCCTTGGGACAAGCCTTGGTTAGGTCAGAGAAGTCGATACATGTTCTCCATTTCCCATTTGGTTTCGGGACCAGCACGGGATTGGCCACCCAGATCGGGTGTTTTTCTTCCCTAATAAACTCGCATTTTAGTAACCGAGCTACTTCTTCTTTAAGCGCTTCAGCTCAGACTGTTGCCAAAAGCCTTCATTTTTGGGATTTTGCAGGCATGTTCTTGTCCAAGTTTAATGTGTGAATTATTATACTCAAATTGGTTCCCACCATATCCTCGTGCAACCAGGCGAAAACATCCAGGTTCTTCCGTAAAAAATCGACCATCTCCTTCTTTCTTTTGTCTTCAAGATTTTTCCCAATTTTTACAACTCTTGAAGCTTCTTTGGGTTCGATGCTTACTTCCTCGAGCTCTTATATGGCTTTGAGCTCTGACCTGTCTTCACCCATTTGGGGATCAATGTCATCACGCTGGGCGACCTCAACAGCTTCTTCTTGAGATTCTTTCGTCCCACGGGTGCACTACAACAATTCTTCTTATATATTAAATTAAAATATTACGTATTTTTATAAGTTTCATTAATAAATCCTAATAAAAATAATAACCCAGCAATTTTACAAAAATAAAAATTAAAGAGGCGGCAAATGAAAGTGATCCCCGCCTTTTCTCCTTCTAAACGAAAGATGATCTAAGCTGCTTCTCATTTTTCAATATATGCATAGCACACTTTCCCTTTCTCTCCCTCTCTCACGTCTCTGCCCAAGCCAGTTGACCACTTTCTGCCTATTAGGGAGTCGCACGCGCCACACCACAAGGAAGCACGGCCACAAAAACCCTTCCTCCATATCTTTACCTATGAACGCACCATCCTCAACCGCTGGTTGCTTGTCGAAGTTGTGCGCCTCTGTGAGATACAAGGAGTTTTCTGGCCACCTCCATCCTCCATTTATGGAGCCAGTTTCACGGTTGGATTCAACTCTTCTTTAAGTTCAAAACCCTCTCAAGGATCGAACCCTTAGATTATCGGAGTTGCCCTCGGTTCTTTGATGGTGTTGGGTTCTTGCGAGGCAGCGGGAGATAAGGTGTCTCTCTTTCTCTCTTTATTCTATCAAGTGTTTGATTTTATATATTTTCTCTTGTGTTTTGCCATCAATAACCCTAAAATTCCTCACTCACTCACTCCCTCTAATCTCTATCTCTATCTCTCCCTCTCATGTATCTCTCTCTCCCTATCTCATTGATACCTCTCGTCTCTCTCTCTCTCTCGCTCTATATGTTACAGTTCTCTAGTGGTTACGAAAACATGAAGTGGGAAATGTTGGCGAAGCTTTTAGGGAAGATGGGCTCGACTTCGATTTGGACAGGGCTGTTTGTAGGTAATATGTTTTATTCATTTTTTCTATAGATCAGTTCACTTAATATTACTGCCTTTCTCTTGATATTGACATTTTCATTTATTAATGCAACATATTGAATCATATTTGTTAATGATTGCCTTTGTAACAAATTGATATGCTTTCTCCTGTTTTTACCGATTCTGAGGTTGGTGTAATGTGTGAGAATAATGTACAAATTAGGGTCAGGGAAGCATTTTTATTGATATTGTTTGTAATTTTCCAATTGGTTTATGATCCCTTTCAATTTGCGACATCAGTTTATTGGAATGATTTATGGATTTAAAAGGAATGATTTCTTTTTTCTTATTATTTTTAAAATAGATTTTGGGAGATGAAAATAGTGGAAATGGATTAAGCAAACAATGATATTCTCGGCAAAGCAGTTTAGAAGAGTCTTGGCAACATTCTAGCAAGTGGGTTTTATTTAAAGATGCATGTTAGATTTAAAATTGTTCATAAATCTTATTATTTGCACAGATTGATGTGGTAAATAACTTAAATGTATCGAAAACTATATTTTATGCTATAAGAGAATTTGAAAACTAATATTGGTGGGGCTTTAGTATGATTTATGCTTACTTAGTTGTGGCAGAGGAGTTGGTTCATAGTAATTTGTTGGAGGATGCCAATAGGGTCCTCTTATGGGGTGCCAAAGGTACGTGGGCTTTAGTATGATTGGAATATGCTTGATGTACCCCCACCTGGCTCGCACAAGGTAATTTTCTGCTTTTCTATTGTAGCGTGCTTTTTTTAGCACTGGTCTTTTGTTGTTTATCCTTTTCTCATTTTCCAAACATGCATGGTTCACTTGGGTAAAAACTTGTGATCTAGCACTAGTATTTGATATTTGAAACTAAGTTTTAATTGTATGGCAACTTGAGTGCATAGGTGGGTTGTTTAGTACAACTTGTAGTGGGTTTTACTCTACTTGTAAGATTGTATCTTATCTTTTAACCTAACTCCTTTTTGTATTTATACAAGAAAAATGGAAGTACCATTTTTTTAAGAAGCTTTTACTTGAATGTGTAACTAAATTTGTAAATTTTAATTTTTTTTACTTCTCTTGTTATTGTAGGAAGAAATGCAATGAATGGCATGTAAAAAGTTGTTAGAATTTGAAAAGTAAGAATCTATACTATATTTGTGGTAAAACTTCATTAATGGTTTTCAATTATCCTTGCTATTGCTTCGTAATAGAGAGGAAATTTTAATCGCTATTTCATAGAATATTAGGTTGATATGCATACATATATATGGTATGTCATTAAACCAGCTTTTTTCTACTTCCTTGGTTATGTTAGGCTGTCATTTGGTGAGTGACTTTATGCAAAGAGTAGCAGCAAGTCTTTTCAACTGAGTAACATTTATGGATTTAATTCATAATTAAATATTTTGATACCAAGACCAAGTCTAACACCAGAAGAAAGAAAACGCCAATATTATACATTTACCAAAACATATAACAAAATAATAATAGAATAAATCAAGTGATAATTATTTTTTGTTTTATCAAAAAGAAAGAAAGGGGGCCTAGTTCCATTACCCAAGTGTGTAAACTTTGTTGAGACCCATGATTTAGTTTCTACGCCATTAATTTTTTAATGCTTTCCACTACGAATTGTGATAAGGTATTTCTTTTGTTTCCAAATGATCAAGTAGTTGAGTCTTTGGAGACCTTGAATTTGACTGATTTACTTGTGGCTTTTCTTATTGCCGCTATACATGTTTAATGGAATAGTTAAATCCTTTTGTAAGGTATTTCTTTGATCAGACTGATTACAATGTGATTGATTCCTACGTTACTTTGTTTTTTTTCACTATTAATGGCAATTATGAGGAATTGTATTGCATAGAGATACTCTTTAAATCTCCATAGAGTTATCTATGTTTTTTTCTCTTTTGTATTTTAATATTAATATTTTACATTGTTTTTGTTTTTAAATGTTATAAGAGAACTTGCTCCTACAAGTCATTTTTTATTATTTACATAAACAAGGAATAGTTTACAAGGTAGCAGTTTATAGGAATTGGCTATTAGATACACACTGGATTTGTAAACATAAATGAGATGAAAACTTCTAAAACCAATTTCAAGTTTTTGATTCAATCGTTGTTGTGTCTCTAGCTAGTTTTTTGGTTTTTATATTTTATTAAGTTTTTTTATTTATATTTCTATTTGATAGTTTTATTTATGTATAATTTATGCATTTATATTTATATGGATATTATAGACTTGTGAAAATGGTAAATCAATGTATTTTATTGATGAATATTTGAAGAGCCTCTAATGTTAGACATAGAGCCTGATTTGATGTTATAGTGCTTGTAGTCTCTTCTAGTTTTGTATAAGTTAAGCATTGTCAAATAATTCTTTTAACATTAGAATAACCAAAAGCCCTTAAATAATATTTTTCTACAGTTATCTTACTGGTTTAAGCAAAAATTAGTCACCATGTGCATAACAACACATTAGAAACACTATATAATCAGCAATCTACTAAAAAAATTGTTACTTAAATTTTAAAAATAGAATAAGAAAACTATGTATAGTTCTTGGTATGAATTAAGTTACTCAAAAGTATGTTTGAAATAAGTGAGCTACTCTTTGATGTATAATCTCTAAGGTTGAATCCCTAATAACCCTTCACGCCTCCTCTGTTTCTCTCTCACACTCAATAACTCTCTCTCACTCTATCTTTCTAATCCAAATTCTACAACCTAAAATCAGATACAATTTGGGGTTTGTAGATTGAAGTTGTTTCCGTGTCTTTGTGAAAGTCAGATATGATTTGGGGTTTGGGATTTGAATATTAAGGTTGCTCATGGGTATTTCATTATGCTTATTTAAATCTCTGATTTACACTCCCTTGAATTCGTTCTCAATGTAAAGTGGCTAGAAAATTTGTATAAGAAGATATATTGTCATCTGATTATGTTTATTTTTGTAGGCATACCCATGTTAACATTATTAATTTATTCGTTAAAAAAATTAGTGACAAAATATTTTTTTTATAACAAGTAGTCAAAATATTTATCACAATGCTTAACAGGTAATGCTTCACTAAAGCTTTAAAATTTTTATAATCAGGAAATGAAAAAAGAAAAATTCCCTAACAGATATGCCTTTTTTATTTTTATCTTTTTCTAAACCAATGCATGATTGATGGAATTTCTTTTACAATAATCTTTTTAAATTGCCTAACATTTTTTTTATTTATTAATGTGGCTCACTTCTCTTGGCTTTTTATATATTCTTTTTCCATTTTCTTTTCTTAACTGGTGGCAAGCATGTTTGGTTCTCTTTTAACTCTTTTATTATTTTCTTTTACTAACAAATCTTTAGTTTATTGGTTTAAGGTTCTGACAGTAGGCTATGAGTGAGTGAGTGCAATTCTGGTTTAGGAAGCATGACGAACTCTACTCTTTGATATGATGTTATTAGTACTTAAAAAAACAAGATATGCCCAATTGAAAAAAACTTATTTTTGGATAAATTGAGTTGGAAGTTTGGTTGTATTGAAGTTTTCAAATCATTTCTAGCAGCTCCTTACTTACTACTACTACATTACAAAGAGGTTGGTTTTGCCATTTGGGTATCTTTGGTTTCTCTCAACTTTCATGTATTAAATGGAAACTATCAATAGAAAGTATGTTGTTGCTTTCTTCTTCATTGCCTTTTCATGCTTGTTGGATTACACAAATGGTGTGCTTTCTTCCAAAGGGGTTAACTATGAAGGTACGTAGAGTTTTCTGAGCTTTTTTTTATGTCTACTTTGTATATGAAGAAATTTACAGATGAAGTAATCTATATTTTTCTCTACAAACAAAATTTGTAGTTCAAGCTTTGATGGACATTAAGAACTTGTTTAAGGATCCTCACGGTATACTTGATAATTGGGATGATACTGCTGTTGATCCATGCAACTGGAATATGGTCACTTGCTCTCCTAATGGTTTGGTCATTAGTCTGTAAGTAAATTCATGGCGAAAAACACCAAATTTTAGCTTATATTGGCAAAATTTGAGCTTATATGTCACACACAAATTTGAGACTTGAAACTTTAAGATTTTTTCTAAGTAGTTGGGAATGGTTTTTGGTGCTACAGAGGAAATCCAAGCCAAAACTTATTAGGCATCCTTTCTGCAAGCATAGGCAACTTAACAAATCTCCAGAGAGTTTAAGTGGAAAAACCTGTGCTGTCATTCTCATTTTATTTGTCTTCATAATTTGTTTGCTGCTGACCCTTTATTTATATGTTTGTTATTATTATTTCTCTGTCTGCAGACTATTATAGAGCAATAATATAACAAGTCATATCCCCTCTGAGATTGGGAGGCTCCAAAAGCTTGACACACTTGATCTTTCCAATAACAACTTCAATAGTCAAATTCCTAACACTTTATCACACTTATAGAGTCTTCAATACCTGTATGTAAACTCTGTTGATTAATTTTGAGTTAAATATTTTCATGTTAAGCTTGATGGTAATTACATGATTTGAAACTGGATCAGGCGACTGGACAATAACACTTTGAGTGGAGCAATTCCTGCATCTTTAGCTAACATGACACAACTTGCCTTCCTGTAATTCTTTTCAACTTTTAGCATTTTAATACTACTTGTTATCAAGGCTCCATCACAAGTTGAATAGTTTATAAAAAGGTTTTATGGGATTTTTTTTAATGGTCTAGGGACCTGTCATACAACAATCTAAGTGTTCCAGTACCAAGGTTGCCAGCCAAGACCTTCAAGTAAGTCATTTTCTGTAACTCCCTACTTCCTTAGAGCCGTTACTAAGTGAGTTTAAAAAACGTGCTTTTAACTCACTAATTGAGGTTTTAGGTGAAATAGTGTAATTAAGCCGTAAACAAAGGAAAAACATTAGAGATAGTAATCTTTCATAGTAAATCATAAAAGTTTTACACATGGGATCCCAAAATATAGTTTAGAAATATTTACAACATAAAAACTGTCTTAAGTCGGCTAAACGACAAAATCTAGATTCAACATAAACATCTCCAAAAGTCCCCTGGCTGTGGCTGCCAGGCTGGCCAAATATGTACACACCGCCTCATGCCTGCTGTACTCATGGTTGGTTGATCTTCTCTTTACCCTTACCTGCACCACAGAGCATCTGTGAGCCGAAGCCCAGCAAGAAAACCCACAAACAAATGATAAATGCAACACATAAGCAAAGCATATAAATAAGCCACCAATGGCTAAACACATACGGCCTAGCCGTCCCAGGCGTTTACCAAGCCCTGGGTTCGCGGACCACGCCGTGAGGATATCCCAGGTATCCTTCTAGGGACTCGCCCTGGCAACTCGCACTCTACGCGCTCAACGCTGCTCTCGGCCCCATGCCGTTCTTGGCCTCGCACTCCAATGTGCCCAATGCCGTTCTCGACCCTTCGCCGTTCTCGGTCTACACCGTTCCCAGCTCTAGTCGACCATTCATATCATAATACACATAGCATAACAAGCAAGTATAGAATTCTAGCATATTCAGTTAAAGGGCTACACCCTGCAGTTCTAACATATTGGGCTCGGCCCTGCATATCAGTTCCATTCAAACACATTGGGCTCAGCCCTGCACACAAGCTCTATGGAAACAAGGGTTTTCTTACATGAGTTCCGAGCTTTCTGAGCACTGATGCCCCGAGCACAGTCCTCTAACGCGAGCCTCACCGAAACCCTAGTCACAACACATTAACAATGTCCATCCATCAAATTTCTAATCCAATAAATAACTTTGAGCCATAGCCCTAACCTCCGGGTCCTTGAATTCTATCAATCCGGGTGATAAAATCCATCCCGAGCCTTACCCCTTAAGTTCGTAAGCCTAAATACCCTTTAAAACTCAGATTGGCACTAAGGGCAGCGACCCCACTCACAAGAGCCGTGGCTAGCCTCGAAACAGAGGCTAGCACCTCACTGACCCCCACACGGGCTGCGACGTGCCCACCAGGCGTCGCGACGTGCATGAACCTCTCGGCCTCCCATGGCCGCGCGCGCATGCGGGCCGCGCGCGCAACCCTTCTAGGGCCGCGGCGCTCTACACTGAACCCAGATTTTACACCATTTTTCTAAACCTTTCCCCAAGAAAATTCATCCTAGAACTTGACTAGCATTCCCAGATATCCAGCACAGTTATTCCAGCTCAGAAACAACATCAAGACCCCATTAAAATATGCTCCAAAACTCAGCTAGAACACCCAAAGATAAATCAAGCTTAGCCAACATGCAATCCCCTATAACCAGCAGAAATTTAAGACTAAACCTTAGTAATTAAGGCTTACCTTGCAGAGCTTAGTCCTTGAGTTTGATCCTCAATCCCCAAGCTTCAAGTTCCTAGAGTGTCCCAGCTGAAATCCCTTTAATTCCCAGCCAATTCCTTTGAGTTCCCTTTGAGTTTTGCCTTAGAGAGTGAAAGAGAGAGAGAGGCAAGAGCTATCTTCAGTTCAAAGGAAATATGTGTCGGTTTCCTCAAGTTTCTAAATAATTCTCCCTTTTTGTTTTATTTGACTTAAGTCTAAAGGGTTACCTCAAGGCTCGGGGTACCAAAACGTCCCCGAGGGAAAAATGGTAAATTTCCCAAATATTCCCACCTAGACATTCTATCCTCAAATATATCTCCAAATATTTATTTTCATGTCCCGATAACCCCATAACTCATCTAATACCCAAATTACCCCTCGAATCGCCCCTAGTCCGAATCTCAACCCCGTTGTGACTCTCTGGCTAACCGCTCCCCAGGACTGTCTCGGATCATGCTGTACAGACATATCACATATATACAACATTTATCTCATTTATCACACTTATGCCCCTAATATCCAAACGGGGCCCACATGCACATTTAACTTAATTAAACATTCATCATAATCATATATTCACATAAATCCACATATAAGCATATTAAATCACTTATTGCCCTCCAGGCACACTAATCAAGGCCCTAAGCCTGATTAGCAAATTCGGGTCGCTACATTTTCTATATTGTAATTGTTGTTGTTGTTATTAAGATAGATTATTTGAGAGATTATCATTAAATAACATGTTACAACTACTCTAATTTTCTTCTTAATGCCACTTTGGAAGATGCTCAAACTACTAGGAGACCCAAAAACCATAAAATTGCTTTAGCCTTTGCTTCAAGCCTGGGCTGCATTTGTCTACTAATTCTTGGGTTTGGTTTCCTTCGTTGGTGGAGGTACAAACACAACCAGCAAATTTTCTTTGACGTCAACGGTTAGTAAACCTAACTCATTTTTTAAGAAATATCATTAAAAAAGAAACAGAAGAAGAAGAGATTAATATTTGTAGGCTTTAAAAAATTTCAAAGCAACATCATGAGGAGGTTTGTCTTGGAAACCTAAGGAGATTTCAATTTAGAGAGCTTCAAATGGCAACAAACAACTTCAGCAGCAAGTACTTGGTTGGAAAAGGTGGTTTTGGAAATGTCTACAAAGGCTGTCTCAAAGATGGTACAGTAGTAGGAGTTAAAAGGCTTAAAGATGGTAATGCCATTAGTGGTGAGATTCAATTCCAAACTGAAGTTGAGATGATCAGCCTGGCAGTTCATAGGAACCTTCTTCGGCTTTACGGGTTTTGTATGACGGCCTCTGAGAAGCTCTTAGTTTACCTCTATATGTCAAGCAGCAGTGTTGCCTCCCGCCTGAAAGGTAAGCTAGCCTGTGATGTTTTATTTTTTTTTATCAAATTTATCTTATGATATTTTTCCAAAGCACTACTATCAAGAAATATAGGTTTTCATCACTAGTATCTTATTGGAAATTGATATTTCTACTTTGGTATCTAAGTTCATAATTTGTAATCATTCTATCATTTTTATCAAGTAGACATCTCTATTGAAATGCCATTGATTGCCAAGCCACTGCATATTGGAAACTTTAAGTCCTGGAATCTTTTCATATTTTCTATGAAATTAGGCACTCATGATAATTATCATGCAATCAAGGGAAACCATCCATGACAATTGTTGATTCATTTTTTTAGTAGTTCTATTTGTTCTATTTTACAGTTCACTATCGGGTATGAGTTTGAGTATTAATCATTTAATTTCTTATGTAGTTGAGCAAGTCGATGTCACAATCGAAACAAGAGCATAATGAATCAACTTTTTTTATGTACTCTTTTAGTTTACTATTAACTTTAAGTTGAAGCATTAATTATTTAAATTTTTTTGTAGCTAAGCATATGGACTCACAAAAAAAACAAGTGTACAAAGGATGATGAATTGAAGGATGGAGCAAGTTTCATGCATGATTTACTTTTGTGTATCATTTAATGTTTTTGTTTTTCATTTTTGAAGTAAAAAATGTTCAAGATTATAAAACCTTATTATGCCGTGCTTTGAAACTTAAGTTAGAACTAAGATCTCATGAAGTAGACACATTCATGGTTTGAATTAGTTATTGTTTAATGTAATACTTATGGTTTATAATCTATTGAGAATTACATTTTATGATTAATTTTGATTTTTTTTTATCAAAATACAATAATGAAAATCTTTTAATTAAAAAAAAACCTTATAAGTATACTTATCAAAATAAAATTTAAAATATATTATCCACACTAAAGTAACAATATTTTATTATTAGACTTTTAATATGTTATGATTAAGAAACATATTATAAGCGTAACAAATCGTTATGATTTATATAATATAACAAACTAAAAATGCTATCAAAATAATCAAATGTAACAGTGGAAAAGTGTTATGCAAAATGTATAAGATTAAACGTCAAATTTATAACCAAATACTCTAACTAAATGTTATTATTTGAATATTATAGCAACTAAAAATGTGTTATTGAATAGTTTAAGATAACATCAAACATAACATTTGAATACTGTTATAGAAAAGACATGACTTTTAATAACAGGGGCTATGTTAGCGTTTTCAGAAGCGTTATCAATACTCCCAGTTACCAGTTTTTAAGTGTTATGAATACTGTTTTTTCTTGTAGTGGTGACTGTTGCTTCCTAGGACTCCTCACATCCCTCACTTATGACCATTGCCTATTGCCCGGGTTGTGACTTTCCCTTCATAGAAATGCTATAGCATTCTCTGGCAGCAAGCTGATCACCTCCGACTGTACATATCCCCAAAGCTGAGGGGAATTTCATTGCCAGGTGTCGAATCAATGTTATGGCTTCAAATGCCATCAGCGCAGGTCAGCCCAAAATAACATTGTATGTTGTCAGACAATCGATTACTATGAACTCGAGTATTTTGGAGACAGTTCGTGACTCTTCTCTCAATGTCACCACTAGTCTGATTGTCCCTATGGTTGTTGTTCCCTCACCCGAAAACTCATACAAAGTCATTGAGGTCGCTTTCAAATCGGATACGGACAGTCCCATTTTTTCCAGGGTGGATCTGAAAAGTAAATTTACGGAGCTTCTATTATCCACCTGTATTCTATGCACCCTTCAGTTTGCGAGCTGTACGGTTACCACTAGCGGATCATTATGTGGGAATTGGATGTGGCTAGCATCCTCTTTCGTGAAAATGATTGGTTGTTTTTCCAATCGCTTTTGTTTAGATAACCATTGCTCTGAGACGAACTCCACACCATTATGAGCTTTCAGCTCATTGATGTACCTCTTTTGGGCCCCGCTGCTCGTGCCCGCCAAATGAGGTCCTCCAGCAATAGTGGTTATATCTCCCCTTACTATTGGAGGAGGATCGACCTTATTCGCCTAAGCTCCAGATTGTCCTATTGGAGCTTTTGGAACTGACTGAGAATTATGCCCAGCGGGCTGATTGGGAACTACTCGATTTCAAGCGTATTGGGCCAATGGTCTAGCTCAGATGAGAGTCTCAATCTCACCCTTCGACTACCATCAATCATCAGTGTTATGACCGATGTCATTATGGAATCAGCAAAACTTTTAAGGATCTCTCTTCGCCCTCTGGTTTCTTAAAGGTTCTGGCTTCTTCCATGGGAGGCGATTAGAATTAGAAAGAAATATACGATCTTGGGTGTCTGTTAGGTAGGTATAAGTAGCGTAGATAGGCTTGAATTTCTCCGCTGACTTGTTCTTCTTCGTCCCGCTCTAGTTGCCTTCACCTTCCCCTTCCTTTTGTTACTCCTCCCTTGGTTATTCTGGGTAACGGCTTGAGCCGTAGCTGCAACATCTATTACCGCTCCAACCGGTTGGACAGGGGTCTGGCTGGTTCCGATGACAGAAGTTCGTGCCTCCTCCAGATTTATCCATTCTTGAGATTGGGCTAGGAATTCATCTACGCTTTTAACCCGTTTTCTTTGGAGTTCTTGCCATAGGTCGCCCCCGACGAGGATTCCCGTTCTCATTGCCATGAGCTTAGAGCTGTCATCAGCATCCCTAGCTTGTGCAGCAACATTGGAAATCTGCTTAGGTTTGCCTTCAATGTCTCACCAAGTTGCTACTTTATGTTGGCCAATGAATTGGCCTCAACTTGAGATGCCTGTGAAGCTCGGAATGCTTTTTTGAAATCTAAGGAAAATTTCTTCCACGAGCTTATGGAATGCCTCTTGTACTGTTTAAACCACTGCCTAGTAGCCCGACCAAAGTTGTAGGGAACAAGATACACCTTAGATTGAGCCCGACATTGTGGGACATCATCATGGCGTTAAACATTCCGAGGTGATCAGACGGATCTCCATCTCCATCAAACTTCAACATGTGTGGCATCCTAAAACCTACAAGATATGTTGTTGCTGCAATGTTTGGAGCAAAAGGTTCGAGCTCTTCATCTGAGTCGCAATCATCCTTTTCCTTCCCAGATAAGAGTCTTTTCATTTATTCTTCCATTAGAGCCAGTCTCTCAAGGGTTTGGTCCCTAGTCCCTAAGTTAGCTGGGGGCTGTTCAACAGCTCCCATCCTATTATACGCGTTTGATGGGTTATTGTCCCTCCAAGCTTGAGCTTGGTTATGTGGTACATTCTCATTGTCGCATACAATGGACGGACCTCCTTCATGTTGAGTATAGCTAATACCCTCATACCTAACTAGATACCTTCTCTGTGAATTCAGATGATCGCGCAGGTCGAGCTATGGATCATATCGAGGACTTTGTGCTGAACTCAAATGATTTCTCAGGTCGCTCTCGGATCTGCCTTCACATTGGCTCTCCGTCCAATAACTTCCATTTGCAAAACTTACAGCTCGCGATTGAGATCAAGGACTTGGGTTCTCAACACACGTTCGTGGGGCAGAAGTATTCGCATAGGGGAAGGATTTCTCCTACTATTCCCACGAGTTGGAACATCTCAATGAGGACGAGGTGGTGATGGATGTCTTACAGGTGACGAAAGATGCCTTATGGGCGAGGCTATCCTCGTTCCATCAGGACGAACTAAATTAGCTCGCCTTGGTTCTACTCCAACATCCTTAGTTCTCTATGCATGAGGCTTTTATCATGGCACATAGGGATTTGTTGGAGCATTGTGTGTTTGTCATCTTGTCTCAACCCCTCCTTACGGATTGTTATGGGCATTTTTGGGAATCTGTGAAGAAGGCACAGAACTTGGGGTCGCGGTCCTGACCGACCGAATGACATGCTGATGACCCCTGTGATGATCAGTGGGCTGACCATTCTGGTGGTTTCTCCTTGAAGGCACAGAACTCGGAGTGGCGGTTCTGACAGATCGACTCAGTTTAGATCGGTTATTCATGTGGGACTTATGAGACCAACTTTGCCTCTTTCCGACATTAACGCCGGTTGCAAGAGGGGGTAACCAAGCCAAGACCTCCTCAATCTGCTTGTTTTCCCTAGCAAGATGGCTCCTTAACTGGGCGTTTTCCATCTCGAGGACAATCAGATATCCTGGATTAGGAGTTGACGGTAGTGACGCTGAACTCCCAGTATCGTCTTGACACGCCGGTTGTTTTCCCGGACGTTGCTGAACATCCGGGCCCCTTTCATTAGGAACAGCAGTATGATGGGCCTCCTGCCCACCAGGCTATTTTGTCTCATTATCATGGATTGAGTGAGTGAACACCATGATGAAAGTCGACCGGAACTTGTGACACACTAATTTACTCTCAATGAAAGCACCAAACTGTTGACATGGTTTTTAGCCAAGTGTGTATTAAGAAATTATATAGGTAGATTAGTGCTAGATTATTATCCGCAATAATATAGCAAGCATTCACTCAAAAGCACAGAACTTTTACGTGGTTTTGTGGTTAAAATCCACCTAGTGCACGGGTCACTATTATTACTGTTTCTCTCTCTAATTCTGCAGAGTTTCGGTAATACAAAAGACTCCCCCTCCCCCCCCCCCCCCCCTCCTATCCAATGTTCCTAGTATTTATAGAGGAATTCCATGGACAGGTTTGGGTTACTGTGTAAATAAACCGCGTAATTAAATAAGGTATAAAATTAATACAGATTATTCCTATTTTCATTGGGATATGATTTGATAACATAATAAATATACTCCTGCTATCTCAGATAATAAATGACAGATGTATGATACATCTTGGTCATTAATGAGCATATAAAGAATCCCTAAATCTCCTGCGATCCTTTAGTATGTGTTGTCTAGGCTCTTACGAACTGAATATTTCACCTGAGCTCGTGTTTGATCAATTACTGACTCCGAGCTCGTAGTAACTTCAGAGTGCCCAAAGTTGGATTTAACCATTATGAGTCCCGAACTTGATTGTTACCTTAAGTGTAGGTCAGATGATAACTTGTATACCGTGTACGAACTGGATTGGATCTCGAGTTGTTCACGTCATTAATAACCAGATACTCCACTTAGACTATTTTTCCACATATTTATCTGCCAGTTGTACCCAATCTGAGTAATTGAACTTGTGCTAATTTTATGGTGCAACAGAGTTCGAACACTGAAGAATCACTTTTCGTTCGCCCAGAAATAAAATGATTCTCAACAACCATCTAGAATTGCAGAGGAAGCTCAGGAACAGTTGAAGGACTGGGAAGCTTAAGAGAGAAGAGAGAGTTTTGAATTTTGAATGGTTAAAGTGCATACTGAGATTTAAAACACACAAGACCAAATCATGCAGAAATTTAAAACTTTTTACATTTAACTCATTGTACCAAAAATCCATAAAAAAAAACCTTTTAAAAGATCGTGTGTGCACACTTTTATTTTAGCAAACGAAATTACAACTACTCTTTTATAGAGTTAAAGAAAAACAAATATCATAAAAGAAATAACAAGCTCCCAACATTTATTTTCAAAATGGTGTTCCATCAAAAACCTCCCCAAGTTGGGCCACATGTACATATCCACAAGCAAGCTCCGGTGCTCACTGCTCCACTTTACTTTTGCACTTACCTACAACATGAAAAAACTAGGTAAGAGAAAATTCTTAGTAAGAATATACTTGCATACAAATATACTAAATTCAATAATGGGTTGCCCTAAGGTAGTTATCACTACCGATCATTAGGGTATTGGATAAATCCCAACCCTATCATACAATTCTCAAACAATAGCCAAATCATAATCAAATACTTTGATTGTACCTAGCAAACAATGTTACACATATCATGATAACCTGCACTCAGAAAATCCCAGAACATTCGAGATATATAACACATATCATAACTAATCAATGAATCAACAGCAAGGGATCTGGGCCTAAATTCGGTTCTAGCATTTATGTCCTGGTTCCAACCCGGACTATATTTTTACCATGTCCTGGCTCCAACCCGGACCATATTACCATTGTCCTAGCTCCAACCCAGACTATATTATCATTGTCCTGGCTTCAACCCGGACTATATACTTACCATGCCCTGGCTCCAACCTGGACTATATACTTACCATGTCTTGGCTCCAACCTGGACTATTTTACGTTAGGGTTCTGGCTCCAACCCGAACCTACTTACCATTTAGCCGCATAATGCCAAAGCATTGCAAGAGTAGGCATTAAGCATACCCTGGTCTTAATGAACCAAACAAAACTAGTGCAATCTACTACTACAAGCACACACACTAGTATATTCATGTGTTAGCCAAGAAAGAGAAAGGCTAACATACTTGGAGTCCATAACTCCCAGCAGGATCTTTAACACCGCAATTTATTTTCCCTTTCACGGTTACTGTAGTTAATACAGTGTACTCAGATTAAACTATGGCATACTCTTATAGCTAATATTATATGATAGCTACATTCAATAACGTTCTCTTAGAGACTCAATACTATAGCCTCTTATGCATCTTATAGTGTATAAGGCCGAATTTCGTTTTAGTCTTTACAGTAACATGAGAAAATTGGCCTCACCGCAACATGCTCTCTGTGCCGTGCATCTTAATATTCATTAACTAGAGAACTCTCTTATCGGATAACTCGTATTTTTGTTTTTTTAAAAAGGAGTTCTACTCAACTCCTATCTTAGAAAAATACCAACTTGCCGTCATCTCACGAAAGTTTACCATTTTTTATCATTTACCAATATACCGCTTTTTGATCCTTTACAAATAATATATGACAATTTTATCTCGTTCTCTTAAATATTCTATAAAAACCCAACTCCCATCTTACCATTTTTATCCATAATCTAGGATCTCATTTTACGTTATCTTTTAAAAGAACAGCAATTGGACCCTTAATTTAAAAATGGTAAAAATCAACTTTTATATTTACTCAAGCTGATTTGGGATGGGTTAAGTCTCTAAATCCTTAGTTATCTTTACAAATGATTATTTCTTCTCATTTCCAAAATTTTACTTCTATTATTTAATTTAAGGGGTAAAATCTCATTTTCAAACTTTTGCCCTAAGTTGAGTTTTGGGCAAAAACTCTTAAACTATTATTCACGTGTTATGTGTCATAAGGATGGGAACTACGCAAAATCCTTGTGTCAAAACTTGTCTTAGGTTAAGAGAATTGACCTCCCAAAAATCATTTTTCGTTAAGGTTCGAAATTACTACCTTTCAGTTTTTAGGGAAAATTTAGAAAAAATATTTCTCTTAAACCGTGGCACATTTTTCTCTAAAAAATTTTACAAGTCCTTATAAACATCTTAAATAATTTCCCTCAAAATTTCATAATTTTTGGGATGGTAAAACTCATTCAAATTTGCAAAGCATTCTGGGAAGTGCCTGCTGCCCAGAAGTTTTTCCCAGATTTTAAGGTAAATTTGAAAATTCATTTCCCTTACACCATAGCCTAGTTGTTTCTAAACATTTACAGAGATTTTTATACATGTCTATATTATCTTCTTTCAAAATTTTGAAATTTTTGGAATAATTAAACTCATAAAAATGTTTAAATCAATCTGGACAGTGCTTGCTGCCTAAAAGTTTTGTTTCCAGATTCTAGGGCAAACTTTGAAAAATCATATCTCTTACACCTTAACACATTTTCCTCTAATATTTTACAGTGACCCTTATACATGTTTAAAATAACACCATACCAAATTTCTTAGCTTTTTAATTGGTTAAACTCGTTCAAAAGTCAAAATAATATGTGCAGTGCATGCGGCCTAGAAATTTTCTAGATTTATATCGAAATGCCAAAACGTTCATAACTTGGGTTTAAAAATACCTTTTTACAATTTTCCAAAGCCTATACTCAATTAATCACAAGGACTATGCAAATACACAAATATTTTTTACATACAGAGGAAGTAGAGTGCAATCTGACCCGTTGGAAGCCAGACCACGAAATTTTGGCAGCATGCATTTTTACACAACCTATCATCAATAAGCACTTCTAGCGTAACCCTAGCCACATGCATGCATGAAAATCATCATACTACCCATAAATCTCAACCTTAAGTATAAAATAAGCTTAAAAACTATTGCAACACCCTATACAACCAGATCTACAAGAATCACCACAAAACATAAAGAACTCAATCATAGATTCTACCTTTCGAAGCCCTAGCTTGGAGATGTGTTCCTTAGCTCTTCAAAATCTTCCTTTGGTGCTCTAAACTATCAAAACCGAGCCCCAATTCCACATGCATATTTTAAGAAAAGGATTAGGGTAGAAAGAAACTTAGATGAGGGATAAGAACATGCAAGCTCACAAAAACCTCTTACCTTGCTTTATTTGATCACAAATGTGCTCAACTTGGATATCCGACTAGTAAGGCTTCTCTTGAACCCTAGAACACAAGAACAAGGCCATGCATGGCTTTTAGATTACATGCATGCACAAGAAACCCTAGGGTTTTTGGTTTGAATAAGAATGAGAAGAATGAATCACAAGAGAGGATTTCACTTACCTTGAACTCAGTTTTCTTAGGGTTGAACACTAGCTTCAATGGAGTCTCTCCTTGAGAGAGAAAGAGAGAGGAATGATTTGAGGGGGAGTGACAGAGCCTCTGATTTTTTTTCAGAGTTAGAAAAAAATATGGGAAGGGGAAGAGGGTGCCTCATTTTTGGGGAAAATGATACGAAAAATTGTTTTGAGAAAAAAACAAAACAATGATTACACCCTTAGCTTGTGAATGGGTAAGACTCTTCCTATTCTCTTTGGGGTATGTGTCCTTGCTCTTGAGAGCCCTAGGACCTAGCCTTGCTGCACACTCCTCTTTCTCTCTACCCTTGGAAAATACTTTTATGCCTTTTTGTATTTTACCTCACATTTAAGGGATCCAAGGACCCTTTGGGAATTTTGTGCTCTAATTTTCCCTTAACATTTAACTTATAGTTTTTAAATATATCCAAGCTTAAATAATTAAATTAAATGTGACCCAAAAATAAAATTTTCACGTATCACATAATTTTGGTAATTCTATCAAATTGACCAAAATGCCCTTAGAGGCCTGAGCAAGAAATTCTCATTCTTAAGCCTGGTTGATTGGAATTCAAACCTCAATCAATTTTTCTTAAACTTATTGGCTCGACTATTATGTCCTAGTTTCCTGACACAATTAATATTTTTATGCCATAGTACTTCCTATTTTATTTAATCCGAGATCTTTCTCTCATTAGGGTTTGTTCCTTGGTCTATGACCAATCTCTTGTTGCATAAAGCTGGATCATTTACCAGATCATTACAACGGCTATAAAATTCACTAATCATCGCAAATTCATATAATATCATTTATCAAAATAATATTTCACATAATTCTTCACCGGATCCAACCGGTTACTAACGGGTGTCCAAAACACGAGATGTTACAATTAATTGCGTGGATTGATGGGCCTAGCAATAGGGAGTCAACACGTGGCGTGAATTTCTAGAGTGACGTCAAGGGAAGCCCAAATGTCTCACCCCCCCCCCCCCCCGAAGACCCTTTTCAATTACTCCTCAGTCTAAGTCTCCACTATCCGAGGACAAGTGGAGACTTGGGGGGCAAATGTTGTCTGTGTTCTCACCACCCAACATGTGGAAATTATAAGTAATTAGTGACAAGACAAGTCATGAGGTTCTCGGAGTGTGAACTATTCCAGGAAACCCAATCCGGTCAAGTCGTGGTTGTCTCCAAGTGAGGCCACGCCCCGAGCCCTTTCCTCGAGGCGAGGATGTCTTTAGGTGAGGCCACTTCCCAAGAGCCTCTCTTCACTCGCCCATATCTCGGGTCTATGATTCTGGTCCGAGGACCTAGAGTAGATGCCAGGTGTCAGTCACTACGGGTATGGGCCACCAAAAGATCATCTGACAACTTTTGGTGAGCCTTGATTAGTGGTGTCGAGTTTGTACCCTCGACAATCGGCATTTCCTACAATGCTGCCTGACATGGGTAAACGTGCGTTACACCCTGATAGACAGAGATATGTTGCCCATAAAGTTGGTACGCGACTTTCTGCAATGGGCCCCGTGCAATCTGCTTGGGTCGTAGTCTCTAGTTGGCGCAACCTTTTTTGTATTAATTCAGCATTAATACCCCAGAATGGGATAATTTATATTGATGATAGATGATTAACATTAATGACACCAGGCTCTATAAATAGGGTTGGGGTATCTCCTTGTAAAGGGTTGGGATTTTTAGAGAGAGAAACTCTGTAACTCAGTGTAATATATATGTTGCCTGAGAACCACCATTGAAGCTGGCTTAAACAAGCCTCAAGCTCACTAAATATCAGATATTCATGGACTAGGGCTCTTTTATAACCTAAACCACGTAAAATCATTGTGTTCTTCTCTATTATTTTCTTTAAACTCTCAGATTATGTTGATAACGAAAAAGACAGTCAACAACATATATTAACAAATTTTAAAAATTAATTAATTAATTATTTGTAATTAAAAATTTTAATTTAATTTTTTATAAATAATAAAATATTTTAATTAAATAGTATTTATAATTTAAAATAAAAACCTTTATAAAATAATTTAGAGTATCTATTTAATATTTTTTTTAAATGACATGGTAGGTCGGTTGTATGTGAACTGACCTACGATGTCATTATAAAAATTAATTATTAAAGATACTCTAATTTGATTTTACATTATTTAAATTTTAAAATATATTATTTTATTTAAATAATACATATATATAATTTAGAGTATCTATTTAAAGGACGTGGGAGGTCAATTGTGTGGTGAATGACTTATCATGTGACATGGTTCTAGAATATACTTATCATGTAAGCATCATAGGATAAATTAAATTTTTAATTAAATTATATATTTTAAATTAAACTAAATAAATTACATATTTATAAATATTAGAAAAAAATAAATTAAATAAATTGGAGATTTATAATTTTAAAATAAAATATCAACAATTTAAAATTATATATTTTTAAATTGTAACATCATAAGTTGGTTCTAGAACAAAATTATCATGCTACATTATAGGTTAGTTACTCATGACCCGACTTACCATATTAAAATTAGGGCATAGAGCATAAGAGCCCAAAAAAATTTTAATTATCCCGCTCTTCTTCACTGTACACCCCGTGCATTCCTTTTCTTCTTCTTCTTCATTCAGCCAGCGACCCAAGCGACTCCTCAACTCTGATCACACCAGCGACTATCCCTTCTCAACTCTGGTCGTGACAGTGCCATTCTTAACTCCATATGAACTTATTCTTCTCTCTATATTTTTAGCTCAAGTTTTCCTAACTCTCATATTTGTTTTCAGTTATTTGATCTAATTTTGGTGTAGTAATCATTGACTCTGTATTCTTGAATATCTAGTCGGTTCTAGAACATAACATAATTACCATGCTACATTATAGGTCAGTTACTCATGGCCCGACTTACCATGTTAAAATTAGGGCATAGAACATAAGATCCCAAACAAATTTTAAGTATCCCACTCTTCTTCACTGTACACCCCGTGCATTCCTTTTCTTCTTCTTCATTCAGCCAGTGACCCAAGCGACTCCTCAACTCTGATCACACGAGCGACTATCCCTTCTCAACTCTGGTCGTGACAGTGCCATCCCTAACTCCATACTAACTTATTCTTCTCTCTCTATCTTTAGCTCAAGTTTTCCTAACACTCATATTTTTTTTCATTTATTTGATCTAATTTTGGTGCAGTAATCATTGACTTCGTATTCTTGAATATCTAGTCCCCCCCCCCCCCCCAACACACTTTTAGTATATGAAGAGACCCATAGAAGAAGAAGGAGAAGAAGAAGCAAATGGAGTCTCTGTTTCCTCGATTGTTTCTATGGAGATTGATTGAACCAAAGAGCCTAATTCAATCTCATCTGCCATACGTGGGTGGTTCTCTGAGATTAGGCCAATGTGGCCTAGTGGGTTGTCTTTACCTTTTTCATTTTCAACTTTTCTTACCTTCATTTGTTTGATGCGAATTTTTGGGGAGAAGTGATGAAAAGCTTTGAATCTTTACAAATGTATTGAAAAGTTTATTCATTTTTTTTTCTTATTCTTATTTGTTTCTAGCATTTTGGTAGGTTCAGTTGAGTTTTAATTAATACGTAGTTGGTTACTATAGGATGATCTATGCGTAGTTGTTTTCTCGGCCAGCTTTTAGTACGGTGGAGTTTTGAGTTTTCCGCCAATGTTTTTTTTTTGTATGCCATCATTTTATGTTAAAGAAAAGGTCTCGGTGTGTACTATTTAGTTTTCCTTTTGGGCATTTTCCATATTTGTTCTCTCTAAGATATTAGTAACACAGTTTGTGTTGTTTTTTTCCTTTTCTATTACATGTTGATAATTTTTCACTATCATTAAATATTTAGCTTAGCTACATGGGTTTTTTTTAACTTGTTCGTTTTGATGATTCTTATATCAGATTTCTCTGCTGTTTGTTTTTTATTAAGGGATTTCACTGGATTTGCAATATAATAATGAATATGAAAATTTGTTGCCTTTTCTCTTGAATTTACTTTATTGAGGCCTATTATAATTATGTATATATTGTATTCGACTTTCTAGATTCTCCATAGTTCTAAATCAGATTATATAGAGTCCTTTATTTCTGCTAGAGCTTATCTATTTTTGAATGTTAAATTGAATCATTTTAATAATACATTTCACATGTTTTTCGGGGTGAAGTCATTAATTTTATTGTTTGTTGATATCTTTTTCTTTTCTATATGATTGGTTTTGTATTAAGGAAATTGATGGAGCTATGTTTATGTGCTGGTGAGGCACACTCGTTGAAGGTAGAGAAGTTTTATTTCAGGGGAAGTTTAACTATCAGGATGTGATGGTTTTCTAGGCAAGTGATGCTTCCTTATGCTACTGAAATTACTTCTATATTTGTTTGATTCTTTTAGTGACAAGATTATTGTCTGCCACACGCTCGACGACTTCATATGTCAGGCCCAAGAGTATATTCACTGAGAAGATGCCCAAATTGGGGCATTCAGAGGGCCGATTTCCTTCCCGACTCCAACAATCCTAGCTTTTGTAGCTCTGGGACCACAATTCTCACCATATAGATGGGTGTCATGAGTGCCATGTAGTACAATCCAGTTTTTCCCCAGCTGGTTTTAGTGCCGGTCCTTCCTGGTATGGAGCAGCTTCCACAGGATACAATGCTTCTCAACCTACCTTCAGTGCTGGAGCAACAGCTCCAGCCAAGTCAGCAGCATTGTAACATCCCAGATTCACTATTAAGGCTAAGTGCCTTAATTACTGTGCCTGGAGGGCATAATTGAAATTATATGTGGAATTAACCGAATTAATGTGTGACTACGTGGCATACATGATTTTTATGGTAATGTGAATATATGTGCATGTTTATGTGTATTAAAAATGCATGTGGGTCCGTTCTTGTCAATGCAGACATACTTGTAATTTGGCCTGTAAAGGGCATAAATGTGTTTATATGTATTAAATGATTGAGGACCACATTACTATGTTTATATATTTGTGATATTCGGCTCGAGGCGATCCTAGTGAGCGAATTTGCGGAATAGTCACAACGGGGTCCAATACCCGGTTCGGGGTGAGCCTAGGGGTATTTTGGGGACTTAGTGCTTATTTAGAATTTATTGGTTAACGTGCAATTATTTGGGATTAATTGGGAATTTATAAGACAATTTGAGTATTAGCAGGGAATGTGCCTAATGACGTTTTTGCCCTCAGGGGCATTAGAAGATAAGGGTGTACTAAGGGGCATTATGGTCTTTTTATCTAGAGGATAGACTTACCCTTGGGATAGCTTAGGCATTAGTAGCTTGTAGAAACTCAAGGAAACAAGGTCAGAACACTTTTTCGTCTCCCAATTGACCCTCTCTCTTTCTCTCTCAACTTTGGTGGAATTCTTGAGGAAGCTAAGGGAAATTGATGGCTGAAAGCTTGGGGAATTGAGAACTTGAGGCCTAGAATTCGGTTAGCTGTAGCTAGGAGGATTAATTCACAACTGAGGCGAGTTTCAATTTTTTTTTAATGGTTTTCTGTTTTTATTTTATGGTTGTTCTTAGCTTTAAGGTTCAAGGTTATATATTTGAGGTTGGATGGAAGTTTAAGTGTGTTGAGCTGGGGTATTATTGTTGGTATCATATTGGTATTATTCTGGGGATTGAATTATAGTTCTAGGAATTATTTGGGGAGATTTTGATGGGTTTTTAGCTGAGGAAAAATAGAGGAATCCTGGGTTCGTAGGGTCAAGTCGCAGCCCTGTTCTTGGGGCACCGCGACCCAGGTGAACCTAGGCTAGGTGGGGGCTTATGCATTGGAGGCGTGCCGCGACTATCTAAGGAAAGTCTCGGCCTGTGTCCTGGTTTCAAACAAGGGGGCTCTCTGACCTTGGAGGCGCATCGCGGCCCTTAGGGGAAAGTCGCAGCATGCCGAGTCATTATTGGGCCACTTCAGGTCAGGTTTTAATGACGAGAACTTTAACCTAAGCGCTCGGGATGAATTCTACTACCCAGTTTAGTAGAATTCGAGGTCCTGAAGGCTAGTATGTTATTTTGAAGGTTGTAATCAACTTAGGTTTTAATGGTTATATATTAATACATTGTGACTAGGTTATACTACAAGGGCTTAGGGATAGGGATCGTGCTCGAGGTGGCCATACGCTAGCTGCTCGAGACTTGAGGTAAGAAAATTGTACCTGGGTTATGAATGGGGCTTAAACCCTGTTAATGAATATGTTATGAATGTCAACATATCTATATCTGAGAATATCTAGATAGGGATGCTTGTATACGCTGCCATTGACTACCTATTGTGCATTGTGCGTTTGTGATTATATCTGTTTACAGGTCGGTCAAAGGGTGCCGATGGCCAATAGCAAGTGTGCGGAATGCAGCCCGACCTAAGGGTGTCGGGATTGGCTATAATACCAAAGGACTCGGCCTAAGGGCGCCAGGCGTGAACATTATACAATAAATAGAAATGTGGTTTGTACTTAACTATTTCTATTTGATTGATGAGTTTGGTTAATGCATTTGACTGAGTTGAATGCTACTGTTAGGATGGTTACTTATATCCTGTTATTGATTGAATCTAATAATTTATGTTTACTGTTGTTATATTGTTGTCTAGTTGTGCATGTTGATTTGAGTTTTCTTGTTGAGCCTTGGCTCACGAGTGCTACATGGTGCAGGTAAGGGAAAGGGATAGTCGGACCAGCCATGAGTTGGAGAGCTTCAGGGGCGGTGTGTACAAATGTAGCCTACCCAATCGCCACGGCTAGGATAGCATGGGACGAACTAAGATTGAACCCTGTTTTGCTGCTTAGGACGACTAAGTTGTATTCTATTTGTCTTTTACAAGTCTGTAACTGATTTTAGGGAACCTGTGTATAGACTTAATATTTTAATAAATGGATATCATTTTAATAAATGATACGGAGACCCAGTATCTTACATTAACAAATTTGAGATACAAATGGATATACAGAAAGTGTCAGAAGATGCCCGCTGCAGGATCTTCCCCGCGACACTATCTGACACTGCCCAGGAGTGGTTCTTTAAGTTCCCTCCTGCTAGTATAGTATCTTGGGAGATGTTGGTGAAGGAATTTTACGAAAAATTCTATGCGGGTCATGCAAGCAACAGCTGGAGCTAAGACAGTGGGTGATGAAGGCAAGATGATGGCCCTGACTGCTGGGGTTAGGCACCATTAACCCCTCTGGAGTAGCCTAAGAAAGAATGGGTTAAGAAGTACCCAGGAGTTTTTGGATCGGGCTGATCAATATATCAAGCTCGAGGACGTGATTGCCAATGAGGGGAAATCGCCAACGAAAGACAAGGGACCAAAGGAAGAGCCCGCCAAGGCCGCCAATGGATCAAAAAAACCCAATGGAAACGTCCAAGGCAACGGGAATGGCAATAGTAGGAATGGTGGAAAACGGGCAAGCAATGAGCCCTCAGCTTCTGAGAATAAATGCCCTAAAGGCAATCGATACAAGCCAAGATTCACCAACTACACGGCACTTGTCAAAAGTCGAGCATAATTCTACCAGGAGACCAGCTCTAACGTGCCTTATAAATGACCCGCACCTATAAGAAAGGATATCTCTAAGAGAGATATGACGAAATTCTATCATTTTCACAACGACTATGGGCACGACACTAACGAATGCAACCAGTTGAAAGACGAAATTGAGTTCTTGATTAGGTAGGGACATCTAAGAAGGTATGTGCGAGCCGTAGGAGGGTATCAGTGAGAGGCTCAAGGTGGCAATGAGCAGGCGCATGTACGCCAATGCTCGCCACCTTTACAGCCAGCTCATGTAGCAGGCACTTTACTCACCATCTGCGGCGGCCCGCACCTTGCAGGGGATAGTGGGAAGGCAAGGGAACGATACGCTCGAACCCTACGCCACGACCAGGACATCGAGATGATGAGTGTGGAGGATCGAGAATCAAAGAAGGCTCGAACATAGGAGGAATTGATAACCTTCTCCGAAGACGTTGCCCACCACGTGCAATTTCCACACTCCGATCCGCTGGTCGTGGACGTGCAAATTTCCAACATGATGGTGAAGAGGGTGTTTGTTGACACAGGAAGTTCGGTCAACATCCTATACAAGTCTTCACTGGAGAGAATGAAGTTGTCCATCAAGGACCTGGAGCCATGCAACCAAACCATCTATGGTTTTTTCGGCGAAGGGCTCTCCCCAACTGGGTCGATTAGGCTTCCAATTACAGCAGGTACTGCACCTGCTAATAGGACATTACTCACTACTTTCATAGTAGTTGATTATCCTTCGGCATATAATGCTGTAATTAGGAGGCCAATTCTGGTTGACCTATGAGCCGTCTCTTCAATATGGCACCTTGCAATGAAATTCCCAACAGACGCCGGGGTAGGAGGCGTGTTGGGAAATCAGCGGGAAGTAAGGGAGTGCCACAACGCCTCCATAACTAAAGCGAAGAAAGGTGTGTCGAGGGAGGTTCCCGGAAAAGAGTTGCAAATGGCAGTTGATGAACAGGCCCAATCAGGTGATAATGTCACCAAATAGGGCGTTGCCCAAAGTGAGGATAGAGACTTAGATCGTCGCTTTGGGGATTTTGAGGAAGGGATAGGACCCATCAAGGACCTTGAAGAGGTCCAACTCAATGACAAAAATCTGACTAGGGTTGTGAAAGTCGGTAAAAACTTAGAGACAACAACAAAACAAGCGATGGTGGAATTTTTGAAGAAAAACCAGGAGGTCTTTGCCTGGTCGCATAAAGACATGGTTGGAATAGACCCTGTAGTCATTAGCCATGTCCTTAATATAGACAAAAAAAATTCCACCAGTACAACAAAAAAGGAGGCTGCTCGACAAAGATAGATCAAAGGCCTTAAAAGAAGAGGTCAAGAAGCTCAAGAAGAATGGATTCATCAGGGTAGCATTTTATCCATCGTGGGTCTCTAATCCCATGTTAGTTCCCAAGCCGAATGGAAAATGACGAACATGCGTGGATTTCACAAACCTCAATAAAGCCTGCCCTAAAGATTGTTTCCCGCTCCCTAGGATCGACCAACTGGTCGATGCCACTACAAGGCACGAGATTCTCTCTTTCATGGATGCATACTCCGGGTATAATCAGATTAGTATGCATCCTCCTGATAAAGTAATGCCCTTATGTCTAAAAAACGCTGGTGTGACTTACCAGCGACTGGTCAACCACATGTTTAGGGGCTAATCAGAACAAACATGGAGGTCTATGTTGATGACATGCTGGTTCAGTTGAAGAAGGCAGAAGGGCATATAGAGTATTTGCAAGAATGCTTCAACATCTTGAACAAATATCAGATGAAGCTGAATCCCCTCAAATGCTCCTTTGGGGTAGGATCAGGAAAGTTCTTCGGATTTATAGTAAACTCAAGAGGAATCGAAGCCAATCCCGAGAAGATCAAAGCCCTGGTCGATATGAAATCGCCAGCAAAGATCAAGGATGTTCAAAGTTTGACCAGAAGAATTGCTGCTCTGAGTAGATTTATTTCCAAATCAACGGACAAGTGCGTCCCATTTATTTAATCTACTTAGAGGAAACAAAATATTCGAATGGACGAAGGAGTGCGAGCAGGCTTTCCAAGCATTGAAGACTCACATGGTGCAACCACCCATTCTATCGAAGCTGGTCGATAAGGAAACTTTGTTTGTCTACTTGGCAATCACTGAATACGTTGCTAGTGCTGTCTTAGTAAGAGAAGAAGAAGGCGTACAGAAGGTTGTTTATTATGTAAGCAAAAGGCTAGTTGGGGTGGAGTTGCGGTACCCACCAACTGAAAAGTTAGCCTATTGCATAATTTTTGCCTATAGGAAGTTGCGGCCTTACTATCAAGCTCACTCAATCACGGTTTTGACTGACCAACCTCTACGGCAAGTTCTGCAAAAGCCAGAGGCCGCAGGCAGATTGTTGAAATGGGTGGTTGAACTTGGGCAGTTCGATATCTCGTACTTACCGCGAGCAGCGATAAAGGGTCAAGCCCTGGCTGACTTCATTGCAGAGTTCACTGGACTTTCAAATAGCGAGCCGCTCGAAGAGCCTGAAGAGCCTGAGTCTTAGAACCAAACTCCCTCACGGAAGTTATTTACAGATGGCTCCTCTAATGAGCATCATGCAGGGGTAGGTGTGATTCTGATTATCCCTAAAGGGCATCGATTTCACTGCGCAATCAGGTTTGACCTCACTGCTTCTAAAAACAAGGCTGAGTATGAAGCGTTGCTCGCTGGGTTACGATTAGCCAGGGACATGAATATAAAGGTACTTGACATCTACAGTGACTCTCAGCTGGTAGTAAATCAAGTCATGGGAGAATACCAGGCCCGAGGTTTAAAGATGGTTTCTTACTTAAACAAAACAAAGGATCTATTAGCGTAATTTAACAAATACACCCTTCAGCAAGTACCTCACGACCAAAATTCAAACGCTGATGCTTTGGCCAAGTTAGCAAGTGCGAAGGATGCTGATACACTGAACATAGTGCCAGTTGAACGACTATCTGTGCCAAGCATCCAAGCAGAGGAAACCACTCTGGTTATCCAAGTGGCGAATACATGGATGGCACCATACATAGAGTATTTGACGCAAGGCGTGTTACCAACGGACAGAAACAAAGCCAGGACCCTTCAGTGGCAGGCTGCTAGGTATATCCTGGTCGATGGAATCTTGTACCATAGGGGATACTCAATGCCACTCCTCAGATGTATTTCAAAAGAGAAGGCCAAGGAATTGATGAAAGAGGTACACGAAGGCTTTTGCGGGGACCACGCTTGGGGGCAAAGCTTGTCAAAAAAGATCCTGAGGCAAGGGTATTTCTGGCCAACAATGAATGAAGACTCGATGGAATTTGTGCGGAGGTGCGACAAGTGCCAGAGGTTCTCCAAAATCCCACGAGTAGCCCCTAATGAACTAAAACAGATGCAAAGTTCATGGCCGTTTGCAGTTTGGGGTATAGATTTAATCAGATCTTTGCCCACAGGAAAGGGCGGCGTCAAGTATGTTGTGATTACCATTGATTACTTCACTAAATGGGCCGAATCCGAGCCACTCGTAACCATATCGACCAAGAAGTTGTTGGATTTTGTGGTCAAAAACATCGTTTGTCGCTATGGATTGCCAAGGAAAATCGTCTCAGATAACGGCACGCAGTTTGATAGTGATTTATTCACGGACTTTTGCGAACGGCATGGGATTATCAAGAGCTTTTCTTCAGTCACTCATCCCCAAGAAAATGGACAAGTCGAAGTAGTCAATAAAATGCTACAGGATACTCTGAAGAAAAGACTGGAAGAAGCTAAGGGGGCATGGCCAGAGCAATTTCCTAAAGTCCTTTGGTTGTACAGAACTTCCCACTGAATAGCAACAGGCCATACTCCATTTTCACTGGCTTATGGGTATGAGGCTATGTTTCCAGTTGAGTTAAATCCGTCGGCACATCGATTAAGGCTCTAACCCAACTATTGATGGAATCCCTGGACTTGATTGATGAGAAGCGTGAGCAAGCCCAACTCTGAGTAGCTGCGTACAAGCAAAAAGTCGTCTGGTATTTCAATTCTAAAGTGCGTGAAAGAAAATTCAATGTCGGAGATCTAGTACTATGAAGAGTTTTCTTAAACACTCGCGACTAGGCTACTGGAGTACTCGGACCTAACTGGGAAGGACTAGACCAGATTGAAGAAGTCCTCCATCCAGGAACCTATAAACTTGCTCGCTTAAATGGAGATCTTGTTCCTCGCTATTGGAATGGAGAACATCTGCGCAATTACTATCAGTGAACAATTCTTCTTAAAAAATTTGCTTGTATTAATTTTACTTTTTACAAGTTATGAAAAAGGGTTGGTCATTTTATCTAACTAATCTCTTATAAGTGTAAGATCTCATTGATCACTCGTACATACACATTTTGTCCTTTTAATACGAGAAATATAAGGGATTATGCGTAGCCAGTCATTCTTGCCAATTATTGTATTTATTACAAGTATTTTCTCATTACGTGTGTTATTTTGCTGTATTATCATTTTAATTCATTTGCTCCGAGGAGTAATGTTCGAACAGGTTTTGGTCAAGGCAAGTGACTAAGGACCTAAAGCTCCTCAATCACTTGGGGGGCATATAAGGCATCTAGTAAGTAAAGCATATCGAAAGGTATGTAGACACATAAGCAAAATAAGTGAAAGCATGCTAAGGTACTTAGAGTATTTTTCAAAAATTTGTATTTTGTTAAATCAAACCATAGTACTATGCTAAGTTCGGTCATGCGAACAGATGTTATAATAAAATGCAAATATTATAATATCTTAAGGAAACCTTTGACACCGCGAGCAGTTACTGCTCGGATGTAATTGTTCAATTAAAAGTAAAAGCTGCCCATGCAGCAATAAAATTTTATAACTAGAAAATTAAAGTGTCTTTACATCACGACCCGTAGGTCGTGTGTAACAACCCACTAATCTAGACTCTTGGACCATTATCGAACTATACATACAAATTCTTACTAAAACATACATTTGCGAAAATACCATAATTTATTATAAACTTGTAGAAACAAAGGTTACTTTCATAAAATTAAGTAGGATATGGGTACCCATTGTCTTTAAAACAAAATAACTTAAAGTGAAAAGAGTTACATAGAAAATGCGGAAAATACATGTAAAACCATAAAAAAGTAAAATGAGACTACATCCTCGAATCGAATAACGCTCAGCCCCTTGACTCCATTCACCATCGATACGCATCCCCTAAGCGTCACGAATCTTACCGCCTCTAAAGCTTATTTTCCTGCACATAAAACAAAAAGGAATGAGCCTAATGCCCAGCAAGGAAAATCTAACACATAGTCATACACATAAATTTCATAATAAACGTAAATACATATCATAACACTTAATACATACACTTATTATAATGGCCATTATTACTTGGGGTCCCATAGACTAAACAAGCTTATGCCCATGAGATTAGTGGGGTCCTACTAGCTAAGTAGGCATATACCCATAATCTTTTTGGGGTCTTGTTAGTCAAATAGGGCATAAGCCCAAGCCTACATTCATACACATTCATAACATATTCATAACATATCATATTCCATAACATAACACATAAGATAACATAAGCAATACACATATAGATTCTATCCTATTTTCCTTACCAAAGTTACCGGGATATAATGGACTGAGTTGGGACTTTTGGAACACTCCTAAAACCATAATGATCAAGAGTGAGTCTAAAGAAGGAAAAGAGATGAAAAGGAATGAGAAGACTAAACCATTGAAAGTCACACTTACCAAACTTATGTGCTCAAGAACTTAGATTCCCTAACCAAAATGAAGATTAAGGTTAGAGATTGAGTAGAAGACTATGAGAAAGAAAATAACATAATACAGAAATGAACTAGAGTTTTGGTTACCTCAAAGACTTGTAAGATCAATCTACACCACAACCGAAATACTATAGAACCTCACTTCCCAAAGTGTTTGATAAGCTTATGATGTTTAAGCTTATGATTTTCCCAAACCAGGTGTTTACACTCTCACACTCACTTAACACTAGCAGCTTCTGAACTTAGAGCAAAAGGTGAATAATGGCTGGGTACTAGGTCCTATTTATAGAGTTTGGGAATGAAAGTATCTTGATTTTACATGAATAAAAATAATGGCTTTTTAGGTGAAAATCATTTGAATAATCGTTCAGCAGAGGCTGAAGACTCGTTCAAAAGATGCTGGACTTATGGAGGAGTTTGAATGGCTGAAAGGAAAAGAATTCAAAAGTGTTTGAATTTATGCTGGAGGAGGCGATATATCGCCCCCTGTAGGCGATATATCGCCTGGGCCAGTATGCCCGAGGCGACCGTGCATCGTCTCGTGTTTTCCGTATCTACGTGCTGCGATATATCGCCCCCTATAGTTGCGATATATCGGCACACGCTAAATATTTAAACAGGAAATTACACATTTTTAGCTAAGTTTGAATGGAGTAAACAGCCTTGACTAAGCCTTCAACGTATTCAAAGCTGCTGACTGACCCTATAACATTCAAACTTTACCCTTATTTAATTTAATCCTCAAAAATACTTAATCCTTAATTACCATTCATAACATGTGCTTAAAATCCTATTGGTTGATGTCTAAACCTTATAATATAATAAATATAATCCTTAATATCAGTCACATTAATCAAACCTTAGGTTATACTTAATATTCTTAAACTATAGGTTAAACTTAGAAAATCTATAAGTACTACTATGAGTGTCCAAATAATTCCCGGACTGAACCAAAAATCCACAGTAACAAAGATAATACTAAACATACTATAATACTACTAAACAATTAGCTAAGTAAAGTTCTTGGACTCTACATCGTGTAATCAAAAGATTAAAAGAAAAAAGGAAATCTATCCTGGTCGACAGCAGCGCCAGCTTCATTGTCTGTGTCATCTATCCCTGTTGTCAGGGAAATCTCTGGGGAAGTAGGAACTTTAGCCCTCTCTTCTTCCTCCAAGCGAATGGCACACTGGGACATTAGAGTTTGTCTCAAGGGCTCTGACAAGTAGATGAAGTTGGCCTTCCAGTTGTGCTTCCAAAACTCGTAGAAGCAAAGATGGGTCGCTTCCTTGTACTTCTCCAAGTTCTTGGCTTCAGTTTCCTCAAGCTCATTCATGCACTTTTCCAGCTCCTCCGTCTCCTGCCTACTCGCAATCAAATCAATCTCAAGTTTTTTGGATTGTTGGTGGTTGAGTTTGGCGCTTTCCCTGAACTTTTCTTTATCTTCTTTGGCTTTCTTCAGGGCGTCCCGACTCTCCAACAACTCCTCGGTCAACGTGGCTTTTTGCTCGAGCAGCTCCTCTTTTAGTTTGGTCAGCTCCGCGTTTTGCTCGAGCAGTTCACCATTTTTCTTGGTCAGCTCATTGTTATTCTCGAGTAGGTCAGCATTTTTCCCTTCGAGCGCTTTCATAGCCTCAGCGAGCCTAGTGTCAAAATTTCTGGTCTGGGACACCATTGCACCCGCACGGCGCCAGCCAGGAGTCATGGTCAGCAATCCCTACAACCAAATGAAAAGAGTAAGGCAATGCCAAAAAATCAAAAACAAATTATTCAGCAACAGAAAGCAACTTACGCTGACTATCTCATTCAGCCCTCGATTAAGTATTTGGTCAATCTACATGGAGATGGTTCCTTCAATGGCCTCTTGACCGTGTTTGTGTTTGGAGAGCTTGTATATTCTCTCCCTGGCTGAGCTGACCACGGAGCTGGACACGGAGCCTTCGGGCTGAGTGGGTTGAGTGCGGTGTGTTCGGCTAGTAGGGTCCTGAGGAGTGGGGTGTTGATCAGCAGGTGTTGGAGGAGTGGAATGCTGGTCGACCGGAGGCGTTGAGGCCGGCTGCTCAAGTGGAGATGGAGGTGGCGTGTTTTCCTTCAAAGGAACAGTGGCTGAAGGGTCCTCAGTTCAGGCCTTCTTTGAGGCAGTTTTACTACTCTCCCCCCGAGTCCTCTTGCTGTCTTTCTTCCTGCCTGAGGAAGCAGCGACAGCCTTGTAATGTTCGAACACGTCTTCAGACGACATATCTACACAAAAAAGAACAATACGAGTAGTGAGACAAGATATATAGATGGAACTAAAAATGAAAGTAAAGAGATTATAAGTAAAGTACCCATGCTACAACTACTGGTCGCTACATTACTTACTGAACCATTTACTGTTTGGAAGATATCTGAACTTAAGTTTGGAGTATACTTAAAGTTTCCTTCCCCATCAAATAAGTGACAGGGAATTGGAAAACTATCTAAGAATGAGAAAATAGTAACGTTCTCATCTAAAGACTCATCGATGGGAGCAGAAGGTTCGGTGGCTTTCTTTTTTCCCTTTTCCAATGGGGCTGGGGGAGCGGCAGCTCGCGGAATGCTGGAGGGTTCCCTGATTGTCACTCCAGTCGTCCTCCTCCTTTGAGGTTGTGACACGTCGGGTGCTACTCGGGAATCTCCTCGACAGTGGCACTTCCTGCTGTTGACTCCCTCACATCCTAGTGAGGTGCCAAAAGCCCGACCAGCCTAAGGTTAGCCTCTGTGACCAGATGCTTGACGATCTTCTCCACATCAGTCATACTGGCCAAGAGGGCTGATCGGATTTCCATATTTGGTGTGGGAGCCGGTCTCAGCCATGGGCCTGAAAGGCGCTAAAAATCTAAGGGAAATGGAGGAAAAATTAAAGAAAAATAAACGACTAGGGGTGTAAAAGTATTACCTCCTTGAGTGAAGGCCAGGTTGTTGGCAACCATGTCTGTAGTCAAGAAGTACTCAAGGTGGTACCTCCCCACATTAGAGATAAAGGTTGTGTCACTCAGGAAAGTACGGGACATTTGATAGAAGTGGAAGAACCCCGTGTTTTCTAGGTTGGGGTTGGATTTTAGGTCGAACAGATAGTTGACCTCATGTGGTGTGGGGACAGGCCATTTCTTATGGCTATAAAGGATATAGAGTGCTAAAAACATTCTATATCCGTTGGGGGTTATTTGAAAAGGAGCGACCCCGAAATAGTTGGCCACTCCTTGGAAGAAAGGATGGAGAGGCAGGATCGCTCCTGTCTCGATGTGGTACCTCGACCAGGCACTGAAGGAGCCTTGAGGAAAATTCGCCCATTGGTCTCTGGTGGGTTGGACTAGGGTTACCCTAGGAAGTCCGTATTTTTTAATATAATTCGCAATCATCCTAACCGTTACTCTGCTAGGAGGGGCGACGTACCATTCAACATCTGGTTGAATGGTGTTTCGAAGTTGAGCGCGAGTTTGGATGCTGGGGTCGGGGATATTTCTTTCTCGACCACTGGTCGAGGGAATTTCAACCCAAGGAGCAGGCTAATTTGAAGGATTGGAAGGTTTCTTTTTCTAGGCTTTAGATTTTACTCGAACCATGTTTTGGAGGAGGGTCGATGGAGTGTTTGAGGTGGCACGAGAAAAGGCAATTTCAGGTATCAACAACAATGGGTGCTCCTCGTCCTCGAGCAATTGGACTAGTAAATCATCATCAATAGGTCTCTCACCTCCCCACGGATCTTGCATGAAAAGCTGCGAACAGAAAAACGGGGAGATGAGAACTTAAAGCCTAAAAGCTTGTGTTGAGAGTTGGAATAATGTTGCTCGCGTAAAAAATTTAATCTTTTATACGGCCAGCAGCATTCTAGCAAAAACACTAAGTCTCTTACGAGCAATTTGAGAAACAGATTAAAAAGTGGAAGTAAAAATTTTTTCAAAGAAAACTTTTTCGACTCCGAGAGGGCGGAAAAAACCTAGTTTTTCAACTAGCTTAAAAATCGAATTATTTTACTTCGATTTTACGCCTTAAATCTATAATCTCGACTACCAAACTGACTCCTAACTCCTATAAAACATTATTTCACTACCCTATCAAGCATCGATCAATATGCCCATTTACCTGTAATGACCCACTAATCTAGACTAATTGGACCATTATCGAAACTATACATAAAAACTTACATTTTACGAAAATACCATAATTTATTGAGTAACTTGAAAATAAGAGTTATTTACAAAGAAACAGAATACTAAGAAGGATTTTGGGATCCCATTGTCTTTAAAACAAAACAAGATTTAAAATAAAAGACATTACATAATAATGCGGAAAATACATGTAAAACCATAAAAAAACATAAAAGGAGACTACATCCTCGAATCGATAACGCTCGGCCCCTTGACTCCATTCATCATCGATACACATCCTCCCAAGCATCACGAATCTTACCGCCTCTAAGCTTATTTTCCTGCACATAAACAGAAAGGAGTGAGCCTAATGCCCAGCAAGGAAAAACCTAACACATAGTCATATACACAATTTCATAAGAAAACATAAAGACTTAACATAATACATATAACATACACTTATTATAATGGCCATTATTACTTGGGGTCCCATAGACTAAACAAGCATATGCCCATGGGGTTAATGGGGTCCTACTAGCTAAGTAGGTCATATGCCCATAACCCATTTGGGGTCTTGTTAGTCATATGGGTCATATGCCCAAGCCTACATACACATATACATATCATAACACTTTTAATAACATAAACATATAGATAACATAAGCACATAACATATTAATTCTAGCCTATTTTCCTTACCAAAGTTACCGGGACAAAATGGACTGAGTTAGGACTTTTGGAACACTCCTAAAACCACAATGAACAAGGGTGAGTCTAAAGAAAGGAGATGAAATGAAAGAGAATAGGAAGACTAAACCATTAAACAAAAATATGCTTACCACCACTTAAGTGCTTAAGAACTTGGATTCCCTAACCAAAAATAAGAATAAGGTTAGGGGACTGAGTAGAAGGTTTTGAGAAAAGAAATAACATAGAATACAGAAAGGACTAGAGTTTTGGGTTTACCTCAAAGATTGCAAGATCAATCTAACATCCACCGAAATACTATAGCACTCACTTACTTCCCAAGTGTTTGATAAGCTTATGATGTTTAAGCTTATAGTTTTTCCCCAAACCAAGTGTTTACACTCTCTCACTCACTTAACACTAGCAGCCTCTGAACTTAGAGCAAATGGTGAATAATGGCTGGGTACTAGGTCCTATTTATAGAGTTTGGGAATGAAAATATCTTGATTTTACTTGAATAAAAATAATGGCTTTTTAGGTGAAAATCATTTGAATAATCGTTCAGCAGAGGCTGAAGACTCGTTCAGAAGATGCTGGACTGTTGAAGGAGTTTGAATGGCTGAAGGGAAAAGAATTCAAATGTATTTGAATTCATGCTGGTGGAGGCGATATATCGCCCCCTATAGGCGATATATCGCCTGGACCTTTGTTCCCGAGGCGACCGTGCATCGATTCGTGTTTTCCGTATCTACGTGCTGCGACATATCGCCCCCTATAGCTGCGATATATCGGCATACGCTGAATATTTAAACACGAATTTACACATTTTTAGCTGAGTTTGAATGGAGTAAACAGCCTTGACTAAGCCCTCAACGTGCTCAAAGCTGCTGACTGACCCTATACATTCAAACTTTTACCCTTATTTAATTTAATCCTCAAAAATATTAAATCCTTAATTACCATTCAAAACATGTGCTTAAAATCCTATTGGTTGATGTCTAAACCTTATAATATAATAATATATTCCTTAATATCAGACACATTAATCAAACCTTAGGTTATACTTAATATTCTTAAACTATAGGTTAAACTTAGAAAATCTATAAGTACTACTATGAGTGTCCAAATAACTCCCGGTCTGAACCAAAAATCCAAAGTAACAATGATAACACTAAACATACTATAATACTACTAAACAATTAGCTAAGTAAAGTTCTTGGACTCTACAATTCTCCCCTACTAAAAAGAATTTCGTCCTCGAAATTTACTTACCAAATAACTCCGGATACCGGCTCTGCATGTCCTCTTCCAACTCCCACGTTGCCTCGCGTTCAGAACTATTGCTCCATAGGACTTTAACTATAGGAAAGCTCTTGGACCGTAACTGCTTCATCCCCCTATCTAGGATGCTAACCGGTCGTTCCTCGTAACCTAAGTCTTTCTGGAGTGCTATGGTATCGTACTTGAGGACGTGAGATGGGTCTGACACATACTTGCGTAACATCGAGATGTGGAAGACGTTGTGACTATCGGCTAGTGCTGGCGGTAGGGCTAGTCTATACGCAACTGGTCCCACTTTGTCCAATATCTCAAAAGGACCTAAGAATCGGGGACTGAGCTTGCCTTTCTTCCCGAACCGCTTGACACCCTTCATAGGAGATATCTTCAGGAAGACTTGATCTCCAACTTGGAACTCCACATCGCGTCTCTTGGTATCTGCATAGCTTTTCTGTCGGCTTTGAGCAGCAAGCATACGCTGTCTAATAAGCGTTACTGCTTCTTGAGCTTGCCTAACAGCTTCGGGCCCTAGAAGCTGCCTTTCTCCTACCTCGTCCCAGTGCAACGGTGATCGGCACCTTCTTCCATATAGCAACTCATAAGGTGCCATCTCGATCGTCGACTGGTAGCTATTGTTGTACGAGAACTCGATCAGCGGTAAGTACTTGTTCCACGATCCTCCGAAGTCAAGTACACATGCGCGTAGCATATCCTCTAAAATCTGAATCGTACGCTCTGACTGCCCATCTGTCTGAGGATGGAAAGCTGTACTAAGACTTAACTTAGTACCCATGGCTTGCTGTAAGCTTCTCCAAAATCTTGACGTAAACACTGATCCTCTATCTGATACTATCGTCTTGGGGATTCCATGCAATCGTACAATCTCTTGGATGTAGATGTCTGCATATTGGTCTGCCGTATAAGAAGTCTTAACAGGAAGAAAATGAGCCGACTTGGTTAGTCTATCTATGACTATCCAAGCAGAATCATGCTGCTTATTTGTCTTTGGCAGACCCGTCACGAAGTCCATGGCTATATCGTCCCACTTCCACTCCGGTATGCTAAGCGGTTGCAATAATCCTGCAGGTCGCTGATGCTCCGCCTTCACTTGCTGGCATACCAGACACTTAGATACATACTCTGCTATGTCCTTCTTCATCCCTGGCCACCAATAGACTGCCTTGATGTCATGAGTCATCTTGGTAGACCCTGGATGAACCGAGTATGGGGTGTTGTGCGCTTCTTCTAGGATCGTCTTCTTAATACTTTGATCGTCTGGCACGCATACCCGATCCTTATATCTCAATAAACCTTGACTGGATATTGAGAAATCTGTAGTCTTGCCTTCTCTGACTGCATCCATGTGCGTTGCTAGTGAATCATCATGTCTCTGACCATTCCGTATGTCTTCTAGCATATTCGATTGGATAGACAAGTTAGCCAACTTGCCTACAACCACTTCTATTCCGGCACTGATAAGCTCCTGCTGTAGTGGCTTTTCTATTCCGGATAAGGCTGCTAAGTTCCCATAACTTTTTCGGCTAAGTGCATCGGCAACTACGTTTGCCTTCCCCGGGTGGTATAGGATTTCGCAGTCGTAATCCTTTACTAATTCCAACCACCGGCGCTGCCTCATGTTAAGCTCCTTCTGAGTAAAGAAGTATTTTAAACTTTTGTGGTCCGTATAAATCTCGCACCGTTCTCCGTAGAGATAATGGCGCCAGATTTTTAACGCAAAGACCACCGCTGCCAACTCCATATCGTGAGTTGGATAGCGTTGTTCATACTCCTTTAACTGACGTGAGGCGTAGGCTATCACCTTGTCATTCTGCATCAGTACGCATCCCAATCCTAACTTTGATGCATCACAGTAGACAACGAACTTGTCGTTGGGTGTTGGGACACTAAGTACTGGTGTTGAGCAAAGCTTATCCTTAAGCAACTGGAAGCTTTCCTCACACTTATCATTCCAGTTAAACTTTTGTTGCTTCCGGGTCAGGTTGGTGAGTGGAGTGGCTATTTTAGAAAAGCCCTCTACAAACTTTCTATAGTAACCTGCTAGCCCTAAGAAGCTTCTTACTTCCGACGCGTTCTTTGGTCTAGGCCAATCTTTCACGGCCTCTACCTTCGATGGATCTACTGCAACTCCGTCTTTCGATATGATGTGCCCGAGGAACGCCACTTGTGAGAGCCAAAACTCGCATTTCTTGAACTTCGCGTAGAGTTGGTGCTCCTTCAATCGCGTCAAAATTATCCTCAAGTGTTCCTCGTGCTCCACTTCATTCTTGGAGTAAATTAAAATGTCGTCGATGAACACAACGACGGATTTATCCAAGTAGTCCTTGAAGACCCTATTCATTAAGTCCATAAACGCGGCTGGCGCGTTAGTAAGACCAAAAGACATAACCAAGAACTCGTAATGTCCATAACGAGTCCTAAAGGCTGTCTTAGGAATATCTTCCCCCTTTACCTTGAGCTGATGATACCCGGACCGTAAATCGATCTTAGAGAATACAGTCGCGCCTCGGAGTTGATCAAACAAATCATCAATCCGAGGTAGCGGGTATTTGTTCTTAATCGTTACTTTATTCAGCTCACGGTAGTCTATGCACATGCGCATACTTCCGTCCTTCTTTTTCATGAATAGTACCGGAGCTCCCCATGGTGAATGGCTTGGCCTAATGAAACCCAAGTCTAGGAGTTCTTGTAGCTGCGTCTTTAACTCCTTGAGTTCCGTAGGTGCCATCCGGTATGGTGCCTTAGAGATAGGCTCGGTGCCCGGTACTAATTCTATCGTGAAGTCTATTTCTCTAGTTGGCGGCAATCCTGGCAAGTCATCGGGGAAAACTTCTGGAAATTCTTGTATGACTCGAACATCTCCAACTTTGAGTGATGTCTCCTTCTCCACATTCGTGATGTTGGCTAAGAATGCTTGACATCCTTTCTCCATCATTCTCTGAGCTTTGAGAGATGATACTAACGGTGTGCGTAGTCCTGAAGCTTGTCCCATGAAGCACAGTTTCTGGCCGTCAGGAGTATCGAATGTCACCTTCTTGCGTCTGCAGTCGATCGTTGCGCCATGCCGTGCTAGCCAATCCATGCCTAGTATGACGTCGAAGTCTTTGATCACCAGCTCTATCAGGTCTCCTTCTAGTTCCTTGTCCTCAATCTTGATTGGTACGCCTCGTACAATTCGTGATGATAGAACTACTTTGCCCGAAGGCAACTCGGTTGCAAACCTAGTTCTAAATCTTTCACTAGGTTTGTCTAGTTTATCTATCATTCCTAACGAAATATACGAATGGGTGGCTCCCGAATCAAATAATACATGACATAATTTATTGAGGATGGAAACCTGACCTGTGACCACCTTGTTGCTAGCATCCGCCTCTCCTTGGGTTAAGGCAAAAACCCGAGCAGGAACCATCTTTTCGTCCTTCTTTCCTTCCGGCTTTTGCTGAGGACAGTCTCTTTTATGATGCCCTTCTTGACCACAGTTGAAACACTCCTTGGTGTTGGCACGGCATTCTCCGGGGTGCTTCTTCTGACATTTGGCACATGGCGGGTATTCCACGTAGCCCGACCTATTTCCCCCATTACTTGGTCGTGCCCTTTTATTGTTGTCGGCTTGCTTGTTGTCAGGATGCCTTCTCTTCTGTCCGTTACCGTTGTTGTTGGACTGACTGTTGCTGGACTGATTGTTGTTCCGACTGGCCTGAGGTTGGCTCTGCTGCCTAGGTTCCGGCTTGCTGGCTTCTTCTTTGCTCACGTTGGCTTGCAACCTTTCTACTTCAATTGCCGTCTCAAGAACGTCGGCATATGAAGTGTTTCCCGGGTTTGCTAGTTTAACCCCCATCTCGATCTTCGGGCGAAGTCCTCTAACAAACTTGTTCACCCTTAGATAGTCGGTTGGAACCAACTCTGCTGCGAACTTCGCTAAGCGATCGAACTGACGAGCATATTCCGCCACTGTTAAATTCCCTTGCTTTAGATTGGTGAACTCCTCAACTCTCGTAGCAAGCACTGCTGAATTGTAGTACTTCTTGTGGAAGAGCTCCACAAATCGGGTCCACGTCATGGTGGCAGCATCGTGGGATTGCTGGACCAAGTCCCACCATATCCTGGCATCTTTCTTGAGCAAAGATGAGACGCAGGATATGCGGTCTGCATTACTAAGGTTCATGTGGACTAGGATCGGCTCCACATTCCTTAGCCATTCTTCTGCTTCAAAGGGGTCCGTAGTCCCTTCGAAGTTCGGAGCGTGCTGCTTGCGGAACCTCTCGTACACTGGCTCCATGTGCTGAACAGGATAAGGAGCATAGTTCGTCATAGGCCATCCCCCATACGGACCAACTTGTTGGGGTGCTGGGGCCATTGGCTGTGGCTGCGGCTGCGGCTGTGGCGGAGGCTGAGGCTGAGATTGAGCCTGTTGGCGTTGTTGCTGCAGAAGTTCCTCGACTTGCTGTCGTAGTCTGGCAATCTCTGCAGTGTTGTCAGCTGGCTGTGCCGGTGCGTTGCGGCGAGCAGGAACACGTACTCTCCTTCGGCGAACGGTAGGGACCGCATTGGTCACTGGAACATCGTTGGAAGCGTTCCCGTTGGTGCGAGCAGATCTTCGGAGAGACATCGTAGCAGAGTTCTAACAGTTAAAAGAAACATGTTAGAACTTTTTCCTAATAGGCTCTAAGGCAAAAACTTATTCTAAAACAAACATATCTCGGACCTATTTATTATGACTTTTTATGAAAAATTATATAGGTCTTTATTTATTATTAGAGTGGGTTTCTATACTTAGAAAAACAAGTCATATTTATTTTCTAAGTGTGTTTCTAATCATCCTATATGACTTAATTCTCAGGCTCGAAACTTATCTTTGTTCCAAAGTTAACCATATTGAGGGAGGGCTGGGATCAGTAAAATCGTTCCCACTACTAAGGCCCCCTAACTCTCAACAAGGAAACCAGGTTCATTGATTCGTATCCACCCTCACCGAACTCAGTCATTATTCATTTTATTTAGTATTTATTATGATTGTGAAAAAAATTTCAAACTCACACATGATATTCAAATAGCATGTTTATTCATTTGGAAAACAATTTCACTTATTACAATCATAACATAAAAGTAAATAAAACAAATAAAAACTACTAATCTAAAAATCGGGATCTTCTACATCCGATCCGTCATCTAACATATCATCATCTATAGCCTCATAGTCATCATTATCATGAGCATCAAAATGCCCTCTAGGAAGGTTTGTGAGAATCCTATTCTTTTGCTCCTTGGTGAATTGAAATTCAAATTTTGCGGTGAACCTAACTAAGAGGAAATAGTATCTCATTGCTAATGGTGATTCATCCTCATCATTCATTTCTTCCCATATTTCTTCTAAGGCTGCTATTACAGGATGGAAATCTTTAAACAACCTAATCACTAATACATATTGTTCCGTTGATCTTAGCATTATTTGTTTAGCCTCTTGAAGGCCACCTATTGCTTGGTGAAACAAAAGCAACCTTCGAGTAATCCTTTCTAGGGCTCCTACGGTGTTTCTTGGCTCCCTTATTCTTTTTAAGGCCTTAATGGCTCGGATATCTTGGTAGGTTAAAGCTCCATTCATTTTTAACTGAAACATAAACACTAAAGTTGTTAGCTATACACATAGACAAAGTAACTTGTAACTTGTAACTTAAACACTTACTTGGCGGTCCGATTCGGAGCTTTGAGCATGTGTATCGAGGAGAACTTCATGCGAAGGAACCGTTTTCTCTGATACCAACTGTAATGACCCACTAATCTAGACTAATTGGACCATTATCGAAACTATACATAAAAACTTACATTTTACGAAAATACCATAATTTATTGAGTAACTTGAAAATAAGAGTTATTTACAAAGAAACAGAATACTAAGAAGGATTTTGGGATCCCATTGTCTTTAAAACAAAACAAGATTTAAAATAAAAGACATTACATAATAATGCGGAAAATACATGTAAAACCATAAAAAAACATAAAAGGAGACTACATCCTCGAATCGATAACGCTCGGCCCCTTGACTCCATTCATCATCGATACACATCCTCCCAAGCATCACGAATCTTACCGCCTCTAAGCTTATTTTCCTGCACATAAACAGAAAGGAGTGAGCCTAATGCCCAGCAAGGAAAAACCTAACACATAGTCATATACACAATTTCATAAGAAAACATAAAGACTTAACATAATACATATAACATACACTTATTATAATGGCCATTATTACTTGGGGTCCCATAGACTAAACAAGCATATGCCCATGGGGTTAATGGGGTCCTACTAGCTAAGTAGGTCATATGCCCATAACCCATTTGGGGTCTTGTTAGTCATATGGGTCATATGCCCAAGCCTACATACACATATACATATCATAACACTTTTAATAACATAAACATATAGATAACATAAGCACATAACATATTAATTCTAGCCTATTTTCCTTACCAAAGTTACCGGGACAAAATGGACTGAGTTAGGACTTTTGGAACACTCCTAAAACCACAATGAACAAGGGTGAGTCTAAAGAAAGGAGATGAAATGAAAGAGAATAGGAAGACTAAACCATTAAACGAAAATATGCTTACCACCACTTAAGTGCTTAAGAACTTGGATTCCCTAACCAAAAATAAGAATAAGGTTAGGGGACTGAGTAGAAGGTTTTGAGAAAAGAAATAACATAGAATACAGAAAGGACTAGAGTTTTGGGTTTACCTCAAAGATTGCAAGATCAATCTAACATCCACCGAAATACTATAGCACTCACTTACTTCCCAAGTGTTTGATAAGCTTATGATGTTTAAGCTTATAGTTTTTCCCCAAACCAAGTGTTTACACTCTCTCACTCACTTAACACTAGCAGCCTCTGAACTTAGAGCAAATGGTGAATAATGGCTGGGTACTAGGTCCTATTTATAGAGTTTGGGAATGAAAATATCTTGATTTTACTTGAATAAAAATAATGGCTTTTTAGGTGAAAATCATTTGAATAATCGTTCAGCAGAGGCTGAAGACTCGTTCAGAAGATGCTGGACTGTTGAAGGAGTTTGAATGGCTGAAGGGAAAAGAATTCAAATGTATTTGAATTCATGCTGGTGGAGGCGATATATCGCCCCCTATAGGCGATATATCGCCTGGACCTTTGTTCCCGAGGCGACCGTGCATCGATTCGTGTTTTCCGTATCTACGTGCTGCGACATATCGCCCCCTATAGCTGCGATATATCGGCATACGCTGAATATTTAAACACGAATTTACACATTTTTAGCTGAGTTTGAATGGAGTAAACAGCCTTGACTAAGCCCTCAACGTGCTCAAAGCTGCTGACTGACCCTATACATTCAAACTTTTACCCTTATTTAATTTAATCCTCAAAAATATTAAATCCTTAATTACCATTCAAAACATGTGCTTAAAATCCTATTGGTTGATGTCTAAACCTTATAATATAATAATATATTCCTTAATATCAGACACATTAATCAAACCTTAGGTTATACTTAATATTCTTAAACTATAGGTTAAACTTAGAAAATCTATAAGTACTACTATGAGTGTCCAAATAACTCCCGGTCTGAACCAAAAATCCAAAGTAACAATGATAACACTAAACATACTATAATACTACTAAACAATTAGCTAAGTAAAGTTCTTGGACTCTACATTACCCCAAAACAGTCTCAGCCAAGAACATTCAAAAGTTCAGAGATAAAAATATGTATAAGACAATTTTGCATGGCATCTCAAGCGACAGAAAGATTTTGGAAACTTACTTGGATGAAAGTTAGAGTATGAGCATAAATGTTTCGAGCATCTGAGCAAAAATTCCTTAAATTAGCAGTGAACACTTCAAGGTTTTCTGAGTTTCCTGAACTCTGAAGGTTGAGGTTCTTTAAGATTCTTGAAGAAGAGAAGGCGAATGAAAGATAAAAAGTAAAAATGTGGTATGAGGGTATTATTTATAGTGATCGTAGCGCCGTAAAAGAGGTAATCATGGAATTACTTTTTTCAAAGTATGGGGAAGTGCAATAGCCGCCAGACAATTTTTTGGGAAACTGAAAAGACTTGATTAGACATGATTGATCACTTTTTTCAAGAAAGCATGGGCAGCTCTGTCAAATTTGGTTGGGTAAGCGAAGAGTCAGTTTCCTAAGCATACTTTATGCTGGTCGCAATAAAGTAAACTTGGGGGGCAAATGTTTACCCAAAAACGCCTGCTTATGACATTGCAAGAATTTCTCACACGTGGATGACACGTGGCAGAGTCGAAATAAGGCAATGTTGTTCAATTATCGACCAGCTATACATTGCTTCATCAAGCCTGACTATTAGATAGGACCAGGCTGGTCGTATGATTTGGTTTATTTCCTTAAAAGATTGTGATCTTGTAATAATTACATGGATTATTTCATCTTTATTGCCTTGATACACAAATATTAAGGAGAGTTAAGGCCCAATGGCCCATGTAACCCCCCTTGAGCCTATAAATATGCATGAAACAGCTCAAGGAGGGGAATTTTGATCTTTGAAGCTTTTTTCTGATTATTGAAAAGAGAGAGCATATAGTGCGATTATCTATCATCTTGTTGTAATTCTCCCAAGGTTTGTGAAACTCAAGAACCCTAGTTCTTTGATCACGACATTGGGATCCAATATTAATAATAGCACTAAGTGGACGTAGGTCATTACCATTCATTGGGGCTGAACCACTATAAATTTTTGGTGTTTCTTCTTTACCATTAGATTAAACTCTTAATTGTCACCTCATTTCCCGTCGTATTTTTGACTCCGTGTCGTTGGCCAAATCGAGGGTCAACAATCTTAATAAGGGAAGAAGAAAATCAAAATTTGCATTAGGTTGTAGTAGAGGTTCAAGTGATTCAATTGAAAATCCTAATACAGAATTTAGTTTATAATCATAACTTTAGAATCCATAAACCAGAATTTAACATAAAATAGAGATTAAGAAGAAGAAAAGAACTGTGGATCCAATTCAATCTTCCACGGCGTAGCCTCTTGAGTTTTCCTTGCCTCCTTCTATTCTCACCCAAAAACATTATAAAACTTAGCTCACCCTAATTTTCCCTTTGAAAAGACACAAATGCCTTTTTTCTCAGCATGTGTACGAATACGGGCATCGTGGTCCATCCATCAAGTGTCGCGACTCTTACGCGATAAGCTCAAAACTGAGGAGTCTCTGACTTCGATATCCCCGTGGCTCAACATTCAAGATTTGTGGCTCAAAATGATCTAGCAACACAGCTCAAAATCCTGCGAAAATGCATCCTCTTTGACTTTGCCCGCATTGCGGCCCAGCTTCGAGCATCACAGCTCAAAATAGCCATTTTATAAATCTTGACATTTTAAGCTCCTTTTCGACCCTAGACAACTTCTTAAGTGTCCCGACATGACCAATCATCATTTAGTGCGTGAAATTGGCATTTTTATCCCCAAATTAGCGCCACTTACACCACATCCACTCCAACACTTAAGTCATTTTTAAAACCTGAAAACACACAAAACACAAGCATAATATTGCCCAAAACAATTTAAAAGATTAAAAACACTAGCTAAAACACACTCTAAAAAAATATAAAAATAGACTTAACAATGATAGTGAGGATGGAGGATACTACTATGAGTAAGTACTCTCAATCGCTTTACATGGAGAAGCCACAAGAAGTGGTGGCCCTCAGGGTCAAGTTGCCTCCCAACATCAGAAAATAAAGGCCCATGAGAGGAATATAGTCGCCTTACAGGAGGTGGTTAACGCCATGAAGGTGTAACGACCCAAATTTCCTAATAAGGTTTAGGACCTTGATTAGGAGGCCGGGAGGACCATAATTGATTTACTGTTCTATTATATGATTATATGCATGACTGTGTGGGTCGTATTACTATATGATGATAAAGGCATGCATGGGGCTATATACTCTGCTATGAGGGTATTTTGGTAATTTGGCTCATTGAGAGCGTAATTGTGTACTTGTGTGTATATTGGTAGGCTAATGTTGAGACCACATTATTATGTGGGTATGTCTGCAGCTTGTGGCTCAAGGCGATCCTAACAAGCGGTTTAGTGGGGAAGTCACAGCGGGGAATTATACCCGGCTTAGTGTGAGCCTGGGGATGTATCTGGGAATTTGGAGAATATATATATTGGAGATGATTTGATATTGAGAAATATAATTGGTGACTAATTAGATGATGGGAATTAAGTGGTAATATTTAGGACACGTGAGGAGTTAGTGGAGCAATGACTAAAATGCCCTTAGCATATCTAAAAGCTTGGTTTAATTGGGAGGGCAATATGGTCATTTGACTATAAGGGATAAGTAATATCTATCTTTATGTCTTATTGGAAGTTGTAGATTAACTTAGAAGCTTAAGGAAAAGAAAAGAAGAATGAAAGAAAGAAAAACAGGACACTTAGAGTTATCTTCCTCTCTCATTCGGCTGGGTCATCTCTTCACCATTCCTTGTGGGTTTTGGAGCTGGAATTCCAGAGTAAGCTCAAGATGGAGCTTAGGGCTGAGGACCTTGGTGAAGCTTGAAGGACTAGCAGGGTTTAGCCAGTCAATTAAGGTAAGTTTTAAGGTTTCCTGATGTGTTTTCTTGGTTTTAATATGATGGTTTCTAAGGTTAAGTTTTGGTTGGAATAAGGGGATGTGAACCTGAGGGTTGAAGGGCTTGAGGCTGTTTGGATGCTAGGGATAACTTAGGGTCAAAATCCTCCATAGAAGGTAACAAGTCCTGGCTTTGATGTTCTAGGAATCTGAGTTTCTGGTTGAATCTTTCAGTTCTTGGGTTCAATGTTTGTTTTTCTAGGTTGTTGATGCATGTGGTTAAGTCTTGTGTTATTGAGTTGTATGGGGTGAGATATAGCTGATGGTAGACTCAATTTTATGTGTAATTGATGGTTGGAAGGGTTCCAAGGGGTTTTGGTTTGAGGAAAGTCGAAGAGGGAAAACAGGGTGCTGCTGGTCTGTGACTAGCGCTGTAGCGCTAGCCTTTGGGCGCTACAGCGCTAGGCTAGGGCTTTCTGGGCATTTTGGTTCTGCCTGTAGCGCTATAGCGCCCTCCTTAAATCGCTGTAGCGCTACCCTATCTCCAGGAAGGGGTTTTTGAGTTTTTCTTTAGTGCTTCCCGAGGGCTCGGGATTGGTCCCGAGGCTAGGTTTTGGATTTGAAGTTTGGTGGTGATTCTGATCTATGGCTGTGACTAGGTACGCCCTAAGGTTTAGACGGGATTGAGCTTGAGGATCAATTGAGTGAGCTAGCGGGATCTAAAGGTAAGAAAGCTGCACCTGGTTATGTGGCTAGGTTGGGACTAAGTGTTCCCTATATTTGTATGCATTGTTATGTGAATGTGATTAACCATGTGGACACGATGGGACTAAGAGCTCCATATATTTGTATATCATGTCATGTCATGGTATTATTATGCCATGGGACATGCGATAACCGGCCTAAGGGTGTCAGAATCAATATTTGCGCACTGAGGCGCGGCTCGGCCACTGGTAGCTTAGCAGCTTATTTATCACTGACCTCGATTAAGCTGGCCGGAGTCAGTGAGTATTACACTGGGGGCGGCCCAAGTGAGCCGAAGACAGTGTGTTAAATAGGGGGTGCAACTAAGGGCGCCGACCCTGAATATTATTTGATGGATGTGATAATTTGTTGATTATGAACGTGAATATTGCGTTATGGATATGATTGGCTGATTGTCTGGATGTCAAATTGTTAACTCGTTGAGTGTTATCACTGATTGGATAAATGTTATGAATTGTTGAATTCCTGGTGTGTATTGTGGAATATTTGATTATCGTTGTTGATCTTGCTATGATATCATGCTTTCTTGTAGGGCCTCGGCTCACGGGTGCTACGTGGTGCAGGTAAAGGCGAGGGTAGGCTAAATCAATCATGAGTTGGAGAGCTCTGGGGGCATGGTGTACATTGTGAGCTGCTCGGCCGCCACGGTCGAGGGATTGTACAGGGACAGAAACCTAAAATGTATATTTTTCCATTAGAGTGGCTTGAATTATTTGTAACTCTAGAAATTTGCTGTAACTAAGTCATCTAAACCCTGTTTTGAGTTTCCATGTATTAAACTGTCATTTTCAATAAAAATAGCCTGTTTGTGACCAAAATCTTTTATTCCTAATCCATTGATGACATTGAATTCACATTTTGTTTAAATGACTTGATTAGCAAGTCTTGCACTATTTTAAACACACAGTGTAACGGTCTTGGTTATCCAGGGCGTTACAGAAGGCCACTTTGGTGGCTCAAGGTCTGCAAGTGGACCCTCATGGCAAAGTACCACCTAGGCAGCCAGCTGGCATGGCACCTGCGTACCCAGCTGGAGTGCCACCTGCTCCACCAATGGGTGTGCCTCCCGAGCACCCTACTGACATGGTGCAAGATCCGCAGCTGGCGTGGCACCTGCGCTCCCAGTTGGAGATGGAGCACCCCCTGTGCCTCAAGCCCGTGGTAAAGAAAAAGTTGAGCCCTCTCAGAACAGAAAGAGGACTCGTTGGGCTTCCGAGCTCATTCATTTCCAGAGAAAGGCCAACGATCCTAAGTGTCACGGTGCCCGAGGACACCGCCAGGCCTCTAGAGTCCACGGAGCCCAGGGCCTTTCGCCCAGGCACGGTGCGATAGATTGTGCCAGGCCTGGAGGAGGTGTCCCACCAATGCCTCGCCAACTTCAAAGGAACCTCAAAAAGGGTCTAACAGGAGAAATGTCTCCACTAACCGAGGACAAGGAATTAGAATCTCGATTAACAATGAATATGGTTATTCTGAAGGGCAAATAGAAGTAGGATTCTCCGAAGAGGGTTGTCGTTGTAATACACAACCCGACCTGTGAGATGACCTGAACGCCCAGAGGAACAGAGTAGCTCTCGAGGACCTCCCTGGGAGATATCCACAACCGGACCTTTGAGACAATCTTAATGCTCGAAGGAGAGAAGCCATGCCCGACCAGAAGGAATAGCCATGTAGGAAATACATATTTCAGAATCTTTATTTATTTTCATGTGATTTACATATTATTAAACAAACATGCAAATTCCTAGAGCGTGCTCCCATGAAATTGATACAAATACATAGTAAAGTAAAGCTTACATTACGCAGCAGGATTGGAACAACTCCTTCCTTCAATCTCTCATTACGCAGCAGAACTGGAACAACTCATTCCTTCAATCTCTCTAACCCTTTATTCCTTTCTGTAGCAGAGTATTATCAAGATATTGAACTAGATCAGCAATACAATCTTCCTCACCAAGCCTTTAATCAACCTGGAACTAGTGTGGGCTGGTTCTCAACACATGAGATAGAGATCTGGAAAGAAGAAGAGATAGTGGCTAAGAAAGGATTAGATTGTCTAGGTTTTCATATACCCAATCAATCATTTGAGACTTCCTTATGAAAACCCTAGATACCATATTCCTTATATAGGAAACTTAATGGGCTTTATTTAAATTAATTCAAATAATAAACAAAAAGATAAAAGTCTTGGGCTCCTACAAATGGACTTGGGCCCAATCTCTTTGTTTTGAATTTAAATCTCAATTGGGCCTAAATTCAAAACATTTTATTTATTTTTTTTAATAAATAATTAAATCCTTATTCGAATTAACTAATTATAATTTGAAATTTGATTTAATATTATTTATTTATATTGACACCAATTTATCAATATTAATAAATTTACCCAAATATTCTCTTTCATTCTTTAAATCTCATATCTCTGTAATTTTTCCAAAATTGACCTAGTCAGCTTTAAAAATCCTATTTGATAATTAAATCAATTAATTGAGATATTCAAGATGATTTACTCAAAGGTGATGCGGGGACCATGGATCCATGAAATCAAGCTCCAATAAGTTATCGTGCATTTATTTACGAATAATTTCACTACCTTACTAATTCCTCGTGACTCCACTATAAACTCATAATTGAACTCTTGAATTCATAGAACGTATTTTCCAAACCATAAATATGTTATCCATTGTTATCACCATTACTGTCAGTCAATCCTCTATCGATGACTTACTAACGAGTTGGGTGCAAATTACTGTTTTACCCGTCATCAGTATTTAAACCTTAACTCCCACTAAGTTCCTTATAAATGATATTTTCGTGAACTTAATCACAGAAATGAGATCTCAATCATTTAATCTTTTGAACAAAGCAATTAAGGAAATCATCTTTTCACTTCTCATACATAAGTTATAGATTTCATATCTATGAATAATACTCCCACTCAATTACACTACTAAATCTCCAAGATGTAAGTATGGGCTAGACCGTAGGGTAAGCTGGTAACGAACAAGTCAAAAGATTTAAATAATATAATTAGCAAAATATTATCACTCTGAATTAAGATCGACTTAATCTATGGTCAACGTTGTGACATTGATTAGATTCGATAACAACGATACTTATTTATCAATCAATATGGGTCCTAGTTTGATGTACCATATACATCTGATCTTATCTACTTGGTCAATGCCTTGGATAAGACATCATACCCCGAATGTGTAAGTAGATTATATCGTAGATTACCAGATCAGTGAAAATCCAATGCACTGACTTAATCTTAGGACTTGTTCTTTTGAACATATAATTACAACTATAATCCACTGTGACCTAGTCAGTATAATTGTAACTATCCATATGTTTGAGATTTTATAAATTTTTGTATTATTTCAATAATCATTTAATAAAACAAGAAAGTAACACTGTTGTTAAACTAAATGATTTCTACTACTTTTATAGACAATATAAAATTCATGTTACATGTCCGACATGGTTTTATAAGGGCACAAAACCCAACAAACTCCCACTTGCCCTTTTAAAAAAATGGGACATGTTTCTCAAAACCATTCATTATACATGCTTCACAATTATGCTCTCTACTTATATCTTTGTAAAGGGATATGAAAGATTGTTTTCCAACGCTATCTTCATCATCTTCACATCACGCATTCGCCACACATCCTCGATAATGTTGTACTTTCTCTCCATATGCTTTGCTCTTTTGTAGCTTCGAGGTTCTTTCGAATTTGCTATTTCCTCATTACTGTCACTAGACACAATGAGTGATTTATCCATTTTCTGAATAACACTGAGATCCGTATAGAACTTCCTCAGCCAGACTATTTCCTCAGCTACCATAGACGTAGCTATGTACTCAGCCTCAAAGGTGGTTACTGAAATGGTAGATAGCCTAACGTTTCTCCAAATCATAGCTACTGAGATGCCAGACAACCTATCGCTTATCCAAATCATAGCTCCACCCCTAAGAGTAAACACATTTTTCAGAAATAGACTTCCTATCATCAACATCAGTCTAAAATATGAATCTATGTAGCCTAACAGGTTCAAAGATACTCCTAAAAAGACTAACATATAGTCTCCAGTCCATCAAAGATACCGACCTCCATCTATTGTTCTTTTCCAAGGTTTTATCGGCACTTGCTCACCACTCCCACTACATAGCAGATCTCCAATCCCAGCACACAACATAGCATGCATTAGACTTCTAATTACAATTGCATAAGGAATTCGTTACATCTTTTCTTTCTCTTGACGAGTCTGTGGAGACTGTTTCTTAGAAAAATAAATTCCATCTCAAGACGCTAAACATTCTTTCTCGAAGTTTGTTACAGAGTAACGAGCAAGCACCTCACCTAAGTAGGTCGCTTGAGTTAGAGCCAAAATCCAGTTCTTTCTATCACTGATGATCTGGATGCAAAGAACACGACTTGCTACAACGAAATATGGAATTTCTTTTCTAGCCAATTCTTGTTGTCTGATAATTTCTTGACATTGTTTCCAATGAGTAAGATATCATCTACATAAAGGATTAAGAACACCACAATGTATTTTTCCCTAAGTTGTTAAACATAAGGATCAACTACATTTTGTTCAAAAACACGGGTCTTAATGTTTCAATTTAACTTTAAGTTCCAGGAGCGCAAAGCTTGTTTAAGCCCATAGATTGACCTACTCAGCTTGCCTACTTTCTTGTCCAACTACTTTAAATCCTTTTGATTGATCCATGTAAATGGTCTCATCAAGATAGCCATAAAAAATGCTTCTTTGATGTCCATTTTATTTATCTCTTAATCAAGAGTTGTGGCTATGGATAAGAGTATACTAGAAGAATTTAAACATGGATACCAAAGAAAAAGTTTTCCCTAATTCAACTTTCTATCTCTGCCATGAGTCGAGCCTTAAATGTCTCGACCTTTCCATCAGCTCTCTTTTTCTTCTTATAGATCCACTTGCACCCCATGTGACTAAAGTCCAATGGCACATCTACAAGATCTTAGACAAATTTAAAGTACTTAGACTCAATTTCCTAGTACTTGGTTTCAAGTCAAAGATCCCTTTCAGACTTACCCATTGCCTATTTAAAGGCCAATAGATCATTGTTACTTGTGTCCAAAACCAGCTTGTGGGTTTCACTATCCATTTCATAGGTATCGGGTTCCGAGAAACCCTCCCACTATGACGAGGCACCGTAACCTTCTGACTTGGATTAGTGGTTTCTAAATCTACCTTGTTTTCATCGAATTGTGTCTGTGAGGATAGAACAATAGTTGATCGTTTTTTCATCTAATACTATTTTACTATGATGCTTGAAATTCATTATGTTGTCGTTATCCAAAAAAGTAGCATTTGTAGAGCCAAATACTTTCTTGTCTACTAGACTATAAAACAGACCACACTGAGTACCTTTAGAATAGCCAACAAACAAGCAAGCATATGTTTGTTGTTCTAGCTTTCCTACCTTTTTCCTCAGGACATAAATAGGACACCCCCAAGTTCCATAATGACGTAAACCATGTTCACGACCATTCCATAATTCTAGTGGTGTCTTGGAGACATCTTTGAGATGGTACAACATTTAAAAAATGTCACATGCGATCTAGGTAGTATGTCTCCAAAAAATATCTGGGTAAGAAATTGGTAGAGTTGAATAGTTTATCATAGAACACACATTTTCATAAACACGTGATTCACACCGCTCAGCAACACCATTCTATTGCGAAGTCCTTGGGGCAGTTGCTTTAGAAAATTATCCAAGTTCAATTAAATGATCTTGGTTCTAATTATCCAAATATCCTTCACCCCTATCAGTTCGCAAGATCTTTAACGTTTTACCCAATTCAGTTTTACAGACATAGCAATGAATTCTTTGAACTTCTTAACAAATTCTCAGAATTCATATGCTTTAGGTACTTACATGAGTCTCTAGATCAATCATCCATGAAGGTGACGAAATACTCATAACCACCCATTGCTTGAAAATGCATTTTTCCCTAGACATTTGAACATACTAGCCCTGGTGGTTCTTTGGCCCTTTCTCCTATCACAGAGAATGGACGCTTTGTCATTTTGCCCTCGAAATTAGATTCACAAATAGGTAGGTCACTGTAGGTGAGTTCCCTCAAAGACCTAGCCTTTGCTAGTCTTTGAATCCTGTGATAGAAAATATGACCAAAGCGAAGATGCCAAAGGTATGTCATTTCTAACGTTATTGACATTTTGTCGCTTATAGTCCTAGAATTAGTTATCTTAAACAACTCATTATTTAAAACATGGGGTTCGTTTAGTTTCAATAGGTATAGCTTGTTTTTTCATACATCCACCCCAAAATTCACATCCATTGAAAGAAATAGGAGCTTATTACTTGTGAAAGTAACTACAAATTGTTGTTGATGTAATAAGAAAAACTGAAATTAAAATTTCTATTGAAAATCAAAATAAAATAAAAATTGTATTAAAATAATATATTTATTTTCAAAATTCATTCAAGCTTATCCTTTTACCTTGTTTGATATGAACAACCCTTGATGGATTCCAAGCTTTAGCTTTTTATCCTTCATGGCTTTCCCAATGCTAAAATGTTGTAAAAAGGTACATGCATGTTTAGTAGATTTTGATTCAGTGATCCAAAACCGAAGTATCATCCTCTAAAATCACATGCATCCAAGACAAATTTGTTATCTTGGGTTCCATATGCCTTAAGTGCCGAGAAATCTTGTTCCAATTCCCAATCTCCTTGTAGTTGGAAACACTCCCCTTTTTTGTGTACTTATAATCAGGCCTTGCTCCAAGATGCTTTGCAGCATTTGGTGCCTTGCCAGTGGACTTTTTGTTCCTGTTGTTTGAATTTCTTGCTCATTTTCTCTTTGAAGAAGAAGCTTAAAGCATCTTCTCCTTGAGCTTATTTAGTAGTATTAGCATCATTTCATTTGCTCGAACCACCATCAACAATCCTCTTTGAAGGAATTTTTTATCGTTGCATAGGAAAAATAGGAATATCTTTGATTATCACAAACTCGATGTTGTCCATAATCAATACCATGTTGATGTTGGACAAACATTTCATGAGGTTCTCACCATAGAATAACCTTTTAGAGATTAGAGAGAGTATGAGGTGGGAAGCCTAGAGCTATGATTATCAACTAAGTAGAAATCAATGCATTGCTTGACAAACATTTATTCATTAAATTTTTAGAAATAGCATAACATACAAAATGCTTTGAGATAAGCAAAATATTAAAACACTTATCTTCAATTTCTTAGGTACTTTAACTAGCTATGAACCCATGTGTTCCGATAGGGGAGAGTCACAAATATTCACTTAGTTAAATAGAGAAACATCTCAATTAATAAAACGACATAGACTTTTATTAACTACCTATTTCATCCGATCAAAGTAATGAAAATCCATGTGTCCCGGTAGGCGAGAGTCACAAATATTTCTTACTTTAAGAGTTTGACCCACAGTTTCGATTATTATAGACTTAATTCCTATAGTCACCGTAGGGATGAGTCTATAGAAGGTTCATCTATAACCATCTATCCTAATAAATTTAACCATGTTAAGAAGTCCAGTGAACAACTTCCGTAGGGAGATGAAATCAAAGCGCCATGAGACCCCACTGAACTCTAACCTTGTTAAATCAACGGGGGAGATGGAATTCAAATTTTTAAAACTCATTATTTAATATTTTAGTATTTTATTCTTTTTAAAAAATATCAGCTTAGGTTTGCCAAATTATCAAAATAATTAATAAACCAACTTAGGTTTGCCAGATTATTAAAATAATCAATAAACCAACTTAGGTTTGTCAAATTAATAAAACATAGTTTATAATTTTTTCATTAATTCTAAATTTACCATTGAAATTTAATCCAAAAATTAGAATTAATTTGTTTCTAATCAATTATTAGGTCTAACTAATACAATTAAGTCCAACTTAGGTAAATGGGTCTTAACAATTCAAACTTGCATGGAGGAGAGCTGAGTTCAGTATGTCGGATCCACTACTAAGGCTTCCTAACTTCCACACAAAGCCCAAAAAGACAAGAACTTGAACCTTTGTTTTATTAATTGTTATTCAATTGATTAGGCCGAATCTAGGGCTTTTTTGGGATAACTTTTACTTTTGGACACTAGAAGAAGAGAAGTACAAGTTTGAGCTTTTGAATTAGTGTTTGGATTTATGTTTTAAAAGAGCTTTTTTTTTCATCAAAGAGCTTTTCAAAGTGTTTGGTAAGTACAATATAAAAGCTCTTAGAAAATAATATATGTTGATTTTGTCCATGAAAATAACAATAATATTTTTTTTTTTGCAATCATAAAAAATAAAAATAATAATATAAGAAAAATTAACCATGTGCATAAAACTGAATCTGGGATTTATTACATAATCATAAAAAAAAAATACTCATGTTTATCTAAGCATGAGTTCAACTGTGATTTTATCACGAATAACTCCCATTTCACTCTCATATCTTGCTAAGTTAATATTTGGTTCATCGTCATTTACAAAATCATCATTTACTTCATCACAAGATGGGAACTCTATGTCATTAATGGTCTCCCTCCTGATAAAATTATGCAAAGCCATTGAAGCGGTAACAATAGCTAATTGTTTATCAAACTTATAATTTGGCATTCGATGCAAAATTTCCCATCGTGCTTTCCATACACCAAAACAACATTCGATAACACTATGCAATGATGAATGAGCGTGGTTAAATACTTGTTTAGAGCCACTAGGTTGACTACCTTGTTGAAATTGAGGAATATGGTATATTTTCCCTTTATATGTAGCTAAATAACCTTTCATATTTGAATACCCTGCATCAACTAAGTAATACTTACCTGCAATAAAAAAAAATTGTTATTTTTAAAAAAGTTCAAATCATAATCACAAAAATAATATAAATGATTACAACATACCATTGGGTGGTTTAGGAAAATTAAGATGTGTATTTCTTAATGCTTCAAGAAATATACGAGTATCATGTGCTGTTCCTTCCCATCCTGCCCATACAAATGTGAATAGCATATCAAATCCACATACAGCCATAATATTTTGTGTAGGATAACCCTTTCTTCCAATGTATGGTATTTGTTTATCTACTGGAAGTGAAACTCGAACATGTGTTCCGTCTATTGCTCCAATACAATTCTTAATAACAATTTGATAAAAATTATAAAATAAAAAAACTACATAGGGAGTTAAAATATATATATATGAAGATGGCGTATTCATACCTTAAAGTATGGCCAATATCTAGGATTGTTTCGTATATAATATGGGACTTCGTCAAAATTTTCAGGTGGTCTAATTTCATCCAAAGCAAGCATACTCATTTTTTCCAATACATTTTAAAATTGTCTACTAATAGTTTCACCTGAATGCTGAAAATGCTCTTGAATCATTCTATTTCATGCACCATGTCCTAAAATCATCATAAACATACGAACTAACTCTTCTAGTCTCACACTTTTACTAGATTTTAGCCCATAACTTCTCATTATATCACATAGTTTACTGTGGATGCTCAATATTCCACGCTCTTAAAAGATCAAAGACGCGCGCTAAGGTCCCATAAAGGCCTAAATAAAGGCCTAAGTGAGTGTTAGATCCACCGCCTCGCTCGACCGCACCCAGGCGCGAGGCCATGTCCATGTCGCCTCGTCCACGCGAGGCCACGCCCGAGGCCCAGCCGCGAGGCCATGTCCCTGTCGCCTCGTCCACGCGAGGCCACGCCTGAGGCCCAGCCGCGAGGCCGTGTCCCTGCCGCCTCTTCCACGCGAGGCCACACCCGAGGCCCAGCCGCGAGGTCGTGTCCCTGCCGCCTCGTCCACGCGAGGCCGTGTCCCTGCCGCCTTGTCCACGCGATGCCACGCCCGAGGCCCAGCCGCGAGACCGTGTCCCTGCCTCCTCTTCCACGCCCGAGGCCCAGCCACGAGGCCGTGTCCCTGCCGCCTCACCCATGCAAGGCCATGGTGCCTCGGTCGTGCGAGGCCCTCGTCCTGGCCCAGCCGCGAGGCTGTCCCACCCTCTCGGCATCTCGTGAAGGACTCTCCCAAAGAGCTACGCGTGTGAGACAACGTCACCCTGATGGATCTCGTCCCAAGGCCCCGCGTGCATAATGACAGTGGTCGAGGTGGCCCACGAGAGACAAAAAGAGTACGAACAAGGTACCTGAAAAGGGGTACGTACATGCCTGCTAGGATCAGGGGACGGGCCTGACACCTATGCCCGACAAGTAGTGGCGGTTGGGAATGGTACGAAGAGTGGCTACACCACCACCACGTCTCTGACACCCATACAAAGCGAGTGGTGGAGTCATGACCGGGTACAAAAGCTGAGGTGCTCCCATGGATTCTGATTGTGTACCAGAGCCGATACCACTACACCTGATACCACTCCCCTGATAGTGTACTTGTGCACAGATTGGTCCCCTGGACCACAATGTATCAGGGGCCATTAGAGCCCACTATAAAATGGACTCCACTTCCATCTGGGGGGGGGGGGGGGTTGGAAAATTTACTGTAGCAAGTGCCCCATAGTGAATGAAAAACTGATTTCACCATTGTTCTTCTGCAATTGTTCTTAGAGTTGATACTTAAATTTCTAAGGCTTTTCTATTGATAATCTTTATCTTGCAATTCTTTCCAACTTAACTTAGTTGACGAGTTCTCACCGTCAACATTTACAAAAAACATGCTTTTCCATTCGAAAGATCTCATGACATCGTCGACCATTTCCATCAAGTATTTCCATCATAAATTTCCAACCAGTGTGAGGTGAATTTCTACATGGTTCCTTAACCAAAAAATTATTATGATAATATACCGAGGTTCTTGCAACAACAATGACAAGTTCATCAATTTCCATTTCTTCTAGAATAGCTTGTTGTATATATTCTTCATTCATGTCTTATAAATTTGTGTCACTATCCATTCTGTATTTGAAAAAATGTACATAATTTTTATTTATAAGATAAATGAGTGTGATACACTTTAAAAAAGATAAATATGTAAACATATAATATAAAGTTGTATTATTTTAGATTATATAAAATAAAAAAGATAATTAAACAAAATTTAAAAAAACATATCGTGTCTTTCATAAATATTAAATTCAAGAAACAAAACAAACCACATTGTTCAAGAAATAAACAAACCACAATTTTCGAAAAGAAAAAAAAAATCTAACTTAGAAATCGAACTCTTGTTCTTTTAACCATTCAATTTGATATTTAGGCTCCTTCAAAGCTACAAAAATTTCTCTATTTGCTTTCTTTGTGAACAAAGAAGTACCAACTTTGAAAAGAGGGCTCATTGGTTCACAACCTGGAAGTGTAACTAACTTATCAATCACTTCTTGAACACTACATCCCGGTGGATCAGTACATATGTATGAACTCCTATTTTTGATCACCTCACAAATCTCATCAAGTTGTTTGGACAACTTTGATGTTGTAGAATTATTCTTTTTTCCCTTCTTAAATTGCATCCTATTTGGACCAAGTAATTAGTCTCTTTTATCATTGGCTCACCCACTCCCTCATGATCACTTTCCTCCAAATTCTCATCAATCTCTATATCATTATGATCCTCGGTGTATAAAGGAGGTAGTGAACTAGAGGTTGGTGCCCAAGCTCTAGCTCCTGTAGCAGTAACATCTCTAAACAACTCATCCAGCTTGAAAGAATGTTCTAAACCTCTCACTCGAAATTTAGCAGCATCCGGATATTTCTGTTGATGATTTATTAATTAGGAAACAAAATAATAAGATTATTAATTATAAAAAATCATAATTATAAGAGCTTTGTACAGAAACCTACTTGTAACTTTGCCTCCCACCTTCATCTGGAGCATCTGTATGTCCCAACCAAGTCCAGTCTCTCCTCTAAGTAATGAATCCCATAGTTTCCACTCTTTTTTAACATTATCCCAATGATTTTTCATTTGTTTTCGATCATAATTTATTTTTGTTGCGAGATTAAATTTTTCAATAAAAATTTTCCAACCTAATTTGTTCAAATGTGATCCATTTCTATTACCTGCTCTCACTTGTTTTACAGCTAAATCAATCCATTTCTCATGTGTTGGTGGATCCCAAATTGCTTTTCATTTTCCTTGTGTTACCTCACTCTCACTCGCCATTCTATTTTAAAAAAAAGTTTCATATAAGAAATACAGACTAACGTAAAATAATAATATACACACATAATATTTTTTTTTTCAAAAGGAGATACTTTCAATATGTGAATCAAATTTAATTATATCATTGTACTGTATTATTCAAACAATTTCATCCCGAGCATGCATGTTTTCTCTTTTTCAAATACAATAATAAATAAAAGTCAGTGGTTTAGGGTAGTTCTTTTTTTTTTAATAATACATATATAATAATAATAATAATTAATACGAGCATAAATGATAGATTGGACAAAGAATAAAAAGGTAATAATGATTTAGAATAATATACCATTTTCAATATATGTTTTCTCTGGTTGAATTACATGTTATATACGTATATGCCACATTTGATAACAAGAAATAAATATCTAATTATAATATAACAAGATTTAAACAAAAATGAACAACCAAAATTTCAAATAGAATATTATAATACAAAAAAAAAATCTAAATATGGTTAGGGAATTAGTTTCTATTTATAAAATAAACAAAAAAAATCAAACAAATAATAAATGCTACCATTTTTTTGAAATTTAAACTTACAAATGATTTGTTTCTCCAAGAAAAAAAAATTAAAGACGATTTGCAGAAAAAATTGAATACGATTAGCAAAAAAAATAAATAAAAAAAATTACTGACCTTGAATTTTTGTCGATGAAAAAATGACAGAGTTTGTTTTGAAAATAGCTGCTACAAATGAAAAGTAGAGAAAATTATATTATATTTTGGATGAAGAAACCAGACAAAATAGATCAAAGAAATTACTAACCTTCAATTTTTTTTTGATGAAGAAATGGCTGCTGATTTCTTTTTTTAATAAAAATGGCAGCTAGGTTTTTATTGTGAGATGAATGAAATATGTGTGTGATATATCGTAATATATAATTAAGGATAAGGATGTAATTTAAATTTTTTCTTTCATAAAAAAATGGGTAAAATAGGAATTATGAAAGTTTCATTAAAACAATAAAACAGCTTCCCGTGTTTTTTTTTAAAAGCTCTTCCTAGAAAAGCTGGTGAGTCATTACTTCTCTAGAAAGCTCTTCTAAATTAAAGAAGCTCTTTTCATGTATCATCCAAACACACTTGAAAGTTACTTTGAGATCACAAAAGCTCTTTTAAAGTCATGCCAAACAGGGCCCTAGTAATGCAAAGCAAATGGGCTTTCACAAGTGGAATCACTCACAAGAGAGGAATTTAAACTTTACATGTTCAATTAGGCCCAAATAAAACCTAACATTTTATGAAAGTTTTATTTGAGTTTTCCCACATTTTTCAAACACAAAAAAAAATGAGTCATCATTATACTTATATTTAAAACTCAAATGCAAAAAATATCTTAATAATGATGCTTGATATGTTAATAATTAGATGGGTCTAACATGTTACTCTATAAGCATGTATTATTAAATTATGTAAATATACCACAACAATATACTATTTTGCAAAATATCATAATTAATTAACATAGAATTCATCAGACAAAATTCAATATAATTAATTAAATAAATTGTAAAATATTAAATTAATTAAAATAGAATTTATCAAACAAAATTCAATTTTAAATAATTAATTTAAACTAGGTTGTTAAGTTGTTAGGAATGACAAGATATTTTATTTTTAAATACTTTAACCAATTTTAAAATATCAAAATATCTTTTACCCAAATTTAAAATATCTATAATTATCTGATAATCAATTTCAAATATTTTAAATAATAAAAATATTTTGAATAATCAGATAACTAATTTTAATATTTCATGTATAACATAATAAAAAATATCATAAAATATCTTGATTATCAGATAACCAATTCAATATCTAAAATAATCAGATAATCAATTTTAAATTTTTTAAACTTAACTGGACAAAATATCCAATTTCAAAAAATAAAAATTTTAAAAAAATTATTATTTTTTGTGAAAAAGCTCGTTGCGGGCCCGCGCGGGTCTACTGTACGGTCCCGGAGGCTTTTTCATGTGTGCCTGGCACGCATACTACCCAATCAGTCCAAAAAAGACAAATTTTAAAAATCTATGCAGTTTTTCAATCCCAAAACAAGCCAAAAACAACCAAATTATTGCTAAATTTACATAACAAAACATAAACATGCACCAATAACATGTACCGTCCAATTGACACGCTAACATACCAATAAATTTCATACATGTTCATTCATAAAAAATAAAAAATAAAAACTAGCAACTTATGGCTCTGAGAACAATTGTAGGATATACATATTGCAGGATCTTTATTTATTTTCATGCGATTTACATATTATCAAACAAACAGGCAAATTCCTATAAGATGCTCCTATGAAATTGATACAAATACTGAGTAAAGTAAAAACTTACATTACGCAGCGAAACTGGAACAACTCCTTCCTTTAATCTCTCTAACCCTTGATTCCTTTTTGTAGCAGAGTATTATCAAGAAATTGAACTAGATCAGCAACACAGTCTTCCTCACCAAGTCTTTGATCAACCTAGAATTAGTGCAGGCTGGTTCTCAACACATGAGATAGAGATCTAGAAGAGAAGAAGATATAGTGGCTAAGAAATGATTAGATTGTCTAGGTTTTCACTTACCCAATCAATCAATTGAGACTTGCATATGAATACCCTAGATATCATATTCCTTGTATAGACAACTTAATGGACTTTATTTAAATTTAAATTAATTAAAATAATAAACAAAAAGATAAAAGTCTTGGGCTCCCACAAATGGACTTGGGCCCAATCTCTTTGTTTTGAATTTAAATTCCAATTTGGCCTAAATTCAAAACCTTTTATTAATTAATTAAATAAATAAATAAATATTTATTCAAATTAATTAATTATAATTTGAAACTTGATTTAATATTATTTATTTATATTGACACCAATATATCAATATTAATAAATTTACCCAAATATTCTCTTTTATTCTCTAAATCTCGTATCTCTATAATTTTTCCAAAATTGACCTAGTCAGCTTTAAAAATCATAATTGATAATTAAATTAATTAATTGAGACATTCTAGATGATTTACTCAAAGATGATGCAGGGACCATGGATCCATGAAATCAAGCTCCAATAAGTTAACGTGAATTTATTTACGAATAATTTCACTACCTTATTAATTCCTCGTGACTCCACTATAGACTCGGAATTGAACTCTTGAATTCATAGAACGTATTTTCCAAACCATAAATATGTTATCAATTGTTATAACTATTACAGGCATTCAATCCTCTATTGATGACTTACTAACGAGCTGAGTGCAAATTACCATTTTACCCCTCATCGGTATTTTATCCCTAACTCCCACTAAGTTCCTTATAAATGATATTTATGTGAACTTAATCACAGAAATTGGATCTCAATCATTTAACCTTTTAAACAAAACAATTAATGAAATCATCTTTTCACTTCTCATACAGAAGTTATAGATCTCATATCTATGAATAATACTCCTAAGGATTACGTGCCCGCGGAGCAATAATGAGTTCTTGACTTCCAAATGGTGAAAAGTATAAAACCTGAGCCACCTGTACTCGGGTCCAAGCCTTGGGTTGCCTAAACATAAGCATCACATAAACCTAAGTATCCTAAGAGCAGAGAACTCAACTTATTTTCCGAGGATTGTATGTCCGCGGAGCAATTTAAGCTCCTAGCTTCCAAAAAGGACAAAGGTATAAAACCTGAGTCGCGTGTACTCGGGTCCAAGCCTTAAGTTGCTAGAAACTTAAGCAGCCCCAAGTAACCTATACTCGGAGAAAAGTCTAAAGTTATCGTAACCTTAGCAAAAATACCACGAGTAGCCAATACTCAACGCCCCAAGTAGCCTATACTCAGAGGCAAGTCTAAAGTTACCGTGACCTTAGCAAAAAGACCCAAGTCTCCCAGATCGGGCACATAAACTAGGGAACTCAATGTAACTTCTCGAGGACCAAGTGCCTTTGAAACAACACTAAGTTCCCAACATTCGAAGTTGTTTTGGTCTTCCAAGTCTCGAGTCGCCTAGACTCGGGGTACAAGCATCAAGTTTCCCAAACTTGGTAATAACCTAAAGTTATTTCCCAAGGACTAAGCGTTAGGAAGCCAAAAGCTTATGGAATGCACAAGACCCGAGTCACCTGGACTCGAGCACAAGTCCCAGGTTGTTTAAACTAGGGAAACCAAGACCTGAGTCTCATGAGACTAAGGCCCATAGATGGTGGACAAAACAAGGTTAAACAAATCAATCTTTTTCATGATATCGTGTTACGATTAAAAGTTGGAAGGAAAATCTTGTAAATTTTAATTCCAATTTGTAGTATTACTAAACGATGTTTAAAAATGTGTTAAGTGAAAAGGCAAAGAAGGAAAGTAAATAGAGCAAGCAAAAGCCACTCTAATAAATTAAATATACACATTCGTGCTCGGGAGCTCGAGCATTAATTTGTTTATACCACAGAAAAAGGGAAGAGATTGCATGCAGGCCTATTTACAACTAAGAATAGAAAAACTACAAAGAGGCGGCTTAGATCTCGCCAGGGGGACCTTCTCGACAATCACTATGATGGGATCGGCCTCGAGAATTTGACCAACCTCCAGAGTAGCCTGAACAGCAACAACAGCGACCTCCTTCGCACGAAGGCGCTCTTCAAAGAGCAGCCTCGTGTTGGGATCATCGGTTATGGCCAGATCCATCTCCTTGTTTCTCAACCAGGTGACATAGAATGTGTCCTCGACGAGCAACTCGACCGCTTTTTTGAGTTCATCGATGTTGTGTCGAAGCTCATTCACTTCTGATGTAGCTACTTGAGCTTTCTCTACTGCTTTGGAGGCTTCTTCTCGGGCCTCGGTGACCTCATTCGCAGCTTTGGTGGCTGCCTCCCAAGCAACTCTGGCATCCTCCAACGCCTTAGTCACGACCTCCTCGGTGGCTTTGCAGTGACAGGTTCCCTCCTCCATCAGCTTGGATGAGAGATCCTCCACATCTTTGACTCCAGACTGCTCCTCGACAACCTGTGTCTCTAGATCCTCAGAATGAGCCCTCTCATCCTTGATGACTTTTTGGAGGCGTGAATGCTCCTCCTGGGAGACAAATTGTTGGACCTTCACCATGGCTAGCTTCTCCTGGGCTTGCTTTAGCTCAAAGGACCTCGTGGTCACGACATCCCCCAAGCACTGGCATAAGGTAGTAGTCTGAAAAACAAAAGCAAGTTTAATACAAAATCATGAGTGTGCTAACAAACCAGTTAAATTTTATAAGCCTACCCGAGCAGAAAAGTGGCGGCAGGCCGCGACGAGGGAAATTTCGTTATCACCCCTAGTCGCACATAGGAACGAGAGGTCATCTCGTAGAAAGATGTGCTCACTCTTTGCAAGAGCTCCACCACCAACAGAGTAGTGCAGTGTTTGAGCTTCCCCACGAAAATGGACTCCAGCTCCGCCCGACCAATGGGAAGTTAGGGGGACTGGCCTAGGGGAGGCATGTCTCTGTGAAGATAATCCACTAGTGCTTTGGCCTCATCCTCCTCTTCCTCGAGGTGGGTGTTAAAGTACTCCAACATTGCTTGGTACTTGGCCAACTCTTCCCCCTCATAGTGTTCGATGAAGATCACTATCCAAGGAGTCTTAGCTAGAGGGATGTCTAACACCTCAAGATACATCTGGCTCGCCTCCGCTCAGATGTCCTTTCCCCTAGAGTGGTGGACCCACCAATGAGTTCGATCACCGGTGGATCTACCACCATTAGAATTTCATCTCTGACCACCGGTCCAAGAGCCAGAGCTGCGAGCACCATTGTTGGTGCTGCGAAAACCTGAATCTGGACTGGTCTCTGTACCCTTTGCCACTTGGCGTAAATGGAGTCCACCAAGCCCATTTGATCTGCAAAAGGTGAAATAGATTTAGTGTTTAACTATGAGAAGACAAACACTAATGGGCAAAAAAAAGTTAAAAAGATGGAATTCAAGAGCATGTGAGCTCCTCGAGAAGCCCACAACTAAATGTCTCCTTAGGGTGAAGAATGGAGTGGGAAAATTCCCTCACTAGCCTACCCATCTCCTGGGTAGTGTTAGTTTCATATTGACAAAACCCATCGTGTGGAAGGACGTCATGTCGTCGAATGGCATGAAGCCTCGTGGGGGCAACCTTATCTTTGAATGGTGAAGGTGGAAATCGATCAAGTCTTGATAGTCTTAGAACTCCTCCGTGGTCCAATGGTAGTCGGATGTGAGCCCACAACAGAGAAGTGACGGACGTGGTCGAGACTTACCCTATATCTTACTTTTATTACATTATACACTATGATTGGGAATTTACCTAGATCAATGGATGAAGACCCTATCCCCGCTTGGAGCTCCTCTTCAAGCTCCTGGTCCTCTCGAGCTTCTTCAGCTGCTTGGATGACTTGAGAATTTTTGAAACACTCCTCTTGCATCCGTTGATTATACTGGAAACGGGTCAGTCCATCTATATAATTGAAGTGGCGAGATGCCTCTTCGTGGCCCTGCTTGGAGTTCCAAAATTAGGTCAAGTCAATGTTATTGATGTGTTGCCCTTCTCGAAGAAGTCCAGCAGCGAGTAGATTCTCCTCTGTCACCAGGAAGCCTAGCTTCAACTCTGCATCCAGAAGACTCTTCATCTCTTGCAAGTGATTATCGCATGCTTGGACGTATATTGTCGGTAGAAAGGACCTAGCAGAAGAAAATTTCTAAGTACGAGAAGACAACCAGCATTAGAGGACAAACCAAAGGAAAACAAAGATACTTACCAACACTGGAGAACTCGAGGAGAATGGTTGGGTTGGTTTGCATCGGGAAACCATTCGTGAAGAAGAAATTTTTTTTGTAGTCCTGCGCATGGCTCTCATTGTGGTAGGGAGCCTTGTACACAAAATTTGGGTTGGTGTACTTCATAAGGGTATAATACATGTCACCCTGTTTCTTCCTTAAGCAGGCTTAGAAGCTGTATACATACAGAATTTTGGCAAGAGAATGCACAGACCAGTTCCTCCTCTGGTATAGGATGTACAACCATGTGAGGACCCAATACCCATTCGGAGACAATTGGAACGGGTCAATGCCCATGAACTTCAAGAAGTCCACAAAATATTGGTGAAGGGGCAATGCCGCCTCTGCTTGAAGGTGAGACTGGCTCCAAGCCCCAAGGTCATTCACACTCCGGTGGGCCATCTCAGTGTCCCCCCATAAGCGCCCGAGAATATCCCTGCTGATCCTGTAATGGGTTATGATCTGGTCCAGGACCCCATGGTGCCTCATCTTACTAGGAAGTTGCTCTACCTCGAATCCATCAAGCTCATAATGCTGGGGGCATTAATGGGTCCATTGTTCATGTCCTCCTCTGAGGTACCATGATGGGGCTAGCCTCAGCCTCTACGCCGCTGGAGGTTCCTCCCTAACCACTATTGCTCAGTCCTGCACCAGGGCTGGTGTTTTCCTCTTCTCTGATCTCTGCCCACCTTCTTGGGCCATGGCTATGATCTCCTCATCGAATGTGTAGAAACCTTGTTGATGTAGTTGTTAGAGCTCCTCAGACATCTGTAACAAAACCAAGTAGTTAGCATTTTGACCGAAGGAAACTGGGCCAAAACACGAGAACCCCTAAAACAAATGCTCGGGGAGTGGAGGAGGAAAGTAATTCTAAAGGGAAAGGAGTGTCTCTGAAACCCTAAATCAGTTTCCAAAGAATAACACTAGAACTCAAGAACTTTGCCAGAATCTGGAATTTTTTCAGATTCCAGCTGAATGCCCAAAATGCAAAAAAATGCTAAATATCTTAAATGGTCCATTTCGGCTAGTTTTGACACTAGCATGGACCTATAAGGATAGTAAAAGAGGTCAAAATGACCTCTAAATCCTATGATCCTAAATAGAAACCCACAAACATCAAGAGCATCCAAACAGGAAATGGAAAATAAGAACTTACTCGAAATGAATCGCTGATAAGTGTTGTAAAGTGTCCGAGCAGGGAAGTATTTTGTGCGATTAACCCATAAGTAGCTTGACTCTTTCCAATCTTCCAGGGCCACGAGTGGATAAGCTTTGGTGCGATAATGGATTTCTTTGTTGGTGAAGAGGTTTTTCTAGTCTCTGGAATGGAAAAAATTTAAACGCTAGTGTAAAAGGAAATGGGAGGCAAATGTCGATATTTATACTCAAGAACTTGGAGGAGAGGCAACCCCCGTAGCCATTGATCACCTACAGTGTAGGCACTCGAGCATGATCTAATGGTCATGAGTGTCAAGGCACGAATCTTGACCATAACATGGGAAAAGGACACCTCATGTACAGGGCGAAAGGACGCCTTAGGTACGGATTGGACTTCTTAGGCACGAAAAGACTACTCATTAAATGGCACCGATTGATGGGCCCAGCAATAGGTAGTCAACACATGGCATTACCTTTTTGTAGGTATTATGCCTCGAGAAGCTCAGGCGTCTCCCCCCGAACATGTCCTTAAAAATTACTCCTCTCATTCTAAGTCTCTACTATCCGAGGACGAGTGAAGACTTGGGGGCGCAAATATTGTCTGTGTGTTTCTCTAAGTGACACGTGGCAGTTATTAAGGATTAATTAAGCTTCACAGAAGGTAATGAAGCCCTCTGAGTTCGCCTAGAGCTCCTTGGAAGGAAGTTCTTACCCGTAATAATCGTGCATCGCCTCCGGAGAAGTATGTCCTCAAGGAGGACTGCGTCCTGAAGACTATGATTATGATGTCCTCCAGGTATGAGAAAACTGTCCTCGGGGCCTGGAATATAGTGCCAGGTGTCAAGCACAGTGACCCTGGACCACAAGCAACTATCTGACATGTTATTGTTACCCAAGTCCTGATGTTGAGTCTGTACAAGCGACAAACAGGATGTCTCACGACGCCGCCTGGCATGGAAAAATATGCAGCTACCTCTTAACACTATTAAGGGCATGTTACCCCATAAAGTTGCGAGTTGTAACCTCATAAGTGAGCCTGAGGATATACACCTGGGCTCACCAGCTCCTTAACTATGGGAATGTGTATTTATTAGATGTTAAGATCCCATTAAGGGAGAATGTTTGTAATAAATCCCCATTAAGGGAATTAATTGTCCTCAACTATCTATAAATACGACTAGGGCACACTTTGTAAAGGATCCTTGATTGAATTCCAACTTTTATATTCAGAGCATTGCTAAAACGCTGCCTAAACTCCATAGAAGCTTGAGACCTCCAAGCTTCCTAAATCCTAATACAAGTGACTCGTGGACTAGGGTTAATTAATAATTTGAACCATGTAAAATATATGTGTTCTTTACTGCATTTTCTTTAAGCTTGATTTAATTAGTTGATAGCAAAAAAGGAAGTCAACAGAACTCACAAAGGTTTCAATGTTGAAACAATTCACTTATCAATGACTTGTTCTTACCCATTAAATTATTTCCCTTGATGTTCACAAGTTTGGAGTTTGGTTGCCATCATTGGTGAATCTTTTATTCTAGGAGTTTCAGTCCCATCCCTTTTGAAGTGGAACTTACTAACCTTCTCACAAGAGGTTTTGTAAATGGATCTGATAATTTCTCACTTGTCTTAACATATGAGATTGATATGATTCCATCTTGAATCAATTGTCTCACATAATAATGTATTAGACTAATATGTCTAGAATTCCCATTGTACACACTATTATATGCTCTAACAAGAGTGGATTGGCTATCACAATGTATTGAAATTTTTGATACCATATTCGGGGTAAAAGGGATATCCAACATGAGATCCCTAAGCCACTCGACCTCTTTGTTGGTTTCCACTAAAGCTATAAATTCTGCTTCCATGGTTAAGCATGATATACAAGTTTTCTTCTCGGAGTCCCAAGAGATAACACCTCCTCCAAGAGTAAAACCCAACTGGTGGTGGAGAGATTATCTCTCACTCCCGATATCTAACTAGCTTTGGAATATCCTTCAAGTATCCTTGGAAAATATGTATAGTGAAGGCTATATTCTTTGGTACTCTTAAGGTATCCAAGAATCCTCTCAATAGCCTTCCAATGCTTGATACTTGGATTGCTAGTAAACCTACTAAGTTTACTAACCGCATATGCAATATCCGTTCTTGTGCAATGAGTGATGTACATTAGGCTTCCTATTGCACTTGCATATTCCAATTAAGCCATCGCTCTTTCTTCATTCTTTTCAAACTTCATGTTTGAATCAAATGGTGTATTTGCCTCTTTGATTTTGAGATGACTAAATCTGGCAAGCACTTTCTCAACATAGTGGGTTTGACTCAATACAAAACCCCCACTATTCCTTCTAACTTTGATAACAAGAATGGTATCGACCTCTCCAAGGTCTTTCATCTTGAAGTTAGAAGATATAAACCTCTTTGTTTCTATTATTCCTCTCATGTCATTACTTAAAATCAACATATCATCTACATAAAGACACACTAATATGACATAGTCATCATAAGTCTTATAGTATAAGCTCATGTCCGCATATTGTTGTGTCTAAATCCATTTGAAACAATGACTTTATCAAACTTCTCATGCCATTGTTTTGGAGCTTGTTTCAAACCATATAATGATTTGACAAGTCTACAAACTTTATGTTTATTTCCTTGAAGAACAAAACCCTCTGGTTTTTCCAGATTGACCTCCTCCTCGAGATCCCTATTTAGGAATGTCGTTTTGACATCCATTTGGTGAACATAAAGGCTATATATTTATATATGATAAGGAAAATAGCAATCTAATAGAAGTAGCACATATGTGTCAAAGTAATCCATGCCCTCATTTTATTTGAATCATTTAGCTACTAATCTAGCCTTAAAGGTTTGTATGGTGCCATCGGTATGGAATTTCCTTATAAATATCCATTTGCACCCAATTGGTTTAGAACCCTTTGGAAGGTCAACCGATATACAAGTGTGGTTATACATGATTGATTTCATTTTGTCATTAATTTCCTCCTTCCAAAAAGCGGAGTCCCTTGAGGACATAACTTCTTTTAAAGTTTTGGGATCATCATCTATTTGAAGTAATATTGGAAATTTCCAAGTGACTTCCTCATTATTATCCTCTATAAGGTATAGTGTCTCCATTTGAGAACACTTCTCACTTGATCCCAAATCTTTGAGCCTTTGGCTCCTTCTAGGCAATTGAGGTTGTTCACAACCATTTTAGGAGTCTTCTCTTGAGTCTCTAATTTGAGTTGATTCTATTAACTTGTTGTCATCGCATGACATGTTCTCAAAGAACTCAACCTCTCTTTATTCAATTATCATATTAGAATCCAAGTCTAATAATCTATAAGTTTTGCTATTTTGGGCATAACCCACAAATGCACATCTTATAGCCCATGGATCCAGATTGGTCTTTTTAGGATTCGCGTTCTTGCAATAAGCAAGAGACCCCCACACTTTTAAGATAATCAATATTTTCTTTCTTTTCTTTCCATAACTCATATGGAGATATATTTGTATTCATGAGAATATGATTCAAAATATGACAAGAGGATATCAAGGCTTCATCCCACAAACTAAAACTCAATTTTGAATGTAATAGCATAGCATTAATCTTCTCAAGAAATGTTCTATTTTTCCTTTTCCACTATACCATTTTATTGTGGAGTATAAGGGGTGATACAATCATGTACTATTTCATGTTCTTCACAAAACAAGTTGAAATCATTTGAAAAATATTCACTACCCATATCACTTCTAAGCACTTATATTTTCCTCTCTAATTGATTCTCAACTTCCGCTTTATATGCTTTAAACACATTAAATGCTTCATCTTCATTCTTAACCAAATATACATAGGTGAACCTAGAGCAATCATCTATAAAAGTAATAAAATATCTACTTCCTCCTCTAGTCAACATTCCATTTAGTTCACATAAATCACAATGTATCAATTCCATCAACTTATAATTTCTTTCAACACTTGGAAAATGTTTCTTTACCATTTTAGATTTAACACATAGTTCACATTTATCATGCTCAACATTATCATAATCAATTAATCCACATTTAATTTCTCTTTTAATTAAGCTAAAACATATATGTGCAAGTCTAACATGTCACAAATTAATAGAATTTGAGTCAAGCATATTACAAGAAGAACTATAAGCTTTATTATTCATGTTGTCAATATAGGTACAAAGTTTGAACATGAGATCACAAGCTTATCCCTTCCCCACAAATACATTACCTTTTGACAATTTAAGCTTGTCAGAATCTATCACAACTTTGATTCCTAGTTTGCCAATCCAATTGCCACTTACAAGGTTTCTACTCATTTCCAGTACATGCAAAACATTTGCGAGTAAAATCTTCTTGCCGGATGTGAAGAATAAGTATATAGTCTCATTTCCTTCAACCTTGGACCTTTTCTCATTGTACATTTCAATCTCATTCCCTTCCTTTGAAGCTTCAAATGTCTTGGATAGAGATCTATCATAGGTAATATGGATGGTAGCAAAATTATCATACCACCACCCATTCACATTTCCATGTATGGCATTGATTTTTCTTAGTGTTGCAACTAGCTCTTCTTCGGTTGAGTTGACTCTTGCTTAATTGTTATGGTTCCTCTTGAACCTATAATCTCTCGCAAAATGGTCATTCTTGCCACACACAAAGCAAGGTCCCTAGGAACTTTTCAATTGTCTCTCATTCTTCTTATGCCATAAGGGTTTTTGACCCTTACCTTTATTCTTGCCAATTCATTTGCCCTTGTTAGGAGGATTAATGTAACACCCTACTACCCTAGATTCGTTATCGTGTGGTTTTAAAATGTGTATTTGACTAGCCAATCGAGGTGTTAGACCCGAATGTGTAATTAAATTAAAGCAAAGACTCATTTAATAAAACTTCCATATAAAAGATTTAACCGTTCCATAAGATCATAAAAGAGTTACATTGGGATCCCAATATGTTGTTTAAGACATATTTATAACTCAAAAGTCACTGTATAGTCGACCTAGGTGAAAAAATTAGACATTTACACCGCGCTCCTCAAAGGTGCCCCAACCGTGGTGGCCAGGTAGGCCAAACATGTATGCACCGCTCCAAGCCCTCCAACTCATGGTTGGTCAGCCTTTTCCTTGCCCTTACCTGCACCATAGAGCACCCATGAGCCAAGGCTTAGCAAGAAAACTTCACTAGCATAGCATATAATAATTCATTTCAATAAGTGCATAATTAATCAAACACAACAGACAATCCACATGCTTCCATTAAAATTTACAACAGTGACCTAAGCCAGTCAAGGTGCATTACCAGGCACCAAGTTCACAGTCCTAACCGAGCAGATGAGTACGGCACCCTAAGATGGCCTTGCCACGGCGGCCTGCATTCAGCATGCCTATTTTCGATCTCGGTCCTTGCTGCTCAGTCATAAACACATATATGACATAATAGTTACAAAAATTTACACATAACACTAAGCACAATATAAGCACAGACAATCGGGCCATGCCCTGCTCTACATGCACAATCATTTTTCTTTCCTCGATTCCCAAGCTGACAGTATAAGGCGATCCCGAGCACGATTACTAATCTCGAGCCTTAGCGGTATAACCTAGTCACAATGCAATAGTGGATAACCATCTAAACCTAAACCAATAAAAAACTTCAAAAATAACATACTAGCCTCCAAGATCTTGAATTCTACTCAACCGAGTAGTAGAATCCTTCCCGAGCTCTTAGAGCTTAAAAACCTTATTTGGCCATTTCTGCCTATGCGCGCCGCGACACCCTCTAATGGGTCATGGTACGCCTCAGGTCAGAGGCTCCCAGTCCCTACATTCCTAGGGACACCCACCGCGACTCAGCCCTAAATGATCGTGGAGCGCCTAGGCAAAAATAAAAAACCCCAAGCCCTGGGTTCACACAAGTCGTTGCGCCCAAAGAACAAGGTCGCGGCGCAACCCTATGAACCCAGATTTTCCAGCTTTCTTCCTGTATTTTCCCTGAGCTAAACTCACCTGAATTCAATTTAAACACACTAATGCTAGAATTGAGTCTAGGACCCTCAATAACACATCCTAAATAGCAGATGCAACCCAAAATCCAAGTCAAATCACTAACCCAACCTAGAGCTAAACTCATTTAAAACCTAACTTAATTACAGAAATTCACAAGGAAAACAGTTTATAAACGTTACCTTATTAGTAATTCTGACCTCTATGTTGAACCCCAAGTAATCCTAGCCTCCACCCTCTTCAATTCCTAAGCCAAATCTCCAAAGTTCAACAGCTACCCCAAGGCTTAAGACAGAAAGAGAGATGCACGGGAGAGAGAAAGAGAGAGAGAGAGAGAATGTGAGTTGAGAGTGTTTTCTTCTTTTTTTCCTTCTATTTTTCCTTAGGTTCTAGGTCCTCTAGCAGCTAACTCTATCCAAAGCTTAGAGAATGACCAAAATGCCCCTAGTCATATCCTTAGCCCTTTAATGCCTCCAAGGGCAAACCCATCATTTACCATATTTCCCGCTAATCCTCAAGTAGCCCTATAAATTCTCATTTAATCCAGACATACCCAATTTATCACCAAATAATTACTCGTTACCCGGTAAATCCCGAATACACACTACGCTCCCAAAATACCCCTAGGCTCACCCCGAGCTAGGTATTTAACCCTTTGTGACTATTCCGCTAATTCGCTCACTAGGATCACCTCGAGTTGAATATCACAAATATATCCACATAAAAATGTGGCCTCAATCATTTAACACATACAATCACATTTATACCCTCAACTGGTCAAAATTACAAATGTGCCCTTATTAACAAGAACGGGCCCACACGCATATGTAATACACATAAACATGCATATATATTCATATTACCATACAAATCACGTATGCCACGTAGTCACACATATAATTAATTAATTCCACATATATAAATCCAATTATGACCTCCCAACACACTAATCAAGGCAGTAAGCCTTATTAGCAAATTTGGGACGTTACAACTATCCTCTCCTTATAGGAATTTCTTCCTTGAAATTTCACCTGAACAACTCGGGATACTGATCCCGCATATCTGACTCAAGCTCCCAAGTTGCCTATTCTACTTTGTTGTTTCTCCACAGCACTTTCACTAAGACAATGGTCTTGTTCCACAAGACTTTATTCTTTCTGTGTAGGATCTGAACCGGTTCCTCCTCATAAGACAAATCCTGATCCAATTCTAGGTTTTCATAACTCAACACATGTGCAGGATCTGATAAGTACTACCGAAGCATAGCCACATGAAAACACATTGTGAACCCCTAATAAAGCTGGAGGCATAGCTAATCTGTAAGCCACCTCTCCAACTCATTACAGAACCTCAAATGGACCAACAAACCTAGCACTCAATTTTCCTTTCACTCCTCTCAAAGGAGAAACTCTATGAAACACAAAGTCACCTACTTGAAACTCTACACCTCTATGTTTCAAGTCTGAGTAACTCTTCTGTCTACTCTGGGAGGTGTGGATGCCAAAAATCCACCAAGAAAAAAATCCCCAGTAAATGGTTAAAATACAAGGCTATAGGTCACTTAGTCACATTATCAGGCTCAGACCTGTAAGTCTTGTGAAACCGGGAGATTATCCCAAGGGAAGCATCACCTTGTGGGCTGTGAAGTATGGCCTTGCTAGGCTAAGAGGCCAAGCCACGCGTCACAAGGGGGCAGGCGCATCAAGGGCCTCGCGCCATGCACCCCCCGACCACGCACAAGGGCCTCGCTATGTGAGGCTGCCCTTCCCCCGTATGCGCCTGCCAAGGCCACAAGGGTCTCACTATGCGAGGCTGCCCTTCCCCCGCATGCGCCTGCCAAGGCCACAAGGGTCTCACTATGCGAGGCTGCCCTTTCCCCGCATGCGCCTGCCAAGGCCACAAGGGTCTCACTATGCGAGGCTGCCCTTCCCCCGCATGCGCCTGCCAAGGCCACAAGGGTCTCACTATGCGAGGCTGCCCTCACCCACGCGCCTCGCGACCCAGATGTGCGCCAATTCCTCTCACAGCAAGACACACCTCACCACACTCGTGTGCGTCTCGCGAGGTATGACCACGCTAAGGAGCCTCGTGCCACCACCATCTTGTGGCCCTCATGCAACCCCATCACGCCTTGTGAGACCCATGCCCAAGCCTCGTGAATACCTGGGTCACACATGGGTACTCACTTAGGCACCAAGGGTCTTGCCTTGTGAGACCCATCCCCATGCCTCGTGAATGCCCAAGTCATGCCTGGATACTCGCTTAGGCACCAAGGGTCTTGCCTTGTGAGACCCATCCCCAAGCCTCGTACATGCCTATTTCCAGGCCTCCTACCTGGAGGTAAGGATGGGATAAAAGAAGTATGGATCGACACTTACTAAAATATAAAGAAACCTAGAGAAGATATTTAGGTAAAGGGGACCACTAGGGATGAGATAAATGTACAAGCACGGGATGTACAACCCTGATAAAGGGCAAAGGCATGACTCTGACATCTGTGTCCTACAAGTAGTGGAGGTACGGATTTGTACAGAGAGTGGAAGCACTACATGCATACCTCTGACTATGTACCAGGCCGACACCATAACCTTCTACTCCACCACGACCTGTGCCACTACTCTGACAATGTACCTATGTACAATCTTGTCCCCTGGGACCACAATGTATGGGGAGCCATTAGAGCTCCAGTATAAATATATCATCACCCCTCTAGAAAAGGGGTTGGAAAATTGATTGTATGCCAAGGCTGTTAAGTAATATACAATTTCGACTCCATTGCAGTTCTACATATTTACTCTTTCAAGTTTTCTCCATCTTCTTCTGAGATACCTTTGGCAATATAGTCTTAGTTTTCTAACCTTATATCGTTGACGAGATTTCCCCAGTTGATAATCGTTGATGAGATTTCACCGATATCACAATATAGTCAGTTTAGCTTATATCACTGATATCACAATATAGTCAGTTTAGCTTATATCGTGAGAACTCGTCAACTAAGTTGAGTTGGAACAAATTATCAAGTAAAGAGAGTCAATAAAAAAGCTGTAGAAATTTAAGTAATAACTCAAGAACAATGACAGAACAACAATGGAGAAATCTATCTTTCATTCACTCTCAAGCACTTGCTACAGTAAATTTTCCAACCCCTTTTCTAGAGGGGTGATGATCTATTTATACTGGAGCTCTAATGGCTCCCCATACATTGTGGTCCCAGGGGACAAGATTGTACATAGGTACATTGTCAGGGTAGTGGCACAGGTCGTGGTGGAGCAGAAGGTTATGGTGTCGGCCTGGTACATAGTCAGAGGTATGCATGTAGTGCTTCCACTCTCTGTACAAATCCGTACCTCCACTACTTGTAGGACACAGATGTCAGAGTCATGCCTTTGCCCTTTTTCAGGATTGTACATCCCGTGCTTGTACATTTATCTCATCCCTAGTGGTCCCCTTTACCTAAATATCTTCTCTAGGTTTCTTTATATTTTAGTAAGTGTCGATCCATACTTCTTTTATCCCGTCCTTACCTCCAGGTAGGAGGTCTGGAAATAGGCATGTACGAGGCTTGGGGATGGGTCTCACAAGGCAAGACCCTTAGTGCCTAAGCGAGTATCCAGGCATGACTTGGGCATTCACGAGGCATGGGGATGGGTCTCACAAGGCAAGACCCTTGGTGCCTAAGTGAGTACCCATGTGTGACCCAGGTATTCACGAGGCTCGGGCATGGGTCTCACAAGGCGTGATGGGGTTGCATGAGGGCCAGAAGATGGTGGTGGCACGAGGCTCCTTAGCATGTTCATACCTCGCGAGACACACACGAGCGTGGTGAGGTGTGTCTTGCTATGCGAGGCATTGGCACGTATCTGGGTCGCGAGGCGTGCGGGTGAGGGCAGCCTCGCATAGCGAGGCCCTTGTGGCCTTGGCAGGCGCGCGTCAGGGAAGGGAAGCCTCACATATCGAGGCCCTTGTGGCTTGGCAGGCGTGCGCGGGGGAAGGGCAGCCTCGCACAGTGAGACCCTTGTGGCCTCAGCAGGCGCATGCGGGGGAAGGGCAGCCTCGCATATTGAGACCCTTGTGGCCTTGGCAGGCGCATGCGGGGGAAGGGCAGCCTTGCATAGCGAGGCCCTTGTGGCCTTGGTAGGCGCACGCGAGGGAAGGGTAGCCTCGCGTAGCGAGGCCCTTGTGCGTGGTCGGGGAGTGCATGGCGCGAGGCACTTGATGCGCCTGCCCCCTTGTGACGCGTAGCTTGGCCTCTTAGCCTAGCAAGGCCATACTTCACAGCCCACAAGGTGATGCTTCCCTTGGGATAATCTCCCGGTTTCACAAGACTTACAGGTCTGAGCCTGATAATTTGACTAAGTGACCTATAGCCTAGTATTTTAACCATTTACTGGGGATTTTTTTCTTGGTGGATTTTTGGCATCCACACTTGCCCCCAGTCTATAGGGAGGCCTTTAGGCGTTCTTGTAGACTCTTCTCTTCCTTTTTATTTTTTATCGTATTCTTTTTTTTTTTTTGGCTCGAGGTCCTTTGGAGCCCACGCGAATGGGGGTTTGATAGGTCTCTCTTTGGTGCACCTTGGTTGTATCTATAAGGATATGTGGACCCTTTGGGTTCTAGCTATCCTTTTATCTATTTTTGCGCGCGCTTATTATATCTAGCGAGAAGCGTCCTTATCGTCATTAGGCATAGTACTATTTTTGCAAGCGTCTTCTTTGAGACCCTTTTTGCAAGCGTCTTCTTTGAGACCCTTTTTGGAAGCGTCTACTTTGAGACCCTTTTTACTAGCGTCTACTTTGGAGACCCTTTTCTCAAGCGTTTATTTTTGGAGACCCTTTTCTCAAGCGTCTATTTTTTAGGTGTTCTCCCCTCGGGTCGGGACTTTCATGGCTAGATGGTCTTCGTTCAATCTCAAACTTGGTCAGCGACCCCTCTAGCACGACGCCCCCTTCTATATGGAATCTTCAGACGTACTGGTAGTAGGGCAACTGGAGGAAGGTTCGCTTTTTTCCACATAGAAGTTCTTGTGGCCCTCTTCCACACGTATGTACTTCTGTGCTCTCTCGAAGAAGTCATCCAAATTCGTAACTTCTCTTTTGAGCATGTTCCCCCACAACTTGCTTCCTGGACAAACTCCGGCTGTAATAGCCATCTTGTGCTCTGCTTTGGTTAAACCTCCCACCTTTGTTGCTTCTATACTGAACCTATGGATGTAGTCCTTCAGACTTTCATTCTCGCCTTGTTTTATGTTAGCGAGGCTGGTAGTTGGCATGACGTAATCACACGCTGTATGGTGTTGCTGAAGAAATTCATCAGAGAATTGTTGCCATGACTCGATTGTTCCTGGCCTTAACCTCCTGAACCACTTGTACGCCACTCCTTTAAGCGTAACGACGAAGCAATGACACTTTGCCCTGTTGTTGACCCCTCTTAATCTCATCAAGTTATTGAAGGAGTCTAAATGATATTTTGGGTCTGTAGTACCCTCGTACGGAGTCATGCGAGGCTCTCTGAAGCCAGTGGGCATTTGTTCAGCCTGAATCTCCCTTGTGAAGGGTGAATCACGGTCGAATTCTTCGTCATCCATGTGCCCCCCAAGTGCAGTGGTGATCTTGCCTCGAGGGCTTCGCATTTTGGTGTCTAGTCCTCTCCTCTTTTTTCATAAGGAGTTTTACGGGTTCTCGGGCTGATCCCTTGCCTTGGTTGTGTCCCTCGGGGGAACCGCGGGGGGTACATTTCTTGCGTCGGACCTCTCCCCATGGAGCTCTTTTCTTAGGCCAGGGGGTGCCTCTTTTGAGGGGACTTCGGCCTCGTTCTTACGACCATCACCTTCCCTCCGCCTTTGCTCATGGGGACATTTAGTTGGCCCAGGTCCTCCCTGGTACTTCGTCTGGGGGGTTTTACTGGTGGAAAGTTGGGTTCCCCCATCGTCTACGGGGACAGTGCTTTCCCCTTTTTCATGCTCCTTCCCTTTACGCTTAGGGAGGGGTATGCTTGACTTCCCTTGCAGTAGGTCGTTTAAAACCTCCTGCATGTTCTCTATCGTGGTTTCCAGCCTTCGAGTCTTTTTATGCAACTCGTGAATCTCATCCTTGTAGAAGCACGTCCTTGAGCTGGAACTTACCGAGCGTACCCCGGGACCCTTGCCTGGCCAGTGCATCGAGGGACCGGGGTCCTGGTGGCCTGAGCGTGGTGTCAACCGGGGCAGGTTAAGTGGATACACTAGTGGCTCTGAATGACTTCCGTTGGGCTGGATAGCTGGGGATGATGCTTCCCTCTCCTCCCCTGGGGGAAGAGGTTCTTCCGGTCCACCTCCATGCTTGGGCGGAGGGGGGTCTTTTTTGGAAGCCCTCCGCTCTACTTCATCTCGGCGAACCTCAACCTCTTGTATTTTCCGTAGGAGTTTTGAACGTCTTAGCATCTTTCTTTGTTGGAAGTGATGGAAGAACACCGGCTTGATGCTTGTTCTTCCCACAGACGGCGCCAAACTGTTGACGGTGAAATCTCGTCAATGATATAAGGTTAGAAAACTAAGAATATATTGCCAAAGGTATCTCAGAAGAAGATGGAGAAAACTTGAAAGAGTAAATATGTAGTACTGCAATGGAGTCGAAAATGTATATTACTTAACAGCCTTGGCATACAATCAATTTTCCAACCCCGACAAACTACAGTCATGGCTAACTTTGTCGTAGTAGATTGTGCATCAGCTTTCAATGCGGTATTAGGGAGACCATCCCTAAGAGAATTGAAAGCCATAACTTCAATATATCACTTGGTTGTCAAGTTCCCAACACCAGGAGGAGTCGCTAGTATGGAGGGAGAACAGAAGGAGGCAAGGGAGTGCTACAACACCTCACTCCGCGCGCCTGTGAAACCGCGGGAACCAATGGCCATGGTGATACATGAGGCGCTACGTATGCCCACGGGGGGTCTGCAGGAGCTGGACCCTCGGGTCGTGGACAAGTCAAGAGCAGAACCAGTGGAAGAAGTAGAGGAGGTTACGGTGACGGAGGAACCGCTAAGGAAATGGAAGATAGTGAAAAGCCTGCAAAGTGACGTGAAGGAGGAGTTGATAAGATTTTTGAAGGATAATATGGACGTGTTCGCATGGAGTCATGAGGATATGGTGGGTATAGACCCCGATGTGATGTGCCACCATCTGAATATCTCCCTAGAAGCGAGGCTCGTCAGGCAGAAGAGGCGGGCGCTAGACCCAGAAAGGTACGCAGCGTTGAAAGAGGAAGTTGACAAGCTGAAGGCCAACGGGTTCATCCGTGAGTCTTTTTACCCTGTGTGGGTGTCGAACCCAGTACTCGTTCCGAAGCTAAATGGGAAATGGAGGACCTGTGTCGATTTCTCTAACCTGAATAAAGCTTGTCCTAAGGACAGCTTCCCACTCCCAAGGATAGATCAGCTAGTAGATGCGACGGCAGGACATGAATTACTGAGTTTCATGGACGCCTACTCGGGGTACAACCAGATCCCAATGAACCCGGCAGATGAAGAGCACACGTCATTCATTACAGACAAAGGGCTCTACTAGTACAAGGTAATGCCCTTCGGGTTGAAGAATGCGGGTGCCACCTATCAGAGGTTGGTAAATAAGATGTTCGCTAACCAGATAGGGAGGAACATGGAGGTGTATGTGGATGATATGTTAGTGAAGACCAAGAATGCCACAGAGCTCAACAAGGACCTTGGTGAGATGTTCGACACACTTAGGACATACCGAATGAAGTTGAATCCCGTCAAGTGCACCTTCGGTGTATCCTCAGGAAAATTCTTGGGCTTCATGGTCAATTCCAGAGGCATCGAGGCCAATCCTGATAAGATAAAGGCCCTAATAGAGATGAGCCCGCCAAAGAACAAGAAGGAAGTGCAGTGCCTAACGGGAAGGGTGGCGACCCTTAATAGATTTATCTCAAGGTCAACCGATAAGTGCCTCCCCTTCTTTGACATCCTCAAAGGGAGCAAAAAGTTCGCTTGGGATGAGAAATGCGAAGAAGCATTTGTCAAGCTGAAGGAGCACTTGGGGAAGCCACCCCTGTTGGCAAAGCCTAAGAAAGGCGAGAAGTTGTACCTGTACTTGGCAGTGTCTGAGCAAGCCATAAGTGCAGCACTAGCTAAAGGGGAGAAGAAGCAGCAACAACCCGTGTACTATATCAGCAAGCGTTTGGTGGACGCGGAGAACCGATACCCGGAGATCAAAAAATTGGCCTATGCGTTAGTTGTGGCTTCGAGGAAGTTGAGGCCTTACTTCCACGCACACACAATTGAAGTCCTCACGGATAGTCCTTTGAGGTAGGTCTTACATAAACCTGAGACCTCAGGGAGGCTGATGAAATGATCGATCTAGTTGAGTCAATTTGACATTGTGTATACCCCAAGGGCGTCCATCAACGGACAGGTGCTGGCGGACTTTATAGTAGAGTTCACCCATCAGCAGAATGGAGAAAGAAGTGAAGAAAGGGAGCAGCCTGTTATAGAGGAAGAGCGAGGGGGTCTAGAGGAATGGAGTTTGCATGTTGATGGGGCATCTAATGAAGGAGGATCCAGAGCAGGCATCATGATGACCGAGCCCGAGGGACACAAGATGTATTGCGCGATTCGGTTCGGGTTTGAGGCCTCCAATAACGAGGCAGAGTATGAGGCGCTCCTGGCTGGCCTACGTTTAGCTCAGGAGCTGAGAGTGACGCACCTACGTATCTTTAGCAACTCTCAATTGGTAGTGTACCAAGTAAAGGGGGAGTACCAGGCGAGGGGACCCAAGATGGCAGCCTACTTGGAAAGGGTGAAGGGCTATCTGGGACGGTTAGTGGCATATAGCATAGAGCAAATCCCCAGAGAAAGGAATACCCATGCTGATGCGCTCGCGAAGCTAGCATCCACCAAGGACGGTGATATCTTGGAGTCGATACCTGTGGAGTACTTACCCAAACCCAGCATCGAAGGCGCAGACGTTCATATGATTAGTCTCCCAAGGGAGTCGTGGACTGAGCCGATCAAAAGGTACCTGGAGGAAGGAACCTTGCTTGCCGATAAAAACGAGTCCTGGAGGTTGGTGTACAGGGCCGCTTTATACACCCTGGTAGATGGGGTCCTTTACAAAAGAGGATTCTCAATGCCACTCCTGCGGTGCGTAGACGAGGAGGAGGCGTTGAAAGTGTTGCACGAGATACACGAGGGAGAGTGTGGCAACCACGAGAGCGGACCATGCACAGCTAGGAAGGCCATGAGGCAAGGATACTACTGGCCCTCCATGGAAAGAGATGCGCATGACTTTGCCACGAAATGCGACAAATGCCAGAGGCACGCCAACTACCCTCGGAAACCCCCAAGTGAACTGACCAGCATGACCAGCCCCTGGACCTTCGCTATCTGGGGGATAGACTTGATCGGCGCTCTTCCTGCAGGCAGGGGTGGAGCGAAATACGCGGTGGTGGCAGTGGACTACTTCACTAAGTGGGTAGAAGCAGAACCCCTCGTGAAGATAACATCCAAGCACATCACCTCTTTCGTCAACAAATTCATTGTTTGTAGGTATGGAGTACCCTACAAAATTATATCTGACAATGGTACCCAGTTCGAGGGAGGAGCTTTCGAGGAATATTGTAGGGGAAGGGGCATAAGGAGAATTTTCTCCGCGGTGGTACACCCACAGGCCAATGGACAGGTGGAGGCCATAAACAGGGTCCTTAAGAAGAACTTGAAGGCAAAGCTAGAAAAGATGAAGGGAGCCTGGGTAGAGGAGCTACCAAATGTGCTGTGGGCTTACAGAACCACCCCACGCACGACTACTGGGGAGTCCCCATTTTCCTTGGCCTACGGGTGTGAGGCCGTACTCCCGGTTGAGATGCAGGTTGAGCCCCTCAGGGTACAGGCGTATGGAGACGAGGCCAACCGCGCAGCTCTGGCCAAGAGCTTGGATATGCTTGAAGAAAAGAGAGAAAAAGCACAAATGAGGGTGGCAGTATATCAACAGCGCGCCGCAAGGTACTACAATTCGAGGGTGCGAGAGAGGACTTTCAGAGTTGGCGACTTGGTGCTGAGGAAGGTACTCCCTAACACGCGAGACCCAGGAGCAGGAGTGCTGGGGGCGAACTGGGAGGGGCCCTACCAGGTTGGTCAGTGCATACCCCCGAACACTTATAAGCTGGCACGCATGGACGACACCATCATACCCCGAGCATGGAACGCGGAGCACCTTAGGAAGTACTACCAGTAAGGCGCCCATGCCCGGTGCTAGAAGGACAAGTGTTGCACGCTATCTTAGTATGATAGAGAAGAATCAAAGGGGTTACTTAGATAACCTCCTGAGTAGGTGTGAGTCTTTTATTTTATGTTCTATGAAAATCTCATATGTATCGTTGCAACTGTTTGCATGAAACTGTTTGTTATAAATGTGATGAATGGAATTGCATGTTATGGGTGAAACTGTTCGCAACTTCATGTGTTATTTTCCTTCGCTACGTGGGCATCAGCCAAAGTGCCTGCCGAAATAAATTTCACCAGACACTTGTGGGGCAGGATAGGAGGCAACAACATGCGGCTAGCAAGGGGAACCTAAAAAGGGCCCTCTAACGAAGGATCCTAAAAAGGACCCCTTGCCCTCCTAAAAAGGAGGCCCCTAAAAGGGACCCTCTACCAAGAGGACCCTAAAAACGACCCCCTGTCAGGAGGACCCTAAAAAGGACCCTATGCACTAGGGGGATCCTAAAAAGAGCCCTCCATCAAGAGGAAGTGACTCTAAAAAAGGACCCTTTGATGGGGGATCCCAGAGGGGCCCCCTATACCAGGGCCTCAAACAAAGCCCTTGCAAGGCATCCCTTGGGATCGCAAGGATTAGCTACCCTTGTGAACACCAAGGGAGGCCATAGGGACTTAAAATGTATGGTAACGACAATAATAAGTCTAGAGCGGCCACCAAGCCACCTAGCCAAAAAGGGTCCCAAAAGAGACCCTTGCAAAAATAGTACTATGAATAAACGACGAGAAGGACGCTTCTCGCAAAGAAATAATAAGCGCGCGCAAGAATATATAAAAGGATAGCTAGGACCCAAGGGGTCAAAATATCCTTATCAGAGTAACCAAGAGGCACCAAAAGAGGTCCCAGTGAACCCTTTCACAGGGGCTCCAAAGGACCTCCAGCCTGGTAAATAAGAGGGGGCGACCAACCAAACCCCATCATACAGGCTCAAAAGGACCTCAAATGCAGTAGAATAAAAGATAAATAGCAACACATGTATATATACAATGAAAAAGAAGGTCTTTAAAACAGTACAAGAGTTACCAAAGGAAAATAGTAATGACAGTCATATTACAAAGGCCCGAAGTACAAAAAAAAAAAAAAAAGGCATACACCCATGGTAGGCTAGCTAACAAAAGTTAGGACACGACTGCTTCAGGGCCTCCTACCATGAGCGCTCCACAGGGCCGCTCGAGCAACGACATGTTCACCAAAAGAAGAGAAGTCGAAGTTAGGATCCTGCCTCCACACATTGTAGAGGGCACGGTCTATGGACTTGCGCTCGGTGGTAGCCCTCTCCGTCTCCAAGGAAGCACTCCTCTCCTACACCGACTGAAGTTCGGCCCTGAGGACCTCGACATCGGCCTCCAACTGGGTAACTCTCTGCTGCGAGGCGGCCGCAGTGGCCTTGGCTTCCTGGAGTTCACGCTCCAAGCGAGTAACCTTCTCCTCTAGCCTCTTGGTCTTGGCCTTTACTTCCTTCCTCTTCGATGACAAGTTGGAAAATTTGGTCCGGACCTCTGACAACTTAGCATTGGTTTCATTAAGCTCTTCCTCAAGTTCCTGCACCGGGCTGTAAGGCAGTTCCTCTCAGCAGCAGACGCGAAGAGGTTGTTAGACGAGTCGGCAAACCGCATAGCCAACGTATAGGCCTGCCCAAAAAAAAAGTTAGCAACGGCAGCAATGAATGACAAAGAAAAAAAAAAGAATATATGCATAAACACCTATACATAATAGGGCCGACGCGAGGAGCAGGGACTCACCCAAGCCATGGAGCGCCTTAGGTTCTCCCTGAGGTCCGCCTGGGTCACGTTCCCAAGGCCATTCCAGTCGGATACAAGGAGGCTCGAGGCAAGCTGGATGTATCGCTGTCCGAATGACGTTGCCATCCAAGTCACCCAGGGCTCCCCATCCGTACCAGGGGTACCTGGCTGGATGGGGATAGACGACCCGCTTGCCGATGCGGGAGGGGGCGCGGTGAAAGTGGAAAATCGAGGCTCTGATAGATCAAAAGGGGGGGTCCGCAAGGCCGACGTAATTAGCCCCCGGCGATCCAGGGTCAAGAGGAGCCTGAGTGAAGGCATCGTGGCCCTCAGGGTCAGGGTAAACACTACACCCAGGAATGCCCTACTGGTCTTGTGAGGGAGGGGCTATGTCCGGATCATAGGGGGCACATGGAGGGCACCCCCCAGGAGATGGAGGCAGCTGGTGGAATCCCCCGCAGTCGAGGGGGGCTTCATCCAGCCCCTCCTCATCCTCATCGTCATCCGGGCAAGGCTCAGCCAAGGTCTCCTTCATCTTCGTGGACCCAGAGATGGTCCACAACAACTTGGGGTCAGAGACGGGAGATAGCTTGTGGTAGTTCAGATTCTTTACGGTGAAAAGGTGCGCCGTCTCTTTCCTGGCAGGTTCAGCGTTGAGGAACCATCTCATGTCTTTCGCTTCCAACCCGACGACGGAGGGTTCGGTGAATCGCTCTGCACAATACGAGCCATAGTCGGTGTGAGCGTAAGGCACAAAACCATAAGTTACAAAAAAAAAACAACATACAAAAAAAAAAGAGAAAGTGATGCTCAGAGTACTTACTGGAAGTGGACTGGAAATCCTCACGGACAGAGAGTGGACCTTCCACGAAGAAAAAGTCCCGCTTCCAAGCCCCCGGGTTAGACATCGAACCCTCTATCAAAGAGGCCCCATTGTTGGCTTTTTGTAAGTAGTAAAAGCCTTTTGAATTGTGGAGGGGCATGAGGTTGTAGAGGAAATGTACCTCGATGGCCGTAGGGGCACGTTTCAACAGTTTCATATATGCAATGAAAAGGCAGCTCAAAGTCAGCCAGCCATTGGGTGCCAGCTGAAGCAGGGCAAGATCGAAGTAATTGAGGACTGCAACAAAGAACGGGTGCAGCGGAATGGTACCACTCGCTTTTAGAATTTGCTCGCTGAGGGCCACGAAGCCGAGCCTAGGGCGGTCGGGCCGGCATGCCTCCAAAGGGGCGTATAAAGCATAATCTGGAGGGACGCGATAGTCATTCACGATGTCCATCAATTTTTTGTCGGACACGCACGACACCAGCTAGGACGCTAGTAAAGGGGCGTCGTCCTGCTCTTGGGTAGATACCTGTCGGCGTGCCTTCGGCATATTTGCAAAATCAAAAGAAAAATGTGAGGAAGAGACAGAACACTTGACCCTCCATTTTTTCTTCCTAGCAAGAATCTTCCATCGAGGGAGTGACTGCGGAAGTGCTAAGCTAGGACAAACTGAGACTAGGGGCTGAGGAGAAGCAGAAGCAGCCCCCTGACAGTCATCAAGCGAGGATGGGCTGGAAGGCTCAGGCGGAAGGTGTCCCTCCATAAACTCTAACTCCCACTGCAATTCAAAAAGGGTCATCCTAAGGCTCGCTACGTGGTCACTAAGGTATGGGGGGGAAGGTCCTCCGTCTCCTCTTGACACCGAGTCAATTTCGCTCTCCACCACCCAAATTTTACGCCTAAGTTCAGCCATGTACTCAAGGTGGCGGATACAGGCCTGCCTTAAGGAGTCATAGTCCTGGTGAGGGTTGCCCTCAGGGGACTCTGAGTCTGAGGACAGGTCAATAAACTCAGCCCCTGGAGGTATGTCGGACGAGCCTTCACTGGCCATGAGACCTCATCCCAACAGCAAAATGGGGTTCACGTATAAACGAGGGAAGGGCTACAAAACACAAAGGAATAGGCTTAATATCTCTAGATGCAAACACCCTAAATGGCCCACTACAGGGTATAAAAAAAAAGAGGAGGGGTGTGCATATGGTCAAACTCACTACAAGCTCAGGCCAAGGTACCCCATCCCGAGTAACGCTTATGTGAACCTAACAAAAACCAGGGAAAAAGAGAACATACCTCAAGATGTAGAAATTGGAGGCTGTCGAGACCAAAAAAGGAGGACGAGGGCCAAAAGCACCAAAATGGTAGAAAATGCACGTCTGCAAAAATAGGCAAAAACGATGTGTTAGTCACTAAATAGACACACCAAAAAATAAGCTCATATGTTAAAAAAAAGAAATGAAGTGAAGTGAAAAAATAAAACAAATGAAACTATGGAAAAAATGGGGTTGTGGGGGATTGAACCCCTTACCTCTTGAAAAAGGAAGGGTTCTCCAAACCACTAAGCCAAGGAAGTAAGGTGGATAAATTAAGCCATGCATGAAGGCCTATTTATAAGAACCAAGGTGAATAGTCTACAAGAGCACCTAAAGGTACTCTCCTAGACTGGGGGGGAAGTGTTGATGCTCAAAATCTCACCAAGAGAAAATATGAGATCAATGCCATGGAGCCCCCATTTACACGACATAGATGCCAAGACGCCATGGCCTCGCTCGGCCATGCTCGGCCACCCAGACGCGAGACGCCATGGCCTCGCTCGGCCACGCCCGCACACCAGGTGGCCTCGCTCGGCCACGCCCGCGCACCAGGCGGCCCTTGGCCTCGTGCGGCCACGCTCGCACACCAGGTGGCCTCACTCGGCCACGCCCGCACACCAGGTGGCCTCACTCGGCCACGCCCGCACACCAGGCGGCCCCGCGCGCCAGCAGGCCCTTGGCCTCGTGCAGCCGCGCCCGCACATCAAGTGGCCTCGCGTGCCCCAGCAGGCCCTCGGCCTCGCGCAGCCGTGCCCGCATACCAGGCGGCCTCGCGAATGGGGGGACGCGTCAAAGGAGCCTCACCACCAAGGGGCTCGCGAAGAAGTCATCTCATCTCGCACCCGTCCGTCAAGACCCCATGCCTATCACGAACGCACGTCAAGTGTTCCGTTCCTTATACCTTGGGACCCCAATGCTTGGGGGCTCGAGTATGAGATGAATGGGACGTACTTGTACAATCTCATACGGAGTACGGCCGCTAAGACCCCGTATGTCGAGTACGGACACCCGTACCAGTGAGGGAGTGGGAGTGCTGGAATAAGAGTTGTGGCCCGTACGTCTACGGCTAGGAGTCAGAGCCGACACCACTACCACCTGCGCCACTATGCCTGTCACCACCCATCAGACATGGATACGGACAAGGAGTGGAGGAATCCTCCTGACGCCTGCCCCTGTACTGGATGTACAACCACCACCTCTAAAGCCACTCTCCTGACAGAGTACTTATGTACCATTTGGTCCCCTGGACAACCATGTACCCAGGGCCATTAGAGCCTACTATAAAATGAACTCTAACCCCACCTGAAAGGGGGTTGGAAAATTTACTGTAGCAAAGGCTTGAGAGTGAATGAAGGATTGATTTCTCCATTGTTATTCTGTCATTGTTCTTGAGTTATCACTTACATTTCTACAGCTTTTTTATTGACTATCCTTACTTGATAATTTTTTCCAACTTAACTTAGTTGACGAGTTCTCACCGTCAACAGGAGGCAAGCATTCGAGCTCTAATCTTCCAAATTGCCTCGTTAGTCCTTTGAACTGCCTAAGGACCTACATACTTCCTCTCACCCATCTCATCCCAAAGAATGGGTGATCTGCATTTCCTCCCATACAACATTTCATATGGAGCCCTCCGATAGTTGCTTGATAATTGTTATTATAAGAAAACCCAATCAAAGGGAGATACTTACTCTAAGATCCCCCAAAATCTAACACACATGCCCGCAACATATCTTCTAGTATTTGAATCGTCCTCTCAGACTGTCCATCCATCCGAGGATGATAGGCTGTACAGAATCTCAACTGCATGCCCATAGCCTTCTGCAGGCTTTCCCAAAACTTAGAGGTAAATGTGGGGTGCCTGTTTGACACTATCGATTTCGGAGCCCCATGGAGACGCACAATGTCCTTTACGTACAATTTAGCATGCTACTTCACCGTATAATTTGTTCTAACAGGCAAAAATTGGGTTGATTTGGTATACCTATCTATAATCACCCACACAGAATCATGTTTCCCCACTTTTCTCGGCAATCCAACCACGAAGTCCATAGTAATATCTTCCCACTTCCACTTTGGAATCCCTAAAGACTGCAGCAACCCTACTGGCCTTTTCCTGTTCAGCCTTCACCTGCTGACAAGTTAAAAACTTGGCCACATAAACAACCACGTCTTTCTTCATTCCTGGCCACCAATACAAAGCCTTTAGATCTTGCTACATTTTCATTGTGTCTGGATGTAGGGAATAAGGAGTGGTATGAGACTCATCCAGAATCTCTTGCCTGATACCAGAATCCATCGAAATGTAAATTTGATTTTTATACCTCAACAAACCTGCCTCTGAAATAGTGAAGCTTCTAGCCAACCTAGCTAAGACATTCTCCATGTGTTTATTCATATGAGGATCCTCCTTCTGCGCTTCTTTGATTCTCTCAAGAAGTGTAGACTGAAGGGTAATGTTGGCTAGGTGACCAACTACCAGTTAAATTCCCGCTCTCGTCATTTCTTCAGCTAACTTTTCTGATATTTGTTTTGAACTGAACAATTGTCCTGAACCCCTTTGACTCAATGCATCGGCCACCGCATTGGCCTTCCTTGGATGGTACAAAATCTCACAATCATATTCCTTTACCAACTTCAGCCAACGCCTTTGGCGTATTTTCAAATCTTTCTGAGTAAAGAAATACTTCAAACTAGTATGGTTAGTATATATTTTGCACTTTTCTCCATACAGGTAGTGCCTCCATACCTTCAATGTAAATACTACCACCGCCAGTTCCAGTTCATAAGTGGGATACCTCTGTTCATACGCCTTCAGTTGTCTAGAAGCATAGGCTATCACCTTTCTAGCTTGCATCAGTACATAACCCAAACCCTACCTCGAAGCATCACAGTAGACCACAAACCTTTCCTTGTCTGGTAGAAGACTCAATACCAGAGCAGTAATCAGTCACCGCTTCATCTCCTTGAAATTGTCCTCACATCTATCTGTCCAGATAAAATTTTTCTTGCTACGCGTCAACTCATTCAATGGTGTTGCTATTCTGGAGAATCCCTCAATGAATCGCCGATAGTACCCTGCTAACCCCAGGAAGCTTCTAATCTCTAGTACACTGCTTGGTCTCGGCCAATCTCTCACTGCCCCTATCTTGGTTGGATCCACCAAAATCCCCTCCTTACTCACAATATGGCCCAGAAATGTTACTTGGGATAACCAGAATTCACACTTACTAAACTTAGCGTAAAACTTATGCTCCCTCATCCTTTGTAGTACCAAACGAAGATGTTGCTCGTGTTTTGTTTCAGATTGGGAGTATACCCGTAAATCATCAATGAACACAATTACAAACTTATCCAAATAATCCCTGAATACCCTATTCATCAAATCCATGAAGGTTATTGGGGCATTGTTTAATCCAAAAGACATGACCAAGAATTCATAATGTCCATACCTCATACGGAACATGGCCTTTGGTATATCCTCTTCCTTAATCCTCAACTGATGGTAGCCAGACTGAAGGTCAATCTTAGAAAATATTGTCTTTCCCTGTAACTGATCAAACAAATCATCAATCCTGGGTAGTGGGTACTTATTCTTAATATTCAACTTATTTAGCTCTCGATAATCGATGCACATTCTTAATGACACATCCTTCTTCTTCACAAACAACACTGGAGCACCCCACAGTGAAAAGCTGGGTCTAATGAATCCTAGATCCAGTCATTCCTGTAGCTGAATCTTCAGTTCCTTTAACTCTGCTGGAACCATTCTATAAGGTGCCCTCAATAATGGTTCTGCTCCTAATGCCAATTCTATGACAAATTCAATCTCTCGGTATGGTGGCAACCCTGGCAGATCTTCTAGAAACACATCAGGAAACTCACACACCAACCTAGTCTCACCTGGTCCAATTGAAACAACCTTAGAGGTATCAACTATGTTTGCTAGGAATCCTATGCAACCTTCTTGCAACAAGTCTCTAGCTCTCAATGCATAAATCATAGGTACTTGTGGTCCACTCACCGTCCCCACAAACACAAAGGGTTCCCCTCCTCCAGGCTCAAAATTTACCATCCCTCACTTGCAATCTATCGTCGCCCCATACTTTGCCAACCAATCCATTCCCAAAATTATATCAAAATCATCTATCACTAGTTCAATCAGATCCACAGAAAACTCCCTACTATCTATCTCCATTGGTAATGCTCTAACCCACCTCCTAGAGAGTTCCAGTTCCCCAGTGGGTAACAAAGTTCTAAATCCCCTAGCATACAGATCACAAGGTCTACACGGACGGTCTATCACTCTAGTAGACAGAAATGAATGAGTAGCTCCTGAATCAATCAATGCAGTAAATGAAGAACCAACACTAGAAATCTGACCTATCACGACTGACGGACTAGCCTCAACTTTGATCTGGGTTAAGGTACACACTCTGGCTGGAGTAAGGTTGTCACTCTTATTTGGTTCCTCTTTTCTTGACTTGTGAACAATCTTTCCTCAAATGACTAACACTCCCACAAACAAAACATGCTGCACTCTCCCAGATGGTGTCGCCTGCACTGTGCACACTCTGGGAAGCTTCTCCAGTTCTCTCCCCCACCCTAACGGCCACCAAAGGCATCTCATGCCCTCCTATCTGGACTAGGAGGAACAAAAGAATACGGGGCCTCTCTCTTCTGCTCACTAGGGCCATTACCTCAGCTAGAACCAGTGAAGGGAGGCACCATCCTCCGAGCATCATGCCTTGCGGCGCCTTCCTTCCATATCTGGTCTTCAGTACCCTCAGCAATAAAGGCTTTTTCCAGTACTTGAGCTTAAGTAGTAGTCCTTAATCTAGTGTTATCTTGACATGCCGAGCTATCATAACATTCAACCCCGTACAAAATGATCTCTTCTTGCCATATCAGTAGGCACCAAATCTAGCGCGAATTTAGCTAACTGGTCGAACTTTACAGCGTATTCTGTTATGGTCATTCTATTTTGTGCTAAATTAGTGAATTCATCCACCTTTGCAGCTTGAAATGCAATATTATAATACTTCTCATTGAAAACTTCCCTGAACTCATCCCAAGTCATAGTGACTACATCTCTCCTTTGAGACACAACTTCCCACTAGATGCGAGCATCATCTCTTACATGTAACTAGCACAAGCGACCCTTATAAAATCCAGAATAGAAGTAATCATGTTCATCCACTGCTCTGCCTGCAGTGGGTCCGAACCGCCCTCAAAAGTAGGAGGGTGCTGCTTTCTGAACCTCTCATACAGAGGCCCTAATCTAGTCTCCACTACAGGTTGGCCCAGCAGTGGCGCCACAGTCTGTGGAGTCTATATTCCAACATCCCGAGGAGGAGTCTGCTGTCTCAACTCTCGGAGTTCATCTTCATTTCTCTAGAGTCTGGCTTGCACCTCTACGAACATCTGTTGCCAGTTTTGTGGGGCAGGTGGAGGATTCTGACCCTAGTTGTTATGTTCGGCCATCTTGTCGCAGAGTAAGTTTGATTGCCGAGGCATAACTTTAATACGCCTGCAATCAATAACGTTGCACATCAGGCACGATAACAACATCCAAAGAAACCCCCCCCCCCCCCCCCAGTTCAACTGATCAATCACAAATAATAAACCAATACAATATACACATAACATAATCATATAACAATAAAGGAGCCATATCCTATCATTATATACGCATCATGCTCTTTATATCAGCAGGTAGATAGGGAAATTCAGATAAGCAATTAGACAAATAATTCACTTAATACCGACCAACCCTAAGTTGAGCTTGTCTTTGGCAATGAGCATACATGTTTAGTCAATCTCCAGAAACCATAAACCTTGGCACGCTCTGATACCAAGTTGTAACGCCCTACTACCCTAGAGTTGTTACTAGGTGGTTTTAAAATGTGTATTTGACTCACCAATCAAGGTGTTAGACCTAAATGTGTAATTAAATTAAAGCAAAGACTCATTTAATAAAACTTCCATATAAAAGATTTAAACTTTCCTCAAGATCATAAAAGAGTTACATTGGGATACCAAAATATTGTTTAAGACATATTTACAACTCAAAAGTCACTGTACAGTCGACCTAGGTGACAAAATCATACATTTACACTGCGTTCCTCAAAGGTGCCCCAACCATGGCGGCCAAGTAGGCCAAACATGTACGCACCGCTCCAAGCCCTCAAATGCATGGTAGGTCAGCCTTTTCCTTGCCTTTACTTGCACCATAGAGCACTCGTGAGCCAAGGCCCAGCAAGAAAACTTCATCAGCATAGCATATAATAATTCATTTCCATAAGTGCATAACTAATCAAACACAATAGACAATCCACATGTTTCCATTAAAATTTACAACAGCGGCCTAAGCTGGTCAAGGTACGTTACCAGGCACCAAGTTCACGGTCCTAACCGAGCAGGTGAGTACGGTACCCTTAGATGGCCCTGCCATGATGGCCTGCATTCAGCATGCCTATTGCCGATCTTGTCCCTTGCCGCTCAGTAACAAACACATATTTGACATAAAAAGTTACAAACATTTACACATAACACTAAGCACAGACAATCGGGCCATGCCCTATTCTACGTGCACAAACAGTTTTCTTTCCTCGATTCCCAAGCTGACAGTATAAGGCGATCATGAGCACGATTCCTAATCTCAAGCCTTAGCGATATAATCTAGTCACAACGCAATAGTGGATAACCATCAAAACATAAACAAATTAAAAAAAAATTAAATAACATACTAGCCTTCGAGACCTTGAATTCTACTAAATCGGGTAGTAGAATCCTTCCCAAGCCCTTAGAGCTTAAAAACCTTATTTGGCCATTTCTGCCTATGTGCACCGCGGCACCCCCTAATGGGTCACGGCATGCCTCAAGTCAAAGGCTCCCAGTCCCTACATTCCCAGGGACACCCGCTGCGACTCAGCCCTTAAGGGTCGCAGCGCGCCTAGGAGAAAATTGAAAACCCCAAGATCTGGGTCCACACGGGTCATTGCGCCCAAAGAACAGGGTCGCGACACAACCCTACGAACCCAGATTTTCTAGCTTTCTTCCTGTATTTTCCGTGAGATAAACTCATCTAAATTCAATTTAAACATACACTAATGCTAGAATTGAGTCTAGGACCCTCAATAACACATCCTAAATAACAAAAACAACCTAAAATCCAAGTCAAATCACTAACCCAACCGAGACCTAAACTCATCCAAAACCTAACTTAATTACAAAAATTCACAAGGAAAACAGGTTATAAACCTTACCTTATTAGTAATTCTGACCTCTGAGCTGAACCCCAAGTAATCCTAGCCTCCACCATCTTCAATTCCTAATCCAAATCTCCAAAGTACAATAGCTCCCCCAAGGCTTAAGACAAAAAGAAAGATGCACGAGAGAGGGAGAGGGAGAGAGAGAGAGAGTGTGTGTGTGTGTGTGTGTGTGAGCTGAGAGTGTTTTCTTGTTTTTTTTTCCTTTTGTTTTTCCTTAGGTTCTAGGATCCTCTAGCAGCTAATTCTATCCAAAGCTTAGAGAATGACCAAAATGCCCCTAGTCTTATCCTTAGCCTCTTAATGCCTCCAAGGGCAAACCCGTCATTTACCACATTTCCCACTAATCCTCAAGTAGTCCTATAAATTCCCAATCAATCCCGACATACCCAATTTATCACCAAATAATCACACGTTACCTGATAAATCCCAAATACGCAATACGTTCCCAATATACCCCTAGGCTCACACCGAACTGGCTATTTAAACCCACTATGACTATTCCACTAATCCGCTCACTAGGATCGCCTCAAGCTGAATATCGCAAATATATCCACATAATAATGTAGTCTTGATCATTTAACCATACATTCACATTTATACCCTCAATGGGTCAAAATTACAAATATGCCCTTATTAACAAGAACGAGCCCACACGCGTATTTAATACACATAAACATGCATATATATATAGATATACATATATTCATATTACCATACAAATCACATATGCCACGTAGTCACACATATATTCTGTATGCCCTAATTTTCCCACGGGCTGATTAGCGAGCTGAGCTACGTCCTAAGCATAATTATCTCGTGGACGTCCCCAAAACTGGAGCTGCCATCATCAAATCATACCTCCTTAGCTCGAGGTAACCTGAGGGTTCGCCTCTAGTTACTTCGAGGACTGAGTCCGGGCTCTGAAGGCCGAAGGTCGAGTTAAGTATCCAGCTCATGGTACGAGCTAGAGTTGGAGGCTATGACCCTTTATAAAGTCAACCACGCAAGGTAAACGTGCATATATCAGACATCACGTGTCTGATATATCCCTGACTTCTCGGACACACAACGTGAACGTGCGTATTCAGACACCCACGACTGGGGTGGGCCGTGCGGCCCATTATCTCCTTACCTATTGATTTGACCACACTTATGTGTCAGGTTTAGGAATTAATCATGAATGTCACTGAGTTGACATGATAGGTAAGAAGGTCACGGGATGACCTTCTTACCAACTCCCAGGTGCCTTCTCCTATAAATATGGAGACCTTGGGAGTTAATAGAGGTTGGATTCTTGATTGTAAGAAATACCCTGTAATCAAATATCTAGGATATAGCAATAATACTGACTAGTGGAGTAGAAGGATTTTAACCTTTGAACCACTTAAAAAAAACGTACTTTGAGTCACCATTTCATTTCCTAAGATCATATATCTATTTCGGTTCAACATAAGCACTAATCCCTTTCTCTTCTTTTCTTAATTTCCTGTTGGCGAAGAACCGCGTCAATAGTTTGGTGCTTTCATTGAGAGCAAGTTTGATTAGTGCTGTTGCAAACATCCAACTATGGTGACTACTCGATCCAGGCACGGCAACGAGACAGAACAACATGATGGGCAGGAGGCTCATCATACTGCCACCCTTGGTGAACAAGTTCCTGAAGCCCAACAGCGGCCAGGAAAGCAGCCGGCGAGCCAAGATGACACCGGAAGTTCGGCACCCCGGCCACCTAATCCAAACCCGTGTTATTACACGGCGGTGGAGATGGAAAATGCTCAGCTGAGGAGCCAGCTAGCAATAGCTAGCCAACAGATCAAGGATGTGCTGGCCCGACTACCCCCTCTCACAACTGACGCTAACGTCAGAGAGAGGCAAGGCGAGGCTCCTAAGTCTCGCCGGGGTAACCGGTCCAGGCGTAGCTGCTCAGACAGACTTCCGACAGCCAACTCCACCCCTTCATCACACCATTGAGAGGCAAACTTTGAAGAAGTGCCTAGATCCAGACAACAGCAGTACAACCGTTCGGTCAGGACGTCGACTCCTAGCTCCCAACCATCCTCGAGAGCGCCCAAGGGAGCTCGAGGAAATTCCCGAAGGAGATCCGGGGAGGGCTCGCAGCATCAGCCCATCCCCAACAACCGTCCTGCGCCTCGTCCAGATCGCCAGGCGCGGGACCAGCGGGTCGGCAGGGCCGAAAGGCCCCCACCGAACTTGATCCGTCCAGACGGAACCAGGATCGCATCTCCAGTCAGGCATCCTCCGTCTCCAATCAGATATCCATCTCCTCCTCGGCCCGTCCGAGATATTCCAACCTACGGAAGTAACAGGAGAGATCCGCCATCGGCTGGACCTTCCCGGCGTAGCAGGGCGCCAAGGGAAAGCCCAGGTCCTCAGCACCAAAGACGAGCTCCAAGCCTCTCTAGCAGGAGCTACTGGACCGGCAGTCGCCGGAGTGACCTTTCTGGCGGAGACCTGCGTCAACGCCTAAGTTCGGCACAAAGCCCACAAGCCACTCGGGGAGGCGATCTGCGGGATCGCCCTAACTCTCATAGAGGGGAGCCAACAGGAGGAGACAGCCATGCTCACTCAGGGGGGGCCCTGTCCGAAGTACTTAACGGAGGGAATGCCCCAAATAACCTATCTCAAGATAGGAGGGGCAATAACCCACCAAATATGTGCAATGGATCCGGAGCTGTTGAACAGCCCCGGAATAACCAAGGACATCAGGACCAAACCCTCGAGCACCTGGCCCAGATGGAGGAGCTGATGAGGAAGCTCCTGTCAGAAAAAGAAAAAGATGAATATGATTCAGGGGACGAGATGGAGCTCTTCGCCCCCAGCATAGCAGCAACGGCTTACCCACCTGGTTTCCGTATGCCGCACCTGTCTAATTTCAATGGAGACGGAGACCCGTCGGATCACCTAGGGATGTTTAACACCCTGATGATGGCCCACAACATTGGCCCCGAGCTGAGGTGTTTAATCTTTCCTTCCACGCTGACTGGACCAGCCAGGCAGTGGTTCAAGCAAGGTAAAAGACAGTCAATCAGCTCCTGGAAAACTTTCTCAGCTGATTTCAAAAGGGCATTCCAAGCCTCCCAGGCTGCCCGCGTCAAGGCCGACTCTCTGGCTAACGTGAGGCAGCAGCCCGGTGAAACTCTGAAGGCCTACTTGAGCAGATTTGCGAACGTCGCTGCTCGAGCTAGAGACGTGGATGATAGCTCCAAGCTCATGGCCATGAGAACTGGAATCCTCGTCGGAGGGGATCTCTGGAAAGACATACAAAGAAAGGGGGTCAGCTCGGTTAACGAATTCCTTAATAGGGCCCAAGAATGGATCAACTTGGAGGAGGCTGAAGCTTCAGCTGTAGGAACCAGCCAGGTCCCTGAGCAGCCCGCTGGAGTGGGGACGGAGGTCGTGGCAGCGACCCAAAACGTCACACAGAACAACCAGCTCGGTGCGGGCAAAAGAAAGGGGAATGGTGAGGGCAGTCAACACGGCCAAAAGAAGAATAAGTCCGTAGATAAATTTAAGCCTGTCTTCGCGGCTTATACAGAGCTCACCCAGTCTAGGGAGAATATCTTCCTAGCTAACTCTGCTCGAGTCCCCTGGAAGAGGTCGGAGCCATTAAAGCACCACAAGGGGAAGAGAGACACCTCCAAGTTTTGCCGTTTTCATAACGATGTTGGCCACAATACCGACGATTGTAGGCATTTAAAAGATGAGATCGAGACCCTCATCAGAGCCGGCCCCTTGGCTCAATACGCGCAAAATAGAGTCCCAGCAGGTCGACCTGCTCCAGAAGTCCCGGCCAGTCAGCCCGGGTCTCAGATAGATCAGGACGTCCCTCCTCCTGTGGTAGGAGGAGAGATATCCACCATCTCTGGAGGTCCATATGGCCGGCACAAGCAGGGGCGCCCAGAAGAGATACGTGAACGAACTAAAGGCTCATAACGGAGTAGAGTTCGTCCCGGAGCAGCGCCTGCCAAAGCAGCAGCGATTGGAGAAGCAACCAATCATTTTTACAGAGGAAGATGCGGGCCATGTCCAGTTCCCTTACAATGACCCTTTGGTCATGGCAGTTCAGCTCGCCAATCGGAGAGTGAGGAGGGTGCTGATCGACAACGGGAGCACGGTCAACCTCCTATTCCGATCCACGTTAGAGAAGATGGGTTTGACCGTTGCCGAGCTGAAGGCGACCTCCATGATGTTGTATGGTTTTTCGGGAGAATGATCAGCAGCAATAGGGGCGATCGAGCTAGTGATCACCCTAGGAGAAGGATCTCGGACAGTCTCTAAACTCCTCGAGTTCGTGGTCATTGACTGCACCGCTGCGTACAACGTAATTTTGGGACGACCTACACTCATGGCATTTGAGGCCGTTACTTCCATTCGCCACCTCGCGATGAAATTCCCTACTTCCACGGGAATATGCACTGTCCATGGCGATCAGCTCGCTGCTAGGGAATGCTACAGCATTTCCATGAAGGGAAAATCTAAACCCGGGCAGCTGGCAATGGCCATCCAAAGTGGTGAAGGAATCTCAACACCCCTTGGTTGGTCCTGAGATTGAAAAACCTCAAAGCGCCGAAGGGGATAATATCGTCTTAAGTGAGGATATTGACCCCCGAATAGGTGAGGACAGATCCGAGCTCTAGGCTATTAAGGAGCTCGAGGAAGTGCACATCGATCCACAGAACCCTTTGCGGAAGGTCAAGCTCGGGAAAAATCTCTGTAGCGCGAGGAAGGCGAAGCTTACCGAGTTTCTGCGGAATAACCTAGACGTATTTGCATGGTCACACGAAGATATGGTGGGAATCAGCCCGAGTGTCATCATGCACACACTTCATCTAGATAAAAGCGTTCCCGCCAAGTCCCAGAAGCAAAGACATTTAGGAACAACCCGGGCTGAAGCCCTAGAAGAAGAAGTAGCCCGGCTCAAGAAATGCGGCTTTATCCGTGAAGCCAAGTTTCCGATCTGGGTCGCCAACCCCGTGCTAAGCCTAACGGGAAGTGCCAGACCTGCATCGACTTCTCTGACCTGAATAAAGCCTGCCCCAAAGATTGCTTTCCATTGCCAAGGATTGACCAGTTGGTGGATGCCACGGCGGGGCACGAACTCATGTCCTTTATGGACGCGTACTCAGGCTACAATCAGATCGCCATGAATCCGGCGGACCAGGAACACACCAGCTTCATGACCCCGACTAACGTTTATTATTACAAGGTCATGCCGTTCGGGCTGAAGAACGCCGGAGCTACATATCAAAGGTTGGTGAATAGAATGTTCGCAGACCAGATCGGAAAAAACATGGAAGTGTACGTTGATGACATGCTAGTCAAGTCAAAGACTACCGATAACCATATTTCCGACCTGGAAGAATGTTTTAAGATACTTCGGGAGTATGGCATGAGGCTTAATCCACAGAAGTGCACTTTTGGAGATGCATCAGGGAAGTTCCTGGGGTTCATTGTCAATACCCGAGGAATCGAGGCAAACCCCGACAAGATCAGATCATTGCTCGAGCTTCCCCCACCCAGGACGTGCAAGGACGTCCAAGGCCTGACAGGAAGGGTGGCAGCCCTCAACCGGTTTATTTCGAAATCCACCGATAAATTCTTGCCATTCTACAACCTGCTCTTAGGAAACAAGAAGTTCGAATGGACAGAAGAATGCGAAAGCGCATTCCTTGACCTGAAGGCACATCTGGCCGAGCCGCCCGTGTTATCCAAACCAAAGGCAGGAGAGCCTCTTTTTCTCTACCTAGCTGTCATGGAGGATGCAGCTAGTGTCGTATTAGTACGGGAAGAAGACCGAGTTCAGAGACCAGTCTACTACATCAGCAAGAGACTTCTCGGAGCTGAATCCCAGTACCCGTTGATGGAGAAACTGGCGTTCTGCCTTATAACGGCCTTGCGAAAGCTCAGGCCGTACTTCCAGTCCCACTCAATACACGTCATGACCGATCAGCCTTTAAGGCAGGTTTTGCAAAAACCTGAAGCATCGGAACGTTTATTAAAGTGGGCAATCAAGCTTAGCCAGTTCGAGATTATGTACACTCCGCGAACTGCTATAAAAAGTCAGGCCCTGGCCGATTTTATGGCAGAATGCACGGGATTCCAGGAGGATCCCGCAGAAGACTCACCTCAAGTCACCTCGCCCCAGGCGTCGTGGAGAATCTTTGTGGATGGTTCATCCAACGAGAACAGCTCCGGAGCTGGGATCATTTTGATATCCCCCGAGGGACATAGATTCTACTCGGCACTGAGATTCAGATTCAAGGCCTCCAACAACGAGGCCGAATACGAAGCTTTGCTGGCCGAGCTGAGGATAGCCCAGGAGCTGAAGGCGAGCTCCGTCCAGTGCTTCAGTGACTCCCAGCTCGTGGTAAACCAGGTTTTGGGCGAATATCAAGCATGTGGACCCAAGATGGCCGCCTATCTGGCAAAGGTAAAAGGTGAGTTGTCCGCGTTTAGGCGAGGCTCGTTCGAACAAATACCTCGGGAGCAGAACACTAACGCAGATGCTCTTGCCAAGCTCGCCACCTCTGGGGAGACGGAGACCTTGGGGTTAGTGCCAATAGAATTCTTGGAGAAACCAAGTATAGAAGAAGTCAGGATGGAGGTCGAGATGATCGATGCCAGGCCGACCTGGATGACCCCCATCCTTGAGTATCTCATCGAGGGAAAGCTGCCTGAAGGACGTAATGATACACGGCGAGTCCTATATCAAGCTCCCAGGTATACGATGGTAGATGGAGTGTTATACCGACGTGGGCATTCCCTACCTCTCCTGCGATGCGTTCTTCCAGGTGAAGCAAAGGCCATCCTGTAGGAGGTGCATGAGGTTTTTTGCGGAGACCACACTGGGGGGCAAAGCTTGGCCTTAAAGGTCTTGAGGCAAGGATATTACTGGCCAACTCTGTCCAAAGACTCGATTTCATACGTGAAGAAATGCAACAAGTGTCAGCGATTCGCCACTGTTGCCCGAGCTCCTCCAATCGAGCTGAAGATGATCTCATCCCCATGGTCGTTCGTTGTGTGGGGGATCGACTTGGTGGGCGCCCTCCCTACTGGAAAAGATGGGGTCCGTCACGCCGTGGTAGCCATCGACTACTTTACGAAGTGAGCTGAGGCAGAACCTTTGGCGACGATAACATCCAAAAAAGTGCTTGACTTCGTGGTTAAAAGCATTGTCTGTCGCTTCGGCCTGCCCAAGAAGATCGTTTCCGATAATGGCACTCAGTTTGACAGCGACCTATTCACCGAGTTTTGTGAAAGGTACGGAATTGTGAAAATTTTCTCCTCCGTGGCCTATCCTCAGGCGAATGGCCAGGCTGAACTTGTCAACAAGACTCTAAATGCGAGCCTTAAGAAGAGATTAGATGAAGCGAAGGGGGTCTGGCCAAAACAGCTCCCCCAGGTCCTATGGGCATACCGGACCTCGCATCGGACTCCTACAGGTCATACTCCTTTTTCCCTAACCTTTGGGAGTGAGGCAGTCCTCCCCGTGGAAATTAAGGTGCTTTCGCATAGGGTCCAGTCTTATGACCAGGACCGCAACCACGAGCTACTGTGCAATTCCCTTGACCTAGTTGACGAAAGGCGAGAAGATTCGCAACTCCAGCTCGCCCATTACCAGCAAAAGATCACTCGCTATTTCAACTCCAAAGTCAAAAAGCGCGCCTTTAGCGTTGGCGACCTGGTCCTAAGGAGAGTCTTCTTAGCCGGTAAGGACCCCAAAGATGGAGTCTTGGGACCGAACTCGGAGGGGCCATATCAGGTCATCGAAGTCATTAAAGAGGGAACTTACAAGTTAGCTCGGCTTGATGGATGGGCAGTCCCGCGGACTTGGAATGCCATCCATTTAAAGAAATATTATCAATGATTCCCTTGAAAGGCTGGAAAGGCCATTTTTCATGTATTAAGCAATGAGAATTAACTCTTCGTTCATATTTGTACATGTTTTTCAAGTGTAATCTAAAGTAACCACGAAAGACCCTTTCCTAGTTACTTGGGGGGCATATGGTACCTGGATATAACCGGGTCGCCTTAATGACTTAGAAGTTGATCCACATCAATTGACCGTTGTTTTTCTTAAAAAACGCGAGATATTGATAAGGATTAACGCGAACTAAGTCCTATCCTGGATATAACCAGGTCATAAAACTTAGAAGTTGATTTAAATCTATTGATCGTTGTTCTTCCTAAAGAGCTCGAGATATGGATAAAAGTTAACACGAACTAAGTTTTCAAATTAAGTTCCTGGATATAACCAGGTCATAAAACTTAGAAGTTGATTTAAATCTATTGATCGTTGTTCTTCCTAAAGAGCTCGAGATATGGATAAAAGTTAACACGAACTAAGTTTTCAAATTAAGTTCCGGGATATAACTAGGTCATAAAACTTAGAAGTTGATTTAAATCTGTTGATCGTTGTTCTTCCTAAAGAAGCTCGAGATATGGATAAAACTTAACACGAACTAAGTTTTCCAAAAATTGTAACCAAAATGCCTAGGGGAAAAAGGAAGAATCAATTAAAAATAAAATTAAGTTAAATTGTCTCAAGGTGGAAGCACCTCATGCATAGGCTACACAAAAAAAAAAGGAGTTAAAAATGTTGAAAGGAAGGGCACGAGAGAAGAAGGCCCTAAGCTCCGCCAGGTGGCCCCTTGGAGGTCGCCGTCTCTGTAACGCCCTACTACCTTAGAGTCGTTACTAAGTGAGTTTTAAAAGAAACTTTGTGCAAAGAACTCGCTAACCGAGGTTTTTAAAACAAAAGTGTGACTAAGCAAAAGTCAAGGCTGTAATCTTTAAGAAAATGCGGTGTTTCATTGAAAACTTCTAGTATTTAACATTTGGGATCCCAACATAAGGTTTGAAAACTATTTACAACTTAAAATAAGTTTACAGTGGATTAGTTATTAAATCATAGATTATTACAGCCATTTCTCGTAAATACCCCCAACCAAAGCAGTCGGGCAGGCCAAACATGTACGCGTCGCTTCATGCTCTCCGTACTCATGGCTGGTTGACTCATTCTTTGCCCTTACCTGCAACACAGAGCACCCGTGAGCCGAAGCCCAGCAAGAAAACTCATACAGTTCATAACATGTGCAAATTATACAGTTAACATATCCGGTAATCCTCAGATAAACAGGTCAGCCATCAAACTAAGCAAACACGGCCATGCCGCCCCAGAAGCCTTACCAAAGCCTGGGGTTTCGGTCCTCACCGTAAGGATATCCCATTTATCCATTGGGTCCTACCCTGACTATAAGCATCCCATGTGCTAAGTGTTACATCCGGCCCCGCTGCCGTTCTCGGCTTCCTTGCCGTTCTCGGCTCATTAACCGTTCTCGGCACCTTTGCCGTTCTCGCTACTATAATCACATATAGTATAATTCAAATAACATTCAAACATATAACAATTCAATAAAAACTATACCATAATCATGTAATACCATTTAGGGTCGTGCCCTGCATTAACACTACGGGTCCATGCCCTGTCCTACGGGTGCTACAGTTTTCCTTACCTGTATCCCGAGCTTTCCGATGCACCAAGGCCACAAGCACGGTCCTCTAGCACGAGCCTCTCCGAAATCCTAGTCACAACACACATAAAACACTTTTTAATACTAACCAATCCAAAACCATTTCCCGGGACCATTCCTGCATTCTCGAGACCTCTAATTCCTTAAAACAATACCTAGGAACCATCCCTCGAGTCCCCGGGCAAAAGCCCTAAAAACCCAATTTTTGGCTGTCAAAATTGGCCTAGGGCCGCGGCGCCCAGCGGCTTGCCCTCCTCCTGATGCAACCTCGCGTTGCGGCGCCCAAGAACAGGGCCGCGGCGCTCTTACGCGAACCCAGAAATCTGGGTTTTTCCTTTGCATTTCCTCGAGCCAAAACACTCCCAAATCATCCCAAACTCACACCTAAGCCCCAAAACCAACTCAAAACTCCAAATAGACCATTCAACAACCCATAAACATCATAACCCAGCTCAATAACACAATCACACTCAAAATCCACCCATTTGATTTCAACTTCAGAAATTTAAACCCATAAACCAAAGCTTGAAAAACACTTAAACCATGCTTCAAATTTCCTAAACCACAACAGAAACAAATCTTAAAATTGCATAGAATCCTTACCTTAAGTGGAGAATCCACCCTTTGCTTCCTTGATTCATCTCCAAGTCTCCAAATTTCAGCTCCTTCTCCTCTTCTTCTTCTTCTTGCCCTAGCTTTTCTTCTTCTAGTTTTTCTTTTCTTCTCTTCTAATTTTATCAAAACCAAACAATGACAAGCCTAAACCGAGTACCCCATATAACCCAGCTGCAATTTGTCTAAACCCCTTTCCAAATGACCATTTTACCCCTCCTTACCTATCCTTTCTTAACTAAACCTCAAGGGCTTACTTGTCATTTCCTATCCATTACAATTCTACCATTTTTCCATCTAAACCTGTTACTCTCTATGGTTACTAACAGTTACATAAGTTACCATATTACCAGTTACCATAATCTCTCAAGAACTAAGTTACAAAATCCCCGAAATACCCCTAGGCTCCTCCCGCGCCAGGTATAAAATCCCGTTGTGACTTTTGAGTTAATTATCTCTCCAGGACCATCTCGGCACGTGCATCACAATAATAACACCACTCTCACGTGGTACAAATCACATAATACAATTATCACATATATGCCCTCAGCGGGCTAAAATTACCAATTTACCCCTATCATACAAACGGGGCCCACATGCATATTTGTTTCACCTAAACATGCATACTAACCACATATTCATTTAAATTCACATAAATTAATGCAATATAACAATTATTGCCCTCCAGACACACTAATCAAGGCTCCAAGCCTTAATAGCAATGTTAGGTCGTTACAACTATCCCCTTCTCATAAAAATTTCGTCCTCGAAATTCACCCAAACACATCAGTCAGTAAACCCGCAGCTCTGACCATAATTTCCAAGGTCCACCACCTTTACTTTATTTCTCGACGACACTCTTACAAGAGTAACAATTCTTATCTCGCGAGATCTTGTCTAATAGCCATACTTTCATTAGCTCCTTACTTGCACCGTAACCTTGCTGAAGCTTCAGGGTCTGCTTAGATTACCATAATCACCTCAATGTCTTATTCCTGATTCCATAGGTTCCCAATAGTCATCAACCTACTAGGGTGAGATCAATTTATAGGCCCCTGGCCTAACCCTCGGTACAATTTCAAAACTTATGTTGAATCAGGAGTCAGAACTCCTCTTTCTTTCTTTGAACAAAATACTAATCCTCGTCTACTATTACTTAGAGATATACAAATCTCTCAACCTGGAACTTTATTTTCCCAAAATTTAACAGTTTACGAGTTCCTTTATTCTTCCAGATAGGCAGACACTCCTGCCTTAAGAATTCCAACAACCTCTTTGGCTTTCTCTCTAAACCAATGCCAAACTGTAGTATCCACCATCTTTCACCTCTTACCATGTCCCATGTCGTGCTACCTTAACAAGACGCCAGTATTGTCACCATGACTTACTCATCAAGGATTGCACGTCTCTAAATATCTCAAGTACTCGCATACTCAACGCTTAACTCCTTAAGATATCTGATAAGCTTTCAGACTGCTATCCCACTTGCAATCAACTGATAATTCCAGATTCCCACTCTGTTCTCTTTATTCTCTAGTTCCTTTCTAAAATTTAGAATACTATAGGGTCTCAGTTCAGTACCATCGACGTTCTACCCTGATACTAGTTCACCTGAACCAACTACATTAACTCATTCAGCTGAGTTAAAACTTTTCATTTCCAAACACCTTACTTAAAGTCTAATGTGGTCTATTCCTACGATAGACCACCACATCACTTAACCCCTCAGTGTCCAAAGAAAACACTAAATTCTGTCACCCGTTCAACCCTCCCGGTACAACGTACCCCAGGAGGTGGAATGATATCCATTCAAAATTCTCATTCATATGCCAAATTCTAATTGGATCCTTCATTCGATCCTGGTACCTTAACTTGTACCACCTTGACAGGGTTCTTCCCTGTTTCAACCCAAGCCAACATTTTGGATTCCAAAGATCAGTGATACTCACCAGTTTATCATTACATACTAACGCTATGCCAATCTCAGTCATTGCCTTGCCCACTCCATTACAATTTACAGCATCATTCCTTGACTGCCACACGCCTCCCAATTAGGAGTTCTGCCTCCAATTAAATTTCCCCCTCGTACAATCGAGGATTTCAAACACCAATCACCCATCTGTTACTTTTCACTAAATCTGGGTCTCAACGTTATCTTTCTTCCTAATACCCAACACTCAAGTACTTTATGCCATGCATAACTGTCAACCTAACGTTCCAAGTATATCAACCATGTTCCATTCTTTCACCTCCCGCAAGGTTCGATCCATCCTCGCGTCAATTTGCGCCTGGGCATGCCCAATCCTTGATGCACTCCCACATTTCCATATCCTCATCATAGATCAAGTCCGTTAGGCTATTCCTTAATACTTAACTATAACACACCCATATATCTGCATCACCAGGTACCAATCAACTCTTACCTTATCTACTGAACTCTGATTTAACACCATTCATTCCGTCTAACTTCAAGTTTTACTGTTCTTCCCGTCTCTGATGTAGCTGTCTGCAGAGATACTTATGCGATGGATGAGGCGCTTGCCAATTCTGTTATGCTTTCTGTTCTTCAAACGTTCTTCATTAGCTTCTTTGTGACTTCAGATCAAATCTTCTCATACCTGTCCTTTCTTCTTGTAGCTCTACTTTGACTACTCCTCACGAAACCCAAACTGACACTTCGTAGAACCTTATCTGTGACCCTGCCTCCTAGGTACTAACGTCTTCAGCATAATAATCATTTACTCTCCATTTCCGTCTAGGAGTAATCCACATATACTGCTCGTGAACTTGAAGGGGACTTGCCTATACCATTCTTGTATCCTCCACTTAAAGAACTTACCTGTGCTGTTGTAGCTTGAACCAATCTAAAATCTTTGTCACCAACTCCTCACACCTTACTCAGTACAAAATAAAATTTCCTGAAATGTCTCTTTCCTTGATTTCTAGCTATTAATAACCAGGTCATAGATCTCCTGGAGACATTGTCCCATCTTGTACCCAACATCAAACTTTTTATTCTTAACCAACGATGCTAACAATCCCCGCAGTATAATACTCTGACAACTCCCAGGTCAAATTTCTTCGATTGCTTCAGTAATTCTTTCTGTCAACCAATACCATCTTTCACAACATTCCTGATATCAATCCTATCTAATCCGACCTTGAAGTACCCCCAATCTTTCCTTATATACCCATATAATTTTCCCACTAGTCAACTCAGTTTCCATTCAGTCTCATTAACATACTCCAGATGATATCCTCTACAATCCATGATTATCTCTTAATTGATTAACTCTCTCACTATGACTCATGTTGAGGCTTCCTTAAGACGAACTCTATTGATCTCCTATGAACTTCTTGATTACTTGTATCCCAATTCATCTGCCAGAAGTTTCTAATTCCTCCTCAATAAGTATTACTACCTTCAGCCTCTCATATAGCACCCATGAGGCAAACTCTCTATGTCTAACTCCCTCTCGGAACATTCTCGGCACCGAGTTCATCCAGGTCGTTACATGACTAAAGCATATCCCATACAGTTGAATACTCATCCTCGAGGAATCATCCTCGAACTTTGAATGTAGCGAGGCATTCTAGTTTTCGGTTCCCTCACCATGGGAAGTCCATCCTAACATATCGAGTCATTCTATGTAGAAGTCATGCCTTCACCTGACCTCTTCCCAGGTGGCATCTCCTGCCTCTGATGCATAGCGGATAACTTCATCGATTTCCATCACTATCCTGACGGCTATCTAGCCAATCAGGTTTTCCCCCTTTCTGGAAAAACTAAGAGCTGTCAAGCTTTTCGGGGTTCTTCTGCTTTGATTACCGAGAATATATCCTTACTATAATCCACCAAAAGAAGCACTACTATTTGCAGCTCTAGCACTCATGCTCTATACATCATTCATCAGCTCTTCGAACCATGTGGCCCTCTCCATTGTCCCCATACAGATGGTGAGTACACGCATCGGAGAGGCACAAATACCTTAGACTATTCCAGATTTTAAATCCTTAAATGGGTCATCATCATTTTCAACTGCATCCGTCTGTATCAAATTCCCGAAATGAATTACCCAATTCGCAAAGCCCAAAAATTTACACTATTGCCACTATATCATTCCAAACCAATCTTATAAGGTCTCCATTCTCCACAGTTCAGATCATGCCTTTATAACCTCTTCTATCAATTCATCATCTAGGTTCTTTCCAACCCATCACGCCCATGCCTTAGCCCAAGTTCCATTACCAGGCATCCCTCTAGCACAATACTTAACACAACCCTTTAGTCATGGGCTCTCATCCTCTTATAACCGAGGGTGGAATTAACTTTGCCCATCCACTAATAAATTCTTTGTCAACCCGAACTTTCCTCAAAACCAATGGATAACGCCCTTTGAACCTTTCATATAATACCCTTATCTGTCCATACCCTCACAACAAACCAACACTGGTAACCTTATAGTTAAAGCATACAAAGCAGCTATTTCCCCAGAGAAGTCCGCTGCTTTTCAGTTCCATCTCAACTATTAAACTCCACAGCTTACTCACACACTAGTGACCATCTGCTGCTGCTTTCAGGGATAAATGGAGATCTCTAACTCCAACTTTTATCTAGAATCCCCCTTCAACACAATGTCAGATCCACTTAACCATTCTAAAAATCAACAAATTGAGTTCATCCACCACTACTGACCAACTCCTGAACTCTGTGGTTCATACTCTGAACCAAACCACAACTAGATCCAAATATCCACAGATATCATGCACACACAAAGCATATTTAGGCCAAATCCACAACGATATACATTTAGCTACCAGATTTTAACATCACCAAGTATACCCAAGTCTCAACATGCTTCATACAAGCCAATAAACATATATTACATATGAATTCAATTCAGACAATTAACCACATACATTCAATATGCAAGCTGTTACCCCAATATTCATCCACGTGCATAATAATGTCATTCAGCATGCTTTAATCTCAACATGCAATAGTCAAGGGCCAAGCCCTAACAGCATCTCATGCATATGTCAACTCATTCATCATGCTCAATATAAATAAGCAGGAAAACAGGGCATTCAAACATATGTTCAAGCATGTCAATCATTCATACCAGCCAACCCTTAAGTCGAGCTTGTCACTGACAGCGAGCGTACATGTTTCGGTCATCTCCAGAACCAATAAACCTTGGCTTGCTCTGATACCAAGTTGTAACGCCCTACTACCTTAGAGCCGTTACTAAGTGAGTTTTAAAATAAACTTTGTGCAAAGAACTCACTAACCAAGGTTTTTAAAACAAAAGTGTGACTAAGCAAAAGTCAAGGCTGTAATCTTTAAGAAAATGCAGTGTTTCATTGAAAACTTCTAGTATTTAACATTTGGGATCCCAACATAAGGTTTGAAAACTATTTACAACTTAAAATAAGTTTACAGTTGATTAGTTATTAAATCACAGATTATTACAACCATTTCTCGTAAATACCCCCAACCAAAGCAGTCGGGCAGGCCAAACATGTACGCGTCGCTTCATGCTCTCCGTACTCATGGCTGGTTGACTCATTCTTTGCCCTTACCTGCAACACAGAGCACCCGTGAGCCGAAGCCCAGCAAGAAAACTCATACAGTTCATAACATGTGCAAATTATACAGTTAACATATCCGGTAATCCTCAGATAAACAGGTCAGCCATCAAACTAAGCAAACACGGCCATGCTGCCCCAGAAGCCTTACCAAAGCCTGGGGTTTCGGTCCTCACCGTAAGGATATCCCATTTATCCATTGGGTCCTACCCTGACTATAATCATCCCATGTACTAAGTGTTACATCCGGCCCCGCTGCCGTTCTCGGCTTCCTTGCCGTTCTCGGCTCATTAACCGTTCTCGGCACCTTTGCCGTTCTCGCTACTATAATCACATATAGTATAATTCAAATAACATTCAAACATATAACAATTCAATAAAAACTATACCATAATCATGTAATACCATTTAGGGTCATGCCCTACATTAACACTACGGGTCCATGCCCTGTCCTACGGGTGCTACAGTTTTCTTTACCTGTATCCCGAGCTTTCCGATGCACCAAGGCCACAAGCACGGTCCTCTAGCACGAGCCTCTCCGAAATCCTAGTCACAACACACATAAAACACTTTTTAATACTAACCAATCCAAAACCATTTCCCGGGACCATTCCCGCACTCTCGGGACTTCTAATTCCTTAAAACAATACCTAGGAACCATCCCCCGAGTCCCTGGGAAAAAGCCCTAAAAACCCAATTTTTGGCTGTCAAAATTGGCCTAGGGCCGCGGCACTCCCTTCAAGGGCCGCGGCGCCCAAGAAGAGGGTCGCGAAGCTCCTACACGAACCCAGAAATCTGGGTTTTTCCTTTGCATTTCCTCGAGCCAAAACACTCCCAAATCATCCCAAACTCACACCTAAGCCCCAAAACCAACTCAAAACTCCAAATAGACCATTCAACAACCCATAAACATCATAACCCAGCTCAATAACACATTCACACTCAAAATCCACCCATTTGATTTCAACTTCAGAAATTTAAACCCATAAACCAAAGCTTGAAAAACACTTAAACCATGCTTCAAATTTCCTAAACCACAACAGAAACAAATCTTAAAATTGCATAGAATCCTTACCTTAAGTGGAGAATCCACCCTTTGCTTCCTTGATTCATCTCCAAGTCTCCAAATTTCAGCTCCTTCTCCTCTTCTTCTTCTTCTTGCCCTAGCTTTTCTTCTTCTAGTTTTTCTTTTCTTCTCTTCTAATTTTATCAAAACCAAACAATGACAAGCCTAAACCGAGTACCCCATACAACCCAGCTGCAATTTGTCTAAACCCCTTGCCAAATGACCATTTTACCCCTCCTTACCTATCCTTTCTTAACTAAACCTCAAGGGCTCACTTGTCATTTCCTATCCATTACAATTCTACCATTTTTCCATCTAAACCTGTTACTCTCTATGGTTACTAACAGTTACATAAGTTACCATATTACCAGTTACCATAATATCTGAAGAACTAAGTTACAAAATCCCCGAAATACCCCTAGGCTCCTCCCGCGCCGGGTATAAAATCCCGTTGTGACTTTTGAGTTAATTAGCTCTCCAGGACCGTCTCGACACGTGCATCACAATAATAACACCACTCTCACGTGGTACAAATCACATAATACAATTATCACATATATGCCCTCAGCGGGCTAAAATTACCAATTTACCCCTATCATACAAACGGGGTCCACATGCATATTTGTTTCACCTAAACATGCATACTAACCACATATTCATTTAAATTCACATAAATTAATGCAATATAACAATTATTGGCCTCCAGGCACACTAATCAAGGCTCCAAGCCTTAATTGCAATTTTAGGTCGTTACAGTCTCGCCCTGCTCAGCTGCGCCGAAGCCTTCCCCGGCCTCGAAGGGCGCCTCTTTATCAAGGCGAGCTTGGAACTTCACCAGCAAGCGCTCCCAGAGGTTCGCTGACAGGAAAGAGAAGTCAGCATCTAGATTGTAGGCCAAGCAATGGTACAACAGGTCTTCCAAGGCCTTTTCCGAAGTTGTCCGCTCGGCCTCCAGGGCGGCCTTGGCCTCAGCCTTCGCGGCATCTAGGTCTGTCCGCGCGTGGCAAGGGCGGTCTCAAGCTCTTGAACCTTTGGGCGGGTTTTTTCCAACTCGGCCTGCGAGGCCGCCAAGGCATCCTTAGCCGCCTGCAAAGAAATCTGGTGCTCGCTCCTCATATCCTCGAGCTGAGTTTTGGTCCTGGTGATGCTCCGATGAAGGGCAACGGCGCTCTGCGAAGGCGGAAAGGAAATTGCCTTAGAAAAAAGAGAAAGAAAAAATAAAGCAAAGTGTAATAATAAAAAGCCATAAAAGGGTAAAGTCAGCTTACCGTTAAGGTCATGCCCAGTGAAGACTCCAGCACGCCCACCGGGCTCATTGTCTCGATGGCCCGGAGCTCCTTCTCATTGAACTTGTATGGGTGGCTGACGGCGTAGTTCGCCGACTCATACACCGTTCCCCGGAAGGCCTCTGGGATCTTCTCCAGGTCCTGGGGATTGACTGGGATGCGTACCTCGGAAGGTATGATCGTCAAAGCCCCGGGCTCCGCCCCTGCATCCCGGACGGGGGCCGGAGCTCGCGGAGGAGGTGGGGGCATGTTGCTTCCCCCTGCAGCAGGAGGAACCGCTCCCACGACCTGAGCAGCTGGGGGTTGCTCCTTCTCCTTTGCAGGAGACTTGGTGGGGATCCCGGCGGCGTGCTTGGACGTCCGGAGCCTCTTCATTCTTGGCCCAGCGGCCCCAGCTGAGGAGTTCCCCCCGGCGAACGCACCTCGCAGGCTCTCTTCGGGCTGAGACATCTCTTCTTTCAAAACAAAGATGTGGTTAGTACAAGAGTTAGCAATCATACAGAAACATAAACAAAGGGGGGAAAAGAGAAATTAAAGTATATGTATACTAGAGGGAATCCTACCCCCCCCCCCCCCGCTGGACTAGAAGAAGAATCTAAGTCAATTACTTCCCGAGCTGGCATAAGTTCTGGGTCCGAGGCTGATTCAGGGCTAGACTCTTCTACATATTGCCTAAGCCCCGAAGCTACGGCACCCCTCCGGAGTGATGTCCATGACCGAAGGTTGGTCCCATACTCCTCGAATAGGATCAACCTAAAGGCTAGGGTGTTATCTACTACTACGGTACCCCTAGGCCGGCTATCTTGGTAGTCCAACACAAGCCGATCGACATAGTGGAGCAGGGTGGTGTCCAGGTCTGGATCACTTCGGTGATGATGGATGAGCTGCCTAGGTTTGAACCTAGCTAGCCGGGGGTCTGCTGTGGCCCTATCTAAACTCCTAAACAAGTAAGGGTTACCTTGGCCAGAAGGACCCGCGGCTGCTTCGGACAGGATCCGCTCCTCGCCCGATGTCTGGGCGACCTCCAATGCCCGCTTCTTGTTTCTCACAAGGGTCACCTCGTCCTCCTCGTCCTCCTCATCTTCATTTCCCACGACCTCCTCCACAATGATGGGCCTGGTATTGCAGGCTGGGGAACCCCCCGAGGCCTCCTTAGGTTCAGAGTCTGATTTGGGAAAATCAGCTTGCAGGCCACCATTGTCTCGTCTATCACGAGCACGCGGTAATCTTTCTCGCTGGGGGGCAAGCCCGCTAGTCTCTCGTACTGGGCCCCGAGGGTCACAGATTTCTTTGTCCTCGCGAAGATAGCTGCAAGATTAATATAAGTCAGAAAGAGATACAGGAGGAGCTAAACGATACTTAACTTACGAGCTAAGGATGAAAAGCACTCACGAGGGCGATTGAAGTAGTGGAGTTCACAGTTTCTGAACCCCGTCGACATGAAGAATTGATCTTTGAAGTCGTTGGGGTGGCTGGGCAGCTCGATGACCGCAGCCGTATTGGGAAATCGGGTTAAGTAATAAAACCTGTCGCCTCACCCCCGCTGATCTGGGCTGGCCTTGAGGTAGAAAAAATACAAAATATCCGCAGGAGTGGGGACCTCCCACTCGTGCTTCAAAAATAAATATCTCAACCCCGCCAACAACCGATAAGAGTTGGGGGGGAGCTGGAATGGGGCCAACTTCACATAATTTAGGAAGTCAGCAAAATACTGGTCCAACGGGAGGAAGGCCCCCGCCTTGAAGTGCTCGCCGCTCCAGGCCGCGAATTCCTTGTCGAGCGGCGCGCAACTGCGCTCGCCTTCCGCTGGAGGTCGGGCAATCACTGATGCTCTCCCCAGCCTGATGTTGTGGGAGAGGAATAGCTTGTTGATCTTCGTCTATTCATTAATCTTTGAGACGATCCTCTCTGCCTAAAAGAACGCGTAAGGAGCCACCTCGAGCTCCTGCTCCACTGCCGGCCCAAAGTTGGGGATCGGGGAGTCCGGCATCACCGCCTTTCCTTTGTCTTGCTGGGAGGCCGAGCTGCCGACGGTCTTCTTTGGAGCGCTCCTCTTCGGTGCCATCTGGTCACCTAGCGAACAAAAGAAAAGATTTCAGAAAAGGCGACCTAAGCATGAGGAAGAATCAAAGTGTTATTTGCACGAGCTGAGGTAAGCCCAGCCCGTGGTGAGTGAGACCACGCGGTTCTATGAACACGCGCCTGTGCTCCCAACAGATCCCCGATTACTCAGAATTCGTGTGTCAGGAGGGTCAAGATAGAATTTGCCTTGGAAGGAAAGTTTCAGTAGGCAAATAAAGCAAAACCACCTGTGAAGCATGTCCCCTAAGCTACCCGGTTTTACACCCAAAATTCCAAAAATCCTACCCATAAATTTTCCCCAGAAAATGCATCCTGTAAACCATACTCCTAAACAATTTCCTACAGCAAAAATACCCTAACCTAAAAGGCTCTCACCCTTCATACCCACAAAAACCAGTAAACCCTTGCATGTGGCTACAGTAAATATTTACCTAGGCTACAGTGAAAAATATTTTCAAAACATGCATAGTCTGGAGAACTCACAGAGTGTTTGGCTGGGAGGTGGATGAAGGTGTCACCTAGGTGGGAGCTTCATCGTAGTATTGGTTTCCAAAGCTTTGAAGGAGTCCTTATGCCTGAGCTTCTTGAACGCTGAATGACAGTCGGAAAGAAGAGGGTTTTTCTTCTGAGATGAAGAGAGAAGAAGGAGAGAGTTTCTGAGAAATTTCAAATGAAAGGGTGGCCCATGCGTAGGGTGGCCACCCCTTTTATATACGCGAAGGGTCATGTAAAAAGGGCCGTTGGATGGCCTTGGTGTCGGAACCAAGGCCCTCCACTCGAAATACGAAACGACGGCTGGGCATAGCCTAGGCCATTAAATGCAGTTCTCAGAAGACGTACCGTCACCAACCACGATGTTCCACGTATCAGGCGCCTGCGTAAAATGTGGAATGTGAAGATTTCATGGGGAAGCCTAAAAGCCCCTACTGTGGCCTTATACAACGTCGTATGCCACGAGCAGGAGCTTGGGGGGCAGATGTATGCCTTGATTTTCCCACGGGCTGATTAGCGAGCTAAGCTACGTCCTAAGCATGATTATCTCATGGACATCCCCAAAACTGGAGCTGCCATCATCAGATCATACCTCCTTAGCTCGAGGTAACCTGAGGGTTCGCCTCTAGTTACTTCGAGGACTGAGTCCGGGCTCTGAAGGCCGAAGGTCGAGTTAAGTATCCAGCTCATGGTACGAGCTAGAGTTGGAGGCTATGACCCTTTATAAAGTCAACCACGCAAGGTAAACGTGCATATATCAGACATCACGTGTCTGATATATCCCTGACTTCTCGGACACACAACGTGAACGTGCGTATTCAGACACCCACGACTGGGGTGGGCCGTGCGGCCCATTATCTCCTTACCTATTGATTTGACCACACTTATGTGTCAGGTTTAGGAATTAATCATGAATGTCACAGAGTTGACATGATAGGTAAGAAGGTCACGGGATGACCTTCTTACCAACTCCCAGGTGCCTTCTCCTATAAATATGGAGACCTTGGGAGTTAATAGAGGTTGGATTCTTGATTGTAAGAAATACCCTGTAATCAAATATCCAGGATATAGCAATAATACTGACTAGTGGAGTAGAAGGATTTTAACCTTTGAACCACTTAAAAAAAATGTACTTTGAGTCACCATTTCATTTCCTAAGATCATATATCTATTTCGGTTCAACATAAGCACTAATCCATTTCTCTTCTTTTCTTAATTTCCTGTTGGCGAAGAACCGCGTCAACATATTCAATTAATTCCACATATATAAATCCAATTATGCCCTCCCAGCACACTAATCAAGGCAATAAGTATTATTAGCAAATTTGGGACGTTATAATTAGCCACCACATTGACCTTTGAAGTCTCTCAATTGGAGTCCTCCTCATTCTTATATCTAGAACGGGATTCCTCCTCATTCCTCAAGTGTTTGAGAATTTCCTCCAAGGAAATCTCCTCATTCATATGGAGGATTTTCTTCCTATATCCCCTCCAAGATGGAGGCAACCTAGCTATTATGGCACCAACAAGGAATTGCTCCAGCAATACAATATTGAGGGTAGATAGCTAATTCACAATAATTTGTAGCTCGTGTATTTGGGGAAGGAGTTTCATGTAATAAAACTTAAATTCCATGTTTTGAGTAATAAGGAATTTATTTGTACCTTATTCTTCTGCTTTGTACTTTTTCTCTAAAGTTTCCCAAATCTCCTTGGCGGTCTTGGTGTTGGTGTGAAGATATACAAGCAATCTGAGAGTGCCTTGAGAATGTGACCCCTACAAATCAATTCATGTTCTTCGTGCTTCTTCCTTTCTTTGATGACTTCTTGGGTGTCATCTTCCTTAGCGGGTTCTATAGCCTTTAGGTCTTTATCTAAGACGTAGAAGACCTTGAGAGTGGTTAGCAAGAACCTAATTTTATCATGCCAACGAAAAAATTCAGTACTATTAAATCTATCCAATCTCACAAAATCTTGTGTCATGTGTTTCAAAGCCGAAAATGAAGTAGATTCTTCCATGATGTTGTATCTCAGATAATAGAGAATTAGAATGTTGGGGAAGAGTGAGATTACACTACCAAAATAATATGAATCTACACTAAATTATCCTTGATAGAGACCATGAAAAGATTGAGTTAGATGATGCAAACCCTAGTTGTAGAACAAACTACTTGAGTGTTCTTGAAGCTTCAAACCCTTGCTTTAGAACACCACCTTGAACTTCTTCTTCCTTATGCAAAACACAACCAAAGGCTTATACACGAGGTGTATCATTGTCCTAATTCTCTACTTTCTATCCCTCCATGGATGCTTTAGGCTTTTGTAAGAGGAAATGGGAATTGTGATTGAACACGCCTTTAAACTCACAAAGTCAAGCACTTTCTATATGAGTTTCTTGGAGAGAACTTGAGAACTTGAAAGCTAGAGGGAAAGATGTTAGAGAGAGATTTGAGAGAGTGATCAAGGCTATCAAAACTCTATAATAACCATTTTATAGAGTAGACACAGTCATTAGTTCTAACCAATAGGGTTAGAGCATCAAAACTAATATTTGGAGCCAAAACACATGTCTGTATGGACACGTCAGGCGATGTAACACCACCTAGGCAGGTCAAAACTCTCAAAAATGATCTTAGACCCCTCCAAATGCTCCCAAAATTTTTGGGCATCCTTAGATACCTCATTGTATCACTTTGGACCCAAAAATACAATTTTTAAGTGCCTACAATTGAAACTCAAATTTCACATATTCACTATTTGAAATTTACTAAGTGTTTTATACCTAGCTTGTATAACAACACTTATCATTTGTATTAACCAATCATAGCAAAAGTGTCATACCACCGTCCTTGCACTTTTCCTTAGAAGACATTCACCTCACTCAAGGTTGCAACCAACTCCTCTTTGGTTGTGTTGACCTTGGATCCAAAGTTGGTAGATTTTCAAAATTTCATTCCCTTGCCAAGCGACCACTCTTGCCACAAAAAAAATGAGGGCCTTTGACACCCTTGAATTGCCCTTCATTTTTCCTTGGGGCTAGGTAATTTTCCTTCTTTGATTGGGGCTTCTTGTGAGCTTTCCCCTTTTATTGAGAAGATTTCTCCATGGGGTTAGCTTTGGATGTCCCTCCATTGGACTTTTCCATACACTTGTCTCTATAATGAGACTCATCTTCAATCCTTAGGTGCTTAAGGATTTCCTACAAATATATCTCCTCATTCTTATGGAGAATCTTCTTCCTATAGCCCTCCAAGATGGAGGCAACTTGGCTAGTATAGCACCCACAATAAAGTACTTCGACAAATTTTTTTGAATTATCACACTAATTTTATGATCATAAGCTATACTTTCAACAATCAAAAAACCTTGGGAGTATAGCTTATGATCAAAAAATTAGTATGATAATTCAAAAGAATTAAACATAAGACAACCTCATAAACAACGGGAGAATAACACAACTTAAGTCAAGGGAATGAGAAGACATTTATTGAGAGAAACCCTAGTTACAAAATATCATAAAATTTATGATTTTATGTGATCAAAAAATAAAGATAAACATGAAGGCTTGTCACAATAGAATTGTTGTCCAAAAAATTCTATTCCTAGCCTCCCATAAGAGATTGCTTGAAGCTACTAGAATGGTGGAATGAATCTTGGGATTAACAAGCATTGGCCTTCAAACAAGTCAAGCTTTCTTGATGAAGATCTTGGAGAAAACTAGTAATATTTGTGAGTTAGAGAGAGAAGGGGAGTGGAGAATGATTAATTCATCAAAGTCTCAAATGAACCCCTTAAATAGTGTAGGAACTTTCATTAGTGTTAACTAATGATACTAGATCATTTTAAAATAAGTTTTAGAGCCAAAAACATGCAATTGTACGGGTCTGTATGGAGGACCCACAGTTTTGGAGGCGATGGGTCGCCAGTCTTGGTTGTCTTAAGCCAAGCTATGCAACACCTGTTGCACTAAATTTTGACCCATAAATCGACCCAAAATACCTCCAAATGCCTTCAAATTTTTTAGGAGCTCTTATATACTCCAAAGAAATACTTTGGACCCAAAAAAATTAATTTTTAAGTGCCTACAACTATCAACTCACTCATGTTGACTTTAGTGAAATCGTTATGGTTTTGCACCTCTTTATGGATAACAAATTTCACTATGTATTTAACCAATTTTGACACTAGGTTGCTTGAAGCATCGAACAAATTATTACATTTGACAAACCCGTAACACCTCACACAACTCTTCTTGAATCTCAATTTTCCTTCTTACACGCTTAGCACCGTTATGTCCATGTGTTCATCCATTCATGAACTATCCTTTGAGAGACTCAAAAAACTTCCAATGAGCGGTAACACCACCTCTAAGTTCACATAAGTGAAATTGTTACAACATCTTTGTTACCTTTATAGATGCTTGTTGCACTCAACTAAATTTCATTAAAAGCTTTTTAAGCTTAACTCTCTTTATAGTAACAACCAATACTACACACTTGGATGGGACCTAAGTATTAAGTTAGCATTGCACTTATTCGCTTATCAATGACTTGCCCATTGAACTCTAGATTAGTTTTCCCTGATTTTGAGTTGGGTTGCTAACATTGTGAATTTTATTCTAAGAGTTGTAATCCCATCTTTTCTGTTATTGAGCTCACCAAATCCTTTGTGAAAGGTTTGGTAAAGTGATTCGCTAAACTCTCACTATATTTCACATAAGTTATAGAAATGATTCCATCTTGAATTAATCGTTTCACATAAATTATGTCTAATACGTATATGTCTAGACTTACCATTATATACATTATTGCAAGCTCTAGCTAGTGTTGCTTTACTATCACAATGTATTGAGATAGTTGTAGCTTTTTCATTCATGATAGGGATGTCCAACATTAGATCCCTTAACCATTCAGCCTCTTTGCCGGTAGTCATTAGAGCTATGAACTCGGGTTCCATGGTTAAGTGTGAAATACAAGTTTATTTTTCTTTGAGCCTTAAGAAACCACATCACCTCCTAATGTGAACACCTAACTAGTTGTGGAGAGATTATCTCCTACACTTGATACCCTTTAAGTACCCTAAAGAACTTTGAATAGTGAAGGCTAAGATTTTTGGTCCTTTTTAGGTATCTAAATTTCTCTAGATAGCCTTCCAATGTTGGAGACTTGGATTTCTAGTAAGCCTACTTAGTTTACTAACCGTAAATGCAATATTTGCTCTTGTAAAATGTGCGACATACATTAAGCTTCCTATTACACTTTCATACTCTAATTAAACCAACATTGTTCCTTCATTCTTTTCAAGTTTTAAACTTATATCAAATGGTATATTTTCTTCCTTGATTTTAAGATGCCCAATTTTTTCAAGCACCTTGTCTATATAGTGTGACTGACTTAAGACATAGCCCCAATTATTTCTTTTAACTTTGATACCTAGGATGGTATCGACATCTCCAAGGTCCTTCATTTGAAATGTGGAAGAAAGAAACCCCTTTGTTTCTATAATGTCTTTCATGTCGTTGCTTAAAATCAACATATCATCAACATATAGACATAATAAGCTTATAATATTATCACAAGTCTTAGAGTACAAGCACTTGCCTCTATTGTTATGTCTAAACCCATTAGAAACAATAGTTATTGAGGGAAAGTGAAATTAGACCACCAGTATAATAAGAATCTATTTACAATTCTGCTTGACAGAGTCCAATAAAATATTAGAGTAGAGAAATACAAATCCTAGTTGTCGATCAAACTCTTTGATATTCTTGAAAGCTTCAAAACCCTAGATAGAGAACCACTTGAAACCAAGGCTTATACATGAGAAGTATCATTGCCCAAATTCTCTATTTCCTAGCCTTTCATGGATGTGTGTGGCTTTCTCTAGTAGCTAAGGGAATTGGGATTGAACAAGCCTTAAAATTCACAAAGATAAGGCTTTCTTTATGAATTTTTTGGAGAAAACATGTGATCTTAGAGACTAGAGAGAGAGAGAGGGGGAGAGATTAGAGAGAGAGAGAGTTGAAAATGTCATCAAAAATTTTAAAACTTTGAAAGACCTATGTTATAGTGTAGGCACCATCATTGAGTCTAACCAATACGATTAGAGCTTCTAAACACATCATTTGGAGCTTAAAATACGTAACTGTACAGACTCGTCAAGCGATGCGTCTTTTGACTATAGGCGACACATCATATGCCAAGAGATGCATCGCCTGCAACGTCTCGTAGAAATTTCAAGCTTTGGGCAATGCACCGCATACAAGGAGGCGATGCAACACCAGGTAGGCAAATCTAACTTCTCAAAAGTGACATTAAACACATCTTAAGGCTCCCAAACTTTTTGGGCATCCTTAGATACCTCAATGTATCACTTTGGACCCAAATTTATAATTTTTACATGCCTACAACGAAATGTCAAATTTCACATCTTCAGTATGTAAAACCATTAGGATTTTACACCTTGCTTGTGTAATACCACTTGAGCTTTATATTTTAACCAATCCTAACTGTACGCCCTAATTATCCACGGGCTATTAGCGAGCTGAGAGATGGCATAATTATATCAGCCACGTGGATGACACGTACCCGGAGCTGCTGTTACCAGGTCCTACCTCTTTAGCTCGAGGTAACCAAAGGCTTACTAAGATTACTAAGGGGTCAGGCCAGAAGTATGGACACCACGGGCTAAGAATACATCAAGCTCGAGGTACGAGCTTGAGTTGGCACCTCTGACCTCTTATAAAGTCAACCACGCAATGTAAATGTGCATATATCAGACATCATGTGTCTGATATATCCCTGAATTCTCGGACACACAGCATAAACGTGCGTGTTCAGGCACCCACGACTGGGTTGGGTCATGCGGCCCATTATCCCCCTTACCTATTGATTAGACCACACTTCATTTGTCAGGTTTTAGGAATTAATCATGAATGTCACAGAAGTGACATGATGGGTAAGAAGGTCACAGGATGACCCCCCTTGCCAACCCCCAGGTGCCCTCTCCCTATAAATATGGAGACCCTGGGAGTTGCAAAGGGTTGGATTCTATTGTGTAAAGAAATACCCTGTAAAGAATATCATAGAGATAGCAATAATATTGGCTGGTGGACTAGAAGGATTTTAACCTTTGAACCACCTAAAAAAGTATTCGTGTCACCATTTTATTTTAAGATCATTCATCTATTACGGTTCATTACTTAGCACTAATCCCACTCTTTATTCTGTTAATTATCTGTTGGCGAAGAACCGCGTCAATAGTTTGGTGCTTTCATTGAGAGGTTGTTAGATTGGTGCTATCGCAAATACCCAACCATGGTGGTCACTTGTAACGCCCTACTTCCTTAGAGTCGTTACCAAGTGAGTTTAAAAATGTGCTTTCAACTCGCTAATCAAGGTTTTAAGTCAAACAGTGTAATTAAGCCATAAACAAAGTAGAAACTTTAGAAATAATTCTATTTCATTGAAAATCATAAAAGTTTAACACTTGGGATCCCAAAGTACAGTTTAAAAATATTGCAACATAGAAATTGAACCAAGTCGACTAGACGAAAAAATCTAGGATTATTTACAATCATCTCCCAAAATCCACTGGCCGTGGCAGCCAGGCTGGCCCAACATGTACACGCCGCTTCATGCCTGCTACACTCATGGTTGGTTGGCCTTCTCCTTACCCTTACCTGCACCACAGAGCATCTGTGAGCCGAAGCCCAGCAAGAAAACCCACAAACAGATAACATATGCAACACATATACCAAGCATATAAACAGGCCGCCAATGGCTAAACACATACGGCCTAGCCGTCCCAGGCGTTTACCAAGCCCTGGGTTCGCGGACCACGCTGTGAGGATATCCCAGGTATCCTTTTAGGGACTCGCCCTAGCAACTCACACTCAACATGCTCAACGCTGCTCCCGGCCCCTTGTCGTTCTCGGCCTTGCACTCATCGTGCCCAACGCCGTTCCCGGCCCTTCGCCGTACTCGGTCTACACCGTTCCCGGCTCTTGCCGATCATTCACATCATAACATACATATTATAGCAAACAAGTATAGAATTCTAGCATATTCAGTTAAAGGGCTACGCCCCGCAGTTCCAACATACAGGGCTCGGCCCTGCATACCAATTCTATTCAAACACATTGGGCTCAGCCCTGCACACAAGCTCTATGGGAACAAGGGTTTTCTTACTTGAGTCCCGAGCACAGTCCTCTAACTTAAGCCTCGCCGAAACCCTAGTCACAACATATTAACAATATCCAACCATCAAGTTCTAATCCAATAAATAACTTTGAGCCATAACCCTAACCTCTGGGATCTTGAATTCTATCAATCCAGGTGATAAAATCCATCCCGAGCCTTAGCCATTGAGTTCCCAAACCTAAACATCCTTGAAAACCCAAACTGGCACTAAGGGCCGCGGCCCCACCCTCAAGAGTCGCGGCTAGCCTCAAAACAGAGGCTAGCTTCCCACTGTCACCCACACGGGTCGTGGCGCGAGCACCAAGCACCGCAGCGCACATGAACTCTTCGGCCTCCCTCGGTCGTGCACGCACACGGGCCACGGCGCGCCCCTCCTAGGGTCGCGGCCCTCACCACCGAACCCAGAATTTCCATCTCTTTCCTTGCATTTTCCTCAAGCTAACCCACTCAAAACTCATCTATCAAACCCAGATCATTACCACACACAATCCAGCTCAATATCCCCATCAAACTCCATTGAATCCTTCTCCAAAACTCAACTAAAACACTTAAAAACAATTCAACTTACTAGCATGCAAACTCTAACAAACCAGCAGTAAATCTAAGCATAACCTTAGTAATTAGAGCTTACCTTGCAGAACTTAGTCCCTAAGTTTGATCCTCAATCCCCAAGCTTCAAGCTTCTAAGTTTTCTCAGCCCAAATCCTTGCTTAAGCTAGCTTACTCCAGAATTCCTTGAGTTGTTTCTTAGAGAATGAAAGAGAGAGAGAGATAAGAATTGTCTTCAGCTGGGAAAGAAAGCTAATATCGGTTTCCCAAAGTTTCTAAGTAATTCCTCCTTTTTGTTTTACTTAACTTAAGTCTAAAGGGTTACCTCAAGGCTCGGGGTACCAAAACGTCCCCGAGGGCAAAATGGTAAATTTCCCCAATATTCCTTCTAGACATTCTATCCTCAAATATATCTCCAAATACTTATTTTCATAACTCGATATTCCCATAGCACACCTAGTACCCAAATTACCCCTCGACTCGCCCCGAGTCAGAATCTCAACCCCGTTGTGACTTTCCAGCTAACTGCTCCTCAGGACTGTCTCAGATCGTGCTGCACAGACATATCACATATATATCACATTTATCACATTCATCACATTTATACCCCTAATATCCAGATGGGGCCCCACATGCACATTTAACTCAGCTAAACATGCCTCATTATCATATATCCACATAAATCCACACATAAGCATACTTAAGCATTTATTGCCCTCCAGGCACACTAATCAAGGCCCTAAGCCTGATTAGCAAATTCGGGTCGTTACATCACTCGCTCAAGGCATGGTAACGAGGCGAACCAACATTATGGAGGTTCAGCAGCGGCCGAGCAAGTAGCCAATAGGCCAAGATGACACTGGAAGTTCGGCTCGCCGGACACCCAATCCAAACCCAGATTTCTACATGGCGGTGGAAATGGAGAATGCACAGCTGAGGAGCCAGCTGGTGAAAGCTAACCAGCAGATTCAAGAGGTTTTGGCCCGACTACCCCCTCTTACAACCGATGCTAACGTTTGGAAAGAGGCAAGGCGAGACTCATAAGTCCCACTGAGGTAATCAGTCCAGGCCTAGCCGGTCGATCAGACCCCCGACGTCAAACTCTACTCCCACATCGCACCACCGGGAGACCACTTTTGAAGAACTATCTAGGGCTGAGCAACAGTACAGCCGATCGGTCAGGACCTCAACTCCCAGCTCACTTCCGCCCTCGAGCGCGCCCAGGAGAGCTCGAGGGAGCTCGCGAAGGAGATCCGAGGAGGGCTCACAGCGACAGCCCACCCCGGCCAGCCATCCTGCGCCCCGCTCAGACCGCCGAGCACAGGACCCGGAGGTTGGTAGAGTCGAGCGGCCTCGACCTAACCTGATCCGTCCTGACGGGAGAATCGCATCCCCGATTAGGCATCCTCCTTCACCGATAAGATACCCGTCTCCTCCCCAACCAGTCCGAGACATTCCGGCTCATGGGAGCAATTGGAGAAATCCTCCTTCCGTCGGACCATCAAATCATAGCAGAGCGCCCAGAGAAGTCTCGGATCCTCATCCCTCAAGACAGGCTCCAAGCTTCTCAAACGGGAGCTATTGGACCGGAAGCCGTCGAACTGACCTCTCCGACGGAGACCTGCGCCAATGCTTGAGCTCGGCGCAAAGTCCTCAAGCCACCCCGAGGGACGACCTCCGAGGTCGTCTAAACTCTCAAAGGGGAAACCCGATGGGAAACGGTAGCCGTGCTTGCCAAAGGGAAGACCTGTCCGAGGTACGCGACAGTGGGAACGTCCCATATAACCTATCTCAAGATAGGAGGGACAATAACCCGCCAAACGCGTACAATGGATCCGGAGCTGTTGAACAGCCCCGGAACAACCAAGGAAATCAGGACAAAACCCTTGAGCGTCTGGCTCAGATGGAGGAGCTAATGAGGAAGCTCCTATCGGAAAAAGAAAAAGATGAATATGATTCAGGGGATGAACTCGAGCTCTTCGCCCCCAGCATAGCAGCAACGGCGTATCCACCTGGTTTTCGTATGCTGCACTTGTCCAAATTCAATAGAGACGGGGATCCATCAGATCATCTGGGTATGTTTAATACCTTGATGATGGCCCACAACATTGGCCCCGAGCTGAGGTGTTTAATATTTCCCTCCACCTTGACTGGGCCGGCCAGACAATGGTTCAAACAGAGTAAGAAATAGTCAATCAGCTCATGGAAAACTTTCTCCACTAACTTCAAGAGAGAATTCAGAGCTTCCCAGGCTACCCGCGTCAAGGCTGACACCCTGGCAAACGTGAGGCAGCAACCTGACGAACCCCTGAAGGCTTACCTGAGCAGATTCGCGAACGTCGCTGCTAGGGCCAGGGACACAGATGACAGGTCCAAGCTCATGGCTTTGAGGACTGGGATCCTCGTCGGAGGGGGACTCTGTAAAGAGATACAAAGGAAGGGAGTCAGCACCGTAAACGAATTCCTAAATAGGGCCCATGGATGGATCAACCTGGAGGAGGCGCAAGCCTCAGCTGTAGGAACCAGCCAGGCCCCTGAACAGCCCGCTTGAGTGGGAACGGAGGTCGTGACAGCGACCCATACCGTTACACAGAATAACCAGTTTGGTGGAGGCAAGAGAAATCGGAACGGCGAGGGCAACCAGCACGGCCCAAAGAAGAACAAGTCCGTAGAAAAATTTAAGCCGGTCTACGCGACTTATACGGAGCTCACCCACTCTAGGGAGAACATCTTCCCTAGAAGAAGCCGGAGCCGCTAAAGCACCAGAAGGGTAAGCGAGACCCTTCCAAGTTTTGTCGGTTCCACAACGACATTGGCCACAATACCGATGACTGTAGACACCTGAAGGATGAGATCGAAACTCTCATCAGAGCCGAACCCTTGGCTCAGTATGCGCAGAATAGAGTTCCCGCGGGCCATCCAGCTCCGGAAGTCCCGGTCAGTCAGCCCGGGTCTTGGGTAGATCAGGACGTTCCTCCTCCCGTGACAGGAGGAGAGATCTCCACGATCTCTGGAGGTCCCCATCTGGCTGGCACGAGCAGAGGTGCCCAAAAGAGAAACATCAACGAATTTAAGACCCATAATGGAGTGGAGTTCGTCCCTGAGCAGCATCTCCCAAAGCAGCAACGATTGGAGAGGCAACCAATCATATTTACTGAAGAATATGGCAGCCACGTCCAGTTCCCTCATAATGACTGTTGACGCGGTTCTTCGCCAACAGGTAATTAAGAGAAGAGAAAGGGATTAGTACTGAAAGTAGAACCGTCACAGATATGAAATCTTATAGGATGAACTAGGTGACTCGAGACACTTTTTTTAAGTGGTTCGAAGGTTAAAATCCTCCTACTCTACTAGTCAATATTATTGATCTCTTCTGGGTATTTGGTTTACACAGTATATAGTTCTTCAAAGACTATTTTTCCCAACCCCTATCAACTCCCAGGGTCTCCATATTTATAGGAGAAGGCACCTGGAAGTTGGTAGGGAGGTCATCCCGTGACCTTACCATTTGTCATATCAACTCTGTGACATTCATGATTAATTCCTAAACCTGACACATAAGTGTGGTCTAATCAGCATGGAAGGAGAGAATGGGCCGCACGGCCCAATCCAGCTGTGGGTGTCTGATACGCACGTTCTTGCTGCGTATCCGAGAAGTCAGGGGGATATCGGACACGTGATGTCAGATATATGCACGTTTATCTTGCGTGTGTTGACTTCGTAGAGGGTCAGAGCTTCGTGGGCAGCCCGTGCCATGAGAAGCTCGTAATACGAGCTTCTCCCCTGATCTGACCTTCGGCCTTCTGATTCTGGGCAATTTCGGCGAGCTAATATCCTCGGTCGGTGGCGCCTCGGACTAAACTTGACTAATCTGAGGCACTACCTTCTAATCAGCCCGTGGGAAAACTAGGGCGTACATCTGCCCCCCAAGCTCCTGCTCGTGGTACGTGATGTCATATATAGGAGACCACAGTAGGGGCTTTCAGACTTTCCCCACAACCCTTCACATTCCATTCTTTTCGCAGGCGTCTGACACGTGGAACATCGTGGGTGGCGACGGTACATTTTACGAGAACCGCATTTAATGGCCTAGCCTATTGCCCAGCCGTCGCTTCATGTTTCGAGTGGAAGGCCTCGGATCCCTCACTAGGGTCACCCAAGGGTCTTCTACACGTGATCCTTTTGCTGGTATAAAAGGGGGTGGCCACCCTACACACGGGCCACCCTTTCATTCAAAAAATTCTCAAATTTCCTTCTTCTTTCTCTGATCGTCCGAAGAACGAAACCCTCACCTCTGCTGCCCTCACTCTCCTTGTTCAGGAAGCTTAGGCGCATAAGTTTCTCCAAAGCTTTGGAAGCCACTGCACCGACGAAGCCCTCACCAGCACAACACTCTCGCTCATCACCCAGCAATACACTGTAAGTTTTCTGACCCTGTCCATTTTGAAAATATGCTACTGTAGCTTAGGTAAGAAAATTTTTACTGTAGTCGCATGCATGGGGTTTCTGGGTTGCGTGGGTATGGAGGGTGACAGCCCTTTTTAGACTAGGGCACTCTTATTGTAGGAAATCGCCTTGGGGCATGGGTTTCAAAATGCTCCTTCAGGAACCATTTCTGGGTAGGATCTTTAGAAATTTTGGGTGCAAAACCGTGTAGCTTAGGGAATACGCCACAAAAGCGGTTTTGCAACGTTCTGCCTGCTGAAACTTTCCCCCCAAGGCAAGTTTTTACTCTGAACCTCCTGACACACGAATTCCGAGTAATCGGGGATCTATTAAGGGCATAGGTGCGTGTTCATTGTACCGCGTGGTTCCACTCTCCCCGGGCTGGGCTTACCTCAGCTCGGGTAACGAATAATTGCTTCGTCCTCCCGCTTGGGTCGCCTTTTCTAAAGTGTTTCTTTTGTTCGATAGGCGACCAGATGGCCCCGAAGAGGAATCTGCCCCAGAAGAACGTGGGAAGCTCGGCCTCCCAGAAAGAGAAAGGAAAGGCGGTGGTGCCTAGCTCGCCGATTCCCCACTTTGGGCCGGCCGTGGAAAAACAGGTCGAGGTTGCCCCCGACGCGTTTTTCGAGGCGGAGAGAATCGTCTCGAAGATAACCGACCAGGCAAAGATCACCAAAATCTTCCTCAACCACAACATTCCCCTGGGGAGGGCCTCCGTAATTGCCCGACCTGCTGCGGAGGGTGAGCGGAGCTGCACGCCACTCGACGAGTCGTTCGCGGCCTGGAGCGGTGAACACTTCAAGGCAAGGGCCTTCCTCCCCCAGGATCAGTACTTCGCTGATTTCCTGAATTATGTGGGGTTGGCCCCATTTCAGCTCCCTCCCAACTCTTACCGTCTGCTAGCGGGGTTGAGGTATTTATTTCAGAGGCATGAGTGGGAGGTCCCCACTCCTGCCGACATACTATACTTCTTTTGCCTCAAAGCCAGCCCGGACCAGCGAGGGCGAGGCGACGGGTTCTATTACTTAACCCATTTCCCTAATACGGTGGCGGTCATCGAGCTGCCAAGCCACCCGAATGACTTCAAGGACCAGTTCTTCATGTCAACTGGGTTCCGCAATTGCGATCATCATTACTTTAATTGCCCTCGTAAGTGATCCTTGACCTCAGCCCGCCTTTTAAGGGTTATTTTGTTTTAGCTCCTCCCTTATTCCACTTCTGATTTCACCCAATCTTGCAGCCATCTACGCGAGGACCGAAAAATCTGCGACCCTCGGGGGTCAATACGAAACACTGGCGAGCTTGCCCACCAGTGAGAAAGACTATCGCGCGCTCGTGAAGGACGAGACGATGGTATACTGCAAACTGATTTTCCCAAATCAAACTTTGAACTTGAAGAGGCCCCGGGGACCGCCCCCAGCTCGCGACAACCGACCAACCGTCGTGGAGGAGATTTCCGACGACGAAGGTGAGGAGGAGGGCGACGAGGTTCCTCTCGTGATGAACAGGAAGAGGACCTTTGAGGTCGCCCAGAGGATGGGCGAGGAGAGGGTCCAATCCGAAGCAGCCGCGGGTCCTTCCGGCCAAGGTAACCTTTACTTATTTAAGAATGTAGATAGGGCCACTGCAGACCCCCGGCTGGTTAGGTTCAATCCTAGGCAGATCGTTCATCGTCACGGAAGGAACTCGGACCTGGACACACTCCTCCTCCATTGTGTTGATCGGCTCATGCTGGATCACCAAGAGAGTCGGCCTTGGGGTACCGTAGTAGTAGATAACACCCTAGCTTTTAGGTCGATCATTTTTTAGGAGTATGGGACCAACTTACGCACGTGGCCATCGCTCCAGAGGGACATCTATGCTCTGGGGCTTAGGCAGTATGTAGAGGAGTCCAGCCCCGAGTCAGAACCGGACCTAGAACCTGCGCCAGTTCATGAGATAATCGCCTTAGGTTCTTCCAGCTCGGGGGGTAGGGCTCCCTTAGCATTCATTTACTTGTTGCTTTTAAACTTTTGCTTCTATTTCTATATGATTGGATCCCTGTAATAACCATGTTTTTTTTCCTTGGCAGAAGAGATGTCTCAGCCCGGAGGTAATCTGCGAGGCGTGGTCTTCGGCGGGAACCCCCAGCGGGGCCAAGGTTGAAAAGGCTTCGAGAGTCCAAGAGCTCGGCTGGGACCTCCACCAAATCCCCGGCTACGGAGAAGGAAAAGACCCCTCCATCCCAGGTCGAGGGGGCGATCCTCCCTGTTGCCCGAGCAGGGCACATGCCCCCGCCGCCCCAGCGGTCTCCACCAGCCACCCAGAACGTGGTACTGGAGGTCGGGACTCCAGACGTACGCATCCCGGTCGATCCCCAGGATCTTGGAAGGATCCCAGAAGCATTCCGGGGGACGGTGTATGAGTCGGCGAGCTATGTCGTCGGCCGCTTCTACAAACTCAAAGAGAAGGATCTCCGGGCTATCGAAGCAACGAGCCCGGTCCGAGTCATAGAGTCTTCGCTGGACATGACCCTAACGGTAATCTGCCCCACTCTTTTAAAGCTGTAACACTTGCACAATGCCTTGTTTCTCCGCTTAGCCAAATTATCATTCCTTTCTCGCGGGGCATTGCTGCCGCTCATCGAGGTATCGCTAGGACCAAGGCTAAGCTCGAGGAGATGGAGGCTGAGCGCCAGGCCGCCCTCCAGGAAGCTCAGGCGGCGAAAGATGCGCTGGCAGCTTTGAAGGCCAAGCTAGAGAGGAGCCGCTCCGAGAACCGAGAACTTAAAACCTCCCTTGCCACTTCGCGAGAAGATCCCGAGGCAGCGAAGACCGAGGCCCAGACTGCCCTGGAGGCCGCCTTGGAAGCCGAGCGGGCCATCTCGGAGCAGTCCATGCAAGACCTATTCTATCACTGTTGGGCCCATAACCCGGATGCGGACTTTTCTTTCATGCCGCCGGACCTCTGGGCTTTTTTGCTGCCGAAGCTCCAAGCCCGACTAAACAAAGAGGTACCTCCCTCGGAGACTGGAGAGGCCTCCGTCGTGGCGGAGCAGGGCGAGACCGCGACCTCCAAAGGTCCAACTGATGGGGCTTAGGACACTTCTCTTTGAGCATTTTGACCTATTTTATTTTGTCTTTGTAATTTTTTCATGAGGTGTTTCCACCTCGAGACGATTTGCCTTGCAATTTCAACTTATATATTTTTTCATGCCTTTGGCTACGCTTCATCTCTTTATTTTTATAAATTTAGTTTGGGTTAACCGTTATTTATATCCCGAGCTCTTTAAAGAAGAACCATGGTCAATACATTCTAGTTATCTTCTAAGTTTTATGACCTGGTTAAAACCAAGAACTTATTTTGAAAACTTAGTCCACGTCAACTTTTATCCATATCCCGAGCTCTTTAAAGAAGAACCACGGTCAATAAATTTTAGTTAACTTCTAAGTTTTATGACCTGGTTAAAACCAGGAACTTATTTTGAAAACTTAGTCCGCGTCAACTTTTATCCATATCCCGAGCTCTTTAAAGAAGAACCACGGTCAATAAATTTTAGTTAACTTCTAAGTTTTATGACCTGGTTAAAACCAGGAACTTATTTTGAAAACTTAGTTCGCGTCAACTTTTATCCATATCCCGAGCTCTTTAAAGAAGAACCACGGTCAATAAATTTTAGTTAACTTCTAAGTTTTATGACCTGGTTAAAACCAGGAACTTATTTTGAAAACTTAGTTCGCGTCAACTTTTATCCATATCCCGAGCTCTTTAAAGAAGAACCACGGTCAATAAATTTTAGTTAACTTCTAAGTTTTATGACTTGGTTAAAACCAGGAACTTATTTTGAAAACTTAGTTCGCGTCAACTTTTATCCATATCCCGAGCTCTTTAAAGAAGAACCACGGTCAATAAATTTTAGTTAACTTCTAAGTTTTATGACTTGGTTAAAACCAGGATAGGACTTAGTTCGTGTTAACCCTTATCCATAGATAAGAATCAACATCCAAGTCGTTAAGGAGACCTGGTTATATCCAGGTACCATATGCCCCACAAGTAACTGGGAAAGGGTCTTTCGTGGTTACTTTAAAATCACACTTGCAAATAAAGAGAAACATTTGATTTTTATTTATACCTAGAAAGTGGCCTTCCAGGCCTTACAAGTGGATCATTGATAGTATTTCTTTAGGTGGATGGCATTCCAAGTTCGCGGGATCGCCCCTCCATCAAGTCGAGCTAACTTATAAGTTCCCTCCTTGATGACTTCGATGACCTGGTATGGTCCTTCCCAACTCGGTCCTAAAACCCCCTCTCTGGGATCTTTCCCGGCCAGGAAAACTCTTCTTAAGACCAGATCGCCGATGCTAAAGGCACGTTTTTTGACTTTAGTGTTGAAGTAGCGAGTGATCTTTTGTTGGTAATGGGCGAGTTGGAGTTGTGAATCTTCTCGCCTTTCATCGATAAGGTCTAGCGAATGACATAGGAGCTCATGGTTCCTATCTTGGTCGTAAGACCGGGCTCTATGCGACAGGACTTTAACTTCCACGGGGAGGACTGCTTCACTCCCAAAGGATAGGGAGAAAGGAGTGTGACCTGTAGAAGTCCGATGTGAGGTCCGGTATGCCCACAGGACTTGGGGGAGCTGTTCTGGCCAGACCCCCTTTGCCTCATCCAGCCTTTTCTTGAGGCTTGCCTTTAGAGTTTTGTTGACAGCCTCGACCTGGCCGTTCACCTGAGAATAGGCCACGGACGAGAAGCTTTTCACGATCCCGTGCCTTTCACAAAATTTGGTGAACAGGTCGCTGTCAAATTGAGTGCCGTTATCGGAGACGATCTTCTTAGGTAGGCCAAATCGACAGATGATGCTTTTAACCACGAAGTCTAGCACTTTTTTCGATGTTATTGTCGCCAACGGCTCTGCCTCGGCCCACTTGGTGAAGTAGTCAATGGCTACCACGGCGTAACGGACCCCGCCCTTTCCGGTGGGCAGGGCGCCTACTAAATCTATTCCCCATATGGCGAATGGCCAAGGAGACGAAATCATTTTTAGCTCGACCGGAGGAGCTCAGGCAACCACAGCGAATCGCTGGCACTTGTCGCACCTTTTCACATACGAGATTGAGTCTTTGGACAGAGTCAGCCAATAATAACCTTGCCTGAGAACCTTTACGGCCAGACTCTGCCCCCCAGTGTGGTCCCCGCAGAATCCTTCATGAACTTCCTGCAGGATGGCCTTCGCTTCACTTGGAAGAACGCACCGGAGGAGAGGTAGGGAATGCCCACGTCGGTATAACACTCCCTCGACTATAGTATATCTAGGAGCTTGATAAAGGACTCGCCGTGCGTCGTTACGCCCTTCGGGTAACTTGCCCTCGACGAGATACTCAAGAATGGGAGTCATCCATGTCGGCCTAATGTCAATCATTTCAATCTCTGCCCGATCTCCTTCTATACTTGGTCTCTCCAAGAATTCTACAGGCACCAACCCCAGGGTTTCCGTCTCCCCCGAGGTGGCGAGTTTGGCGAGAGCATCTGCATTGGCGTTCTGCTCCCGAGGTATCTGTTCGACCGACCCTCGCCCAAACGCAGACAGCTCGGACTTTACCTTTGCCAAATAGGCGGCCATCTTGGGTCCCCGCGCCTGGTATTCGTCCAGAACCTGATTCACCACGAGCTGGGAATCACTGAAGCACTGGACAGAGCTCTCCTTTAGCTCATTAGCTATCCTAAGTCCGACCAACAAAGCATCGTACTCTGCCTCGTTGTTAGACGCCTTGAACCCGAACCTTAGCGCCGAGTGGAATCTATGTCCCTCGGGGGATATCAGAATGATTCCGGCCCCAGAGCCGCTCTCGTTAGATGAACCATCAACGAAGATCTTCCACGACGAACGCGGGGGGGCGACCTGACGTAATTCTTCCGATGGATTCTCCTGGAATCTCGTGCATTCCGCCACGAAGTCGGCCAAGGCCTGACTTTTTATGGTAGTTCGGGGAGTATAGAAAATCTCGAATTGACTGAGTTCGACCGCCCACTTTAGCAAACGTCCCGATGCTTCAGGCTTTTGCAAAACCTGCCTTAAAGGCTGATCGGTCATGACGTGCACAGAATGGGACTAGAAATACGGCCTGAGCTTTCATGAGGCCGTGATTAGGCAGAACGCCAGTTTTTCCATCACTAGGTATCTTGATTCAGCTCCGAGGAGTCTCTTGCTGATGTAGTAAACTGGTTTCTGACCCTGATCCTCTTCTCGTACCAGCACAGCACTAGCTGCGTCCTCAGTGACGGCCATGTAGAGGAAAAGAGGTTCTCCTGCCTTGGGTTTGGATAGCACAGGTGGTTCAGCCAAATGCGCTTTCAGGTCGAGGAATGCGCTTTCGCATTCCACTGTCCACTCAAATTTCTTGTTTCCCCGGAGCAGGTTGTTGAAGGGCAGACACTTGTCGGTTGACTTGGAAATGAACCGGTTGAGCGCTGCCACCCTTCCTGTGAGGCCTTGGACATCTTTTCGCGACCTGGGGGAAGGAAGCTCGAGCAGTGATCTGATCTTGTTGGGGTTCGCCTCGATTCCTCGGGTATTTACTATGAAACCCAGGAATTTCCCCGATGCGACGCCGAAAGTGCATTTCTGAGGATTGAGCCTCATGCCATATTCTCGCAGTATGTTAAAACATTCTTCCAGGTCGGCAACGTGGTTGTCGGCAGTCTTTGACTTGACAAGCATGTCATCGACATACACTTCCATGTTTTTTTCGATCTGGTCCTCAAACATTCTGTTTACTAGCCTTTGGTAGGTCGCTCCGGCATTCTTCAGGCCAAACGGCATGACCTTATAGCAATAGACGTTAGTCGGGGTCATGAAGCTGGTATGCTCCTGGTCTGCCGGATTCATCGCGATCTGATTGTAGCCTGAGTACGCGTCCATGAAGGACATTAGCTCGTGCCCCGTCGTGGCATCCACCAGCTGATCGATCCTCGGCAATGGAAAGCAATCCTTGGGGCAGGCTTTATTCAGGTTGGAGAAGTCGATACAGGTCCGTCACTTCCCGTTTGGCTTCGGAACTAACACGGGATTGGCAACCCAAATGGGAAATTTGGCTTCGCGGATGAAGCCACACTTTTTGAGCCGGGCTACTTCTTCTTCAAGGGCTTCGGCTCGGGTCATCCCTAAACGCCTCTACTTTTGAGACTTGGCAGGGACGCTTTTATCTAGGTGGAGCGTGTGCATGATGACGCTCGGACTGATCCCTATCATGTCTTCGTGCGACCATGCAAATACGTCTAGGTTTCTCTGCAGAAACGTAGTCAGCTCCTCTTTTCTTTTGTCACAGAGGTTCTTTCCGAGCTTAACCGTTCGTGATGGGTTTTGTTTATCAATATTCACCTCCTCGAGCTCCTCAATAGCCTGGAGCTCGGACCTGTCCTCGCCTATCCGGGGGTCAACGTCCTCACTTATGGCGAGCTTTTCTTCTCTGGGAACCTGAGGTTTTTCAATCTCAGGGGCCGCCTTGGGTCCCTGGGATTCCTCTTGGCCCTGAATGGCCATTGTTAGCTGCCCGGGTTTAGATTTTCCCTTCATAGAAATGCTGTAGCATTCCCTGGCAGCGAGCTGATCGCCCTTGATAGTACAGACCCCTGTTGAAGTAGGGAACTTCATGGCGAGGTTCCGGACGGAAGTGATAGCCTCGAAAGCTATGAGCGTAGGTCGGCCCAAGATGGCATTCTAGGCAGCGGAGCAGTCAATGACCACGAACTCGAGTAGTCTGGACACTGTTCGAGATTCTTCTCCTAGGGTGATCACCAGCTCGATCGTCCCTATCGCTGCTGATCCTTCTCCCGAAAAGCCATACAGCATCACCGAGGTCGCTTTTAGCTCGGCGACGGTCAGGCCCATCTTTTCTAAGGTGGATCGGAATAAGAGGTTCACCGAGCTCCCATTGTCCACCAACACTCTCCTTACTTTCCGGTTAGCGAGCTGGACTGCTACAACCAAAGGATCGTTATGAGGGAATTGGACATGGCCTGCATCTTCTTCCGTGAAAGTTATCGGCTGTTTCTCTAATCGTTGATGTTTCGACTGACGCTGCTCCGGGGCGAACTCCGCTCCGTTGTGAGCTTTTAATTCATTCACATACCTCTTCTGGGCGCCTCTACTCGTGCCAGCCATGTGTGGCCCTCCAGAAATGGTGGATATCTCTCCCTCGACCATGGGGGGAAGGACATCCTGATCTACCCGAGGCCAGGGCTGAATGGCCGGGACCTCCGGAACGAGTCGACTTGCCGGGACCCTGTTCCGCGAGTACTGCGCCAAGGGGCCTGCTCGGATGAGAGTCTCGATTTCATCTTTGAGATGCCTGCAGTCGTCGGTGTTGTGCCCGACGTCGTTATGAAAACGGCAGAATTTGGAAGCGTCTCTCTTTCCCTTGTGGTGTTTCAATGGCTCCGGCCTCTTCCAGGGGACCCGAGTAGCGTTGGCCAGGAAAATATTTTCCCTGGACTGGGTGAGCTCGGTATAAGTTGTGAACACGGGCTTGAATTTATCCACAGACTTATTCTTCTTCTGGCCGTGTTGGCTATTTTCACCATGCCCTTTTCTTTTGCCACCACCGGGCTGGTTATTCTGCGCGACGTCGGGAGTCGCCACTATGATCTCCGTCCCCGTCCCAGCGGGCTTCTCGGGGGCCTGGCTGGTCCCTGCGGCTGAAGCTTCAGCTTCTTCTAAGTTTATCCACTCTTGGGCTTTGTTAAGGAATTCGCTAACCGAGCTGACTCCCCTCCTTTGAATATCTTTCCACAGGTCTCCGCCGACCAGGATTCCGGTCCTCATGGCCATGAGCTTGGAGCTATCGTCAGCGTCCCTTGCTCGTGCAGCGACATTTGCAAATCTGCTCAAGTAGGCCTTCAGCGTCTCACTGGGCTGCTGCCTCACGTTAGCTAGGGAATCGGCCTGGACTCGGGCGGCCTGAGAGGCACGGAATGCCCTCTTGAAGTCAGCCGAAAAGGTCTTCCAGGAGTTGATTGACTGCCTTTTACTCTGCTTGAACCATTGCCTGGCAGGCCCAGTCAGTGTGGAAGGAAAGATCAAGCAACGCAGCTCCGGGCCGATGTTATGGGCCATCATTAGGGTGTTGAACATCCCTAAATGGTCAGACGGGTCTCCGTCCCCGTTGAACTTTGACAAGTGGGGCATACGAAAGCCAGAAGGGTATGCCGTTGCCGCTATATTGGGGGTGAAGAGTTCCATCTCGTCCCCTGAATCATATTCGTCTTTTTCTTTTTCCGATACGAGCTTCTTCATCAGTTCCTCCATTTGAGTTAGGCACTCTAGGGTTTTGTCCTGAGATCCTGGGTTATTCCGGTGCTGTTCAACAGCTCCGGACCCGTTGTACATATTAGGTGGGTTGTTGCCCCCCCTATCTTGAGACAGGTTATTTGGGACATTCCCTCCGTTACGTACTTCGGATCGGGCTCCCACTGAGCGGGCCTGGCTACCATCCCTAACTCGATCTTCTCTGTGAGAATTGAGGCGGTCTCGAAGGTCACCCCCCTGAGTAGTCTGGTGACTCTGTGCCGAACTTAGTTGTTGACGCAGGTCTCCTCCCGAGAGATTACTCCGTCGACTACCGGTCCAATGACTCCTGCTTGACAGGCTCGGGGTGCGTCTTTGGCGGCTACGACCTGATCCTTCCCCTGGCACCCTGCTGCGCCGGGAAAGCCCAGCTGACGGCGGGTCTCCCCTACTACCCCCGTAGGCCGGGATGTCCCGGACGGGCTGAGGAGACGGATGTCTGATTGGAGAAGGAGGATGCCTGACTGGGGAAGCGATCCTAGTTCCATCTGGACGAATCAAATTTGGTGGGGGCCTCTCGGCCCTGCCAGCTTGCTGATCTCATTCTGGGCGAGCTGGATGAGGCGCATGACGGTCTTCGGGGACGGGCTGTCGTCGCTGGCCCTCCCCGGCTCTTCTTCGGGAATTTCCTCGATCTCTCCTGGGCGTCCTCGAGGAAGGCTGAGAGCTAGGAGTTGACGTCCTAACCGAACGGCTGTATTGCTGCTGTCCGGTTCTAGGCACTTCCCTGAAGTTTGCCTCCTGATGGTGTGATGAAGGGGTGGAGTTGGCTGCAGGGAGCCTATCCGAACGGCTACGCCTGGATCGATTACCTCGGCGAGACTTAGGAGCCTCACCTTGCCTCTCTCCAACGTTAACGTTGGTTGCGAGAGGGGGTAGTCGGTCCAGAATATCCCGGATTTGCTGACCAGCGGCTACTAACTGGCTCCTCAGCTGAGCATTCTCCATCTCCACCGCAGTATAATAACATGGGTCCGGATTAGGCGGCCGGGGCGCTGAACTACCAGTGTCGTCTTGGCCTGCCGGCTGCTTTCCTGGTCTCTGCTGGACTTCAGGAATTTGCTCATCAGGAATAGCAACATGGTGGGCCTCCTGCCCATCCTGCTGTTCTGCCTTGTTGCCATGTCTGGATCGGGTAGTCACCATAGTTGGATGTTGGTGGTAGTACTAATCGAACTTGCTCTCAATGAAAGCACCAAACTGTTGACGCGGTTCTTCGCCAATAGGTAATTAAGAGAAGAGAAAGGGATTAGTACTGAAAGTAGAACCGTCACAGATATGAAATCTTATAGGATGAACTAGGTGACTCGAGACACTTCTTTTAAGTGGTTCGAAGGTTAAAATCCTCCTACTCTACTAGTCAATATTATTGATCTCTTCTGGGTATTTGGTTTACACAGTATATAGTTCTTCAAAGACTATTTTTCCCAACCCCTATCAACTCCCAGGGTCTCCATATTTATAGGAGAAGGCACCTGGAAGTTGGTAGGGAGGTCATCCCGTGACCTTACCATTTGTCATATCAACTCTGTGACATTCATGATTAATTCCTAAACCTGACACATAAGTGTGGTCTAATCAGCATGGAAGGAGAGAATGGGCCGCACGGCCCAATCCAGCTGTGGGTGTCTGATACGCACGTTCTTGCTGCGTATCCGAGAAGTCAGGGGGATATCGGACACGTGATGTCAGATATATGCACGTTTATCTTGCGTGTGTTGACTTCGTAGAGGGTCAGAGCTTCGTGGGCAGCCCGTGCCATGAGAAGCTCGTAATACGAGCTTCTCCCCTGATCTGACCTTCGGCCTTCTGATTCTGGGCAATTTCGGCGAGCTAATATCCTCGGTCTGTGGCGCCTCGGACTAAACTTGACTAATCTGAGGCACGACCTTCTAATCAGCCCGTGGGAAAACCAGGGCGTACAATGAGCCTCTGGTCGTAGCAGTGCAGCTTGCTAATCAGAGGGTTAGGAGAGTGCTGGTCGATAATGGGAGCTCGGTAAACCTATTGTTCCGGTCAACGCTGGAGAAGATGGGTTTGTCTGTCACCGAGCTGAAAGCAACCTCCATGATGCTTTACGGATTCTCTGGAGAAGGATCGGCAACAATAGGAACGATCGAGCTAGTGATCACCTTAGGAGAGGGACCTCGGACAATCTCGAAACTCCTCGAGTTTGTGGTCATCGATTGTCCCGCCGCGTACAATGCCATTTTGGGTCGACCTACACTTATAGCGTTTGAAGCCGTTACCTCCATCTGCCACCTCGCGCTAAAATTCCCCTCTTCCACGGGGATATGCATGGTCCGTGGCGATCAACTTGCTGCCAGGGAATGCTACAGCATTTCCATGAAGGGAAAATTAAAACCCGGGCAGTTAACGATGACCGTCCAAGGTGGAAATGAGGAATCTCAGGAACCTGTGCCTAATCCTGAGATTGAAAAACCTCAGAGTGCCGAAGGGGAAGATATCGTCCTAAGTGATGATATTGACCCCAGAATAGGCGAGGATAAATTCGTGCTCCAAGTTATCGAAGAGCTCGAGGAGGTAAATATCGATCCACAGAATCCCTCACGGATGGTGAAGCTCGGGAAAAATCTATGTGGCGAGAGGAAGGCGGAGCTAATTAAGTTCCTGCAGGAGAACCTGGACGTGTTCGCATGGTCTCATGAGGACATGGTGGGAATCAGTCCGAGCGTCATCATGCACACCCTCCATTTGGATAAGAGCGTGCCTGCAAAGTCCCAGAAACAGAGGCGCCTAGGAACAACCCGAGCTGAAGCCCTAGAAGAGAAAGTAGCCCGACTCAAAAAGTACGGCTTTATCCGCGAAGCTAAGTTCCCGCTCTGGGTCGCCAATCCTGTGTTGGTCCTGAATCCCAACGGTAAATGGCGGACCTGCATCGACTTCTCCGATCTGAACAAAGCTTTCCCTAAAGACTGTTTCCCCTTACCGAGGATCGACCAATTGGTAGACGCCACGGCGGGGCACGAGCTCATGTCCTTTATGGATGCGTACTCGGTCTATAATCAGATCGCCATGAATCCAGCGAACTAGGAGCACACTAGCTTCATGACCCCAACTAACGTTTATTGTTACAAGGTCATGTCGTTCGGGCTGAAGAACGCCGGAGCTACATACCAAAGATTGGTGAATAGGATGTTTGCCAACCAAATAGGGAAGAACATGGAAGTGTACGTTGACAACATGCTGGTCAAGTCAAAAACTGCCGATAACCATGCTTCCGACCTGGGAGAATGCTTTAAGATACTGAGAGAATACGGCATGAAGCTTAACCCGCAAAAGTGCACATTCGGAGTCGCCTCAGGGAAGTTCCTAGGTTTCATTGTCAATACCAGAGGAATCGAGGCAAACCCCGATAAGATCAGGTCGTTGCTCGAGCTGCCCTCACCTCGGTCGTGAAAGGACGTTCAAGGCCTGACAGGAAGGGTGGCAACCCTTAATCGGTTTATTTCTAAATCCACCGACAAGTGCCTGCCATTCTACCACCTGCTCCGGGGGAATAAGAAGTTTGAATGGACCGAGGAGTGCGAACGTGCCTTCCTCGACCTGAAAGCACATATAGCCGAGCCGCCCATATTGTCCAAACCAACGACAGGAGAGCCTCTTTTCCTTTACCTAGCTGTCACAGAAGACGCAGCTAGTGTCGTATTGGTCCAAGAAGAAGACCGGGTTCAGAAGCCAGTCTATTACATTAGCAAGAGGCATCTCGGAGCTGAATCCCGATATCCGTTGATGTAGAAGATGGCTTTCTGTCTCATTGCGGCCTCCCGAAAGCTCAGGCCGTATATCCAGTCCCACTCAATACATGTCATAACCGATCAACCTTTAAGGCAGGTTTTGCAAAAACCTGAAGCATCGGGACGTCTGTTGAAGTGGGCTATTGAGCTCAGCCATTTCGAGATTTTGTACATTCCGCGAACTGCAATAAAAAGCCAGGCCCTGGCTAATTTTGTTGTAGAATGCACAGGATTCCGAGAAGATCCTGTGGAAGATTCACCCCAGGCCACCTCGGTCCAGGCCTCATGGAAGATCTTCATAGATGGCTCATCTAACGAGAACAGCTCCAGGGCTGGAATCATTTTGATATCCCCAGAAGGACATAGATTCCACTCGGCATTGAGATTCGGATTCAAGGCATATAACAACGAGACTGAATACGAAGCTTTACTGGCCGGGCTAAGGGTGGCCCAGGAGCTGAAGGCCAACTCCGTTCAGTGTTACAGGGATTCCCAGCTCGTGGTAAACCAGGTGCTAGGTGAATACCAAGCACGGGGGACCAAGATGGCTGCTTACCTGGCCAAGGTAAAAGTCGAGCTATCTGCGTTTGAATGGGGCTCAATCGAGCAGATACCTCTGGAGCAGAATGCCAATGCAGACACCCTCGCAAAGCTTGCTACCTCCGGGGAGACAGAGACTTTGGGGTTAGTATCGGTAGAGTTCTTGGAGAAACCAAGCATAGAAGAAGTCAGGGCGGAGGTTGAGATGATCGACGCCAGACCAACCTGGATGACCCTCATCCTCGAATATCTCACCAAAGGAAAGTTACCTAAAGAGTGTAATGTCGCAAGGCAGGTACTTTACCAGGCTCCAAGGTATACAGTGGTAGATGGGATGCTATACCAGCGTGGGCACTCTCTACCCCTCCTAAGATGTGTTCTACCAGGCAAAGCGAAGACCATTTTGCAAGAAGTGCATGAGGGTTTTTGCAGAGATCACACTGGGGGGCAAAGCCTGGCCCTGAAGATCTTAAGGCAAGGATATTACTGGCTCACTCTGTCAAAGGACTCGATCTCTTACGTCAAGAAATGTGACAAGTGCCAGCGATTCGCCACAGTTGCCCAAGCTCCCCCAGTCGAGCTGAAGATGATCTCATCCCCGTGGCCATTCACAGTCTGGGGAATCGACTTGGTAGGCACCCTCCCTACTGGAAAGGGAAGAGTCCAGTACGCGGTGGTGGCTATCGACTACTTCACCAAGTGGGCAGAGGCAAAACCCTTGGCAATAATTGTTGATGCTCAAAATCTCATCAAGGGAAAATATGAGGCCAAGGCAAGGCCCTTGAGCCACCATTGTCTCGGGGTGCCATCATACCGTCAGGTCGCGAGTCGAGATCCACGCCCCATGGGATCGGTGCCGCATGGCACGCGCTTTGCAAGGCATAGATGCTAAGACGTCATGGCCTCGCACGGCCCCGCTCGGATGCCTAGGCGCGAGGCGACATGCACACGGCCGCACCACCTGAAGGGCCTCGCGAGATGTCTCAGCCATGCCACCCAAAGGGCCTCGTGAGATGTCTCGACCGCACCACCTGAAGGGCCTCACGAGAGGTCACGGCCACGCCACCTGAAGGGCCTCGCGAGGGGTCTCGGCCACGCCACCCGAAGGGCATCGCGAGATGTCTCGGCTGCACCACCTGAAGGGCCTCGCAAGGGGTCTCGGCCACGCCACTTGAAGGGCCTCGCGAGATGTCTCAGCCGCACCACCCAAAGGGCCTCGCGAGATGTCTCAGCCGCACCACCCGAGTGGCCTCGCCTCATAGTCCGAAGTGGCCTCGCCATAGACCGAAGTGGCCTCGCCTCATAGGCCGAAGTGGCCTCGCCTCATAGGCCCGAGTGGCCTCACCGTGGTAGCCCCGTCATCGGGCCTCGGCGCCCATGGCCTCATGAGGGCCACATCCACAACACACTCGACCTCATGGACAGCCAAAGATCCGTGCCATCAATAGGTCTTCCAAGGGGGCCTCGCGAAGGAACGTGAGCCATGCCACCTGGTGGCCACGTGAGCGGAGCCATACACCAAGGGTCCCATTCCTTACATCTTGAGACCCTTATGCTTAGAGACTCCAGTACGAGTCAAATGGGACATACTTGTACGTTCTAATACTGGGTACGGACGCCCGTACCAGTGGGACTACTGGGATAAGAGTCATGGTCCGTACGTCTAGGGCCAAAGGTCAGAGCCGACACCACTACCCCCTGCGCCACTATGCCAACCACCACTCATTAGACATGGGTACAGACAAGTAGTGGAGGCATTCTCCTGACACCTGCTCCTGTACTGGATGTACGACCACAACCTCTGAAGCCACTCCCCTGACATAGTACTTATGTACCCCTTGGTCTCCTGGACCACTATGTACCTAAGGCCATTAGAGCCTACTATAAAATGAACTCTAACACCACCTGAAAGGGGGTTGGAAATTTTACTGTAGCAAAGGCTTGAGTGTGAATGAAAGACTAAATTCTCCATTATTGTTCTATCATTGTTCTTGAGTGATTTTTTAAGTTTCTACAGCTTTTTCATTAGAAATCTTGATTTGATAATTTTTCCAACTCAACTTAGTTGACAAGTTCTCACCGTCAACAACAATCACTTCGAAAAGAGTCCTCGACTTCGTGGTCAAGAGCATTATCTGCCGATTCGGGCTGCCAAAGAAGATCATATCGGATAATGGAACGCAGTTCAACAGCGACCTCTTCACCGAATTGTGTGAGAGGCACGGCATTGTAAAAAGCTTCTCCTCCATGGCCTACCCCCAGGCAAATGGGCAGGTTAAGACCGTCAATAAGACGCTAAAGGCGAGCCTTAAGAAAAGGCTGGATGAAGCCAAGGGAGTCTGGCTAGAACAGCTCCCCCAGGTATTGTGGGCCTACTGTACCTCGCATCGAACGCCGACAGGTCATACTCCTTTCTCCCTAGCTTTCGGGAGTGAGGCGGTCCTTCCTGTCGAAGTAAAGGTAGCCTCACATAGAGTCTAGGCCTATGACCAGGACCGCAATCACGAATTGCTCTGCACGTCCCTCGACCTGATTGATGAAAGACGAGAAGATTCACAGCTCCAGCTCGTGTATTATCAACAAAAGATCACTCGTTATTTCAACTCAAAGGTCAGAAAGCGCGCCTTTAGCATTGGCGACCTTGTCCTCAGGAGAGTCTTCTTAGCCAGTAAAGATCCCAAAGACGGAGTATTGGGACCGAACTGGGAAGGGCCATACCAAATAACCGAGGTCATAAAGGAAGGAACCTACAAGTTAGCTCGGCTTAATGGAGAAGTAGTCCCGCGAACTTGGAACGCTATCCACTTGAAGAAATATTATCAGTGATACCTTTGTAAGGCTTGATCAGAAAGGCCATCTTTTGTTTATTAAGTAATAAGAATTAAATCTTTTTCCATTATTGTGTATATTTGTGGATGTAATCTCAAGTAACCACGAAAGACCCTTTCCTAATTACTTGGGGGGGCATATGGTGCCTGGATATAACCAGGTCATCTTAAAGACTTAGAAGTTAATTCAAATTGATTGATCGATGTTTTTCTTAAAAAGCACGAGATATTGATAAAGGATTAATGCAACCTAAGTCGTATCCTGGATATGACCAGGTCGTCCTAAAAAACTTGGAAGTTAATTCAAATTGATTGATCGTTGTTTTTCTTAAAAAGCACAAGATATTAATAAAGAATTAACATGAACTAAGTTTTCAAATTAACGTCCTGGATGTAACCAGGTCCTAAAACTTAGAAGTTAATTCAAATTGATTGATCATTGTTTTTCTTAAAAAGCACGAGATATTAATAAAGAATTAACGCGAACTAAGTTTTCAAATTAACATCCTAGATGTAACCAGGTCCTAAAACTTAGAAGTTAATTCAAATTGATTGATTGTTGTTTTTCTTAAAAAGCACGAGATATTAATAAAGAATTAACGCGAACTAAGTTTTCAAATTAACGTCCTGGATGTAACCAAGTCCTAAAACTTAGAAGTTAATTTAAATTAATTGATCGTTGTTTTTCTTAAAAAGCACGAGATATTAATAAAAAAATTAACGCGAACTAAGTTTTTAGAGGCAAAAAGATGTAAACCAATTAAAAATAAAGTTGATAAAATCAATTGTCTCGAGGTGAGAAAACCTCATAATATAAAGTTACATAAGAAGAGAAAGTTCCTAGGCCCCGCCAGGTCGCTCTATTGAAGACACCACCTCGCCGTCCTGCTCGGTCGCGGCTGGAGTTTCCCTGGTCTCGGAGGGCACCTCTTGTTGGAGGCAAGCTTTGAACTTCCCGAGGAAGGACTCCCACGCTTCCGTCCCCAAGAAGGAAAAGTCACCCTCTGGGTTGAAGGCCCAGCAGTGGTATAGCATGTTCTTAATGGAGGTGGTGGAGGTCGCCTTCTCCGCCGCAAGCGCGACCTTCTCCGCTGCAAGCGCGGCCTTAGCCTCTTCAACTTCCACCCTCGCAACGTCCAAGGCGACCTTGGTGGACTCGGCCTCCATCAGCTTAGGTCGAGATGCGTCCAGCTCAGCCTACGCGGTTGCTAGGGCGTCCTTGGCGTCCTGCTCCTGTTTCTTGGCAGTCGCAAGGGCGGCCAGGGCAGTCTGATGCTCGCTCCTCATATCCTCGAGCCTGGCCCTAGATCAGGATATGCTCCAGTGAAGAGCCAAAGCACCCTGCAAGACCAAAAGATAATAAGGCAACTGCCTTAGAAAAAAAAAACATGTGATGCATACGAGCAAGGAATACCAATGGCAAGGCCAACTTACCGTGAGAGCCATCCCCAGCAAAGACTCCATCCCGTTCTCCGGGCTCCTTGTCTCAATCGCCCGCAGGTCCCTCTCGGTGGCATTGTAAGAGTGGTCCATGGTGTAGCTCGCCGTCTCGTAGACCGTCCCCCGAAAGACATCGGGGATCTTCTCCAAGGCCCGGGGATTCACCGGGACGCGCACCTCGGGGGGCGTAGTTAGCGAGGTCCCAGCGGCCGCCTCCTTTTCCCGACCAAGGACGGGAGGTCGAGGTCGAGGTGGAGTCATCTCCTTTGTGGCAGGAGGGGGTGGAGGCACCTTCTCAGTGGCAGAAGGGCCTGGATTATTTCCCTTAGCCGGGGACTTAGAGGATGTCCCAACGGTCTGCTTCGTCAACCGAAGCCTCTTCACCAGAGGCCTGGACGGAGGATTGCTCCCCTGGAACATAGCTTGTAAGTTGTCATCCCCGGCCTGCGACATCTCCTCTGTTGAAGCAAAAACAACAAAGCATTAGAATAAATGTAAAAATGTTTGTGTAAAGCAACAAAAATAAAATGAAAAATAGAGCTCAAGTATGTATTGAAAGGATCCTACCCTCCGAGCTAGAGGAGGAATCTATGGTCACGACCACTGGCCCCGGAGCTGAAGCATGGGAGTCTAAGATAACGACTTTGCGGGCTGGAAGAGGCTCTGGGTCCGAATCTGCCTCGGGACTAGACTCTTCTACGTACTGTCTAAGACCCGGAGCTACTACACCCTCCCGGAGGGAGGGCCACGACCGAAGGTTGGTCCCGTACTCCTCAAAAAAGGCCGACCTAAAGGCTAGGATATTATCTACGACTACAGTACCCCTAGGGCGGCTCATGTCATAACCCAGCACGAGCTAGTCAATGCATTGGAGTAGGGTTATGTCCCGGTCTGGGTCATTTCAATGGCGATGAACGGGCTGGCTGGGATTGAACCTAGCTAGCCAAAGGTCTGTGGTGGCCCTATCTAAATCCCTAAACAGATAAGGATTACCTTGGCCGGAGGGGCCGGCTACTGCCTCGGACTAGGCCCTCTCCACGATTGCTTCTTGGGCGACCTCCAACGCCCGCTTCCGCCGTATGAGGGGCACCTCGTCCTCCTCGTCCTCTTCCTCTCCTGCGGCCTCCTCCTTGGGGATGGGCGCCATCTCGGGAGCTGAAGGGAGACCCCGCGGTCTCCTCAAGGCTAAAGTCTGGCCTGGAGAGATTAGCTTGCACACCAGCATTGTCTCGTCGGACACGAGGTGGCGATAATCCTTTTCGCTTGGGGGCAGCCCTGCCAAGGTCTCGTATTGACCCCCAAGTGTCACGGACTTGGCCGTCCTCGCGAAAATGGCTGCATGATTGTTTCTAAGTCAGGAACGAATAAAAGAGGCTAATCAACAAATCAACTTATGAGCTAAGAGTATAAGGTACTTACGAGGGCGGTTGAAACAGTGGTGTTCGCAGTTACGAAACCCCTTGGATATGAAGAACTGGTCTTTAAAGTCGTTGGGGTGGCTGGGCAGCTCGATGACCGCAGCCGTGTTTGGAAAACGGGTTAGATAGTAGAACCCGTCGCCTCGCCCCCACTGCTCTGGGCTGGCCTTGAGGCAAAAGAAGTAGAGGATGTTCGCCGGTGTGGGAACCTCCCATTCCTGCTTCAGGAATAAGTATTTCAGCCCCGCTAACAAACGATATGAGTTAGAGGGGAGCTGGAAAGGAGCCAGCTTCACGTAATTAAGAAAATCCGCGAAGTACTGGTCCAGCGGGAGGAAGGCCCCAGCCTTGAGGTGTTCGTCGCTCCAAGCGGCATACTCCTCATCGAGCGGCGCGCAGCTTCGCTCACCTTCAAGGGGAGGTCGGGCGTCTAGGGTGCCCCTCCCTATTTCAATGTTGTGGGAAATGAAGATTTTATTCACTTTCCCCTAGTTGGTGACCTTCGAGGCGATCCTCTCGGCCTCAAAGAAAGCATCGGGCCCCACCTCGAGCTCCTGCTCCACAGTTGGGCCGAAGGCGGGGATTGGGGAGTCTATGACCACCTCCTTTCCTTTGTTGGCTTGCTGGGAAGACGAGCTGCTAGCACTCTTCTTGGATGCGGTTTTCTTTGGTCCCATCTGGTCGCCTAACGAACAAAAGAAGAAAATTTAGAAAGGGCGACCTAAGCATAAGAAAGAATCTAATGCAAAGTGTTTCCTTTACACGGGCTGAGGTAATCTCAGCCCGTGGAGAGTGAGACCACGCGGTTCTATGAACACGCGCCTATGCTCCCAACGGGTTCCCGGTTACTCGGAATCCGTGTGTCAGGAGGGTCAGAGTAAAAGTTTGCCTTGGAAGGAAAGTTTCAATAGGCAAACAGTGCAAAACCGCTTGTGAAGGGTGTCCCCTAAGCTACCCGGTTTTGCACCCTAAAAACTGGTTATTTCAAACAGGCATACAAGAATTCTACCCAGAAAATTTCCCCAAAGAGTGTACCCCATGAGTCATGCTCCTAAATGGTTTTTTCTACGGTCGATGCCCTAGGATAAAAACCTACGCCTAAAATACCAGCAAAAAACCAGCAACACACTGCATGCGACTACAGAAGAAATTTACCTAAGCAACAGTGAAGGAAAAAATTTAAAAGCATGCACAAACGGAGGACTTACAGAATGTTTTACTATGGTGAGGCTGAAAGGGTCGTCTGGGTTGGAATCCTGCTGGGATTGCTGGTACCGGAGTCTCGAAGGAGTTCTCATGCCTGAATTTCTGGAACGCTGGGAACAGTAGCCGGAAGAAAGAGAGGGTTTTTTTTAGACTGAGAAGAAAGACGAAGATGAAGAAAATGAGAAAAATTTCAAATGAACGGGTAGCCCATGCGAAAGGTGGCCACCCCTTTTATATACGTAAGAGGCCAAATGAGGAGGGTCGTTGGATTGCCTTGATGTAGGATACGAGGATCACTACTCGAAAGGCAGAACGACGGCCGAGTATAGGCTAGGCCATTTAATGCGGTTCTCGGAAGACATACCATCACCAACCACGATGCTCCACGTATTCGATACCAGTGTAATGAGCGGAATACGAAGAGTCCACAAAGAAGCCTAAAAGCCCCCACTGTGGCCCCAGGTGATGTCATATGCCACGAGCAGGGGCTTGGGGGGCAAATGTACGCCCTAATTATCCACGGGCTATTAGCGAGCTGAGAGATGGCAAATAATTATATCAGCCACGTGGATGACACGTACCCGGAGCTGCTGTTACCAGGTCCTACCTCTTTAGCTTGAGGTAACCAAAGGCTTACTAAGATTACTAAGGGGTCGAGCCAGAAGTATGGACACCACGAGCTAAGAATACATCAAGCTCGAGGAACGAGCTTAAGTTGGCACCTCTGACCTCTTATAAAGTCAACCACGTGCATATATCAGACATCACGTGTCTGATATATCCCTGAATTCTCGGACACGCAGCATAAACGTGCGTGTTCAGGCACCCACGACTGGGTTGGGCCGTGCGGCCCATTATCCCCCTTACCTATTGATTAGACCACACTTCATTTGTCAGGTTTTAGGAATTAATCATGAATGTCACAGAAGTGACATGATGGGTAAGAAGGTCACAGGATGACCCCCCTTGCCAACCCCCAGGTGCCCTCTCCCTATAAATATGGAGACCCTGGGAGTTGCAAAGGGTTAGATTCTATTGTGTAAAGAAATACCCTGTAACGAATATCAGAGAGATAGCAATAATATTGGCTGGTGGACTAGAAGGATTTTAACCTTTGAACCACCTAAAAAATTATTCGTGTCACCATTTTATTTTAAGATCATTCATCTATTACGGTTCATTACTTAGCACTAATCTCACTCTTTATTCTGTTAATTATCTGTTGGCGAAGAACCGCGTCAACACTAACAATAGCTTGGTCAAACTTCCCATGCCATTGTTTTGTTGCTTGTTTTAAACAATATAATGATTTAACAAGCTTGCACACCTTATGTTCATTTTCATTTATAACAAAACCCTCTGGTTGTTCCATATATGCCTCATCATCAAGGTCTTCATTTAGGAATGTAATTTTGGTATTCATTTGATTAACATAAAAGTCATATATTGATGATAGCGCAAATAAAACTCTAATTGAGGTTGTCCTAGCAGCTTGTGCATAAGTGTCAAAGTAATCGATTCCTTTTCTTTTTTTTTTTGAAACTTTTGGCTACTAATATAGCCTTAAATGTTTGTAGGGTGCTATCAATGTGATATTTTCTCCAAAATACTCACTTGCACCCAATTGGTTTAGAACCTTGTGGAAGGTCAACTAATTCTCAAGTGTCGTTAGTCATTATTGAATCAATTTTATCATTTATTGCCTCTTTCAAAAAAGTAGTCTCTTAAAGACATAGCTTCTTGGTAGGTGTTAGGATCATCCTCAACTTGAAAAACTCTAGGAACTTTGCTAATGACTTCTTCAAGGTTTTCTTCTACTAGGTAGAAAGAGTCTACTTGAGAACGAGTCTCACTTGATCCTAACTCTTTAAGACGCTAGCTTCTTCTAGAATGAGTAGAGTAACGCATGCTCTTATAAATTGTATAATAATCTCACACCCTATTCATGTGAGATTCTATTCTCTAACAAGTGGTATGGTATCTCTATAATCATTGCCTATGTACCCCTAATCCCTCAAATATAAAAAATGAACACTAAGAAAAAGAAGTATAAAAAAAGCTCATTAACATCCGAATTTTAAATCTAAATTTATTCAGTATAACCATAAATCATTGCTTATATACCATAATCCCAAATTTATAGTTTCAAGAAAAAAGTAGCACGACTAAAATGATAAATTCAAAAATAAAATAGACCTTTATGCTGATTTTCATGGAAGAGTTGGCCAGAAAATGCTTCCATTTTCCAACAACGCATTCAGTTGGCAAGAGATTAAAAAAAAACTTTTTCAAGTGACTAATAGTATAGGTTATATTAGTTTGTTAGTGTACACTCAAGCCTTATTTAAAATCGTCCAACTTTCATTTCAAACTAATCACAAGCCTAAAAAATAGAGTCGCGCTGGTGCGGATGGTGCGGACGTTTCGTATGCGTGCACCACAAAATTATCCTACATTTATATGATGTACATGAATAATTCTAAGATTTGTCAAACAAAAAAAAATGAGCTCTAAGATTCCTTCATGCACGTGGCCCACTACTTTTCCTCTTCTTTTGATTTCCTTTTTTTTTATTAATTGCTCATTAAAGTGTGATAATGTATAAGTACATTGACAAGTGGCAATAAATGAGTGGATGGAAAAAATGGAGAAGAAAAAGTTGCATGACATGGCGTGTCCTGGTTTGCCAAAGACAAGGGTACACTACACTTCTGATGGAGATGCAAAGCACCGGATTGAGATCATAGACTGATTTAATTATCCTTAATTATGATCCCATTTTCATTCCAAAATTTTCATTTAAGCCACTAAAAAAAACACATAATTATGGTAAATTAATTACTCGATGAGAAACTAAATAAAATTAATTAAAACTAACCTAAAATACTAAAATTAATATTTATTCAAAACTAATTAAAAGTCACTAAAATAAACTACAAATGATTGAAAACAAAACTAATTTAATGCACAAAAAGAGCTAAATAACTCTATTTTCTACATTTTTATTTGGAATTAAATGAAAAAATATTTTTTTATAATTGAATGTTTGAATTATTGTTGAATAACTATAAATATCATTAATAAGTGTATGATCTTGTATTAGTACAAGATGATTAAGATTATAGATGAATAAAATTGTCAGTCACATATTAAATGATGAAATCTTTAATCAATAGTTGCTAGTTTATTTAATTAAGTATTTTTATTAATGCATATGAGCTAAATATGAATTGTTTATGTGAATAATCATCCTAGTAAATATATTTTATATAATTAGATTATATTATATTACATATAACTTATAACTTGACCGATGTGAATTAATTTTTTTTATAAACCTCTCGTATGTTATAAAAATTTAAATCATATAAAAAAATGATCATATATACATCTGTATAATAAAGCTAGTGAATTTTGTTTGGAAAATTTAATAGTATAAATGACCAGACACATGATCTTACAAAATAAGATTCCAAGCTTTTCTATATGATTAGTATTCGACGAACAATGGACCTACATCTTGCTTCATTTGCTCGACCAGAATAGTCCACGGTAACAACTATATTAATGAATTTGAAAGGGTCATTATTTACTAAAAAGAAGTTAGGGTTATTTTTAGCATTTATCGAACATCTAAAGTTAAATTTGGTAATATGTTTACACAAATTTGTAATTTCTCTTAAAATAAACCAAGACACAAACAATACTAAAAGTATAAATTATAATTTTTTTTTATATAATTTTAATAACTTTCAATTAATTTTTTTAATATAAATCTATATATATATATATAAGCTTTTATAGTTCTTTTTTAAGTTCTTATTCATTTTTTCTTTTGTTTTATATGTATTTTTATTTTATTTTTAACAAAAAAAGTTTAAAATGTAATAAAAATAATGAGGTCGGAAACCGATTTGTAATGCACGCAAATGAGGACCGATTTGTCAAAAAAAAAGTATGAGGACCAACTTGCAAATACATAATTTAGGGACTATTCATACAAATAAACCTATACTACGTGGTTATATTATTTGAACAGGTACCCATTATATTAAACTGAAAAATACTTGCTAGGCAAGACTTTGGCATTCACATTTTCTGGTCAGAATTAAAGAAACTAAACCACTGTATGACTAATATTATATCCAACAGAGTAAGATGGTTGTAGCAGAAACTACAAACAAGTGGAATTACAACAATATGAAGTAACTGTGGTCTTATAGTTAACATGTGAATTGGTTTCCCCATATACCCATTTTGTATAATAAACCTTTGGTACTAATGTTAGTCGAGAAAAATCTATGTTAAGCTTCTTTTTCTTACTCTACATTTCAGCTAGAGCATAGCCTAGTCTCTACTTTGCTACCGCAACTGTCAAACTTCTACTCTGAATATCTACATAGCTGTTTGGGATTTGAACATCTTTTCAAAACCAGGAGGAGGAGAAAGAATATGCTCCTGTAAAAACAAAGAATGGTATATAATTGAGGAAAGAAAAATGGTTAAGAAAACAGGCATAATATCTGATATGAGTAATGGTGTTTGAAAGTTGAAACCTGATTGTAATATTTGCTCAATTCTTCTTTTTTGACTTCTACGTGTCTTCGTCCTTGAATAGAAGAATCAACATCAACTGAAATAGTAGGACAAGTTGTATCACCATCTTGAATAGTGCTTCTACGAGTTGATGACTCCCTTGGCACGATTACGTCAACCCTTCCCACACTAATTCCCCCGACCATGTCGATTTCCATGTCCTCATCAGCTTGAGAACTAGGGAGCTCCTCTTGTGCATTGGAAGGAAGAGGTTTATCATTGGTGCTGCGGAAGATTCCCCAAAAGAAATGCTTTGATTCTGATGACAAAACATCTGCCAAAAGACAAGAAAGGGAATCTTGTATATGTATTAAGGCATATAAAGAGCAAATACACAATCTGGTCATTCAAGCTTCATAACAAAACATAAGCCTCATTACTATTTACTGGGAAAGCAAAAAAAAAAAGTATTTACTCTGAAATTAACAAGTGATCATAAGAAAGTAATTCATAGACACGTGAATCTGAATCAATGATGACATGCCTAATGTAATTGCAGACTACAAGGGAAGGTAATAGTAGATGAATAAGAAAGAAGGTATCACTAAGTCCATAAACCTAATAAAATGGGAAACAAATAAAAACTCTTAATTGAATTATATATTCTTCTAGATAATAAACAAAAAGCCAACTACTTGATCTTGATCTTGATCAAGCCTCAAGTGGCATAGTCCTACATCACTCTTATACTTTGTTATTAATGTAAATTAAATTTCTCCAAAGAAAAAAAAAAGGTCATTTCTATATTACTGTCACAAAAAACTTCAGTTTGGCTACATCACTTAAGAAAATTCCATGCAGCCAAGAAAGGACACCCCCACGACATCTAAAGCCTAGCTTTGTTCTCAAACATTTTTCAGTTACTGCCTGATGTAAAATATCAATAATTGATAGTAGACCACAAACTCATGAAGCAAAGTAATTAAGAACTTTATGAAACACTTTTACTTACTACCTAGAATAATTTTCAAAGGCAGGAGAGTAAGAAAGAGCAACTCTGTGCATCATCAAGGTTGATCATAAGAACTATTTCTCAAAAGTAATCAGAAATTCACTTTTAAGGCCTAGAACCAAAAAACTATTACATGAGATGACAAGGTTTTACGTGCCAATTTCCAACTCACTGAGAAACACGTCATCATTACTGGCAATATTTTAGAAACACAGACAACAGGAATTTAGATACAAAAAAAATGCTATGAACAGCAAAAAAACTTACTCTGCGAATCGACATTAAGCTGTGTAGATGTAAATATTAGGAGCTCAACATCATTAATATGACTTCTCAAAAAAAATTCATGGATCTCCATGTGTTCAACCAGCTTCACATAGTTCTGTCTTGATCTACCAGTAAAAAATAAAAACAACTGCAATTGTTATGATTAAAAAACAACATAATTCAGAAAGGATTCTAATAAATGAGAAGTTAAAATGGACCTTTCAATGTTATCATCTGGGAAAAAGTACATTGCAACATCTAAAAGATCTGGACACTCATCCTGGAATAGATCAACCAAGAAATTGGACTGAGGAAGCATCTTAACTTGAAGAACTGGAGGCATCTTTCTTGAAATTTCATAAACTTTAGGGTGAATTTTGCAAGGAAGTCGTGCCTGGAACCCACTGAATATTTCACTTGGATTCCAATTAAGAATGCTGAAGTCTCCCCTGAAGAAGGAAAAACCAGTTCAAAGGATTTAGTATTTGAGAGTGGAAAGGTCATTCCCATAGAATCCCCATTCACTTGTTTCATTTGCCATTTCAAGGAAGGAATGGTCATTCAATTTGAAGGCGTATGGCATCAGTGATGGAATGGGCTTTCATAAATTATCTGGGTGGAAATCCTATGTCTTTCCAAGCCCAATATTTTATAATCTAAACTGCTTTCCAAAAATTTCACCCATATACAATTATATAAATAAAAAAAATATTTCAAATATATTTTCTTAAAAATAAGATATGATACAAGAATAGACCAATATATATTATCAAAGCATATGGATATTATGGTCAAAATACATGTTAGTCCATTCCATTCCAAAACTTCCACCAAACAAAAGAATTGATATTTCTTTTCCATTCTATTCAATTCTCACATAAACACTTCATTTGTACCAACAATTAAATGCCCAAGCTTTTATTTTGTTTTTTCAAGTAAAAAATGAGTTCAAAGCATCACCATTTTTTATTAGAAATTCAAGATATTTCAAGTAAAACAAAATAAATTGAAGGGATAAGTTACCCACTTCCAAGTTGCATCTGGAGCAGGAAAATAATCAAGATACAAGGCAAAACTAGGTTGAAAATTTGGTAGGTCTCCTTGAACATTTGAATGATCATGTTGAGCAACATCCTTAGTTTTACCACCTACATAAACATAGACTACGCATTTACTAAAGGCAATTATGTTACTAATTCAAACCACAAAACATTTTAAGGATCAATAGGTTTATCAATGTAATACCAAAATACTAAATCTAGATGTCCTAATAGTAATATGATACAATTGGTTTCCTCATTTTTATAATTCTTAACAAAAAATAAAGGGAAAAAATTAAGCTCTCCATAAATAAACTAAAAATCTTACACATTCAACATTAGATAATCAAGCAGGAGAACTTCACACGAATGAATTACTTTACCAGCATTGACAGCAAGCGACGTTGGCAACAATGTGCATGATTCTTTGACTAGTTCCTTTTCTATCTTTTTATTTGAAATTTCAACTTTTCTAGGTAGGATAAGGGTATCCACTGGCTGTTGTTTGGTTAGAGGCTCTTTTGTGCATGGGGCAACAGCTTTTTTCTCTAAATGAGCATAGGAACACCACCATAATATATTATGCAAAACACAGTCAACTATGATAAAATTTCATTAACTTGAGAAACTGTGGTCACTTCCATGTAGAAAATGATTTATTAAGAAAACAAAAAGAAAGATGCAGAACTGATGATACAATACTTAGGAATCACACAGATGTTACCTACCTGGATCAACAGGTGTTGAACATAAAGATGATTTTTTTGTAGAATTCTCCATCTTATTTTCAAAAAAGTCACAATGATTTTTGGGAACTGAAATAACATCCATAGATTGCTTCTGGTTAGCATGCAACTTCCCAGAAGCTACTGAAGGTATTTCTGAAGCTGAGATGAGAACAAAAGCCCAATATAATTTTTTATTTATAAAATCCATTTATAAGGACATCAGAAAAAAGTAGGTACGTCATATGAACCAATTGTTTTCTAATTTTTGTCCATTGCACAGATAGTAAGATAAAATGCACTTGAAGCACATGTGCATTACAAACATTATATATTATCACGCTCAGAAGGATAAGAAAATGCTTTTGAACTTACCCACCAATTATTAGAAATACAGAGATCCAACAGTGTAGAATTCTTTTTTTCTTTATTTATTTGTTTTTTTTTCTTTTCGAAAAAAAAAAAAGTCATTGATGTGAAATAAAAGATTAACAACAAAAAGGGCAAAAAGAGAGAAGCTGCCCTCAAGATGAGAGCTACAAGGAAGCAGCCCATACAAAACTATATGTGGCATGTTGTGCTTGCAAGCAAATCAAAGTTCACAATTCAATTTTTGCAACAAAATACAAAGTGGGATGATAAGTAATGTAAAACTTTAAGGGAAATAAAGACTTAAACCAAATATTCAAATGTTACCTATTATGATGTTAATTTGCATGATATACATATCCAACAAAGCATGGGAAGTATAAGGTTTTAAAACTGTCAAGTGTAAGAAGATAAAACTACATAATTTCAATAATTAGAAAAGGATGAGTGCCAATTTCAACACAACCTAAATTTTATAGCAATGCAAATGCTATGCACATCTCTCTCCCTATTCTCCTTAGAGTACCCATTTTAGATGAACTAGAGTGCAATATTAAATTAACAAAGATTTCTGACCTTTCGGCTCTTTGAAGGTTCGTGACATCTGTTGATTAACCATTGAGCTCTTAGGCGTAGCATCTCTAAATGGCCTTGCCAATCCATAAGGTTTACACGGGTATGATTTTACTCTGTCAGAGAAGGCCTTTGGATTCATAGTTCTGGACTTGCGTGTAGTCCTTTGGAACGTGGATCTCCTAGTATGGCTAAAATAAAATTTTGTTTCTGTGGTCCCTGAAGATAGCCTCATGACTTCTTCATGAGGAATAAACTTAACTTTACCAGTTTCTACAGGCTTTTGCTTCTTGGAATGAAGCTGCGAAACTGAAAATTGCTCATAGCCTATTGCTCTTGTGACAGCTTCATCTTCTTGAAATGAAGATGTCACATGAGCATCTTTCTTACCAGATTCCTTCAAAATTAAGTCACTTCCAGTTAGGCATGATTCACAGACCCAATCTTCAGGGACCTCTTCTTCTACTTCTCGCATGCAATAACTGTATAAAAAATAAAATCATTTATGATTATGATCAAAGCATTCTTTTGATACATTATTGCAATAGAAACAGCTATATTAATATGTTTTACGATCACACCCAATGCAAGAGTGATACTCGAACAACATAAATGCAACAAGTGAAAAACAAAAAGACAACAATAACAACCACAGAAATCTAATCTATCTCACAGAAAAATAAATTCCCCTAATTATATATGATCATAAGCTGCATTTCAGATGATAACCAATCATCTTTATCATTATATATTTGTGTTCTTATCATATATATATATATATATATATATATATAATATATTAAATCATAAAGATAATTCAATAATCAAGGTATGAAAAGGTATATGCATATTCTCATGCCGAGAGAAAGAATCTTACACATGTTCACAAGCTATGTTGCATTCAGAACAAGTTGCAAGTAAAACTTCATCACGAGGGTGATTACCACCACATATTTCACAAACTTTTGCCTGCAAAATAGAGGAAAGAAATTATAATATTATTTTGAATACAAAACGCTGTTACTATTATATTAAAGTAAGAATAATTGCAATCAAAAGAGAACATCTGCAATAAAGCACCAACAGTTAAACTCACAAAAAAAAAACCCTTAAAACAGATAAAATTACATCAAGTAACCCCAGTTCCTTAACAAGTCAGAAAGAAATCAGAGCAAAAACTTTGACACTGTTTAGCCTTATAGCAATCCATTTCCCAAATGCACTCTACAGCGATACATTTACATTTTGAGTTTCAGATTATTGAACATAACATTACTATAAAGACGAGATCTAAACATAAATTAAAGACATGCAAAATTTAAAGAGAATAATGATTTAGCCAATATTGACTCCCAAAAGTAGGCAACTGCTTTTGCATGATAAATATTTTTATTCAATGGTTCTTCAAGCAGCTTCATACTGCCCAAAAACAAAAGGGCAGGAAGAAGAGAAATGCTAATTATAGTTTTACCGCAGATTGCACCAAATTCATCTCCTTTCTATGTTCCCCCTTAAAGCAAGACTAGCATAAAATCAAATTTCTCAGTCGTAAGTTCTGAAAGGATTAGTTGAGCTGTAACATAGATTTTACTTGAGTAGCACTTAATTAGATGGAAAAAATCCCTCTACTTTTCAGTTACCTTTTTCTATCCTTCCAAAATAACATTCCAAATATTTCAATACAATTAAAAAATATACAATTATTTGTTTGAAACAAATCATAAATTTTGGGAGCTCCAAATTCATCCCTATAAAATAAGTTTTTTATAAAAACAAGAGACTATTTGCATCTACATGAGATTATTTAATAGTATTTTATGATAATGTTAAGTACTCATAAAGCAATATAAGTCATAAAAAATGAATAAATAAGATTGGAGCCAAGGACATTCTCTTGCTTCTTATTGAATCCCCAAGTATAACTAATATATCCCATTGTATCCAACCAGTACTAGATTTCCAATAAAAGCACCAACTGGGACTCGAGTCACATAGTCTATTAAGTACCCAACTTATCTTTACTCTTCACTAAATCTCCGGGTGATATGTAGAAGGAAGGGGATTCCACATAATTAATTTATTTTGGGATAACTAAAGCTATTATTACTAGAACTTGTTTCAGAGCATACAGTAAGCACTTTCACTCTTAACTATATTAAATTATACATTTAATACTAACATACAACATAGAAATTATATATTACCTTATAAAAGATAAATAAAAAAGAGAAAAGGAAAAAAGAAATTATATTACAACCCTGATAAATACCAAACACAAAAGTGAGCCCCACTTGATTCAAAAACACAAGAAAACAAAACTCAACTCTTACTTGATTACTTAGTCACTCTTTAATCATGGAAACCAAAGGTGATCTAAGGATCAAATGACAATTGATCACGTTACTTCTATATGTAGAAAAATTCTTTGAATTAATAAACAGCCGAGCGGAGATCGAAAATAAAAGATTGCATCTTTTTGTTTTTAAACTTGTACAAACACTTCTGTAACCCTAAAACACAGGTAAGGGTCACATTTTTTTTCCGGAGGAAAAGACATAGCAAAGTAACAATACTTCTGCACACACAACTATACAAGAAACCCCACATGTTAATAATGGTTACTGTTGTTAATTTTTATATTATTTTTTTTAGAATAAAAAATTATAAAACACATTCAATCTAAAACTAATTGCATACAATCGAGTCCGAACTACCTAACGGTACAAAATCCATTGCCTATATCTATATGTTTATGTATACAATAGCTATGAAAAACAAAACCCTTCTCATCTCTTGCAATTTACAGCAGGAAAAGGAAAAGGAAAAAAACAAAACCCCTGTTACATGATATTTTTTGTTACTTAGCTCAAGTAACAAAATGCAAACATGCGATTACCTATCTACATTACAAAAATGATAAATGAGAAAATAAACTAAGTTGAAAAGTCACGAGACAAAAACAAAACCATCTTAAAAATCGTACCCTTGCATGATGATATACAATGTGAAGTAGGGTCTAAAAAAAACAAAAAACAAAACGAAAAAGAAAACAAAAATGTGGGAAATGTTGAAAGAGATTCTTGTCACCTTGCTGTGGCAGTGGCTACCCATTTGATGGGTTTTCTTCTGTCAATTCTTTATTATAGTTTTCTGGGAAAAGGTGTAGGAAAGTGATGAAAAGAGAATATTGAAGCTATTATATTATACAGATACATACATGATACATTTTTATTATATAAAGCAAAGAAGATACTACTGAAAGTAAGAGTACATACATACCCAGGGCCAGAGGGTGGTACAGTTACATACGGTCCCACCACGGTAGTCGAAGATGAGAGAATTGGTAGTCATACGGTTATACTTCTCTATGCCACCCCTTACACTAATTTTACTGTGAGCCCGCTGTTAGAATGAGTCCTTTTCGAGGAAGGACAAATCTCCTTAAGCAATCTCTTGCAATTTCATTCAGCATAAAAAATTATCAAAATTATTACAATTTACCTTTTATAGGTATTGGAAAAAAGGATTGAAAATAATAGTAATTGATTAAGCAAGACTCTCTCTAATTCTCAAGCTTCATTACATAATCCTTCGGCCAACGTGGCTTAGTGTGCTCCCTTGTATTCTTTGCTCTGTTTTCCCCTCTTCCCTTGCTGGCTTCACCTCTGCTATTGCTGGTGCCCTCTTCTATTGTTGGTGGTGATTCTTCAATGGGTTGGGTCTTCTCTCTTTCCCAGGTGCCCACTCTCTCGTGAATGGCTTTAGAGTCCAAGTTAATTGGGCTTGTCAAATGGGCCCTTGTATCACTACCCCCATCCACAAAACTAACATTGTCCTCAAGGTTATGCAACCTGTAGATATCAACAAAGCTGTCATATTCTTCCCAGGTGGCATCTTCCGGACTGCTCAACAACCACTGAACCAGGACTTGTTTGGTAGAAGAGTTGTGAGTCTTGTGAATCCTTGCTGCCAAGATGGCTAGAGGTAGCATAAGAGGCTTGTTAGCCACACTCAACTCCGGCAAGGGATAGTATTTCGTCGGTGACGGACCCAAAAAAGGTTTCAGTAGGGAAACATGAAAAGTCGGGTGAATGCGGCTGTTCGGAAGAAGCTTGAGTGTATAAGCAACAGGTCCAGCACGAGCCATGACTTCAAAAGGCCCAAAATATCGACGACAAAGCTTCGAATTGAGGCGATGGGCCACTGTGGTTTGGCGGTAAGGCTGAAGTTTCACAAGAACCAAGTCACCTAGCTTGAACTCAATATCTCGGCGCTTCTTGTTGGCTTGTTGGCACATACGGTTTTGAGCTTGATGCAGATTAGCTCTTAAGTGTTGCAGAATTTGATCACGAGTGAGGAGATCATCTTCAACAACTTGGATGGTAGTAGAGCCACGGGTGTAGGCCGGAATAGTTGGTGGGGCACGACCGTACACTGCTTGAAATGGGGTCATTCCAATAGCTGAATGGTAGCTGGTGTTGTAATGATATTCAGCCTAGGAAAGGAACTTACTCCATTGTTTGGGGTACTCGACTGTAAAAGCCCGCAAATATTGCTCGAGGTAACGATTGGTGATCTCAGTTTGGCCATCCGTTTGGGGGTGATAAGAAGAACTCATTTTCAAAGTGGTGCCCATTAATTCAAACAATTTCTTCCAAAAGGCACTTGTGAAAATAGGGTCTCGATCAGAGACTATAGTGCGAGGCATACCATGGAGACGAATCACCATAAGGAAAAAAAGTTCTGCTACTTTAGTAGCTGAATAATGAGTTGGCAAGACTCCAAAGTGAGCGTATTTGGTGAATCGATCAATTACCACCAAAATATTAGTGACACCATAGGAGAGGGGGAGGCCTGTGATGAAATCCATAGCCAAATCTTCCCACACACGGTCCGGTATCTCAAGTGGCTGCAAAAGACCATATGGTGTTGCTGGAGAATATTTAATGGTTTGACAAACAAAACAAGCTGAGATGAATTGCTTCACATGATCTTTATTTATTTTCATGTAGATCTAATATTAAACAGGTTAGTATGAGACAACCTAGAACATGTTTCTAAAATTGAATTCGAAGAGAAATAATGATAAGAACTCTTACATTATACAAAGCGAAATTAATGAGTCTTTCATTCAGTTTCTCTAACCCTTGTATCCTTTATGTCGCAGAGTATTGCCAAGAAACTGAATCGTTCTTCAATTTTCCTCACAACCTTCCAAAGTATCCTTGGAATCACCTAGACTAGAGTGGGAAATTCTCAACACATGAGATAGATACAGAGAGAAGAAGAGTAGAAGAGAAAAATTGAGGCTTAGAAAATAACTTATTTCGTATAGAGAATCTAAAACCTAATAGATCTTCTAATCTTCTCAGAAACTTGTGATTCAACTTATGTTTTCAACTCTTTCTTAGCATTCCTTTTATAGACTCAATTAGGTCATTTATTTAATTAAAAAATCAATAAAATAATAGCCAATTAACATCCCTAGGTCGATATTATCATGGGCTTTAGGCCCGTGAAATTTCCCATTTGATTATAAACCCGTTGGACTTAAAATCAAGGCCTGTATTATTTTCTATTGATTTAACTAATTAAATAATTATCCAAATCATTTATCAAATTAATTATTTATAGTTTGAACCTTGATTTAAACTTATTTATTAATTTAGATACCAATTTATCTTAATTAATAAATCTGTCCTAATTTCTCTTTTCTTCTCTAAATTGTATAATTCTGTTAAACTATTCAAAATTGACCTGGTCAACTTTGATAATTCTAATTGATAATTAAATCAATTAATTGAGACTAACTAGATGATTTTATCCAAGGTACAGTGGAGACCATGGGCCTATGAAATCAAGCACCAATAAGTTATCATAAATCTAACAAATAAATTTACTAACTTATTAATTCCTCGTGACTCCACTATAGACTCGGAATTGCACTCTTGAATTCATAGAACTCTCTATAAGCAATATAGATACATTATTAATTATCCATTGTTACAACCATAATTGTCACTTAATCATCTATAGACGGTCTATAATGAGATGGGACTAAAATACCGTTTTACCCTTCATTGTATTTTATCCTTAAAACACTTAGTTCCTTGTAAATGATATTTCAGTAAACTAATACTAATTACTGAAATGAGATCTCTATCATTTAGCACCTTGAACCAACTAAAAGGAAACCATCATTTCACTTCTTCATCAGAAGCTGTAGATGTTCAAATCTATGATTAAGACTCCCACTCAATTATACTATCGAGTTCCCAAGATGTAAGTATATGGGCTAGTCCGTAGGGTAAGCTGGTAATGAGCAAGTCAAAGAACTCAAATAATACAATCAGTTAGAATACTAACCACTCATAATTGAGATTGAATTGACCTATGGTCAACTATATGATATGACTTGAATAGATAGTAACGGTATGCTTACTTGTCCTATCTATTGTCAATATCGGTCTAGTCCGATGTAACAAATATATCTGATCTTATCTACTTTGCTAATGTTCTGGAAAGAGAATAACACTACGATGTGTAAGTAGTTCATATCGTAGATTGGCAAGTCAGTATAAATCCTGTGCACTGACTAATCTTAGGACTAACTTATATTTGAACATATAATCATATTTATATTCCACTGTGATTATGTCACTATAAATACGATTAGCTATATGCTCCAGATTTAATAGAAGTTTATATTAAACAAATAATCATGAAAATAAAACATGTGAGCAAAGTTATTGACCAAGTTAAAAAATGATTTCTATTATGATATTGATAATAAATGAGATTACAAAGAAATTGAGTTTTAATTAAGGCATAAAACCCCCAAAAAACTCCCACTTGCACTAATTGAAACTAATACCTTAATTCTACTAATCCCATTTCTTTGATATGCTTATCAAATGTATCTTCTGGTAGTGTCTTTGTAAACGGATCCACAAGATTGTCTTCAGATGCAATCTTCATAACCTTCACATCTCCCCTGGCCACATATTCTCGAATAATGTGATACTTCCTTTCTATATGCTTACTCCTCTTGTAACTACGAGGTTCTTTCGAGTTGGCAATCGCTCCTGTGTTGCCACAAAACAACATAAGTAGTTTATTCATTTTTGGAATAACACCAAGATCTGAATAGAACTTCTTTAGCCAGACTATTTCCTACTTGCTTCTGACGTTGCTATGTATTCAGCCTCCATGATGGAATCTGAGATCGCAAACTACTTTATGCTTCTCCATATCACAGCTCCACCCCCAAGAGTAAACATCATTCCAGAAGTAGACTTCATGTCATCGACATCAATCTAAAAATATGAATCGATGTAGCCTACAGGGTTCAGAACACCACCCTTGTAGACTAACCTATAATCCTTAGTCCTCCTTAAATACTTCAGGATATACTTAACTGATATCCAATGTTCTGGTCCTGGGTTTGACTGATACCTGCTCACTACTCCCACTGCATAGCAGAAATATGGTCTAGTACACAGCATAGCATACATCAGATTTCCAACTGCAGATGCGTAAGGAACTCTTCTCATTGCATCTTCCTCTTCAGGAGTCTAGGGAGACTGCTTCTTTGAAAGATGAATTCCATGGCGGGACAGTAAACGTCCTTTCTTGGAATTTTTCATTGAGAAACATTCAAGCACTTTATCTATATAAGTTGCTTGAGATAGAGCTAAGAGTTTGTTCTTTCTATCCCTTATGATCTGGATACCTAGAACATAACTTGCTTCACCCAAATCCTTCATCTGGAATTGAGTGTTCAGCCAATTCTTCACATCTGACAATTTCTTAACATTGTTTCCAATGAGTAAGACATTATCTACATAAAGAACCAGGAATATCACTATTTGATTTTCCTTCAGTTGATAAACACAAGGCTCATCAATATTTTGTTCAAAGCCATAAGTTTTGATTATTTCATCAAACCTAAGGTTCTAGGAACGAGAAGCTTGCTTAAGTCCATAAATAGACTTATTCAACTTGTAAACTTTTCTTTCTTGTCCAACTACTTTAAATCCTTCTGGCTGATCAATATAAATGACTTCGTCAAGCTTTCCATTAAGAAAAGTTGTCTTGACATTCATTTGCCAGATCTCATAGTCGAGAGCGGCTGTTATGGATAGGAGGGTGCGAATGGACTTGAGCATAGCTACTGGACTAAAAGTTTCCTCATAGTGCACGCCTTCTCTTTGGGTCTAACCCTTTGCCACTAATCGAGCTTTATAAGTTTCGATATTTCCATCAACACCTCGTTTTTTCTTGTAGATCCACTTGCACCCAATGGCCCTAAAGTCACTAGGTGCTTCCACAAGATCCCAGATGGAATTTGAGCATTGACTCCATTTCCTGTTTCATGGCTTCGAGCCATAGTTACTTTTTAGGGGGCTAACCATTGCATGTTTGAAAGACAACGGATCACCATCGTTAGTGTCACCAACAACCATATTAGTTTCACCATCCAAACCATAGCGAACTGGGTTCCTAGAAGCCCTCCCACTACGACGAGGCTCCGTGACTGTTTGTTCAGGAATAGTGGTACTTTCTTCATTTAAATCGACTTGTGTCGGTTGGACATGAAGAGTGGGAATTCATCATCAACTCGCATTGAAGACGATGGAACATTGGTTGGAGTCAATTCTTTAACCATCTCCTCTAACACTACTTTGCTGCGTGGTTTGAAGTTTTGGACATACTCATTTTCCAGAAAAGTAGCATTCGTAGAAGTAAACACTTTCTTTTCTGAATGACTATAGAAAATTCTGCCCCGAGTACCTTTAGGATAGCCAACAAACATGCAAACTTCAGTTCGCGGTTCTAGCTTTCCCTCCTTTTTTCTCAGGACGTGGGCGGGACACCCCCAGATTCTATAGTGGCGTAAATTAGGTTCACGACCATTCTAGCATTCTAAAGGTGTTTTTGGGGATTTATTTAGACGGCACGACATTGAGAATGTCGTTCGCGGTTTCAATTGCATGTCCCCAAAACGAAGTTGGTAAAGTTGAGTAACTAAGCATGCATCTAACCATTTCCAATAAAGTTCTGTTCCGGCATTTCGCTACACCATTTTGTTGCGGAGTACCTGGGGTAGTAAGTTGTGATAAAATCCTAAGTTCATTTAAATGATCTTGGAACTGCATATCCAAATATTCTCCACCCCTATCAGATCGAAAGATTTTTAACGTTTTACCTAATTGGTTTTGAGCCATAGCTAAGAATTCCTGAAACTTTGAAAATGTTTCTGATTTCCTATGCATTAGGTAAAGACATGAGTATCTAGAGTAATCGTCAATGAATGTGACGAAATACTCAAAACCACATTTGGCTTGTACATTCGAAGGTCCACAAACATCTGAATGCACAAGTCTAAGTGGTTCTTTGGCCCTATCACCCTTTGCAAAGAATGGACGCTTGGACAGTTTTCCTTCTAGACAAGATTCACAGACAGGTAATTCACCTAAGGTGAGGTCCCTCAAAGGCCCGTCCTTTGTAAGTCTTTGAATTCTTTCATAGCCAATGTGACCTAGTCTCAAATGCCATAAATATGTCATGTTGTTTTTTTCGGTCTTTTGACGTTTATTGGTCCTAGGTTTAGCTACTTTGAATAAATCATTGTTAAGAGCGATGGGTTCGTTAGGTCGCAGAATATAAAGCCTGTTTTCCAAACATGCAATACACAATTGTGATCCATTGAAAGAAATAGATATATTAGAACTTGTGAAAGTCATAACAAATTGTTCTAATTGCAACATGGAAATTGAAATTAAATTTCTACTAAAATCCGAAATAAAAAATACATCATTTAAAATTAAAAATTTATTTCTGAACTTCAGACGAGCTCTTCCTCTAGCTTGGACCGCAATGAATGCTCTGTTCCCAACTCTAAGCTTTAAGCGCCTTCGTCCACTTCCTCCCACAATTCAAGAAGCTGTAAAGAGTTACTAACATGGTTAGTAGATCCAGAATCAACAATCCAAACAGATTTATCATTCTCTAAAACACATGTTTCTAAGATAAATGAACTATAATCATTACCTTTGTTTTTCGCTGCTTGAAACTTGGGGCAATCTCATTCCAATGCTCCTTCTCTTTGCAGTGAAAGCACTTATCTTTACCTTCTTGTTTTTAACTTTCAAAGATGAAGTTGGGTTAGCTTCAGCCTTAGCTGGATTAGCAGCATCAACAGTAGTCTTATTTTCTCCTCCCTTACTAGGTCCACCCATGATAGACTCGAAATTATAAAGCTCGTTCATGAGCTGCGTTAGACCATAGTTGAGTTTATTCAACACATAGTTGGTGGTGAATGGCAGGAAAGCTGGAGAGAGACTGTTGATGATTAAGCTGACTTGAGTTTCCTAATCTATTGTTGCTCCATGTTGTTCAGCTTCCTAAAAGTAGTTTGTCATTTTGATCAGATGATTGCGAACATGATGAGAAGGTGCCATCCGAGCGTTGGCATATTTCTTGGTGGCCTCAAAACGAGTCTGCGCTGACTTGGGACCAAACATGTCTTGGAGCTGATCCATGATTTCGTAGGCCATCTTGACATTCTCCATCTTTGTCTTGAGAGTGTCGACCATACTAGTCAACATGTAGTACCGCGCCTTATTGTTAGCCGCCTGCCAACGCTCATACTTATCCCTCACAGACTTGGTAGCTCCTTCAGCTAGAACTTCCGGGGATTCCTCAATCATGACAAACTTGGAGTTGTCACCAATCAACACATTGTTGATGTTTTGCTTCCACTTAAGGAAGTTTTCTCTAGTGAGTTTCTCCATAGAAAGTTGAGAAAGGATGGGAGTAGACACATCCATACTTAAAACTACCAATTATCAATAAAATAGAAATCAATCACTTTTGCTCAATAAAACTTCTATTCACTCTAATTTCAAGAAATAACACAGCGTATACTAAAAATATGTAAGATATGAGAAAAAATACCAAAATAATCATATCTCTATTTCTTTAGGTTTTTAACAAATCTATGATATCATTGTCCCGGTTGGTGAAAGTAAAAAATACCACTAGTTAAATAAAGTTGTAAACCTATTTAATAATGGACACCATTATTAACAACCTACTATTCGATCAAAATAAGAAAAAAAAAAATCTCTTATTTTATGAGCTAGACTCACGGTTAAAATAATCAATAGATTTAGTCCTATTAGTTATTGCAGGGGTGAGTCTAGTAGAATTTGACCTATAACTATCTATCTTTCGAAATCTAACCTTATCAAAATAACTAATGAACACCTTCCATAGGGGGATGAATCAAAGTGTCTTGAGGCCCCATTATGCTATTGACTTTGTTAAACCAACGATGGAGATCGAATATTATTCTTATAAAACAAGCTCATTATAAAATAGTATTTTTATTATTAATTTAAAAAAATTAATGGCTATGGTCTCCAAAAAATTGAAAAGATTCAATTTTTAAAACCAAAGTCCTATAATTTCCTATTAATTCTACAATTTCACATTGAAACAAATTCAATTAATTTGTTGCTAATCAATATTTAGGTTTAACTAATATAATAAAACTATACAATTAAGTCCAACTCAGGTAAATGAGCATTAACAATTGGGCTTGTATAAAGGAGGCCTGGGTCCAGTATGTCGTTCCCACTACTAAGGCCCCCTTACTTCCATACAAGGTCCAAAAGGCATGAATTTAAACCTTCATTTTATTAATTGTTATTAATTGATTAGGCTCACTATAGTCATGCAAAGCAAATGGGCCTTCACAAGTGGAATCACACACAAGAGAGGAATTTAAACTTTACATTTTGTAATGGGCCCAAATAAAACCTATCATTTTATGAATATTTTATTTGGCAAAATCCATATATCTAGCAAACATATGGGTCATTATATGCTTCTAAACCCAATTGCAAAAATACCACATATAGTGCAAACAAACATATTATAATTGGATGGGCCTAATCATGTTACTATATGAGCAAGTCTATGAATTTATGCAAAAATACCACAATTAATTATCTAGAATTTAACAAAAATTCAAATTAATTAAATTTTTACAAAAAATAAGTCAATTTAAATGAAATTTATCAACAATTAACAAAAGTTAATTTAAATTTCATTTATCAATAATCAACATGGTTTAGGTTAATTTGAAAAATATTAATTTAATTTAAATAGAATTTATCAACAATTAACCAAAGTTAATTTAAATATCATTTATTAAAAAATATTTTATTAATTGGTTTGAAAAACGTGATATTTTTAAAAATCTAACCAGTTATAAATTTAAAAAAAAATATATAATCTGTTGTTTTTGAAAAAATATCTTAAACAGTTAAACAAATTCAATTATCTATAAAAATATCTAGTTAACAAATTTTTAAATTTCAAATAATTTAAATATTAAAATCTATAGAATAATCAAATATTATTATTTTCAAATATCAAGTTTAAAAAAATATCAAGTATTAAAAAAAATCTTAAATATTTGATAACTTAATTATAATATTTTAATATATTAAAATATTTAAAGTTAACTAGTTAACTTATTTTTAAATTTGAATTTGAATCTATGTAGAAAATATTCATTTTTGAAATATGATATTTTTAAATAATAGAAAATATATGATATTTTTGTATTAACCTATTAAAAATACATTCAAAAATTGAATTTTAAGAAAAAAAATTAACGTAAGTCGCGGCTAGTGAAAGTTGGTGGTCGCAGCCACATGACGTTTCTGGGCATTTTTCGTGCAATGGCCGCGATCAGAGGTTTATGGTGGTAGCAACCACTAGCTGCTGTTACCCAGGCCGCGGTCACTGCCCAAGAATATTTTTTTTGATAAAATTTGTGCAATTTTTCAAACCATAAACATTTTCTAAATATTTTTTATGATGATTTACATCAAATAAATTATTTATATAAAAATTATTTGCAAAGAAAACCTAACAAATTAATCAAAATATGCTAATAATCACATAAAATTCAATATGCATCATAAAAACACATGAAATCTACCCAATTACTCAACACATCAAATAATTCAATTTTACCATGTTCATGCATGAAAATAAAGATTACCAAAGGCTCTGAGGCCAGTTGTTGGGAAACTTATACATGATCTTTATTTATTTTCATGTAGATCTAATATTAAACAAGTTAATATGAGACAACCTAGAACATGTTTCTAAAATTGAATTCAAAGAGAAATAATGATAAGAACACTTACATTATACGCAGCGGAATGAATGAGTCATTCCTTCAGTTTCTCTAACCCTTGTATCCTTTATGTCGCAGAGTATTGCCAAGAAACTGAATCGTTCTTCAATTTTCCTCACAACCTTCCAAAGTATCCTTGGAATCACCTAGACTAGAGTGGGAAATTCTCAACACATGAGATAGATACAGAGAGAAGAAGAGTAGAAGAGAAAAATTGAGGCTTAGAAAATAACTTATGCCGTATAGAGAATCTAAAACCTAATAGATCTTTTAATCTTCTCAGAAACTTGTGATTCAACTTATGTTTTCAACTCTTTCTTAGCATTCCTTTTATAGACTCAATTAGGTCATTTATTTAATTAAAAAATCAATAAAATAATAGCCAATTAACATCCCTAGGTCGATATTATCATGGGCTTTAGGCCCGTGAAATTTCCCATTTGATTATAAACACGTTGGACTTAAAATCAAGGCCTGTATTATTTTCTATTGATTTAACTAATTAAATAATTATCCAAATCATTTATCAAATTAATTATTTATAGTTTGAAACTTGATTTAAACTTATTTATTTATTTAGATACAAATTTATCTTAATTAATAAATCAGTCCTAATTTATCTTTTCTTCTCTAAATTGTATATGTCTGTTAAACTATCCAAAATTGACTTAGTCAACTTTGATAATTCTAATTGATAATTAAATCAATTAATTGAGACTATCTAGATGATTTTATCCAAGGTACAGTGGGGATCATGGGCCTATGAAATCAAGTTCCAATAAGTTATTATAAATCTAACAAATAAATTTACTAACTTATTAATTCATCGTGACTCCACTAAAGACTCGGAATTGCACTATTGAATTCATAGAACGCTCTATAAGCAACATAGATACGTTATTAATTATCCATTGTTACAACCATAATTGTCACTCAATCCTTTATAGACGGTCTATAATGAGATGAGACTAAAATACCGTTTTACCCCTCATTGTGTTTTATCCTTAAAACACTTAGTTTCTTGTAAATGATATTTCAGTAAACTAATATTAATTACTGAAATGAGATCTCTATCATTTAGCACCTTGAACCAACTAAAAGGAAACCATCATTTCACTTCTTCATCAGAAGCTATAGATGTTCATATCTATGATTAACACTCCCACTCAATTATACTACCGAGTTCCCAAGATGTAAGTATGGGCTAGTCCATAGGGTAAGCTGGTAATGAACAAGTCAAAAAACTCAAATAATACAACCAGTTAAAATACTAACCACTCAGAATTGAGATTGAATTGACCTATGGTCAACTATATGACTAGAATAGATAATAACAATGTGTTTACTTATCATATCTATTGTCAATATCGATCCAGTTCGATGTAACAAATACATTTGATCTTATATACTTTACTAATGTTCTAGAAAGAGCAAATAGTTCATATCGTAGATTGGCATGTCAGTGTAAATCTTCTGCACTGACTAATCTTAGGACTAACTTATATTTGAACATATAATCATATTTTTATTCTATTGTGAATACGTCCCTATAAATACAATTAACTATATGCTCCGGATTTAATATAAGTTTATATTAAACAAATAATCATGAAAATAAAACATGTGAGCAAAGTGATTGACCAAGTTAAAAAATGATTTATATTCTTTTATTAATAATAAATGAGATTACAAATAAATTGAGTTTTAATTAGGGCATCAAACCCCAATAGTTAGTCCCATCAAATCTATCTAATCTAACAAAGTCTTGTGTCATGAATCTCAAAGCTGAAAGAGAGTTAGATTCTTCCATGATATGCTATCTCAGATTATAGAGTATTAGAATGTTGGGAGAGAGTGAAATAACACCACCACAAAAAATAGAATCTACACAAAATTTGGATTGACATAGACTTAAGAAAGATTGAGAAAGAACTTGAAACCCAAGTAGATCAATGGAGTTCTTCAATCTTTGACAGAGCTTTAAAAACCCTTGGCAAGACCACCACTTTCTTTGAGAAAATCCTTCAAGCAAATAAAAAACTACAAAACCAAGGCTTATACACGTTGAGAAATGCTGTCCTAATTCTCTATTTTCCAGCCACCATTGATGCTTGAGGCCTTCTCTTGAGGAAATGAGGATTGAGATTGAACAAGCCTTCAACTTTCTAAGTCAAGCACTTTCTTGGAGAGTTCTTGGAGAAAACTAGAGATTCTTGGAGCTAGAGAGAGATAGAGGGTAGAGAGAGATTGGAGAGAGTGATCAAGTCTCCCAAATCACTATTTTCGACCCATATATAGAGTAGGCATCATCATTAGGTCCAACCAATAGGATTAGACTTGTAAAACACATAATTTAGAGCATTTACGTAAATCCACGTAATACATCAGGAGAAACCCTAGCCTTCACACGATGTGTCGCCTTTTGGGTGGCGATAGACACTTCTAAAGGTCCCAAAAATGCTCCAAATGACCAAATTTTTTGGGAACCCTTAGATACTTTTATGTATCTTTGGACCCAAATTTGCATTTTATTAAAGCTACAATTTGAAACTCAAATTTACATCTTCACTATGTAAATTCTACTAAGTGTTTACACCTTGCTTGTATTTTAACACTTATCATTTGTATTTAACCAATCATAATATTAAGAGTGCCAATAAGCATTTCCTGGCCTACATATACATATAATAGCGCTAATAAGCGTTCCTTTAACATTTACAAGTAGTAATAGTGCTAATAAGCACATCATTAACATGCATATCGCTGTCAAGGGACATGCCCTATCAGAATATCTCATGCTCCCTAATAAAGCAGGCAGATAAGACATTTATATCCTATTTAAGCAGTTAAATAGATAACCACATAAATAGTTACCAAACCCTGGGTCGAGCTTGTCTTTAGTGGCGAGTGTACATGCCCAGCCCGTCTTCAGGAACCCTTAAACCTTGGCACCTCTGATACCAAGTTGTAACAGCCTGGATAGCCAAGACCATTACATTATGTACTTTAAAAATGTTAGACTCACTAATCAAGTCATTTGGCCATAAACGTGTAACTAAAAGTGAATAACATATTAGGGTTAAAAACTTTGATCAAAAGGAATGATCATTTCATTAAAATGTTTAAGTTCGTACATAGAATCACAAAATAAACATTCAAATGGTCATTTACAGTTCAAAAAGGCAATTACAACACAAGTCGGCCTAAGCGACAAAATTAGAGTTCGACCCTAGTTCTTTTGTGAATCCCCAGCTATGGTGGTCGAGCAAGCTGCATATGTACACGCGTGCCATCGAAACTCTCCACCTTATGGCTGGTCCAGCTTCCATTTTCCCTTACCTGCACCACATAGCACCCTTGAGCCAAGGCTCAGCAAGAAAACTTAAACATGCTCATAAGCAGTTAATAATATATCACAAAATCATAATCAACATGCCTAGCAGTAATAACCCTACTCATGCATGCATTCAATCCAGATAAGTGACTATGGGGTCACATCGGGGCCCGTTTCCTTATGTAAGTGACTATAGAGTCACTTCGGGGCCCATTGCCCTAGGATAAGTGACTATAGAGTCACCTTGGGGCCCATGGACCTATCCTCTATATAAACAACCTTAGAGTTGGCCAAACATATCTGTCGCTTTATCTTCCAATCAACCATAGGGTCGGTCAAGCATATACCACGCTCCTAGATAGGCCTAACCATATTGGTCAGCGCTCAGCGCGCTATTTTCACCCTTGATTTATAAGTCAAGCTTTTCAGTTGGTGCTCAGTGCGCTATTTAAGCGCTTGACTTATAAGTCAAGCCTTTCGGTCGGCGCTCAGTATGCTATTGCCACCCTTGACTTAAAAGTCAAGTCTTTCGGCTGGCGCTTAGCACGCTATTGCCACCCTTGACTTATAAGTCAAGCCTATTCAATCAGATAATCATACAACATTTAACAATTATCCAGATACAAAGCATTCAATCATGCTTAATCAAATAATCACATGCATAATTATAATCATGCTCAGTCACAGGGCCCAAGCCCTAATCATAACCTAGGGTGCAGTTTTCTTACCTCTGGTCCAAGCACTGGCTAAATAAAAATGATCCTCGAGCATGATCCACTTCCAAGCCCTAGTGATACCCTAGTCACAATCATAATAGAGGATATCCATCAATATCGGGTAAATAGAGGCTTCCACACTGAGTCCTAGCCTTCGGGACCTTAAATTTTACTAGACCAGTTAGTAGAATCCTTCTCGAGCCCTTACGTTTGAGTCCCCGCAACTTGAAACCTCACTTGGCTAATCTTTCCCATTAGCAACGCGGCGCACCTCTGAAGGGTAACGACACACCCCAAAGTAAAGAGCCCTGGCCCTATTTTCACTAGACATGCATCGCGGCGCAGCCCACAAGGCGTCGCGGCGCTGTGGCAGTTCAGAAGAACCCTAGCGCCCCTGAGTTCATGTGGGCCCTGACACTCCAAGAATAGCGTTGCAGTGCGACCATGCGAACCAGATTTTCAACAATTTACCCAAGCTAAATCTCTCAAAATTCATCCCCAAACCTCAACCAAACCCAGAATTGAGTTCTAAACTCATAACAACACATCATAAGTAGCATATTAATATCGAAAACTAAACCAAAGCCTCACCACAACTCAAAATCCCAACAATGAGTTTAAAAACTCAAGAACACTATAACCAAGCCAGAAAATTCATCAAAACAGAATATGGGATCTTACCTCAGCTGTGAAATCTAACCCTATGCTGCAAATTCCTTGCTCTAAGCTCTCCAATTCAAGCAATTCTCTCCCAAAACTCAACCAAGCCATAATAAACCCAAAGAAATAAAGAGAGTAACGAGAGATAGAAAATGGGGAAGCTGTTGGGTTATATTTCCTCTGTGGTTTGCCTAATTCTGAAGGCTTCTAGTGTCTAAGTCTATCCAAGGTTAGGGAAAAAAACAAAAACGCCCCTAGCCTTTACTTAGTTCTTTATGCCTTCAAAGGAAAAATGGTCTTTTTCCACCATTTCCCGCCAACCTCAATTAACACCTCATAATTTTCAAAGTAGCCACAAATAACTTCCCATTACCTGATAAATCTTGGTAATGTACTAAATTACCAAAATACCCCTAGGCTCTCCCCGAGCCGGGTATTTGACCCCGTTGTGGCTAAACTGCTAAGTTGCTCACTAGGATCTCTTCGTGCTGAATAACTCAAATATATCCACATATAATGTGGTCTCAATAAAAAATCACATATATTTACAACTATGCCCTCAATAGGTCAAAATTACGAAAAATACCCTTCTAATAAGAAACAAACCCACATGCATGCTTATTACACCTAAACATTCAATACTAGTTGTTATCCATTTTTTCTACCTTGGACACGTGGCACGACCAAACAGTTTTCATGTGCTCTTGGAAGAGGCTCGGGCCCAACTAGGGCCCAACAAACAATGAGCAACCAAACCCTATTGGCTCGGACCATGTCGAGCCCAATAACTAGCAAGTAACACGAGCATAGTAAGGGGTCAAAATTGAGATGCATACCCGAACCACCTTCCCGGGCACACCCAATCTCTATCCTTCAGGATTTAGATTATGGTGGCAGACAATTCATTCTAGGAGACGGATCTCATCGAGTGGGATCCAAGCAAAGTCTCCAAGTTCATCGCCAATGCTCTGGCCCGCCATCAATATGTCCGATCTAATATTGTATTGCGATGTCCACCCTAGTAATTGAACCCAGATCTTGGTAAATGAACCTGGGTCTTGGTAAATGAACCTGGGAATCAGTAAATGAACAGGATTAAGTATCCGGGTAGAACAAGCCCATTCCTTCCTACAACTGACGTGTCCCCTAGAAATCTAGCAGCTGCTCTCCTAACTAACTTGCAGAATGGGGTACGCATGGAACGTACAATGTTCCAAGGAAACGATACTGCCACTACTCTGACAGACCATATCCCTAGGATCCCCCTGGTAGCCCACGCGGATTAGTCTCTGCCAACGTACAAAGGGCAGCTACACTTAAGCCGGCCCAATGGGCCCAGATTAACAACTTGTAATCATGTTACACTCTTGTATTATGGCTCTGTTAGCAAGCACTTATAATTATATCCTTATTGGGCCTAGATTAGTCCGGTCTAAGTCACATGAGTGCCTATAAATAGGGTCATTTGTGCATTGTAGCAAGGATCCCAATTTTCTCTTGTATGCATAAATGCTGCTAAACTTGTAGAAAACCTCCATTGTTAAACTATCTAAAGCCTAATACTAGTGACTTATGGACTAAGGCTCATTAATGCCCCAACCACGTAAAAACTGTGATCTTGTTCATTTCTTAGACTTTCTTTCTAGCTCTTATTTCTCAATATTTTTATAGTTTCCAAAAAACTCGGTAAACATTTTGGTGATTTCATTGAGAGCTAAAGAAAGCTTGAACCAGTCCTTGTCATCTACAAAGATGGTGAACACCAAACATACCGTGTTTGATCCCTTTCAACAACAACAACAACAAATACAACAACAACAACAACAACAACAACAACAACAACAACAACAACAACAACAACAACAACAACGACAACAACAACAAGACAATGGAGAACCATTGCAAAACCAACAACTTCCTCAAGACCAACCAGAGGATGTGCCTTATCATGGGCCCCTGCCTGATGACTCCCAGAACTTCAGAGAAGGGGTGAATATGATGAAGACTATTACAAAGAGGATGGAGAGGGGTATGAAGACCACGAGGCCGAGAATCTCGACGATCTTGGCGAGAATGATGTGGAACCTAAACAGGAGGATCCATAAGTGGCCTGTTTGAGACAATAGGTCCTCAACAAAAAAACAAGGATGGCGGAACAACAATAGATCACCCACCAGATGCACGAGTCCTTCCTGGCTCTACAAGCTTTTATTGCTGCTCAGGGATTTATAGTCAATCCCTCAGTTGTTCCTCCCCCAGGAACTCAGCCTCATGTCCCGCCTACAAGGACTGGCGTACCAAACAACACTACAACCCCTACTCCTCCTCCTCAGGATGATCCCCTCATCCTAGAGACGGTCCATCGAACCTAGCTCAAGAAAAACGGAAATCCAAAGTGACGAATCCCATCAGAAAAAAAAACCCCAAAAAGAAAACTCCTCCCGCTCCAAAAACCAGGGCAGACCCAGGGTATTTCCCTAGGAAAGAACAGATGAATCCTATCCCAGGACAGAATCATCTGAACAATTCGCAGCGAAAATGTCTGCAGGGTACTAAGCCCCAGAATGTCCCTAGGCTAGACAATCAGGGAAGACATTTTTATCCCAGCGCTTCTGTAACGTCCTGCGATTTCAGGTACCTTTAAACGACTCGGGTCGGGATTTTTTTCCCCGAGTTAAGAATATTAGTTTAAATAATATTATATTTTGTTTGGAATTTATTTCCATGAGTTATTGCTAGCCAAATTATGAATTTTGTGATTTAAAATTCAGGATAAGACTTTCGGTCTTGGACCGACACAAAAACCCTGATCGGGGAAAAATCTCGGAAAATAAAATGAAAAACTATGGAAACTATATTTTGGGCATAAAATACATTCGTAAAAATTAAAGTTTGGTAAAAAAAAATAATAAACCTAAGGGAAAATGGAAATTTTAGGGCATTTTGTGTTAAATGCTTAATTTTACCAAAATGGGGAATTTTATTCCATGAATGGACCTTACGTTAAATTTTATTGTGTGATTAATAATTTAAATGTGAGAGACATTTAATTTAATTATTTAATGTTAAGTTTTATGTTTAAAACTTAATAAGAGTGAAAAGGTTATAGGAAGTCAAATTTGATTTTTCTTCTTGGGAAATATTTATTAACCTTTATATAAAAAAAAATGATCACATATATAATATATGTGGTGGCCGGCCATGTGAAGAATTAAATGAGGATGGAAAAATTATAATTGAGTTTAATCCCATTTTAAATATTAGGGATAATGTCAAGTGGGTAGTAAAACACTTGAGTGTTTTAGGATAATTTTAGAGTTGTATAAAATCTTCCAACCCCCCCCCCCCCCTAAAACCGACCACTCTCTCTCTGTAATGCCCCAAAATCCCTAATAAGGTTTAGGACCTTGATTAGGAGGCTGGGAGGGCCATAATTGATTTATTATGTTATTAAATGATTATATGCATATTTATGTGAATTATATTATAATATGATGATAAATGCATGCATATGGGTTTATTTTTAATTATAAGGGCATTTTGGTCCTATTGAGGGCATAATTGTGTATTTTCATGCATGAGGGTGAATTATAAATAATACCACATTATATGTGGATTTGTTCGGGCCATTCGGCATGAGACGATCATGGAATGCAAGTTTTCGGTCTGGTCATAACGGGATTAGTTTCGGGACCCGGGGGGAGTCTCGGGGTAATTTTGAGGATTAGAACATTACCGGGAATTAAAGGGTAATGAGATATGAATTATTGGTATTTTAGAATATCGAGAATAAAGGGAATTGGAGGGTGATAATTATAATTAACGAAATAGGCGGGAAATGATAGTTTTGCCCTTGGTGGCTGTTAAGGCTTTTATTTAGGCATGAAGGCATTTAGGTCTTTTCACCCTAAGCTTATAATTAGCCATTAGAAGGCTGTTGAAGTGAACCAAAATAGAGCACCTCCTCTTCCTTCTCTCGTACACCATTTCTTCTCCATTTGTTCTTGAATTTTGGAGCTCTTTTTGAGGAACCAAGCCAAGGAGCCAAGCTGTGAGGGTTTTGGGTTATGCTCTACCATTGAAGAGGATGCTAAGTTTAGATTGAGGTGAGTTTTTATCCATAGAATATCTTGTTCTTGCTCTGTTTTCATAGGAGTTTCAGTTGGGTTTTTGAGTTGGAAAGTTGAGTTTCAATGGGAGTTTTTGGCAAAGGATACTTGGGTTATGATGCCTAGGTTATGTGTAGATGATATTTGGGTTCAATTGGGGGTTTAAATGGTGTTTGGAAGCTTTTGAATCAGATTGGAAATGGTGGAATCGAAGGAGGGAAGAACCAGGGCAGTTATGGCTGGTGCTAGCGCCATAGCGCCCACCTATGGGTGCTACAGCGCTAGCCAGAGCAGAGTTGGCCCTGGTTGTAGCGCCTAGGCGCTAGGGGACAGCGCTACCTTGTTTTTCAGGACTCCCATTTTGAGCATTTTTAAGGGTTTTTGGCTCGGGGTTTCAATTCCTAAGGCTTGGGATCGAATCTACTTACCGTTTGGGTACAATTCGGGGTCTCGGGAGTGAGGTTTAGGTCAAGACCCTATTATTTTTTATTTCATTAATTGGAGGTTGTATTTGGTTATGACTAGGTGACCGCTAAGGGATTAAAGAATTGATCGTTCTTAAGGGTCATTCAATTGTCATTTCTCGCTCAAACCAGAGGTAAGAAAACTGCACCTCGTATATGACATGCATGGTTATTATTGAGGCATGTCGAGTGTTTAAATGTGATGCATGAGAAACATGTGGTTAGGGCATGCCATGAATGTTAAATATGAGATTGATCAGAGCTTGAGTCTCTATGTTTGTGCATGATCCTACTTATGCTAGCAATTGTTAAATGAGCATGTTGAATGCCTTGTATTCAGATATTTGACATATGATATATGCCTTATAGCATTGCTTACTTGTGTGTGGCGCTGATTAGTGAGAATCGGCATTGGTTGTGTGTTACTGACCTAAGAGTTAGAAACGACATAAGCGTCATGAACGCAGAGCCAATAAAAGATTAGATCTAATCGACATCGGCATTGAATGACTCATATGGAGTATTAATGCTGGACCGACCCTAAGTTCGATGAAAATTATAAGCGCTTGACTAGTCTATGACTAGTTACTCGGAGTCAGGGCCAAAGGCCTGGGTGACTGTTCTGTCACATGGCTAAGGGAGCGGTACCCACAGTAGTGACTCTATGGTCACTCGGTAGGTTTATGTTGGTGACTATGTCATCAAATACCTATCTTGTTTAAGATAGTGAAAGGATCACTTATCTGTAAAGCCCAGGTGACCGTAGTGTCACATGGCTAATGGGAACGGAACCCACCTTAGTGACTTTTACAACTGTCACTCTTCTATTTAGGGCTATAAGCCCAGCATGGTTATCGGAACCACCAGTGTTTAATCACTTATCTGATTAGGATTGACTTGATAGCCATCCTTTCAGGAGGGTGGGATTCCTTATCCTAGATACCCACCATTGTCAGAACTTATTTGCATGCTTGAATAGGGCTATATTTGCTAGGCATGCACATTGTGACTTGATGACATGATATTACTGATCATGAGCATATTGAGTTTTCTTGTTGGGCTTTGGCTCACGGGTGCTATGTGGTGCAGGTAAAGGCAAAAGAAAGCTGGACCATCCTTGAGCTGGAGAGCTTAGGTGACGATGTGTACATATGCGGCTGCTCGACCGCCACAGCCGAGGGTTGAAAGAGGAACTAGGGTTAAACCCTGTTTTTCCACTTAGATCGACTAGTTGTAAATATTTTCTTGTAATGAACCTTCAAATTATATTTTTGGATTCCCAATGTATATAGTAAGCGTTCTAATGAAACGTTATATCTTAACCAAAATTTTAATCCCTAAATCGCTAATCATACTTAGTTACACGATTATGGCCAAATGAGTAGATTAGTGAGTTTAGCACTGTTTAAAATGCGCACCGTAACGGTCCCTGGAGTTTAGGGTGTTACACTTTCTCTCTTTCACTATCATCTTTTTGAAAACTCTCTCAAGTTTTCTCTCCATCTTCAACCTTAAGAACACTAAGGAGGCTTGGAAGCATTTAAGCCTTGGTCTAGGAAGGGTTTTACGTAAGGTAAAGTTCCCATAAACTAGAGTTTTGTAAAGTTTTAACCATAAATATTTCATTAGCTAATTATCTATGTTGTTGGGGGGAGTTGGTTAAGGTTTTGAAAGGGTTTTGAAGGAGCCAAAGCTAATAGGAAGATCCAAACCTTAAGCAAGAACAACAAAAGGTAAAAAGTTTACTTTTATGGTTGTTATTGTATGGTTTTTAGTTTTAAGCATTATTTTGTATAGTTAATTCTTAAAGTTTCTTATTGGTGATGTAATAAGGTTATGGTAGTTGTTTTATAATTTTTATGATGCTTCTGTGTTGATTTTTGAAAATAGGGACCGAAACCCCCAAGAGTTTTGTAGGAAACCCTAAAACAAAATACATGTTTTGAGCTGTGACTTCCAAGGGGTCAGGCATCCAATGTATATTGATTTTGTAAAATTTAATTGTACTATGATGTTTTTTAGATTGAGTACATAAAATTGAGCTTTTGAAACACTAAAAAATATTTAAAAATGAGTGAGTTATGCTATTTCAAAGTTTAGGTAAAAAACTTTTTTTTTTCGTATTCTTAATTTTGGGACCAAGTTTGGACATCCACTGTATAGGGACAATGAACCCAGTTTTTTCTTAAATTTGGTGGACATATTATTGGCGTAACCTACTATTCCACTGTAAAATTTGGTAAGAAAATACTTAACGGTTTAAAAGTTATTAAGTATCAAAGTTTGGAAAAAATAAAGACTTGAAAACAAGGACATTTTTACCTCATTGTTGGAAAATAATTTCACCAATAAAAATTGCTCCTTTTGACCTAAGATTTTACAAAGACCTAAAACGTATACCAAAAATGGATTTGGGAAATTTTGGTAACAATTGGGTAAGTAAATTTCAAGTTATGAACTAACAAATTATGTAGTTAAAAATGTAAAAAATAGAGTTTTCACACTTAGTGCAAAAATGAGATTTTGGAACTTAAGGTAAAAAGTAAAATTTTGCTTATTGCAAGATAAAAACTTGGCAAGTCTTGAAAACATATTTTGACCTAATATACCACTTTGAGTTTAGTGGGAATTATTTTTATTAAAGAATTTTTATTCTTTCTAAAAATAAAAGAATTCATTTATGAATAAGTTAATAAATTAAAAGAGGGTTTAAAGCCCTACATTTTGAGAAAATAATAAAGTGAATTATTTTTCTAGGAAGTAAACTTGATTAATTGGCTTCGAAAAATTAACTAGTTAAGATGGGAAATTTTTAACAGTTTCCCTAATTAAGACAAATTAGGCAATTTTCTTAAAACAGTTTTTAGAGATTAAAACCTTAAGAAAAATAAAAGGAAAATTAAGAGTTATTTTCTTTAAAAATAATTAAGGAATTTAATTAGTATTTGCGAGATATAATACCGGCTAAAATCTTTTATATATTTTACCGACTGTTGAAAGTATGGGTTAATAGCGGAACTTTCAAAGAAAAAGATTTTTAGTGTATTGTGAGAAAATACTATTGTGATACCCGAGCCTAGGCATCAAGACCATAGGGTAGGTCTCCCCAAGACTTAGGGTTTAGTCTCAAATATTTTGTATGAATTTCCTTAATGAGTTTAAACCCCAAATAAGGATCTTTAATCTTTACTAATGATTTTGAAAATGACCAAACTGCCCGAAATAATAATAATGAATTATGAGTGCCATAATTAATCCAAGTATACTGTATGGATAGTTACAGTATTGGCTAAGCGTAACTAGATTGAACATTGGAGGGTGAAAACCTACTGATTGCTAAGGATTCCAAGTAAGTCAACTTATATTGTGTGGCTGCAACATGGAAACGACCATTGTATTGTATGTTAGTGTTGGGCCCAAAATGTTCGGCCCAAAAACCCTTTCCTCATTTATCAAATATTCAAAACGGAACGTTTTGGCATATAGAAGTTCCGAAGGCAGAAGCTGTGGGTCAGAGGCGATCCGCGCCTCTGACCCCTGAGCGAGACATTCAAAGTCGGTATTTTTTGAGGGAAATTCAGTTATTTCTCCCCCCCTCCCCCCATTCCAGGGTTCGCTTGAACCAACTAACTGCTTTGCATATTTTGTCCTATAAATATAAGATTCATAGAAGGGAAATGGAGGGAACTTTGAACTGACTTAAGCATCGGAGTGTCTTTCTTGCAGGTGATCCCGACGAGTCAAAGGCAAATTTCATCACCGGAATAGTGATTGTGCATCGTCCATTATCGGGATAAGCCTCCAGATATAGAAAGACAAATTTTTACTCCAACAATTGGCGCCGTCTGTGGGAAACGAAAAACATTTCAGCCTTAGCCACACGTCGAACCAAGAAATCAAGATCCACTATGAACCCAGAAATCATGCCACCAAAAGGCAACGGAGTTTCGAGCCCAGTCGTACAGAGCATCCCTCCGGCGGACGTGAGCGACCAGATCGATAGGATGTGTCGCCTATTAAAAGCGAGCCAGCAGCGGTCCGACGAAGCAATCAAGACATTGGCCGAAGCCCAATCTAGGCTCGAAGCCGAGATTGCTGAGCTGCGCAGATCCGCTGACACAACCCGCAACACCCAAGCCCACGACAATCTTGATTCTAGCAGATCTTAAGTTCTAATCGACCGCATTAATTCCCCTCATCAAAACATGAACCCGGTAACGAAAGATCCCATGGCATCCCGCCATCCTCCGGGGCCGAAGAGCGACGAGCCCCAACCTCTGACACGCATAGGTGGGCGGAAGCAGAACCCACCGGACCCACTCAGCCAGCAGCTGAAATCCGGCCTCAACGCAACACACCTCAAGCTACGCACGATTCTCCCTTTGAAGGTCGTGTTCCCTCGATCCGGTTCTTGGACAGTTGGAAAGAAGACATGATGCGGGAAATGATGCAGAAATTCTCAGATGGGCGATCAGCCTACGCCACCGAGCATTTGGACCTAGTATCAAGAACCACTGAGAAATCGCCTTTCTCGGAATGGATTCAGAATGAGCCAAAGCCTCGAGACTTCGTCATCCCTTCCCTGCCTACGTTCAATGGAAAGGGAGATCCACTAAACCATTTATTCCAATTTCAACAGAAGATGGCATTAGAAGCTAATAACGAAGCTATTCAGTGCAAAGTTTTTTCAACGACTTTCTCCGGGCCAGCTCTGTTATGGTTTCGACAATTAAAACCAGGGTCGCTCAACAGTTTTAGTGATCTCCGACGGACCTTTTTACAGCAATACAGTGCGAACCGAGGGGCACCCAGAACAATGGTTGATCTCTATCGGATTGAATAGGGGGAGAATGAACATTCGAGAGCATACTTACAGCGTTTCATTGACCTCGTGCATCAAATCCACGATGTCGACCCACTCATCGCAGCAAATCTCTTTGTCAAAAACTTGCAGGTGGGATCTCTCTTACATGAGAATCTCACCATGACGCCTCCATACGACATGGCAGATGTGCAGACCCAAGCCGAGGGCGTCTTCAGGGTCTTGGAATTTCGAGAACGCGCACAGAAGAAGTCTGCACTCATCTCTGCTCCACCAACAAATAATCCTCCGCCACTTGCTAGGGATGACAAGAGGAAGCGGAACCAAATAGATCACACGAAGGAAGGAAAAAGGCCAAGACAGGATCGACAGTCATCACGATACCCGTCCTTCGAATACACCGTCTTGCAAGAAGTCATTTATTAAGAAAATAAAGACAGAGCTATCTGGCGAGAGCCCTACAAAATTACTACTCCTTCTGACAGAAGGGATAAAAGTAGATACTGTCTCTTCCACAAAGATCACGGTCATACGATCGCTGAATGCCACAACTTGAACAATCAGATCCAAGCCCTCATGAGGAGTGGGAGGCTTACCCAATACATCAAGGAGACGGGCAGACCAGGCGCCTCACGGCATAATCCCGCTTCTGCCCCCGCTCCACAAGCGTCAGACCCCGTGCACGCAGCCTCTGACAGCACCCAGGAGCCTCTTAAGCAAGTCCCTATGATCCACGGGATCGTAGAACTCACTGACAATCAAGAGCAGACAACCAAAATCCATGAAAGGATGGAAGAACGAGTGAAGCGATACAAATCATTAGGCCACATGGTCAATCTCATCACTTCAGAAGATAGAAGCTACCCAGCCTCTGCAATCACCTTCACCGATGATGACCTGAAGGGCGTACACCTACCCCATGATGATCCACTCGTCATTTCCCTACAGGTTGACCATTGCCAGCTCGGCAGAGTTCTGATCGACGGGGGCAGTGGGGTCGACATCCTCTTCTGGGAAGCCTTCCAGAAGATGGGGCTAGAGGAGAATCAGATCCGGCCCTCCACCACGCCCATTTTGGGATTCAACAGCCAAAGAGTATATCCAAAGGGCGTCGTTCGATTAACTGTGGTGGCCGCAGAACGTGCCCTGCTAGTAGACTTTCTCATTATAGATTCCACCACAAGCTACAACGCCATCATGGGGAGAAATTGGATCCACCGGATGTAGGGGGTAGTCTCAACTCTACATCAGGTGATGCGGTGTCAATCACTCAACGGGCGCTACAACGTCGACATCAAGGGCTGCCAGAAGCAGGCCAAAAAGTGCTTCCTTACCTTGAAAGAAATAAATAGCTCTGGCACTGCTTCCCATAACAACTCCCCTAACAAATAGCAATTACAGTAGGACCTACCAGCATGCCTAAAAGGAATCAATCTAGAGGAAGACCAAGAAAAACCCCTAGTTACGCTAGATACCTTAGAACAAGTGGGTCTAGACGACGCTGACCCCTCTAAGACAGTGCTGGTAAGTACCAAGCTCTCTGGAGAAGAGAGACAGACCCTCATATGATTTCTCAAGACCAGAATGAGAACTTTCTCCACATGACATACCCGGAATAGACCCCTCCGTCATGAGTCACAGCCTAAATATCTCCAGCAACTTCCCACCTGTCAAGCAGAAGCAGAGGAGGTTCGCTCCAGAGGTGAATCAAGTCATACAAGAGGAGGTCCAACGGCTCCTGAGCACAGGGGCAATAGAAGAATGCTTATATCCCAGTTGGCTTGCCAACCCCGTCGTGGTCCCAAAGGGGAATGGGAAAAAGAGAGTACGCATAGACTACACAAATTTAAATAAAGCATGTCCCAAAGATAGCTACTCTCTACCAAAGATCGATAAGATGATAGACGCCACGGCAGGATATGAAAGAATGAGCTTCCTCGACGCTTACTCTGGATACAATCAGATCCCCATGAAATTAGAAGATCGGATTCACACGGCTTTCATAACAGAAGGTGGTTTATATTGCTACAAGGTTATGCCCTTTGGTCTAAAGAATGCTGGCGCAACGTACCAAAGGCTGATGCACAAGCTATTTTCCTCATTGCTCGGGAGAAATATGGAGGTTTATATTGACGACATGGTCATCAAGTCCAAACAAAACTCTTCACATATAGACGACTTGACCGAGTGCTTCGACATCCTTGATGCTTATAAAATGAAATTAAACCCCTCTAAATGTGTCTTTGGGGTGTCCTCTGGACAGTTCTTGGGGTACGTCGTCAGTCAGAGGGGCATCGAGGCGAACCCAACACATATTGCGTCTCTCTCAGAAGTCAAAGAGCCCCGAACCATCCGAGACATACAGGCTCTGATGGGAAAAATAGTAGCATTAAGCCGATTCATATCACGAATGTCTGACCATTGCCAGCCCTTCTTGCAGTGCATAAGAAAATCTACCAACACCACCTGGGGACCGGAGCAAAGAAAAGCGTTGGAAGAACTGAAAACTTATTTGAGCTCCCCTCCTATATTGAGCTCCCCCATAGCTAATGAAGATTTATTCTTGTACCTGTCCGTCTCACAATTCGCTGTGAGTTCTGTTCTCTTCCGAGAAGAAGCTAATCGGTACAGGCCAGTGTTCTACTGCAGCAAGATGCTCCTGGACGCTGAAACTCGCTACAGTATGATGGAAAAATTGGCACTCGTACTCCTTACGGCAAAAAAGAAGTTACGGCAATATTTTGAAAGCCACACCATCATTGTATATACGGACTATCCATTAAAGCAAGTATTGAGTAAGACCGAACTCTCTAGAAGGTTATCTAAATGGGCAATTGAGCTAGGGACGTACGATATTCAGTTCTCGCCACGAAAAGCTAAAAAAGGACAGGTACTAGCTGACTTCCTGGTTGAAATCCAGTCGTTCACCCCTGACACTCTGCCAGAATTGTTAGAGTCAGAAGATCAATGGGTGTGGACGATGCATATTGACGAAGCATCCAATTCCCAAGGGGCTGGTATTGGCATTGTATTAGAGGCTCCCTCGGGCCTCAAAATCGAAGAAGCCATTCGTTTAGAGCAATCCACGACAAATAATGAAGTAGAATATGAGGCATTAATCTATGGTTTAGAACTAGCACGAGAAATGGGCATCCAACGTCTGAATGTCAGAGGAGACTCACAGCTTATGATAGAACAAGTGGCTGGAAATTTCGATACTAAAGCACCCCATCTGGCTAGCCTTTTACATAAGGTAACTGACTTGAGATCACATTTTCACCAGTTCGAACTCATACAAGTACCTAGGGAGCAAAATCAGAAGGCCGATGCTCTTGCCAAATTAGCCTCTGCAGGAGGTTGCACACGCCAGTCCTCCATATCTATAAGCCGATCAAGCAAAGACATGGAAGTCTATTCAACCTCATCAGAACCTGAATGCTGGATGGATCCAATCATAAGATACTTGTCCACCTCCGAACTCCCACCTTATCCAAAAGATGCAAAACTTCTACGCCTTCGGGCACAATGTTATTCCATAATCCATGGGATGCTGTACCGCAAGTCCTTCAACGGCCCCTACCTACGGTGTACCTAGCAGCTTGCCTCATAATCTTCCTTGCTTCATTACGTTCCTCTGGGAGGGTCCCTTGCTCAAGATAAGTGATGATGGGGGTCATCTAGGTGTCAGCTATCGTGATCGGCATGGCCTCTTGTTCATCAATGCTCGGCTCCGCCAAGTATTCTACTGGTACTATATTCAGAGTTTCAGCGTCTTTTGCACTAGCTATCTTCGCCAGAGCATCTGCATTAGAGTTTTGCTCTCGTGGTACTAGCTTGATGGTATACTCCTCGAACTGTGCTAGCAGATCTTTGGTCTTGTTTAAGTATGCCACCATGCGTAGGCCCCTTGCCTGGTACTCCCCCAAGAATTGGTAGACCACCAATTGGGAATCACTATTTACTTCCACCGACCGGGCACGTACATCTCTGGCCAGTCGCAAGCCTGCTAGGAGGGCTTCATACTCCGCCTCATTATTAGAAGCATTGAATCCGAATCTCAGTGCACAATGAATTCGGTGCTTCTCTGGTGTGACTAATATAATTCCAGCCCCTGAATGATGCTCATTCGACGACCCATCAACAAAAATTCGCCAAGTAGGAAGCTCTTCTTTTTGCCCAGTGACACTCGCTTACTGGTCGGGAACATCAGCGATCCCGGTACATTCAGCGATGAAATCTGCCAAAGCTTGGCCCTTAATAGCAGTCCTCTGCTGGTACTTAATTTCGAATTTGCCTAACTCAACGGCCCATTTATAGCCTACCAGACGACTCCGGCTTCTGCAAGACTTGACATAGAGGCTGATCAGTAAGGACCTTAATGGGGTGTGCCTTGAAGTATGGCCGCAATTTCCGTGATGCGAGTACCAAGCAGTAAGCCAACTTCTTGATCACGGTGTACCGAGACTCTGCTCCTATCAATCGCTTGCTAACATAATACACCGGGTGCTGCACTCTATCCTCCTCTCGTACTAAGGCAGCACTAACAGCATGCTCCGTGACTGCTAGGTATAAAAAGAGGTCTTCTCCATCAACTGGCTTAGAAAGGACAGGAGGTTGGGCCAAATGCTCCTTTATGGCCTGGAAAGCTTGCTCACATTCTGCCGTCCACTCAAACTTCTTGCCTCCTCTAAGCAAGTTAAAAAATGGGACGCACTTGTCTGTTGATTTTGAAACGAACCTGCTTAGAGCTGCAATCCGCCCAGTCAGGCTTTGTACATCCTTTATTCTAGCTGGAGACTTCATTTCTATGAGGGCCTTTATCTTTTCTGGGTTTGCCTCTATTCCTCGGGAGTTCACAATAAACCCAAGAAATTTTCCAGAACCCACTCCAAATGAGCACTTGAGGGGGTTTAACTTCATGTTGTACTTTCTCAGTATTGCGAAGCACTCCTCTAAGTCTCGCACGTGCCCTTCAGCTTCCTTTGACTTCACCAGCATATCGTCTACATATACCTCCATGCTCTTGCCGATTAAATCACGAAACATACCGTTCACCAAACGCTGATAGGTAGCCCCTGCATTCTTCAGTCCGAAGGGCATGACCCTATAGCAGTATAGTCCTATATCTGTTCGAAAACTGGTATGCTCTTCATCAGGAGGATGCATGCTGATCTGGTTGTATCCCGAATATGCATCCATGAAGGACAATGTCTCATGACCAGACGTAGCATCTACCAACTGGTCTATTCTTGGCAAAGGAAAGCAATCCTTTGGGCATGCTTTGTTCAGATCAGTAAAATCTACGCAAGTCCTCCACTTCCCATTGGGTTTGGGCACCAAAACTGGGTTTGAAACCCAGGCAAGGTAGTATGCTTCCCTGATAAACCCATTCTCCTTTAACCGCTCTACTTCCTCCTTAAGAGCTTTTGCTCGATCCTTGTCAAGCAACCTCCTCTTCTGCTGCACTGCTGGATAGCTTTCATCCACGTTGAGCACGTGGCTGATCACAGTTGGCGAGATACCCACCATATCCTTGTGAGACCAGGCGAAGACATCTTGATTCCTTCGCAAGAATTCTATCAGCTGTGCTCTCACCTCTGCTTTCAACTTTTTTTCCAATTTTGACCCCTCTCGTCGGGTCATTCTTATCTATAAGGACCTCCTCTAACTCCTCGGACGGTCCCACATCACTTTCATAATCCCCAAAGCGAGGATCAAAGTCCCTTCCCTCGCTTTGGGCAACGCCCTATTTGGTGACTTCATCACCGAATGGGGTTTTCTGCTCCTTTAAACCAAGAGTGCTCTCTTGGTCAAACTCCTCTAACATCTCTTCATCAGTTACAACTGCAAGACTCTGGTCAACATCCATCTTGTCCACCTCCTCTCTCTCAACACATACAATCATATTTCTCTCCTTGGCCCCCTTCTTTGCCTTAGCTACCGAGGCATTATAGCACTCCCTAGCCTCCCTCTGGTCTCCTTGGACACAGCCTATGCCAGCACTGGTCGGGAACTTCATAGAAAGGTGCCAGATTGAAACTACCGCATGTAAGTTTGTGAGCAGTGGTCGACCAATAGCCACATTGTAGGCGGACGGGCAATCAACAATCAAAAACTCGGTCATTACGGTTTCATGCTTGGGAGCTTCCCCCGTCGTGACTGGCAACTTGATTGTCCCAGCTGGTGACAATCCTTCTCCACTAAACCCATAAATGACTTAAGAGCACAGCTTCAAGTCATTGACAGATAGCTTCATCTTCTCGAAGGATGACTTATGAATAATGTTTACAGAGCTCCCTGTGTCGACCAGACATCTCTTCACTTTCATATTAGCGATTTGGCCTGTTACAACAAGAGGGTCATTGTGAGGATACCTCACGTGTCGAGCATCTTCTTCAGTGAAAGTGAGGGACTCACTTTCATATCTTGTGTTCTTCGGTGGTCGCTCCTCCACTGTCATAACTTCGGAGGTGGATGCCACACCCAACTCATGACGAAGGGTGCGAGCATACCTCTCCCTCGCCTTGTTACTATCTCCAGCTAGATGTGGTCCTCCACATATAGTATCTAGTGTGAAGTCCACAGGTTCAGGTTGCAAAGGTGGGGATCGTTGCCACTTGAACCCAGGATTGTTGTTGCTCCCCTCTCCTTGGGTCTTTTTTGCTCGATACTTTTTTCGCTTCCCCGACCGGAGGAGAAACTCTATCTCATCTTTGAGATGATTACATTCATTCGTGTCGTGACCATAGTCTCCATGGAAGCGATAGAACTTGTTCATATCTCTTTTACTCATCTCTTTCTTGATTGGTGGGGGTTTCCGGTAAGGGACCTCTTGATGGCTGGCCAAATAGATCTCCGCCCGGCTCGCCAAAAGAGTGGTCTAGTTGGTGAATCGAGGTTCATACTTAGTAGGCTTGTCGTTTGGTCCTGACTTAGCCTTCTTTTCATTGTGGTGGTCAGACCCGTTATTCCCACGTTTCTTACCACCACCTTGATCATTCCCACCATTCTTGGGGGGATCATTCGACCCGCTCGGATTGTTCAATCTGTTTTCTCCCTTCTCAATTGCATCATCCAACTTCATGTACTTATCAGCCCGGTCTAAAAATTGTTGTAATGTTGAAATTGGATGACGATGGATGCTGTCCCACAAAGGACTTCAATAGATAATGCCGGAAGAGATCGCCACCATCTTCCCCTCATCTCCAACCGCAGTCGCTCGGTTAGCTTCTCTCATGAACCTTTGAATGTAGTTCTTGAGAGACTCATCTTTTCCTTGCCTAATATCCACCAAGTGATTGGCATAAACAGGAGGGGCTCGAGCAGTACTAAACTGCCTGCAAAACTCCTTCCTAAAACTCTCCCAAGAAGTGATGGAGTCTGGTTTAAATTTCCAGTACCACTCCTGGGCAGTGTCTGACAATGTGGTGGAGAAGACTCTGCAGCGATAGTCATCACTCACCCCGAGTAGCTCCATCTGATTTTCAAAAGGCTGCAGAACACTACTACAACAAAAGAGTCTACTCACGCACATTTCGAGAAGGTGATTGGGTTCTGCGTAAAGCCACAGGCAACAAGAAGAAGATAGAACCTAATTGGGAAGGGCCTTTTGAAATCATTAAAGTACTAGGCAGAGGGCCTTACACCCTAAAGAATGTACGTAGTGGGAAAATCGTACCTCGTACTTGGAATTCAATGTCTTTGAAACAATATTATTGTTAATAGTTGTACTGTGCAATTCAAAAGTAATGCAACAACTTTCCATTTTTTCACATTCTTTTAAATTTCTCTTGTATATTCAATTTCTTGACATTATTGTCCACCATATTACACCAAGCCAGACACGCGGCAATTAACTTTTCACTCGAAAGGTTTCCTCAATTATATCCCCACCTACCTTTGTTCAAAAATAACATTATTCACATGCACCCAAAAACCACCTACCACAATGGCTATAAATAAACAATTATCTGAATGCTCGAAGTTTCCAACCTCCCCTAGCAATACACCGTATGTCTTTAATCTCAATACATACGTTACCCATACCTACACTCCAATAAACAACGAGCAATAATAATGCACAGCGAGGATCACACCCCGCACATTGGCACCAGGCTGAATCTCAGCAGATCGTGGCAGCAAGGCCACTACACACAATCTGCGTACACGATCCTACCGCCTCTGCCGTTTCACTGGATTTTGTATCGCATTCTAATCTGACTTGACTAAGCTCACAGGGAGCTACGGCCAACCATTTCGCAGTCTAATCTACTCTGACTACGCCGATCTGGCCACCCAACTGAGGTGCACTGCGAACCCTACCCTCTTACACGCATAAGAGGAGCACCTCCTACTGTCTAATCTGCCATGACTATCACAGCAGCACCATCAGCCGTCATGCTTCGGATTCCTCACCAGTGCACACTAGCTGGTTTGGAAATTCAAGGCTGGGAGGAACTTTTCCCGCAGTCGCACCCATATCCTACACGATGGGTGCCTATGACAGGATACACGGCAACCCAAACGAGCCATCACAATCCTACACGGTATGGGTGCATTGGAAAGATACCCCTCCTCACAATCTTGACCTCTTTGCATCTACCTCGACGCCCAACTCTACGCTTTGTCCCCCGCGTTCGGTCGGAATCACATTAACCCCTCTGATCTCATGGGAAAGTTTCAGTCTCCAGAGGCCGAACCCGTTCCGATCAAGACCACTACAAAATTCCCTACGCGTAAGAAGGTCTACCACTCAACAATAATGACAATGCTGCAGGAGTACAACACTGTTGACTGCGTTTTTAGCCAACGACGTGAGAACGTCAAAAACGACAAACCTTCAAGAGAATTCAAACGACACAGACAGTTTAATAAAGAAAATAAAGAACACACGCAATTTTTATAGTGGTTCAACCCCGATCAGTCGGTAATAGCCTAATCCACTTAGAGATTTTATTATTTTATCTACACTCAAGATCAGATGAACCAGTGTCAACTGAGTTTCTTCAGTGTAAATTCTCATAATACAAAGGAATTCTCTCTCAAGAAAACACACTTTCTCTCTCTAGAAAACTCAGACCAAAAATTCAAATTGCCAAAAGTCCTTTTCTGATCCCATCAACCCTCTATTTATAGGCTTGGGATAAGAAACTAATATCCCCCTAGGATTGGGATATTTTATTATTCGTATTATATTTAAATTACAAGAAATATTCAAAATACAACAGAATCCCCAATTTGAGCGAAGAATGAGAGATTCCCGCGCATGCCCAGACCGATTCTTGCTGAAGCTGTTTCTGGGAATTTGACGCAGTCTGGTCTATTTGGTTGATGAATATCATCTTCTGGTCGAACACATGCATGTTGGATACATACAAGTGCTGGTCGGACACATGCATGCCATTTCTTTATCTGGACAACCATGCACTTGCTGGACATACGCATAAGGATCAGACCCTTGTCTCTCCTCGGACCAAAGTCCGACCACATCTTGGACTACTCCTCGGAACAAGGTCCGGCCACACCTTGGACCTCTCCTCGGACCAAAGTCCGACCATGCCCTTGGGCTCTCCTCGGACCAAGATCCGACCACCACCCTTGGGCTCTCCTCGGACCAAGGTTCGACCACCACCCTTGGGCTCTCCTCGGACCAAGGTTCGACCATGCCCTTGGGCTCTCCTCGGACCAAGATCCGACCACCACCCTTGGGCTCTCCTCGGACCAAGGTCCGACCACCACCCTTGGGCCCTCCTCGGACCAAGGTCCGACCACACCTTGGACCTCTCCTCGGACCAAGGTCCGACCACACCTTGGACCTCTCCTCGGACCAAAGTCCAACCATGCCCTTGTAGTGCTTCTCGGACCAAAGTCCGACCGGACATAACCTAGCCCAAGTACTCTCCTCGAGTGCACTTGGCTTAGACATGACACCTCTCAAGTAGTCCAAACTCTTCACTGATGTACTGGGCTACTGCTAAGCCAGATCACCCAACTATTCCATGCCACCTGTCATTTCTATTGCCACATCATCATTTTCAAATTTTTGGGATAACAAACACTTTTATCACTATAACTTAAATTGGAAGATGCTAAGCATGGGCACACATATTTGCTCAATTCCTTTCTCAATAAACAAAAATGAATATTTGTACTATGCACGATCAGAAGGCGACGTATACTTAAAAATGGCAATAAATTAGAAGTTGTTATTTATAAATTATGTTACATTAATGACAATATTAATTCCTGATTTCATAATTGATCTATTCTCTATGAACAACTATTTTCTTGCCCATAATTAATCCCATTCAATACGACGCATGTACTCTGCCATCGCACTCTCTAGCTTCGGATGGCCTAACCCATAGCGTTCACACGATATGTAGTACGGGATTCCACTTCTGATAAGCCCTTCCATAGCCCACGTTGAGTAAAGCCACCGTGGGTTGTCAAAGATTCTCCTCAAAAAGGGAACCTTCGTCCACTCACGGTGCTCACCTACAACAACAATGTTGTCAGCTACAACCCATCACCAACACACCAAGACGGATCATTCACACAACACTTAACTGGGCATTCTCTCCCACCATCTGTATAATCTCTCGCTGTATCTCGCACGCTATGGCCTGAAGGGTCTATGAAGCTTCTGATCCGAATAAACCATATGACTCACACCTGTCATCACGCCTTCGATTAAGTCCAAAACAACAACGAACACATCCAATACACACACCAATACAACCAACAGGAAACAAAGCTCTATTTGTATTGATAATTTGCTCTATTACAATCATCTACATACTAGCGGCCAAAAGAGCCCAAAGAATGCATATACAGAAATTAATTCAAAGCAAAACATGACAGAATTTAACAAAATGATAGTGTGTCATTCATTCTACGGCACCTCTTTCACCATCTGGCTTGGCCTCTGCAACAGGCGCGGATTCTGATGCCTTCTGATCAGACGCCACATTGGCAACACTATCTTCAACAGCTTCCCCATTGGCATTATACATCGACCCCAGCGCGTCGCCCCTCAACTTCAACTTCTCCAGATGACACGGCGGATAGGAAATCTGCAGATCCCCAAGTTCATTCAAGTACTTGTCAACATCATACTCTCCTATTTTTACATCGACGCTTTTACAATACATCTCTAGTTTTGCCCATTTCTCCTCTGGGGTCTGCTTCTTATTGCGTAATGCCAGATCCAGATACTTCTCAGTATCTACCTCAGCCACCCACACAAGTTTCCGTTCGGTGATCTCTCGATCTCGAATGCACTGCCTTGTGGCTTCAATCGCCGCCTCTGCTGCCCTCTGCAAAACCAAAAACATTATGAAATCAACACACATGTTTTATGGGCACATTAATTTTCTAATACATCAATAACAAAAGAAGAGTCGCATACCTCTACCATCTCCTCCAACTGCTTCTTGGTTTCGGTCACCGTCTCTTCTGCTTCCTTCAACTTCTTCCCTAAATGAAGTTTAGCCTCCAACTTTTGCTTCCTGGCGTCCGCTGCGCTGGCCTCAAGACCATTTGACCTTCACTCCAGCTCTTTTTTCTCTTTTTCTAAGATCTCCTTATCAGTCTGCAACGACACTATATCCTCTTCAAGGTCGTTCATCATACTACTAAGCTTCTCCATACGGGCTTCATGCTGAACGCAGACTTGGTTTTTCTCCATCCACTTATTGGTCATATCCACCAAGTCAGCTTTCAGTTTGTCTCGCTCTACTTCAAGTCCGACAGTGCCTACCAGCTTCTCCTCTGTGGCAGTCACCCTCTTTTTTTCCTCTGCCAGCTCTACCTCTAACTTCTTGATGGCTTCCACAAGCACGTCCCAATTTGCCTCGCCCATCATTCTCCCTGCCCGCTCCTCTTCTAATTTCGCCATATGTTCTGCCAATTTAGAGCCATTCTTTATAGCCACCGCATATTCTCGCCTTGCAGCAGAAGCACATACAAAGCTCTGTGACAAATCAATTACGCCCATTAAAAATAACATTACACACATATCACGAAATATAAAAAGGGCCTAATTTTTTAACCAACTTACCATCTAGATGTGGTCTGATACTTGCTGCAGCAAGTCACCTTGCCCGCTCAAGGATCCAATTGAGTCAGAAGGCGTGGACGATCGCCCTTGGATACGGGAAGATCTGCGCGATAAGCCAGACTTATCAGGGGACGACTCTACAGCAGAAGCCAGACCAGAGCCCTCTTTCGTTTTACCTTCTGGGACCCCATGACGCTTGGCACACGCAGCGTAGGTCTCAGAACACGCCCTTTCACACTCAGTCTTCGTCAGCGACAAAGTTGAAGGAGTAGGAGGGGATTTCTTCATAAAAGCTCCCAGCTGCTTCGCGCATGCTGTTGTCATCTTGCTAAGGGTCATGTCACCCTTCTGCGATCTAACTCGCACGACACCAGGATCGACTCGATCCACAAAACAAAGCCGAGTCATAATCTGCATACAGTAGGGGTTCAATACACCCCTGATACTAATGGCGTTCTCCTTAGATTCATGCAGAAGCCTCTTCTCTGTTAGCATGCTCTGCCGTTCAGGACTCATACTAACCTGAGGCCAAGAAAAATCTGATGCAAAGAACCAAAACAGTAATACACAGAGTTAAACTAGCAGATAATCATCCAAATATGATTAGTTCACATTAAAATCAATAAGGAACAAAATGAAAAATGTGACTCACCTTTTATAAACACCCTGGCCAAAGGAAAATTTTCTTGAGGCAGGAATTCAGGATACCACACTCCTCCAACGGCAAAGAAGTATTTATCCCAATTTCGATGGGAGCTATTGAAATCGGTGAAGATTGTCCGTTCCTTTTTGGGAGAGAGATAGAAGGTTTTCCAAGGCTTTCCTTCTATCGCCTTGTTCGTAAACTTGGTGAAGCACGCGTAAATGTTGTCCGATTGAATATTGACATTCCTGAGGCTCCCTATCATTTGAGCCCCGACTATAGACTGAATAGCATTTGGGAGAAATTGTGAAATGTGAGCCCCGGAGTTTGAAATTATATGAACAAGCAGAGCCGGGAGAGGGAAGCGGAGCCATTCGATATGTCTCAGACTCATGACGATCTTGGAAGGCTTCACTACGCCCTTAAATCGCCATTCTCGAAGCTCAGCATCCGAGAGCATCCTCACCGTGACATTGTCAGGAATGTCGAACGATTTGCGCATGTGTTCGAACGCATTCTTGTATCCATCGCGATCCAAAGGCTCGAGAGATGAACGAGAAGACATTATTACACAGAATGAGACGATTGTCGAAGGATTGAATTGAAGGAAATCTCTAGGGTTTCTTCAGAGATTCTCTCTGGAAGTTGGAATAAAATTTGGAAATTTGAATGAAAATTATTTTAAAATAAAAACTATTTAAATGAAAGGTAAAATCCTGAACCAAACGTTTCACTCGATAAATGTTTGCATTAAGTGTAACTTGTCAGGTAATCAAATGATCATGCACCTACGGATTACCTCGGTTTACGGAGAATGACGGCTCTAGGTGAACTTTTTGGTGTTGAAGAGTCAGCCCAAGATTCTAACAGATTAGCACACCTCGCATGTCTGAAGCTTGGGCCAGGGGGCATCTGTTGGACCCAAAATGTTCGGCCCAAAAACCCTTTCCTCATTTATCAAATATTCAAAACAGAACGTTTTGGCATATAGAAGTTCCGAAGACAGAAGCTGTGGGTCAGAGGCGCGAGTCAAAGTCGGTATTTTTGGAGGGAAATTCAGTTATTTCTTCCCCCCCCCCCCCCCCCCCCCCATTCCAGGGTTCGCTTGAACCAACTAACTGCTTTGCATATTTTGTCCTATAAATATAAGATTCATAGAAGGGAAATGGAGGGAACTTTGAACTGACTTAAGCATCGGAGTGTCTTTCTTGCAGGTGATCCCGACGAGTCAAAGGCAAATTTCATCACCGGAATAATGACTGTGCATCGTCCATTATCGGGAGAAGCCTCCAGATATAGAAAGACAAATTGTTACTCCAACAGTTAGTATAGGGACACATGCACATATATACACTGTCGTAGAAAGTTGCTTAGAGACGTTAGTCTAGTGAGTGTTGATTTAGAAAATATGAACGGTAGATATCCGTCATATCCTAGACGGCTGATCCCCGTCACACTGCTTGATTTTATTATGTCCGGTTTATTATCGCGACGAGTGGCCAAAAGGTGAGGATTGCTGGTTAAACCTAGGGGTGCCAAAATGAATGGGACCTAGGGGCCCTCATGCTTACTTAATTAGTGAACAGTTAGAACTCGAGCAAGTGCTCTGAGAAGTTATTCCTGGATAGCAGTTGTGAATATTGGCCATTCAGTGAGAGTGCCTAGAGATACTAGGGGTTGCCAAGTTTGAGTGAGGCTGAACACCTTAGGGGCAATTGCTCACCAGCACCACTGATTAACATATAAGTCTTTATAAACCCGTGTAACTTCGATTACACTCTTGGATAAGTAGTGATGCCCTAGGTAACTTGATGGTTACCCTTGTGAGGGATTTACTCTTGGATAAGTAGCGATGCCCTAGGTAACACGAAAGTTACCCTTGATGGAGATATTTATTGGCTAGATCATAGTGTTGAGACTCGGTTCTCTCTTACAGATTAACATTTATGCTGGAGGGCGTGTTACACCCGAATTGTTGGAAATTGTCGAGCATTGGTATCGAATAATAGTTGTGATATATTATATCTACTTGCTCTGGGATTTTTCTGAGTGCAAGTATTTATTTGTTGATAAGAAATAGTTGTGATATAATATATCTACTTGTTCTGGGAATTTCTGAGTGCAGGAATTTATTTGTTTATATGAAATAATTTGTCGTTGGTTATCAGGCATGACCATAAGTTTGTCAGGATGCTTTTGTGTTCTTGAAATTGATTGTGTAGGGTCCGGATGGATTCGGAACCCTAATTCTCTGCATGCTTTTATTTTAAGGTTGAATTTACTAAGCATTTTCGCTTACCTAGTTGTTTCCTATTGTAGGTAAGAAAAAGGGCAAGGCAGAGTAGTGAGCGCTGGAGTCTACCTTGTAAATGTACATGTGGATCGACCTTTTGGGAAGCCATTTTATTTTTGGAAATGTTATGTAATTTTCCTAAACTAGGCTCACTCTACTCTTTATAAAATATGTTTGTAATTAAATGTTGAGTATGGCCATACGACTTTTTTTTTTTTTTTTAAATTATACGAGTTTTTGAGACATTTTGTTAAATGAAAACATTTATATTTCCACATTATCGAGTCTTGAAAATCTGGGTCGTTACAGTTGGTATCAGAGCTCAAGTTGAGCCAGTTCTGTAGACAACCCACATGTACATTTCGCAAAGATAGATCAACACTCACTGTAAGTACTGTCTTTTCATATATGTTTCCTTTGCTTTCTCTTATTTACCTCAATTCTATAAATTACAGGTTATGGTCTATATACCTGAGATAGGTGACCTTTTGATAGGAAACCTACCCATGATACCTATGCCTAAGATCAATTACTATAGAATCTTTAATGATGAGAATCAGTGACGCTTCAAGTACGATCAACAACATCGGCGTGTCAATTGGCAATGGACTTATTACATGATAGAAGTCCTTGATAGGGCCAACACACTCGAGCGACAGAGAGTGTGATATGCCAACACTTGTCTGAGAGGCTTGATGCAGATATGGTTTTGTCACAAACGTTGGCTACTAATTTGCAACATATGGGATGACTTTCATATGCAGATCGAGCTAGCATTTGGGCCATGGATTGTCCTATCTTCGTGATTGATAGCATACCTCAAGGCAAAGGAGGATCCCGAGAAGACGGACGAGGATACCGACATAAAGCTGGATATCCTGATGGATAGCCTAGATTAGGTTATACTGTGAGAGTCTTGTTGATAATTTTTGTAAAGACCTTGCAAACCTACAAGGTTGTAGGACTTTGGTGTAGTTGTAGTAGGCAGATGTAGAAACCCGACGTGTAGTTAGGGTTCTCTTTTTGGATTTTCATCTTGCTAACTAAAATCCTATGAGATGATCTTTCATGATCCTTTTTTATTGCTAGGCTATATCCCTGAATGTTATGACTACCTTTTTTGAGTCGAATCATTATGAATCTTCTTTCTTGTTTATGAGAAAAATTGGTATGCTCATTTATTGCTATGTTAGTATTCTTCCCTACTATACATTGTGGTATAAAGACTTGTGATGGTGCCTAACACTCGAGCCAGGGGAGGTCGAGATGTTAATTAACCAGACCCAGATGAGAGAGCAGCCATTTACCAAGATGCAGGTTGTGGCCGAGGTAGAGGAAGGGGTCGAGGCCGAGGACAAAGAATACAGCCGAAACCAAATCTAACAACTCAGATAGAGGATCTTTGACTTTGTGGCGACTACCGAAAGGGAAAAGGTAATCTGCGTTGGTATTAACTTCTTGTCCCTATGCACTTACGAGCTTTTTGTTATTAAATCAAACAAAAATAGCAAGGACAAGAGCTCAGAGAGGAAGGGGTGTTGCTGGCTGGGGCCAAACTGCACCTGCTACTAGAGCTCATAACGCGCCTGCCGCTAGAGCTCCAAACCAATCTGCTAGAGTTCGTGAGATAGCCGAGCAGGTGAATAATCTGCAAAGGCTAGTGAAGACGTAGGGAGCCCAAATTGAAATAGGGCAAAAGAGACAGGAGGATGCTGATGCCCTCCAAGCTAAAAGGTTTAACACCTTTTTGGGATGACTCCCCATGCCACCCAATAATGCTCAGAACAACGAAATACCACCTGAAAACAATAAAGAACAGAACCTTGGTCTACAGGTTATCATTGAGCAACCTATACTGCCAGTAGAAGCACCAAGAGCTTCCCGAGCAAAACCTATATCATAAAGGTTTGGCAACCAGAATCCACCTATATTTGAGGAGAGCAGTGACCCATCAATGGCAGAGGAATGGATAAATATTTTGGAAAGAATCTTCGACTTCATTGGAACTACCGAGAGAGAGAAGGTAGTTTGTGCGACCTATATGCTAAGAAAAGATGCCCACATCTGGTGGGACGCAGCCAAGAAAGGGCATAATGTTGCCGAGATGGAATGGCTAGAGTTCTTGACCTTGTTCAAAGGCAAGTACTTTAGTAAGGCAATGATCAAACACAACATGAATGAGTTCACTAATTTGAAGCAGGGAACGTCGAGTGTGCAGGACTACGTTCAAAAATTTGACCAACTGTCTAGGTTCGCAAAGAACCAGGTGAACACTGAAGAGAATAAAACTTGGAGTTTTATGAAGGGCCTACGTAGACACATTGCCAGGTGTGTAGACACTGGTAGAACTGGCCCGGAGACATATGCCGAAGCTGTGGAATGGGCTCTTCGCCAAGAGTCTTAGGCCATGTCAGACAAGCCAGAACCACAGAAGAACGAAGACAAGAGGTACACTCCCAACAACCCCGGACAGTTTCAGGCCAATCAGAATGGCCCAAGGGGAAAGTTCAACCCGAGGTTCGGCCAGAACTCGGGGCGAACAAACAATCCAAGAGGCACAAGGCTGATTTTTGGGGGAAAATAATAAAAGAAAAGGGGGACCTCCCAATCAGGCAATGGCTAGTCCCAACAAACAGCCAAGATGTGAGTTTGAACAATGGCCACTGTGCAACAAGTGTAACCGACGCCATCAGGGTGAGTGTGGGGTATGTTTTAACTGTGGAAAGCTAGGGCACTTTGCTAAAGATTTCTGAATGCCATCCAAGGGCAATGGAAATGAACAACAAAAACAAATTGGAGCTCCGCCTCGAGTTTATGCGCTTACGCAAAGCGACAAAGGAGTTGGACCATCTGATATGGTGTCAGGGTATCCTTGCCTTCGGGAGAGGATATGCTAGTGTGGACATGGGTTAGAGCCGTACCAGTTTGGGTTGAAGGTCATGAACTGACGGTGGATCTGTTAGTCTTGGACCTACATGAATACAATGTCATATTTGGGATGGATTAGGTAACCAGATATGGAGTCGTTATCAATTGCAAGCGCAGAAAAGTGGTCTTCACTCCAGTAGGAGAAGAACCATTCGAGTTCAAGGGTACGCCAAGAGAAAATAAGTGTCCCCTAATTTCTGCGATGAAGGTAAGAAAAATGTTGAGTGATGGATGCATCGATTTTCTGGCAAACATAGTGGATAAGTATAAAGAGACGAGTCAACAACCATCTGATGTACCGGTTGTGTGCAAGTTTCCCGATGTATTTCTTGAAGATCTCTCAGGGATTCCACCAGACCGAGAGATCGTGTTTGAGATAGAGTTAATTCCGGGAACCGCGCTGATGTCAAAAACTCCTTACAGAATGGCGCCAGCTGAACTCAAGGAGTTGCAGTTGCAACTGCAAGAGTTACTGGACAAGAAGTTCATAAGGCCAAGCCATTCTTCGTGGGGATCCCCGATCTTATTCGTGAAGAAGAAAGACAGCTCGATGAGAATGTGCATTGACTATCAGGAGCTGAACAAAGTGACGATCAATAAGCGATATCCATTATCGAGGATTGACAATCTTTTTGATCAACTACAATGAGCGTCAGTATTTTCCAAAATAGACCTGCGATCAGGCTATCATCAACTCAAGGTTAAGGAGACGGATATACCAAAGAAGGCCTTCAGAACGTGCTACGGTCACTACGAGTTCTTGGTGATGTCCTTTGGACTAACCAATGCGCCTACAACATTCATGGATCTCATGAATCACATATTTCGTGAGTGTTTGGATAAGTTTGTGGTCATGTTCATTGAAGATATTCTAATATACTCAAAAAGCCAGGAAGAGCATGCAACGCATCTGGAACTGGTCCTCTAGCGTCTGCTAGACAAAAAGCTTTACACTAAGTTTTCGAAGTGCGAATTCTGGCTGGAGAAAGTAAGTTTTCCGGGGCACATAGTGTCGGGAGACGAAATTTCAGCAGGTCTCGCCAAAATGGAAGTTGTTAAGCAGTGGAAACCTCCGAAAAATGCTCATGAGGTTAGAAGTTTTTTTGAGTTAGCGGGATAATATCGGCGATTTGTGGAAGGATTTTCCAAAATAGATGCACCAATGACTGCCCTCACCCGCAAAAGCATCAAATATGAATAGACTGACAAGTGTGAGAATAGTTTTCAGGAGTTGAAAATAAGAGTGACGACTGCCCCAGTGCTGACAATCCCTATTGGCACAGAGGGATATACTATTTATAGCGATGCCTCAGGCCGAGGGTTGGGAGCAGTGCTGATGCAGCACGATAAAGTAAATTCTTATGCTTCTCAACAACTAATGAATTATGAGAAGAACTATCCCATTCATGACCTGGAGCTTGCAGCAGTGGTTTTTGCACTAAAAGTAAGGAGGCACTACCTGTATAGGATACAATATGACATCTACACTGATCACAAAAGCCTGAATTATTTCTTCACTCATAAGGAATTGAATATGAGATAGCGTCATTGGTTGGAACTGTTCAACAACTATGACTGCGACATTCTATACCACCCGGGAAAAGCAAACAAGGTGTCAGGTGCATTGAGTCGACAAACAAGTGCTTACGTGATGACAGTGAAAGAGATTTCGCCCCAGTTACAAGCTGACCTTGCTACCTTGGATTTAGAGTTTGTAGTTGGTCAATTGGCTAACCTCTCTATCGAGTCTACCATTATGGAAGCTATAAAAGGCGGGCAGTTAGTGTTGGGGTTTTATGCCCTAATTAAAACCCAAATTATTTGTAATCTCATTTTATTATCAATAAAAGAATAGAATTCATTTTTTGACTTGGTCAATCACTTTTCTCACATGTTTTATTTTCATGATTATTTGTTTAATTTAAACTTCTATTAAATCCAGAGCATATAGCTAATCTTATTTATAGTGACGTAATCACAGTGGAATATAAATATGATTACATGTTCAAAATAAGTTAGTCCTAAGATTAGTCAGTGCACCGGATTTACACTGACTTGCCAATCTACGATATGATCTACTTACACATTACAGTGTTATGTTCTTTCCAGAACATTAGCAAAGTAGATAAGATTGGATGTATTTGTTACATCGGACAGGATCGATATTGACAGTTGATAAGATAAGTAAACATACCGTTATTATCTATTCTAGTCATATCATATAGTTGACCATAGGTCAATTCATTCTCAATTATGAGTGGTTAGTATTCTAACTGATTGTATTATTTGAGTTCTTTGACTTGTTCGTTGCCAGCTTACACTACGGACTAGCCCATACTTACATCTTGGGAACTCGGTAGTATAATTGAGTGGGAGTGTTAATCATAGATATAAACATCTATAGCTTCTGATGAAGAAGTGAAATGATGGTTTCCTTTTAGTTTGGTTCAAGGTGTTAAATGATAGAGATCTCATTTCAGTAATTAAATTAGTTTACTGAAATATCATTTACAAGGAACTAAGTGTTTTAAGGATAAAATACAATGAGGGGTAAAACAGTATTTTAGTCCTATCTCATTGTAGACCGTCTATAGAGGATTGAGTGACAATTATGGTTGTAACAATGGATAATTAATAGCGTATCTATATTTGTTATAGAGCGTTCTATGAATTCAAGAGTGCAATTCCAAGTCTATAGTGGAGTCACGAGGAATTAATAAGTTAGTAAATTTATTTGTTAGATTTATGATAACTTATTGGAGCTTGATTTCATAGGCCCATGGTCCCCATTGTACCTTGGATAAAATCATCTAGATAGTCTCAATTAATTGATTTAATCATCAATTAGAATTATCAAAGTTGACCAGGTCAATTTTGGATAGTTTCACAGAGTTGTGTAATTTTGAGAAGAAAAGATGGCAGATTTATTAATTAAGATAAATTGGTATCTAAATTAATAAATAAGTTTAAATCAAGGTTCAAATTATAAATAATTAATTTGATAAAGGATTTAAATAATTATTTAATTAATTAAATCAATAGAAAATAATACAGGCCTTGATTTGAAGTCCAATGGGCTTATAATCAAATGGGAAATTTCACGGGCCTATAGCCCATGATAATTTCGACCTAGGGCTTCAAAATAGCTATTATTTTATTGATTTTTTAATTAAATTAAATGGCCTAATTGAGTCTATAAAAGGAGTGCTTATAGAGAAGTCAAAACAAGAAGTTTGATAAGTCACAAGTCAGATTTTCTGATAGTTTTAGATTCTCTCTAAACACAAGTCCTTTTCTAAGCCACTTTGTTATTTTCTCTTCTTCTCTCTATATCTATCTCATGTGTTGAGAATTGCCCACACTAGTCTAGGTGGTTCTAAGGATACATTGGAAGATTGTGAAGGAAAATAGAAGATCGGTTCAGTTTCTTGATAATACTCTGCGACAGAAAGGATACAAGAGTTAGAGAAATTGAAGGAAGGACTCTTTAATTCTGCTGCGTATACTGTAAGTATTCTATTCTTTGTTTCTATTGAATTCAATTTTAGAAACATGTTTTAGGCTATCTTGTATTAATTTGTTTAATATTAGATATACATGAAAATAAATAAAGATCATGTATAAGCTAATTCAACAACTGGCCTCAGAGCTTTTGGTAATCTTTATTTTCATGAATGAACATGTTTAAAATTGGATTATTTGATATGTTTGAATAATTGGATGGTTTTCATGTTTTTATGATGCATATTGATTTTATGTGAATTTTATCAATTTTTAGGTTATTTTGTTGTGTTTTCTATGCTATTAATTTTTATATATGCTTTATTTTGTGTAAAATATTTTAAAAATTAATTAGAAAATGGTTTTGGTTTGAAAAATTGCTCAAAAATTTTTTTTACAAAAATTTGGCCTGGCTCCCATGCACGCGCGCACACCGTGCGCACCCGCGTGCACCACCCACACGCCTCGCGCGCACGCCCCCTGCAGCCACGCGCGCACGACCCCTGCAGCCGCGCGCGCATGCCCAGCCCGCGCGCGCTCGCGATGAACAGTACCCCACGGTACTGTTCATTCAATTTTTTTTTTAATTTAAAGAAAAAATAAAATTTGTTGAAATTTATTATTTATAATCAAAACCAAAAATATCTTTTTTGTTTTATTATTTAAATTTTTTTTAAAATAAGATATTTTGGTTAGTTGAGATTTAAATAATTGGATATTTTCTACAAAGATTCAAATTCAAATTTAAAAATAGACTAACAACTTAATTTTAAATCTTTTAATATATTAAATATTAGAATTATGATATCAGATATTTAAGATATTTTCATTTAAATTCTTGATATTTTTATTAAATCTTTATTTGAAAATATAAATATATTTTTATTCTATAGTTTTTTAATATTTAAATTATTTGAAATTTGAACATTGTTAGTTAGATATTTTTATGGATATTTGAATTTGTTTAACTATTTGAGATATTTTAGGGTTGTTATAACTATTTGTATTTTATTATTTTTAAATGGTTAAAATATTAGATAATAGTTGTAACAACACAAGATATTTTGGAAAACAGTTAAGATATTGATTTTAAAATTTAAAATTGGTTAAATTTTGAAAAATATCAAATTTTTTTTTCAGCCAATTAATAAAATATTTTTTTTTAATAAATGGGATTTAAATTAACTTTGGTTAATTGTTGATAAATCCTATTTAAATTAAATTAATATTTTTTTTTCAAATTAACCTAAAACCAAGTTGATTGTTGATAAATGAAATTTAAATTAACTTTTGTTAATTGTTGATAAATTTCATTTAAATTGACTTATTTTTTGTAAAAATTTAATTAATTTGAATTTTTTTTATAAATTCTAGATAATTAATTGTGGTATTTTTGCAAGTAAAATAAATTGTGGTATTTTTGCATAAATTCATAGAATTGCTCATATAGTAACATGATTAGGCTCATCCAATCATAACATGTCTGTTTACACTATTTGTGGTATTTTTGCAATTGGGCTTAGATGCATATAGTGGCCCATATGTTTGTTAGATATATGGTATTTTGCCAAATAAAATATTCATAAAATGATAGATTTTATTTGGGCCCATTAGAAAATGTAAAGTTTAAATTCCTCTCTTGTGGGTGATTCCACTTGTGAAGGCCCATTTGCTTTGCATGACTATAATGTGCCTAATCAATTAATAACAATTAATGAAACGAAGGTTTAAATTCCTGTCTTTTGGACCTTGTATGGAAGATAGGGGGCCTTTGTAGTGGGAACGACATACTGGACCCAGCCCTCCTCCATACAAGCCCAATTGTTAAGGCCCATTTACCTGAGTTGGACTTAATTGTATAGGTTCATTATATTAGTTAAACCTAAATATTGATTAGCAACAAATTAATTGAATTTATTTCAATGTGACACTTTAGAATTAATAAGAAATTATAAGACTTTGGTTTTTAAAAATTTTAATCTGTTCAATTTTTTTTTGGAAAACCATAGTCATTAATTTTCTAAAAATAAATAATAAAAATACTAATTTTAATTTTATAATGAGCTTATTTTAAGAATTTTATTCGATCTCCACCGTTGGTTTAACATAGTCAATAGCTTAATGGGGCCTAGAGGCGCTTTGATTCGTCCCCCTACGGAAGGTGTTCATTAGTTATTTTGACAAGGTTAGATTTCGAAAGACAGATAATTATAGGTCAAATTCTACTAGACTCACCCCTACGGTGACTACTAGGACTAAATATATGATTATTGAAACCGTGGGTCTAGCTCATAAAATAAGAGATTTTGTTTTCTTATTTTGATCGAATAGTAGGTTGTTAATAGTGGTGTCCATTATTAAATGAGTTTACAACTCTATTTAACTAGTGGTATTTTTTACTCTCGCCAACCGGGACAAGGATATCATAGATTAGTTAAAAACCTAAAGAAATAGAGATATGATTGTTTTTGGTATTTTTTTCTCATATCTTACATATTTTTGGTATATGTTGTGCTATTTCTTGAAATTTGTGTGAATGGAAGTTTTATTGAGCAAATGTGATTGATTTCTATTTTATTGATAATTTGTAGTTTTAAGCTAAGTAGTGTCTGTGTCTACTCCCATCCTTTCTCAACTTTCGATGGAGAAACTCACTGGAGAAAACTTCCTTAATTGGAAGAAAAATATCAACATAGAGTTGATTGGTGACAACTCTGAATTCGTCATGATTGAGGAATCTCCATAACAAGCACCGTGTCCTCACGTTAGTAATGGCACCGTCAATGCTCGTGATGGTACCGTAAATGCTTGGATAGCACCGTCTCTGCACGTTCGTGATGGCACTGTAAATTCTCGGATGGCACCGTGTCTACACGTTCGTGTTCAACTCAACTATGGTCTGACACAGCTCATGAACGAGCTTCAGATTATTGAACCTGTCATGGGTGGACCTAGTAAAGGAGGAGAAAATAAAACTACTGATGTTGTTGCTGATCTAGCTAAGGCTGAAGCTAACCAAGCTTCGTCTTCGAAAGCTGGATGCACAGACGCCTAAGGGGAATAACTAAAAAACAAGAAAGGTAAAGATAAATGTTTTCACTGCAAAGAGAAGGGGCATTGGAAACGAGATTGCCCCAAGTTTCTAGTAGCAAAAAACAAAGGTAATGATTATAGTTCATTTATCTTGGAAACATGTGTTTTAGAGAATGATAATCCGTTTGGATTATTGATTATGGATCTACTAACCATGTTTGTAACTCTTTACAGCTTCTTGAATCGTGGGAGGAAGTGAATGAAGGAGGCTTAAAGCTTAGAGTTAGGAATGGAGCGTTCGTTGCGGTCCAAGCTAGAGGAATAGCTCGTCTGAAGTTCGGAAATAAATACTTAATTTTAAAAGATGTATTTTTTATTCCGGATTTTAGTAGAAATTTAATTTTAGTTTCCATGTTGCAATTAGAACAATTTGTTATGACTTTCACAAGTTCTAATATATCTATTTCCTTCAATGGATCATAATTGTGTATTGCATATTTGGAAAACGAGCTTTATATTCTGCGGCCTAACGAACCCCTCGCTCTTAATAATGATTTATTCAAAGTAGCTAAACCTAGGACCAATAAACGTCAAAAGACCGATAACAATAATATGACGTATTTATGACACTAGAGACTAGGTCACATTGGCTATGATAGGATTCAATGACTTAAAAAGGACGGACCTTTGAGGGAACTCACCTTAGGTGAATTACTAGTCTGTGAATCTTGTTTAGAAGGCAAACTGACCAAGCGTCCATTATCTGCAAAGGGTGATAGGGCCAAAGAACCACTTGGTCTTGTGCATTCAGATGTTTGTGGACCTTTGAATGTACAAGCCAGGGGTGGTTTTGAGTATTTCGTCACTTTCATTGACGATTACTCTAGATACTCATGTCTTTACCTAATGCATAGGAAATCAGAAACATTTTCAAAGTTTCAGGAATTCCTAGCAATGGCTCAGAACCAATTAGGTAAAAGGTTAAAGATCTTGCGATCTGATAGGGGTGGAGAATATTTGGATATGTAGTTCCAAGATCATTTAACTGAACTTGGGATTTTATCACAACTTACTGCCCCAGGTTCTCCGCAACAAAATGGTGTAGCGGAATGCCGAAACAGAACTTTATTGGAAATGGTTAGATGCATGCTTAGTTACTCAACTCTACCAACTTTGTTATGGGGACATGCAATGGAAACCGCAAATGACATTCTCAATGTCGTGCTGTCAAAATCAATCCCCAAAACACCTTTAGAATGCTGGAATGGTCGTGAACCTAGTTTACGCCATTATAGAATCTAGGGGTGTCCCACTCACGTCCTGAGGAAAAAGGAGGGAAAGCTAGAATCGCGAACTGAAGTTTGCATATTTTTTGGCTATCCTAAAGGTACTCAGGATGGACTTTTCTATAGTCATTCAGAAAAGAAAGTGTTTACTTCTACAAATGCTACTTTTCTGGAAAATGACTATGTCCAAAACTTTAAACCTCGTAGCAAAGTAGTTTTAGAGGAGATGGTTAAACAATTGACTCCAACCAATGTTCCATCGTCATCAACGCAAGTTGATGATGAAATTCCCACTCTTAATGTACAACCGACACAAGTCGATTTAAATGAAGAAAGTACCACTGTTCTTGAGCAAACAGTCACGAAGCCTCGTCGTAGTGGGAGAGTTTCTAGAAACCCAGTTCGCTATGGCTTGGATGGTGAAACCAATATGGTTGTTGGTGACACTAGTGATGATGATCCGTGTCTTTCAAACAGGCAATTGCAAGCCCTGAAAAGGAACTATGGCTCGAAGCCATGAAATAGGAAATGGAGTCCATGTACTCAAATTCCGTCTGGGATCTTGTGGAAGCACCTAGTGACTTTAGGGCCATTGGGTACGAGTGGATCTACAAGAAGAAATGAGGTGTTGATGGAAATATCGAGACTTATAAAGCTCGATTAGTGGCAAAGGGTTATACCCAAAGAGAAGGTGTGGACTATGAGGAAACTTTTAGTTTGGTAGCCATGCTCAAATCCATTCGCATCCTCCTATCCATAGCAGCTGCTCTCGACTATGAGATTTGGCAAATGGACGTCAAGACAGCTTTTCTTAATGGAAAGCTTGACGAGGTCATTTATATGGATCAACCAAAAGGATTTAAAGTATCTGGACAAGAAGGAAAAGTTTGTAAGTTAAATAGGTCCATCTATGGACTTAAGCAAGCTTCTCGTTCCTGGAATCTTAGGTTTGATGAAATAATCAAAACATATGGCTTTGAACAAAATATTGATGAGCCCTGTGTTTACCAACTGAAGGCAAATCAAATAGTGGTATTCCTGGTTCTTTATGTAGATGATATCTTACTCATTGGAAACAATGTTAAGAAATTATCAGATGTGAAGAATTGGCTAAGCACTCAATTCCAGATGAAGGATTTGGGTGAAGTAAGTTATGTTCTAGGCATCCAGATCATCAAGGATAGAAAGAACAAAATTTTAGCTCTATCTCAAGCAGCTTACATTGATAAAGTGCTTGAACGTTTCTCAATGACAAATTCCAAGAAAGGGCGTCTACCGTCCCACCATGGAATTCATCTTTCAAAGAAGCAGTCTCCCCAGACTCCTGAAGAGGAAGATGCAATGAGAAAAGTTCCTTATGCATCTGCAGTTGGAAGTCTGATGTATGCCAGGTTGTGTACTAGACCAGATATCTGCTATGTAGTGGGAGTAGTGAGCAGGTATTAGTCAAACCCAGGACCGAAACATTGGATAGCAGTTAAGCATATCCTGAAGTATTTGAGACGGACTAGGGATTATATGTTAGTCTACAAGGGTGGCGTTCTGAACCCTGTAGGCTACACCGATTCAGATTTTCAGACTGATGTCGATGACAGAAAGTCTACTTCTGGAATGGTGTTTACTCTTGGGGGTGGAGCTGTGATTTGGAGAAGCGTAAAGCAGTCTGCAATCTCAGATTCCACCATGGAGGTTGAGTACATAGCTGCGTCAGAAGCAGCTAAGGAAATAGTCTGGCTAAAGAAGTTCTATTCGGATCTTGGTGTTATTCCAGAAATGGATAAACCGCTTGTGTTGTTTTGTGACAATACAGGAGCGATAGCCAACTCGAAAGAACCTCGAAGTCACAAGAGGAGTAAGCATATAGAAAGGAAGTATCACATTATTCGAGAATATGTGGCCAGGGGAGATGTGAAGGTTATGAAGATTGCAACTAAAGACAATCTTGCGGATCCGTTTACAAAGACACTACCAGAAGCTACATTTGATAAGCATATCAAGGAAATGGGATTAGTAGAATTAAGGCATTAGTTTCAATTAGTGCAAGTGGGAGTTTGTTGGGGTTTTATGCCCTAATTAAAACCCAAATTATTTGTAATCTCATTTTATTATCAATAAAAGAATAGAAATCATTTTTTGACTTGGTCAATCACTTTGCTCACATGTTTTATTTTCATGATTATTTGTTTAATTTTAACTTCTATTAAATCCAGAGCATATAGCTAATCTTATTTATAGTGACGTAATCACAGTGGAATATAAATATGATTACATGTTCAAAATAAGTTAGTCCTAAGATTAGTCAGTGCACCGGATTTACACTGACTTGCCAATCTACGATATGATCTACTTACACATTACAGTGTTATGTTCTTTCCAGAACATTGGCAAAGTAGATAAGATTGGATGTATTTGTTACATCGGACAGGATCGATATTGACAGTTGATAAGATAAGTAAACATATCGTTATTATCTATTCTAGTCATATCATATAGTTGACCATAGGTCAATTCATTCTCAATTATGAGTGGTTAGTATTCTAACTGGTTGTATTATTTGAGTTCTTTGACTTGTTCGTTACCAGCTTACCCTACGGACTAGCCCATACTTACATCTTGGGAACTCGGTAGTATAATTGAGTGGGAGTGTTAATCATAGATATGAACATCTATAGCTTCTGATGAAGAAGTGAAATGATGGTTTAGTTTGGTTCAAGGTGTTAAATGATAGAGATCTCATTTCAGTAATTAAATTAGTTTACTAAAATATCATTTACAAGGAACTAAGTGTTTTAAGGATAAAATACAATGAGGGGTAAAACGGTATTTTAGTCCTATCTCATTGTAGACCGTCTATAGAGGATTGAGTGACAATTATGGTTGTAACAATGGATAATTAATAGCGTATCTATATTTGTTATAGAGCGTTCTATGAATTCAAGAGTGCAATTCCAAGTCTATAGTGGAGTCACGAGGAATTAATAAGTTAGCAAATTTATTTGTTAGATTTATGATAACTTATTGGAGCTTGATTTCATAGGCCCATGGTCCCCATTGTACCTTGGATAAAATCATCTAGATAGTCTCAATTAATTGATTTAATCATCAATTAGAATTATCAAAGTTGACCAGGTCAATTTTGGATAGTTTCACAGAGTTGTGTAATTTTGAGAAGAAAAGATGGCAGATTTATTAATTAAGATAAATTGGTATCTAAATTAATAAATAAGTTTAAATCAAGGTTCAAATTATAAATAATTAATTTGATAAAGGATTTAAATAATTATTTAATTAATTAAATCAATAGAAAATAATACAGGCCTTGATTTTAAGTCCAATGGGCTTATAATCAAATGGGAAATTTCACGGGCCTATAGCCCATGATAATTTCGACCTAGGGCTTCAAAATAGCTATTATTTTATTGATTTTTTAATTAAATTAAATGGCCTAATTGAGTCTATAAAAGGAGTGCTTATAGAGAAGTCAAAACAAGAAGTTTGATAAGTCACAAGTCAGATTTTCTGATAGTTTTAGATTCTCTCTAAACACAAGTCCTTTTCTAAGCCACTTTGTTATTTTCTCTTCTTCTCTCTATATCTATCTCATGTGTTGAGAATTTCCCACACTAGTCTAGGTGGTTCTAAGGATACATTGGAAGATTGTGAAGAAAATAGAAGATCGGTTCAGTTTCTTGATAATACTCTGTGACAGAAAGGATACAAGAGTTAGAGAAACTGAAGGAAGGACTCTTAATTTCGTTGCGTATACTGTAAGTATTCTATTTTTTGTTTCTCTTTGAATTCAATTTTAGAAACATGTTCTAGGCTATCTCGTATTAATTTGTTTAATATTAGATATAAATGAAAAGAAATAAAGATCCCGTATAAGCTTTTTCCAACAGTTAGTCGATCCTTGGGTTCAAGGACTGATGTACGAAGTGAGGAATGAGGGGAAACCGTGATTCCATATCTCCGAAGATGGAGTATTGGGGTTTAAGGGCAGAATATGTGTTTTGGATGATGACGAGATCAAGAAGCAGATCTTTTTCAAGGGACATAATGCTCCTTATGCCATGCATCCGGGTACCACAAAAATGTACCAGGACTTGAAGAAGTACTTTTCGTGGCCTGGGATGAAAAAAAGAGACAACAGAATATGTGGCACACTGCTTGACTTGTCAGCAGACAAAGGTTGAGCATCAACGACCAGCCGGATTGTTACAGCCCTTAGAAATTCCAGAATGGAAGTGGGAGATGGTCACTATGGGCTTTGTCACAGGTCTACCAACCATTCCCAAGGGGCACGATGCCATTTGGGTTATCATAGATAGGATAACTAAGTCTGCTCATTTCTTGTCGATCAAGGTAACTTATGGGGCACATAAGTTAGCAGATATTTACGTTGTAGAAAGAATGAGATTGCACGGTGTATCCAACTCCATCGTATCAGATCGCGACAGACGTTTTACCTCGACATTCTAGAATAGAATCCAAACAAGGTTGGGTACTAAACTAAAGTTCAGCACTTCTTTCCACCCGCAAACAGACGGTCAAAGTGAACGAAAAATTCAGACCCTGGAAGATATGCTAAGAGCTTGCGTTCTCGACTTTCAAGGGTAATGGAATGAGAAGCTTCCAGTGATATAGTTTTCTTACAATAATAGCTATCATGATTCCATCAAGATGGCTCCGTATGAGGATTTGTACGGAAGGAAATGTCGATCACTGATTCATTGGCACGAGACCGATGAAAGAAATTTTCTCGGATCGGATGAGGTTGATCAGATTACTGAGGACATCCGACAGATAAGGCAACACTTGCAAACTTCGGTTGATCGACAATGCAAATATGCCGACCGACGGAGGAGACCCCTGGTGTTTGAGGTTTGCAATAATGTGCTGCTTAAGGTAGCTTCGCTACGAGGGGCTATGCAGTTCGGGAAGAAAGGAAAGCATAGTTCAAGGTTCGTTGGACCTTTCAAAATCATAGAGAGGATCGGGGAAGTAGCTTATCATTTAGCTCTTCCGCTCGCCTTGTCTAAGGTGCATGATGTGTTTCATGTATCCTTGTTGAGAAAATATATGCGCGATCCCTTGCATGTACTCAGCTATGAGCAGCTGAGTATTGATCCTCAACTCGTCCATGAGGAAAAAACTAGTGATGATTCTAGACAGAAAGGAAAAAGTGTTGAGGAACAAGACAGTGTCGTTGGTAAAGGTGCAGTGGTGTAACCATGGCATTGAAGAGGAAACCTGGGAAACAGAAGACAAGATGAGGGAGCTGTATCCTCATTTGTTTTAAGTTTCGAGGACGAAACCTCTATAAATTGTAGGTATTGTAACGTCCTGCGTTTTCGAGTACCTTTAAACGACTCGGGTCAGGATTTTTTTCCCCAAGTTAAGATTATTATTTTAAATAATATTATATTTTGTTTGGAATTTATTTCCATGAGTTATTGCTAGCGAAATTATGAATTTTGTGATTTAAAATTCAAGATAAGACTTTCGATCTTGGACCGACACAAAAACCCTGATTGGGTAAAAATCTCAGAAAATAAAATGAAAAACTGTGGAAAATATATTTTGGGCATAAAATACATTCATAAAAATTAAAGTTCGGTAAAAAATAATAAACCTAAGGGGAAATGGAAATTTTAGGACATTTTGTGTTAAATGCTTAATTTTACCGAAATGGGGAATTTTATTCCATGAATGGACCTTAGGTTAAATTTTATTGTGTGATTAATTAAATTAAATGTGAGATACATTTAATTTAATTATTTAATGTTAAGTTTTGTGTTTAAAACTTAATAAGAGTGAAAAGGTTATAGGAAGTCAAATTGGATTTTTCTTCTTGGGAAATATTTATTAACCTTTATAAAAAAAAATGATCACATATATAATATATGTGGTGGCTGGCCATGTGAAGAATTAAATGGGGATGATAAAATTTTAATTGAGTTTAATCCCATTTTAAATATTAGGGATAATGTCAAGTGGGTAGTAAAACACTCAAGTGTTTTAGGATAATTTTAGAGTTGTATAAACTCTTCTAACCCCCCCCCCCCCCCCCCCTAAAACCGACCACTCTCTCTCTCTTTCACTATCATCTTTTTGAAAACTCTCTCAAGTTTTCTCTCCATCTTCAACCTCAAGAACACTAAGGAGGCTTGGAAGCATTTAAGCCTTGGTCTAGGAAAGGTTTTCCCTAAGGTAAAGTTCTCATAATCTAGAGTTTTATAGAGTTTTAATCATATATTTTTCATTAGCTAATTATCTATGTTGTTGGGGGGAGTTGGTTAAGGTTTTGAAAGGGTTTTTAAGGAGCCAAAGCTAATAGGAAGATCCAAACCTTAAGCAAGAACAACAAAAGGTAAAAAGTTTACTTTTATGGTTGTTATTGTATGGTTTTTAGTTTTACGCATTATTTTGTATAGTTAATACTTAAAGTTTCTTATTGGTGATGTAATAAGGTTATGGTAGTTGTTTTATAATTTTTATGATGCTTCTGTGTTGATTTTTGAAAATAGGGACCGAAACCCCCAAGGGTTTTGTAGGAAACCCTAAAACAAAATACATGTTTTGAGCTGTGACTTCCTAGGGGTCAAGCATCTAATGTATATTGATTTTGTAAAATTTAATTGTACTATGATATTTTTTAGATTGAGTACATAAAATTGAGCTTTTGAAACACTAAAAAATATTTAAAAATGAGTGAGTTATGCTATTTCAAAGTTTAGGTAAAAACTTTTTTTTTCGTATTCTTAATTTTGGGACCAAGTTTGGACATCCACTGTATAGGGAAAATGAACCCAGTTTTTTCTTAAATTTGGTGGACATATTATTAGCGTAACCTACTATTCCACTGTAAAATTTAGTAAGAAAATATTAAACAGTTTAAAAGTTATTAAGTATCAAAGTTTGGAAAAAATAAGGACTTGAAAACAAGGTCATTTTTACCTCTACTCTTTATAAAATATATTTGTAATTAAATGTTAAGTATGGCCATACAATTTTTAAAAAGTTTTTTTATACGGGGTTTTGAGACATTTTTTTAAATGAACACATTTATATTTCCGAATTAGCGACTCTTGAAAATTTGGGTCGTTACTGCTTCCGTGAACAAGGATCATAAGACGAAGACGCGGAGAGGAGCCGGAAGCGGTTAGTTCGGGAGATGACACATCCTGCGTTGATTTGCGAGACAGCCTTAATGCTCGGAAGGAGCAGACCCGAAAAGAAAAGATTCGCCCTCGAGGAGGTGACTTGATACATAACCTCATGGACAGGAGGAACGAAAGAGTTCCCCTTGATGATGGAATGGCTAGGCAGTTCATGGAACAATTGGCCGCTCTCAAAAAAGTCACGGACCACTTTGTTCGAAAGCAAGAAGGCGGAGGTTCTGATTCATAAGATGAAGAGAAGGAATTGTGCGCAAAACACATCCTGGACGTCGTGTTACCCAAAGGGTTCAAGATGTCGGACATGCCCGCCTACACCGGAAGCACTGACCCAAGAGACCATCTATCCCGCTACAATCTCTTGATGATTGTAGCTCATGTCTGTGACAACGACAAATGCCTGTGTTTTTCAATCACCTTGGTCGGGCCCGCCGAAGAGTGGTGGAAAAGGCTCAAGACAGGATCGATCCAGTCTTAGTCCGGATTGTAGTCAACTTTCTGTAAACAATTCGTGGCCGCCAAAAAACTGGACATGGAGGTCAGTGCGCGGCCAATATTAAGCAACATCCCACTGAAACCATTAGGGCTTACATCCAATGCTTCATGGAGGAAGCTTAGACGATGGGCAAAGCTTGGTAGCCCTTCAGTCTAAAATCAGAGCTAGATCCCCTCTCTAGGATGACATGCAACGAAGTAAGGTGGCCACCCTTGAAGAATTTATAAGGAAGGCTCAAGGCTTCATCAACTGGGAAGAAACTCAAATCCAAGCTTTTGGATGGCAGCTGTAACGCCCTACTACCTTAGAGTCGTTACCATGTGATTTTAAAATGTGCCATTATCTCGCTAATCGAGGTTTTAGATCGAAAAGTGTGATTAAATCGGAATAAAGATTTATTTAATGGAAATTAAGTATAAAAGGTATGGACATTTATTAAACTCATAAAAGTGATACATTGGGATCCCAAAACACCGTTTCAAAATGTATTTACAATTCAAAATTTAAGGTATAGTCGACCTAAGGGACAAAATCAACCATTTATAGCATGTCTTTCAAAACAACCTCGGTCGTGGCAGCCAGGTAAGCCGAACATGTACGTGCCGCACCATGCCCTCCAACTCATGCTTGGTCAGCCTTTCCTTTGCCCTTACCTGCACCATAGAGCACCCGTGAGCCAAGGCCCAGAAAGAAAACTCCACACATAGCATATAAAAATTTAATCCAGTAAAAGCACAACTTAAATAGATAACAGACTATTCACATAACGGCCTATGCCGACCCAGTTGCTTTACCAGGCACTGGGTTCATGGTCTTTCACCGACCTGGTGAGTACAACACCCTTGATGGCCATGCCATGGTGGCCTGCATTCAGCATGCTTGTTACCATTCGGCCTACATTCAGCATGCTTATCATCGTTCCCAACCTTTACCAATCTCGGCCTTCGCCGTTACCCATACAGTCATAATCTCACAAACATGGAATAACAATTTCAAATATTCATTCATAGCATTAAACATAGATAATCGAGCCACGCCCTGCTCTATAGGCACAAACAGTTTTCTTACCTATGTCCCGAGCTGAATGATTAGTGCGATCCTGAGCACGATCCCCTAAACCCGAGCCTTGGCGGTAAACCTAGTCACAATGCAATAATAATAGTAATCCATCAAGCCCTAAACCAAATAAAAACTTCAGAATAATATTCTAGCCTCTGGAACCTTGAATTCTACTAAACCGAGTAGTAGGATCCTTCTCGAGCCCTTAAATTTGGGTTCCTGAGCTTAAAACCCTATATTTGCCACTTTCCTTAATTTGAGTCGTGGCCTACCCCCTAGGGTCGTGGCGCGCTACAAGTCAGAGAGCCATGGGGCTCTCTTCTAGGGACATGAGCTGTGACGCGCCTTGCATGCGCCGCAACGCCTGGGCAACATTAGAGGCTCCCAAGCCTCCTCGCATACACGGGCCGCAGCGCCTAAAGAACAGGGCCACGACTCAAACCCAAAAGCCAAAAATTTCCATGCATTTCTACAAGCCAAACCCTCTAAAATACACCCAAATCAAAGCTTAGACCCATAATTCAGTATAGTTCATATCAAAGCAACATAACTAGTATAAGCATCCCAAAAACTAACCCTTAGCCTTACAAAAAGAAAAAATTAAGACTTAAGGTTTGAACCTAAACAAAGCTTTAAATCACAACATAAAACTTAACAATTCAACTCCAAAATCCTTACCTCCACTAGAGAATTCGACCTGAGCTAATCCCCAAGCAATTCAAGCCTCAAGTTCTTCAATTCCTTTTGAATTCAAAGCTTCCTCCCTTGAATTTCATCAAAAACTCCCATAGCCAAAAAGAGAGAATGAGTGTATCAAGAGAGAGAGAGAGAGAGAGAGAGAGAGAAAGAGAGATAAGGCTGAGAGAGTGTGTTTTCCTTCTAGTTAGTTTTAGAGTTCTAAGCCTAATCTAAGTCTATCCTCAACTGTGAAATGTCCGAAATTCCCCTAGGTTTACCCTTAGCCACTTAATGCCTCCAAGGGAAACCCCATCATATGCACCATTCTCGCTAATTCCTCGAGTGTTCCTATAAACCCCCAACCAATCCTGACATACTCAACTAACCGCTAAATCATTACCTGTTACTCGGTAATCTCGAACACGTGCTACATTCCCAAAATACCCCTAGGCTTACCCCGAGCCAGGTATTCAACCTCGTTGTGACTATTCTGCTCCCTAGAATCATCTCGGATCACACATCACAAATATATCTCCATAATATTGTGGTCTTAGTCATAACACACACATAATTTACATTTATGCCCTCAACGGGGCAAAATTATAAGTACGTCCTTATTAACAAGAATGGACCCACTTCCATATTTAATTCACCTGAACATGCATATCCAGTCATATAATTATTTAATTCAGGTAATCACATGTGGATACACATATATCGCACTTAACCACGTAATAACATATTTAAATCAATTATTGCCCTCCTAACACGCTAATCAAGGCACTATGCCTTATTAGCGAATTTAGGACGTTACAACAGCCAGCACCACAACCAACACAATATCTTCCCCGAGTACAGAGCACAGTACCCGAAAAATCCTTATCAAGTACCTCCAGCGATGCCCGAACCCGCTAGAACCCTCGGGATGTCATTCATGACCCTAACCGTCTATGGGCCTACTTCATCGGGATATGCTCCGGCTTCTTCAGCCCCTTTCTCTGAGTATGGAGTGGCACCAACCGGATACAATGCCACTTCCAGAGCTGCTCAACCATCCCAGACCGAAGTGGCTGAGGCGAGCATAAACCCATTCTGGGGAAAGAGATTTAGAAAAAATCAGAGTCGATCCGAACCCACCAAGACAGAAAGGATGGGGTACGAGCCCCAATACACAGAATATACAAACTTGGTGGATATGTGGGAGAACATCTACCTTGAAACGGGCAACGTAGTCCATTATAGAAAACCAAGTCCCATGTTTAATGGGGAAAAAAGCCCGAGGGGCGCGAGCTAAAGATGTCCCTATCATTAGGACGTAGGCCATAAAACTGACGAGTGTCGTCAGATGAAAGATGAGATCTAGAATTTGATCAAGTTGGCACACCTCCACCAGTGGTTCAGAAGGCCAACTAGAGTTTCAGGACTGCCCACAGATCCCGGACAACCTTTGGCCCAGGGAGCACAAGTATCGTTCATAATTCCTCAGGGAGGGTATGCCCCAGGACCAGGAGCACAGGCCCCTCAGGGGGCCCCAATAGTGCAATCGACTGGAGGCCCTATGGCTCCCGAACCTGGGATGCCATATCCACCCGAAACTGCACCCTCTCGAGTAGATGGCCACGTAGCCACCATATCTGGAGGCCTGCACCTGGGAGGACCATCCTGGAATGACCAGAAGAGGTAACTCAGTGAACTCGACCACATCCATGAGGTGTGTGCGTTGGTCCAGACTCCTACCCAGTGCCCAAGGTTGATGAATCTACCGATAACGTTCACGGAGGAGGATGCCCGGAATGTCTACTTCTCGCATCACGACCCCTTGGTCATTGATGCCTAAATCGCCAACAAAAGAGTACCCCGAGTGTTGGTGGACAACACGAGTTATGTCAATGTCCTATTTAAGTTAACCTTCACAGCGATTGGCCTAATAGAAGCGGACCTAGCGTCGTGTGCAACGCAGATCTATGACTTTAATGGGGATTCATTGCTCCCGATTGGCAAGATTTAACTCCATGTCACATTGGGGAACGATGTTCAGAGATCGTTCAAATACTGCACCTTCATAGTGGTGGATTGTCCCACTGCGTACAATGTTATTTTTGGGTGCCCCGCTCTAGTCGACTATGGTGCCATTACCTCCATCTATGCATGAAGTTCCTGTGGGATAACGGCGGAGTGAGGACAGTACGGGGAGATCAAAAGAGTGTCCTAAAATGTTATCATATCTCCACCCGACCAATCTTCATGGTTTGCGAAGAACCTCTCGAAGAGGAAAATTTCGATCAATCCCACCACCACAGCCAGCACGGAGGGTGGTCCGGGAAGACAGTAAACTGGATCCCCGAATAGAGGCAGACAAGCCATTAGAACTGGTCAACAGAATGTTCTAGAACCTACTTGAGAAGAACATGGAATTCTACATAGACGACATGATGGTCAAGTCCAAGACATCGGCCCAACACGCGGATGACCTGGTAGAAGCATTCGCCTTTATCCGAAAGTACGGGATGAAGTTAAATCCCAAGAAGTGCACTTTTGGCGTGGCATTCGGGAAGTTTCTGGACTTCATAGTAAGCTCAAGAGGGATAGAAGCCAACCCGGATAAGATCAAAGCACTGATCGACATGCCATCGCCACAGAAACACAAAGATGTTCAAAGCCTAACGGGAAGAATAGTGGCTTTAAGTCGCTTTGTGTCAAAGTCCACGGACAAGTGCATCCCATTTTTCAATGTACTTCGTGGAAACCAAAGGTTTGAGTGGACGGCCGAGTGTGAAGAGGCTTTTCAAAAATTGAAGGAGCATTTGGCCCAAGCACCAATCTTGTCGAAGCCAGTGGATGGGGAGCTCCTGTACCTATATTTGGCAGTGTCAGAACATGCCATAAGCACCGCCTTAGTGCAAAGAAGAGGGAAAGGTCCAACTCTCGATCTATTACGTAAGCAAAAGGTTGCTGGGCGCGGAGTCTAGATATCCATTGATCGAGAAGCTGACATTCTACTTACTAACCGCACCCAAGAAGTTAAGACCTTACTTTCAGGCCCACGCCATCAAGGTACTAACGAACCATCTCCTGCAACAAGTATTACAAAAACCCGAATCATTGGGAAGACTTTGGAAGTGGGCCATGGAGCTAAGCCAATTCGATATCACCTACATCCCCACAGTCTCCATCGAGGGACAGGCTCTAGCTGACTTCATCATAGAATGCACCGAGATTGCTGAGGACAGAGAGCCTATTGACCCTGTAGTGCCCTTTTCGAAGATCTTTGCTGACGGAGCCTCCAATGAGAACGGGGTCGAGGCCGGGGCTGGGATCATTCGAATATCCCACCAGGGTCACCAATTGTAAAGTGTCGTCTGTAATGCCCCAAAATCCCTAATGCAGTTTAATGGTTGGATTAGTAGGCCGGGAGGGCCATAACTGTTTTATTATGCCATTAAACTATTATATGCATGTTTATGTGAATTATATTATAATATGATGTTAAATGCATGCATGTGGGTCCACATTTCATCACGGAGGTATTTTAGTAATTTGGCCCGTTGAGGGCGTAATTGTATATTTGTATGCATGCCAGTGATCTGTTGTTGAGGCCACATTATAGTGTGGATTTTTTCGAGCTATTCAGCATGAGATGATCTTTGAGTGCAAATTAGCGGTTTAGTCATAACGGGGTTAAGTTTGGGGCTCGGGGTGAGTCTCGGGGTGATTTTAATGATTAGAGCGTTGCTGGGAATTAAAGGGTAACGGGATATGAATTATTGGTATTTAAGAATTTCGAGAATAACGGGAATTGGAGGGTGTTAATTATGATTAACGAAATAGATGGAAAAGGACGGTTTTACCCTTGGGAGTCTTTAGAAACCTTTAAATGACCTAGGGGCAAAAGGGTCTTTTCACCATGTGATATGTTTAAAGCCATTGAAGGCTATAAAAGGTTGACAAAAACAGAGTATTAAGTTTCTCTCCCTTTTTCTTTTGGATTTTTGGAGCTTTTCTTGAGGATTCAAGCTAAGGAAGTGGATCTTGAAGGCTTAGGATTGTGTTCCCCCATTGAAGAGGGTCCTAATCTGAGCTTGAGGTAAGTTTCTAGCCATTAAAACTCTAGCTTTGTTCTGTTTTTGGTTTGGTTTTCAGCTTGGTTTTCTAAATTGGTTAAGGGGTTTTGATGGGAGTTTTTGGCTAGGGTTACTTGCGTTGTGATGCCTAGGACATGTGTAGATGGTTTTTGGGTTCATTTGGGACTTAAAATGAGGTCTGGAAGCTTTTGGTTCAGGTTGGAAATGGTGGAGTCAAAGGGGGAAAGTTTCAGGGTGTTTCTGTCTGGGTGTAGCGCTACAGTGCCCACTAGGGGGCGCTACAACGCTACTCTGGGGGTGGTTCATGCTGACTTGAGCACTGGGGCGCTAGTGGGGTAGCGCTACAGTGCTACGCTGCTCCTTCATATTATGGTTTTCGACATTTTTAAGGGTTTTTGGCTCGGGGTTTCAATCCTTAAGGCTCGAGATTGAATCTACTCACCGTTTGGGTACAATTCGGGATCCCGGGAGTGAGGTTTAGGTCAAGACCCTTTCATTGTTGATTTTTTATTAATGGAGTTTATAATTGGCTATGGCTAGGTAATTGCTAAGGAATCAGAAGGTCGATCGTTCTCAAGGGTTATTCTTTTACTATTTCTCACTTGAATCAGAGGTAAGAAAACTGCACCCCATATGTGACATGCATGGTTATTATTGAGGCATGTTGAGTGTTTAAATGTGGACATGGATTGCATATCAAATGCTTAGCAAATCTTGCTTACTTGTGAGTGGCACTGACTTACTAGTCAGAATCGGCAATGGTGTCAGAACTCGCTGTGAAGTTGTGACTTATTAGTCAAGTTCGACAGTAGTTTTGAACACTGGTCGTATGTTACTGACCTAAGAGTCAGGAGCGGCATAAGCGTCATGAACGCAGAGTCGGTGAAAGATTAGATCTAATTGACATCAGCATTGAATGGCTCATCATGAGCATTAATGGCGAACCGACCCCAAGTTCGATGAAAACTAAAAGCGCTTGTCTAGTTCTATGACTAGTTACTCAGAGCCAGGGCCAGAAGGCCCAGGTGACCGTATCGTCACATGGCTAAGGGTACAGAACCCAAAGTAGTGACTCCATGGTCACTCCCTTGGTTTATATTGGTGACTTGCTCATCAGTCACATATCCTGTTTAAGATAGTGACTTGATCAATTATTTGTAAAGGGTGCAGAATCCCACATTAGTGACTTACAACATCTGTCACTCATTAGTTTAGGACTATAAGTCCTGGATGATTATCATGATCATCGTTTGATATTATATTCATGCAGTATTGAGTTTTCTTGCTGGGCTTTGGCTCATGGGTGCTTTGTGGTGCAGGTAAAGGGAAAGAAAAGCTCACCCAGCCTTGAGTGGAGAGCTTAGGTGGTGATGTGTACATATGCGGCCGCTTGACCACCACGGCCAAGGAGTTCTCGGAGAAACTAGGGGGTTTACCCTATTTTTGCCGCGTAGGTCGGCGGGTTGTAAATTTTAAACTGTAATGACCATTTTGGATTGTAAATAACTTGTAAACGCTTTTATGGGCCCATGAATAGTTTTATGTTTCAAATAAAATATATCATTTTCTTTTGATTGGTTTTTCACCTTAACCTATTAATAACACTTAGATGCACGTTTATAACCAAAGAACTTGATTAACGAGTTAAGCACGGTTCAAAGTTCACAGTAATGGTCTTGGAGTAACCAGGGCATTACACCGTGCGCTTCCAGCTAGAAGCGTCAAATAACAAGGCTAAACACGAGGCCAAACACGAGGCCATGCTGGCCAAATTACACTTAGCTCGGGAAGTGGAGGCCGGGAACATCGAAGTCCACATCATTTCCCAATTGGTTATAAGATAGATTTTGAGAGGATATCAAATGAAGGGGGAGAAGATGGCTGCCTACGTAACACAAACTTGGGAGTTACTCCAATCTTTCAAAAGATACTTCATCCGTCAGATCCCCAGGGAACAGAACGTGTTTGCAGACACACTGGAAAATTGGCCACGGATGTTGAAGCATAACTCTCCGGGGTAGTCCCAATCGACCATCTACCCACACCCAGTATTCAAGCCCCTGCAATCATCAACTCCATCGATTATACAACATCCTGGATGGGGCCTCTCATCTATTATTTAACCACTGGGAAATTTCCCATGGACAGGGCTGCCGCCAGGAAGCTTCAGTACCAGGCTCCTAGATACATCATGATGGACGACAAGCTCTATAACAAGGGTTGTCCCTGCCCTATCTTCGATGCGTATCTGGGACTTAAATGAGTGCAATCATGCACGAAGGCTTTTGCGGAGATCACATAGTCAGACTCAGCTTGTCCAAGAAGAACCTAAGGCAAGGATATTTCTAGCCAACCATAAAGAAGGATTGTGTAGATTATGCCCTCAAGTGCAAACAGTGCCAAAGGTACGCGAAGATCCCGCATGCTCCTCCCACGGAGATAACCCTGATGACCAGTCTCTGGCCTTTTGCAGTTTGGGTGATTGATTTGGTAGGATCTCTCCCGACCAGGAAGGGCGAAGTAAAATATGCCATTGTAGTCGTCGACTATTACACCAAGTGGGTTCAAGCGAAATCAATGAGCACCATTACCTCCAAAAAGGCCATGGACTTCATCATCAACAATATCATATGCCGATACGGTCTCCCTCACAAAATCGTGTCTGAAAACGAGAAGCAATTTGATAGCATCCACTTCATCGACTTCTGTGAAAGACATGGAATCATCAAAAGCTTCTTCGCAGTCGCAATGCCTCAAGCAAATGGGTAAACAGAGGTCATGAACAAGATTTTGAAGGGGACACTAAATAAAAAGCTACAAGCTTGCAAGAGCAAGTGGCCGAAAGAGTTGCCTCGCATCCTATGGGCCTACCAGACCACGGAAAGAAGATCGACCAGACATACTCCATATTCGATGGTGTACAAATGCGAAGCAATCATCCCAGTAGAAACTGCGGTCCCGTCTCACAAACCAGATACGTAGGATCCCATCTGAAATCATGCCTTACTCCAGGAATCCTTGGATCTCATCGAAGAGAACTGGGAAGAATTACAAGTGCAGTTGAAGTTGTATCAAGGAAAAATCGCAAGGCATTTTAACTCAAAAGTTAAGAGCCGAAGGTTCAAAACCAGCAATCTAGTTCTAAAGAATAGTCTTCCATGCATCTCAAGATCCAGGAGTGGGGGTTCTAGGACCTAACTGGAAAGGACCCTATGAGATCCAAATGAAGTATGTCCGGGAACATATCTCTTAAAGGGACTAGACGGAATAGAGGTCCCAAAGGCCTGGAACGCATAGTAGTTGGGAGGATTTAATCCTGCTTTTTCTAACATTTTTACTTTCAAGTAATGTACGCCCCAGGGCCATTTCTTATTTAATGAAAATGGTGTGAACAAAATACCATGAGAAATGTTTAAGGAAAGAAAAAGTTCATGTTCGTCTTTAATTTTTATGCGAACAAGTGACCAAGACTATACTCTTTGGTCACTTGTGGGGTAGGACCATCTATACAGTCCAGGATTAAAAACAAAAGAGGATGCAAGGTTCAAAGCCTAGTCCTAATCCAGATTTGTATAGATTGGGGGTCTGAAACCCAACTCCCAAAAAAGGACACAAGGCTCAAAGCCAATCCTAATCCGGATTCATATGGTCTGGAGGGTCCAAAACCCAACTCCCAAAAAAGGACGCAAGGCTCAAAGCCCAATCCTAACCCGGATTCATATGGTCTAGAGGATTCAAAACCAAACTCCCAAAAGATTGGGCCAGACCTAACATGGTCCAGGATAGTCTAATCCCTATTTATTATTTCCCTATAACGGTCCAGAACCGTTGGAACTTGAATCTTAGGTTTAAATTGATTGAATTTAGTCTTGTAAACGGTCCAGGCCATTGAAACCTGAACCTCGCGTTTGAGATAGGTTAATCAACTAATTTACCTAAGTCCTATCTTTAATGGTCCAGGCTGTTAAAACTAATTCATGTCTGAAAAGTCCATAATGGTCCAGGCCGTTAAAACGAAGTCCTGTCTGAAAAGTCCATAACGGTCCAGACCGTTGGAACCTGAACCATAGGTTCAGGATAAATCAGTTAAGTTGTATTTGGTAAGTCCAAAACGGTCCAAGTCGTTGAGACCTAAACCTTAGTTTTGAGACAAATTAATTACCTTCTACAATCCTTCCCTTAATGGTCATGGCCATTGGAGCCAAGATTCCACATTTAATCCTTATTCATGCATAGTGGTAAAACACTTAGTGGATTTTTGAGAAAAAATAAATGAATATAAAGCAGGAAATCATTGTGCAAGGGTAAGAACCAATATAATAAGAATATAGTAAGATAAGAAATTGTCTTAAACGCATCCGCGCCCATAAAAAATATGTTTACAAAAAAAAGGAGAGAGGAAGCCCCAACTAAAAGTACAAAGGCTCAGGCCTGGGCTTCGTCCTGATCCGGGACGTCAGGAGTGTTTTCATCCTGTTGGTACCCAGCAAGAAGCTTTGTGTCTTCTTTCTCCTTGGCCTCATACACGGCCCTTTTTGCTGCTGGATCCAAATAGAGGAGGAGATTCATATTCTTGTCTTGGAGCCAGGCCATGTAAATGGCTTTGTCAAAAGTGGTCGCCAGCAACTCATTACCCCGCTCCTTCTCCTTATGAGCCTCCTTGCTCCGTTTCATTTCCAGCTGGGCCTGAACTTCCAAAGCATGGATCTGGGCTCGAAGTGATGCTACCTTTTCCTGCTCTTGACAGAGTTAGGCCTCAGCTGCCTCCAAGAGTGCCTTGGTCGAGGCTTCCCAGCCACGGGCATGCGATAGTTCCTCCTCCAGGGTGCCCACCTCTTTCTTGCAATCAGCATCCATCCTGGACAAAAATTCCTCGTGCTGAGCTTGGACCCAAGCAGTCTCCTTGGTGAGGGCCTCATTGATAGCTTCTCTTTGGTTGACGTCCCCCTCCAGCTCCATTTGAGTCGTCTTCAGCTTCATGGCCATCTCGACCACCAGGTTTGTGTTTCTATGAGCCAACAAGGCATCCTGGAACAAAGCAGAGTTAGAAACAACAAAAAAAGACAACGGTAGTAAAGAAACAAGAAGAACAAGTGGCTTACCGTCGCGGCCTAATGATGGATGGCTTGGGAGATGAAGAGGGCATCATTGTTAGCCAGTGTGGCGTAGCTTTTGAGCTAGAGAGTGGACATGGACGTCCCCACTTAGGCGAGCAAGTCTGCAGCAAACAGGGCCAAGTGCTGCCCTAACCTAGGCAGAAATCCAATCTCGGCTCCCAATCGATCCACAATCAACTGGGGGCGTTAAAGGCCTCTGGACGTCCAAAAAAATTCATTTTGCGGCGAATGATCAAGGCCCAGGCTACCTCGTCCCATTTGTCGTGCCCCTCAGCCCAGGCCTGGGAAACCATCTTCATCCTCTCCTCCAGGATGATCGACTCCCTTTCCACAGAAAGTGTCGAGTTAATGGGAAGCTCAGGAGCCTCCGGAAGCTCCAGCGTAATGATAAGACTGTCACCAGAGGAATGCTCCTCGACCACAGTGAAGTCCTCATTTGTCCTGGCCTTCTTGGCCCGCTCTACAGACGTTGTGGCAATAGAGTCTTCCTTCCTTTTACTTGTCCCACCTCCTTACAAAGGTTCCTGCTCCAAGTTTATGATTTGGAGAGGAATAGGATGGGATGGATGCTGCTCAACAGGCACCATAGGGGCCGAGGCGAAAGCTTGAACTCCTTTGGAAGCCGCCAGGGCCGGTTCTGAGTCCCCGAGTATCATATCAAGGATCTTCTTCTTGGTCGGGCCCCTGGCAGCTTTCTTTACTGAGGCCTTGGCCACAACAGCCCTAGCCTCACATATTTCCTTCATCTTGGCCACGGGATTAGACATGTCTGGTTCACCTGAAATAGGAATAAAAAATGGATTAATAACGTAACGAAACGAGAATGACAGACAAATACAAAGGAAACATGCAAGTCTAAGTCCTCTAGGACAGGCCCTTATCTCGGAATGGGCCTGACTTAACTCTCCTAGGGAAAAAGCATGAATTCGATCCCCCATGTCATCCAGGTCCAAAAAACTACCGTACTGAAGGAACCAGGACGAATGCATGAGGGTCATCGTGTACACGGCAATGGGGCAAGGAAGCCCCACGTTGCTAGCAGTCCCGGTCAAATAATCCGGTACCGTTGCCTATTCCTAACAAAGCCCTCAGTATGAGGGGCGTAAGTTAAAATCGAAGGCGTTTTACCTTGCCCCAAGATGCTGGTCTCGGGATCTCCAATGTTGGGCCACCTCCCTTCGAGAAGGGCTTCCATCTCTTCAGATTCGGCCCTCTCTGCATGGCGTGCCTGTTCCATTTTCAGTTTCTCCACGTCCGCATTGACCGTGGCCTCCACTGCCTCGATGTGAATGAGGGCCAACTCTTCTCTTAGAGCAGGGTCCCTCTAAGATTGCAGTCCCTAGAGGCTAGGGGCATCTATCGATTGATAGCCGGCAATTAAACTGACCAATTGAAGGTTCTCTGTAGTCACGAACCCCCCCACGTCCAGTTCCTCGGCACTAAGGGTGGCATAAAACTTTTTACGGTCCAGGATTGACTTAGTGAGGTGGGTTTGGACATATGGACCTGTTCACAGGAACGTGAGTATCCAATAAACAAAACAAAGGACAAGATAAAGGATAACTTACCCACACGCTGAAAGTCTAGCACCAAAGTGGGGTTCTTCTTTAGAAGGAACCTAGATGTCATGAACCGATAATGTCTAACATCCATGGGATGTTTCCAGGAATTGTATGAAGTCGGACTGATAAAATTCATCCCGCATCTTTTCTTTGGAGTTCAGTTGCATCTCCAATCGATAATAGTACAACACCTCCGCAGGGGTGGGTGTCGTGATCTCCTGCGAGGCAAAAAAATATATGCCACCCCGCCGGCAACTTGTATGCCTAGGGTATGAGCTGGAACGATGCAATCCCCACTAACTTGAGGAATCGCGCAAAATATTCTTGAAGCAGGAGAATGGCTCTTGCAATGATATGACTTGCACTTCAGGCCTCGAATATGACCACTCCAGTGTGAGCCTTCTCTTCTTTCTGGGCCAGCCTGTTGTAGAAGAGCCCTGGAGTCGACTCTATCCCGAAGGCTTTTTCCAGTGCGCTTAACATCCGATAGTTTTGGAACTCGTTCACTTTCGCATCCATTTCCCACGTGTTGTCAATGGGAAGCTTGTACCCCTCCAGGAAAACGGGGCCCACATTCACTACATCTTCCGCATAGAGGGTGACACCATGAACCATGATCAAAGACCTAGAGACAAAAAGAAAAGTAAGAACCAAGCAGTCAGCACCAAAACCGAAAAGTTGGTTAAGGTAAGGAGATTCTCCTAAAACTGCTTGGAGAGGTCCCCTCCAGACACATGCCCAGGAATAATTAAGGTCCCAAGAGCATGGTTGGGAACTAAAGGCTAAGGGTTATTACAAATAAACTAATTCACCCATAAGGTTTTGACATGTCCGGGTTCAATGATTCAGAGCAATATAGCCCGCTCCATCAATCAAGTTATCTACAGAATGGAGTATCACCTAGAAAGTTCCCTACTGTTCATCTCTACCACTACCACTACTGAGAACCACCCTACACGATGGTCGCGGCCCTAACGGATACATGGTCGCAAAAACAACGTGGTAACAAAAACGATGAAAATAAATAAAGAAATGACCAGAAAACTTACTAAGTAAACATGGATCTAGAATTTGTTGAGGTACAGGCGACAACGTCGACATAAATTCAGCCTTGAACCTGAGGAGGCGATACAGTAGTTCGTCGACGCTCTCAAACGAGTCGACCGAGACAAAGTTGTCTTCTTGATAAATGAAAGAGGGGTTCATCGGAAACATATGGGCATGAAAATGCACTAACCGTCAAAAAAGTTCGTCGGCAACTTCGGACATTCAGGGTTTAAGCTCTCTGCTCTCTAGTTTAAGAATTTGGAATCAGTAAAAGTGTGAAAGGGAGCCTACTGTGGTATTTATAGGAAGAAAAGGCCCTATTCAATCCAACTGTCCATAGTGAGAATCCCAAGAAAATCCTCATTCGACGGTTCCAGATTGCGCAGAGGCATTAACTAGCCCAATCAAGTGCTAAATTGTGGATTCATCAATCCACAATCCACGCCTCCCTCATTCAACGGTCCACGTTGAAAATCCCAAGAAAATCCCCATCCAATGACTTCAAATAATGCATAATCATTAAACAGCCCACTCGAGTGCTCAAAGCACCTTTTTGTATGGACAGGATGCTTCAAGAAATGCACTTACATCCATCAGTCACCTAGGACATCAAAGGATTTTCCCCAGATTATTTGGGCGCGAATGGCACAAATGTACCATTTACCTAGAGACACATGTCGAGGACAGTGGGAACTCGAACGGTTAAGGATTAACTAGTCGACCCCTAAGTAAATGAACTTGGACTTAGGTAAATGAACTCGAGTCTTGATAAATGAACTGGGAAACATATGATCGATCTGGAATTAAGAAGGCAACTCTCCACCGTGCGATCACAGACAAAGACTTGGGGGGGTAAATGTTATCCATATTTCCCACCTTGGATATGTGGCACAACCAAATTGTTTTAATGGGCTCTTGGAAGAGGTTCGGGTCCAACTAGGGTCTAGCAAATGATGAACAACCAAACTCTATCGGCCTGGACCATGTTGAGCCCAATAACTAGCCAGTAACACGAGCATAGTAAAGAGGCTAAAATTGAGATCCAGGCCCGAACCACCTTCTCGGGCACACCCAATCTCTATCCTCCGAGATTTAGATTATCGTGGCAGACAATCCATTCCAGGAGATGGATCCCATCGAGTGGGATTCGGGCGAAGTCTCCAGGTCCATCGCCAATGTTGTGGCCCACCATCAGGATGTCCGATCTATTATTGTATTGCGATGTCCGCCCTGGTAAAGGAACCCACGTCTTGGTAAATGAACCTGGGCATTAGTAAATGAACCCATATTAGGTATCTGGGTAGAACAATCCAGTCCTTCCTACAACTGACGTGTCCCCGAGAAATCTGGTAGCTGGTCTCCCTAACTAACCTACAGGATGGGGTACGCACGGAACGTACAATGTTCCTAAAAAACGATACTGCCACTACTCTGATAGATCTTGTCCCAAGGATCCCTTTGGTAGCCCATGCGGATCAGTTTGTGCCAACGTGCAAATGGCAGCTGTAAGGCTCTACTACAGTTAAGTCGGCCCAATGGGCCTAGATTAACAGCTTGTAATCATGTTACACTCTTGTATTATGGCTCCAATAGCGATCACTTATAATTATATCCTTATTGGTCTTGGATTAGTCCGGCTCAAGTCACATGACTGCATATAAATTGGGTCATTTGTGCACTGTAGCAAGGATCCTAATTTTCTCTTGTATGCATAAACGCTACTGAACTTGCAAAAAACCTGCATTGTTAAACTCTCTAAAGCCTATTACTAGTGACTCGTGGACTAAGGCTCATTAACGCCCCAACCACGTAAAAACTGTGATGTTGTTCATTTCTTAGCCTCTCTTTCTAGCTCTTATTTCTCAATATATTTATGGTTTCCAAAAAACTCGGTAAACACTAGTCATGTCATAATATAACTAACCTTTTGTTCCTTTGCCAGTCGTCCCTTTGCTGCCTTGGATTACCCTGACCTTTTGTTCTGACTCTAACTGGGACTTGCATTATGTTAGGATTTTCTCGGTATGATCGCCTCGTGGGTACGCCTTGTAATGCTCCTTGGATGTGAAAGACTTCCTTGAAAATGGCTGCGAGAAGAACAATTTCCTCCTTTGTTGTGTTATAATATTGTGGTGACTTAGACGCGTAGAAGTTCATCATGGTAGCATTTGAATTAAGTGCACCGAATCTTGACATTTCACACTGCATGGATTGTTCTTGAATAGGTTGGCTCATCTCCATGTTTACCGGATGGGATTTAACATGCAAGCTCCACCATTTGAGGAATAGTGAATTTGGGATTATTCTTACGCAACAAGACTTCATCATTGCCCAAATATGTATGCATGGGTAACCATTAGTCTCATAGAATACACAACTACATTTGAAATGGTTCGTTCCAAGGGTACGAGTGACCTTATGTCTCGTTTCACCGTCTTGAAAATTGCCAACATTGAAGACAGTGTGATTTGCATGATCTTCATAACTGCTAATGAAATACGCATTGTCTCTTTTGATTTCTTACTCCATTTTGTAGTACATTTCTCGGGTGTAGAATTTTACAAATTGATCATAATAAATACTAAGAGCATCAGAGGATGGGAGATTTGAGAGCATTTTCTTCGTTGTAAAGTCATTTTCTCTTTCTATGTGTTGTATTTTTGTCACTGCGATGTCAATGGTTGTAACAAACTCAGGTAGGGTGTATCTCTTCAGAAAGATTTTTTTTAGGTAGAAATTCATTGACTCGCAACTCTGTGTTGTTCTCATTCCAACAACAAACTGGCCATGGAGGTAGGTTTTAGCCCACATTCGCTTTCTTCTATATTGAAGTTGGCACCAATTGTTGTCTTCCATTTGATAAGTCTCCATCAACTCTTTCCATTTATTCTGAAACACCTCCTCGAAGTAGTATGAGTACATCAAATTATTGAATCCTTTCATGAATCTAGGATCATTACCAGCCCTGGATGCACTTGTGCTTAGATGTCAAGCACATAGTCGATGTGTGGATTCTAGACGGGATTCTTTTATTTCCGCACGCATTGCATTATCCTCATCTATGACCATGACTAAAGGTTTTTTCTGATGGTGACATTCTAAGAATACTCTTAGCATCCATGAGTAAGTCTCCATTTTCTCATTTACCAGCAACGCAAAGCCAAAAACACAAGTGGAGAAATGGTGGTTGACACCCATCAAAATGCACAAGGGCTTGTTGTACGTGTTGGTCATGTACGTTGTGTCAAATGCTATTACATCCCTGAATGCCCAGTAGTCAATTCTTGCAGTCCTGTCGGCCCAGAATACGTTGGCAAATCTGTTTTCTGTGTCACCTTGGTGGTACAAAAAAAAAATTTGGATCTCGTGCAGAAAGGCAATCCAAGAATCCTAATGAACCTTCTACATCAGTTTCCAATTTTTCTTCCCTAATTGCTCCTGGGATTCTATTGTACACATCTCTGACTTGACACGACATTCTCTCATAACCTCCCGACTGCATAGAAACATGGGACATAATTTGAGAAGTTTTTATCCCGACTGAGTTCATCGAACGAAATTGTGCAAGCAAACCATCAAACACCACACAGTTATTCTTGAGGAATTGCCACTCAGGGACCGATACCATCTAATGATCATGTTCGTGGCTAAATTCTTTTGCCAACCATAAGTCGTTATCTTTCATATGAACCACTCTGAGAGCTGCCTGACATCTTGATCTTGAGATTGGTCTCTATTGTTTTTGGTGATTAGGCATATTCATGTATTCGCTCTGTCTATAACCCTCTCTTGTATAGACCCACCTTCTCATTGATACTACCCCATTTCTTCTCTTCACGTCATCTGACCTTTTGCCAAACCCCATCCACTTTGCATATATTTCGTAGAAAAACTCTCACTTATCAATTGTATCTAGATACTTACCAACAATATCACTTTTTACTAGTTCGTTAATTGTTTTATTTATATTTAACTCATCTATTATCGAAGCCCACTCAGGATTTGAACATGTATCAAAATCTACCATCTGTAAAGAAATTGTAACTAATTTATGTCACTTAAATTTCTAAGTCTACCGTGTGATCATTTTTTCAGTTTAAATATATATGGAATAAGTCCATTTATTATTAGGCATTTTTCCATGCTATAGTGATTAGGCTACCTCTTTAAATGAAAGTTGGCCCAATTTATGTGGGTTTTACTTTTAGTAATACCCATATTTGCTAGCCCATGAATAGTTGGCAAAAAAAGATATTCAAATATACTATCAGCTTTTGGTATTCATATATAAACTTATATTTTTTGACAATGATTTTGGGTAAGTAATAATGTATTTTAAAATTTTCTAATTATTAATTATTTATTTTTTCATTTTTAATATTCTATAATTATTACTTTTTTGTTCTTAATATTCTATAATTATATATGAACACAAATTTATCTTAAAACATTTTGTGCATAAATAGCTGTTGGTTTGTTTTAAATAAAAAATGTTAACGAGTAAAAAAATTTCTAATTTAGAACCACCAACAGAGATATAAATATATATATATATATATATCTATTTACTCAGAGACATATCACCAAAATACATTAGCACAACTGGTGAGGAAATGATTGTCTTTACTTCACGTCGGAGTTTAGAAACCTAACTGGTATGTTTTATGATATTTTATTAAATTAACATATAAATTTAAATTAGGTCAATTGAATAACACTTAAACTAAATAGCGCAAGTGATGCGACTAAAGTGATGTTGTTCTACAAAATGGATTCCAACCGAGTTGGACTACGAATGCCTTTGATATTAGCTGGACGTTATCTGTATGGATGTGAAAGTTCTTATTTATGTGTTGTTATATTTTACCGTTTATGGTGATGTACTGGATGGATTCTCCTATCTAAATCTCCAATGTTATTTATTTAATGCTATCATGTCTACTGACTATATTGGAAAGGTTGTATCATATTTACATTTATGTTATGTATTTGGAAACATCACTTTATACACTTTGACATCCTAACAACCCATTTATACAACTCAAGAACACTTTAAAAAAATGAACACAAAGTTCAATCACAGAAACAAATATAGATGAACCTTAATATATATAATACTCATAAAAAAAATTCATTCATCATAATTTCCTCCTCATCATTTAAAACCTTACGTACTAGCAAATAAAAAAAGACATCTAATGATGCCGAAATGGTTATTATAATGCCAAGGTCTTTTCTAATGCATGATATGCATGGATCACCAATAATGGCTTAATACACCATATGAAATGATTCTATGAATCTTTATTCTAATAATAATAATAATAATATGTAGAAGTAGTACAGATGAGGAAATTTTTCATCATCTCTCAGTCAATTTGAATGACACCCGGGTCGTCAAGGTTCAAGTCGCCTAAGTCAGCAGCCCTCTCAGTGTGCTCCTCAACCTCCCTCGGCTTCTCGATGCAATCCTATGCAACCTCCACTATTAGATTATCCTATATTATTAATTTAGTCCCCAAATTAAAACCATAATCTCATTTGGTCCTTCAATTTGACACTTTTTTTTAATACTTCTATACTTAAAAAAAGTATACATATCTCAAGGCATGCTAAGTCAAGCTAATTAACAAGTTCTATTATAGCTAACAAGAAGAAAGCAATGACTTAGTCTTGCAACTCAATTTTGAAGTTCAGACTCGTGAAAAATAATGATACCAAGAACAATGCTCATTTGCATCAATTACTTCCTCAAAGTAACAAAACCAACTTGATGGTTAGCTAATCCAAATAAGTATTTAGATAAAAAAAATATTTGACTTACACAAGGAAAAAAATATTAACAATTGACATCAGGGAAAAGTTTACAATTTCAATGTGATGTCTATGATGCCCCTAAGTTTAGATTATTTGATTTTTCATAAGTAAAAGCAAATGATATTTAGGCCAACAACTAGTTAAAGGTTCACTTTCAAGTATCTATTTTACTTAGACCCTAAATTAGTCACTCTACTTGACAATGTATTAAGAATTTTTTTTACTATTGCAAACAAGTAAATGTCAGACACTCAACACAATAACAATAATTAATTAAAAATAATAAACAAACTAGTTTCTACATACATATCAAATCCAAATAAATCTCAAAATACAAAGTTTGGGTATCTCACAACCAAAATAAGTCTATAAAATATAACAATAAGTAGTAGTAGTAGTAGTAGTACCTTTTTTTAGAGCATTCAATCAAATAGGTTATGTGCATGTTTAAAACTCAAGATATATTATTTAATATCACGCCTATAAACCAAAATTAGAATGACACCAAAACTAGGAGTTCGGCTAATGAAGAAAATATACAGTACAACAACTCTAAACATGCAAAAAGTTTAATCACACATTATAATTAGGCATATTGATTTAACATTGCAAAGCAAACCATTAATTACAGCATTTATCAAAAGGTCATTTTTACAAAGTGATTGTCACTGCAGTTTTCCCTTTATACGAAATCTACTCATAAAAAGATACTATACTACTTATAAAACAAAATTAAAATTATCAACTTCAAAATGATTATTGTTTGGCATGTAGATCCTGTTTACCGAGTTTTTCGGAAACTAGAATTATGAAAGATAAGAGTGCTTAGAAAGTAATGAATAAAGATTATCACACAAGGAATTTTACATGGTTGGGGCGTTAAAGAGCCTTAGTCCACGAGTCAATTGTATTAGAGTTTCTAGGATCTTAAGTAATGAATTCTCTGAATTTGAGCAGAGTGTATGCTTCACAGAGAAGAATTCCATCCCATTCCCCAGCGCACCACTGTTCATATTTATAGGCAAGTGAGTGCACTGGATTTTGAGTCGGACTAATCCGGGCCCAATAAGGGTATATACATAATTTGTTCTCCGATGGAGGCTTAATACAAAGGATTTAAATATATAAAATGCACTAACCATAGCCCATTAGGCCAGCCCAAGCGTAACCACACTATAAGACTAACGACAGAATGTGCTTCAGTCTGGGTGTCGTGAGTTTCGAGGGAGATTCGGGGGACAGGATCTGTCAGAGTAGTGGCAATACGGTTCTAAACCGACGGCGTACATTCCTGAAGTAACCTCTTCTACAGGTTAACTATGGGGACACAACTCCACATTTCTTGGGGTGATGTCAATATCGGGGGCACCTTATCACACCCAACCGGGTTACCTGGTCCAGGTCCGTTTACCAGCATCCCTCTTCATTTACCATGGTCTCGATTCATTTACCAGGACCCGGGTTCATCCACCGCTGTCCCTGTCTAATCTCGGACTTGGGAACCATGAAATCTTCATTGCATCCTAAGAGATACCGGAGGAAAGGTCTGGGAATATGCAACATGCCAACGCGATTGTAACACCCCAACTCCAGGGACCGTTACAGTGCATATTGTAAACAGTGCTAAACTCGCTAATCGAGTCATTTGGCCATAAACGTGTAACTAAGTATGATTAGCGGTTTAGGGATTAAATTTTTTTGGTTAAGATGTAACGTTTCATTAGAATGTTTATTATATACATTGGGATCCCAAAAATATAATTTCAGAGTCTATTACAAGAAAATATTTACAACATGTTGATCTAAGCGGCAAAACAGGCTTCAACCCTAGTTCCTCTTTCAAACCTCGGCCATGTATTGGTCGAGCAGCTGCATATGTACACGTCATCACCTAAGCTCTTCAACTCAATGATGGTCCAGCTTTCTTTTGCCTTTACCTGCACCACATAGCACCCGTGAGCCGAAGCCCAGCAAGAAAACTCATATGCTCATAAACAGTCATATCATGATATCAAATCATATCTGGCATGCCTAGCAAACATAATTTTATTCAGGCATGCAAATGAGTTCAAACAATGCTGGGGTATCCAAGATAAGAAATCCCGCCCTTCTGATTGGATGACTATCAATTCAATCCTAATCAGATGAGTGTTTCAACACTTGAGGTTCTGATAAACCATACTGAGTGACCAACAAGCAAGCCACTACGGGGCTCAGCACCCAAAGCCATGCATATGATGATCAAAATGATCATACAGAGCTTATAGCGATGAATAGATGAGTGAATATCACTTTGAGGTTCTGTTAACCATATTGAGTGACTGACAAGCAAGTCACTATAGGGCTCGCTGCCCATAGCCATGTAACAAAACTGTTACCTGGGCTTTCCTGCAATGGCTCTAACCAGATGAGTGACTGATGGGTAGTCACTAGCTTAAACATATGAGTGACTGATGGATAAGTCACTAGCTTAAACAGATGAGTGACTGATGGGTAAGTCACACAAGCGCTTATAGTATTCATCGAACTTGAGGTCGATCTGGCATTAATGCTCTTTGAGTCATTCAATGCAGATATCGATTAGATCTAATCTTTATTGGCTTGCGTTGAACACGCTAAGGTCGTCCTGACTTATGAGTCAGCACTATGTGACCAGTGCCCAGTACCACCGCCGAACTTGACTAATGAGTCACAGCTTCACAGTTGATACTAACACCTTTGCCAATTCTGACTAATGAATCAGTATGATGCACAAGTAAGCATTGCTACCAAACATATGTCATATGTTGAATATTCAAACGTAGGGCATTCAGCATGCTTACTTAACAGTTGCTAGCACAATTATAATCATGCACAAACACAGGGACTCAAGCTCTGATCAATCTCATAGTCAATACTCATGGCATGCCCTAATCACATGTTTCTCGTGCATCACATGCATCACACTTAATCATCCAGCATGCCTCAATAATAACCATATGCAAATGAGCAAGATTGCCAAGCATTCAATATGCTATCAATGTTTACATTTAAACATCCAACATGCATAAAAAATAACAGTGCATGTCACACATGGGGTGCAATTTTCTTACCTTCGGTCCAAGCACAGGTTACCAACAAACGAGCCACAAGAACGATCCCGATTCCAAGCCTCTAGTGATAACCTAGTCACAACCACAAATGGTGATCCAACGAGTTCAAGTTCTAAAACCAATCGTTGAACCAAAACTTAGCCTCCAAGACATCAATCCTCACTAATCCGGGTAGTAGGAATGATCCCGAGGCCTAAAACCATGTTCCCGGGGTCAAAACACACAAACGGGCTCAAAAGCCTGCCTGAGCCGCGGCCCCCAGCCAACTCTGAAGCAAGGGCTGTAGCGCCCAATGCATAGGGCCGCGGTGCCCAGCAGGAACAACTCCTGCCACTATCTTCATCGAACCAAGGCCGCGGCACCCAAGAATAGGGCCGCGACCCAACTTCGAGGCTGACATTTTCCTTCGTTTTTAACCTTTTAAAACCTCCCAAAAACATGTCTAAACATTACCAAATTATCAAATCAAAGTTTCCAAACTTCCCAATGGTCCAAAACCAGCAAAACCTGAAGCTCAAACGAACCAAGAACTCAACGATTCACAAAATCCAATTCAAGCTTAAAACTTTTAAAACCTTAAAACTTAAAACTTGAATTACCTCTGATTGAGTTGTTTTCAACTAAATCCTCTGGCTAATAAGCTTCTAATTTTCCTTAGGATTGCTATGCTTCGATCCTCGCTTGAATCCAAGTCCTAGAACTCAAGATACCTTCGAAAACGCGATCGGGAGACAAAAATGGAACTTTTAGGGAGAGAGAACGTACAGAACGTTCTTTTTATTTCTTAAAAGGTTACTTCAGGCTTAAGTAGCTTCCAATAAAACCTAGTGCTCGGGGTCCCGAAAACACCCCCGGGGACATTATAGTCAAAACTTCCATTTCCCCCTGATCTCACTAACTCCCAATTTATCACCAAATATTAATTCCCATTACCCAATAACCCAGTATTGATCTAAATACCCCTTGACTTACTCCAAGTCAAGCTTAAATCCCATTGTGACTTTCCCACTAGCTTACCTCCTAGGATCGTCTTGTGCTGGGTAACCCTGGCATAACCAAATAATAACAAAGCACCACGCCCATTTCACATATATGCCAAAAAATGCCCAAAATGGCCAAAATATGGAAATTACCCAATTAATCACAAATGGGTTCACATGCATATTTAATACACCTAAACATGCATATTATCATTAAATAACACAGTAAAGCAATTATGGCCCTCCCGGCCTCCTAATCAAGGTCCTAAACCTTATTAGGAAATTTGGGGCATTACAGCGATGGTCCTAGCTTCTATTCCGGGATGCTCTTTGAGTTTTACCGAGATTTGGGCCGCCAGAATCTGTTCCGTCTTTGTCTACCGGGCCTGATCTGGGCCTTAAGTCCCTTTAGGGCAGCCCATAGACTCAAAATGTGGATTCGTACGTTTGGGGAGATACGGGGATAACAATTACCCCCTAAGCCTTCACCTGTGCTTGCACGATGGAGGCTTGCTGCCTTCCCGAATCAATATTATACATCCTGGTTCACTTCCAAGGCGACAGGTTCGCTGTCGTGGGGATTTTCCTGCCAAAAGCTTGTATATCAAGCGTTTGTATTAGTGTCCCTGATCGAATCCCAGAAGCCCGGTCCGTTTACTAGGATCCAGGTTTATTTACCAGAGCCCCGGTTCATTTATCTCAGGTCTATTTTGATGCCTCCTGATCTTTCAGCTTCATCATGATGTGCATACGTTTCCCCTTGCAATTGGCACGTCGATGGCACTCGAATCTGACGGGTTAGGAGACATTCTATTGGTTACCGTGTTGCCAGTCATACGTCAGCGCGAATTCTGAAGCGTCCCATCCACACAAGCAACCTTTTTAATATCTCTGCGTTGAAGAGGATCATTGGATGGGATGACCCTTGAGATACTCTTCCCATGGGTCATTGGATCGAGGCGGCGCAGATCGCACGTTTGGGTAACCGTGACCCGGCACTCGAGTAGCCTTAACGATCCAGGACCGTCTAATGGATGGGATCGCGTCGAACCGTTAGATCAAAAACAAATTTTTGGTTCTTATAAATACCCTTAGATTTTCATTCAAAAGCTTTACACTCTCCGAACGAAATCACATAGGGGACATTTTATGTCCGAGCTCGCCGAAGACATTCACCGTCAGTTACTTCGCCTCCGTCGTCGTATATTCCCAACGTGTCTGAAACCGCACCCTTGCCTGAAAAGGCAACCTCGGCTTGCCCCTAGGCGAACTTTTGTGTCCCCTTCACTTGTTCAAGACTGTGATTCTGCTGTCACTGTCGCCGGAAATACGCCATTTTTCACGACCAGCCCTTTCCGGTAAACTTTCCCAACTTTTTACTTATGTTTCCTGGTGTTTATCATATCGTTGTATTGCTCTTATAACTATAAGGTATTTAGAGCATGTGCTTCCGTTTAGGGTGGCCTTGTGTGCATTAGAGTAGGAGAAAAAATTGTTTGGGTTGTCCCGGATCCCCTCAGGTCCAGGCTGTCCCTAGGCAAGCGGTGATAAGCCAGCTTACGAAAACTTTAGCAAGAACCCTTCTTATTTGTTCCCGATCAGGGTTTTGTGGATCCTTGGAAATCCCGGATCTGATCCAGAGGAGACTCTTCCAAGCAGTTGGTAGGAGAGCCCTCGTACCTTAACCAACCTCTTTGGGTTTTGGTGCTGACTGCTTGGTTGTTTGTTTTGTTCCCTTTTGCTACCAGATCATCAGCTATGAGTCACGGCGTCACCCTCCATCCAGAAGAATATGTCCAAGCAGCCCCTTTCACTCTGTTAGGACATAAGGCCATAGTGGCAACACATGGGAGATGGACGGGGATAAGAACGTGTTCCGGAACTATCGAAAGTTCTATGCCCTGGAGAAACATTTGGGCGTGGAGTCGACTCTCGGACTATTTTACAACTGCCTATCCAGAAAGGAAGAAAAGGCCCACACTGCCGTGGGCAAATTTGGGGCCTGGAGCATGGGCCACATCAGTGCGGGAGCCACTCTCCCGCTTCACGACTACTTCGCGCAATTCCTCAAGTTCGTGGGGATTGCATTGTTCCAGCTGTTGCCTCAAGCGTACCGACTGCTGCAGGATGGCGCATTTTCTGCATGGCAAAGGAAATCTCGGAGCCGACCCCAGCTGAGGTGTTGTACTTCTATAAGCTGGAGCTGCAGCTTAATGCCAAGGACAAGACCCAGGACGGCTTCTACCGATTGAAGCCTCATGGCAATTACGCTGCCCCCACTAGTTCCTGGAAGCCCCCCCAGATGTCAGACACTATTGGTTCATGACATCCGAGTTCCTCTTGGATAAGAACCCCACGCTGACATTGGACTTCCAGCGAGTGGGTAAGTAATTTCCTGTTTCCTAGCTTAATTCATTTTTCAATTTTTTATTACCTGATTTCAACTTATCGCCCTGGATGATAGGACCCTATGGCCAAACCCCCCTTACCCAGTCGATCCTTGACCGGAGGAAGTTCTACTCCACGCTAAGCGCAAAGGATCTGGACGTAGGGGGCTACGTTAACACCGCCAACCTGCAAGTAGTCGAGATGTTGGAAGCCAACCAGACGATCGCGGCCCCTAACCTCCGAGGGATACAATGCGAGAAAGACCTGGCCTTGAGGGAGGAACTGGCCCTCAAACATATCAAGGATATGGAAGACGTGGCCCGGGAGGATGCGGCAAAGAGGAAGAGGGAACATGCTCAACAAAAGGAGAGGGCCACCTCCAAGGAGCTGGAAGCCCTTCTTGACGAGGCTCAACTGAACACAGGGGCCCCCGGGGCTAGTGTATCAGGGCAAGGTAATTCTCCTTTGCCTTTGCCTTATGCTCCCCATTTTGGGGACTTAGTTAGGGATAGACTAGTTTGTCGAGGCCTCGGGGAGAAATGAGACCTTCATCCCCCATCACTGTAGACCCAGAGACTCTCATGTACTCGTCCAGGTTCCTTCAATACGGCAACTTCCTGGACTCGGATGACATGGGAGATCGCATTCATTCCTTCGCTTTAGGAGAATTGAATCGAGTCCGAGTTCTAGATAAGGGTTTGTCCCGAAGGACTTTTAGCTTAGTTTTTACTTTCACTTCTTATCCTGACTCGTATATTTTGCTAACTTTCTTTATATTTATCCATTTCAGAAGGATCTGATATGTCTAACCCAGTATCCAAGATGAAGCAGGCCTTGAGGCCCAGGCCGCCAAGGCCAGGGCCTCGGCTAAGAAAGCTGCCAAAGGCATGCCCAAGCACAAGATGTTGGACGCGATTCTTGGGGGTTCGGCGCCGGAACCGAACACGGTCGGGGAGGCCCCAGCCGCGATTTTCACTATGACGGTTCATGCCAAAACTTTCCCACCTCACCCTGCTCAACCTTCAGTAATCGACCTGGAGCAAGAACCTCTGGCGAGTCAGGGATCCGAGAAGAGAGTTGCGGACTCGGCTGCGGGTGAGTCTGCTAAAGGGGCAAAGAAGGACAAGACCAAAGATTCTTCCCAGACTGAGAATTCTTCCGGGGAGAGTCAGTTTGCCACTTGGGAACTTTCAAAGGCACCCGTGCTTCCCATTAATCCGGCCCTACCTGAAGAGGGGGAGATGATCTTGCTGGAGGAGCGGTCGAAGATGGTGTCCCGGACATGGAAAGACAGTCGGGGTAAGAGGGAGGAAGTTTACCTGGACTTGACGATCCATCGCAAGGTTGAGTTCTCTGAGCGTCCGGCTGCTTTCAGCGTTTCCCAGCCGATTGTGGATCGGCTCGTTGCTGAGACTGGGTTCCGTCCCAAATTGGGGCAGGACACTGCCCCATTCACCGCGGACCTATTGGAGCAGATTGGGGCTACCATGTCCAACCTCTAGCTAAAGCGGTACGCCACCCTGGCCAACCAGGATGCTCTGTTCATTTCCCAGGCTATCCGTCACCAGGCCACCACTGTAAGTTATCTGCCTGCATTTCCTTTTGATTTTCGTATTTTTAATTTCGTATATATGTATTTTTAACTTCGATTTATTCCAGGACGCTTTACTGGCCCATTGGAATGTTGACTTGGTGACCGAGATGGCGATGAAACTGGAGACGGGCCACCTGGAGCTAGAAGCGGCCGTGAACTCATGGGAAGCCGCTAAAGAAGACCTGGCCAAGGAAGTGGCCCAGGACAAAGTGGACCGCGAAGAGGCTGCTTAGGCCCGATTCCAGCTTGAAGAGACTTCATCGCGGAAAGAAGCTGAGTATAAAAAACTGGTGGCTAGTCTTGAGGCCGAGATCCTTCGTGTTCGGGGCTCTGAGGCATCATCTAAGGCTCTTCTGGAGGCAGTCGAAGCCCAGTCTTTCCAGGATCGGGAGAAGATCACTGCCCTTGAGACTCGGCTCCAGACATTGGATGATCTGCTTCAGCTGGAGGTGAAAATGCATGGGGAGATCCGTCAAGGGAAAGAGCAAGTAGACGCCTTGCTGGAGGCTACCTTTGATGAGGCTATCTACATGGCCTGGCTCCAAGACAAGAATATCAACCTCCTGCTTTACCCTGATCCCACCACGAAAAGAACCAAATTTGAGGCCAAGGAGAAAGATGACACGAAACCCTTGGACGAGGAAGAGACAGATGGGGCCAACCCGGAGGCATCAGGACATGGGGAGGCCTAAGCCCGGGCCTTTTACTTTGTGTTGTTCTTTCTCTCTCCTTTTTTATTTATTTTTGTAACATTTTTATGGACGCAGGTGCGTCCAGGACAATTTACATATGTACCTAATTTTCCTTTGGCACAAGCTTTTCTGTTGCATGAAAGAGTCGAGTATTCGGTCCTGGTTCCAACAGCTGGGACCATTTCAGAAAATTAGAAAACGATTGTTACATCTGTGGAACGTGTTCGTCCCAATTTCGTAATATGGGCTCCAACGACCTGGACCATCGTAGAGCTCTAGACTTTAATTTTGGATTTTAACTCACTTTATTCATGTCGTTCAGGTTCCAATGGCCTGGGCCATCAGGGATCACTTGATCTACTTATTTTGGACCTGTTCGTACCTAGGACTCACGTTCTAACAGTTTCGGGCCGTTATGGCGAAGACATGGACGGGTACCTGGTTATCCGGGACCATGTTCGGTCGATCGATTTTCATGTTCTTTATACTCTTGGACTATGCATGTCCAAGTAGGTACTAGGGTTGAGCCTTGCGTCTTATCTAGTTCAAACCCTCCGGACCACGTCGGTCCAGGTTGGGACTAGGCGTTAGCACTGCGTCCTTTCGGGTTTATACCTCTCGGACCACGTCAGTCCAAGTTTGGACTAGGCGTTAACCTTGCTTCCTTTCAGGTTTGTACCCCCCAAATCTTTTCGGTCCGGGTTGGGACTAGGCGTTAGCCTTGTGTCCTTTCGGGTTTGTACCCCCTGGACCCTGTCGGTCCGGGTTAGGACTAGGCGTTAGCCTTGCGTCCTTTCGGGTTTGTACCCCCTAGACCTTGTTGGTTCGGGTTGGGACTAGGCGTTAGCCTTGCGTCCTTTCGGGTTTGTACCCCCCGGATCTTGCCGGTCCGGGTTGGGACTAGGCATTAGCCTTGCGTCCTTTTGGGTTTGTACCCCCCGGACCCTGTCGATCCGGGTTAGGACTAGGCGTTACCCTTGCGTCCTTTCGGGTTTGTACCCCCCAGACCCTGTCAGTCCGGGTTGGGACTAGGCGTTAGCCTTGCGTCCTTTCGAGTTTGTACCCCCCGGATCTTGTCGGTCCGGGTTGAGACTAGGCGTTAGCCTTGAGACCTTTCGGGTTTGTAACCCCCAGACCCTATCAGTCTGGGTTGGGACTAGGCGTTACCCTTGCGTCCTTTTGTTAGGAGTGGGGTTTCTATTGCCACCTGTTTTTACGGTCCGAGCTAAGAGCACTTAGCCTCCTGTTTTGTTTTTATTCCCGGACTTGTTCGTATGAATGGATATACCCCCCCCCCCCCCCCCCCTAAGTGAGCGAAGACTATTCTTGGGTCACTTGTTTATGAAGACGGACGAGAACTTTCATTGTTTTACAATATTTCTTTATGATGTTTTGTACACATCATTTTTATTATTTAAGAAACCACCCGTGCATTGTTTGCAAGGAAAACTAAAAGTTGAAACATGCTCTCCTGACTACTAATAGTACTTACGGAGATGTTCCGCGTTCCAGGCCCTTGGGACTTCAGTTCCGTCGAGTCGCCTTAAACGATACGTTCCCGGACACACTTCCTATTGGATTTCATATGGTCCTTCCTAGTTCGGGCCCAGAACCCCCACTCCCGAATCTTGGGTTGCAGGGAAGACTCTTCTTAGGACTAGATTGCCTGTTTCAAACCTTCGGCTCTTAACTTTCGCGTTAAAATGCCGAGCGATCTTGCCTTGGTACATCTTCAACTGAACCTAGGATTCTTCCCGGATCTCTTCAATAAGGTTTAAAGATTCCTGGAGTAAGGCGTGGTTCTGAGCGGGAACATATGTGTCTCTCCTGTGCGATAGGACAACTGTTTCCACCAGGATGATGGCTTCGCATCCGTATACCATGGAGTAAGGAGTGTGTCTGGTAGACATTCGTTCGATGGTCCGGTATGCGCATAGGACGCGGGGCAGCTCCTTCGGCCACTTGCTTTTGCAGGCTTGAAGCTTTTTCTTCAACGTTCCCTTCAAGATCTTGTTGACGGCCTCTATTTTCCCATTTGCTTGAGGTCTGGTCACTGCGGAGAAGCTTTTGATGACGCCATGCCTTTCACAGAAGTCAGCGAAGTGGACACTGTCGAATTGCTTCCCGTTGTCAGACACGATCTTGTAGGGGAGCCCGTACTGGCACACGATGTTGTTGATGATGAAGTCCAGGGCCTTTTTTGAGGTGATGGTGTTCATGGGTTCCCCTTCGACCAACTTAGTGCAGTAGTCGACAGCCACGATAGCATACTTCACACCACCCTTTCCGATCGGGAGCGATCCTACTAGGTCGATGCCCCACACCGCGAAGGGCCAGGGACTCGTCATCAAAGTTATTTCCGTTGGAGGGGCTCACAGAATCTTCACGTACCTTTGGCATTGTTCGCATTTGCGGACGTAATCAACACATTCTTTCTTCGTGGCTAGCCAGAAACATCCTTGTCGCAGGATTTTCTTAGACAAGCTGAGTCTGGCTGTATGATCTCTGCAGAAACCTTCATGCACCTCGTGCATGATTGCACTCATTTCGGTCCCGGATATGCATTGGAGGTATGGCATGGATAGCCTTCTGCGTTAGAGTTTTTCTTCCATCATGACGTATCTGGGGGCCTGGTACTGAAGCTTCCTGGCTGCTGTCCTGTCCGTGGGTAGCTCCCCGGTTGTTAGGTATTAGATGATGGGTCCCACCAGGACGTAGAGTAGTCTATAGCATTGATCGTGGGGGCTTGCACACTCTATGCGGGGAGATGGTTGATTGGGAAGAGTTCTATCTCCGCATTCATGGTCAGTTTGCCAATGTGTCCGCAAAAATGTTTTGTTCCCTGGGGATCTGGCGGGATGGAGTGTTTTTTGAAAGATTGAAGTATCTCTCACGTCCATGTTACATAAGCTACCATATTTTCCTCTTTTGTTTGGTATTCTCTTGATATTTGTCTGACAACCAATTGGGAGTCGCTATAGATCTCCAGGCTTGCGGCCCCTACTTCCCGGGCTAAGCGCAATTCGGCCAACATGGCCTCATGTTCGGCCTCGTTGTTCGACGCCTTGAACTGGAACCGCAGGGCGCTTTGTAACTGGTGTCCTTGTCGAGGCACTAGGATGATTCCGGCTCCTGCTCCATTTTCGTTCGAGCCTCCATCTACAAAAACCTTCCATGAGGGTATCATGGGATCGACGGAATCGTCTTCTTCAGTGATCCCGGTGCATTCCATGATGAAGTCTGCCAGGGCCTGCCCCTTTATTGATAATCTGGGGATATACGCAATATCGAACTAACTCAATTTCATGGCCCACTTCAAGAGCCTTCCCGATGATTAGGGTTTCTGCAACATTTATTGTAAGGGATGGTTTGTCAGTACTCTTATGGCATGGGCTTGAAAGTAAGGCCTAAGCTTCCGGGATGCGATTAGTAGGCAAAATGTCAACTTTTCGATCAGTGGGTATCGTGATTCCGCACCTAATAACCTTTTGCTTACGTAATATACTGGGAGCTGGGCCTTCCCTTCTTCCCATACTAGCGCGATATTGATGGCGTGTTCGGTCACGGCCAAATAGAGGTACAACGGTTCTCCCCCCACCGGTTTTGCCAATATTGGCGATCGGACCAGATGTTCTTTTAATCTTTGGAAAGCCTCTTCGCATTCAGCTGACCATTTGAACCTTTGGCTTCCTCGAAGGACATTGAAGAATGGGATGCATTTGTCTGTGGCCTTTGAGACAAAACGGCTCAAGGCGGCTATCCGCCCTGTCAGGCTTTGGACGTCTTTGTGCTTCCGTGGTGAGGGCATGTCAACCAGTGCTCTGATCTTGTCCAGATTGGCCTCTATTCCCCAGTAGCTTACTATGAAGCCCATGAACTTCCCAGACGCCATGCCAAAGGTGCATTTTTTTGGATTCAACTTCATCCCATACTTTCAAATGATTACGAAGGCTTCAGCCAGGTCACCAGCGTGTCCTCCGGAGGTCTTGGACTTGACCAGCATGTCGTCGATGTGGACCTCCATGTTCCTTCCTAGCTGGGCTTGGAACATTCTGTTGATGAGTCGCTGATACGTGGCTCCGGCATTTTTAAGTTCGAAAGGCATGACGATGTAGCAATACACCCCCTTGTCGGTTTGGAAGCTGGTATGTTCCTGGTCAGCTACATGCATAGAGATCTGGTTGTAGCCTGAGTAGGCATCCATGAAGCTCAAGATTTCGTAGCCAAATGTGGCGTCCACCATCTAGTCAATCTGGGGTAGCGGGAAACAATCTTTAGGGAAAGCTTTGTTGAGATCCGTGAAGTCGATGCACGTTCTCCAAGTCCCATTCGGCTTAGGTACCAACACTGGATTGGCTAGCCACACGGGATATAAAGCTTCTCGGATGAAGTCAATCGAGTATAACTTTTCAACTTCTAGTTTGAGAGCTTTTGCCCTTTCCGCCCCCATGGGTCTCCGTTTTTGTCGGACCGGGGTCGCATCCTTGTCGATATTCAAGGCGTGGCAGATGATATTGTGGTCGATCCCGGTCATATCCGAATGAGATCAGGCCAGGACATCCTGGTTCTCTTTTACTCGGGGATGATGGCGGCCCGGACCTCCATACTCAGGTTCTTCCCGACTTGTATTACCTTGGTCGGGTCAGAGTCGCTGATGCACACCTCTTCGATCTCATCCCTGGGCTCCAGCACACGGTCTGCTCCTACCCGCGGATCCAGTTCGTCTTCTTCCCGGATCCTCTGTTTCGCCGGGGGAGGAGGAGGGACTGGATTGACGTTTTCCTCAGGAGGTTCTTCGCGGACCATATAGATAGGTCGGGCAGACACGTGGTAACACTTCCGGGCGCTTTTCTAGTTTCCCCAGACTGTTCCTACCCCTCCGTTGTCACAGGGGAACTTCATGTAGAGGTGGCGGATGGAAGTGATAACACCGAAATCGACCAGTGCGAGCTGACCGAAGATGATGTTGTACACAGTGGGGCAGTCCACCACTATGAACGTACAAAATTTGAACGAGCCTTGGATCTCTTTCCCTAGCGTTACGTGTAGCTGGATCTTCCCCATTGGGAGTATCGAATCTCCATTGAACCCGTAGATCTGGGTTGGGCATGAGGCCATATCTGCCTCTGTCAAGCCAATCGCGACGAAGGCTGGCTTGAACAAAATGTTGACAGAGCTTCCGTCGTCCACCAATACTCGAGACACCATCTTGTTAGCTATTTAGGCATCAATGACCAATGGATCATGATGCGAGAAGTGGACATTGCGGGCGTCTTCTTCCGTGAAGGTGATGGGGAGGTTCATCAACTTTGAGCATTGCGCCGGTGCTTGGACCAAGGCGCATACCTCTTGATCGTGGTCAAGCTCGCTGAGGTAGCGCTTTTGATCATTCCAAGATGGGCCCCCCAGATGTGGCCCACCCGAGATGGTGGCTACGTGACCATCTACTCGCGAGGGCGCAATTTCATAAGGATAGGGCATCCCAGGTCTGAGTGCCTACATAGTTAGGGCCCCCTGAGGGACATGTGCTCTCGGGCCCGTCGCGTATCCTCCCTGGGGAAGCGAGTACGCTCCAGGTGCACCCGGGATCGTGGATTGTCCGGGACCTGCTAGCATTCCCGGAACACCCACGGGCATCCGGACCCACTGGTGGAGATGTCCCAGCTTGATCAAATTCTCGATTTCATCCTTTAGTTACCGACACTCTTCGGTCGTCTGGCCCACCTCCTTATGGTATGTGCATCTCTCGTTGGTATCCCTTGAATTCTTTCCCCCTTTGAACATGGGCACGAGTTTCCGGTAATGCACCGTCCTCTCCGTGGCCAGGTATACATTTTCCCTGGTATCCACTAAATTGGCGCACTCTGAATACTGGGGCTCGTAGCCCCTCTTTCCCTTCTTAGAGAGCTCGGACTGGTTTTGTCCTTTCCCCGTTCTCTTTCCCCGAGAAGAGTTCACACTTGCCTTAGTCCCACCCATTTAGGACGGCTGGGCCCTACCGGGAGCAGCACTGTATCCGACTGATGCCACCCCGTACCCGGGCAAGGGGGTAGACTGGGTCGGGGCATACCCAGAAGATGTTGGACTGTAGACCGTGGGTGCGGCAAAAGTCATTCCAGGCATACCCGTTGATCCCGGCGCTATTGGAGGCTTTAGATACTGTGGGGCCGAATATTGCATCCCGTACCCCTGAAAGGCTTGGGCACTTGTCTAAGGAGCTGGCTACCTTCTGAATGCCTGGATTTGGGCCTCCTCCCATTTGATGAAGCCTTGTGCCCTCCTTATGAATTCTTCGAGGTTGGCCTCCTTACTGTGCTGCATGTCGTCCCAGATAGGGGACCCAACTCGGATCTTGGACTGCAGGGACATCAAGCGCTGCCCATCGTCCACCTTGGTTTTTGAGGCTTCCTCTGTGAAGCGCTGAATATAGGCCCTCAGAGTCTCCGTGGGGAGTTGTTTAATGTTAGTGAGGGCGCTAATTTGCATATCCATTCTCATGGCGGCCACAAATTGTTTGTGGAACGCCGATTGCAGTCCGGACTAGGACTGGATGGATCCTGGCTTGAGCCTCTTCCACCATTCCTCCGCAGGGCCATCTAAAGTAATTGAAAAGCAAAGACATTTGCCGTTGTCGCGGACGTGGGCTACGGTCATTAACAAATTGTAGCGTGATAGATGATCTCTGGGGTCGATGTTCCCAGTATAGGCGGGTAGATTCAGCATTTTGAACCCCTTGGGGAGCACCACATCCCGGATGTGTTTGGCGCAGGGTTCCTTTTCCTCTTCTTCGAAGTCAGAATTTCCTCCCTCCTATTTACGGACCAGGCGATCTGTAACTTTTTTTAAGGCGGCCAGTTGTTCCATGAATTGTTTGGCCGTACCATCATCCAGGGAACCCTCTCGTTCCTCCTGTCGTTGAGATTATTTCTCAAATCACCTCCTCGGGGGCATATCTTTTCCTTGCGAGCCTGTTCCTTTCGAGCATTCAGCCTGTCGCGCAGGTCTACCCGGGACGTGTCATCCCCTGAGCTAAGGTCATTTGGCTCGTCATCATGCTGGCATCCTCGGTGATCTTTATTCATGGAGGTGCTTGGGCAGAAAAGCCATTCCCGTCTAGTCTGCCTAGGGGCAGCCCGGGGCCTGGTACCCTACGGGCGCATCCCTTGCGGATTGATCGGGTGATCCCATCCTGGGATGGGACACACCCTCTCTCTTCTAGGGAGTGGCCGGGGGTCGGTCCCTGTTTTCTGAACGGGAGGAGTTTTCCTCTGGGGGTTTGTTTTTCCCTCGGGGTTGACCGCTTTGGCCTTTCCTTTCTCTTGAGCCGGGTTAGGCGGGCCTTGTTCAAGATCTTGCCCCGGAGGAGGGATCGGCCTTGCATTTTCGAGCGCGTTATTCCTAGCCTGCAGGGAAGACGGTCGTGTTCCTGGAGGTGGAACAACTAGAGGACTGGCCGCCAACCCTTGAGCGGCAATAAAAGCTTGCAAGGCCATGAGGGATTCTTGCATCTGTCGAGTGGCTTCTTTTTGTTCAGCTATCTTGGCCTCTTGGTCCAGGACTTGTTGTCTTAGTTTTGTCACCTCCGGGTCCTCCTGGTTGGGGCCTACTTCTTCTAGGATTGTCGGATCCTCAACTTCAAGATCATGGTATTCCCTCTCATTTCCCTCCTCTTCCTCGTAGTAATCTTCCTCATAATTCGCCCCATCTTCATAGTTCTGTGACTCGTCAGGCTAGGGCATCTGATAAGGTGTGTCCTTAAGTTGATTCCGAGGAAGAGGTTGACTGGGCAGTGGCTCTTCATTGCCTTGTTCTTGGTTAGTAGGGTCAAAAGTGGTGTGCCTTGTGTTCACCATTGTTACGGATGTTCAAGATCAACTCAAGCTTTCTTCAAGCTCTCAATGAAAGAACCAAAATGTTTACCAAGTTTTTCTGAAACTAGAATTATGAAAGATAAGAGAGCTTAGAAAGTAATGAATAAAGATTATCACACAAGGAATTTTACATGGTTGGGGCATTAAAGAGCCTTAGTCCACGAGTCAATTGTATTAGAGTTTCTAGGAGCTTAAGTAATGAATTCTCTAAATTTGAGCAGAGTGTATGCTTCACAGAGAAGAATTCCATCCCCTTCCCCAGCGCATCACTGTTCATATTTATAGGCAAGTGAGTGCACTGGGTTTTGGGCCGGACTAATCCAGGCCCAATAAGGGTATATACATTATTTGTTCTCCGATGGAGGCTTAATACAAAGGATTTAAATATATAAAATGCACTAACCAAAGCCCATTGGGCCAGCCCAAGCGTAACCACACTATAAGACTAACGACAGAATATTGCTTCAGTCTGGGTGTCGTGAGCTTCAAGGGAGAATCAGGGAACAGGATCTGTACGAGTAGTGGCAGTACGGTTTTGAACCGACGGCGTAGATTCCTGAAGTAACCTCTTCTGTAGGTTAACTATGGGGACACAACTCCACATTTCTTGGGGTGATGTCAGTATCGGGGGCACCTTATCACGCCCAACCGGGTCACCTGGTCCAGGTCCGTTTACCAACATCCCTCTTCATTTACCATGGTCTCGGTTCGTTTACCAGGACCCAGGTTCATCCACTGCCGTCCCAGTCTAATCTCAGACTTGAGAACCATGACCTCTTCATTGCATCCCCGGAGATACCGGAAGAAAGGTCTGGGAATATGCAACATGCCAACGCGATGGTCCTGGCTTCTATTCCGGGATGCCCTTTGAGTTTTACCGAGATTTGGGCCACTAGAATCTGCTCTGTCTTTGTCTACCGGGCCTGATCTGGGCCTTAAGTCCCTTTAGGGCGGCCCATAGACTCAGAATGTGGATCCGTACGTTTGGGGAGAAATGGGGATAACAGATCCCAAAATGGTTTTGGTGATACAACACATGCAACAACATTATGGCTAAAGTTAAAGACTAATTTCCTCAAATTACAAACTCAGGTTTCATACCTCAAGAACATCAAATGATGATTTCGGTTCCATTTTCTTCGTCATACGTTCAACGGTGAAACCCCCAATCGCATCGTGCCTGTTACACAATCAACCCAGAAAAAATTAGAAAAAAAATGAGACTTGGTTTTCTTTCATGATAAGAGAGTGAAAAATGGAAAAGAGAGAAGAGTGTTTTGAAAACAATACTAACCCAGATTTTGTACCTCGGTAACTTCAATAGCTTAGTTCAGCTGGACCTCAGTTCATGCACCGTCTGTTTGATGAAGAACTAAATCATTTTTTAAAAAAAGAAAGTGAGTAATGGTTGTGCTTCAGACGAGAAAAGGATAGGTATCAAAAAGAAGAAAAAGAGAGGTTTTTCTTTGAAACAATGGGTGGGAAGATGACCGGTTGTCAAAGTCCATCAATTGCACTATTAAACTTAAGCCATACCTATACTAAAGTAGACTGTAACTGCAAAAAATTGTTAGATGAGCATCTTCTTTTGCAAAATACTCCCTTGGATCATTAATCCAACTTTCAATGACCCAGATTAATCCAACTTTCTTCAGCTTCCACCGTTGGATCATTACAATCCAAATCAACGACCCAAATCAAAAGGCGGAATGTCTTCCACCTCTGTACTAAGCAGGATAGAATTAGGGTCCCTGTTATAATTATTAGTTTTCAATAACTAAAGATTCAATTTGCAATGAAAATAGCTATATTATCAAATTTTAAAAAATATTATTTTCAAATTATAAAATTTCAAACAAAATATATATAGCCAATTAAATTATGTAGGTCCCACATGCTTAATAATTTGAATTTATAAAATAATTTCATAAATCAATAAGAAATAATCTCACTTAAATAATAAACAGTTATACTCCCTTTTTACTTTATCTATATATATCTCACTTAATTATTTATTCTTGAAAATTCAAGTAAGACTCTTTATCTTACAAAATCTATCAAAATTATTATTATGCTCAATTATGGGGAAATGTTCTTTTGTTATGACAATTTTGCTTTGGTGTTTTTTTTAAGGTGATTTTACTGTGGTGTTTAAAATTGGTGATAACCTTCTTTTTTTTTTTTGGTTGAAATCAAACTACATTAAACTAAAAACTAGCAAAGATTTTGGTGATCATAGAGAGGATCACCTCCCAAAAGTAGTTTCCAAACACTCGATCTCTCTTATCCCAACTAGTCAAGGAATGAGCTGCATTGTTCAGATCTCTGCTAATCCAGAAAACAAGAAAATTTAAAAGTTTAAACATAGAAAACATTTCCACAAAAGTAGGGGGACATCTCCAATCCGGAGTAACACCATTTTCCATAGCCAAAAAGAGTTGTCGACTGTCAATGATAAAAATGACATCCTCCCAATCCTGCTGCAAAACCATCCTTAGAGCAGCACGAAACACCAAGAGCTCAACTTCCAAAGGACTTTCAACCTTTCAAAGGCATGTGTTATCCCTGTTTTCCACCTGTGACATGTGGCACGACCCAATGGGCTCGTGGGCCTCTCTTAAGAGGTTCGGCCCCATCCTGAGCCCATTGAACAGGGAAGGAGGGAACCCTGATAGCCCAAGGACCATCGAGCCCAACAACATTCAGTGGGCGCGAGCATAATGAAAGGATCGGGACTGAGATGCAAGCCCGACTCATCTTCCCGGTCCCGACCATCCTACATCCTCCGGGATGCTAATTAAGTTGGCAGACTAAATTGTTCACTCGAGATGGACCTTATCAAGCATCCAGGGGAGATCTTCAGTGTCATGATGTCTACCTTGGCAAATGAACCCGAGTCCTGGTGAGCAGGACTCTGGTAAATGACTCGGGACATTAGTAAACAAACCCGGACCAGACTTCCGGATAGGGCAAGCCTAGTTTTCCTTGATGCTAACCTGTCCCCATGAAATTCGACAGTTGGTCTCCTCAACTAACCTGCAGAAAAGGGTACACACGGAACGTACACTGTTCCTAGGAAACAGAACTGTCACTACTTTGATAGATCTTGTCCACAGAATCCCCCTTAGAAGTCCACATGGACCAGTCCGTGATAACGTACAATGGGCAGCTGTAAGGCATGGCCACGCCTAAGCCGGCTCAATGGGCCCAAATTAACAACATCTAATTATGTTACATTCTTTGTATTATGGCTCCATTAGCGAGCAAACTATAATTACATCCCTATTGGGCCCAGATTAGTCCAACCCAAAAGTGCTTAACTGCCTATAAATATGGCTAGTTGTGCATTGTAGCGGGGATCCCAGAATTTCTCTTGTGAGCAAAACGCTGCTGAACTTGTAGAAAACTCCATTGTCAAAACTCTCTAAAGCCTAATACTAGTGACTCATGGACTAAGGCTCATTAACGCATCAACCACGTAAAAATTGTGATTGTTCATTTCTTATTCTCTCTTTTCAGCTCTTACTCTACAATATATTTATAGTTTCCGAAAAACTCAGTAAACAACATGTTTCCAACATGATCACGTCGATGGTGCCCCTGCGAACAACCACTCCCACTGTAACGCCCTACTAATCAGGGACCATTACACTGTGTGTTTGAAATAGTGTTTAACTCACTAAACGAGTCATTTGGACTTAGAAAGTGTAATTAAACTAAATCAAAAGTTAGGTATTAAATTTTTTGGCTAAAAGAGTAATACTTTTCATTAAAAGAGTTTAACATAAACATGGGATCCTAGAAAATAGTTTATAAACAGACAAAAGACCAACAATTTACAAAATAGTCGTCCTAGGCGACAAAGCAGGGTTTAACTCCTAGTTCCTCCCAAGTAATCCCGGTCGTGGCGGTCGAGCAAGCTGCATATGTACACGTCGCCCCTCAAGCTCTCCACCTCATGGATGGTCCAACTTACCATTTACTTTACCTGCACCACATAGCACCCGTGAGCCAAGGCTCAGCAAGAAAACTTAGACATGCTTATAAGCAGTTAACAATAGATTTCAAAATTTATATGGCATGCCTAGCAGTAATAACTCTACCCAAACATGCATTCAATCCAACTAAGTGACCATAGAGTCACACTAAGTGACTATAGAGTCACATCGGGGCCTGTAGCCTTTTTTACTGATAACTAGCCATAGGGCTAGTCAAGCGTACCTAACGCTTTTGTTTTCCAAGTGACCATAAGGTCGTTCAAGCATATATCACGCTCCTGGATAGGCCTAACCATGCCGGCTTGCACTCAGCGCGCTATTGTCGTCCTTGACTCATAAGTCAAGTCTTTCAACCATATAATGCAGACAAACATAAATCATTTATCATAGATATGCTCAATACAATCAAACATGTTTAATAAAACATCTCAATCATAGTTATAACTATGTTCAATAATCGGGCTCAAGCCCTAACCACAGACTAGGCGCAATTTTCTTACCTTAGGTCCTTAACGAGACACGTATCACGACCCCGAGCACGACCCTTTCCTCTTGAGCCAATCAGTGAACCCTAGTCACAACCATAATAACAAATAACATCAATAATGAGTGAATAAAGGCTCCCGGACCGAGTCCTAGCCTCCAGGACATCGAATTCTACTGAACCGGGTAGTAGAATCCATCCCGGGCCCCTTAGGTTTGAGTTCCCGCAACTCAAAACCTCATTTGGCCACTTTACCCAATTTGAGTCGCGGTGTGCCTCTAAGCAGAGAGCCCAGAGCCACAAAGGCACAGGACACACGCCGCAGTACCAAGGCGGTTTAGAAGAACCCACAGCGCCTCTGAGTTCATGCGGGTTGCGGCGCCCCAAGAACAGCACCGCAGCGCAACCCCGCGAACCCAAAATTTCAGCGTTTTCCAGATTTCTAAACTCCCCAAAATCGTCTCAAAACACGATTTTAATACAATTTGACCACATAAATGGTCTCAGCAGCTCACAAGCATCAAAACCCAACCCTTAAACTTAACAAAACATCAACCAAACTCAAAATTCAAAGAAAACTGTAAAAAACTCATAATTTAAAACCTTAAATTACCTCTGATAAAATTGTTTCCCATTTGAAAGTTATGCTTAAAAGCTTCTAGACTTCTTTAGAATCACTATGATTCTTACCCCGCTTGAATCCGAGCTCTGGAACTCAAGATGTCTTCAAAAATCAATGAGGAGTTTAGAGAGAGTGTGTGTTTGTTTGAGTTTTCTGAGTTAATGAACTCAGTCTAACTCATATATTCAAATGATCGAAATACCCCCACTCAACCCACTCCTCTCTAATCCCGTTCTATACTCAAAATTCTCCAGATAAGAGTCATCTCCTGCCGAATATCTCAAATATACCTACATAATATTATGGATTCAAGCACATAGCACACACAATCACAAATATATACCATCAGCAGGCTAAAATTACAACAATGTCATTTTTACAAAAAACGGGCCTATAAGCACATTTAATACACTTAAACATGCAAAATCAATTATATAATAATACAGCCTATGCAATTCACATAATCACATAATTAATCAATTAAAATCACATAATAGTCCAATATTGCCCTTCTGGCCCACTAATCAAGGCACTAAGTCTTATTAAGAATTTTGGGACGTTACACCCGCGGTTCCATTGCCATCTTTAAAAGCTACATCGAAGAAGATCCTCACTCTACCAGGCCTCGGCAGCAACCAATGAGGTTCAGTACACACCTTGCCAGTCGCAAAACTCGCTTCCTAGTTCCTGATCTGAATAAACTTAAGAAAACGATTATTAATCTATTAGTTTGTTTTTTTTACTTGGGGGAAGAGGATCTAAATTTTGGGACTTTTCTTATGGTGAGAAGAAGTGTATATAACTACATTTATAATTATATTAGAACAAAGATATAAAGTCATATTTAAAAAATGAACAAAATCAATGGTAAGTTTAACTTTTGTTGATTTTATAAAAAATAAAATAAAAACAATTTTTATGACTTTTAATTAGAATAATAACTAAAAATAACGTCTATAATAATAAAATATTTCTTATTTAAATACTATTATTGTAATCATTTTAAAATGTGAATAAAAAGTAATTTTTTTACAAGAGAATTTCTACCTTGCTGTAGTACATGTTATGAAATATGAAACCTAAAAGAACACAAGGCGTTATTTTTTGTAAATATATGAGTTTTTTATTTAGGGGCGTTATATTTAGACTCCAATAATGTATATAGTTACCCCATCAATTAAAAATAATTAACTTTTAAATGAGTATTTGCTACATACATATCCATTGTTTCACACTAGTTATAGTTAAATATCTAATTTTTTTTATTTTTACGGCAAAAATATCCAATATTCAATATATATTAAATATAAGTACATAATCTATTTTTTTGTGGAAAAAATACTTAAAGTTGCTAAAACATTGCTTCTGTTAGCACTTTCTATGTTAAAACTATTAAACATATTGACTAAGCAGACATTTGTCACTCTGCAATCGGATCATTTCATAAAAAATTAAAAAAAATTAAGACATTTTAAATTAATTCAAATTTAAAAAATACATATTTTGATGACAAAAATACTCAAATTACATAGTGATACATATCAATGAGTCAACACTTAACAATTTTAACAGAGGAAGTACGAATAAAAACAATGTTTTAGTAACTTTGAGTATTTTTGCTGCAAAAAAACATATTAGATATTTATTTTTAACATATATTGAATATTGAGTATTTTTGCCGTAAAAATAAAAAAAAATAAGTATTTAATTGTGATGTGTAAAACATTTTATATTTATACTACAAATACCTTATTATTAAAATCATTTTTAACATTTTTTCTCAATATTTTTTTGACATTCTTTAATTTTTTTTAATAATTTTATTTTATCTTATTTTCATAATTTAAAAAAATAATAATGTATAACTTAAAAAAAAAAACCGCTACTTTAACAAGTTTTTATATATTTTTTTGTTTTAATTTTTTTATTTAAAATTTTAAAATATATATTATTTATGTGTATTTTTTAGAATATGACAGAAATTTTTTTAAAAAAATATGAGTACAAGTTGAGAAAAATATATATTATATATTAATTTTTAATCAAAGTTTGGGTGCAAATATAATGAGCCTCGTATGAATGTATAATACAATTCCCCATTTCGAATCAAAATTTGTGGGTCGTTGACCTAATTCTAATATAGTCTCTTCTCTAAGCCACCCCGGGCAAAGAAGATACTGTTTTGTCTACTGATGAGGCTACCTCTTTTACATTCTCTCCTTCGTTAAAGTGGCCTCTGAGAAACTCTACAGTCATGAATGTGAGAGCAGAAGCTGGAACATACCATGTAATTCTGGGGATACTTCCTCTGAACATACCCTTCAGACCTTCTGCCTTCCAAACTCGACAAATCGCGTCTGACCAACCCTTATACCTGAAAACTTCATGAAAATCGAATAAGTTATTTCATCATTTATTTAGTCATGAATGGAAACCAACTGTTATGTTCATTGAAGAAAACCAGGGCAAAGACAAAACTCCCTAAAAACAAATGGGCAACAGGAAATGCTTTTCTCATCTATAAGCTACTTCTGTACAAAATTTTGTAGAAGGATACCTTAAAGTTGATCCCTGTACTTGTAATCTTGTCTTGATGACATCTAGGGGAGTAGTGAGATATGCACTAAAACCTGCACAATGTTACAAAGCTATGAATTGTTCTTTAATGTTATAGAACTACAAGAAGCCTTTGTAAAATACTAAATGCTACCCAGAAAACATACCACCAGCAAATCCTCCTAATACAAGCCCCTCCATAGAACTATTAACATGGCAGTTTGAATTGATATTCCATCTTTGCTTCCCATACTCAGTCATGTCTTTCAAGGATTCATAAAACATAACCTGCAAAGTGAATAGACTAATAATCAATTTACTGAAATAGTTGCGGCATAAGTACCCAATGTTTGGGTTTTGTACGCGGCATAGACCCAATGTTTATTTTTAGTGACAAAAGTATCTAAAGTCAGTAAAACTGTAATTCCGTCAGCCTCCTCCGTTAGGTTCCGTTTCGTGATGACTGGACCAACACGTGTCACTTCGTGATTGGTCCAACTCAATAATATATTAGGGATATTTGCGGCATAAGTACCCAATGTTTGGGTTTTGTACGCGGCATAAGTACCCAATGTTTAAAAATAATTATGATTTGGACCAATAAAAACGTGACACGTGTCTGCCTAACGGAGAAGACTGACGGAATTACAGTTTTACTAACTTTGAGTACTTTTGCCACTAAAAATAAACATTGGATCTATGCCGCGTACAAAACCCAAACATTGGGTACTTATGCCACAATTATCCCTAGTTAAATATAAGATAACAAAATAACAACAATAACAATAACAATAATAATAATAAATATTAAGCAAGAAACAAAATTCAAGGGGGTGAGGCTGGTCTTTCGCTCTCTCCATGGTGAAGCATAAGAAATCTGGTCAGAAGCCCGTTTCTAGGCTGCCCTTGCAAGAGCCCCCTTCAAGCCAAAAATTCGAAGTCACGGATCAACTTCCAGAGGATGAAGCTCAGATCGATTTCATGGATGCAATGGATGGTGATTTCTCTTCCCTGAACGACGAGCCTGAGGCTATCGACAGAGTTAAACGCGATGAGGCGCTGGCTTCGATCCAGTCAGGCTGTCAACCTAGAGATGGTTCTACACATAGGTTTCAGTCACAGTCCAAGGCGCACTGGGCGAAGCTTGATACCACGGTTGGTAACGTGGGGATGAAACTCCACTACCAACCTCTGACTGCTAAGGAAGGTAAACTCATTGCTCAACTGGATTTGAATGAGGTTGAAATTGAATCAGAATATTGGAACACAACGTTGGTTTGTTGGGTTTGGGGGGCAAATCCTCCTCTCACTGTTTTTGAGGGATTTGTTCGAAGGATTTGGGGAAATTATGGTGTGGAAAAGGTTGTGAGGGTGAAGTCAGGAGTTACAATTGTGAAGTTTCACGATGAAGTAACGCGTGACCTTGTTCTTGAAGCAAGAGGGATTCACTTTGATCGCAAACCTGTCATTTTGAGGCCTTGGACTACTGATTTCGATTCCCCTTAGTTCAGTTCCAGTTTGGGTTCTCTTGCAAGGTTTAGGACTGCAATACTAGGATACCAATTGCCTCAGTGCTTTGGTCAGCACCATAAAGCATATAATGATTGATAAATTTACTAAAGATAGGTCGTTGATAAAATTTGCTCGAGTGCTTATTGATATGGAAATTTTTAATTCAATTTCTAGCTCTATTATCTTCATGAATGAATGGGGGCAACTTATAGAGGTCCGATTGAATTTGAGTGGCTGCCTATTAAATGTGCTAAATGTGGAGGTTATGGGCATGATGGTGGGAGTTGTAGGAAGGTGCAAAAACAGGTTCGGCGACAAAAAGCTAAGGGGGAGGTTCCGATGTCGGTCTCAGTTCCTACTTGCGATGCAACAGGAGGTTTGGTTGGTCCTGCTACATCAGTTGTTGGGGTTACTGAAGAACAAGACGTAGGGAATCAACTACAACAGAGGAATCATGGGGATGTGGAGGAGCTAGGGGGTGTTTGGGAAACTCCAAAACGGAAAGGAAGCCGAAGTAAGAGTCATACCACTACCCTAGCTCCTTATGCTTAGGCTAGGGAGGATGGTGGAGATGCTGCTAAAGTTTCTTCTTATGGAGTGTTGCAATCTGCTGTGTTGGAACATTAGGGGTCTTAATAAAAAGAATAAGCAAGAGGGAGTTAGAAGACTGCAAAATGAATAAGGTTGTTATTTGTATGCTCTTAGAGACAAAAATGCATGGAAATAAAGTTGTTGATATGATGAAGACTATGTTTACTGGCTCGAACTTTCATACTGGCTCTACAATAGAAGGGAGAATCCTCCTTTGTTGGCTGAATACTTATGTGAAGATTGATATTTTGGAGGAGAATGCTTAATTTCTGCAATGTGTGGTTAGACAGGTTGGAATGCATCATGATTTCTGTCTCACAGTAGTCTACGGGCGAAACTCTATTCTTTCCCGTCAAACCTTGGTTAATTTTGTGAGATTTCAATGTTGTTTTTGATGGGATGGATAGAATAAGAGGTTGTGCTATTTCTCATGCTGATATTGAGGATTCGGTTAGTTGGCTTGCAAATGGTTGGGTTGATGAATTGAAAAGCACTGGTTCAGTTTTTACTTGGTGTAATAAACGTGAAAAAGGGGATCGCATTTACTCGAAAATTGACAGTCTTTAAAAACGAAACTTGGTTGGACTGCACCCTCAAGCTGAAGCTTTCTTCCATTGGGAGCATATTTCAAATCATTGTTTTTGCTTGATCAAAAGTCTGAAGCAAGGGATTCTGGGCTACTAGCCTTTCCGATTTGACAATTGTTGGACAAAGCATGAGCTATTTCGAGAGACTGTGCTTCAAAATTGGAATCTGCCTGGAAGGGGTTCGGGTCTTTTCGGGATCATGGTTAAATTGAATCGTCTGAGAAGAGTTTTAAAGGATTTCAACAAGGGAGTCATTGGTGATGTTCAACAATCATTTGACCTTGCTAAAAATCATTATCAGCTAATTCAAGAGAAGCGTCAGCATGAGTCTTCCTCGTCTCGGCTTCTTCATGAGGATAGGATTGCCTTTGAGAATCTTAAATTTCGGTCTAAGATGCTTGAAAGTTTTCTAAGACAACGTAGTAAAATTACTTGGTTGCAATTTGGTGATGAAAATTTTGCCTACTTTCATGCTAGCATCAAGAAGAGAAAAGAAGAAAATCGAATAGCCTGGTGTGTTTCCACTCGAGGTACCTTGGTTTGATGATTTTGAGGATGTTGTCAATCATTATCTTTCTTACTTTAGAGGCATTATGGGCAGTTCCAGCTCTCCCCAAGCCAAGATTAGACTAAGTTGCATGAAATTTGGCGAAAAGCTCGATTTATCTCAACAACTCAGCTTAATTAAACCGTTTACGTGCCAGGATGTGAAGCAGGCCCTGTTCAATATCCATGATTTGAAGAGCCCTGGGCCAAATGGTTTTGTAGCCAAGTTCTTCAAAGTGATGTGGTCTAACATTGGAAGGGATATATCTAACGCTGTTTTAAATTACTTTGAGACAGGGAAGATTCCTTCCCAACTTAACAAAACTATGTTGTCTCTGATTCCAAAGGGGGACAAGCCATCTAAAGCATTGGACTATAGGTCGATTGCCTGTTGCAACACTCTTTACAAATGCATTTCCAAAATGCTCTGTACTAGACTCTCCCTGGTTCTCCCAAAGATTGTTAATTGTAATCAAGGCCTTCATCAAAAATAGATCCATTGCCCATAACATTCTTATTCTTCAAAACTTGCTTAAGGGATATAACAGGAAAGGTATTTCCCCGAGATGTCTTATGAAGATTGATCTTAGTAAAGCCTATGATACCTGTTGACCGCGTTTTTGGCCAACGACGTGAGAACGTCAAAAACGATAAAACCTTCAAGAGAAAATAAATGACAGACGATTTTATAGTGGTTCAGCCCCAATGTGATGGTAATAGCCTAATCCACTTAGAGTTATGATTATATATCTACACTCAAGATTAGATGAACCTGAGTCAACTGAGTTTATTCAATGTAGATTACCAGAATACAAGAATTCTCTCAAATACAAGTACTCTCTCTCTCTAGAAAATTCAGATCAAAAGTTCAAAATTCCAAAATTCCTCTTTATGATGCCATAAGCCTTGTATTTATAGGCTTAGGATCGTACAGATGATATCCCCATCATCGGGATATTTTATTATTCTCATTATATTTAAATTACAACAATATTCAAAATGTAACAGTACGCTAAATTTGTGGGATAAATGAGAGATTCCCGCGTATGCCAAGACCGATTCTTGTTGAAGCCGTTTCTGTGAATCTTGACGTAGTCCTGCTTTATCTAGTTGATCCATATCACCTTCAGTCTGGTCGGCCACACTTTTACTGGGCAGTCATGCACTTGACTGGGCAGACATGCACTTAGCTAGGCAGACGTGCACTTAGCTAGTCGGACATGGCCATGACCGATCGGCCAAGTTCATGCCTGGTCGGACAAAGTCATGCCTGGGCAAGCAAGGTCATGCTTGGGCAGGCAAGGTCATTCCTGGGCAGACAAGGTCATTCCTGGGCAGATAAGGTCATGCCTTGGCAGACAAACACGTGACTGATCGGACAAGGTCATGCCTGGGCAGACAAACACGTGACTAGTCGGACAAGGTCATGCCTGGTCGGTCATGACACTTCTTATGCCAGTCAAAATTCTTTATCGGTCTACTGGGTTACTCCTAAGCCAGGTCACCCAACCATTCCTTGCCACTTGTCATTTCTATTGGCACATCATCATTTTCAAATTTTGGGAATAACATTTGTCTCCCAAGTTTATTATATGATAGCTCACATAATAAACTTTTTTCTCCACAGCTGACGGCACTATATAAAAAAAAAAATAACTGTTCATCTTCCCGCCATGCAGCAGACCACAACTCCACAGACCACGATCACTGCAAATAACTGCTCATAATCGTGGGGAGAAAAAATATCCCGGGAATCTCAAGGGTCCAAAAATAAGTGGTAACTCCCGCTTTTTTCCTTTAAATAGACCCCTACACTTACACATTCCCACACACACACAAAAAAAAATCAGATTGCAAAAACCCTTCATCTTTTTCTTCCTCCCTTGGCCAAAACCCCTCAACCTCTCTTCTCTTGGCTGAAAGTTCATAAGCTTTCAAGGAGGAGCTTCGCATCTCTTCAAGCATTCTCCAAGGAAATCAAGGACTCTTCAAAGTTGGGTAAGTCTTCTCTTCCATCTTTACTTGTGTTATTTTTTCCAAAAATTTCATGAAAAAAACATGTAGTGGCCGAAACTCTATAGGGGATTTTTCTTGAATTTGCCCATGAATGTTGGAGATATAATGTGTTTGGTGGCTGTTTTGATGTTGTTTAGATTATGGGTAACCCAATATTATCTTCAATTTCATAGGAATTTAAAGAAAAATAGGTCATTTTAACCTAAATCATGAACATGGGTTTTAGGGTTTTTGATGGCATATGTGGTTTAAAGAACATTGAAAAACTTTTCAATTTCCCCTTTTTGATCTTGTAGTTGTGTGTTTTGGATGAGAAAATATGTTTGTGTTAGGGATTTTAGGCTTTTGTCTTTTCGGAATGGGTTTGTGGTGATATTTGGGGTATGGCCGTTTGGCCATATGCTTCTTTTTTTTTTTTTATAAAAGTGTGGTCCGATCGGACCACACATGAACTCCTCGGACTCAAGCTAGCATCCGCCGGATGCTAGCATCAAATTTTGGACTAGGCCTCTCGGACATCAAGTGTCCGATCGGACCAGGCGTACCACTCGGACACGTTTGGCCAACTCTTCGAACATCAGGCACAATGCTCGGACGCACATAGGCAGCTCCTTGGCACCCAGGCGCACCACTCGGACATCCGCTCGGACGCACACAGGCAGCTGCCCAGACGCACCCGATCGGACCAGGCATGATGCTTGGCTCCTCGGACATGGGCATCCGCTCGGCCACAACACGGGCTCCTTGGACAGCCCCTTAGGCACGCACACACGGACACTTCTTAGGCACTTTAGGTACTTTTAGGCACAAAATTTATTTTTTTTCCCATGCATGCTATATTTTTACTACTTAGATAAATTTTTCTAAGTAGAAAAATAAATTTTGTTCTTGTTGAATTTTATCTGTATGGTTACTCACCTCCCCATTTTTTATTTTTTGTAGATGAATCGCTTTGACTATAGGGGAGGTGACAACCACACGGACTCCGATACGTCTATCCCGCAGTCAATCGAGACCCCTCAAAGTAGCAATTCCTCATCAAAGTCTTCCACCAGTCGCACTCCTGAGGATCGCCTCCGCCGCTTCAAGCAGATCCTTCCCCGTTCAGCTTTGTACTTTCTCCACGAAGAGCAGTTTCTTCAACAAGCTAAACAGTCGACCATGAGGGTGAAGAATTCCAATAGACTCCCCCAGGACCAAGATCCACAAGTTGCATGAAGAGCGGTGCAAAAAGTGGTGGAACGCAGTGAGGCCCACACTGCAGCTTCTTCGAGACCACCTCTTCAGGTGTCAAAATCAAGCAAGACTCGGAGACGAATCACCCAGGAGTTTGCCACCGAGGTCCAACACTTGGCCGTCCAAAAACCAAGGAAGGAAGGAGAAGAAACACCTTCCTGGTTCACTGCCAAGCCTACAAAACTCAATCCCGGGATGTTCGATAAACACATCCAAGCCTTGGGTTTGAGTGGGGTGAACGTGATATGTCCGCGCCCTCACCAGAGAGCCAACAGGCCCGGCAGACCATACTGTGCCTGGTCCAGGCACCATATCTACGCAGGAGCGACAATCCCGCTACACACTTTTTTCCGGTCTGTAGCGGATTATTTCAACGTCTCCCATTTCTAGATCGCTCCGAACGGGATTCAGGCGTTGTCTGCGCTGTACATTCTCTACTATCTGCAAGGCTGGGATGAGCCTACTCCTCATGAGGTACATTACTTGTTCGACTTCAGGACTAACCCAAACCATAAGAACACGAGTTTTTTCCACCTCTTTCACAGGCAAAAGGGAGTTAAATACCTTTGTGGTATCACACACAAGTCGAACCCCGGGAAATACTACACAGAGTATTTCCTCACATCAGACATCAAAGCCAACAACTTGGCTTTTACACATGCGGGTCCATTCAAGCAACCCTTGCCCACTCAAGAGATGTTCAAGCGAGCAAAGGAGTTGGCTAACATGTGTATTGAGGAGAAGGACGTGAAAATTTTGGTTACTGTAGACAACCTTCAGATGGTGGGCCTGCTTCCATGTAATCAAAACATTACAGTGGAGAGTACCACTGAGGAGAATAATGCGACCGATCAGTCCAACGCCGGGACTGAGGTGGTGACTGACCAGTTTTCTCCTGGGCCATCTCCTCACTCCTGTAGACCAGGCAATCTCGTCATTAGGGAACCTCAGCCTGAGTATCAACGCAGTCCTGCTATTCCCGCCCAGTCCAGGAAGGGAAAGGCCATCCAGCCTGAGATGGACCTCAGCTTATCATCCGATGACGAGGACGACTTCCTCGGTCAGATGCTCAACTCAGGTCTAGTAGTCATAGCAATATGTTTGATAACTTGGTGATATGAGATTAATAGAACTGTTGTAGTAATCTACTGATCCACATATTGCTTTATATTTTTTTTTTCTAACAAATCTTGTGTTTTCCTCTTTTGCAGATCCAGAGATGTTCAGGCACTGCAGCGCTCCTCCTGCCCCAAAGAGGAAGTCTAGAGAAGGAAGTGGCTCCACTCCTCGAGCAAGGTCCCGAGGACAATGCCGCCCAGCCAAGGGAGACAACCTGAGGGGTTAGTTACGATCCTGCAATTGACCCCTTCCTCGCTTCCTCCTTCAGCGAGCCTAACCCCCCCTCGTCCGACCGGCCCGAGCGAGGCACTACGCACTGCTAGTACCACTGGGAGGGGGCAGTTGATTAGACCCTCCACGACGCTTCAACGATTCAAGGCTTTGAATCCTTCCCTCGACTCAGTGTTGATATCGTCTTACAGAGAGGGATTGCTCAGTTGGCGAATGTAAGTGCTCTACCACAAGATAGTTTGTTACTTATGTACATACTTCGTAGTAACCTTTTGTTTTTCATGCACACTCATGACCATCTGTCATGCCCAGCACCGATCAGTCAACTACAAGGAGTTGATCAAGGTCTTAAATGATCAACTAGTGGAGGCTCAAGCTAAGGTGGATGCTTTTCAATCCAAGTTGGAGCGGTCAGAGAAGACTGTGGCTGAGCAAGAGGAGTCTCTTAAGGGGTTGGCTGATGGGAATGACCAACTAACCCAAGCCAACAAGTCACTGACTGATCGGCTAGACAGACTGACTCGTGAGAACGAGGGGTTAGCTCGCGAGAACGAGGGACTAATTCGTGAGAATGAGGAGCTGAAGCAGGAGAAGGAAATTGATCTGACTTGCTACGAGGAGATCTGCTTCAATTGTTTTTATCAGGTGTGGAAGCTAAACAAGCCTCTCAACCTCGACTTTCTCACCGAGGAGATTAAGGCAGAGGAGCTCGCCAAATGTGAGGTCAGGGCTGCTGAGGAAGCTGCTAATCCTGCCAGCACTATATCTGCTTCCCCTACGCTATCATTCCGACCGGAGGGAGCAGTTGATGCCGAGGAGGGGGTTGATCAACCTACTAGAGCCGACCAGTGATCTCTCATCTACCAATGAAGCTTCTGCCCGACCAGACAAGTTGTTATCCTACCAGCCTTCTATCATACTTTATTTTGTTTTTTGTTATATACACTTTTGCTCGTATGATCGAGTTGTTTGGCATTTGCACTTTACTTTTCTTTTTTAGCTAACTTGAAACATTTAAGTCTTTTTACACTTAAAACATTACAAGTTTATTGTGAATGGTAAAGTCTCTGTATGCCATTTATTTTCACATGAGTACTTAGTTTTCTAACTTAGAAATTCTAAACATTTCATAAGTCCATACTAAATATACTTTCTCACGCTCTTATTGCTCTAACATTTTATGAGCATAACATTTATTATCACACGAATTTCTGCTTCTAACTTAAAATTTTAAAAATTCCAAGTTACTTAAGCTTTGTCAAACAAGTTAGCTTAATGGCCTTTTTGGACTTCAAAAATTTACAAGTCAGCCTAAAAACAGATATTTTTGCTCGTGCTCTTATTGCCTGTGTTGAAGTGCACGCCAGTATACCCTATGTGCCCCCCAAGTGATTGAGGGTTGAAAAATCCTTGATCACTTGCTACTTGGCCGAATTTGTCCGAACAGTTACTACTCGTGAAACACATAGAATATACCAACATATTTCAGCAGTTAACCACTGCAAAAACATGCAACTATTTAAACGTTGGTCATTCATCTGATGGATACCGACCAATTGAACACTGCCCGGTATATATGTATATTTATTTTTAGAAGACCTTTTTTGTTTAAACTGTAATGACAGTTGAACACTGCCAAGCAAGAATAATCAACACATATGCAAAATTTGTAGCAAGATTCAACCACGTTGCGCGTGATCTCTTTTATTACTCGTAAAAATAAATGACAAAACGTGTCTAATAACGAGTCTCAAACAAAATAACATTGTTCAAAATAACATGACTGGTTAGCAAATAGTCAGTTCACAAACAATCTTAAATAACAAGTTAAGCACTTGATACAAAGCTACTACTCTGTAAGCAGTATTTATTGATAATATTTCCTTGAGTGCTCGCCATTCCAGTAGTTCCTGATCAGCTCTCCATTTAACCGAGCAAGCTTGTAGGTGTCGGGTGGCAAGACTTGCTCAATTTGATACGGTCCTTCCCAGTTTGGTCCTAGTACGACAACTGCCGGGTCTCTGACGAACACCTTTCTGAGGACCAAATCTCCGACCTGGAACTTTCGATCTCGGACTTTGAAATTGAAATAGCGCGCCACTTTTTGCTGATGAGCAGCAACTCTCAGGCTTGCCTTCTCTCGTCTCTCCTCGAGGAAATCCAAAGATTCTGCTAGCAATTGATGATTCTCCTCCTGGTTGTACATGGTCCTTCGATGAGATGGTGGGTCTACTTCCACAGGTAACATGGCTTCATACCCATATGCCAAGGAAAATGGGGTATGACCAGTTTGTCCGGGCAGTAGTCCTGTATGACCAAAGGATTTCTGGCAATTCTTCCACCCAAGCACCCTTAGCTCGCTCCAGACACTTTCAGAGTGTCCTTCAGAGTTTTGTTTACGGCTTCAACCTGCTCATTGGCTTGTGGATGGGCCACCGAGGAGAAACTTTTTGTGATGCCATGTCGAGTGCAGAAATCGGTAAATATGTCACTGTCGAATTGGGTGTCGTTGTCAGACACTATCTTCTTGGGCAGACCATAGCGACATATTATATTCTTAACCACAAAGTCCAACACTTTCTTTGAGGTGGTCGTGGCTAGTGGGTCGGCCTCAGTCCACTTAGTGAAATAATCCACTGCAACCACTGCAAACTGCACTCCTCCTTTTCCTTTGGGCAATTTCCCGATCAGATCAATACCCCACACTGCAAAAGGCTATGGGCTCTGCATTTGCTTTAAGACATTCAGAAGCGCCCTGGGCACTTTAGAAAATCTCTGGCACTTATCACACTTCTTCACATACTCCATAGAATCCTCGTTCATTGTAGACCAGAAAAATCATTGCCGCAAAATCTTTTTAGATAGACTCTGCCCCAGCATGATCTCCACAGAACCCTTCGTGCACTTCAGCTAATAAATTTTTTGACTGGTCGGGTGTTATGCACCTGAGTAGAGGCAAAGAGCACCCTCTTCTATACAAGACTCCATCCATCATAGTGTACCTAGCAGCTTGCCTCATAATCTTCCTTGCTTCATTTCGATCATCTGGGAGGGTTCCTTGCTCAAGGTAAGCAATGATGGGTGTCATCCAAGTGTCAGCTATTGTGATAGGTATGGCTTCTTGTTCATTAATGCTTGGCTCTGCCAGGTATTCCACCGGTACTATGTTCAGAGTTTCGGCATCTTTTGCACTAGCTAGCTTTGCTAGAGCATCTGCGTTAGAGTTCTGCTCCCGTGGTACCAACTTGATGGTGTACTCCTCGAATTGTGCTAGCAGATCCTTGGTCTTATTTAAGTATGCCACCATACGTAGGCCCCTTGCCTGATATTCCCCCAAGACTTGGTAGACCACCAATTGAGAATCGCTGTTCACTTCCACCGACCGGGCACGCACATCTCTAGCCAAGCGCAAGCCTGCTAGGAGGGCTTCATACTCTGCCTCATTATTAGAAGCATTGAATCTGAACCTCAGTGCACAATGAATTCGGTGCTTCTCTGGTGTGACTAATATAATCCCAGCTCCCGAATGATGCTCATTCGACGACCCATCAATAAAAAGTTGCCAAGTAGGAAGTTCATCTTTCTGCTCAATGACACGCTCTTGCTGGTCGGGAACATCAGCGATCCCGGTACAGTTAGCAATGAAATCTGCCAAAGCCTGACCCTTAATAGCAGACCTCGGTTGGTACTTGATTTCAAATTGGCCCAACTCAACTGCCCATTTAAGTAGCCGACCAGACGACTCCGGCTTCTGTAAGACTTGGCGTAGAGGCTGGTCAGTTAGGACTTTAATGAGGTGTGCCTGAAAGTACGACCGCAATTTTCGTGATGCAAGTACCAAGCAATAAGCCAACTTCTCGATCATGGGATACCGGGATTCTGCTCCTATCAGCCGTTTGCTGACATAGTACACCGGGTGCTGCACTCTATCCTCTTCTCGTACTAGGACAGCACTAACAGCGTGCTCCATGACTGCTAGGTATATAAAGAGGTCTTCTCTATCAACGGGCTTCGAAAGAACAGGAGGTTGGGCCAAATGTTCCTTTATGGCTTGGAAAGCTTGCTCACATTCTACCGTCCACTCAAACTTCTTGTTTCCTCTAAGCAGGTTAAAAAACGGGACACACTTGTCCGTTGATTTAGAGACAAACCTGCTTAGAGCTGCAATCCGCCCAGTCAAGCTTTGCACATCCTTAATTCTGGCCGGAAACTTCATTTCTATGAGAGCCTTTATCTTTTCTGAGTTTGCTTCTATTCCTCGGGAGTTCACAATAAACCCAAGAAATTTTCCATAACCCACTCCAAATGAGCACTTGAGGAGGTTTAACTTCATGCTGTACTTTCTCAGTATTGCAAAACACTCCTCCAAGTCTTGCACATGCCCTTCAACTTCCTTTGATTTTACCAGCATATCGTCTACGTACACCTCCATTGCCGATTAAGTCACGGAACATATCATTTACAAAACACTGGTAGGTAGCTCCTGCATTCTTCAACCCAAAGGGCATGACCCTGTAGCAGTATAGCCCTATATCTGTTCGGAAGCTGGTATGCTCTTCATCAAGAGGATGCATGCTGATCTGGTTGTATCCCGAATATGCATCCATGAAAGACAATGTCTCATGACTAGACGTAGCATCTACCAACTGGTCTATTATTGGCAAAGGAAAGCAATCCTTTGGGCATGCTTTGTTCAAATCAGTAAAATCTACGCAAGTCCTCCACTTCCCATTGGGTTTGGGCACCAACACTGGGTTTGAAACCCAGGCAAGGTAGTATGCTTCCCTGATAAACCCATTCTCCTTTAACCGCTCTACTTCCTCCTCGAGAGTTTTTGCTCGATCCTTGTCAAGCAACCTCCTCTTCTGCTGCAATGCTGGATAGCTTTCATCCACATTGAGCACGTGGTTGATCACAGTTGGCGAGATACCCACCATATCCTTGTGAGACCAGGCGAAGACATCTTGATTCCTTCGCAAGAATTCTATCAGTTGTGCTCTTACCTCTGCTTTCAACTTTTTTTCCAATTTTGACCCCTCTCGTCGAGTCATTCTTATCTATAAGGACCTCCTCTAACTCCTCAGACGGTCCCACATCACTTTCATAATCCCCAAAGCGAGGATCAAAGTCCCTTCCCTCGCTTTGGGCAACGCCCTATTTGGTGACTTCATCACCGGATGGGGTTTTCTGCTCTTTTAAACCAAGAATGCTCTCTTGGCCAAACTCCTCTAACATCTCTTCTCGATCGGTTACAACTGCAAAACTCAGGTCAACATCCATCTCGTCCACCTCCTCTCTCTCAGCACATACAATCATGTTGCTCTCTTTGGCCCCCTTCCTTGCTTTAGCTACTGAGGCATTATAGCACTCCCTAGCCTCCCTCTGGTCTCCTTAGACGCAGCCTATGCCCGCACTAGTCGGGAACTTCATGGAAAGGTGCCAGATTGAGACCGCCGCATGTAAGTTTGTGAGCAGTGGTCGACCAATAACCACATTGTAGGTGGACGGGCAGTCAACAATAAAAAAACTCAGTCATTACTGTCTCATGTTTGGAAGCCTCCCTCGTCGTAACTGGCAACTTGATAGTTCCAGCTGGTGACAATCCTTCTCCAGTGAACCAATAAATGACTTGAGAGCACGGCTTCAAGTCATTGATAGATGCTTCATCCTCTCGAATGATGACTTATAAATAATGTTCACAGAACTCCCTGTGTCGACCAGACATCTCTTCACCTTCATATTGGCAATTTGGACTATCACAACAAGAGGGTCATTGTGAGGATACCTCACGTGTCGAGCATCTTCTTCAGTGAAAGTGAGGGACTCACTTTCGTATCTTGGGTTCTTCGGTGGTCGCTCCTCCACCGTCATAACTTCGGATGTTGATGCTGCATCCAACTCATGACGAAGGGTGCGAGCATACCTCTCCCTCGCCTTATTGCTATCTCCAGCAAGATGTGGACCTCCACATATGGTATCTAGTGTGAAGTCCACAGGTTCAGGTTGCAAAGGTGGGGATCATTGCCGCTTGAACCCAGGATTGTTGTTACTTCCCTCTCCCTGGGTCTTTTCTGCTCAATACTTCTTTAGCTTCCCCGACCGGAGGAGAAACTCTATCTCATTTTTGAGATGATTGCACTCATTCGTGTCGTGACCTGTCTCCATGGAAGCGACAGAACTTGTTCATATCTCTTTTACTCATCTCCTACTTGATTCATTTACTCCTCCTAGTTCTGATAGGAGAGTGCGAGGTTCTGCTGGTGGCCGTCAGGGCAGTGGTGACAACTGGAGGAGTTTTCAAGTGTGTCCTCGGTGCAGGCGACGACATCAGGGTGAGTGCCGGATTAGGGCATGTTTTATCTATGGGAGTGCCAACCATCTAAAGAAGGACTGTCCACAAGCTAAGAAGGAAGAGCCAAAGTAGGGAGACAGTCTCGCTCCTGCCAGGGTATTCGCTTTGAGTCAGACTGAGGCGGAGGCTAGTCCTTCAATTGTGACAGGTCAGATCTCTAGCGCTAATTCTTTGTATATTGCATTGATTGATTCAGGGGCTACCCACTCATTTGTATCTGCTAGGGTGATAGACCAGCTTTGAAGACCTAGTATTGTATATGCTAGGAATTTTCAGACTTTGTTGCCAACAGGAGAACTGGTAGTCTCTAGGAGATGGGTTAGAGCATTACCAGTAGAGATAGATGGTAGGGAACTGTTTGTTGATCTGGTTGAACTAGATATGGATGATTTTGATATGATATTAGGGATGGATTGGTTAATGAGGTATGGAGCAACGATTGATTGCAACCGGCATATGGTGACTTTCGAACCGGAAGGTGAGGTACCTTTTGTATTTGTGGGGACAGTAAATGGACCGCGAGTGCCTATGATTTCAGCACTGAAGGCTAGACCTGATGCAGGAAGGCTGCATAGGATTCCTGGCGAGTGTTGTAGATACTTCTAAGGTGGTGGCAGCGGGACCGAATGAAACCAGATTAGTATGTGAGTTTCCAGACTTATTTCCAGCAGACTTGCCGGGGTTGCCACCACAGCGGGAGATTGAATTCGTCATAGAGTTGGCACCGGGGGTGGAGCCAGTTTCTAGGGCACCCTACAGAATGGCTCCAGCAGAGTTAAAAGAACTGAAGATTCAGTTACAGGAGCTATTGGATTTGGGGTTCATCAGACCGAGTTTCTCGCCATGAGGTGCTCCAGTGTTGTTTGTTAAGAAGAAGTATGGGTCGCTTAGGATGTGCATTGACTACAGGGAGTTGAATAAGCTGACCGTTAATAACAAGTATCCACTGCCTAGGATTGATGATCTATTTGATCAGCTTCAAGGGAATATGGTGTTTTCAAAGATCGATCTTCGGTCAGGCTATCATCAGTTGAGAATTAAGGAGGAGGACATACCGAAGACAGCTTTTCGGACAAGGTACGGGCATTATGAATTTCTGGTTATATCCTTTGGATTAACCAATGCCCCAGCAGCTTTCATGGACATGATGAATAGAATTTTCAAGGATTACCTAGATAAGTTTGTAATTGTGTTTATTGACGATATACTAGTATACTCCCGGTCAGAGACAGAGCATGAGCATCATCTGCGCCTGGTATTGCAGCGGTTGAGAGAGCATAAACTGTATGCTAAGTTTAGCAAGTGCGAGTTCTGGTTACCGCAAGTGACATTCTTGGGCCATATCGTTAGTAAGGAGGGGATACTGGTTGACACAAGTAAGATAGAGGCAGTGAGAGATTGGCCTAGACCGAGTAGCGTTCCTAAGTCAGAAGTTTTCTTGGTTTAGCAGGGTACTACCGACGGTTTGTGGAGGGATTCTCCAGAATTGCTACTCCATTGACAGAGTTGACAAGAAAGAAGACTAAGTACGTGTGGACAGATCGGTGTGAGAATAGCTTTAAGAAGTTAAAGCAACGGTTGATTACTGCACCAGTGTTGAGTCTGCCGACAGAGAATGAGAAGTCTGTAGTTTACTGTGACGCTTCTAGACAAGGTTTGGGAGGTGTGTTGATGCAAGCTGGGAAAGTAATAGCTTATGCATCAAGGCAGTTAAAGGAGTATGAGCAGAGGTATCCCACACATGACCTAGAGTTGGCTGCGGTGGTATTCGCGCTTAAGGTGTGGAGGCATTATCTGTATGGTGAAAAGTGCGAGATATACACTGATCACAAAAGTTTAAAGTATTTCTTTACCCAGAAAGATCTGAATATGCGCCAGAGGAGGTGGCTAAAGTTGGTAAAGGATTACGATTGTGACATCTTATATCATCCTGGAAAGGCTAATGTTGTGGCTGATGCGCTGAGCCAGAAGGGCCCAGGTCAGTTGTATGGTTCGAGGCAGGTATCAGACAGACTGGCTGAGGAGATGGCCAGGGCATGTATTGAGTTAGTGGTTGGTAGGTAAGCCAACATAACTCTCCAGTCCACGCTCCTTGAGAGGATTAAGTTAGCACAGGGAAAGGATCCCCAGTTAGTTGAGTGTAGGGAGAATGTCCTGGCTGGAACGACTAAGGACTTCTCTATCTCGGAGATGGGCCTACTGAGGTACAAGGGACGGATTTGTGTTCCGACTGATCCAGTTATTCGACGGGAGATTCTAGATGAGGCTCACACCACTCCCTACTCTTTACACCCGGGTACTACGAAGATGTACCAAGACTTGAAAGTTTTATATTGGTGGTCAAGCATGAAGAGGGATGTGGTGGACTATGTGGCAAGGTGCCTAACTTGTCAGCAGATTAAGGCTGAACATCAGAGGCCAGCAGGGTTGTTGCAGCCTCTAGGGATTCCTGAGTGGAAATGAGAGGATATTGCGATGGACTTTGTGGTTGGGTTACCGAAGACCGTGGGTCAGCATGATTCGGTGTGGGTGATTGTAGACAGGTATACTAAGTCCGCCCACTTTTTACCTGTGAGAATAACTTATACTGTGAAGCAATATGCTGAGCTTTATGTAAAGGAAATTGTTCGACTTCATGGGGCTCCGAGGTCGATAGTGTCCAACAAAGACCCCACCTTCACCTCCAAGTTTTGGGAGAGCCTGCAGAAAGCAATGGGCACACAGCTACGGTTTAGTACCACCTATCATCCTCAGACAGATGGGCAGTCTGCGAGGACGATTCAGATACTGGAAGATATGCTTCGGGCCTGTGTGTTAGATTTTGGGGGATCTTGGAGTAAGTATCTCCCATTGATTGAGTTCTCGTACAATAATAGTTACCAAGCGACTATCGGAGTGGCTCCGTATGAGATGCTGTATGGGAGAAAGAGCAGGTCACCGATACACTGGGACGAGACAGGGGAGAGAAGATATCTAGGTCCTGAAATGGTTCAGAGGACCAATAAGGCAATTGAGAATATTAGAGCTCGTATGCTTGCCTCCCAGAGTGGTCAGAAGAGTTACTCGGATCTGAGACGCAGGAGTGTGGAGTTTCAGGTCAGCGATCATGTGTTCCTCAGGGTTTCACCCCTAAGAGGAGTGAAACGATTCGGTGTTCGGGGCAAGCTGAGTCCCAGATTTGTTGGTCCCTTTGAAGTTCTGGAACGAGTTGGTGAGGTAGCTTACCGGTTAGCGATGCCTCCAGCTCTATCAGGAGTTCACGACGTGTTTCATTTGTCTATGCTCCGGAAATATGTATCAGATACTACCCATGTGTTGAGCTATGAGAATTTGGAGTTGGATCAGGATTTGTCATACGAGGAGAAGCCTGTTCAGATTCTTGATAGGAAGGACAAAGTCTTGCGGAGCAAGACCATCGCCTTGGTTAAAGTGCTGTGGAGGAACAGCAAGGTTGAGGAGGCGACGTGGGAGCTTGAGTCCGAGATGCGGGAGCGGCATCCCGAGTTGTTCAGGTAATTTCGAGGACGAAATTCTTGTAAGGAGGGGATAATTGTAACACCCTAAGTTGCTAATAAGGTTTAGGACCTTGGTTAGCGTGTCTGGAGGGCAATAAGTGAATTAATATGATAATATGTGAATTTAAATGAATATGTGATTAGAATACATGTTTAGGTAGTATAAATATGCATGCGGGCCCCGTTTGCATGATAAGGGTAAATTGGTAATTTTAGCCCGTTGAGGGCATAAATGTGATAATTATATTATGTGATTTGTACCACGTGGATGTGGTGATATTAATATGATGCACGTGCCGAAACGGTCCTAGAGAGCTAGATAACTCAAAAGTCACAACGGGATTTTATACCCGACTCGGGAGGAGCCTAGGGGTATTTCGGGGATTTTGTAATTTAGTTCTTAAGAGATAATGGTAACTGGTAATATGGTAACTTGTGTAACTGTTAGTAACCGCTAAGAGTAACAGATTTTGATGGAGAAATGGTATAATTGTAATGTAAGTAAAAGGACGAGTGCCCTTGAGGTTTAGTTAGGAAGGAATATTAGTGGAGGGATAGGATGGTTTTTTGGCAGTGGTTTGGATAGCTTTGGCTGAGGAAAATGGATATACACGATCCTTTATGCTAGGTATGACTGAAATTATGATTTGGAAGGCTAGAGAAATCAAAAAAGAAAAGGGAGAATTAAGAACTTAGAAGGCAAAGTGGAAGAGGAGGTGAGCTGTGTTCTTTGAGGCTAGTGAAGGGCTTAAGGGTGTGGAATCAAACACAGATCAAGGTTTACACTGAAGTAAGGATTTAGTCTCTGTTTTTGTTAAGTTTTGAACTTGATTTTGGAAAGAATTGAAAGATAGCCATGGATTGTTTTGCATGAGAATTCAGCTGGTTTTTCAAGGGGGAATTCGGTTTAAAGCTTGGATTGGAGGGAGCTCAAGTTGAATTTGTGATTGAGGTAAGAGTATTAAACATGTTTGAAAACCCATAACCGTTATGGTTTAAGAATTTAGAGGTCTGGTTTGCACTTCTCTCAAGTTTTGGTTTAAGTGTTTGAAATCTGAAACTTAAGTATGAATTTTGGGAGTGGCTGTGTAATTGAGCTAGATTGTGATGTTTTTAGGTTGTTGAATGGTCTATTTGGGGTTTTGAGTTGGTTATGGGGCTTAGGTATGAGTTTGGGATGATTTGGAATGGTTTTGGCTCGGGGAAATGCATGGGAAAAACCCAGATTTCTGGGTTCGCGAAGGAGCGTCGCGGCCCTGTTCTTGGGTGCCGCGGCGCGAGGCTGATTCTGGGCAGGGGAAGCTCTCTGACTTGCTGGGCGTCGCGGCCCTCTAGGGCAGCGCCGCAGCGCTAGGCTATTTTCAGCCGCGGCGCTAGGCCATTTTCAAAACACAAGATTTTGCAATTTTGGGCCTTTGCTCCAGGGGTTCGGGGGATGTCTTCGATATATTGTTTTAGGGATTTGGGAGTTCCGAGAGTGTGGGACTAGCCCCGGAAAGTGGTTTTGGATTGGTTAGCATTAAAGGGTGTTTCATGTGTTGTGACTAGGTTTTCGGAAGGGCTCGGGATAGAGGACCGTGCTTGTGATCTTGGTGCATTGGAAAGCTCGGGATACAGGTAAGAGAACTGTAGCACCCGTGTTGCAGGGCTTGAGCCCATTGAATTGTTGCTGGGCGCGGCCCTAAATTGTATCATTGTTAGGATATAGCTAAATATGAATGATTGTATATTTGGTTGTTATTTGAGAATGCTTAGTGTGGTAAAAGCAGAACGAACGGCGAGGGGCCGGGAACGGCGAAAGGCCGAGAATGGTGAAGGTCGAGAACGGCAGTGGGGCCGGGAATACCACTTAGCACATGGAGTGCTTGTGGCTAGGGTGAGACCCCAGTGAATACATGGGATATCCATACGGTGTGGATCGGGATCCCAGGCTTTGGTAACGCTTCTGGGACGGCATGGCCGTATATGTGTTAGATTCTTGCTGTATTGACTGTATTTTATGCATGTGCTATGTACTGTTTGAGTTTTCTTGCTGGGCTTCGGCTCATGGGTGCTCTGTGTTGAAGGTAAGGGCAAAGAGAAAGTCAACCAGCCATGAGTACGGAGAGCGTGGGGGCAGCACATACATGTTCGGTCTGCCCGACTGTCTTGGTTGGGGACATTTTTGAGAAATGGCTGTATAAACCCTAATTTTGATGGTTAAATACTTATAATCTTGCTTTGAGTTGTAAATATTTTATAAACTGAGTTATGGGATCCGAATGTTAAACTCTCGGACTTTTAATGAAATAGAGTACTTTTAAAAGATTACAGCCTAGAATTTTCACTTAATCACACTTTTGTTTTAAAAACCTCATTTAACGAGTTGATTGCACATTTTAACCTCACTTAGTAACGACTCTAAGGTAGTAGGGCGTTACACCTGTGGTCTACCGGATCAATCGCAGATGGTCGTTTTGACAGACTCTGAACTGCTGCTGCCAAGGCATCAAGCTGGGCTTGGATGCCTGGGGCCACTGCTAGGGACTCATTTTCGGGACCGCCTGGTCGGGCGTTCCTATCCGGCAAACCATCATCAAGTATTTCTACTCAACTGGTAGGTCGGATTGGCTCTTGCCCTTCGACCGGGACGGTCCTTAATCTATCAGCAATGACGTCCCTTAGATCCTTTTGAGTAGTGTGCTTTCCCAATCGATCGAATACCGTACTCCGAGTCTTCTCGGAAGGTTTGCTGGGTGGAACATGCTCCTTGCCACTGCGCTGGTTGGGATGCAGTGGTGGCCTTCCTGTCTGAGCTGGGCGATCTTTTCCTCCTCGATGGTTATCATTATTCTTCTCCTTCGACTGGTCAGTGTGATGACTGTCAGCTTCATCACGCCCATGCCCATCTTTGAAGTGGGAAGTTTCTTTACCTCGAGGAGCTCTATTGTGCTCCTGCTCAGGAGGTGTTTTCTTGCTACCTGACTTATGACTTCCTGACCTGGAAGTCTCTGATCGGTGGCTCCTTGAGGGGGTTCTGGAGTTCCCCCTTTGAGTTGAGGCAGTGTCCGACCGAACTCCATCTTCCTCACAACCAAGTGGGTTACTACCACCCCTGCTTGGTCCGCGAGAGTGGGGTCTATCAGTGTTCTTACGACCAGCTTTTGTGGTCCTTGCTCCTGGGGTGGCTGCCACTCCAGGTGCAGCTTGGGCATTGGCCCGGGTCAGCTACATAGCTGCCTCCAGAGCGAGTGCAGCCTCGCGATGTCGCCTATCGGCCTCCTCCTGCTGTCGCCGGATCTCCTCACTCCTGGCGTCCATTTCCCGTCTTTGCTGCTCGAATGCGGCATTCTGCCTAGCCATTTCTTCAGCAAACGCCTCCTGTCTGGCGTTGAACTGTGCCAACTCCTCCTGGAAGGCGCTCATGGCTTCCTGGAGCTCTTCAACCTCTGGGGTTACATCTTCGAGCACGACTCTAGGCTCAGATTCACGATCTTGAAGGCTAGGACCTTCTGATCTGGCAGGCTCTTTAGAGGAGCCTGTCTTCTTGGAGGCCGCATTGGTGTTCTTAGGCGCCATAATACTTCAAGGACCGTCTGTCTTCCTCTTCGGGCTCTCAATGAAAGCACCAAAATGTTTACCGCATTTTTGGCCAACGACGTGAGAACGTCAAAAACGATAAAACCTTCAAGAGAAAATAAATGACAGACGATTTTATAGTGGTTCAGCCCCAATGTGATGGTAATAGCCTAATCCACTTAGAGTTATGATTATATATCTACACTTAAGATCAGATGAACCTGAGTCAACTGAGTTTCTTCAGTGTAGATTACCAGAATACAAGAATTCTCTCAAATACAAGTACTCTCTCTCTAGAAAATTCAGATCAAAAGTTCAAAATTCCAAAAGTCTTATTTATGATGCCATAAGCCTTGTATTTATAGGCTTAGGATCGTACAGATGATATCCCCATCATCGGGATATTTTATTATTCTCATTATATTTAAATTACAACAATATTCAAAATGTAACAGTACACTAAATTTGTAGGATAAATAAGAGATTCCCTCGTATGCCAAGACCGATTCTTGTTGAAGCCGTTTCTGGGAATCTTGACGTAGTCCTGCTCTATCTAGTTGATCCATATCACTTTCAGTCTGGTCGGCCACACCTTTACTGGGCAGTCATGCACTTGACTCGGCAGACATGCACTTAGCTGGGCAGACGTGCACTTAGCTGGTCGGACATGGCCATGACCGATCGGCCAAGTTCATGCCTGGTTGAACAAAGTCATGCCTGGGCAGGCAGGATCATTCCTGGGCAGACAAACACGTGACTGGTCGGACAAGGTCATGCCTGGGCAGACAAACACGTGACTGATCGGACAAGGTCATGCCTGGTCGGTCATGACACTTCTCAAGCCAATCAAAATTCTTCATCGGTCTACTGGGTTACTCCTGAGCCAGGTCACCCAACCATTCCTTGCCACTTGTCATTTCTATTGCTACATCATCATTTTCAAATTTTGGGAATAACAATACCATTGATTGAAATTTTTTGGAGGACCTCCTTAAAGCTTACTGTTTTCCTTCAAAATTCATAGATTGGATAATGATTTGTTTAAGGGGTTCCTCTTATTCTCTAATTATGAATGGAAGAGTCCAAGGTAGTTTTGATGGAAAAAATGGGTTGCGACAAAGTGACCCGATTTCACCATTGCTCTGTCCTGGTTATGGAGTTCCTTACAAGGTTGCTGCTCCAAGCTACTTGTTCGGCTGATTTTAGATTTCATCCTTTATGTAAGTGCCTGGGTAAGCGCCTGGGTAAGCGCCTGGGCTTGGTGAGTTTGTGCTTTGCTGATGATCGTATTATTTTTTGCAAAGGGGATAGCAAGGCTATTAAGGTTCTCAAGGAGGCCTTTGATGATTTTAGCAAATGCTCGGGCTTGATAGCTAATCAGTCCAAATCCCATATTTATTATGGGGGAGATAAAGAATCGGAGAAACAATGTATAGCTGCTATGGTTAACTTCGAAGAGGAAAAATTTCCGCTTAAGTATTTGGGAGTCACATTGAGACCAATTAAATGGAAAGAGGCTGACTATGTTCATATTATTACCAAGCTTCATTTAAAGTTGCATAGTTGGGCGAGCAGGCATTTGCCTTTTGCAGGGCGAGCTCAACTCATTCACTCTGTCTTGCTTGGCATCACAAGTTATTGGATGAGTATTTTTATCTTGCTCAAAAGGTTGTTAAGGAAATTGACAAAATCTGCAGAATATTCCTGTGGGGTGGAAAAGGAAACACTAGTAAATTACACTATGCTTCTCGGGAGTTTGTTTGTAAGCCCAAGAACTATGGTGGTCTGGGATTCCGAGAAGGGAGTAAATATAATAAAGCTTCAATGGCTAAATATGTTTGGGCTCTGTCAATGAAACAAGATGTTCTTTGGGTGAAATGGATAAATGCAATCTATTTAAAGAACCAGGATTTCTGGGACTATGTGGTGAAGGCGGATGTGAGTTGGTATTGGAGAAAACTGGTTCATCTCAAAGACAGTTTCACTCGAGATGACATCTTAGCAGCTGGTACTAGTGGTAAATTTCGGATTAGTAAAATCTATGATAAATTCCTTTCCCACTTTGCTAAGAGTGATAGTTATGGAGTAGTTTGGTGTAGATTGGCAATGCCTAAACATAGATTCATTCTTTGGCAAGCTATAAATCATCATCTGTTAACTATATATATTTTGAGTATTCGGCAAGTTGTTGTAGATTCTTTGGATTGCTCTGTTTGTGGTTCTGGTAGGGAATGTCATGAACATCTCTTCTTTGACTGTCTTTACTCAAGGAAAGTTATTAGGCAGGTTCAGGCGTGGCCGGCATTGAGATTTGGCCAACAAGTCATGCAGATTGGCTTCAATGGGTGAACACCAAGAGGAAGCACGCAGTGATTTCAGCCATCACCACAGCAACCATGGCTGCTACTGTTTACTATATCTGGTGGAATAGAAATATGTGCATTTTTTAAGGAAAAGTATTCTTACTTTCTCATATTGATGGGTTGATAAAACAAGCTGTTAAAGCTAGAATTTTGTTATTGGATAGGAGGAAACTATCTAAAAGTGATCAGTTTAAGTTTGATTTTATTTGTAATATGTGATCAGGTTGTTTGTTGGTTTGCTCTTTTTGAGTGGAATAAAATTCTTCTTTTGATAAAAAAAAAAAATAATAAATAAATAAATAATAATAATAATCTAAAGAAAGTTATAGCAAGATTTAATTATCAAAGAAATTGGTAGCAAAGGAAAAAGTAATTGAAGCAATTACGTACCATAAGGCCAGCAAATGGAACATCTCTTGCAAGAGTAGACCAGAATCTATCAAAGAAACAAAATCAATAATGCAAGAAAATACAGGTCTGCAGCTCGCAGCATGTCTGCATGTGCATTGTATGATCTATGCAAATGCTTGAGCAGGCAAAACAGAAAATTTTACAGTACTTATAGTGACTCATTAGTCCCATTAAACTGAATGCTTTTTCATTATGACTCAAACTTGTTTCACAGTATACTGGCATTGAATTCAACAAAATTCAGAGAAATCCAAATAATAAAAACAGGAAAATGGGCCTCAATAATTCTTAATTTTTATATTACTCATGCCAATATTGATGGTAAAAGTATACATAAAATAGAGAAAGAGCTTTTCTTTAGTCATAGTAGATTATGAAAAACCTACAGAAGAAACAGGGAGAAGCAACATAATATTCATGCCTTTTATTCCTATATTAGCTTCTTCCCTCTTCCAGCATGCTTTCTATTGGAAAAATATTATACCAAACAAAGACTATAAAGTTGAGTTCAAGAGATACCCTGCATATAATCCCTTTAGTCCCTGTTCTTTCCATATCGAGCTGCCAGCATGGAATATTCCTGTATAGTAACCATACATTTGGAGACTGGGCTTCCTAGCAAAAGTGTCCTTCATCATAACAGAGCTCCATGATGCCCTTGTACCCTGAATCTGCATGCGTTGCTTCATCACTTCACACGGAACATACACAAAAGAACCCAGTGTATCTCCTGAAATGCATAAGAAAAGAAGATAAAATTATGAGTCCCTTGAGGTGTTGATGGCTGCTGAAGCACAAATACTCAAGTTCACAACCTTTGCACCATGTTTTGTAGAACAGCAATAAAACAAAGAATTTAGAGCTAGCCTTTAACTAGGAATCAGTGTATGCAGCCACACAAAAGAAAAGAATATGAAGACTGCTTGTCTACTCATTCAAAAATTGCATTAGGAAACTCAAATACCTAAGGAAAATGTAACTTGAAAGCACCCTTTGCAACAAACAAATTCAGTTAAGTAATGTCATTAAAGCACCTAGTTCCATGATTACAATGTCATTAAATAAAAAATAGAAACCCTTTGTTTGATGTCATTGGGCAACCATATCTATAATGCTAGAAGAAACTGAAGAAGAGTTGTTGGAAGAACTAGAAGGGGCAACTTACCAACAGCTCCAGCAATGAAATGGGCCCGGTGACCACCAAGGCTTGGATGTGATTCTTCAATCCACTTTTTGGTAGACTCTATCACGCCAAAATATGTTGCTCCCGTTGCAAGAGACCCAGTGATTCCAGGAGTTATACCTCTATAAAAACCTACAACAATTGTTAGTTCAAGACTAGCAAGCAATCTTGTAAACTTACCACCATACAAAGTCTTGAAACAATTTTTTTTTAGTTCAAACTCCTACTCACATGATCATATTAAGACATTCTTTTACGCGTCCTTAATAGAAATCTAATATCAAATGTTGATACCATATGATGGTGATTGGTGGCTGGCTTATACACATCATAGTTACAACTAACATGCCACGACAAAATTATTAAATTGTAAAGAGGACAAAAAAATGATAAAGAAAAATATTTAGTTACCCCTAGATCCATCTGCAACCCAGATTGTTCTGATCATTTGAGGTATGCCCTTTTGGTTCTGCAACATATTAAGAGAAACATATCATTTGTAAGCACACTTTCATTTTCCAAGCTCAGAACAAAAAAAAAAAAAAGAGTTGTAATTATAATTTTGTACCTGAGTTCCACTAAGAATAGCCTGACTTTGAATACGAGTCTTAATGGTGTCAATGGGATGCATCATCCCTTCCCCAAAAGCCCCAGCAATGGCTCCCCAAATAAACTCTCTCCATACTATAATCGTTGTGTCAAAAGAGAAAGAATAAAACATATGAAACTGCCTGCTGAAGACAAATTTGAACAGTAAAAGGTTTTAGACAGTATTAAAAGCTTTTACTGACTGAAGAAATAATTGCGAGTAATGCTGGTGGATAAAGCTTGAGCTTCGATTGAACTGGAACTCTGAACCGCCATTAGAGATGTAGAAGACCGTTAAACCCCTTCTTAGGGTTTTAGATTGCCGGGCAAGTTAGATTTTCTATTGGAAGGCCGGGAAACTCTCCTCCATACTTAATTAGGACTAGGCTAAAAATTTTAAATGTTTTAAAAATATTAAATAATTTCATTTTTTAAAAAAAAAATATTTCTTCTATCTCTTTTGTATTAAAAAAAAAATTATACATAATTTTTGTTCGTGCAATTTTTTTGTAATAATTAAAAATTATATATTTTAAAATATTTTTTAAGTGATTGTGTGGTAGGAATTTCTTTTTCACATTTGCGTACAACATACTCCTTATATGAATATGAACACGTAAGGGTGTCTTGACCATAAATTTTATTTTCATGATGGTGTTCATTGTATAGCAAACATCCTGCAGGTTTTCGAGAAATTCTGAATAAGCAAAGTGCCGAAAACAAAGTTTAAATTGTTTGTTATACATGTGTTTTTATTTAATAATTAATAAAAAGTCTAAATTATGTATAAGAAAATTTATGTTTTGTAAAAGGGTTATTTTGGCCGATTACCTATTTGATTATTTTATTTTTTTTTAAATTAACTTTTAGACCTTGCGTTTTGTCAAAAGGTTAAAAATAAGAATAGATAGATCGATTATTTGAACACTATATTTTGGCCGATTACCCGTTTTGACCCTTTATTTTTAAAAATGAACATTTGGACCATGTATTTATTCAAATTAAAGGTTAAAAATTCCTTATATAATTTATGTTCCCTTTAGGGGTATTCATATAAACTGCAATCCACTGTTTGGCACCCAAACCGCACTGTACCGAACCGCAAAAAATTGTAATCGGTGAAACCGTTTTTAAAATGTTTGGTTTAACCGGACTGTTCAACTTTAAATGGTTCGGTCACGGTTTCTAACTCTCGAAGACCAATTAAACCAGACGAGACTCTGAGTTTTTCTAAAAATAAATTTTTAGAAATGAGGGTGCAAGGGCTTGAACTCTTACCCTTGAGTTAATAGAAAATCTATCCAACCATCCAAGCAAAGCAATTTAATTATTAAGAATATGTTTTCAGTGGTATTTAATACATGAAAAGAGAATTGTAAAGTCCAACATTATTTAGAAAGTAAAAAATTTCATTTCCCTCTTCTATAAAATGATTTAAAATTCTTACATTTCTAACAACAAAGATACTAAGCTTCTTGTAGAATTTTTATGGTCTTAAAAGTAAAGTTAAAATTATTATTATTTTTAAATATAATTATTAAGTTAATTATTTTTTAATAAAAAAAGTTTAAAATTTTAATATATTGGTTATATAGTTATAACCAACCGCACCAAATCATTTATTTATGGTTTGGTTTTTTATTTTTATTAGTTTGGTTTGGTTTTCAATTTTGACAAAATCGAATGAGCAATTTGGTTTCAAAATTCTTTTAAACCACACTAAACCAAACCGTGTACAACCTTAATTTTCTTTAAGGGTTTACACCATTTTGAACCCTTATTTTAGCCGATTATCCATTGGGACCCTTTATTTTTAAAAATTAACTTGTGGACCTCAAGTTTTGTCAAAAGGTTAAAAATAGGAATAGATTGATCGATTATTTAAACACTACATTGTGATTGATTACCCATTTTGATCCTTTATTTTTAAAAATTAACCTTTGGACCATGTATTTATTCAAAAAGCTAAAAATTCTTTATAAAATGTAAATTGTATATGTATATGATATATGTTTTCCATATGGTCTATTTTTTAAGTTGGTCTTGAGGGTCTTATTCACTGCCTCGACTTGTCCGCTAACTTGAGGGTACGCCATTGAAGAAAAGCTTTTAATCACCCCATATTTTTTACAAAAGTTTGTGAACAGGTTGTTATCGAATTAAGTCCCGTTTTCTGACACGATCTTCCTCGAGAGTCCGAAATGTCAGATTATGTTCTTTATCACAAAGTTGAGTACTCTCTTCTAGGTTATAGTTGCTAACGGCTACCATTCCTTCACTTGAAAACCCATATAGAGTTGTAGAGGAAGCCTTCAAGTCAGCCACTGATAGCCCCATCTTCCCTAGAGTGGACCTGAATAGCACGTTCACGAAGATCCCTTTATCAATCAGGATTCTCCGAACTCTCCGATTTGCAAGCTCAATGGTTATGACAAGCGGATCATTATGCGGGAATTGGACATGGCTCTTGTCCAGATCCGTCAAAATGATGGGTTGTTTATCCAATTTATATTGCTTTAATAGACGTTGTTGGGGAGTGAATACCGCACCATCATGGGTCTTCAGCTCCTGGATGCTCCTTTTTTGGGCCCCATTGCTTGTGCCGCCAAATGAGGTCTGCCTGCGATGGTGGCAATATCTCTTCCCTTGAAAGGGGGAGGGATGATTTGGTTTTTCGGAGCTGGAAGAGCGGGTGGTGGAATCACTAGATTTGTAGGAGCTGGTCGTGGATTCTACACGGTCGACTAGTTGGGAGCTACTCGATTTCGGGCGTACTACGTTAGTCCAACCTAAATGAAAGTCTCGATCTCATCCTTCAATTGACGGCAAGCGTCAGTATTGTGGCCAATGTCGTTGTGGTAGCGACAAAACTTGGTCGGATCTCTCTTTGCCTGTTGATTCCTCATGGGCTCTAGCTTTTACCATGGAAGGCGAGAAAAAATCGTTCGATATATGTTTTCACGTGTATCCTTTAGGTCGGTCTATGCGGTGAATATCAAGGCGTACTTGTCCCCATCCTTATTTTTCTTGGACCCTGCCTGATTGCCTTCATTGTTTCCATTTCTCTTGTTATTGTTTCCCGCCTGGTTGTTATGGGCTGCAAGCTGAGTCGTAGCTGCAGTATTTGCTAACACTCTAGCGGGCTGAGTGGGAATTTGGCTAGTTCTTGCCATTATGGATTCGACCTCCTCGAGGTGTTGGTATTAAATGAACAAATCAAAGGTACGCATCAGAATATATGAACCAATTTTAATAAATATTAATACCAGTCAAGATCATATACATATATAAATATTAAATCACATACAAATAGATCATGGATTACCTCTTGTATCCTATCAAGTGTCCTTGAGTCTTTTTGTATAAATCAATGATCTTCCTATCCAGTGTTCTGGTATCTCACACCCTAATCTTCCAGACTAATCCTCAAACACACAAGGACGTGTGTGGGCACGTAGGATTCAAAATGTTGATTTATGTGACTTCCTAGATGTATTTAACACATGAGATTTATAGAGTTTTGATTGAGAGAAGGTTTAGAATAGTTTTCAGGTTTAGAGAAAACTATCGCTTTAGAGAGAGAAAGTATGATTATCATTCTTTTTCTGAATATCACGTATATCAAATTTATAAAGATATTTAATCTGATTAAATAATCTTTATTTAATTAAAATATAATTCAAATTAAAACTGATTATATATTTTTATTTAATTATCTATTTAAATCATATTTAAAAAGAATAATTAAATAACTGATTAAATAAATTTATTTGAAATTCAAAATTCAAATCTCAGGGATAAAAACCCTGAAGCTAGGCGCCACACACTATACTGTACAGTGTGTGTCGCCCAGCCCTAATAGGGTTGCCCAAATTTTCTCATTTGTTTATTTAATCAACTTTTAAGACAAGATATTTATTCCAATATAAATATCAGTTAATTTAAAATTAATTTTATCCTAAAATATCAGTTTTAAAATAAATAAATATCATATTATAAATAAGATATTTATTATTTTCTCTCTTTATATTAATCCAAACAAGATTAATATTAATTTTAACATATAGTTTTTCAAAATAAAAACTATATAGTTAAATAATTAATTAATTCACAATTAATCAATTACCCATAATTATCAAATAATTATTTCCTTGCCATGAAAAATTAATTCCTTTGTAATTAAGTCATTTCTCTTAACAAATCTTTCTTTCGACATCCTTACCCTTGACATTGTAGGACATAGTTGATCTGGGGACCATGGACCTATAATACGAAGCTCCAATAAACTAAATTATTAATTAAACTCTTTAATCTAATAATCTTATTTATTAATTACATGATTACTCCATTATAAATATGGAATTGCACTCTAAGTATTTATAGAATTATATTTACAGAGTTTTCTCTAGTAGTCCATTGATATAATCAATATATGTAGTTCTATCCTCCATTATTGGTTCGTTAATTAGAGCTGGTCAAAATTACCGTTTTACCCTTCTAATTGACTCTTGATCCTTAAGTATCATTAATTCACTAGCGAATAATTAATCTATAATCTAATTATAGATTTGAGCTCAATAACTATTAAGTTCCAGAATCAACCCTTAAGGGAACCAATATTCGATCTGTTAGGAAAGCATGGATTCAAATATTGTAATTCATGTTCCCAACCATCCATGATATTGAATCTCCAAAACAAAAGTCATTAGTCTCATTATTATAAGAGACCTTAACGAGTGAAACAAAAGATCCAATAAACATAAACAGGAGTTCATGAATACTCATGATTTAGACTGATCTATAAATGGTCATCTGTTATGACAATAATTAAATCTTTATGTCAAATGGCAAGTTTATAAAGATAATTAATTCTCATCGGTCCTGTCATATATAATCTCTATTATATACAACACTTTTACTAAGATGTTTATCCACATCAGTAATCTGAATCTAGATTACTTGCATCTCGTATGCTTAGCAAACCGTACTAGTAACCATTCATTAAAGATTTCTTACTTTAATATGTTACTGACTATTTTACTCATTATATATGATCTTAATTCTCTCGCACTGATACAAGATCATATTCTCATGAATGAATAGGGAATTTCATTGATATTATTGTCTAATTATTTCAAACAATAATTATAACATTAAAATATAATAAAATTGTACTTTTATTTAAAACCAATAAAATTTATTTACATGCTTTTAGGGCATTAATCCTAACACGAGGTTTATCCACTCTTGAGCTAGGCCCACGAACTTATCAGTGTTCTTTACTCATTTCCTTTGGAGTTCTTTCCATAATTCACCTCCCACGGTGATCCCTGATCGCATCGCCATGAGCTTGGCATTATCATCAACGTCTTTAGTTCGAGCTGCTATTTAGTGAACCATTTTATATAAGCCTTAAGGGACTTGCCCGATTGTTGTTTAATATTGGCCAAGGAATTGGCCTCCACCTGTACCTCTTTTGCAACTCAGAATTACTTTTTAAACTCTGACGACAATTGTTTCCAGAAGGTGATCGAATGTCTTTTGAACTTGTCGAACCACAGCTTGGATTGTCGAACCGCACCTGTTAGAGTGGTTGGGAACAGGACACAATGCAAGTTGACATTAATGTTATGGGCCCTCATTAACATGTTGAAAGTCCCAATATGGTTCGATGAGTCAATTGCTCCGTCGTAGGTAGCCAGGTGCAACATTTTGAACCTACTGGATATGGTGCTGCAGCGATATGAGGAGTGAAAGGCTCGAGCTCCTCACCAGAATCACAGTCGTCTTGGTTTCCTCCCGACAAGAGACGCTTCATTTGTTCTTCCATCATGGCAAGTCACTTAAGGGTTGGATCTCTCACCACCAGGTTATTTAAGAGTTGAATATTAGCTCCCACCCCGGGCTGTGCGTTATCAAGATTATCGTCCCTCCGGGCCTAAACTCGGTTAATTGAGACATTCCCATCATCACGCATCATCGGTAGATTTTCCCTAGTCTGAGTATAACTCAGCTCGTTGCCGCGAAATTGCTATCTTCGCTGAGCGTTTAAGTGATTGCGCAGGTCAGACTGATGGTTAGAGTAGAAAATTTGAGCTGAATTTAGATGATTCTTCTAACGACCCAAATTCACTAATAAGGCTTAAGGGCCTTGATTAGTGTGCTGGGAGGGCATAACTGGATTATATGTGATTTAATATCTGTGATGCATGACTATGTGTATTAGTACGCATGTAGGCCCCGATTAGGTTAGAAGGGCATATTTGTAATTTTAGCCCGTTGAGGGCATAAATGTAAGTAATTGTGATAAATTGTTGAGACCACATTGTTATGTGGATATATTTGTAATATGTGACTCGAGGCGATCATAGTGAGCGATTCAGCGAAGAAGTCACGACGGGGATTTATAACCGGCTCGGGGCGAGCCTGGGGGTATTTCCAGGAATTTAGAGAATATATTGGAGTCTATTTTGATATTGGTAATTATTCAGGTGTCGGGAAATAAGCGATAAATATTAGAGATATTCGAGGAATTAGCGGGAATTGGGTGTAATGACTAAAATGCCCTTAGGAAGTTTAAGAGCTTAGTTTTAAATGGGAGGGAAAATTGGTCATTTGAGTTAAAAGTAGGGATAAGTATTATTAAGCTTTATACCTTAGTAGAATGTGTAGAAGGCAGTAGAGGTCTGAAAAGGATTGAGACAAAAGAAAAGGAGAAAAGAAAGAAGGGAAAACAGGACACTACTCTTGTACGGTTTGGGGTTTCTTCTTCAATCCTTGGGGTCTTTTAGAGCTAAAATTTAGAGGAGCTCTTGGCTAAGGCTTGGCACTTGAGATCTTGATCAAGTTTGAGAATTCAGCAGGGGTTAGGCATCCAATTAAGGTAAGGTTTTGAGGTTGTAACATAGTTTCTGGTTCTCAGTGTTAGTATGGATTTTGAGCTGGGTTTTGGTGGGAATTCTAGGGAATTGAGGCTGGAGTTTTGAGGAGTGAAAGCTAAGGAAGAGTGGAGGATAGCCTAAGGTTGAACATCTCTGTTGAAGGTAAGAAGTTGTGAACTTGGTCACTTGAATTATGTGGTTTCAGTTGTTTTTCTTGTTGAGTTTTTGAGCTCTAAGTTCAGCTATGGTGGTTTCTTTGATTTGGGGTGATGTGGTTGGGTTTTGTATGGTTGGGACTTATGGGGTGAGATATAGATGTTGGTATATTTGTTTTGGAGTTTGGTTAAGGTTTGGAAGGATTTTGGAAGGTTTTGGCTCGAGGAAGTTCGAAGAGGAGAAATCTGGGTATTGCCTGGCTGTGACTAGCACTGTAGCGCTAGCCTTAGGGTGCCACATCGCTAGGCTTGGGTGTCTGGGAGCCTGATGGCTTTGTTTGTAGCGCTGTAGCGCTACCCTGTACCCAAAAAGGGGTTTTTGGGTTATTTCTTAGGGTTTTCGCCCGGGGCTCGGGGTTTGATTCCACTACCCCATTTGGTGGAATTAGGGGAGGGCTCAGGATTGGTCCTGAGGCTAGGTTTTGGAATTGAGGTTTAGAGTTGGTTCTAACTTGTGACCGCGACTAGGTGTACGCTAGGGCTCAGACAGGATCATGCTTGAGGATCGAATTGAACAAAGCTATCAAAATCTAAAGGTAAGAAAACTTCACCCGGTTATGTGTTTGTGATGGGACTAAGAGCTCCCTATATCTGTATGATATCATAGATGGTATTATGCCATGGGACATGTGATAAACGGCCTAAGGGTGCCGTAAATAATACTTGCGCACAGGGCGCGGCTCGGCCACTAGTAGCTGAGGATAGCTTAATATTCACCGAGCTCGGTTTAAGCGGGCCGGAGTCAGTGGGATAAATAGAGGGTGCGGCCTATGGGCATTAACCCTGGTTATCATATGTGAATTGATTATTGATATGAAATGATGTACTTGGTATGCTGAATACTTGAATAACATGAATGTTTAGACTGTTGAGTACATGTTTATACTGTATGAGTTATTTGGTTGTTTGCTTGATGATTATGCTCTGTTATTGTGTTTTCTTGTTTGGTCTTGGCTCACGGGTGCTACGTGGTGCAGGTAAAGACAAGGGCAAGTTGGACTAGTCCTGAGATGGAGAGCTTCGGGGCTAAATGTACATAATCAGCTGATCGGCCGCCATGGCCGAGGAGTGGAACAGGACGAGAAAAGCCTAATTGTCTGTTTTGCCTTAGAGTGGCTAGTAACTGTATTTTAATCCTGAAATTTTGTAAACTGTCTTATAACTTTACTACTTATGGGATCCCATGTAAAAGAAAATGTTTGATTATAAGAAATGTAACTTTTGAGACCAAAATCTTTTAACCCTAGTTCAACTGTAGTTTCAGTAACACGTTTCTAATTAAATGACTTGATTAGCAAGTCTTGCTCCTTTATAAACCCACAGTGTAATGGTCTTGGCTATCCAGGGCATTACAATTCTATAGGTCGATTTCCTGCCTCTGAGCGTGTGTATTGTGAACACTCTCCGACCTCCTTTCCAGAGGGCTCTTTGTCCAATAGCTGTTGGGATTAATGCCCTTTAAAGCATATGTTTTGAACAATGTTTTATGAAATAAATAATCGAAATAAATTTTTGCGTACATTGTTTGTTTATTATTATTATTAGAATAATATTATATGAATATCAGAAAACTCCTGAATTCATTTTTGTGATTACAATCTTGTATTGGTACGAGAGATTAAGATTGTAGGGAACGAATTTAAACAGCTTGCAGTAGAACAAAGTTATGTGGAATCTTTGGATTATATACTCTAAGTACATTTCACTAGTATTATGAATACATGTAATCTAGATCCGGATTACTGATGTAGTAGGACATCTTAGTGGAGGCACTTTGTATAAAGTGCATGAACAAGACCCGATATGTTATTAATACTTAATAATATTGTTTAATTTATAAGTATTATTTAAACATATCAATAAGATGATCATATACAAATTGATCTTAATCCTTAAGTTATTATGAATTCATATTTATGTCATCTGAGTTCTTTGATTCACTCGTTATGGTTTGTCAGAATGATCAGGCTGAAAACTTTTGTTTTAGGAACTCATTGATGTAAATGGCTGGGGACATAATATACAGATATGAAATCTATACCTTTCCAAGATGAATTGAATAATGGTCTGCTTAAGGGTTGACTTTTGGAACTAAAAGGTTATTGAGCTCAAGTTCATAAATCAGTTTATGAATTAACCTTCACTAGTAAAGTTAATGGTACTTGAGGAAACAAGATATAATTAAAGAGGTTAAACGGTGATTGATTCCTATTTTAATTATGAACCATTGATAGATAATTGAATTGTATGTAGTGATTAAATCAATGGACATTTTTTATATATTTAAAAGTACTCAATAAATAAATGTCTATAATTATAAGAGTGCAATCTCATATTTTTAGTAGAATAATATTGAGATTAATAAATTAAGGTTATTATATTAAAGAGTCATAACTATTAATCTAAATTTATTGGAGCTTGAAATTATAGGTCCATATATAACGCCCTGGTTAGCTAAGACCATTACACTGTGTATTTTAAATAGTGCTTAACTTGCTAAACGAGTCATTATGCCATAAACATGCATCTATATGTGATTATTGGTTCATGGCTAAAAATTTCGGTTAAAAGGAATGGATGTTTCATTAAAACACTAAACTGTACATGGCATCCCATAATAATGTTTACAAAGTTGTTTACAGTTCCAAAAGGGTCATTACAACTCAAAAGTTACAATCTGCCGACCTAAGTGGCAAAAATAGGGTTTAACCCTAGTTCCTCTAAGAAACCTTGGTCGTGATGGTCAAGCGGCCGCATATGTACACGTCGCCACCTAAGCTCTCCAACTCATGGCTGGTCTAGCTTTTCTTTCCCCTTACTTGCACCACATAGCACCTGTGAGCCAAGGCCCAGCAAGAAAACTTAAACATGCTCATAAGCAGTGAATAACACATTTTCATATAATAATACACATGTCCAGCAGTAATAACTCTACTCATGCATATATACCATTCATATAAATGACTACAGCGTCATATGGAACCAAATGCCCTAATTAAATGATTAACATAATCATATCGGGGCCCGTTGCCCAAGTACATGATTAATAAATCATACTGGGGCTCAACGCCCTAGGATTTGGGACTAATAAGTCACCCTGGGGCCCATTGCCCTATCCTCTGTATAACGAGCCTGTGAGCTGGCCCAGCGTACTTGGCGCTTTGGTTTTCCACGACCATTGAGTCAAACAAGCGTGTAATGCGCTCCTGATTTGATTTATTCATATCTGCCAATGCTCAGCATACTATTGCCACCCTTGACTCATAAGTCAATGACTTTCAACCAGCGCTCAGTGCCATTGTCGTCCTTGACTGATAAGTGAATGCCTTTCGACCAGCGCTCAACACTATTGTCGTCCTTGACTGATAAGTCAATGTCTTTCGACCAGCGCTCAACGCAATTATCGTCCTTGACTCATAAGTCAAGCCTTTATCAATTATATAATGTTAACAGGCATTCATCATATGACAAATATCCATATACATAGCATTCAATATGCTTAATTAATAATTCACAGGCATAATCATTGTAACGCACTGGGTAACCAAGACCGTTACACTGTGTATTTTAAAATAGTGCAAGACTTGCTAATCAACTCGTTTGAACATAAATGTGATTCTAACGTCAACTAACAGGTTAGGGTTAAAAGATTTTGATCACAAGCGGTTAATTTTCATTAAAACAAATGTTTGGTACATGGGATCCCAAAAACAGGGTATAAGTTGTAAATACAACTCCCAAAAGCTAATACAATAAAAGCCAGTCTAATGGCAAAATACAAATTTAGAGCTATATTCCTGTAACTTTCCCTCAGCCGTGGCGGTCGAGCAGCTGACGATGTACACTCCACCCCCAGAGCTCTCCAACTCATGGTTGGTCCAATTTCCCTTTGCTTTTACTTGCACCACGTAGCACCCGTGAGCCAAGGCCCAGCAAGAAAACCATAAACAAAAAATATGAAAAGCAACAAGAGCATATAATCATCTTTAATCCAACTAGTTCAACTAATCAACAGAATAAATATACAAAGCTATACAGTGTTAAACATACACTTTCAACATATATTTCAATCAATAACACAAACAACTAGGTGTCGACGCCCTTAGGCCGAACCCTCTCGATATATAGCTGACCCCAGCTCGCTTAGGCCGAGTTGCGTTTAGTACACTTATCATCAGCCCCGACACTCTTAGGTCATACTTTCATATTGCATAAAACCACCATACAGTCACAATACATATATTCAATTACAAGGAACCTTAGTCACAAGCACAACCACATGGGTGCAGTTTTCTTACCTCAAATCCCGAGCAATAAATTAAGAGTGGTCCTGAGCACAATCATCAGTCATGAGCCCTAACGGTAATCCTAGTCACAAATAACAACGGATAATTATCAATCTCTAATCCAAATAAATGTTTAGGAAACAAAAACTAGCCTCTGGGACATCAAATTCTACTAAACCGGGTAGTAGAATTCATCCCGAGCACTTAGGTTTGAATCCTCGAGCCTAAAACCTTGGCTTCCCATTAATTCCTATTTAGGTCCGCGACCCGCCCCTTAGACAGAGGTCCAGCCCTCCCTACTAGAGGGCATGGGCCGTGACTTGCACCTCTCCAGGTCACGGTGCGCCTGAAGAACCAGAGGCATCCAGCCTCTTTAAGCACGCGGGCCATGGCGCCTGAAAAACAGGGCCGCGACCCGAGGCCCCAATCTCAGAAATTCCCTCTTTTTCCAGTGTTTCCCTCGAGCCTTGACCTTAAAATCCAACCTAAACCTTCAGCCAAACCCAGATTCAAGCCCAGAATTCCTATCCTTATATCCTAAACATCATATTCAGTCATAAACAATTCCTTACTCCCATCAAACACACACAACCAATCACAACCTAAAATTCATGCAAACTCTAAACTCTAGCAACAATATAACAAAATTCAGTGATTAGAACTTTAAAACCTTACCTCAAGTTGCAGCTTAGGCCCTCAACAAATTCTTGGTTGCCCTAGCTTCCCACTCCCCTTCAACTCAATTCCCAGCTTGTTATCTCACGTTCTTCTTTAAAATTCAGATTTCCCCTTAGTTCTAGAGAGAGGAAAAGAAACATGTATGTGAGGGAGTGAAAGATATCAATTGTGTTCCCACTAATTCTGGTGGCTTTCTAAACCTCAGATGATCATATACCTTAGCCAAAAAGACTAAAATACCCCTCAAGCTTGCCCAGCCTTCTAATAGCTTCTGAGGGTAAAATGGTCTTTTTCCCGATTCCCGCTAATTCCTTGAGTCATCCTACCAATTTCCAATTAATCCCGTCGTGTCCAAATAATTACCAAATACTTATTCATTATTCAATAAATCCCAAAATATTCTCTAAATTCCCAAAATACCCCTAGGCTCCCCCCGAGCCGGGTATTAAACCCCGCTGTGACTATTCTGCTAACCTGCTCACTAGGATCACCTCGAACCATATACTACAAATATATCCACATAACAATGTGGTCTCAACCATTTACCACATATAATCACATTTATGCCCTTAACGAGCCAAATTACAAATATGCCCTTATAAACAATAAAAGGCCCACATGCATATCTAGTACTCATAAACATGCATACAATGTATTCAAATAATTATATAAATCATGCATGCCACATAGTTATACATTTAACCAACTAAACACACACATATATCCAATTATGCCCCCTAGCATGCTAATCAAGGTATTAAACCCTATTAGCATTTTTGGGTCGTTACAACTATCCCCTCCTACTGAGAATTTCGTCCTCGAAATTTACCTAAATAAATCGGGATACTGATCCCGCATGGCTGACTCAAGTTCCCAAGCTGCTTCCTCGACCCTGCTATTCTTCCATAATACCTTGACTAGAGGAATCGACTTGTTCCGTAGAACCTCATCTTTCCTTTCTAGGACTTGTACCGGTCGCTCCTCATACGAAAAATCTGTTTGTAACTCCATATCCTCATATCTCAACACACGAGTCGTATCTGAGACGTACTTCCGAAGCATAGAGATGTGGAATACGTCGTGAACCCCTGATAACAATGGTGGTAGAGCCAATCTATAGGCTACCTGCCCGATCCTCTCCAGGATCTCAAAAGGTCCTATGAATCTAGGGCTCAACTTGCCCTTTTTCCTAAACCTCCTTACCCCTCGCAACGGTGAAACTCGCAGAAACACGTGGTCCCCTACTTGGAACTCCACGTCCCTACGCTTGGGATTAGCGTAGCTTTTCTGTCTACTCTGTGAAGCGAGCATTCGAGCTTGGATCTTCTCAATAGCTTCGTTAGTCTTCTGAACCATCTCTAGTCCTAAATACTTTCTTTCACCCATCTCATCCCAATGAATGGGCGATTTACATCTCCTTCCATATAACATCTCAAATAGAGCTACTCCAATTGTTGATTGATAACTATTGTTGTACGAAAACTCAATCAACGGGAGGTACTTATTCCAAGACCCCTCAAAGTCTAAAACACACGCTCTAAGCATGTCTTCCAATACCTGAATTGTCCTATTTGACTGTCCGTCTGTCTGAGGATGAAAGGTTGTACTAAACTTCAACTGAGTCCCCATAGCCTTCTGCAAACCACCCCAAAACTTGCAGGTAAATATGGGATCCCGATCCAATACTATAGATTTAAGAACCTCATGGAGACATACAATCTCCCTCACGTACAAATCAATGTATTGATCCACAGTATAGGTCGTCTTCACTGGTAGAAAGTGAGATGACTTGGTGTATCTATCTACTATCACCCACACTGAGTCATGTAGCCCCACTGTCCTGGGTAAACCTCCCACAAAATCCATGGTAATGTCTTCCTACTTCCACTCAGGAATACCTAAAGGCTATAGCAATCCCGTTGGTCACTGATGCTCAGCCTTCACCTGCTGACAGGTTAAACACATGGCCACGTACTCAACTACGTCCTTCTTCATCCCCGACCACCAATATAAAGTTCATAGATCCTGATACATCTTTGTGGTGCCTGGATGGAGTGAGTATGGTGTAGTATGGGATTCGTCAAGTATCTCTCATCTGATACCCATATCCATCGAAACACAGATCCGATCCTTGTACTGTAGTAACCCATTCTCTGAAATGGAATAATCCTTAGCCACTCTAGCTAGGACATTCCCTCTAACCTCCGGCAACTGTGTATCATCCATCTAACCCTCTCTTATCCTTTCTAGAAGGGTCGACTATAAGGTAATATTGGCCAATCGGCCCACAACTAGCTCTCTAGCCATCTCCTCTGCCAACTCCTTTTATACCTGTTTAGAGCTAAATAACTATCCCTGGCCCCTCCGGCTCAATGCATCTGCCACTACATTAGCTTTCCCTGGGTGGTAAAGGATATCACAATCATATTCCGTCACCAATTCCAGCCAACATCTCTGTCTCATGTTCAAATCCTTCTAGGTGAAGAAATACTTCAAGCTCTTATGATCGATGTATATCTTGCACTTCTCTCCATATAAGTAGTGTCGCCAAACTTTCAGTGTGAATACCACCGCTGCCAACTCTAGATCATGGGTAGGATACCGTTGCTCATACTCCTTTAGATATCTTGACGCATAAGTAATAACCTTCTCATTCTGCATTAGCACGCATCCCAACCCCAACCTCGATGCGTCACAGTATACCACAAACTTTCCTCCCTTCGAAGGAAGACTCAACACATGAGCAGTAATTAGTCGCCGCTTCAGTTCCTGGAAGCTATTCTCAAACTTGTCTGACCAGATGAACTTCAGATTCTTCCGTGTCAATTCTGTCATCGGTGCGGAAATCTTCAAAAACCCTTCCACAAACTGTCTGTAATATCCGGCTAACCCAAGGAAGCTCCTAACCTCTGAGGTGTTCCTTGGCCTCAGCCAATCCCTAACTGCCTCTAACTTAGCTAGATCCACCTTAATCCCATCTCCACCAACAATATGTCCAAAGAATGTCACTTCTGGTTGCCAGAACTCACACTTCTTAAATTTGGCATACAACCGATGCTCTCTCAATCTTTGTAATACCTGTCGGAGATGCTGTTCATGCTCTGCCTCTAAACTGGAGTAAACCAAGATGTCGTCGATGAAGACAATCACAAACTGATCTAAGAAGTCCTTGAACACCCTGTTCATCATATCCATAAATGCTGCTGGGGCATTGGTCAAACCAAACGACATGACCAAGAACTAATAATGCCCATACCTCATTCAGAAGGCCGTCTTCAGAATATCCTCGTCCTGGATCCTCAGCTCGTGATAACCAGACCGAAGATCAATCTTCGAGAATATCGTCTTTCCCTACAGCTGATCAAACAAGTAATCGATCCTTGGTAGGGGGTACTTGTTCTTGATGGTCAACTTGTTCAATTCCATGTAGTCTATACACATCCTAAGAGTCCCATCCTTCTTCTTCACAAATAAAACCGGAGCACTCCTGTAACGCCCTAAACTCCAGGGACTGTTACGGTGTGCCTATTAAACAGTGCTAAACTCGCTAATCGAGTCATTTGGCCATTGTTGACCCTCGTTTTAGTCAAGGACACAGAGTCAGATAAACGACAGAAAAATAGTACAAAGCTTGAGAAAACAATCTAATGGAAAATAAAGAACACAAAGAATTATAGTGGTTCGGCCCCAATGATTGGTAATGACCTACGTCCACTTGATACTATTATTAATATTGAGCTTCAAAGGTGTGATCAAAGAACTAGGGTTCCTGAGTTTAACAGACCTTAGAAGGAGAAAACAATACAAACAATGGATACTAGTAATGTAATTCGGAAAAAGATAAAAAAGATCCCCCCTTGAGCTATTTCTTGTATATTTATAGGCTCAAGGAGGGTTACATGAATCAATTAGTCATACATTTCCTTAATAAATGGATCTTCAGGTTATAATGAAGAGATATTCTCGGATATCATTACAACTGTACAGATTTATTCATAAATAAACGGAGTATACGACCAGGCTGGTCGTATATAAAACTTGAACTTTGCATATGGAAATACCTCTGGTCGATAGGCGAGTAGCATCTCCGCCATGTGTCGGCCACTTGTCGAAAATTCTTTCCACGTCATCAACATCTATTTTTTGGATAAACATTTGCCCCCCAAGTTTATTTATTGCGACCAGCAATAAGTAAACTTAGGAAACTAACTTTTCGTATGCCCCACGAAATCTGTCAGAGTCCCTCGTAGAGCTGTAAATGTGGGCGGCCCGACCCACATTTTTCGTGCCTCCGGTAAATTCGGGCCGGGCCCGGCCCGGCCCATATTCAATTCGTGCCGTGCTCGTGCCGGCCCATTTTTGAAAGAGTAGGCCCAGCACGGCCCATGGGCCCGGCCCATGTCGTGCCGTGCTCGTGCCGGGCCCAAGTCGGGCCGGCCCACTTTCCTTATTCGGGCCGGCCCACTTTCTATATTCGGGCCCAAATTTGGGCCCACTTTTAGGCCCACTTTTTTTTTGCCAAAAAATGTGAGGATGGAGAATTGAACACTCCACCTCCTCTTTCACCATCAATGGACTTACCGCCAAACCAAATACATTTCTTTGTTTAAATTATAATTTTAGATATTTTTATATACTTTTTAACAATATTTTACACAAAATTATATCAAAGATAATTATTAGAATTTTAATACCTCGTAATAAATGCTAAAAATTTATCTAACAAATCTTAAAATAAATTAATATAATTATAAAAATATAAACATTAAAAAAAATAAGACATATATTATCATTTTAATTTATTAATTATTGACAAATAAAAATTTATTATGATTATTAATGTCAAAATATCGGGTTTTTTATCGTGTCGTGCTTTCGGGCTAGTTTGTTCGTGCTTTCGTGTCGTGCCTTTGGGCTTGTCGTGCCGTGCTAAGCCCGTGTCGTGCCGTGCCTGGCCCGAGCCCATATTTTTTCGTGTCGTGCCTGGCCCAAGCCCATATTTTTTCGTGCCGTGTCGTGCTCGTGCCTCCCGGGCTCGTGCCGGTTTCGTGCCGTGCTCAAAAGCCTGGCCCGTATTTACAGCTCTAGTCCCTCGTGCACTGTGATCTAATCACGTCCAATCACGCCTTTTCGGTTTCCAAGTAATCCCTCTGACGGCTATTACACTCCCCCATGCCTTGAAAAAGGTAACTCATGATTACCCATTTTCAACATATCTCAGCCATTATAAATAATCCCCGAATTTACCTTTTAACTTTTTACTAGCCATTTTCTTGCCAAGAACCTTCAAGAACTCCATCTCAGAGCTCAAAAGTTTCGAAGATCTTTCATCGATGTTCTAAGGATCCTCCGTTCACACGTCCAAAGTCGCTTCATTTCAGAACCTCCAACCTTCATCTAGGTAAATTTCTTCAACTTTCAAGCCCTTTGACATACCATGCATACTGCTATACGACTGTTTTGAGTTCTGAATTTTGTGTTCTTGGGTAGAAATGCATGAGGATTGTGGGGATGTTGATTGATGCTTGACAGGGTAGTGTAGTTTTGCTCTGTAGGAGTTAGGAGCCAGTTTGATAGTCAAGATCGAAAGTTTAGGGCGTAAAATCGAAGTAAAAATTCGATTTTTAAGCTAGCTGAAAAACTGGGGTTTTCCCACCCCTTCAGAGTCGAAAAAGCTTTTTTCCAAAAAAAAATTATTTCCGCTTTTTGATCTGTTTTTCAAACTGCTCGCATAGAACTTAGTGTTTCCGTTAGAATGCTGCTGGTCGTAGACACGGGCAACGTTATTCCAACTTTCAACATAAGCTCCCAGGCTGTGCGTCTTATCTCCTCCTTTCTCTATTCGCAGTTTACGTGAAAGATCCCTGGGGAGGAGAAAGACCTATAGACGATGACCTATTGGCTCAACTGCTCGAGGACAAAGAGCAACCATCATCACTGATTCCTGACATCCCATTCTCTCGTGTCAATCCAAACACTTCACCCGTCCTCACTCAAAGTATGGCTCGTGCCAAAACCAAAGCTCAGAAAAAGAAAACCCCCACTCCTTCACATCAGCCTGCTCCTCGGGCTGAAACTCCCTCGACCAGTGGTCGAGCCGAAAATGCTCTCGATCCCAACATCCAAAGACACGCTCGACCCCGACATTCCATTCAGCCAAATGTTGAGTGGCATTTAGTTCCTGAGAGCAGAGTGACGATCAGGATGATCGTTAATTATATCAAGAAGTACGGTCTCACGGGTGTGACCTTAATCCGATCTAACCAAGACTAAAGGGCGAACCTGCCCGGAGGCTCCTTTAGCGTCTGGTCGAGGTTTCACATCGAGGCATGGGTTACCTTGCCTCTTCACTCATTTTTCCAAGGGGTGGCCAACTATTTCGGAGTTGCCCCTTTTCAAATAACCCCAAACGGATATAGGATGCTCGCTGCACTCTATATCCTGTACATCCACAAGAAATGGCCTGTGCCAACTCCTCATGAGGTCAACTACTTGTTCGATCTCAAGTCTAATCCCAACCAAGAAGGCACGGGGTTTTTTCACTTCTGTCATCAGGAAACCGGTCGCACCTTCCTGACTGACACCACCCATATATCAAATGTGGGGAGGTACTACCAGGAGTACTTCCTCACAACTGACATGATCGCAGACAACCTGGCCTTTGCTCAAGGAGGTAAAACCTTTGTATCACTAGCTGTTACTTCTTCACTTAGTGTTCTCCTCCACATTTTCTTAAACTGTTAATGTCTTCCAGGCCCATGACTGCGACCAGACCCAACTCTGGACATGGAGTTGAGATCGGCGCTCCTAGCCAGCATGACTGACGTAGAAAAAAGCGTCAAGCATCTGGTTACAGAGGCAAATCTCAGGCTGGTTGGCCTCTTGGCCCCTCATCAGGACATGAGGGAGTCAATTGCAGGGAGTGCCACAGCTGAAGAGGAACCCAAGCAGCAACCACCAGCATCGCCTCCACGAAGGAGGCCGACCGGGGTCACGATCAGGGAACCTGCTGGCACACCTCCAGCAGAGAGGCCCTCTATCCACCTGGGGAAGGGAAAGAAGAAGGCCATCGAGCCTGTCGAACACTCGGACGAGTCCTCAGATGAGAATGGTACAGTTATTTCGCTTTTAGATAGCTTTCCAATTCCCTGTCACCTATTCGACGGGGACGGCAATTTTAAATATGCTCCAAATTTAGGCCCAGACTTCTTCATGTCAGAGAGTGAGTTTAAGACTAATAGAGTCTATAGGATAGCGACCAGTAATAATAGCTTGGGTATTTGACTTTGTAATCTTTCTTTATTTCTTTTCCTGATGTTATATACTTAGTCATTTATGCTATCTCACTGTTAGATATTTTGCTTCTTTTTCAGACATGGACTCCGTAAATGTGTTCGATATTTACAGCACTCCTGAGGTTGCCGCGGCTCCCCCGAGCAAAAAGAAGACAAGCAAGAGGCACCACGGGGAAAGCAGCAAAGCGCCTCAGGCGAAGAAGCCTCGCAATGCAGGACCTCCGGAGGATAGGCCCTCCGCCACCACAACTCCATCCTCTCCTCGCGAGCAGCAGATTCCTCCTGCTCCAACCGGATCGACTCCACCCCCCGCGGCCTTGACCGACCAAACCCAGCAGGCCGATCCTGCTTTAACCGGGGACGACATGACTGGTCGCGCCTTTAAATTGGTCAAGGAGAGGGTCGCTAAGATTGTGAAGCATGACTGCTGCCGAGAGGCAATGGCTGTGACAGAGGCGATGGATGTTGACCTGATCCTGAACCATGCCCTGAACGAGTTCACCAGTGTAAGTCATCTTTTTCTACGGAAACATGCCTTCTTTATTTTATAGTTAGTCTAACTTCTACTCCGACTGCAGGCCATGCTGACCCTCACTGCCGACCGTATCCGCTCGGGTGCTGTCACTGAGCAGGCCAGGACTTTGGAGTAATGACACAAGGATGAACTTAAAGTTACTGAGGCAAAATATGCTGAACAGCTGGCAGTGGTGCTTGAGGAAAAGGCTAAACTGGCTAAGGAGTTGGAGGAGAAGCAGAAGTCTCTTGATAAAGCTCGTGAGCAGAGGGACCAATTTGAGGAGTCTAACCGCTTCAATTTTCACGCGGCCCAACAGCTCGAGGTGGACTTGGTTGCGAGCAGGCAGGAGAACATTACCCTGGAGGGTCGGATTGAGGAGTTGGAGAAAGTCAACTCCAACAGCCTGGAAAGGTACAAGAGTGCCACTCTTCGATGCTTCTATGATTTCTGGAAGCATAACCAGGGTGCCAACTTCGACTACCTTCCCAAGAATGCGAGAGATGCCGAGCTTGCTCGCTGCGCTGCTCAGCTGGTCGAGGAAGAAAGGTCAAGGGTTCCTGCTTCCCCTGAAATCTCGCTGGCCGCTGGGATGGATGGGGCAGACAACGAGGCTGCATGCGTCGTCGATCAAGGCCCTCCTCAAGATCCTCCGACTGCTTAAGCTTTTTCTATTTATATTTTATCTTTTTAACTACACGACCTACGGGTCGTGATGTAAAGACAATATATTTTTCGTTGCTGCATGGGCAGCTTTTACTTTTATTTGAACAATTACATCCGAGCAGCGACTGCTCGCGGTGTAAAAGGATTCGTTTTGATATTATAATATATTTGCATATTATTATAACATCTGTTCGCATGACCTAACTTAGCATAACACTTTGGTTTGATTTAACAAAATAACAAAATCTTGAAAAATACTCTAAGTGCCCTAGCATGCTTTCACTTATTTTGCTCATGTGTTTACATACCTTTTAACGATATGCTTTGCTTACTTGTACCTTATATGCCCCTGTAGTGATCGAGGAGCTTTAGGTCCTTGGTCACTTGCCTTGACCAGAACTTACTCGAACATTACTGCTCGTAGGAATATGATTAGAATTATAATATAGCAAAACAACACACGTAATGAGCAAATACTTGTAATAAATACAATAGTTGGTAAGAAATGACTGGCTGAGCACAATCCCTTTTATTTCTCGTAATAAATGGACTAAACATGTCTGTTCGAGTGATCAATAAGATCTTACACTTTTTCAAAACTTGTAAAAAGTAAAATTTATACAAACCAATTCTTTAAGAAGAATTGTTCATTGGTAATACTTGCGCAGGTGTTCTCCATTCCAATAACGAGGAACGAGATCTCCGTTTAAGCGTGGAAGTTTATAAGTGCCTGGGTGAAGGACCTCATCAATCTGGTATGGCCCTTCCCAATTAGGCCCGAGTACTCCAGCAGCTTGGTCGCGGGTGTTTAGAAAAAATCTTCAGAGTACGAGGTCTCCAACACTGAATTTTCTTTCTCGCACTTTAGAGTTGAAATACCGGGCGACCTTTTGCTGGTACGCAGCTACTCAGAGCTGAGCTTGTTCACGTTTCTCATCAATTGAATCTAGGGATTCCATCAATAGCTGGCTGTTAGAGTCTTGGTCGTATGTCAATCTGCGGTGCGAGGGTGGATCTAACTCGACAGGCAACATAGCTTCATACCCGTACGCCAAGGAAAACGGGGTATGACCTGTTGCTGTTCGGTGGGAAGTTCTGTACGACCAAAGAACTTTAGGCAACTGCTCTGGCCATGCTCCCTTAGCTTCTTCAAGTCTTTCCTTTAGGGTATCCTTCAACGTTTTGTTAACTACTTCGACTTGCCCATTCTCTTGGGGATGGGCGACTGAAGAAAAGCTTTTGATAATATCATGCCGTTTGCAGAAGTCCGTGAATAGATCACTATCAAACTGGGTGCCGTTATCCGAGACTATCTTCCTTGGTAATCCATAGCGACAAATGAAGTTCTTGATTACGAAGTTAAGCACTTTCTTGGTCATTATGGTTGCGAGTGGCTCAGCCTCGGCCCATTTGGTGAAGTAGTCGACGGCAACCACTGCATACTTTACACCACCTTTTCCTGTAGGCAAAGATCCGATTAGATCTATTCCCCAAACTACGAAGGGCCATGGACTCTGCATTTGCTTTAACTCATTGGGAGCTGCTCGTGGGATTTTAGAAAATCTCAGACACTTGTCACACCTTCGCACGAACTCCATTGAGTCTTCATTCATGGTTGGCCAGAAATAGCCTTGCCTTAGGATCTTTTTTGACAGACTTTGCCCTCCAGCGTGGTCCCCGCAAAAACCTTCGTGCACCTCTTTCATCAACTCTTTGGCTTTCTCCTTTGTAATACATTTGAGGAGTGGCATGGAGTATCCCCTTCGATACAGGATCCCATCGACCAGGATATACCTAGCAGCTTGACGCTGAAGGGTCCTGGCTTTGTTTCTGTCTGTTGGTATCACGCCGCTTGACAGATACTCTACATATGGTGCCATCCATGTGTCTGCCATCTGGATGACCAGAGTGGTTTCTACTACTTGGATGCTTGGTGCCAATAGGCGCTCGACTGGCACTATGTTCAGAGTATCAGCATCCTTCGCACTTGCCAACTTTGCCAAAGCGTCCGCATTGGAATTCTGATCGCGAGGTACTTGCTGGAGAGTGTATCTGTCGAATTGGGCTAACAGATCCTTTGCTTTGTTCAGATAGGCGACCATCTTCAAAGCTTACTCCCGGTACTCTCCCAAGACTTGATTTACCACCAGCTGAGAATCACTATAGGTGTCAAGCACTTTTATGTTCATATCCTTGGCTAATCGCAATCCAGCGAGTAATGCTTCATATTCGGCTTATTGTTAGAAGCAGTGAAGTCAAATCTGATTGCACAGTGAAATCGATGCCCTTCCAACATTATCAATATCACTCCTGCTCCTGCGTGGGATTCGTTGGATGAACCGTCTGTAAACAATTTCCACGAGGGTGCTTGGATTTGACACTCAGGCTCGCTGGGCTCTTCGGTCTGCTCGCCACCCACGAGCTTTGTGAATTCGGTGATGAAGTCAGCCAAGGCTTGTCCTTTTATCGCTGCTCGCGGCAAGTAAGATATGTCAAACTGCCCTAGTTCGACTGCCCACTTTAGTAATCTTCCTGCAGCCTCTTGTTTTTTTAGGACTTGTCGAAGAGGCTGGTCAGTTAAGACCATAATTGGATGAGCTTGGAAGTAAGGCCGCAGCTTCCTAGAGGCCAAAACCAAACAATAGGCTAACCTTTCAATGGGGGGATACCTCAACTCTGCTCTGATCAACCTTTTGCTTACATAATAGACAACATTCTGCACACCTTCTTCTTCTCTTACTAGAACAGCACTAGCAGCGTAGTCCGTGATTGCCAGGTAGATGAACAAAGTCTCTTTATCGTCCAGCTTTGACAGGATGGGTGGTTGCGCCATATGCGTTTTTAGTGCTTGAAAGGCCTGTTCGCACTCATCTGTCCATTCAAATTTCTTATTGCCTCTGAGTAGATTAAAAAATGGGACGCACTTGTCTGTCGATTTTGAAATGAATCTACTGAGAGTAGCAATCCTCCCGGTCAGGCTTTGGACATCCTTAATCTTCACTGGCGACTTCATCTCGATCAGGGCCTTTATTTTCTTGGGATTAGCTTCAATTCCTCTCGAGTTAACTATAAATCCTATGAACTTTCCTGATCCTACTCCGAAGGAGCATTTAAGGGGATTTAACTTCATCCTATATTTATTCAGGACGTTGAAGCATTCCTACAAATCCCTTACATGCCCTTCTACTTTCTTTGACTTAACCAGCATGTCGTCGACGTAAACCTCCATGTTTGTGCCCATCAACTCCTTGAACATGTGGTTGACGAGCCTCTGGTAAGTCGCACCAGCGTTTTTCAAACCGAAGGGCATCACCTTGTAATAGTAGAGCCATGTATCAGTTCGAAAGCTAGTGTGATCCTCATCAGGGGGATGCATACTGATTTGATTATACCCAGAGTATGCATCCATGAATGAGAGAATCTCATGCCCTGTAGTGGCATCGACCAGCTGGTCGATCCTCGGGAGTGGGAAATAGTCTTTGGGGCAGGCTTTATTTAGGTCTGTAAAATCCACGCACGTATGCCACTTGCCATTCAGCTTGGGCACTAGTACGGGATTAGAGACCCACGATGGATAAAATGCCACCCTGATGAACCCATTCTTCTTCAGCTTCTCGACTTTCTCCTTCAAGGCCTTTGATCTATCCTTGTCGAGTAGCCTTCTTTTTTGTTGCACTGGTGGAAAGTTTTTGTCGATGTTCAGGACATGGTTGATGACTGCAGGATCTATTCCGACTATGTCTTTGTGCGACCAGGCAAAGACGTCCTGGTTCATCCTTAAGAACTCCACCAGTGCTTGTTTTGTTGTTGTCTCTAAGTTTTTACCGACTTTCACAACTCTGGTCGGATTTTCCTCATCGAGTTGGACCTCTTCAAGGTCCTCGATGGGTCCCACTTCTTCTTCAAAATTCCCAAAGCGAGGATCTAAGTCTCTATCCTCACTTTGGGCAATGCCCTATTTGGTGAGATTATCACCTGAGTGGGCTTGATCATTAGTTGCCATTTGCAACCCCTTTCCGGTGGCATCTCTCGATACACCCTTCTTTTCCTTGGTGACCGAGGCATTGTAGCACTCCTTCGCTTCCCTCTGGTTTCCCAACACGCATCCTACCCTTGCGTCCGTTGGGAATTTCATTGCAAGGTGCCATATAGAAGTGACAGCTTGCAGGTTGACCAGAATTGGTCTCCCTATCACAGCGTTGTACGCTGAAGGACAATCACTACTATAAAAGTAGTGAGTAATGTCCTGTTAGCAGGTGTAGTGCCTGCTGTGACTGGGAGTCTAATCGTCCCTACTGGGGTGAGCCCTTCTCCGGAAAAACCATAAATGGTTTGGTTGCATGGTTCAGGTCTTTCACGGACAACTTCATCCTTTCCAGTGAGGACTTGTATAGGATGTTGACCGAACTTCCTGTATCGACCAACACCCTTTTCACCATCATGTTCGCGATCTATACGTCCACGACCATCAGATTGGAGTGTGGGAATCGCACATGTTGGGCGTCGTCATCAGAGAAGGTGATTAGTTCCTCCTATGTTCGAGCCTTTTTTGGTGCTCGATCCTCAACACTCATCATCTCGATGTCCTGGTCGTGGAGCAGGGTTCGAGCATATCGTTCCCTTTCTTTCCCACTATCTCCTGCAAGATATGGGCCTCCGCAGATGGTGAGTAGGGTACCTGCCACGGCAGCTGGCTGTAAAGGTGGCAAGCATTGGCGTGCAGGCACCGACTCGTTGCCACCTTGAGCTTCTCGCTGAGAACCTCCTGCGGCTCGTACATATCTTCTTAAATGTCCCTATCTTATCAGGAACTCAATTTCGTCCTTCAGTTGATTACACTCATTAGTGTCGTGCCCGTAGTTGTTATGAAAACGACAGAACTTTGTTGAATCTCTCTTGGAGTTATCTTTCCTTATTAGTGCGGGTCGTTTGTAGGGCACGCTCGAGCTGGTCGCCTAGTAGACCTCGGCATGGCTTTCAACAAGGGCAGTGTAATTGGTGAATCTCGGTTCATACCGATTACCTTTGGGGTGCTTACTCTCGGAGGTCGAGGGTTTGTTGCTCGCCCGCTTTCCACCATTCTTACCATTGCCATTCCCGTTGCCATTGGGCTTTGACCCATTGGCGGCTTTGGCGAGTTCTTCCTTGGGCCCCTTGTCTTTTGCTGGTGATTTCCCTTCATTGGCAATCACGTCCTCGAGCTTGATGTACCGATCAGCTCGATCTAAAAACTCCTGGGTACTTTTAACCCCATGCTTTCTGAGGCTACTCTAGAGGGGAGAATGGTGCCTAACCCCAGCAGTTAGGGCCATCATCTTGCCTTCATCACCCACAGTCTTGGCTCCAGTTGTAGCTTGCATGAAGCGCTGAACGTATTCCTTCAAGGGCCCCCCCTCTTTCTGGCGTATCTTGACCAGTTGGTTCGCCTTAGTGGGGTGCACATGACCCCCATAGAACTGTTCGTAAAACTCCTTCAGGAACATCTCCCAGGATACTATACTTGCAGGAGGGAACTTAAAGAACCACTCCTGGGAGGCATTAGAAAGTGTCGCTGGGAAGATCCTGCAGCGAGCATCTTCAGAGACTTTCTGAATGTCCATTTGTATCTCAAACTTGTTGACATGAGATATTGGGTCTCCATACCCGTTGAAATTTGGCAGTGTCGACATCTTGAACTTACTGGGGGTTTCTGCCACAGCAATCCTCTGTACGAAAGGGGTACCTCTCCTCCGATCGTACTCAATGTGTGATGTTCGCCCCCCGACCAGTTGCTGCACAACCTGGTTCAGGGCATCGATTTGAGCCTGAACAGCTTCTGGGATTGCTAGGGCCTCTGATGGTGGGGGAATGTACTCATCGTGCCTTTCTCTGTGGTCGTTGAGTACATCCCTCAAATCATCGTCTCTTCGTTGCTGCTCGCTGGCTCTGAGCCGACTAAAGACGTTATTTTGCCTAGGTTGCCCCCCAGCATTATGACCTGCTGGTTAGTCTTCTCTAGGTGGGGGGCTCCTGCCTCCACCTCTCTCTTCGTTCCTTCGGCCAACATTTCCTCTGCCTGAGTCGGCTTCATTGTAGCCGTGGCCATCTTTGAACCGTGGCTGGCTATGGTGCGACCGACTATTCCCTCTGTTGCCTCCTTAGGTTGGCATTTCCCGAGCGTTAGGGGGAGGACTGCGCTGGTCGGTGGGTCCTCGTGCATTGTCATGCCGTGGGGGGCCCCTGACCGCAGAGCCTGTCTTTGAATTCCTCCTGTTGGAAGAAGGACGTTGCCCCCTGCTCGGTGGATGCGACTCTTCACCCTCTGGGCGTCTAGGGCTGCGGGGCTGTTGCCCGGCCCTATTCTGCCTCGGGCGTGGGGGATTGCCTCGACCAGCCTGAGACGGAGGCTGCGTCTTAGGATCCCTAGGTGGGACATCATCCTGAGGCATAGGTGGCTGCTCCGGCCTCTAAGGGCTTATTGGCTGGAGCGGAGGACTAGGATTGGGACCCCTTTGAGGTGGCCCATTTGATGGCTGATCTGGCTGGGAGGCTGGCGCAGCCTGATTCCTAGCCAGCTGGATGGCTGCTTCAAGGGCTGCCATGGCATCCCTCTGCCGACGGTCCATCTTCGCCTGTCGCTCGCTTAGCTCCTGGCGCTGGCGCTCTATCTCTCTTTGCTGTGATGCCATTATCTCGGTAGCATTCTCTAAATTGGCTCTCAGATTGGCCAACTCATCTTGCAGCACCCCCAGTGTTGTCTTCAGGGTCTCAGAATCCAACTCCTCCTCATCAAACTCCAAATGAGGTTCGTCTTCAGCCACATTTGGGGGAGGAGGCTGGGATGGTGCAGCGATAGCCTGTCTAGTCTTCTTGGTAGTATTCGCCATTAGATCTTTTGTCAAGCTCTCAATGAAAGCACCAGAATGTTGACCCTCATTTTGATCAACGACACGGAGTCAGATAAACGACAGGAAAATAGTACAAAGCTTGAGAAAACAATCTAATGGAAAATAAAGAACACAAAGAATTATAGTGGTTCGGCCCCAATGATTGGTAATGACCTACGTCCATTTGATACTATTATTAATATTGAGCTTCAAAGGTGTGATCAAAGAACTAGGGTTCTTGAGTTTCACAGACCTTAGAATGAGAAAAAAATACAAACGATGGATAATAATAATGTAATTCAGAAAAAGATCAAAAGGATCCCCCCTTGAGCTATTTCTTGTATATTTATAGGCTCAAGGAGGGTTACATGAATCAATTACTCATATCTTTCCTTAATAAATGGATCTTCAGGTTATAATGAAGAGATATTCTTGGATATCATTACAACTGTACAGATTTATTCATAAATAAACAGAGTATACGATCAGGCTGGTCGTATATAAAACTTGAACTTCGCATATGGAAATACCTTTGGTCGATAGGCGAGCAGCATCTCTGCCACGCGTCGAAAATTCTTGCCACGTCATCAACAACTATTTTTTGGTTAAACAGCCATAATCATGCAACTAAGTATGATTAGCGATTTAGGGTTAAATTTTTTGGTTAAGATATAATGTTTCACTAGAACATTTACTATATACATTGGGATCCCAAAAATATAATTTAAAGGTTAATTACAAGAAAATATTTACAACCAGCCGACCTAAGCGGCAAAATAGGGTTTAACCCTAGTTCCTCTTTCAACCCTCGGTCATGGCGGTCGAGCAGCCACATATGTACACATCGTCACCTAAGCTCTCCAACTCAAGGATGGTCCAGCTTTCTTTTGCCTATACCTGCACCACATAGCACCCGTGAGTCGAAGCCCAGCAAGAAAACTCAATATGCTCATGAACAGTAATAACATGTCATCAAATCATAATGTGCATGCCTAGCAATGATAGCCTTAATCACGCATGCAAATAAGTTCAAATAATCAAGGTTGTGGGCCCTGCCCTCATATATGGATGACTAACAAGTCAATCATAAACAAATGAGTGATTAACACTGGAGGTTCCGATAACCATGCTGGGGCTTATAGCCCTAATCAAATGAGTGACTGAGGAGTAAGTCACTAACACGGGATCTGCACCCTTAGATGAGTGACTGATGAGCAAGTCACTAACTTAAACCAAATGAGTGACTAAGGAGTCACTAGTGTGGGTTCCGTACCCTTAGCCATGTGACGATGTAGTCACTTGTGCCTTCTGGCCCTGACTATGAGTGACTAGCCATAGAATAGACAAGCGCTTATAGTTTCATGGAACTTGAGGTCAGTTCGACATTAATGCTCATGATGAGTCATTCAATGCAGATATCGATTAGATCTAATCTTTTCGGCTCTGCGTTCATGACGCTTATGCCGCTCTTGACTCATAGGTCAATAACATATGACCAGTGCTTAGTACTGTTATCGAACTTGACTAGTAAGTCACAATTTCACAGTCAATTCTGACACCATTGCCGATTCTGAATAGTAAGTCAGTTCCACGCACAAGTAAGCAATGCTACCAGGTACATATCATATGTCAAATATCCAAATGTAGGGCATTCAACATGCTTACTTAACAATTGCTAGCATAATTAGGATAATGCACAAACACAGAGACTCAAGCTCTGATCAATCTCATATTCAACCTTCATGGCATGCCTTAACCACATGTTTCTTGTGCATCACATGCATCACATACTGGGTGCAGTTTTCCTACCTATGGTTCGAGCGAGAAATAATAATTGAACGACCCTTGAGAGTGATCAATCCTTTGATCCCTTAGCGGTCACCTAGTCATAAACAAATATGGGATTCCATCAATAAAATCCATCAATAAAAGGTTCTCGGACCAAGACCTAGCCTTGGGGAAATTAAATCGCACTAAATCGGGTAGTAGGAACGATCCCGAGGCCTAAGGTTTAATTCCCACGATGAAAACACACTTCTGGCCAAAAATGCCACTAAGGGTCGCAGCCAGCCTTCCCTGATGCCACGGCCCGCCTCCCTAAATAGAGGCGCCTGCACTTCAGCCACCCACATGCGCTGCGACCCTACCTTCCCCATGTCGTGGCCCAACGACCTTCCAACACCCCCTTTCTTCTTCATCAAGCTTGGGCCGCGGCGATCTAGGATAGAGCCATGGCCCCACCCAAAACACAGCCAAAAACCCCTGTTTTTCCTCTTCGAACTCAATTCAAAACCTCACTAAAACACTTCCAACTCCACAAAACAAAGTTCCCAACTATTACCAGAACTTGTCCATCATATAACCAACAAAACCTAAGCCTTAAACCAATCAAAACCTCATCAAATTCCCATTCCCATGATCAAAACTCCAACCTCAAAACTAACACCAAAAACAGAGTAAGGAACCAGAAAATTGAACTAAAACCTTACCTTAAACTCGAATTGAATCCTCTTCAATGGCTGAACACAAGCCTAAACCCTTAAGCTTCAATTCCCGAGCTTGAACCCTCATTTTGAGCTTCAAAAATCCAAAGGAAGGAAGAGGGAGATAATCGGGGAGAGAGAGGAAAGGAACACTCTGTTTTTCTTAAGCTTCAACACCTTCTTAAAGTTATATATATCCTTTAGGTTAAAAGACCAAAATTCCCCTAGGCTTATCTTCTTTCCTTAACAGCCCCAAGGGTAAAATAGTCCTTTCCCATCTAATCCTGCTAATCATAATTAACGTCCTCCAATTCCCATTATTCCCAATATTCTCAAATACTAATAAATCACATCCCATTACCCTTTAATTCCCAGTAATGTTCTAATCACCAAATTACCCCGAGACTCACCCCGAGCCCCGAAACTAACCCCGTTATGACCAGACCGATAACTTACATTCAAAGATCGTCTCATGCCGAATGGCTCGAAAAAAATCCACATATAATGTGGTGTTATTCACCCACATGCATGAAAATACACAATTACGCCCTCAACGCGCCAAATTACCAAAATGCCCTTATAATTAAAAATGGACCTATATGCATGCATTTATCATCATATTATAATATAATTCATATAAACATGCATATAATCATTTAATGACATAATAAATCAATTATGGCCATCCCGGCCTTCTAATCAAGGTCCTAAACCTTATTAGGGATTTTGGGGCATTACAACTATCCCATCCTTACAAAAATTTCATCCTCAAAATTTATGTGAACTACCCGGAATAAGAATTCCGCAGAACTGATTCCAGTTTCCCAGGTCATTCCCTCGACCTCACTGTCTCTAAAACTTTACCTTAACCCAAGGTATAACTTTGTTCCTCAGAACCTTATTATTTCTGTCTCATATCTGAATTGGCTACTCCTTAATGGATAACTTAGCCTCAATCTCCAAATTCTCATAACTCAACTTATGAGTTTCCTTCCAACCCATGTCTTCAACATGAAAATATAACATACACTGTATACAACTGACAGTGCCAAAACTAAGGCCCATCCAAAGGCAACCTGACTGATCCTATCTAGGATTCAAATGGCCATATCAATTTAGAGCTCAATTTGCCCTTAACTCCTCACCCTTTTTCCATGGTGATACTTTTAAGGAAGATACAATCTTCTACTGGGAACTCTATGTTCCTACTTTTCAATTCAGTAAAACTTTTCCATTTATTCTGAGAAGTGAGCATCCAAGCTCTAACCTCTAATACTCTTAATTGTCCCCCTAAACTACCTCAGGATCCAAAATCAACACCTCACCAATCTCATTCCAATGAACAGGTGATAAACATTCTCTATCATACCTCATCTCATAAGGTACCTTTCCAATAATTGAATAACTCTCTCTCTCTCTCTGATTTATCACCAGTCTGAGGATAATGAACTGTACTGAATTCCATCTATATACTCATGGCCTTCTGCAACCTTCCTCAAGACTTGGAAGTAAAAAACTGAGTCCTCATCTAATAAGATAGACTTTGGATTCCATGAAGGTGAACTATCTCTCTCACATAGAGATCTGAATACTGATCAGCTGTGTTACTTGTCCTTACTGATAGAAGTGAACTCACTTTAAATACTGGTCCACAATGACCCAAATCAAATCACGCTAACTCACTATTGTGGGCAGCCCCACCATGAAACCCATCGCGATGTTTCCTTATTTCTACTATAAAATACTCAAAGGATACAATAGCCTTACTAGTTTCTGATACTCTGATTTGACCTGCTAACAGGCTAAGAACTTTGCCATGTATTCCATTATGTCCCTCTCCATCCCAGGCCATCAATATAAAGCTTTCATATCCTGTTACATTTCCATGATGCCTGGATGAAGAGAATAAGAGAGTAGTATGTGATTCATCCAGAATCTCCCATTTAATCCCAATGTCCATCGGATCCCAAATCTGATCCTTATACCACAATAAGCCCATACCTGACACTGCAAAATCCTTAGCTAATTTAGATAAGACTTCCCACTCAATCTTCCTATCTGTGGTTCACTTAACTATTTCCCTTTAATCCTCTCTACAAGAGTAAACTCAAGTACACCGTTGGACACCTGACCCACTAGAAACTTTACTCTAGTTCTGGTCAGATCCTTTAACCAACATGATGCATAGGCAATCCCTTTTTTCCTGTCACTGAGGTGTCATAACAACCTACTAACTGGTCCTGATCTACAAGAAGACTCAGAACTCTTTCACAAAGTACATATAATATTCTGCCCGTCCAAGGAAACTCCTGCCCCTAAGGCGTTCCTTGACCTTGGAAAATCTCCAATTGAGAATATACTATAATACCGTCAATCAATACATTCACAAATTCAATTCAAATAATCCTTGAATACTCTGTTTATGTGATTCATCCAAACATAACTTAGCGTTAACCATATTCTCAGAACATCATCCAGCACTCCCAGTGCTCTTATCTAATGTAAAAATAGTCTTCTACATATCCTTCTCCTTGATCTTCAGCTGATACTAACCAGACCAAAGATCCACCTTGGAGAATATCATCTTACCCAATAACTGAGTCTTTAATTCTTACAACTCTGCTGAGCCATTTAAAACAATACCCTAGATCTGATTCCATTCATGGCACCAATCTAATCACCATTCTATCTCTTCATATAAAGGTAACTCTGACAAGTCCCCTGGAAGCACACCCAGAGACTCACAGACTAATCCAGTTTGTCCTGACCCCATAGGCACAATCTAAGTGGTATCCATCACACTAGCTAGGAGTTCTATGCATCCTCCTGCAATAGATGTCTAGCTCTAGATACAGATGTCATCAGCATACAAAATCCATGCACACTGCCAACTGCCATAAGGCTTCCCACTCTCAAGCTTAAGAGTTACTATTCTTTTCCTTGCAATTTAGCATTGCCCCACACTTGCTAAACCAATCCATATCCTAGATCATACCGAAGCCAGCCATAACCAACTTTATCAAAACCACTGATGAGTCCTTTTTATTATAACCTAACTCATCTCTTAAAATCACCAATACAGTATCACATTCCCATCACAACATAACCATGTGAGCTGCATATCACCTTTATGATTCTTTATATGCAACAAACAAAGAAACAACATGGCACCAAAACCAGTCAGCATAATACAAAAATCAGAACTAGAAAGCTGACCTGCCACCCATGAGGAACTAGTCTCAGTCTCAGTCTCTGACTACATTGGAACAAACACTCGAGTTGGAGTCGAGTTGTCAATCCCCTTTTGCTCATCCTTCGCTCGTCTTGGGAAATCCTTCTTGAAATTCCCAACCATGTCACATAAGAACACATGCCTCTGCTCGACATTCTCCCAGATTACGCCTCTTGCATCGATTGCATTCTGGGCGGGTCCTCCACTCCCTCTTCTTGCTTGGCCCAATAAATGGAGGTATTACTGCTTAAGCTCCATGCTCTCCAGCACTCTCCAGCCCAATCTGATTTCCTGTGCTCTCAACAGCAAGAGCCTTCCCTACCACCTGAGCGTAGGTAGAGATTTCATGCACTGGGGCAACTCTAATGCCCTGAGCTATTCTTGGATTCAATCCCTGAATAAACTTTTTCTTTCGAGCTGCATCTATGGGTACCATGTCAAACTCAAACTCGGCCAACCCATCAAATCTCTTAATATACTCGGTTACTGTTGCATTGCCCTGGACCAAGTTCATAAACTCTTTCATCTTAGCAGTCTTGGCTGCATCACAGTAATACCTTTCATTAAACAGCTGCCTAAATTCTTTCCAGTCCATCACAACTGTATCTCTCGTTTGGGATACTACTTCCCACCCTGTTCGGGCATCATCCCGCAATACATATGTAGCACAGATCACCCTATCGTGACCCACCAGCCCTATACTATCAAGAATGGAACTGATCATGCCCATCCACTGCTCAGCTCTGAATGGATCTTGGCCTCCCTCAAAGACTGGAGGGTAATACTCCTGAAATCTTCCACAGAGAAATTCCCATTTGTTCTCAACCCTAGGCTGAGCCAAAACTAGTGCCACTCCTGGCATAGCAAAGGAAGAGGTGCTCCCCAGCAGGTTTCACTATTGCTTCAAACACCTGATATCTTCCTCTTGCCTCTGCAATCTTAATTGCACATGTGTAAGCACCTGCTGGAAATTATGAGGGGCAGATAAAGAACTCAACCCCTGGCTGAAACTCCTAGCCTCAGTATAACCACCATTAGGCCTCATTATCTGCCTTTGGATACATACTTGCTGACTGAATCAACAGTCCATAACTTGACCCATTAAACATGATGAGCATAATAAGAGCTTTCCCCACGGGATCAATCTTACCACACTACATTCACAAACCACTGTAGTGCTAGAAACTTGCCCATAACATTAATACATCAATCGTAATCCATGCTCTTCCAACATACCTACCATGCCTCAAACTCCAGCATGCAAATATCACAATTATATATATTCATGGAGCAGGTAATCATATAGTCAAGAGCCAGGCTCTATCAGAATCTCATGCTCCCTAATACAATGTACAGGTAAAGCATTTGCATTCTACTTAAGCAATTAAGCACATAACTACAGAAATAGTTACCATTCCCTAAGTGAAGATATCTTTAGTGAAGAGTGTACATGCCAAGCTTGTCTTCAGGAACCCTTAACCTTGGCTCGCTCTGATACCAAGTTGTAACGCCCTAAACTCCAGGGATCGTTACTGTGTGCCTTTTAAACAATGCTAAACTCGCTAATCGAGTCATTTGGCCATAATCGTGCAACTAAGTATGATTAGCGATTTACGGTTAAACTTTTTGGTTAAGATATAACGTTTTACTAGAACGTTTACTGTATACATTGGGATCCCAAAAATATAATTTAAAGGTTAATTACAAGAAAATATTTACAACCAGCCGACCTAAGAGGCAAAATAGGGTTTAACCCTAGTTCCTTTTTCAACCCTCGACAGTGGCGGTCAAGTAGCCGCACATGTACACATCGTCACCTAAGCTCTCCAACTCAAGGATGGTCCAACTTTCTTTTTCCTTTACTTGCACCACATAGCACCCGTGAGCCGAAGCCCGCAAGAAAACTCAATATGCTCATGAACAGTAGTAACATATCATCAAATCATAATGTGCATGCTTAGCAATGATAGCCTTAATCACGCATGCAAATAAGTTCAAATAATGATGGTTGTGAGCCCTGCCCTCCTGTGTGGATGACTAACAAGTCAATCCTAAACAAATGAGTGATTAACACTGGAGGTTTCGATAACCATGCTGGGGCTTATAGCCCTAATCAAATGAGTGACTGAGGAGTAAGTCACTAACATGGGATCTGCACCCTTAGATGAGTGATTGATGAGCAAGTCACTAACTTAAACCAAATGAGTGACTAAGGAGTCACTAGTGTGGATTCCGTAACCTTAGCCATGGGACGATGTAGTCACTTGGGCCTTATGGCCCTGGCTCTGAGTGACTAGCCATAAACTAGACAAGCGCTTATAGTTTTCATCGAACTTGAAGTCGGTCCGACATTAATGCTCATGATGAGTCATTCAATGTAGATGTCGATTAGATCTAATCTTTTCGGCTCTGCGTTCATGACGCTTATGCTGCTCCTGACTCATAGGTCAATAACATACGACCAATGCTCAGTACTGCTGTCGAGCTTGACTAGTAAGTCACAGCTTCACGGTCAATTCTGACACCATTGCCGATTCTGACTAGTAAGTCAGTGCTACACTCAAGTAAGCAATGCTACCAGGTACATATCATATGTCAAATATCCAAATTTAGGGCATTCAACATGCTTACTTAATAATTACTAGCATAATTAGGATCATGCACAAACACAGAGATTTAAGCTCTGATCAATCTCATATTCAACCTTCATGGCATGCCCTAACCACATGTTTCTCGTGCATCACATGCATCACATACTGGCTGCAATTTTCTTACCTCTAGTTCAAGCGAGAAATAATAATTGAACGACCCTTGAGAGCGATCAATCCTTTGATCCCTTAGCGGTCACCTAGTCATAACCAAATATGAGATTCCATCAATAAAATCAATTAATAAAAGGTTCCTGGACCAAGACCTAGCCTTGGGGACATCAAATCCCACTAAAGCAGGTAGTAGGAACGATCTCGAGGCCTAAGGTTGAATTCCCACGATGAAAACACACTTCTGGCCAAAAATGCCACTAAGGGCCGCGGCCAGCCTTCTCCCATGCCGTGGTCTGCCTCCCCAAACAGAGGCGCCTGCACTTCAGCCACCCACATGCGTTGTGGCCCTACCTTCCCCATGCTACGGCCCAATGGCCTTCCAGCACCCACTTGCTTCTTCATCAAGCTTAGGCCGCGACGCTCTAGAACAGAGCCGCGACCCCACCCAAAACCCAGCCAAAAACCCCCGTTTTCCCTCTTCGAACTCAATTCAAAACTTCACTAAAACACTTCCAACTCCACAAAACAAAGTTGCCAACTATTACCACAACTTGTTCATCATATAACCAACAAAGCCTAAGCCTTAAACCAATCAAAACCTAACCAAATTCCCATTCCTATGATCAAAACTCCAACCTTAAAAATAACCCAAAAAACATAGTAAGGAACCAGAAAATTGAACTAAAACCTTACCTTAAACTCGAATTGAATCCTCTTCAATGGCTGAACACAAGCCTAAACCCTTAAGCGTTAATTCCCGAGATTGAACCCTCATCTTGAGCTTCAAAAATCCAAAGGAAGGAAGAGGAAGATAATCAGGGAGAGAGAGGAAAGGAAACACTCTGTTTTTCTTAAGCTTCAACAACTTCTTAAATTTATATATATCCTTTAGGTAAAAAGACCAAAATGCCCCTAGGCTTATCTTCTTTCCTTAACAGCCCCCAAGGGTGAAATAGTCCTTTCCCATCTAATCCTGCTAATCATAATTAACGTCCTCCAATTCCCATTATTCCCAATATTCTCAAATACTAATAAATCACATCCCATTACCCTTTAATTCCCAGTAATGTTCTAATCACCAAATTACCCCGAGACTCACCTCGAGCCCCGAAACTAACCGCGTTATGGCTAGACCGATAACTTACATTCAAAGATCGTCTCATGCCGAATGGCTTGAACAAATCCACATATAATGTGGTGTTATTCATAATTCACCCACATGCATGAAAATATACAATTACGCCCTCAATGGGCCAAATTACCAAAATGCCCTTATAATTAAAAATGGACCCATATGCATGCATTTATCATCATATTATAATATAATTCACATAAACATGCATATAATCATTTAATGACATAATAAATCAATTATGGCCCTCTCAGCCTCCTAATAAAGGTCCTAAACCTTATTAGGGATTTTTGGGCTTTACAACCCCATGGCGAGAAGCTAGGTTTGATAAACCCTAAATCTAGAAGCTCTTGCAACTGTATCTTTAACTCCTTCAGTTCCACCGAAGCCATCCTATATGGTGCCCTCGACACTGGCTCTGTACCCGGTGCCAACTCGATGACGAACTGAATCTCCCTGTGCGGCGACAGTCTTGGTAAATCCTCAGGAAACACATCCAAGAACTCGCATACCAATCTGGTCTCACCCAGCCCCACTGGTGTAACTCTTGTGGTATCCACCACACTAGCTAGAAAACCTATACAACCTCCTTGTAATAGGTCCCTAGCCCTCAATGCTAATATCATGAGCATGCGGGGTCCATGCATAGCACACACAAAAACAACGGGATCCTCACCCTTAGGCTCAAAGGTCACCATCTTCTTCCTGCAATCTATAGTAGCCCCACATTTGACTAACTAATCCATTTCTAAAATCATATCAAAATCGTCCATACCCAACTCAATCAAATTTACTGATAGTTCCCTACTATCTACCATCACTGGCAGTGCTCTAATCCATATCCTAGAAACTACCAGTTCCCCTGTAGGCAATATAGTCCCAAACCCCGCAGTGCAGTACTCACTAGGTATACACAATCTATCAATTACCTTACTAGAAATAAACGAATGTGTAGCACCAGAGTCAATCAATAAAGTATATGAAGAGCCAGCGCTAGAATGCTAACCTATCACTACCGAGTGACTAGCCTCGGCCTCTGCCTGTGTCAAGGTGAACACTCGAGCTCGAGTCAAGTTTTCCACCTTCCCTAGTTCCTCTTTCTTCAGTGCTGAGCAGTCTTTTGTGAGGTGTCCAACCACCCCGAACAGGTAACAAGCCTTTGCCCGATATTCGATTGGATGGCTCTTCCTGCATCTTGTACATTCTAGATAACTCCTCCATTTCTCCGGCCTCCCTAGCGGCCACCCTAAACACCCCAACCCCTCCTATCAGGATCAGCAGTGGTCGAGGTGTCAGGGGTCTTCCTCTTCAGATCACTGGGGCCTCCGCCCCTACCAAACCCTGTATATGGAGGCACTGCCCTACGAACATCCTATCTCATAGCATTCTCCCTCCATATCTTATTCTCTGCCTCCTCAGCAGTAAGAGCCTTCTCAACAGCCTGGGCATAAGTTGTCTGCCCAGGTACCGATGTAATCCTCACATCCCGGGCTACCATAGCATTAAGCCCTCGAACGAACCTGTCCTGTCTGGTTGCATCTGTAGGCACTAAGTCTGGTGCAAAATTCGCCAGCCTATCAAACTTCAGGGCATACTCAGTAACTGCCATGCTGCCCTATACCAATCCCATGAACTCGTTCACCTTAGTTACCCTAATGGAAACGTTGTAATACTTCTGGTTGAACAGATCTCTGAACCCATCCCAACTCAAAGTAGAAACATCCCGAGTCTGTGATGCCACCTCCAACCAAATATGGGCATTCTCTCTAAGCATATAGGTGGCACAGGCCACCCTGTCATTACCTTCCACCCTCATAAAATCCAGGATGCAGGTGATCATACTCATCCACTGTTCAACCTTCAGTGGATCTGGTCCTCCCTCAAAGGTTGGAGGATGTTGTCTCTTGAATCATTCATAAAGTGGCTCCCACATGTTCCCAACCTCAGGTGGCTATACAACTGGTGCCACAGCAGGTGGTACAATAGGTGCAGCACTCCTGCTGTCTCAAAAGGCGAATATGCTCTTCCTGACTTTGTAGCCTGGCTTGTATATCAGCAAGTATCTGCTGTCAGTTCTCAGGGACTGGTGGAGGGTTCTGGCCCTGCTCATCATCTCAAGCCTCAACCTAGTGTCGGTTAGTTGTATTGATCACCTTGGACGCAAATCTATCCAAGTCTATATGCAATCAACGACTTGACAGTTAGGCAATGATGACAGGTTAACATTCTTTCCATGGTCCATCATTGAAACTCAACCAACGACATGCAATCATGTTGCAAACAAGCATTTAAACATGTATTCACATACAGTAGCAATGTTAATAAGCATGCATCATCATATTCACATAGTAGTCAAGGGTCAGGCCCTATTAGTATCTCATGCTCCCTACTAATCATGCAACAACACATTTATATTTCTTTTAAACATTTAAGCATGCAATCACTTGTATGTAGTTACAAAACCCTAAGTCGAGCTTGTCTTTAGCAGCAAGTGTACATGCCCATCCAGTCTCCAGGAACCCTTAAACCTAGACCGCTTTGATACCAAGTTGTAATGCCTTGGGTAACCAAGACTGTTACATTGTGTATTTTAAAATAGTGCAAGACTTGCTAATCAAGTCATTTGAACATAAATGTGATTCTAAAGTCAACTAACAAGTTAGGGTTAAAAGATTTTGATCATAAATGGTTAATTTTCATTAAAACAAATGTTTGGTACATGGGATCCCAAAAACATGGTATAGGTGGTAAATACAACTCCCAAAAGATGATACAATAAAAGCCAGTCTAATGGAAAAATACAAATTTAGAGCTCTATTCCTGTAACTTTCCCTCGGCCGTGGCGGTCGAGCAGCTGACGATGTACACTCCGCCCCAAAAGCTCTCCAACTCATGGTTGGTCCAATTTTCCTTTGCCTTTACCTGCACCACGTAGCACCCGTGAGCCAAGGCCCAGCAAGAAAACCATAAACAAAAAATATGAAAAGCAACAAGTGCATATAATCATCTTAATCCAACCAGTTCAACTAATCAGCGGAATACATGTAACGTCCTGCGTTTTTGGGTACCTTTAAACGACTCGGGTCGGGATTTTTTCCCTGAGTGAAGAGTATTATTTTAAATAATATTATATTTTTTTGGAAATTATTCCATGAGTTATTGTTAACCAAATTATGAATTTTGTGATTTAAAAGTCAAGATAAGACTTTCGGTCTTGGACCGACACGAAAATCCGGATCGGGTAAAAATCTCAGAAAATAAAATGAAAAACTATGGCAAATATATTTTGGGCATAAAATAAATTCATAAAAATTAAAGTTTGGTAAAAAATAATAAACCTAAGAGAAAATGGAAATTTTAGGGCATTTTGTGTTAAATGCTTAATTTTGCCGAATTGGGGAATTTTATTCCATAAATGGAACTTAGGTTAAATTTTATTGTGATTAATTAAATTAAATGTGAGAGACATTTAATTTAATTATTATGAGTTCGGTTTTGTGTTTAAAACTTAATAAGGGTGAAAAAGGTTATAGGAAGTCAAATTGGATTTTTTCTTCTTAGGAAATATTTATTAACCTTTATATAAAAAAATATACGATACATATATAATTAAAAGGGTGGCCAGCCATGTGGGAAATTATTTGGGTGGACCAAATGGTTTTAAGTTTAATCCCATTTTAACTATAAGGGTTAAAGGCACCAAGTGGATAGTAAAACACTTGAGTGTTTTTATGATATTTTTTAGAGTTGTGTAAGCTCTTCTAACCCCCAAAACCGATCACACCCTCTCTCACTTTCACTATCATCTTTTTGAAAACTCTCTCAAGTTTTCTCTCCATCTTCAACCTCAAGAGCACTAAGGAGGCTTGGAAGCATTTAAGTTTTGGTATAGGAAGGGTTTTCCCTAAGGTAAAGTTTCAATAAACTAGACTTTTGTAAAGTTTTAACCATAGATTTTCAAATAGCTAATTATCTATGTTGTTGGGTGGAGTTGGTTAAGGTTTTGAAAGGTTTTTGAAGGAGCCAAAACTAATAGGAAGATCCAAACCTTAAGCAAGAACAACAAAGAGGTAAAAAGTTTACTTTTTATGGTTGTTATTGTATGATTGTTAGTTTTAAGCATTATATTGTATAGTTAATGCTTAAAGTTTCTTATTGGTGATGTAATAAGGTTATGGTAGTTGTTTTAGAATTTTTGTGATGCTTGTGTGTGGATTTTTGAAAATAGAGACCAAAACCCCCAAGGGTTTTGTTAGAAACCTTAAAACAAAATACATGTTTTGAGCTGTGACTTCCAAGGGGTCAAGCATCCATTGTATATTTATTTTGTAAAATTTAATTATATTGTGATGTTTTTGAGATTGAGTACATAAAATTGAGCTTTTGAAACACTAAAAAATGTTTAAAAATGAGTGAGTTATGCTATTTCAAAGTTTAGGTAAAAAACTGTTTTTTTGTATTCTTAATTTCGGGACCAAGTTTGGACAGCCACTGTATAAGGAAAATGAACCCATTTTTTTCTAAAATTTGGTGGAAATATTATTGGCATAACCTAGTATTCCACTATAAAATTTGGTAAGAAAATACTGAACGGTTTGAAAGTTATTAAGTGTCAAAGTTTGGAAAAAATAAGGACTTGAAAATAAGGTTATTTTTACCTCATTGTTGGAAAATAATTTCACCAATAAAAAATGCTCCTTTTGACCTAAGATTTTACAAAGACCTAAAAGGCATACAAAAAATGGAATTGGAAAATTTTGGTAATAATTGGGTAAGTAAATTTCAAGTTATGAACTAACAAAGTATGCAGTTAAAAATGTGAAAAATAGGGGTTTCACACTTAGTGCAAAAATGAGATTTTGGAACTTAAGGTAAAAAGTAAAAATTTTCTTATTGCAAGATAAAAACTTGGCAAGTCTTGAAAACATATTTTGACCTAAAATACCACTTTGAGTTTAGTGAGAATTATTTTTATTAAGGAATTTTTATTCTTTCAAAAAATAAAAGAATTTATTTATTAATAAGTTAATAAATTAAAAGAGGGTTTAAAACCCTATCTTTTGAGAAAATAATTGAGTGAATTATTTTTCTAGTAAGTAAACTTGATTAATTGACTTCAGAAAGATTAACTAGTCAAGATGGGAAATTTTTAACGGTTTTCCTAATTTAGAAAAATTAGGCAATTTTCTTAAAACAGTTTTTAGAGACTAAAACCTTAAGAAAAATAAAAGGAAAATTAAGAGTTTATTTTCGAGATTTTGCTTGTTTAATACCCAGTGTTTTGAGAAAGTTCCATTTTGGTACCCTCTATTATGAGTATTACTCATTTGGTACCCTCTATTTTGATGATCAATTAAAACTGGTACCTTCAAGTCAATTCTAGTCATCAATTTTTTTTAATGACCAGTTTGCCCTCCATTAATTGGTTTTTTTATTATTATTTTTATTTTAACAAGGTTAATTAATTTTGAAAAATAAGACCTCATAATAGAGGGTACCAAGTGAGTAATACTCATAATAGAGGGTACCAAAATGAAACTTTGTCAAAACACATGGTACTAAACGAGCTTATGAAACCTGCTGCACTATAAGCATAATTTTGAGAAAACATCAATAAGATTGCAAAATGAAACTCATTGCATATTCCATCATAAAACCACAACAGTCAGTAGCTATCTTTGCTTTACAAAATAAAGCCAGCACAAAATAAAGTCAGCTATCTATCTTTGCTTTACAAAATAAAGCCAACTAAAGTACATCAAAACATGTACAAAATAAAGCCAGCACAAAATAAAGCCAACAATTATCTATGGTTTATGCCATACAAAATGAACAAAAGAAGGCATATATAACCTAAGACAAAATATATAATGTTCTTCAAAAGTTTTTATTGTGGTTGTGATTCCACTAAGTATCCTGAGTTGAGAAAATATCTAATGGTGCTCTAGACAAGTGCATCTCCCCAGGAGATGCATCTAAGCTCCCAACTTGAACCTGAAACATTGAAATTTATATGTCATGACAAAATTCTATCATAAAACCATAACTTCTAGTAAAATACATCAAAACAAAGTTAGCTAGCACAGTTCATCAAAACAATCACCCACTATCTATGGTTTATGCCATACAAAATGAACAAAAGAAGGCATATATGACCTAAGACAAAATATATAATGTTCATCAAAAGTTATTGTTGAATCTAAAACATTGCAGCATGCAGGACATTATTTTATGTTTAAATTGCACTTCCACAAGTAAGTGTTACAGTATGCAAAAATGCACTTCCACAAACATATATCATCATAATATTGGAATCATTCAATTCATTGGTACATATTAATATATCAGCAAAAAAACAAGTTTAAATTGTGTACCTCAGAGTGTGTGCCCATTACTATCCCTCGACCTTTACCTCGACCTCGATCTCTGCCTTTGCTTTTTGTTGTTGGTGCATCTTTTTTGCCTCGAGCACTTGTCTTTCCACGGTCCCTGCCTATTGGTGGTGGTACTTGTGCTTGAGATGAGCCTTCAAGTGGTACTTGTGCTTGAGCAGAGCCTTCAGGTGGTTGATTTTGTGATATGATGCTCGGATTCTTGCAAGTCCTCTTGTTATGCCCAAACTCATGACAATTCTTACACTTTTTGGTGCTAGAAACATGTCTCTGTGGCTGGTTTTCTATCATTGATGGCAATGGTCTCTCCTCTCCAGGAACTCTTCTTCTACGATGTTTTTTAGGTCTTCCTGGTTGCACCTTTATGACAGGAGGCAATAGTTCTTCATCATCAAACTCAGGCCACATAGATTCATCAGCTATGGGATGAATTACACCCTGGAAAGTATTCCTCCACATTTCAGTGGTGAAGTATGGTGAGAAATAATCTTCTATGTTGCCCCTAATTTTGCTTATACAAGCAGCTGCGTGTATGCATGGTATTCCTCTGACCTGCCATTGCCCACAAATGCAGTACCATTCATTTAATCTTACAATACAACTTTTCTTGTCATAATCAACCTGAAATTCTTCTTCACCAACCCTTGTTACGTGTGCTCGTCGACCTTTCTTGAGTAGTTCGTGTACCTTTTGATGGACCTTTGGAGTGAGCTTGTGCTCCCATCTTTCTACAGTCTTTTTCCTAGCATACATCATGGCTGATTGTTGCATTCTTAGCCCTTCCAACAGATCCACTGGAGGCTTGTAACGATGCTCCTCTATCCAATCATTGAATGACTCAACGAAATTGTTGGTAATGTGTTCTACCTTCGCTCTAGTGTCAAACTTGCTCAAAGTCCAATGATTGAACTCAATATTTGATAACCACTCATGTGCCTCTAAGTTGAATTCTTTTATCATGTCCATAATGCGCTTGAAAGTGTTGAAATTCGTTGTCTCAGCTGCTGCCCAAAACAGACCCCTTAGTTGTGATGTTCCAAACTTTTTTATCATGTTGTTCTCAATGTGAAAACACCAATATCGGTGTTCTGCCTCTGGTATAGCAGCCACACCCTCAATTAGTCCCTACATAAATGAAACTTGGTCTTAGATTTACGCAAGCGTGTAAATAAAAATGAATCTAAATGGGAAGATACAACACTAACCTTTTGTCTATCACTCATGACGCACCATGGCTGGCCACTGGCAGTGTCCCCTATTTCTCCACTCAGTAACTCCAAAAACCAACTCCAACTATCTGTGTTTTCAGCTTCAACAATTGCACAAGCAAGGGGGTAGAAGTGGAGGTTTGCATCAACCCCCACAGCAGCCAAAAAAATGCCTTTGTGTGGCCCTTTTAGATGACATCCATCTAATCCAAAAAATGGTCTACATCCGGCTAAGAAGCCATTTTTGACCCCTTCATAGCAGACGAAAATTCTCTTGAATTGTGGCTGCATTCTTGGGGCTTTTACAATCTCACCATCATCTATATTGACAGGCACAAGTTGACTTTGTACAATAGCAGCACTCCCAGGGTTAGTGCGATGAATCATAACAGCATATCTCCTTAAAATTGCATAGGAGTATACATAACCACCACCAACATCTCCTCTTTCCTTCCGTCTCGCTTTCCATAACTGTCTGTTAGTTGCCTCGATGCCAAAGTTGTCTTTCAACTCATCCCTCATTTTTTGCAAACTCAGATCAGGTGTTCTAGCAAAACTATTATGAAACTTATGTGCAATCCAACTAGCGGTTACTGTCCTATTCTTCACTACACATTGACATTTGTGCTCCTGATTCAATGATTTGACGATAAAATGTCTTCCATCAGGAGATAAAGAAGCATGTATCCTCCAAGTGCATCCTTCTGCTCAACAAAGTGTTGTGACTCTGCTTCTAGCATTCTTCACTTTACGCAACTCAAAACCTTCCTGAATAGCATAATCTTTCAACACTTCCCAAAAGTGCTTGTGGTCTCTAAATGTTTGCCACAACTGAAGCACTATCTTTCCATTCTGGTAAATGTCTCTAACTTTTGATATAGGAATTTTTGAGTTTGGATCAACAACAATTTTCGATATGCGTACTCTCTTGCAACTAATGTGACCATCCTCATCACTATCATAGAAGCCCCCATAATAAGACTCTGTCTCAGATTCATCACATTCTTTTGTAAAATCAGAGTTGTTATCATCTGTTGAACTCTCAAGCCTCCCTTTTCCCCATTCCAAGTCACTATCATCAGTTGGACTTAACAGTTGGTCAACATTGGCTTCAATGATCTCATTTGGCTTTTTATAAGCCCTTCGGGTAGCATCTTTGTGCTTCTGTCCACTTGATGATGCACCTAAGAGAATTTAGAGGTAACAACATAAAAATTGGTTTACAAAAAAGGCAGAGCAGTTGTATATGTAATCATATTGAAATGATTGTGGAACTTATTAATCATAGTGTCAGGAATTTACCAGGTTCAAAAAGGCAGAGCAAGTTCAAATGCTCTTCATTTGAGGCAGTAGTTGCATATTCAATAGCTCCAATATGTGGTTCAACTTCAGCCATATCAAAAGCTTGCACAGTATCCATGCTGTCTATTAATCCTGCAAGAATATGCAAGTTTGGATCAACAACTATAACAAAAACAGGGGACTTAAGCCACATTTTTCCAAATGCTCACAAAAAAAAAAAACACAAATTAACAGACACACACACACACATATATATATATATTTATATATATGCCTTAGGTTAAATATGACAGACAAAAAAAAAAGATGCACACATATACGATAGAACCATGTATATATATATGATGCACACACACACACACATATATATATATATATATATATGACAGAACCAATATACTCTCTCTAAATAAGAACATAAAACTGTAAAATAACCTTCATCACCATCATTCAAAACCAGAAAAAACAAGCTTGAAAACCCAAACAGAGAAAACATTCAATAACAACACCAATGAAACCCACAAAAACAAAAAAAAAAAATAAAGAAAAAAAAACTAACTCTGCCTTTGAAGGAGTTTATCAATCCTGCAAGAATATGCAAGTTTGGATCAACAACTATGGCAAAAACAGGGAACTTAGGCCACATTTTTCCAAATGCTCACAAAAAAAAAATACAAATTAACACATGCACACATATATATATATATGCCTTAGGTTAAATATGATAGACAAAAAAAAATGCACACGTATATGATAGAACCATATATATATATGATGCACACACACACACACACATATATATATATATATATATGACAAAACCAATATACTCTCTCTAAATAAGACCATAAAACTATAAAAAAAACCTCCATCACCATTTCATTCAAAGCCAGAAAAACACAAGTTTGAAAACCCAAACAGAGAAAACCTTCAATAACAACACCAATGAAGCCCACAAAAAAAAAAAAAAAAACTAACTCTGTGTTTGAAGGAGTCTATTAATCCTGCAAGAATATGCAAGTTTGGATCAACAACTATGGCAAAAACAGGGAACTTAGGCCACATTTTTCCAAATGCTCACCAAAAAAAAAAAACACAAATTAACACAGGCACATATATATATATATATGCCTTAGGTTAAATATGATAGACAAAAAAAAAATGCACACGTATATGATAGAACCATATATTTATATATATGATGCACACACACATATATATATATACATATGACAGAACCAATATATTCTCTCTAAATAAGACCATAAAACTGTAAAAATAACCTCCATCACCATCATTCAAAGCCATAAAAACACAAGTTTGAAAACCCAAACAGAGAAAACCTTCAATAACAACACCAATGAAACCCACAAAAAAAAAAAAAAACTAACTCTGTGTTTGAAGGAGTCTATTAATCCTGCAAGAATATGCAAGTTTGGATCAACAACTATGGCAAAAACAGGGAACTTAGGCCACATTTTTCCAAATTCTCACCAAAAAAAAAAACACAAATTAACACAGACACATATATATATGCCTTAGGTTAAATATGATAAACAAAAAAAAATGCACACGTATATGATAGAACCATATATATATATGATGCACACACACATATATATATATACATATGACAGAACCAATATACTCTTTCTAAATAAGACCATAAAACTGTAAAAAAACCTTCATCACCATCATTCAAAGCCAGAAAAACACAAGTTTGAAAACCCAAACAGAGAAAACCTTCAATAACAATACCAATGAAACCCACGAAAACAAAAAAAAAAAGTAAAGAAAAAAAAAACTAACTCTGCGTTTGAAGGAGAAACAGTTTGCAGGTGGCTCTGCGTTTCGTTCGTCTTCTTCTCCGTCTGGCTGCGACTCTTGGCTCTCAGTTTGCAAGTGGCTCTGCGTTTGAAGGAGAAATAGTGACCTGCGAGGGAAGGAGAAACAGTGACCTAAAGTCGTCGTCTCCGTTCGCGATTCACCTGCGTGTGGTCTCCGTCGTCTCCGTTCTGCGTCTGGCGTCTGGCTGCGAATCGTGGGTGGGTCTCAGTTTACAAGTGGCTATTTGCAGGTGACCTCCGCCCTTCCTCTCCGTTCGCCTGCGCCGTTCGCCTGCGCCGTTCGCCTAGTCTCTGTGGGTATGCCGTACGGTAACGTTCATCTTAGCTTGTAAGAGAAGCCAAACAATCTGAACATATATGATATACACCACGTTTCTCTTGTTTATATTAATTCCTTATTTTAATATCATTAAGTTTTTATTTATTATTATTATTACTTTTTTTAATAATATTATTACTATTACTTAATTTTCAAATTAATAGAGGGAGGGCAAACTTGTCATTGAAAAAAAATTATTCACCGAAATTGACATAAAGGTACTAATTTTTATTCATTTTCAAAATTGAGGGTACCAAGTGAGTAATATTGATAATAGAGGGTACCAAAATTGAACTTTTCCAAAACAGAAGGTACCAAATGAGTACCTACCCTTTATTTTCTTTAAAAATAATTAAGGAATTAATTAGTATTTTATGGATATATTACCGGCTAAAATCTTCCATATATTTAACCGACTTGTTGAAAGTTCGGGTTAATAGTGATGCGTTTAAAGAACAAGATTTTTAGCGGATTGTGGGAAAATACTATTGTGATACCCGAGCCTAGGTATCGAGACCATAGGATAGGTCTCCCCGAGACTTAGGGTTTAGTCTCAAACATTTTTGTATGAATTTCCTTAATGCATTTAAAACTAAATAAGGATCATTAATCCTTACAAATGATTTTTATCAAAATGACCAAACCGCCCAAAATAATAATAATGAATTATGAGTGCCATAATTAATCCGAGTATACTGTATGAATAACTACAGTATTGGCTAGCGTAACTGGACTGAACATTGGAGGGTGAAATCCTGCTGAGTGCTAAGGACTCCAAGTAAGTCAACTTATATTGTGTGGCTGCAACATGAAACGACTATTGTATTGTATGTTAGTATAGAGACACATGCACATATACACACTGTCGTAGAAAGTTGCTTAGAGACGTTAGTCTAGTGGGTGTTGATTTAGAAAATATGAACGGTAGTTATCCGTCATATCCTAAATGGCTGATCCCCGTTACATTGTTTGATTTTATTATGTTCGGTTCATTACCGCGACGAGTGGCCAAGAGGTGAGGATTGCTGGTTAAGCCTAGGGGCGCCAAAATGAATGGGACCTAGGGGCCCTCATGCTTACTTAATCAGTGAATGGTTAGAACCCGAGCAAGTGCTCTGATAAACTATTCCCGGATAGCAGCTGTGAATATTGGCCATTCAGTGAGAGTGCCTAGAGATACTAGGGGTTGCCAAGTTTGAGTGACGCTAAACACCCTAGGGGAAATTGCTCACCAGCACCACTGATTAACATAGAAGTGTCTATAAAACCGTGTAAATTCGATTACACTCTTGGATAAGTAGTGATGCCCTAGGTAAGTTGATGGTTACCCTTGTGAGGGATTTACTCTTGGATAAGTAGCAATGCCCTAGGTAACACGATAGTTACCCTTGATGGGGATATTTATTGGCTAGATTTAAGTGTTGAGACTCGGTTCTCTCTTACAGATTAACATTTATGCTGGAGGGCAGTTATGCCCAAATTGTTGGAAATTGTCGAGCGTTGGTCTCGAATTATATTGTGATATATTATATCTGCTTGCTTCGGGATTTTTTGAGTGCAGGGATATATTTGTTGATAAGATATAGTTATGATATAATATATCTGCTTGTTCTAGGATTTTCTGAGTGCAGGAATTTATCTGGTTATATGAAATAATTTTTCATTGGTTAGCAGGCATGACCATAAGTTTGCCAGGACGCTTTGCGTTCTTGAAATTGATTGTGTAGGGTCTGGATAGATCCGGAACCCTAATTATCTGCATGCTTTTGTTTTAAAGTTGAACTTACTAAGCGTTTTGGCTTACCTAGTTGTTTCCTGTTGTAAGTAAGAACAAGGGCAAGGCAGAGCAGTGAGCGCTGGAGTCTACCTTGCAAATGTACATGTGGACCGACCTTTTGGGAAGCCGTTTTATTTTTGGAAATGTTGTGTAATTTTCCTAAACTAGGCTCACTCTACTCTTTATAAAATATGTTTGTCATTTACTGTTAACTATGGCCATACGACTTTTTAATTTTTTGTATATACTGGTTTTTGAGACATTTAGTCAAATGAAAACATTTATATTTCTGCATTATCGAGTCTTGAAAATCCGGTTCATTACAATACAAATACAAATCTATACAATGTTAAACATACACTTTAAACATATATTTCAATCAATAACACAAATAACTAGGTGTCGGTGCCTTTAGGCTGAACCCGACTCGCTTAGGCCGAGCTGCGTTCAATACGCTTATCATCATCCCCGACACTCTTAGGCCGTACTTTCATATTGAATACAATAACCATACAGTCACACAATACATATATTCAATAATAGGGAACCTTAGTCCCAAGCACAACCACATGGGTGCAGTTTTCTTACCTTGAATCCCGAGCAATAAATTAAGAGCGGTCCCAAGCACTATCCTCAGTCCTGAGCCCTAACGGTAATCCTAGTCATAAATAACAACGGATAATTATCAATCTCTAATCCAAATAAATGTTTAGGAAACAAAAAATAGCCTTCGGGACTTTGAATTCTACTAAACCGGGTAATAGAATTCGTCCCGAGTGCTTAGGTTTGAATCCCCCAGCCTAAAACCTTGGCTGCCCATTAATTCCTATTTAGGGTCGCGACTTGCCCCTAAGGGCCGCGGGCCGCCCCTTAGATAGAGGCCCAGCCCTCCCTGCTGGAGGGCACGGGCCGCGACTTGCAACCCTCCAGGTCGCGGCACACCTGAAGAACCAGAAGCATCCAGCCTCTTTAAGCATACGAGCCGCGACGCCTGAAGAACAGGGCCGTGATTTGAGGCCCCAAACCCAGAAATTCTCTCTTTTTCCAACGTTTCCCTTGAGTATTGACCTTAAAATCTAACCTAAACCTTCAGCCAAACCCAGATTCAAGTCCATAATTCCTATCCTTATATCCTAAACATCATATTCAGTCCATAAACAATTCCTTACTCCCATCTAACACACATAACCAATCACAACCTAAATTCATTCAAACTCTAAACTCTAGCAACAATACAAAAAAATTCAATGATTAGAACTTTAAAACCTTACCTCAACTTGTAGCTTAGGCCCTCAACAAATTCTTGGTTTCCCTAGCTTTAATTTCTCACTCCCCTTCAGCTCAATTCCTAGCTTGTTCTCTAAAGTTCTTCTTCAAAATTCAGATTTCCCCTTAGTTCTAGAGAGAGGAAAAGAGATGAGTATGTGAGGGAGTGAATGATATCAATTGTGTTCCCACTAATTCTGATGGCTTCCTAAACCTCAGCTGATCCTATACCTTAGCCAAAAAGACTAAAATACCCCTCAAGCTTGCCCATCCTTCTAATAGCCTCCGAGGGTAAAATGGTCTTTTTCCCGATTCCCGCAAATTCCTTGAGTCATCCTACCAATTTCCAATTAATCTTGTCGTGTCCAAATAGTTACCAAATACTTATTCATTATTAAATAAATCCCAAAATATTCTCTAAATTCCCAAAATACCCCTAGGCTCCCCCTAGCTGGGTATTAAACCCTGCTGTGACTATTATGCTAATCTACTCACTAGGATCGCCTCGAACCATATACTACAAATATATCCACATAATAATGTGGTCTCAACCATTTATCACATATAATCAAATTTATGCTCTTAACGAGCCAAAATTACAAATATGCCCTTATAAACAGTAAATGGCCCACATGCATATCTAGTACTCATAAACATGCATACAATGTATTCACATAATCATATAAATCATACATGCCTCATAATCATGCATTAACCAATTAAACACACACATATCTAATTATGCCCTTCCGGCATGCTAATCAAGGCACTATACCCTATTAGTATTTTTGGGTCGTTACAATCATAATCATGCGCATCTACAGGGGCCAATGCCCAATCAATACTATATTCAGCATTCAGGCCAAGCATTAATCACGTACATCACATAAGGGGTGTAGTTTTCTTACCTCAGATCCGAGTATAATGTAAAATACGGTCGATCCTCAAGCACAATCCTGATCTTGATCCCTTAGCAGTAACCTAGTCATAACCATAATATGGAATCCCGTCAACAACTAGCAAATAAAGGCTTCCAGACCAAGTCCTAGCCTCCTGGACCTCGAATTCTACTAAATCGAGTAGTATATTTGATCCCAAGCCTTTAGGTTTGAAATCCCGTCATTAAAACCTAAGCTGGCTAAATGTAACCAGGCGTGCCGCGACTTGCCCTTAAGGGCCGTGGCGCGCCTCCCAGACAGAAAGCCCCCTGTTTGGGACCAGGGCACGGGCCGCGGCATGCCCTAAAGGGCAACGGTGCACCACCAAGACAGAGCCCCTCTTAGGCCCTAGGATTTGCACCGGATGCAACACCCAAGAATAGGGCCGCGATGCGACCCTGAGAACCCAGCAATCCCTGTTTTCCTTAGCCCATAACTCACCAAAAATCATTACCAAACAATCCTAAACATCACACCTCAATCCTAGCAGCAAAACCCTGCTTAAACACATACAAAACATTGCCAAAAACTCAATCCAAAACCTTGAACTTTCAAGCTCAAGAACAACTAAAACCACAGCAAAATACCAACTAAAACAAAGTTTGTAATCTTTACCTCAGATGTGAATCACACTCCCTTAGCTACAGCCAATCACTTAACCTCAAGCTTTTAATTCCCAAACCTTACCCTCAAAATCCCAAACCCAATTGAGAGAGAAACCGAGAGAGAGAAGAGCATAATCGAGAGGAAGAGAGAAAGAGCTAGAGTGTTCTATTTTGCTTCCTTCAGCCAAGGGAGAAGGTGACTAAGTCACTGATTTTTACTCCAAAATGACACATATGCCCCTTTCCCTTTGTCTTGCCTTCCTATGCCACAAGGGCAAAATTGTCATTAGCCAATTGTCCCGTTAATCATAATTAAGACTCACAATTCCCTTTACTTTTAATATCTTCAAATAATTACCAAATAATTTCCCATTACCTGCTCAATCCTGGTAATGCACTAAGTACCAAATTATCCCGAGCCCGATATTTGACCCCGTTATGACTAAACCGCTAACCTGCTTCCTAGGATCGCCTCATACCGAGTATCTCAAATATATCCACATAATAATGTGGTCTCACACATATATCGCATATATGCACACATATACAATTATACCCTCAATGGGCCAAAACTACTAAAATGCCCTTCTAATAAGAAACATGCTCACATGCACGCAAATACAACCATATAATAATACAACTCACATAATCACGCATATAATCACATAATAACACAATAAACCAGTTATTTCCCTCTTGGCCCCCTAATCAAGGCACTAAGCAACATTAGAGAATTTGGAATGTTACACTAGAGGTCCTCGAGATGCCTCTATCAACACTATCCAAGTTAAGAGTTGAAATTGGGAAAAATTAGGAAAATGGCATATTTGGAAGAAATTTGTTCTTCATGGTCAAATATGTAATTGATACAAATTAATTAATTAATTATATTTTTTTCAAAAATTATTTTTTAAATAAAATGGTATTTTCGAAAATAGCATTTAAATAATTAATTAGTTTTATTTATTTAAATAATGTGAAAAGATATTTATGATAATTCAAATTGGATTTGAATATGAAATGATATTTATTATTTAATTAATCTGATAAGATAAGTTATCAGGTTTACATATTTTTGAATAAATAATTATTAAAAGAAAATTATTGGAACACATCCCTGAAATCAGGGACGTGTTACATGCCAACTACAGTGCATGCACCGTAGTTGGCGTGTAACAAGGTATAAGAATGAGTCTTGTTTTATTTAATAATTGATTTATAATTTGAATTTTGAATTTTTGGATTTTGAATTTCAAAAATTTAATTAATTTTGTTATAAATCTATCAGATGAAAATAGTTTCATAAGACTTTTGAAAAAGAGAAAGAAAATATATCGTAATATTTTCCTATCCCTGAAAACTGTCCCAGACCTAAAAAAATTCCAAGATCTCATGTGTTGAGAATATCTTGTGAATCAGAAAATTTTCCCTACCATTACTCTACATGCCCACACACGTCTTGAGGTATAGAGATACGTCTTGGAAGATCTTGGTCTGAGTATTTCAAAGAACTGCTTTGGATTGGATGTTTGTTGGAGGTACAAAAAGATAGCAAGGATTCTTGATAGTTCTTCAACTTATAAATCCTCATCTTTTTATTTCTCTATGATTAATGTTTTGCATGATAATGGATCCAATTATTTATTTATTTTTTATATAATTTTTTTTGAAATCTGTGGGCCCAATACCTCGTACTTTCCGCTGCGCACATGGTAAACTAGTTACTAACAATTGGTACCAGATCTGTCATTAATCTCTGCATGCATTAATTACTGTGTGGGTATACTATGCATTCTTATATTATCGTAATATGTGATGAATGGATGGATGCTTATTTTGGTGAATGTGTGTTCTTAAGAGTAGTTAATTATATGGTGTTTTGGGTTTACGAATTGTTCTTATTTTTCTAGATCTACAAAATTGTAAGCTATATGGGGCATAGGACTTTTTGTAATTTAATTTTCTGCAATATTATTATTAATTGCAAAAGTGTAATCTCGAGCCCTGAGCCCTGAAGGGTGCCGAGACCCTCTCGGCATGCCCTAGCCGGAGCCCAGGCTCATTGCGCACAAGCGCTGCAACCTCTGCCTACAGGCCCAAGCGCACCTGATGCCCCAACTCCGGCCTGCACTTGATGCACGCTTGGAGCAGTGCATGCTCGTTGTTGCCTGCGCACCAAGAACCTAGACCCATGGCTACCTAGCGCCTTTGGCGCTCCTCTTGCATCCCCTGGTTCACACGTCCATGCTTCTTGTCACCTTTGTCGGCCCTAGTAGAGCCTCCTAGCTCCCTTCGCGCCCTGTGTTCCCTGTTGTCTAGCGTGTTCAGACGCGCCCTGCTGCCTTGCATGCCCGAGCCTTTGTGGCTTGGTGGTATGGTGGCTCTTTGAGCTACCCCACCAAGTCGAGCCCTAAAATTGTAAACCTAACTCACTTGGCTCCTTACCCGAGCCCTAGAGTGATTATTGGTTTCCTTGAATTTGTGGGCTTGGCCCAAATTGTTAATTGGATTTTAAAATTCTAATTAAATTTTGAATTAAGTGGTCCAAGTTCAAAATAGACCTAAATAACCCATTAGACTTTTATTAGCGAAATTCAATATTTTAAAAGATTGTTTAAAATTATTGAAGTCATTTATAATTCAAAAATGGGCTAGATGGCATAAAAATAATAGAAGGCCCATAACGATGGAGATGGATATTCTACATGATGCCTTGGTTTTATTTTTATTTATTTTATAAATTATTGCAAGTGTTATAATTTTTCTAGAATTACCCAAAACACTCGGCTCACATTTATTTACTTATTTATTGTTTTATTTATTTATTTAAATATTTAAATGTATTAAAAATGTTTAATAGCATTGTCATGCATTTTAACATGACATTCATATTACCCACACAATATATCTAATTCAAGCATACATCTCATATCGAGTAGAAACATGTTTGAATTAGGAACGTCCTCTTTGATTATATGCATTAAATGAATCATATAATTAAGCTAAAATAAAGTGGTAAATTGATTTTAAATGTTAATTTAAAAAACTATTTGATAATTAATTTTATTAGATAGGCAAATGACATTCTTAATAATTGGAACATTTATTGACTAGATAGTTTAAGGGCCTATTTAGTGAGATGATTAAATCTTGTTTAATGATTTAAATGCTTAATGAGATTAGTTATTATTAGAATATCATTTGGTAAATTAATTTGATTAATTAAAAAACATAGGATGTTTTGAGAAAACACATATTATAAAATAGTGAGTGGGAGAAAGGGTAATGGCAATAAGAATGTTGATATTTGGCACCTTAAGGTGCCCAACACCACATGAGGTGGCACCCTATGGTTGGTTAGCGATACTCCATAATACTTATTAAGTTCAAATGTATGGGACCCGGTATTGGATTACACCAATAGCAATATGCCACCTCCTTGTGGTGTTGGGCACTAGTGGTGCCCCTTAGCAATTCTCTAACAATAACTATGGTCTCCATTATTAGATAACACTAATGTTTCATGGAATGGACCTCGAGGCACCTTTGTTTGCATCCCCCTAAGGAGGGTTTCTGACTGTATTATTATTCAAGGTTAACTTCTATATAGAATAGGATTGATAATTTATTTCAAGTTTGATTGGCCCTAAGACACACTCTTGAGTTAAGTAATTAATCTAAAATATTGGGTTGCACTCACAAAGCTTAACTAGGCTTTCGAGCAGACTAGTTAATCTTGACCAAACTAGCGATTGTTCATAAGTCAAAAGAGAAAATTATTGATTTTAAGTTTTCACATATGAATTTGAGAAGTGTTTCAAAATTAATTTGGGATTAGTCCAACCTACCCTAAGATTGGTCCATTAATTTTTAAATTAATTTATCACGGAATCAGTAATAATTGTTTTTTTATGTGTTATTTTAATCTGTTGCATTCATGCATCATATTTACTATTCCAACAATTGTTGATATTCATAATATATGCTAAATTCAATTTAGTGTTATTTATTTAAGCAATGATGAATTTAAACACTATTACTGCTTTACTTGCAAACGAGAAACTTACTGGTGATAATTTTATGAAATGAAAATCAAATATGAACATTTTTTTTATATGTGAGAACCACAAGTTTGTCTTTGCTGAGGAATGTCCTGAGGTCCCTGCTGCCACTACTCCCAAAACTTCTAGGGAGAAGTATGATGCTTGGATTTTATCCAACAACAAGGATAGGTGTTACATGTTTGCTAGTATGAGTGATGTACTCAGAAAGAACCATGAAGACATGGAGACTACATATGAGATATGGGAGTCTCTTTAAGCCATGTTTGGACATCAGTTTGATCAATGCAGACATGAAGCTACTAGAACCTACATGAACATGAAAATGAAGAAAGCAGTTTCTGTCAGAGAACATGTTCTAAACATGATCATTACAATGCATGATGTGGAAGTTCATGGAGCAACCATTGATGAGAGAACTCAAGTTAGTATGATACTTGAATCACTCACTCCAGCTTTTTCCACATTCACTACTAACTATGTTATGAACAAGTTGGAGTATAATATGATCTAACTATTAAATGAGTTGCAGACTTTTGAATCACTCAATAAGAGTAATTCAAAAGTAGAAGAAGCAACTGTTGCTGATTCTAAACCTTCATCTTCAAAAGGGAAAAATAAGAAGAGAAAGAAGTCCCATGACAAGGAAAATGACAAACAAGAAAGGAAGCCTAAAAAGTCATCCAAAGGCCAGGAGAGCAAAGATAAAAAAAAATTTCCAAGAAAAAGCAACCCAAAGGGACATACTTTCATCGTGGAGTTGAGGGTCATTGGAAGAGAAATTATCCTAAGTATCTCTCAGACCTAAAAGAAAAGAAGAAAGGTAAATATGATTCACTTGTTTTAGAAGCCTGTTTAGTGGAAGATGATACATCATCCTGGATTGTTGATTTTGGTGCCACTAACCATGTTTGCTTTTCTTTACAGATTCTTAGTTCTTCAAGGAAACTTACTGATGAGGAGGTGACTATGAGGGTTGGCAGTGGCCAGGTCATCTCTGCCAAAGCAATTGGAACAACCCGTTTGGAATTTGATAAAAATAAATTTCTTATTTTGGACAATGTTTATTTTATTCCTGGAATTACTAGGAACTTAATTTCAGTTTCTATGTTGCATGAACAAGGTTTCGATATTTCTTTCAATAATAATTCAATTGTTATCTCAAGATCTGGTATTGAAATATGTCATGCAAAATCCAATGATGGGCTGTATAAACTTAAGGCAAAAGAGCGATCTATATACAACGCTGAAATGTTTAAAGTTGCAAACCCAAAATATATTAAACGTCTAAAAACTGATTCCGACAGTGAAACATATTTATGGCATTTGAGATTAGGGCATAATGGTTTGGATAGAGTTAACAGACTGGCAAAGGAGGCACCTTTAAGAGAATTAACTGTTGGTTCTCTTCCAATGTGTGAATCTTGTATAGAAGGCAAGATGACCAAAATACCTTTCTTTGCAAAGGGCTCAAGAGCCATAGAACCACTCCAACTCATACACATTGATGTGTGTGGACCACTTAATGTGCAAGCTAGAGGAGGGTTTGAATATTTTGTCACTTTCATTGACAATTATTCTAAATATGGTTACCTATATTTGATGCAAAAGAAATCTGAAACTTTTGGAAAGTTTAAAGAATTCCAAGTTGAAGCTGAAAATCAATTAAGTAAATCACTGAAAGTTCTTCGATCTGATCGAGGAACAGAGTACCTGGATTATGAATATGAGGACCACCTGCGTGAGCATGGAATTCTATCCCACCTCACTGCACTAGGATCACCACAGCAGAATGGTATTTCTGAAAGAAGGAACATGACATTATTAGACATGGTTAGATCAATGATGAGTTACTCATCATTGCCACTGTCATTCTGGGGCTATGCCATTCAATGTGCAATATACATATTGAATGTCGTTCCTTCCAAGTCTATCAAGAAGACACCCTTGAAATTATGGAATGGTACTAAACCTACTTTACACAATTTTTCGTATTTAGGGGTGTCCAGCACACGTGCTGAAAGGAAAGACTGGAAAGCTGGAATCTTTCACTGAAATGTGCATGTTTGTGGGATATTCCAAAGAGACTAGAGGTGGTATATTTTATAGTCCTAAATAAAACGAAACATTTGCATCAACAAATGCTACTTTTCTTGAATATGACTATATTAACAACCACAAACCTTGTAGTAAGGTTGTACTAGAGGAGATAGTCTCAGATCAAGTAATATGATCACCAAATGTTTCCAATGAACAACGACAAGACGAAACCACAAGTTTCTGTCTCCTCCTCAACCGTGGCGGATGAGCAGCTGGTCATGTACATTCTGCTCTCAGAGCTCTTCGAATCAGGGTTGATCAAGCTTGCCTTTGCCTTTACCTGCACCACGTAGCACCCGTGAGCCAAGGCCCAGCAAGAAAACATAACATTATAGTACAAACAAAGATATCAATTGAGTAATCCTTAAAGCATGTTCATATACTTTGCGTACCACATTAACCACATAATCCATAGTCATAATCAGAGAATCAACAAATCAACACTCAGCTGTTCAACATAAGAAGTTCACCGATTCATAATAACAATCAGATCACATAATAACCAGGGTCGACGCCCTTAGGTCGCACCTTCTATTTACCCCACTTACTCCGGTCTGCTTAAACCGAGTTCAGTGAATAACAAGCTGTCCTCAGCTACCAGTGGCTAAGCTGCGCCCTGTGTGCTAAAGTAAACTCCAGCACTCTGTTTGTTTATTATTCACATGGCATAATACCATCCTTCAGTAAGCATACAAATTAGGGAGCCCTTAGTCCCGTTATCAACTCAAAATTGGGTGTAGTTTTCTTAGCTTTGGTTTCCAAGTGTATTGGTTACATGAGATGCTTCTTGAGCACGATCCGTTTCCCGAGCCCCTAGCTTATACCTAGTCACAACCAAGATAAGGGATACAATTAATAATCGTAAAAGGGCCTCTAGATAAGGTTCTAATCTCCGGAACACCGAATTCCACCAAACACGGTAGTAGATTCTATCCCGAGCACCCTAGGTTAAATTCCCATGCTTAAAATCCCAAAAACCAAAATTTCCTTAAGGGCCGCGGCTCAAGCTTCCTATGCCGCGACATGGCCCCCAATCAGAGGCCCATCAATGCCCAGAACCAGACACGGGCTGCGGCCCTACATAGCCTATGCCACGGCCCGCCCTCCCTCTCCAACATTCATTAGCTTAAAAGGGCCGCGGCTCACCAGGAGCTATGTCGCGGCCCGACCCCTTCGAACCCAGAAAAACCTCCATTTTTAACTCCCAAACCTCACTCAAAACCATTCAAAACCATCCCAATAATATACCACAATTATCACAAACATCCCTGCATGATTCAGAAGCACAAGCTAGCAGAAACCTAATATAAAAACTCATCAAAACACCTTTTCAATTTTTGAAACTCACACACTCAAGAACACTAAAACCAGTCATAAAACTCAGAATTCAAACACTAAATCATGAATTGGAGCTTACCTTCTCTGATGAACCAACTCTCTAAAAGATTTCTGAGCTAACTCCCAAGTTCCAAGCTTCAATTCAGTCCTTCAATGTCAAAATCCATAAACACCTCAAAACCCAGCCATAAACACAGAATTTAATCACCACACATAACGCTTATAACTTACCTTAATTCTTGATTGAACTCCTTAGCTGAACACTAGATTTATCCTCCAAAACTTCAGCTCAATCCACTGAATTCCCAGCTGAATTCCTTATGTTCTAGTGGTTTCCCTTGAGAGAGAAAGGGAGAGAGAGAGAAGGGTCAGTTTAGCTTTTGGTTCTACTGTTCTCTAAAGTTTACTAGTCTATCCATAAGAAATTAAATCAATCCTGAGGCTCGGGGTTCCGGAAACGTCCCTGAGGGCAAAATGGTAAAATTCCCCAGTATCCCCCCTAAGCTTTCTAACCTCAAATATACCTCAAATTATTTATTTCCATAACCCGATAACCTAAATAACCATTCAATACCTGAAATACCCCTTGACTTGCCCCAAGTCAAGTATTAAGTCCCATTGTGACTTTCCCGCTAACTAGCTCCCAAGGATCGCCTCAAGTCGCATGCTGCAGATTTACCCACATAATAATGTGGTTCTCGCAATTATAGCATATAATCACATTTACAATCATATAACCTTACAAGCATGCTTATCATAAAATCATGCATCAAACTTAATAAATTCTCACATAAACCAATTATGCCCTCCCGGCACACTAATCAAGGCCTTTAAGCCATATTAGTGATTTTGGGTCGTTACAACTATTCCCTCCTACCGAGAATTTCGTCCTCGAAATTTACCTGAATAGCTCGGGATACTGATCCCGTATCACCATCTCTAGCTCCTAGGTCGCTTCCTCGACCTTGCTATTCCTCCACAATACTTTAACTAACGGGATCGTCTTATTCCGTAGAACTTTGTCCTTTCGATCTAAAATCTGAACCGGTCGCTCCTCATAGGACAAATCTGTTTGCAATTTTAAGTCCTCATACTTCAGTACATGCGTCGAATCTGAGACATACTTCCGCAACATAGAGACATGGAATACGTCATGAACTCCCGACAACGACGGTGGCAAGCCCAACCTATAAGCCACCTGTCCAATCCTTTCTAGAATCTCGAAAGGTCCAACAAACTGAGGGCTCAGCTTGCCCTTTACTCCAAACCTCCTCACCCCTCTCAGTGGTGAGACTCGCAGAAACACCTGGTCCCCAACCTAGAACTCCACGTTTCTACGCTTGGGGTCAGCGTAGCTTTTCTGTCTACTCTGCGAAGCAAGCATTTTGGCTCGAATCTTCTCAATAGCTTCATTTGTCTTTTGAACCATGTCTGGCCCCAAATACTTTCTCTCACCCATCTCATCCCAATGTATGGGCAACCTACACTTTCTTCCATATAGCATCTCATAAGGAGCCACTCCAATCGTGGACTGATAACTGTTGTTATATGAAAATTCAATCAACGGAAGATACTTACTCCAAGATCCCTCAAAATCAATCACACATGCTCAAAGCATATCCTCCAACACCTGAATCATCCTCTCAGACTGTCCATCAGTCTGAGGATGAAAGGCTGTGCTAAACTTTAACTGAGTCCCCATGGCTTTCTGCAGAGCTCCCCAGAACTTGGAGGTAAAGATAGGGTCTCGATCAGATACAATAGACTTAGGAACCCCATGGAGATGAACTATCTCCCTCACATACAACTCTGCATACTGTTCCACTGTGTAGGTCGACTTTACTGGCAGAAAATGAGTTGACTTAGTGTATCTATCCACTATCACCCACATCGAGTCATAAAGTCCCAATGTTCTGGGTAGACCTCCCACAAAATCCATGGTAATGTCCTCCCACTTCCACTCCGGAATACCCAAAGGCTGAAGCAATCCCGCTAGTCGCTGATGCTCAGCCTTCACTTGCTGACATGTCAAACATCTGACCACATACTCCACCACATCCTTCTTCATCTGAGGCCACCAATATAACGTCTGTAGATCCTAATACATCTTCGTGGTACCCGGATGAAGCGAGTATGGCGTAGTGTGGGACTCATCCAGTATCTCTCGTCTGATCCCTTCATCTGCCGGAACACAAATCCGTCCTTGATATCGAAGCATACCAACCTTAGAAACCAAATAATCCTTAGCTATCCCTGCTAAGGCATGCTGTCTAATCTCCTGTAATTGCGTGTCTACCAATTGACTCTCCTTGATTCACTCTAGCAGGGTCAACTGCAAAGTAACATTGGCCAATCGGCCCACCACCAACTCTATCCTTGCCCTGGTCATCTCATCAGCTAACTCTCTGGAGATCTGAATTGAACTAAATAATTGCCCCGAGCCCCTCCGGCTCAATGCATCTGCCAAAACATTGGCTTTTCCTGGGTGGTAAATGTTAGGAAAAAATAGATTGCCTCAATGGAAATAGGTAAGAAAATACAACTCTATGCAATATATTACAAATAAATAATGATTGATTTAAAAAAAAGTGTTACAACTCTATAACTGAAAATACAAATAAAAGGAGAAGGAGATGTAAGATGATAGAAATAGAAAGTACAACTCTATTACAAAAGATAAAAATAAACTAGAAGCGTTTGAACAAAGGAAATAAAAGGATTACAACTCTTAAACAAAGGTACAAGTAAATAGATCAAGAAGAAAAAGAAGAAAAGCAATAGAAGAAAATAAGAACAAGAACAAAAACAATACACTCTCACTCACACAACCAAAGTGAAGAGTTTTGGGGATCACCAACTTGAACAAGGTTCAAAACCTTTGTCCAAAAGCTTATTTCCCCCTAACTCAAGCACTAAGGGATCTCTCACAGATATTGGAAATGTTTTATGGAATTATCAAGCCTCAAGGTGTTTCTAGCCAAGTGCTCTAATGGATAGAAATGTTGTGTCTTTCAAGTGAGCTATAGGCTCCTATTTATAGAGTTTAGAGACACCCTTTGAATTTCAAATTCCACCAACCCCCATGGCTGTTACCAATGTTTAATTGGATTAATATGGAATTAAAATTGAGATTTGGGAGTTATTTGGGTTTTTGGAACCGTTCAACACATTTGGAAAAAAACTGAAAAATTTGCCTGAAATGCACTTGTGGCCGCAGCCAGGGACATCAGTGGCCGCGGCCGCCATCATTCAATGGCCATGGCCATAGCCCAGTTTCAGCACTTGAAAATGTGCTTGTACGCCCTGTTTTTCCCACGGGCTGATTAGCGAGCCGAGCTGCGGCCTAATCATAGTTATCTCGTGGACGTCACTGCAGACCGGAGCTTCTGTCATTAGGTCGTACCTACCTAGCTCGAGGAAACCCCAAGGGCTCGCCTTCATTGCCCAAGACTGGGGCAGGGATTTTGAAGGCCGAAGGTCGAGTCAAGTATTCAGCTCGTGGTGCAAGCTGGATATGGAGGCTATGACCCTTTGTGAAGTCAACACACGCAAAGTAAACATGCATTTATCAGACATCATGTGTCTGATATCCCCCTGACTTCTCGGACACGCAGCAGGAACGTGCGTATTCAGACACCCACGACTAGGTTGGGCCGTGCGGCCCATTATCTCCTTACCTATCGATTTGACCACACTAATGTGTCAGGTTTAGGAATTAATCATGAATGTCACAGAGTTGATGTGATAGATAAGAGGGTCACGGGATGACCTTCTTACCAACTCCCAGGTGCCTTCCCCTATAAATATGGAGACCCTGGGACTTAATAAGGGTTGGATTCTCTATTGTAAAAAAAGGCCCTGTAATCAAATATCTAGTATAGAGCAATAATACCGACTAGTGGAGTAGAAGGATTTTAACCTTTGAACCACTTAAAAAATGTGTCTTGAGTCACCTCTTTCATTCTCTAAGATCATATATCTGTTACGGTTCTACATTTAGCACTAATCCCTTTCTCTTCTTCTCTTAATTACCTGTTGGTGAAGAACTGCGTCGACAGTTTGGTGCTTTCATTGAGAGCAAGTTCAATTAGTGCTGTCCCTGGTGAACAAGTTCCTGAAGTCCAGTAGCGGCCAGGAAAACAGCCGGCAGGCCAAGATGATACTGGTAGTTCGGCGCCCCGGCCGCCTAATCCGAACCCATGTTATTATACTGCGGTGGAGATGGAGAACGCTCAGCTGAGGAGCCAGTTAGCAACGGCTAGCCAGCAAATCCAGGATATGCTAGCCCGACTACCCCCTCTCACAACCGGCGTTAACGTCGGAGAGAGGCAAGGCGAGGCTCCTAAGTCTTGCCGGGGTAACCGGTCCAGGCATAGCCATTCGGATAGACTTCCAGCAGCCAACTCCACCCCTTCATCACACCATCGAGAGACAGACTTCGGAGGAATGCCTAGAGCCGAACAATAGCAATACAGCCGTTCAGTCAGGACGTCGACTCCTAGCTCCCAACCATCCTCGAGGACGCCCAGAGGAGCTCGAGGAAATTCCCAAAGGAGATCCGGGGAGGGCTCACGACATCAGCCCATTCCCAACAACCATCCTGCGCCTCGTCCAGATCGCCAGGCACGGGACCAGCAGGTTGGCAGGGCCGAAAGGCCCCCATCAAACTTGATCCGTCCTGACAGAACTAGGATAGCCTCTCCAGTCAGGCATCCTCCTTCTCCAATCAGATATCCGTCTCCTCCTAGCCCGTCCAAGACATCCCAGCCTATGGGAGTAGTAGGAGAAATCCGCCATCGGCAGGACCTTCCCGGCGTAGCAGGGCGCCGAGGGAAAGCCCAGATCCTCAGCACCAAAGGCGGACTACGAGCCTATCTAGTAGGAGCCATTGGACCGGCAGTCACCGGAGTGATCTTTCGGGGGGAGACCTGCGCCAGCGTCTGAGTTCGGCGCAAAGTCATCAGACCACCCAGGGAGGCGACCTGCGAGATCGCCTCAACTATCATGGAGGGGACAGAGCAGGAGGAGATGGCCAGGCTCGCTCAGGGGGGGCTCTGTCCGAAGTACGTAACGGAGGGAATGTCCCAAATAACCTATCTCAAGATAGGAGGGGCAATAACCCACCAAATATGTACAATGGGTCCGGAGCTGTTGAACAGCCCCGGAATAACCAAGGACATCAGGACCAAACCCTCGAGCGCTTGGCTCAGATGGAGGAGCTGATGAGGAAGCTCCTATCAGAAAAAGAAAAAGACGAATATGATTCAGGGGATGAGATGGAACTCTTCGCCCCCAGTATAGCAGCAACAACGTACCCATCTGGTTTCCGTATGCCCCACTTGTCAAAGTTCAATGGGGACGGAGACCCATCGGACCATCTAGGGATGTTCAACACTCTGATGATGGCCCATAACATTGGCCCCGAGCTGCGATGCTTAATCTTCCCTTCCACGCTGACCGGACCAGCCAGGCAGTGGTTCAAGCAAAGTAAAAGACAGTCAATCAGTTCCTAGAAGACCTTCTTAGCTGACTTCAAAAGGGCATTCCGAGCCTCCCAGGCCGCCCGTGTTCAGGCCGACTCCCTGGCTAACGTGAGGCAGCAGCCCGGTGAGACTCTGAAGGCCTACCTGAGCAGATTCGCGAACGTTGCTGCTCGAGCTAGAGACGCGGATGATAGCTCCAAGCTCATGGCCATGAGAACTGGAATCCTCGTCGGAGGAGATCTCTGGAAGGATATACAAAGGAAGGGAGTCAGCTCGGTTAACGAATTCCTTAACAGAGCCCAAGAATGGATCAACTTGGAAGAAGCTGAAGCTTCAGCTGCGGGAACCAGCCAGGTCCCCGAGCAGCCCGCTGGAGTAGGGACGGAGGTCATGGCAGCGACCCAAAATGTTACACAGAACAACCAGCCCGGTGGAGGCAAAAGAAAGGGAAATGGCGAAAACAGTCAGCACGGCCAAAAGAAGAATAAGTCCATAGACAAGTTTAAGCCCGTTTTCACAACGTATGCCGAGCTCACCCAGTCCAGGGAGAGTATCTTCCTGGACAACTCTACTCGAGTCCCCTGGAAGAGGCCGTAGCCATTGAAGCACCACAAGGGAAAGAGAGATACTTCCAAGTTTTGCCGTTTTCATAACGATGTGGGCCACAATACTGACGATTGTAGGCATTTAAAAGATGAGATCGAGACTCTCATCCGAGCCGGCCCCTTGGCTCAATACTCACGGAATAGGGTTCCGGCAAACCGACCTGCTCCGGATGTTCCAGCCAGTCAGCCCGGGTCTCGGTTAGATCAGGATATCCCTCCCCCTGTTGTAGGGGGGGATATATCCACCATCTCTGGAGGTCCGCACATGGCTGGCACGAGCAGAGGCGCCCAAAAGAGATACGTGAACGAACTAAAGGCTCATAACGGAGTGGAGTTCGTCCCGGAACAACGTCAGTCAAAGCAGCAGCGATTGGAGAGGCAGCCAATCATTTTTACGGAGGAAGATGCAGGCCATGTCCAGTTCCCTCACAATGATCCCTTGGTTGTAGCAGTCCAGCTCGCCAACTGGAGAGTGAGAAGGGTACTGATAGACAACGGAAGTTCGGTGAACCTGCTATTCCGATCCACCTTAGAGAAGATGGGCTTGACTGTCGCTGAGCTTAAGGCAACCTCCATGATGTTGTATGGTTTTTCGGGAGAAGGATCATCAGCGATAGGGACGATCGAGCTGGTGATCACCCTAGGTGAAGGACTTCGGACAATCTCCAAACTACTTGAGTTCGTGGTTATTGACTGCTCCGCTGCCTACAACGCCATTTTGGGCCGACCTACGCTCATAACCTTCGAGGCCGTCACGTCCATTCGCCACCTCGCAATGAAATTCCCTACTTCAACGGGAATCTGCACTGTTCATGGCGATCAACTCGCTGCCAGGGAATGCTACAGCATTTCCATGAAGGGAAAATCTAAACCCGGGCAGCTGGCAATGGCCATTCAAGGCGAAGAGGAATCTCAGGAACCCTTGGCGGATCCTGAGATTGAAAAACCTCAAAACGCCGAGGGGGAAAATTTCGTCTTAAGTGAGGATATTGACCCCCGAATAGGCGAGGATAGATCCGAGCTCCAGGCAATAGAGGAGCTCGAGGAAGTAAACATTGATCCACAGAATCCGTCACGAATGGTCAGGCTCGGGAAAAACCTCTGTAGCCAGAGGAAGGCAGAGCTAACTACGTTTCTGCAAGATAACTTGGACGTATTCGCATGGTCGCACGAGGATATGGTGGGGATTAGCTCGAGTGTCATCATGCACACACTTCATCTGGATAAAAGCGTTCCTGCCAAGTCCCAGAAGCAAAGGCGTTTAGGAAATGCGGCTTTATCCGTGAAGCCAAGTTTCCAGTGTGGGTTGCCAACCCCGTGTGGTTCCAAAGCCTAACGGGAAATGGCGGACCTGCATCGATTTCTCCGACCTGAATAAAGCCTGCCCCAAGGATTGCTTCCCATTGTCCAGGATCGACCAGTTGATGGATGCCACGGCGGGGCACGAGCTCATGTCCTTTATGGACGCATACTCGGGCTACAATCAGATCGCGATGAATCCGGCGGACCAGGAGCACACCATCTTCATGACCCCAACTAACGTCTATTGTTACAAGGTCATGCCGTTCGGTCTGAAGAATGCCGGAGCTACCTACCAAAGGCTAGTAAATAGAATGTTCGCAGACCAGATCAGAAAAAACATGGAAGTGTATGTTGATGACATGCTAGTCAAGTCAAAGATTGCCGATAACCATGTTTCCGACCTGGGAGAATGTTTTAAGATACTACGGGAATATGGCATGAGTCTAAATCCACAAAAATGCACTTTTGGAGTCGCGTCAGGGAAATTCCTGGGGTTCATAGTCAATACCCGAGGAATCGAGGCAAACCCCGACAAGATCAGATCCCTGCTCGAACTTCCTTCTCCCAGGTCGCGAAAAGATGTCCAAGGTCTGACAAGAAGGGTGGCGGCCCTCAACCAGTTCATTTCCAAGTCCACCGATAAGTGTTTGCCCTTCTACAACCTGCTCTGAGGTAACAAGAAGTTCGAATGGTCAGTAGAGTGCGAAAGCGCATTCCTCGACCTGAAAGCACATCTGGCTGAGCCGCTCGTGCTATCCAAACCAAAGGCAGGAGAGCCTCTTTTTCTCTACCTGGCTGTCACTGAGGATGTAGCTAGTGCCGTGCTAGTACGAGAGGAGGACCAAGTTCAGAAACCAGTCTACTACATCAGCAAGAGACTTCTCGGTGCTGAGTCCTGATACCCGCTGATGGAGAAATTGGCGTTTTGCCTTATCACGGCTTCACGAAAGCTCAAGCCATACTTCTAGTCCCACTCGATTCACGTCATGACCGATTAAACATTTTACACAAGGGATCCCAAAAGAAACAGTGTTTAAAATGTTAGTTTACAAAATTTCCAGAGTACAAACAACCATTAGCCACTCTAAGGGCAAAACATACATTTATGGTTCTCCTGTTCCTGTCTCCTCCTCAATCGTGGAAGATGAGCAGCTGATCATGTACATTATGCTCTCAGAGCTGTCGAATCAGGGCTGATCAAGCTTGCCCTTGGCTTTACCTGCAACACGTAGCACCCGTGAGCCAAGGCCCAACAAGAAAACATAACATTATAGTACAAACAATGATATCAACTGAGTAATCCTTAAAGCATGTTCATATACTTTGCGTACCACATTAACCACATAATCCATAGTCATAATCAAAGAATCAACAAATCAACACTCAGCTGTTCAACATAACAAGTTCACTAATTCATAATAACAATCAGATCACATAATAACCAGGGTCGACGCCCATAGATCGCACTCTCTATTTACCCCACTGACTCCGGTCTGCTTAAATCGAGCTCAGTGAATAACAAGCTCTCCTCAGCTACCAGCGGCTGAGTTGCGCTCTGTGTGCTAAAGTAAACTTCGGCACTCTTAGGTCGTTTGTTTATTATTCACATGGCATAATACCATCCTTCAGTAAGCATACAAATTAGGGAGCCCTTAGTCCCGTTATCAACTCAAAACCGGGTGCAGTTTTCTTACCTTTGGTTTCCAAGTGTACTGGTTCCGTGAGATGCCTCTTGAGCACGATCCGTTTCCCAAGCCCCTGGCTTATACCTAGTCACAACCAAGATAAGGGATACCATTAATAATCGTAAAAGGGCCTCTAGATAAGGTTCTAATCTCCGGAACATAGAATTCCACCAAACACGATAGTAGATTCGATCCCGAGCACCCTAGGTTAAATTCCCATGCTTAAAATCCCAAAAACCCAAATTTCCTTAAGGGTCGTGGCTAAAGCTTCCTATGCCACGGCATGGCCCCTAAATAAAGGCCCATCCACGCCCAGAACTAGACACGGGCCGCGGCCCTACATAGCCCATGCCGCGACCCGCCCTCCCTCTCCAACATTCATTAGCTTCAAAGGGTCGCGACTCACCAAGAGCTATGCCGCGGACCGACCACTTCGAACCTAGAAAAACCTCCATTTTTATCTCCCAAGCCTCACTCAAAACCATTCAAAACCATCCCAATAATATACCACAATTATCACAAACATCCTTGTATGATTTCAGAAGCACAAGCCAGCAGAAACCTAATCTAAAAACTCATCAAAACACCTTTTCAATTTCTGAAACTCACACATTCAAGAACACTAAAACCAGTCATAAAACTCAGAATTCAAACACTAAATCATGAATTGGAGCTTACCTTCTCTGATGAACCAACTCTCTGAAAGATTTATGAGCTAACTCCCAAGTTCCAAGCTTCAATTCATAAACACCTCAAAACCTAGCCATAAACACATAATTTAATCACCATGCATAACGCTTATAACTTAACTTAATTCTTGATTGAACTCCTTAGCTGAATACTAGATTAATCCTCCAAAACTTCAGCTCAATCCACTGAATTCCCAGCTGAATTCCTTATGTTCTAGTGGTTTCCCTTGAGAGAGAAAGGGAGAGAGAGAGAAGGGTCGGTTTAGCTTTTGGTTCTACTGTTCTCTAAAGTTTACTAGTCTATCCATAAGCAATTAAATCAATCTTGAGGCTTAGGGTTCCGGAAACGTCCCCGAGGGAAAAATGGTAAAATCCCCCAGTATTCCCACCTAAGCTTTCTAACCTCAAATATACCTCAAATTATTTATTTCCATAACCCGATAACCTAAATAACCATTCAATACCTGAAATACCCTTGACTTACCCCAAGTCAAGTATTAAGTCCCGTTGTGACTTTCCCGCTAACTAGCTCCCTAGGATCGCCTCAAGTCGCATGCTGCAGATTTACCCGCATAATAATGTGGTTCTCGCAATTATAGCATATAATCACATTTACATTTATATAACCTTACAAGCATGTTTATCATAAAATCATGCATCAAACTTAATAAGTGCTCACATAAACCAATTATGCCCTCCCGACACACTAATCAAGGCCATTAAGCCATATTAGTGATTTTGGGTCGTTACAGGCCTAGTCATAATGGGGTTAATTTCAAGGCTTGGGGTGAGTCTCAGGGTAATTTGAGGATTAGAAAATTACCGGGAATCAAAGGGTAATAGGATATGATTTATTAGCATTTGAGAATATTGGGAATAACGGGAATTGGAGGGTGTTAATTATGATTAACGAAATAGGCGGGAAATGACGATTTTGCCCTTGGTGGTTGTTTAGGGTTTTAATTAGGCGTAGGGGCAATATGGTCTTTTCACCTTAAGGCTATATTTAGCCATTAGAAGGCAGTGGAAAGTTAAGCAAAACATAGCATCTTCTTCTCCTTCAACCGATCATCATTTTCTCTTTCTTTTTCTTTGGAATTTTTAAGCTATTTTGAGGAACCAAGCTAGGGAACCAAGCTTTCATGATCTAGGGTTCTGTTCTACCATTGAAGTGGGTGTGATTCTGAGATTGAGGTGAGTTTCTAGCCATTAAAACTATGGTTTGCTCTGTTTGTCTATTGGATTTCAGCTTGGATTTCTAGGTTGGATATTGGGAATTGATGGGAGATTTTGGCTAGGGTTACTTGGGTTATGATGCCTAGGGCTTGTGTAGATGGTATTTGGGTTCATTTAGGGGTTTGAATGAAGTTTGGAGGCTATTTTTTCAGGTTGGAAATAGAGGAGTCAAAGGATGGAAAAACCAGGGTTGAAAACCCTGGTTGTAGCGCTACAACGTCTATCCATGGGCGCTACAGTGCTAGCCATGAGGTGTTTCACTCTGCCAAGGGTGCTGGGGTGCTAGGGGGGTAGCACTACAGGCTACCCTGCTTTTCCAGATTCCTGTTTTGGGCACTTTTGAGGGTTTTTGGCTCGGGGTTTCAATTCCTAAGGCTCGAGATCGAATATACTCACCGTTTGGGTACAATTCGGGGTCCCGGGAGTGAGGTTTAGGTCAAGAACCTATTATGGTTGATTTTCATTAATGGGGGTTATATTTGGTTATGACTAGGTGACCACTAATGAATCAAAGGATCAATCATTCTCAAGGGTTTTTCAATTGTTATTTCTCGCTTGAACCAGAGGTAAGAAAACTGCACCCAGTATGTGATGCATGTGATGCATGAGAAATATGTGATTAGGGCATGACATGAATGTTGAATATGAGATTTTTCAGAGCTTGAGTCTCTGCATTTGTGCATGATCATAATTATGCTCGCAACTATTAAGTAAGCATGCTGAATGCCCTACATTTGGATATTTGAAATATGATATATGTCTAGTTGCATTGCTTACTTCTGCATGGAACTGACTCATCAGTCAGAATCAGCGATGGTGTCGATATTAACTGTGAAGCTGTGACTCATTAGTCAAGTTCGGTAGTAGTACTAAGCACTGGTCGTATGGTATTGGCTCATAAGTCGAGAACGGTCTTAGCGTGTTTAACGTAAGCCGAAAAGATTAGATCTAATCGACATCAGCATTGAATGACTCATCATGAGCATTAATGCCGGATCGACCTCAAGTTCGATGAAAACTAAAAGCACTTGTCTAGCCTATGGCTAGTCACTTAGAGCCAGGGCCAGAAGGCCCAGGTGACTGCATCGTCACATGGCTATGGGTTCTGAGCCCACGTAGTGACTCACTCACCAGTCACTCATCTGAGGGTGCAGATCCCATGCTGGTGACTCACTCATCAGTCACTCATTTGGTTTATGTTAGTGACTTACTCATCAGTCACTCATCTGATTAGGGCTACACGCCCCATCATGGTTAACAGAACCTCAAGTGTTAAATCACTCATCTAATTAGGGCTACACGCCCCATCATGGTTAACAGAACCTCAAGTGTTAAATCACTCATCTGATTAGGGCTATAAGCCCCATCATGGTTAACAGAACCTCAAAGTGTTAAATCACTCATCTGATTAGGATTGACTTGATAGTCATCCATTCATGAGGGCAAGATCCCCCATCATTATTTGAACCTATTTGCATGCATGAATAGGGCTATTATTGCTAGGCATGCACATTAGGATTAGTAACATGTTATTACTGTTCATGAGCATATTGAGTTTTCTTGCTGAGCCTCGGCTCATGGGTGCTATGTGGTGCAGGTAAAGACAAAAGAAAGCTGGACCATCCTTGAGTTGGAGAGCTTAGGTGACGATGTGTACATATGTGGCTGCTCGACCGCCATGGTCGAGGGTTGAAAGAGGAACTAGGGTTAAACCTTATTTTGCCGCTTAGGTCGGCTGGTTGTAAATGTTTTGTTGTAATTAACCATTAAATTATATTTTTGGGATCCCAATGTATACAATAAACGTTTTGGTGAAACATTATATCTTAACCAAAATTTTTAACCCTAAACCTTTAATCATACTTAGTTACACGATTATGGCCAAATGACTCGATTAACGAGTTTAACACTGTTTAAAATGCACACCGTAATGGTCTTTGGAGTTTAGGGCGTTAAAGGTGATATGCCAATCCAACATGGAATTATCTTTTCTAAAGATCAGTGTCCTAAAACACCTTAAGAAGAAGAGGATATGAGACAAAATCCCTATGCCTCTGTGGTAGGTAGTCTAATGTACAACATGCTGTGTACAAGACCTAACATTTGTTATGTAGTAGGGATAGCCAGTTGTTATCAGTTCAATCCTAGATTGAGTCATTGGATTGTAGTAAAGAGTATTCTCAATTATCTTCATAAACTATAGAATATATGCTTGTATATTTAGCTAGTGACCTGAACCCCACTAGATACACTGATTCTGATTTTCAATTAGACAGAGATAGTCAGAAATCAACTTTTGGATCAGTGTTCACACTTGGTGGAGGAGCTGTGGTTTGGCGTAGTATTAAATAAACTAGTATCGCAGATTCTACCATGGAAGCCAAGTACATAGGGGCTTGTGAAGCATCTAAGGAGGTTGCGTGGCTAAAGAAGTTTTGTTCCGATCTGGAAATTGTTCCAGATATGAATAAGCCACTTGTCCTATACCGCGACAACAATGGGGTAGTAGCTAGCTCAAAGGAATCAAGAAGTCACAAGAGGAGAAAGCATATTGAAAGGAAATATCACCTGATCAGGGATATTGTTCATAGAGGAGTTGTAGCAGTTATGAAGATAGCTTCGGAACATAACCTTGCCGATCCTTTTACTAAGACTTTGTCTACCAAGTCTTTTAAATATCATGTTAGAAATATGGGTTTAAGGGAGATGCCTCATTTTGTTTAGGGCAAGTGGGAGATTGTTGGGATTCGTGCCCTTTAAAGCATATGCATATATTGTTTGTTTATTATTATTATTAGAATTATATTATATGAATATTAGAAAATTCTCAAATTCGTTATTGTGACTACAATCTTGTAGTGGTACAAGATGATTAAGTTTGTAGGGAACAAATTTAAACAGTTCGCAGTAAAACAAAGTTATATGGAATCTTTGGATTAAATATTGTAAGTACAGTTCACTAGTATTATGAATACATGTAATCTAGATCTGAATTACTGATGTTGTAGAGCATCTTAGTGGAGGTACTCTGTATAGAGTGGTTATACATGAACATGACCCGATATGTTATTAATAATTAATAATATCATTTACTTTATAAGTATTAATTAAACATATCAATAAGATGATCATATACAAATTGATCTTAATCCTGGAGTTATTATGAACTCTTGGTTATGTCATATGTGTTCTTTGTTTCACTAGTTATGGTTTGTCAGAATAATCAGGTTGAAAACTTTTTTTTTTTTGGGAACTCATTGATGTAAATGGCTGGAGACATAATATACGGAAATGAAATCTATACCTATTCGAGAGGAATTGAATAATGGTTCTCTTAAGAGTTTGCTTTTGGAACTGAAAGGTTATTGAGCTCAAATTCATAAATCAGTTTATGAATTAACCTTCACTAGTAAAGTTAATAGTACTTAAGGAAACAAGATATAATTAAAGAGGTTAAACGATAATTAATTCATACTTTAATTATGAACCATTAATAGAGGATTGAATTGTATGTAGTGATTAAATCGATGGACACTTTTTATATATTTAAAAGTACTCAATAAATAAATTTCTATAATTACAAAAGTGCAATCTCATATTTTTAGTGGAATAATATTGAGATTAATAAATTAAGGTTATTATATTAGAGAGTTTTAATTAATAATGTAAATTTATTGGAGCTTGAAATTATGGGTCCATAGGTCCCCGAGATGGCTTTATCAATACTATTCAAGGTAAGAGTTGAAATTGGAAAAAATTAGGAAAATGACATATTTGGAAGAAATTTGTTCTTCAAGATCAAATATGTAATTGAGACAAATTAATTAAATTAATAAATTATATTTTTTTCAAAAATTATTTTTAATATAAAAATATATTTTCGAAAATAGCATTTAAATAATTAAGATAATTAATTAGTTTTATTTATTTAAATAATGTGAAAAGATATTTATGATAATTCAAATTTGATTTGAATTTGAAATGATATTTATTCTTTAATTAGTCTGATGAGATAAGTTATCAAGTTTACATATTTTTGAATAAATAATTGTTAAAAGAAATTTTTTGGAACACATCCCTGAAATCAGGGACGTGTTACACGCCAACTCCAGTTAACTAGGTCTAAGAATGGGTCTTGTTTTATTTAATTATTTAATAATTGAATTATAATTTGAATATTGAATTTTTGGTTTTTGAATTTAAAAAATTTGATTAATTATTTTATAAATCTATTAGATGGAAATAGTTTCATAAGACTTTTGAAAAAGAGAAAGAAAATATATCGTAATATTTTCCTATACTTGAAAACTGTCTTAGACCTAAAAAAATTCCAAGATCTCATGTGTTGAGAATATCTTATGAACCAATTTTTTTTCCTATCATTACTCTACGTGCCCACACACGTCTTGAGGTGTAGAGATACATCTTAGAAGATTGTGGTCTGAGTATTTTGAAGAACTGCTTTGGATGGGATGTTCGTTGGAGATTAAAAAAGATAGCAATGATTCTTGATAGTTCTTCATCTTGTAAATCCTCATCTTTTTTTTTCATTATGATTAATGTTTTGTATGTTAATGGATCCGATTATTTAAAGTTTGTTTGAATAATTTTTTTTGAAATCTTTGGGCCCAACACCCCGTGTTTTTCGCTGCGCAAATCTTAAAATAGTTACCAACGATAGCTACCTTCAACAAAGCTCACAATCCATTGGTGAGGTCACTGAGCTTGGTCATTCACACGAACTTGGATTCCATTATCCCAAATAGAACGACTTACATTTGGATGATTACACCAATGTGACCTAGTCCTATGGGACCCACTTGTCCTCCTTTCGACATTATAGTTGGTTACAGGAGGGGGAATTGAGACATTATTTCGTCGATACACTTGTTGGCGTGGGCAAGATGGCTCCTTAGCTGAGTGTTCTCTAGTTTGATCGCTCCGACATATCCTGGGTTGTGGCGGCGGTGGTGCGGTGATGAGTTGCTAGTATTGTGGTTGTCCCCGTCCTTATTTTGGGGTTGTTTTCCAAGATGACGGGGTACAGAAGTGTAATGCCCTAGATAACCAAGACCGTTACACTGTGTGTTTATAATTGTGCAAGACTTGCTAATCAAGTCGTTTGGTTGAAAATGTGTCTCTAAAGTCATAATCGAGTTAGGGTCAAAATATTTTGGTCATAAACAAATACTTTTTCATTTAAATAAACGTTTAGTACAAGGGATCCCAAAAACAGGGTTAAAGGACAAATTTACAAACTTTCAAAGTCAAATATCAACAAAAGACACTCTAATGGAAAAATACACATTTTAGGTTTTCCCGTCCCTGTACTATCCCTCGGCCGTGGGGGACGAGTAGCTGACAATGTACACCTCGCCCCCAAAGCTCTCCAACTCATGGTTGATCCATCTTACCCTCGCCTTTACCTACACCACGTAGCACTCGTGAGCCAAGGCCCAGCAAGAAAACCATATAACAAAGCATGATCAATAATAACAATCAAACAATTCATAAAACAATTAACCAAGCATTCAACATGTCATAACGGTCACCTACTCAGTGATGACAAACAATGAATCACAATTCATTCATTTCAGCATTTAACAAGCCCTACGAATCAGATTAGCAATAGTAAACACATCAATACTCAAAAATTTATCATAATCATCATACAATACCCAGGGTCGACGCCCTTAGGCCGCACCCTCTATTTAACCCACTAACTCCGGCTCGCTTAAGCCGAGCTTAGTGTTAATCTAGCTGACCTCAGCTCTCAGTGGTTGAGTCGTGTCCTGTGCGCAAATATCAATCCTGACACTCTTAGGCCATTTATTTCATGTTCACATGGAATATCATAATCATACAACATCTGTATTTAAATATAGGGAACCTTAGTCCCAACACAGCCACACAAGGGTGCAGTTTCCTTACCTTCAAGTCCGAGCGGAGAAAGTGAAATGGTTTCGAGCACGATCCTCAATCCCGAGCTTTGGCGATAAACCTAGTCACAAGGGTCAATGGGTATCAACCAATTTCCAATCTAAATCAAATACCTAGGAGATAGAAACTAGCCTCAAGGACCTCACTTTCTACTAAACCAGGTAGTAGAAATTGTCCCGAGCACCTAGGTTCGAACCCCCTAACCTTAACAATTCTAGAAATAATTCTAAGGCTAAAATCCCTAGGCGGGTCGCGACTTGGCTTAGTGGGTCGTGACTTGCCCCCAAGTCAGAGAGCAAGCACCCCAAGCCAAAGGGGAGGTGGGCTGCGACCCCAAGTCAAAGGCATCCCCAGACCAAAATGGCCACAAGCGCCGCGACACCCCTAGGCCGGGTCGCGGCGTGCCCCCTTTGAACCCAGAAAATCTGGTTTTTTCCCATGCATCTCCCAGCCATGAACACCAAGATTAACCCATAATTTTCCCCCAATAAATCTCCTCAATTCCATTCCAAACCAGGAACAAGTTCAAGATTAAACTACTCATTTTAAACACCAAAAACCTTAGCAATATCCTTCAATTACTATCTCAATTCAACTAGAATCCATCACTCAAAACCCAGAATTGAACCTACTCTAAGCTTCAGAATACTCAGCTCAATTCTATATAATTAAACTAAATTCATCAACTAATTTATACCCAGAAATCCAACAAAATTCAAGGATGAAACCAAGGTTCTTACCTCAAATTGTGGCCCAACTTCCCAGTAGAATCCTTGCACCAATTCAACTTAATTCCTTGAATTCTCCTATGTTTTCTAGCTCCAATTCCCAGCTCAAGTCCTCCCCTTAAATTTTTGCCTTGAAGAATCAGAGGAAAATGTCTAATTCACTGCCCTTTTCCCTTAACTTCAAGACACAAAATAAGAGAGAGAGAGAAGAAATCTTGAAAGAGAAGGAGCAGGGAGGTTCTACTTCTTTCTGTTTTATTCCTAAGTAAGTCTGAATATATCTCTTCTTAGCAAAGACCATTTTTCCCTCCCACATAACACTTAATCCTTTAGTCAATCTAAGGGTATAATAGTCATTTGCTCCCAATTCCCGCTAATTCCTCAAGTGTTCCTAACATTTATCAATTAATCCCATCATCTAATTAATTACCAAATATATATCCAATATCTAATAAACCCCAACATATTTTCTAAATTCCCAAAAATACTCGCAGGCTCCCCCGAGCCGGGTATAAATCCCTGCCGTGACTATTTCGCCAATCCGCTCACTAGGACCGTCTCGAGCCATATACTGCAAATATATCCACATAATAATATGGTCTCAACAATTTATCACATTTATGCCCTCAACTGGCCAAAATTACAAATATGCCCTTATAAGCTAAACAGGGCCCACATACATATTTAATACTCATAAACATGCATTTCACATATCCACATAATCATATAATCATGCACGCCATATAATAATGCATTTAACTATTAAATCACACATAAACCAAGTATGCCCTCCCGACATGCTAATCAAGGCCCTTAAGCCTTATTAGCAACTTTTGGGTTGTTACAAGAAGTGACCTCTCCAGTAGGGCTGATTGCAGGAACTCTGCAAGGGCTCCATGTCTCTCTGATTTGTTGTCGCACATCGATCTTGTCATCACCAGTTTGAGTGAATGAAAATTGCAGAAGAGATTAGCAAGCCTAATTGATCTCTCAATGAAAGCACCAATCTGTTGATGCAGTTTTTCGCCATCAGTAGACTAAGAAGTTTGAAAACGAGAATTAGGCTTTTTAGGTAAACTGTAAATAAATAGCAAGCAAGGATTTTACATGGTTCAGTGATTGAATTCACCTAGTCTACGAGTCACTGTTATCATCTTTAGGCTCTTTGAAAAAATTGTTTAAGACAATTTTTCCAGAGTTTTTGCATAAAAAATTCTGGTCCCTTTTTCTGCCCATTCACCCTCTATTTATAGGGGTTTCATGGGCATTGCAAGTGACCTTTTACATCTGAGTAAAGTTCATGTATAAATTTATTCACTAACGTACAAATTAATGCCATAAATGTATGTTTAACATATGTTTACCAGGGAGAGGTTACAATAGTTACATCATGCTTATTTATTCGCGTAACATCTCTGAGATTTTAGGAATTCAAGCTTGTGCACTTTATGCAGTAGGGGCGAGCTAAATGCATTCCTCAAACTGGAGGTCATAGGTTATGGTGATCTGACCCGAGAGATGCTCGTGGCCTACTGAAGGCGATCTCAGAATGATTTTAGTCGATCTCTATAACACCTGTTTGACTCGAACTCGAGAGCCTTTGATAGCTAATCTCGATTGGGGTTAGCTCAAGCCACTCATCCTGGAGCTAGTACAAAGTCCCTAGTATTTAACAATCTTCATTAACTGTTTGACAGCTGTACCTCGAACAAGACGATTGAGTTCGTATGTTTTAGGTACAACAATTATATACAAATATTTTTAATTGACATATATTATTATTATTATTATTATTATTAAGATAAAAATGAGAAAAAAGAGAAAATAGATTAAGTTTTTTCCTTAATTAATTAATAGCCATAAATTAGCAAAGTAGAATAAAAAAAGAGAAAAAATGATGTTTATTATTATATTTATATTTTAATTAAGCAGTTTCCGTAATTAAATGTCTAATCAAATTTGAATTCAAATTATTTATCATTTAAATAAATAAAATTAAAAGTATATATGTTTTTAAAATATATTTTTGTAAAGTTATTTACGTTTACATAAAACGCATAAATAATTTGAATAAACATTTATTATATTTATTATTATCATTATCAACCATAAATTAGAAAAAGTAGAATAGAAAAATGGGAAAAAATATTTTTCTCTCAATTGTTTAAGCACATGATTATGTATTGAAAATAATTTATTTATTTATTTTTATTATAGATATGAAAGGCTACTAAAAAATAATTAAAGAATAGAAAAATGGAGAAAATGTTAGAATATAAATACACAATAAGGAATTTGGTTTTAATTAATTAATTAATTTATATATAATGATGATAACAAGTCACATTTTTGAAAATTTATTGTGTTACTATTTTTAGAGAATGAACCAAAAATTATAAATGTTACATCAAATACAATAATATATAGAATATTTTAGTAATTTTCAATAATGATATTCAATTTGTTACCATATAATAATCATTTAAATTTAAATTCAATAAAATATTTAATTGAATTTAAGTTACACTAAGTAATATATATATATAATATTAGTATTTTTCAATATTAACATTCAAAATAGATGTTATCTTATAAAATAATATATTTGAATCTTATTTAATTATTCATTAATAATCATAAATACATAAATTTTTGAAAAGAATAGAATACAAAATTACATAAATTGTGAAATGTTTTAGAAAATAGATAGAGTAGTTTGGAGAGATTTAAGAGTGTCACATTAAAAAATAGGATCAAAACGTACCCACGTGTGCATATAAAGAACATGTTGTACAAAAAGAGTGAAAAAGACTCATTACCACCAGTACAACATGTTCCTTAGGGCTATCCTTTATATAAATATATAGATATATAGATTATTATAGATATCATTATTATAATTAATATAAAAAAATTAGTTATTTTTTTAGTTAATTAATAATCATAAATTTAAGAAGAATATAATAAAAAATTGTGAAAAAATTAGAAAATAGATAGAGCGGTTTTGTAACGCCCTACTTCCTTAGAGCCATTACTAAGTGAGTTTAAAATGTGCATTTAACTCGCTAATCGAGGTTTTAAGACAAAAGTGTAATTAAACCATAAACAGAGTCATAAACTTTGAAAATAATTCTATTTACTAAAAATCATAAAGCGCTTAACATTTGGGATCCCAAAGTATTGTTTAGAAATATTTACAGCTCAAAAGAATAACTAAAGTCGACTAAACAACAAAATATGGGTTTTATACAACCATCTCCCAAAATACCCCTGGCCGTGGCAGCCAGGCAGGCCAAACATGTACGCGCCGCTTCACGCTCTCCATACTCATGGTTAGTCGACTTTCCCCTTGCCCTTACTTGCACCACAGAGCACCCGTGAGCCGAAGCCCAGCAACAAAACCCTCACAAGCAGATAACATATACATATTTAACATTCAACATATAATAAAGCCACCATTAGGATAAACACATACGACCATGCCGTCCCAGGCGCTTTACCAGGCCCTGGGTTCGCGGTCCACACCGTGAGGATATCCCAGGTATCCTTTAGGGTCTCGCCTTGGCAACTCGCACTCTGCGTGCTAAACGCTGCTCTCGACCCCTTGCCGTCCTCGGCCTTGCCGCTCTCGGCCTTCGCTGTTCCCGACCTTCGTCGTTCTCAGCCCTAGCCGTTCCCGGTTCTTGCCGTTCATTCACATATATGCACACATAGCATAATTAAGCATACACTTAAACATGAATAAACTCAATCAAAGGCCTACGCCCTACAACACAATCATATAGGGCTCAACTTACCCCGAACACCAAACCGTTTCACTCCCCTCCAAGGTGAAACCCTAAGAAACACATGGTCACCGACCTGAAACTCTACGCTTCTGCGTTTCAAGTCTGAGTAACTCTTCTGGCAACTCTGGGAGGCAAGCATTCGAGCTCTAATCTTCTCAATTGCCTCATTGGTCCTCTGAACCATCTCAGGACCCAAATAACTCCTCTCACCCATCTCATCCCAGTGGATAGGTGATCTGCACTTCCTCCCATAAAGCATCTCATACGGAGCCACTCCGATAGTCGCATGATAACTGTTATTATATGAGAACTCAATCAGAGGGAGATACTTGCTCTAAGATCCCCCAAAATCTAGCACGCAGGCTTGTAGCATGTCCTCCAATATCTGGAAACTCACATACCAATCTGGTCTCACCCGGTCCAACCGGCACAACCCTAGAGGTATCCATAACATTAGCTAGGAATCCTATGCAACCTTCATGCATCAGGTCCTTAGCCTTCAGTGCTGAAATCATAGGTATTCGCAGTCCACCAACTATCCCCAAACCTACAAAGGGTACCTCCCCTTCTGGTTCAAAAGTCACCATCCTACGCTTACAGTCAATCTTCGCCCCATACTTTGATAACCAATCCATCCCTAGGATCATATTGAAGTCATCCATCGCAAGCTCAATCAGATCAACAGACAACTCCCTACCATCTACCTCTATTGGTAAAGCTCTAATCCATCTCCTAGAGACTACCAGTTCCCCAGTTGGCAACAAAGTCTAAGAACCCCTAGCATACAAAACACTAGATTTACGCAGCTGATCTATTACTCTAGCAGACACAAACGGATGAGTAGCTCCTTAATCAAACAATGCAGCATAAGAAGATCCAGCACTAGAAATGTGACCTGTCACAACCGAGGGGTTAGCCTCCGCCTCAGTCTGAGTCAAAGTAAACACTCTAGCAGGAGCGAGACTGTCACTCTGCTTCGGATCCTCTTTCCTGGCTTGTGGGCAGTCCTTCTTCAGATGATTGGCACTCCCATAGATAAAGCAGGCCTTAGTCCTGCACTCACCCTGGTGTCATCGTCTGCACCGTGGACACACTGGGAAGCTCCTCCAGTTGTCACCTCCGCCCTGACGGCCACCAAAAGCACCCCGTGCCCTCCTATCCGAACTAGGAGGAACAAAAGAATCTGGGGCCTTTCTCTTTTTCTCACTGGAGCCACTACCCTGACTGGATCCAATAAAAGGAGGCACTGTCCTCCTGACATCGCGCCTAACAACGCTCTCTCTCCAAATCTAGTCCTCGGCCCCCTCAGTTGTAAGGGCCTTATCTACAACCTAAGCATAGGTAGTAGTCTTTGGATCCAAGGTGATCTTCACATCACGGGAGATCATAACATTTAACCCCCGTACAAATCTGTCTCTCCTTGCCACATCCGTCGGCACTAAATCCGGCGCAAACTTTGCCAACCGGTCAAATCTCAAAGCATACTCAGTAACTGTCAACCGGTTCTAAGTTAGGTTGATGAACTCGTCAACCTTTGCAGCTCGAACTGCAACATTGTAATACTTCTCGTTGAAGATGTTTTTGAACTCTTCCAGGTCATAACTGCCACATTCCTCCTCTGACCTACTACTTCCCACCAGATGCGGGCATCCTCTCTAAACATGTAGCTAGCACAAGCTACCCTCTCGTTCCCTTCCACCCTCATAAAATCCAGGATGGAGGAAACCATATTCATCCACTGCTCTGCCTGCAGTGGGTCTGGTCCACCCTCAAAGGTGGGAGGATGCTGCTTCCTGAACCTCTCACATAAAGGTTCCCACCTGTTCTCTGCAATAGGTTGAACCAACACTGGTGCCACAACCTGCTGAATTGGCAACCCAGTAACCTGTGGAGGGGCCTGCTGCCTCAACTGTTGAAGTTCTTCCTCTGTTCGTTGCAATCTTGCTTCCATTTCGGCAAACATCTGTTGCCAATTCTGTGGGGCAGGTGGAGGGTCCTGACCCTGGTTGTCATCCTCGGCTCTACTGCCGTGGAGTCTAGATGATTGTCGAGGCATCTCAACAAATATGCCTGCAATCAACAACGCCGCTCATCAGGCATGATAACAACATCCAAAACCTCCTCCCAGTCACATCATCCAACCATAAACAACAGTCCACATAACATACAAATAACATATAACACACAACAGGCCATGCCCTGACATCATGTATATGTTAACCCATTCATCATGCTCTTTATAAAATAAGCAGGAAAACAGGGCACTCAAGCACATATTCAGGCATATAAGTCAATCATTACCAACCAACCCTGAGTCGAGCTTGTAACTGACAGCGAGCGTACATGTTCGGTCAATCTCCAGAAACCATAAACCTTGGCTCACTCTGATACTAAGTTGTAACACCCTACTTCCTTAGAGCCGCTACTAAGTGAGTTTAAAACGTGCATTTAACTCGCTAATCGAGGTTTTAAGACAAAAGTGTAATTAAACCATAAACAGAGTCATAAACTTTGAAAATAATTCAATTTACTAAAAATCATAAAGCGCTTAACATTTGGGATCCCAAAGTAATGCTTAGAAATATTTACAACTCAAAAGAATAACTAAACTCGACTATACGACAAAATATGGGTTTTATACAACCATCTCCCAAAATACCCCTGGCCGTGGCAGCCAGGCAGGCCAAACATGTACGCGCCGCTTCACGCTCTTTGTACTCATGGTTGGTCGACTTTCCCTTTGCCCTTACCTGCACCACAGAGCACCCGTGAACCGAAGCCCAGCAAGAAAACCCTCACAAGCAGATAACATATACATATTTAACATTCAACATATAATCAAGCCACCATCAGGCTAAACACATACGGCCATGACGTCCCAGGCACTTTACCAGGCCCTGGGTTCGCAGTCCACATCGTGAGGATATCCCAGGTATCCTTTAGGGTCTCACCCTGGCAACCCGCACTCTGCGTACTAAACGCTGCTCCCAGCCCCTTGCCATCCTTGGCCTTGCCGCTCTCGGCCTTCGCCGTTCCCGGCCTTCACCGTTCTCGGCCCTCGCCGTTCTCGGCCCTCGCCGTTCCCGGCTATTGCCGTTCATTCACATATATGCACACATAGCATACTTAAGCATATACTTAAACATGAATAAACTCAATCAAAGGCCTACCCCCTGCAACACAATCATATAGGGCCGTGCCTTGCAACACAAGCTCTACGGGTACAACAATTTTCTTACCTGTGTCCCGAGCTTTCCAAGCATCGATGTCCCGAGCACAGTCCCCTAGTCCGAGCCTCCCTGAAACCCTAGTCACAACGCACCAACAATATCCATCCATCAAGTTCTAATCCCCTAAATAGCTTTGGGTCAAAATTCTAGTATCCAGAACCTTGAATTCTATCAATCTGGGTGATAAAATCCATCCCGAGCCTTAACCTTTGGATTCCCAAGCCTAAAACCTCTTAAAAGCCCAAAAATGCACTAAGAGCCGCGACCCCATGAGGCCATGCTGCAGCCCACCCCCAACCAGAGAGCAACCCCAAAACAGGGCAGGCGCGTCGCGGCCCAAGCAAGGGCATGCCGCGACCCGCCCTCCTTCCTGGCAACCAAAATGCTTCAGAGGGCCGCGGCTCAGCAAGAACAATGCCACGGCCCGACCCTTCAAACCCAGAAAAATCCTCCATTTTTGCCATGAAAACCAATCCAGTTAACCCCAAAATCAACCAAATAAGTCAAGCTAATCAACACAGAAGTTATACCATGTACCTAGTAACAAAACCTAACAAGAATTCTAGCTCAAAAACCTCATCAAACTTAAATATGATTCTTCACCCAACACACATGCAATACTCTAAAATTTCAACAGAAAACCAGCTGCAATTCAACACAACTTAGCACATTTAAAAGCTTACCTTGAGCAGAAATGAATCCCTGAATTAGGTCCTTAAGCTCCAAGCTTCTAGCTCCCAAAATCCCCAACTCCAATTCATAGTCTTTGGTTAGTTTCCACCAAAAATTCTCCAAGCTTCCCAAGGAAGAAGATGTAATGACCCAACTTATTCTAGACTTTTGACCATTAAAACTACTTATACATAGACACTATTCTCAAGAAAACTTACATACGAAATAGTCATAACTTTATCAAAAATTGTAAAACAAAGGTTAAAATACATAAAATTCGGGGTAGGATATGGGATCCCATTGTTTTGAAAATAAAACATATCTTAAATTATAAATAAATTCGTTACAAGATTAGGAGCAGAAAAATACATATAAAGCATAATTGAAATGACTAAAAACAACTTCGTCCTTGAATTGTTCAGGCAGTCCACCGAATCCATTCTCCCTCAATACACAATCCCAAGCTTCCAAGAATCTTACCGCCGCCACAACTATTTTCTTGCACATATAAAAGAAAGGAATGAGCCTAATGCCCAACAAGGAAAATCTACTACAAGCATGAAACATAAACATAAACATAAGCTATAAACATATAACATATAACTATAAACATATATCATAATTCTAACCCATGTACATGGTAAACATTGAGGTTTGCTAACTAAGCAACTATAAGCCTCAACATACAATGAGATTTGCTAGCTAAGCAACTATAAGCCCCAAAAATATAAAAGGATTGGGGTTTGATATTTAAGCAACTATAAGCCCCAAAACATAAAAGTGTTGGGGTTTGCTATTTAAGCAACTATAAGTCCCAAAACATATATAAATCATAACATATAAAAACATATTATAGCATAATCATACAAGCATTTAATAACTATCCTATTCTCCTTACCAAATACCGGGATGTGAGAACAAGGACGGGATTTTGGAACACTCCTAAAACCAATAATAAAAAGGTGAGTATTTCTAAGAGATGGAAAGAAATGGACTAAAACCACCGAGAAGATACTTACCGACAAGAAACCTTAAGTTCAAAGAACTTAGATGCCTAACCAAGAATGGAAAATATTGAGTTAGGATTTGAGTAGAGAAAAACTATAAAAAATCTAATGAAATATACAGAAATGAACTAGGAATAGGAATACATTTGATTGCACTATAACCGAACTAAACCTTGATATCGAAATACACACTATTTTCCTTACTTCCCAAGTGTTTAATAAGCTTAAGATGATAAAGCTTATAACCCCAACCCAAGTGTTTAACACTCTAAAGTAAACCTAGCTTCTTGAAGGCTCTGAACTCAGCTTGAAGAATGAAAGAAATGGTTGGGTACTAGGTCCTATTTATAGGGTTCAAGAATGAAAAGATCTTCTTTTAGCTTGAATAAAAATAATGACTATTTAATTGAAAAACATTTGAATAATTGTTCAGCAGAGGCTTAAGACTCGGTCAAAAGATTCTGAGGCTTATCAATAGGTTATGGAATAAAATGAGCTCGGTTTCAAAATTATTTGAAAAACTTGCCCTAGAGCTGATATATCGCCCAAGATAGGTGATATATCGCCTGGGCTTATATTCTCGAGGCTCGTCGAAGTGTTCGTGCGAAGTTACGTGTTTTTTGTATTCCCCGAGTGGCGATATATCGCCCCGTAGAGCTGCGATATATCGGCATACGCTGAAATATTATACACGTAATTGCACTTTTTTAGCCTAATTTGAATTGAGTAAACAACTTTGACTGAGTCCTATAACGATTTCAAAGCTGCTGGCAGACTCTGGGGTTTTCAAATATTACTCTTAATAAACTATTCTTCAAAAATACTTAATTTCTCAATAAACATGCACATGACAAGTGTCATAATCTTATTGGTTCTATCTAAACCTTATTTTATAATAAATATCATCTTCATAATCAGCTATATTAATCAAACCTTATGTTATAATTAATATTCTTAAACTATAGGTTAAACTTATAAAATCTACAAGTGTTGCTACGAGTGTCCAACTAAGTCCCGGCTTGAACCAAAATTCACAGTAATAAACATACTATAACTACTTCTAGCTATTACTACTACTAATACTACTACTGCTACTACTATCTAACTAGCTAAGTAAAGTTCTTGGACTCTACAATTCTCCCCTACTAAAAAGAATTTCGTCCTCGAAATTTACTTACCACACAATTCCGGATACCGGTTTTTCATGTCCTCCTCCAACTCCCACGTTGCCTCTCGTTCAGAACTATTACTCCATAGGACTTTGACTATCGAAATACTCTTGGACCGTAACTACTTCATTCCTCTATCTAGGATGCTAACTAGTCGTTCCTTGTAACTCAAGTCTTTCTGGAGTGATATCATATCGTACTTGAGGACGTGAGATGGGTCTGACACATACCTTCGTAGCATTAAGATGTGGAACACGTTGTGGCTATCTGCTAGGGCTGGCGGTAGGGCTAATCTATATGCAACTGCTCCTACTTTGTCCAATATCTCAAAAGGACCTATAAACCTGGGACTAAGCTTGCTTTTCTTCCTAAACTGCTTCACACCCTTCATAGGAGATATCTTCAGGAAGACTTGATCTCCAACTTTGAATTCCACATCGCGTTGCTTGGCATCCGCATAGCTTTTATGACAGCTTTGAGCAGCGAGCATACACTTCTAATCAGCGCTATTGCTTATTGAGCTTTTCTAACAGCTTCAGGACCAAGGAGCTGCCTTTCTCCTACTTCATCCCAATGCAACGGCGATCAACACCTTCTTCCATAAACTAACTCATATGGTGCAATCCCGATCGTTGACTGGTAGCAATTGTTGTAGGAGAACTCTATCAGCGGTAAGTACTTATTCCATGATCCTCTGAAATCAAGTACACAAGCGCGCAACATATCTTCTAAAATTTGTATCGTACGCTCGGACTGACCGTCTGTCTGAGGATGAAAAGTTGTACTAAGACTTAATTTAGTACCCATGGCTTGCTGTAAACTTCCTCAAAATCTCGATGTAAACACTGATCCTCTATCAGACACTATTGTCTTGGAGATTCCATGCAACCGTACTATCTCTTGGACATAGATGTCTGCGTATTGGTTTGCTATGTATGAAGTCTTAACAGGAAGGAAATGAGCTGACTTGGTTAGTCTATCTATCACTACCCAAGCCGAATCATGCTGCTTACTTGTTCGTGGCAAACCTGTCACGAAATCCATGGCTATATCGTCCCACTTCCATTCTGGTATGCTAAGTGGTTGCAATAAGCCTGCAGGCCGCTGATGCTCTACTTTCACTTGCTAGCATATTAAACACTTAGACACAAATTTTGCTATATCCTTCTTCCTTCATGGCAACCAATAAATTGCTTTAAGATTGTGAGTCATCTTGGTCGATCCCGGGTGAACTGAGTATGGGGTACTGTGCGCTTCCTCTAAAATCATCATCTTAATCCTTTGATCATTTGGCACGCATACCCGATCCTTATATCTCAATAACCCTTGACCTGATATTGAGAAATTTGTGGCCTTGCCTTCTCTTACTGCATCCATATGTACTACTAATGTGTCATCATGCCCTTGTCCAATCCTTATATCTTCTAACAGATTTGACTGGATAGACAAATTAGCCAGCTTACCGACAACTATTTCTATTCCGGCACTGATTAACTCTTGCTGTAGCGGCTTTTCCATTCCGACCAGTGCTGCTAAACTTCCATAACTCTTCCTACTAAGCGCATCGACAAATACGTTTGCCTTTCTCGGGTGGTATAGGATTTCACAGTCGTAGTCCTTTACTAGCTTTAACCACCTGCGCTGCCTCATGTTGAGCTCCTTCTGAGTGAAGAAGTACTTTAAACTTTTGTGGTCCGTATAAATCTCACACCGTTCTCCGTAGAGATAATGGCGCCATATTTTTAACCCAAAGACCACCGCTGCCAACTCCATATCGTGAGTTGGATAGCATTGCTCGTACTCCTTCAGCTACCTTGAGGCGTAGGCTATCACCTTGTCATTCTTCATCAGCACGCAACCTAACCCTTGCTTCGATGCATCACAGTAGACTACAAACTTATCGTTGGGTGTCAGTACACAGAGTACTGGTGTTGAGCAAAGCTTATCCTTAAGCAATTGGAAGCTTTCTTCACATTTATTAGTTCAGTTGAATCTTTGCTGATTCTGGGTCAGGTTGGTGAGCGGAGTGGCTATCTTAGAAAAGCCCTCTACGAACCTCCGATAATAACCTGTTAATCCCAGAAAGCTCCTTACTTCGGATGCGTTCTTTGGTCTTGGCCAATCCTTCACAGCCTCTACCTTGGATGGGTCTACTACAACTCCGTCCTTGGATATAATGTACCCGAGGAACGACACTTATGAAAGCCAAAACTCGCATTCCTTGAACTTGGTGTAGAGTTGATGCTCCTTTAGTCGTGACAAGATCAACCTCAAATGTTCCTCGTGCTCGACTTCGTCCCTTGAGTATACTAAGATGTCGTCGATGAACACTACCACGAATTTATCCAAGTAGTCCTTGAAGACCTTATTCATTAAGTCCATAAATGCGGCTGGAGCGTTGGTAAGACCGAAAGACATGACTAAGAACTCATAATGCCCATAACGAGTTCTAAAAGCTCTCTTAGGAATATCCTCTCCCCGCACCTTGAGCTGATGGTACCCAGACCGTAAATAAATCTTTGAAAATACGGTCGCGCCTTGGAGTTGATCAAACAAGTCGTCAATCCAGGGTAGCGGGTACTTATTCTTAATCGTTACCTTATTCAGCTCGCGGTATTCTATGCACATCCGCATGCTTCCATCCTTTTCCTTCACAAATAGAACCGGTGCTCCCCATGGCGAATGGCTTAGTCTAATGAAACCCAAGTCTAGGAGTTCTTGTAGCTGCATCTTTAACTCCTTGAGTTTGGTAGGTGCCATCCGATATGGTGCCTTGGAGATAGGCTCGGTGCCCGATACTAATTCTATCGTGAAGTCAATTTCTCGAGTCGGCGGCAACCCTGGCAAGTCATCGGGAAATACTTCTGGGAATTCTCTTACAATACGGACGTCTCCAACTTTAAGCGGTGTTTCCTTTACTATATCTGTGATGCTGGCTAAGTATGCTTGACATCCTTTTTCTATCATCCTTTGAGATTTGAGAGATGATATTAGCGGTGTGCGTAGTCCTGAAACATGTCCCATGAAGCATAGTCTCTGGCCGTCAAGAGTCTGGAACATCACCTTCTTGCGTTTGCAGTCGATGGTTGCACCATGCCGTGCTAGCTAGTCCATGCCTAGTATCATGTTGAAGTCCTTGATCTCCAGTTCTATTAGGTCTCCTTCTAGTTCTACGTCCTCAATCTTGATCGGTACGCCTCGTACTATCCGTGATGATAGAACTACTTTACCCGAAGGCAACTCGGTTACAAACCTAGTTCTAAATCTTTCACAAGGTTTGTCTAGTTTTTCTATCATTCCTAACGAGATATACGGATGAGTGGTTCTTGAATCAAATAATACAGAACATATATTATTGATGATAGAAGCCTGACCTGTGACCACCTTATTGCTAGCATCAGCCTCTCCTTGGGTAAAGCCAAATACCCTGGCAGGAACCATCTTGTCTTCCTTTTTTCCCTCTGGCTTGAGCTGGGGACATTCATTCTTCCGGTGTCCTTCTTGACCATAGTTGTAACATCCCTTGGTGTTTACCTGACATTCACCAGGATGTTTCTTCTGGCACTTAGTACACTGCTGGTACTCTACATAACCCGACCTACTGCTTCCATTATTTGTCTGTGCCCTTTTATCGCAATCGGACTGCTTATTGTCAGGATGCCTTCTTTTCTGACCGTTATTGTGGTTGCTGGACTGATTGCTATTGTTATTATGGTTGTTGTTCTGACTAGTCTGAGGTTGACTCTGCTGTCTAGGCTTAGGCTTACTGGCTTCTTCTTTACTAACATTAGCTTGCAACCTTTCTACTTCCATTGCCGTCTCTAGAACATCGACATATGTAGTATTTCCTAGGTTTTCTAGCTTAACCCCTAGCTCGATATTCGGTCGAAGTCCTCTAATGAACTTAGACACCCTCAGATAGTCAGTTGAAACCATTTCCGGTGCGAACTTAGCTAATCGGTCAAACTGCCAAACATACTCTGCCACTGATAAACTCCCGTGCTTCAGGCCAGCGAACTCCTCGACTCTTGAAGCGATGAAAATTGAATTATAGTACTTTTTGTGGAACAACTCCACAAATGGGGTCCAAGTCATAGTGGCAACATCATGCGTCTGCTGGACTAAGTCCCACCATATTCTGGCATCTTTCTTGAGCAGAGATGAAATGCAGGATATGTGGTCCGCGTTGCCTAGAATCATATGCGTCAGGATTGGCTCCACAGTCCTGAGCCATTCTTCTACCTCGAAGGGGTCTGTAGTCCCTTCAAAGTTCAGAGCGTGTTGCTTACGAAACCGCTCATAAACTGGCTCCATGTGCTGAACTGGATATGGTGCATAGTTTGCCACTGGCCATCCCCCATATGGACCAACTTGTTGGGGTGTTGGGGCCATTTGCTATGGCTGTGGTTGCGGCGAAGGCTGAGTCTAAGGCAGCTGAGCCTGTTGTCGGTGTTGCTTTAATAACTCCTCAACTTGTTCTCGCAGTCTAGCAATTTCTGCAGTGTTGTCAACCGGCGGTGGCGGCAGCGCATTGCGGCTGGCTGCAGCCTTTCTACTTCTATTGCCGTCTCTAGAACTTCGACATATGTAGTATTTCCTGGGTTTGCTAGCTTAACCCCTAGCTCGATATTCGGTCAAAGTCCCCTAACGAACTTAGACACCCTCAGATAGTCAGTTGGAACCATTTCCGGTGCGAACTTAGCTAATCGGTCAAACTGCCGAGCATACTCTGCCACTGATAAACTCCCGTGCTTCAGGCCAGCGAACTCCTCGACTCTTGAAGCGATGACAATCGAATTATGGTACTTTTTGTGGAACTGCTCCACAAATTGGGTCCAAGTTATAATGGCAACATCATGCGTTTGCTGGACTAAGTCCCACCATATTCTGGCATCTTTCTTGAGCAGAGATGAAATGCAGGATATGCGGTCCGCGTTGCCTAGAGTCATATGCGTCAGGATTGGCTCCACATTCCTGAGCCATTCTTTTGCCTCAAAGGGGTCTGTAGTCCCTTCAAAGTTTGGAGCGTGTTGCTTACGAAACCGCTCATAAACTGGCTCCATGTGCTGAACTGGATATGGTGCATAGTTTGCCACTGGCCATCCCCCATATGGACAAAATTGTTGGGGTGCTGGGGCCATTTGCTGTGGCTGTGGTTACGGCGGAGGCGGAGGCTGAGTCTGAGGTGGCTGAGCCTGTTGTCGGTGTTGCTATAATAACTCCTCAACTTGTTGTCGCAGTCTAGAGATTTCCGCAGTGTTGTCAACCGGCGGTGGCGGCGGCGCATTGCGGCTGGCAGTAGCATGTACTCCCCTTCTGCAAACCGGAGGGGCTTCATTGCTCACTGGAGCAGCGTTGGAGGCATTTTCATTGGTGCGAGCAGATCTTTGGAGCGACATCACAGCAGAGTTCTAATAGTTGAGAGAAACATGTCAGAACTTTACCCTAATAGGCTCTAAGGCAAAAACTTAATCTAAACAAACATAACTCGGACCTATTAATTATGACTTCTTATGAAAATTATATAAGTCTTCTTTATTATTAGAGTGGGTTTCTATACTTAGAAAAATAAGCCATCTTTATTATTTTCTAAGTCTGTTTCTAATCATCCTATATGACTTAATTCTCAGGCTTGAAACTCATCTTTGTTCCAAACTTAACCATATTGAGGGAGGGCTGGGATCAGTAAAATCGTTCCCGCTACTATGGCCCCCTAACTCTCAATATAGAGAACCCGATTCATTGATTTGCACCGAACTTAGTCATTATTTATTATGATTGCAAAAGAAAAAAAATCAAACTCATACATGTTAACAAAATAACACTGATATTAATTTGGAAAAAAAGTTTTCACTATTTACAATCATAAAAGAAAACAAATAATAAATTAAAATAAACAATGAAACTAATCTATTTTAAAAATCGGGATCTTCTACATCCGATCCTTCATCTAACATATCGTTATCTATCTCTTCATAGTCATCATTGTCTTGTGCCTCAAAATGCCCTCGAGGAAGATTCGTAAAAATTCTATGTTTTTGTTCATTTGTAAACTGAAATTCCATTTTTGAAGTGAACCTAAGTATTAGAGAATAATATCTCATAGCTACCAGCAATTCATCTTCATCATCTATCGTCTCCCAAATTTCTTCTATGGCTGCAATCATAGTAGGATAATCTCTAAAAAGTCTAATTACTAAAATGTATTGCTCTGTTGATCTCATCATGATCTGCTTGGATTCTTGGAGGTGACCTATCTCCCTGTGGAACAAAAGTAGCCTCCGAGTGATTCTTTCTAGCACTCCTACGGTGTTTCGGGGTTCTCAAATCCTTTTTAAGGCCTTAATGGCTAGGATATCCTCATAAGTTAATGCTTCGTTCATTCTTAACTAAAAACATAAAGGCTAAAATCGTTAGCTATAATTATAAACATAATAACTATAATCATAAACACTTACTTGGTGGTCAGATTCGGAGCTTTGAGTGTGTGTATCGAGGAGAACTTCATGCGAATGAACCGTTGCTTTGATACCAACTGTAATGACCCAACTTATTCTAGACTTTGGACCATTAAAACTACTTATACATAGACACTCTTCTTAAGAAAACTTACATACGAAATAATCATGACTTTATTAAAAACTGTAAAACAAAGGTTAAAATACATAAAATTCAGGGTAGGATATGGGATCCCATTGTTTTGAAAATAAAACATATCTTAAATTGTAAATAAATTCGTTACAAGATCAGGTGCGAAAAAATACATATAAAGCATAATTGAAATGACTAAAAACAACTTCGTCCTCGAATTGTTCAGGCAGTCCACCGAATCCATTCTCCCTCAATACACAATCCCAAGCTGCCAATAATCTTAGTGCTGCCATAACTATTTTCCTGCACATATAAAATAAAGGAATGAGCCTAATGCCCAGCAAGGAAAATCTACTACAAGCATGAAACATAAACATAAACATAAGCTATAAACATATAACATATAACTATAAACATATATCATAATTCTAACCCATGTACATGGTAAACATTGGGGTTTGCTAACTAAGCAACTATAAGCCTCAACATACAATGAGGTTTGCTAGCTAAGCAACTATAAGCCCCAAAAATATAAAAGGGTTGGTGTTTGCTATTTAAGCAACTATAAGCCCCAAAACATAAAAGTGTTGGGGTTTGCTTATAAGCCCCAAAACATATATAAATCATAACATATAAAAACATATTATAGCATAATCATACAAGCATATAACAACTATCCTATTTTCCTTACCAAATACCGGGATGTGAGAACAAGGACGGGATTTTGGAATACTCCTAAAACAAATAATAAAATGGTGAGTATTTCTAAAAGATGGAAAGAAATGGACTAAAACCACCGAGAAGATACTTACCGACAAGAAACCTCAAGTTCAAAGAACTTAGATGCCTAACCAAGAATGGAAAATATTGAGTTAAGATTTGAGTAGAGAAAAACTATAAAAAAAAACGAATGAAATATACAGAAATGAACTAGGAATAGGAATACATTTGATTGCACTATAACTGAACTACACCTCGTTATCGAAATACACACTATTTTCCTTACTTCCCAAGTGTTTAATAAGCTTAAGATGATAAAGCTTATAACCCCAACCCAAGTGTTTAACACTCTAAAGTAAACCTAGCTTCTTGAAGGCTCTGAACTCAGCTTGAAGAATGAAAGAAATGGCTGGGTACTAGGTCCTAATAGACTATTAACTGCCACAATAGACAATCCACGTGTACATAAGGGTACACGTGGCACATTTATATTGGTCCATGTTATTTTTTTAAAATATTATAAAAATTAATAAAAAAATAAAAAATGATTTAAAATTAAAAAAATTATAATTTAAAAACTAATAATAATTTTTCTCTTTCTTTTTTCTTTTTCTTCTTCTTCTTCTGCTAATTGATCTCCCTCTCTCTTTGCATGCCCCAGATCTCTCTCTCTCTCAATCTCTCGATCTCTCTTCCTCTCTCTCTCTCTCTCTCTCTCCCCATCTCTTTAACCAGATCTGAGATCTGCGTGGTGGTGGCGAGGTGGTTGTGGTGGTGGTGGTGATGGGCTAAGGGAAGCGTGGTGATGGGCTGTGTGGAGTCGCGACTGGGTTGCGTGGGGGGATCTACAAAAAAAAGAAGAAAAAGAAGAAGGAAGGAAGGAAGAAGAGAGGAAAAAGAAGAAGTCAAAGTAGAAGAAGAAGAAGAAGAAGAAAGAGATGCGTAGGTGGATCTACAGAACGAAGAAGAAGAAGAAGAAGAAGAAGAAGAAGAAGAAGAAGAAGAAGAAGAAGAAGAAGAAGGGAGGTATCGGGGGAGAGAGAGAAATTTGATTTTTTTGATTTTTTTAAGTTTTAGTTATTTTTTATTTAAAATAATTAATAAAGTGTGATGTGGATAAATAAGAGATCACGACATGTTCTAATGCATATTCATAATAATAGATAACAGAAAAAACAAACAACGACCTTAAATTTGCTAACGAAACAGTGAATTAGGAGGTTCATCGGAAAAAAAAAGAATTGGGGGTTAATTGTAAAAAATTTAAAGATAAGGGGGTTTTGCCACTAATTACTCTTATTTGAACACTCTATTTTGACCGATTACCGGTTTTGAACTTTTATTTTTAAAAATTAACCTTTTGACCATGTATGTATTCAAAATGTTAAAAATTCTTTATAAAAAATAAATTATATATAATATATGTTTTGTATAAGAGTTCACACCATTATGAACAATCTATTTTAGCTGATTACCCGTTTGGACCATTTATTTAAAAAAATAAACTTTTGGACCTCATGTTTTGTCAAAAAGTTAAAATTATGTATATATAGATATTTTATTTGAATGTGTTTTTTAAAAACAGTTGAATAAAAAAATAAGATTTTTTTTAGAAAATAGATATAGTAATTTAGGGCAATTTTAGAGTGCCACATCATCTCCTTGGAGTTCTCATTTATATAAATATATATAGATGTGTATTTAACAAAATATAATTTTTAAACCAATTAAAAAATATGAAAAAAATAAATATTTAGTAATTATATTAATATAAATTCAAATGTTATAAAATAATATTATTGTAATAATAGATAATACAAGATTAAATATTAAATAATTATATTAATAAAAATTTAAATGTTATAAATAATAATAACAATAATAATAATAATACAACATGAACACTCTTTATAAGTGCGATTGTTGGTCTTGGAACACTGCAAGTAGCAATCCGGTTGTTGATGAGCTCTAAAATACTTCATAATTAGCTAAGTTTGTCGTAAGCTGCTACATCAGGGTGGCACCGATCATAGCTTTTTGTCTTAAATAATAACAATTTATAATTTAGAATAAATTAAATTATTTTATATGTAGCCCTTTAATTCTCAAATTAAAATAAAAAACGTAAACAATAAAAATCTAATTTTGAAAATAAATATTTTTAGTCATTTAAAACTTTTCTAATCACCTTTTGCAATGATTGAGGACCTATTGTAGTGGCAATTGTCAGAAAAGGTATGTAACAACGCCCAATTATGCTCTCTGTGGAATAACGTCACTCAATTCACATTTATTAGAAAAATACCATTATTAAAAAAAAATTCAGTGGGGCCTTGTAAGAAACATGCAATTTGAGCCCAATAGTTTAAAATAAAAATATAGTGTCTTTATGCAATTTTAAAAAGAAAAAATATAAAGTCTCACTACAACGTAATCAAAACATAAACCATGACATAAATGTTCATAAACATTCTTGGCGTTTGTCTAGATCATTTAATCGCTCATGGACGCCTCTCGACATACATGCTTAGACGTTGGAACTCCCCACATTACAGTGTGTGCTAAGAAGAAACCTTATTGCCTACCTTAAATGGGGAATGTAAGGGGGTGAGCTAAAAGCCTAGTAAGGAAGTACAAATAAAATACAATAATTTACATAGAAACACAATACAATCTACATTCATAACGTAAGCTCATAACATTATCATATCAGATCATAACCATAACATAACCATACACTTTATCTAAATATATATCATCATAACAAATAAAGCAAGCAAGTCCTAGGAGGCAACTGGTAAAGCATAAACCAATAAATCATCTTCTATGAGGTAAACAGAAACTCTGGTCCTCGAATAACCTCGGCGCGTCCGCCCCATTAATTACGTCATATCTTTAGTAACTCCTTTTTTGTGTCGCATTTCATACAACATACAAGCATATATACAAACAACTCTTCTCATAACATAACACCTCATTCATCTCGTAACATAATAGCTCATACTTTTCATAACATAATAGCTCATTCATCTCATAACATAATAGCTTTTACTTCTCATAACATAATTCATAAAAATTCTAGCTAACTTCCTTACCTCAAGTCCAAGCAATTTAAATAGCTGGATACTTCACAATGAGCCTAAAATCACAAACATTCATCTCAATATCAAGTAAGACTACGCATGTCCAACAAACATACCCCACGTGAGCATGGGCCATGCACACGTGACACATGTTACATCACAAAATCATACATAAAATCATAGAAGAATAATCCTCAAACTTACTATAATAATCTTAACGAATGCCAAACAATTAACGTTCACTCAATTAAAAGATGTATTTTGAACGTAAAACTAAACTTGCATGCGACATGCGTACTTGGGAAAGTCCTTAAAACATGCGTAAAAGTTGGTAGATTTTAGTACCTTTAGCTCTTCGAAATCGCGTAAGATTTTATTAAACAAAAATATTTTACCAACTTGATTTATATCGCAAGGCTATATTAAAGTCGTACTCAAAATATAACTAAAAGAATTATTTTATTTTAGTTGTCATTTTCCAAATATTAATCCCATTTATTATTCTTAACTCAAATAAAATAATCACAAAAAGTATAGTACCATTTTCTATTTCTTTTCTCACCAAAATAATTAATACTAAATAATTAATCATAATTATTTAAGATAAAACAATTTTGGTATTCGCTCCCTTTACCCAATGGATAAATAAAAGTTACACATTTAACTTTGTTAAAATATTAATATCTCAGGATTACCACATTTTCATAAATATCATAATTTTAATTAAATTTATTTTATTCCATCATTTTACTCAAATAAAATACTTAGTCTCATAAAAATAATAGCATTTAGTTAATTATTTTACAAATAAAAACTACACTATTTTAATTAAAATATTCCATATTTTAAAGTACGTAAAATCACATTTTTCATGCATAAAGTCTAATGCTAAATTTATTTGAGCATATGCTTTACATATTTTATTTAAAAGATATTTTCTTCCAATAAATTAAAAATAAATCCAGTAAGCATTTTATTTGTTTAAAATCACATAATTGGACAAAAACATATTTTCTTTCACAAATTATAAAAAAAAATTGCATGTGTTTATTAGATAAAAGTCCCATTAAAATGTGAAAAAAATTATCTCTCGTTTACATAGGTTCTAGAATATAATTTTTGAGGCATAACTTGTGCATTTTTAAAATCATTGATTAATTATTACAATAAAAATGAGAAAATTACAGCAAACATGTTTATTTAAAAATACACTTTTAATCATGTTTAAATCATAGCCTAGCAAGTTTCTACCATTTCATGTACTCCAAGAAAGCAATTCTAATAAAGCATCAAAAATCTGAACCTTTTACATATAAACCAAACTAACATTTTTAAAGAAACTTTATACCAATTTCAAGTCTTGGATAACCTAGCATATTTCTAAGATCACAAGTGACAGCAAGATGTATATAAAAATTAAAACATATTAAAGAATAATAAGGCCCTAGGTTGAAACTTACATAACCCACAACAACAACTCTTTTGCATGCTTTTAAAAAAAAGAGAAAAATCATTAGCATATAATAGAAGGCCAAAACCATAACTACAACCCTAGCATGAATCTATTATCATTCTTGAATATTCATACATAAATAATAAAACCAAGATAAACATAGCATCATAAACATAGGAGCCTCACAAGGATTTTCGAAAATTCTAGGTGCTACAACATCAAGATCAACATGCTCATATTTCTAATACCAAGAGAGCATCAATAAACAAGAGATTAACATTTATTTCTTGTCAAAGATCAACTCATATTTTGAAACCATAAACAATAATCAAAACATCAAAACAAACATAGATTGAGGGAAAGATCTAATACCTTCCTTGATTATGTTCAAAACACAGAAGCTAGAACACACTTTTTGGGCACCTATGAATTTTGAACCCCAATAAGACAAGAGAAAAAAAAAGAAAATTAATACTTAGATTTGAGAAGGAGAACTATTCTTAGAGATTCAAAACTCAAAATAAGACAAAGCATACCTATGATTCTTGAACCCTATCCTCCTTCTTCTTCCTCCTCTCTTTCTTTCTTTCTCTCTTTCACGCACTCTCTCCCTTTTCTCTATGCAATCGGCCAACCAATACACAAGTGAGCTCTGGCTCACTTGTTTCCCTACTTAACTTAGCCCAAAGAATAACCTAGAACCAATTACCCAAATTACTCATTTGTTATTTCCTAATTTCCCTATCCCAAATCAAGGCAATAAAAATCATTGACCCATCAAGGAAATAAATAAAAAAATAAATGGGAAACCAATTCTCTCTCACTCTCTCTATACTCGGTTATGTGTGGCCTTTCCACACTACCATTCTCACATTTATACCTTCCATAATTTGCACAAGTCAACCAAATCAAAGCCTTATTCTATTTATTTTTATTTGATTTAAATTAAAAAATAATTGGAAAAGAAATACCCTCTCTTTCCCTCTCTTCCACACGCCACTCTCTCTCTATTTCCTCTTCTTGTAATTTTCCATTATTTCTCTTTCTTAATCAAAATAAATAAAAACTAATAAATAAATAAAAGAATAATATAGAATAATGCATAGGAATTAACTATTGCATGCTCACCATGCAATCATGCACATGCACACACACAAGTGCTAATGTGCATTTCTACTAACCATGCACCTTGGAGCACACAACCAAAACTTAAGAGCTTCACATTTAACAATTTATTAAATAAACAAAATCACATATTTTCTACCAAACAATTTTAATACAATTAACACTTAACAATTATAAATTCAAATAAAGCACACAATTAAATAAAAAAAAAATATTTTCTGGTGCGCTATAAAGTAAGCCAATATATTTTTTTAGAATTTTATTGGATATATTTTTTAATTAAAATATTTATGTATTCCTTTGATTTATAATGTCTGATAAGTGAGTTTGATTTAGAACTACAAAATTATGTTAAATTAATTTTTTTTTTACAAATTTACAACTATTTAAACTAGTAATATTACTTTTAATGCTCGCCATCATATATGCATATATTCTAATAAATTTTAAAAATAATTATTAAAAAAGATAAGATTGATATCTACCATCACAAATTAGAAGTTATATGTAATGTATAAATGGTTAATGCATTACTCCACATTATGCATTTTCTTATTTCATAGCTTGAAGTTGATGTCATGCCATTTTGTTGTATACTTAAATATTTATATAAGAGTGCATCATGCACCTTAAATGAATGATCATATGCATTGAAAGCCAACATCAAGTTGTTATATTATTTTAAATAATATAATGTTAGACTAAATAATGTGACAAAATGTGATTTGTTACACAAATGTGATTTGTCACATCTTGTAACATATTATTGACAGTCACAAAATTGGACACATGTGTGATTCGTGCCTTACGACCAGTAAATACAATAAAAATGGCTGATCATAGAAAAATAGGCAAATCGTGCCTTATGGCCAGCCTTACATCAACTCATAATAAATGGTGTAATTCGAAACTTGAGTTGTTTATGTATATCTGATCGACTTTGATTAGGCTGGTGCATTAGAAGTTCCTGCAGCAGCTAGATTTTGTTCACTAGGTCGTTGAATGTATCTTCTCATGGCCTGATGATTTTGACGAATGAGGAACTCGATTTCATTTTTAAGTTGGTTACACTTATTAGTGTCATGTCCAAATCGTTATGGAAGCAACAAAACTTGTTGGTGTCTCTCTTGCTTATATCCTTCTTGGTAGGATTTGGTTTCCTAAAGGGCACTTCAGCGTGTGTAGCTTGAAAGACTTCTGCTTGTGACCCTAAGAGTATAGAGTAGGTGGTAAAACGATGAATGTATTCTCGTAGATTATTGGTCTTTGCCAGTTTATTGTTATTGTTATTGCCACTACTAGAATTGTTGTTTCGTTTGTCACCTTTCTAATTATTCTTGTTACCATTACCATTGGTTGTCTGGTTCTGGTTAGGTGCACCACTATTTTTGGCTGGAGCAGCACTGGCGCCTGCTTGGTTAGCCTGATCTACTCTTCGAATAGCTTCTTCTAGCTTAATGAACTCATCTGCTCGATTTAAAAACTCTCTAGTTGAGTAGACGGTCTTTATTCTGAGATCAGTCCATAGAGGACCTTTCACTTGGATCCCAGCCATGATGACCATCAACTTTCAATCATCACTAACCATTTTTGACCTAGCACCTTCTTGCATGAATCACTACACATAGTCCTTAAGGGGTTTGTTAGGCCCTTGCTTGATGTAACCAAGGTCGTTGAGCTCGGCTGGTGGGATACGAGCATCAAAGAATTATGAGTAGAAGAGTCTCACAAATGTATCCTATGATGTAATGGTTCCTGGTTCTAGCTTGAAGAATCATTCTTGAGTAGAATTAGCTAGGGTAGTAGGGAAAATCCTACAACGAACATCATCTCTTACTCTTTGAAGATCCATTTTTATTTCAAAATTGTTGACGTGTGAAATGTGATCTTCTTTTCCAATATACATTTTCCAAGTTGGCATCTTGAACTTGGGAAAGATTGTAAGAGCATTGATCCGTTCAGAGAAAGGAGATCCTTTCATTCTCTCTTATATCAATATTAGTGAGTTTTGGAGCAGTTAGCTCCCAAACCATCTGAGTGAGGGCTTCCAGTTGCGCTTGGATAATGGCATATTTGCTGGAGCAGTGACTAGGATTGCACCAGCTCCTACTTGTGGTGCAGGTGGGATTACTGGTGCGACGAGTCCTTCAACATTAGAACCATTTCCTTCTTGGAGCTGGTCGAAGACATCTCGTAGGTTGGGCCCTCTATTCCCAACTCTATTGAAGATAATTCCTCCTCTGGGTCGCCCCCCAGCATTCTAGCTATCTGCTTAAGGACAGCTAGGAGGTGGTCTCTATAGACAGTTTGTTGGCTCTTGCTGCCTTGGTGGGACAAATGGTCTTTTAGGATGCACATTTTCCCTAGGTAGGATATCTTGAGGCCCAGGTGGCCTTGGCAGAACAAACTGTCCTCTTGGATGCCCATCATTACGATGGTCGTCATAATATTGATAGTCAAGGGGTTGGTAGTATCGACTGTCCCCCTCATCATCATCATAACCATCTTTGTATGTTGTTTGATAACTACTACTGGCTTCTTGATCATTCCTCCTTCTATTTCATCTATAAGGATGACCATAATTGTATCTAGCATGTTGAGGTGGTTGGCCTCGGTTCTGGCTAGTTGGTCTTTTATTCCTTGGTTGTTGGAATTACTGAGCATCTTCAGGATTAGGAGGTTGTCCTCCCCTTGAGGCTGCACGCCTAGGATGTTCATTAGCAGGCCTTCCAGTTCTAGACACTTGTATGGCACAACCTTACCCTCTATTGGGTAGCTGTAACGCACCACGTCACTATGGTTATTTCCTGGAATGACAACTAGCCCTGAAACCAACATGAGTCTTTCCAGCGTGCTTTTTCCTCACTCACACGCTTCTTGGGAAAACTTCCTAGGAGGTCACCCATCATGAGACTACTCCAGGTCAAGCACGCTTAACTTTGGAGTTCTCAAGTGATGGGCTACTGAAAAGAAGATGCATCTTGTTGGAATAGGAAGTACCCATCAATCCATTTAAGACCTCTTCAACTGTGTAGTCTCATACCTACACAGTCTTAGAATCATCACACAAGACCTTCCCCAGGAGATGTGGGATTGCACAGCTTTTACCCGGTCTTTCCCCTGCAGATCATGAGATTCTGACTGTCACAACAGCACTTGCTCGTCTTGATGAAGCGGTCATTGCACTCTTGGCTGAGCCCCCCTATTGGAGTGTTGACTCCGAGTTTGCCCAGAGGGAACTACTTGATCTCGGGACTGTGCTTGTTGTACTGGGTTTGGATCTCGCCAGCTAGTTGTTGCGCTTTAGGATTTGCCTGACCAATGTTTTTCAGGTTGAGGATTCACTGGTCGAGGTCTTGTTGCTTGATTCTGTGACAATATAAGCTCTAGTAAACTTGCTGCTTCAACAGTGCGATGGTCAGCTTCTTCTTGACAGGTCTCAAGGGCTCGTTGCATTTGATCCATTTGGGAAATCTTGCTTTTGCTTATTGGGGGCTTCTGCTACAACCTCTTGAGCTGCTGTCTGACTCTCATGCATGGCAACGAATTGTTCTCGCATTTGTCTCACAACTTCTTTCAGCTGTTCAAGGTCGGGGTTTAGATCTCCCCCTAAGTCCACTTGGGGTTCATCATGCCCAAATGTGGCTGGTGGAGTTAGGTTTCCAAGAAGAGGGATTTAATTGCTCGAGGGGAGATCAGGATGCCCAATGTTAGGGTTCCCCCTTGTGGTTCTTGACTTTGGCTTCTAGTAGTGATATTCATTATTTTAGATGGATCTAGTAAAATGGGATCTTGGCTTTCAACTCTCAATGAAAGCACCAAATTGTTGACCAACGTTTTGGTCAGCGACACTGAGTCAATATAAACTACAGAAAAGAATTTAATGGACTAATATCAAATAAACGACACAAGGAATTTATAGTGGTTTGGCCCCAAGAGTTGGTAATGACCTGCATCCATTTGCACTTTTATTAATCAAAGAAGTCTCAGACTCAAGATCAAGAAGAAACAGGGTTCAACTGGGTTTCTCAAGCCTGAGAGAAAAAGAATATAATTCAGTAGGGTTTTGTATGTAAAATGCATACAAATTCAGCTTAGCTTTAATGATTGAGAAAGATCTCTATTTATAAAATCTCGTAATAGGCTATAGACCTTTGCAAATTAATCTAGGCCCTACATGTGTAGTGTGAGATTGTTATAACTAACTACAAATTCAAATAATACAGAGATAATAAAATTCAAATATCGGTTACATAAATATCTTGAGATATTTTGCAGTATCTCGTGAAATCCAGATCTTCGGGTAAAAACGTCTCATATGTCGAGCAGGTTTGTCTTCGAGCAGCTTCAAGGGTTGGCACCAGCTTGCTTTTTCTCTTCGAGCAGACTGCAGCTCTTCACACTAGTGATGTCTACTCTAGCAGCTCCAGAAGATGGTACCAACTATCTTATCTTGACTAGCTCTCAGAATTTGACGTTGTTTACTGCCACATGTCATTTTCAAATGCTAGATCATCATGTCCAAATTTGGGTTAAAAAATATGGTTCCCAAATAAAAAATTCTTCAATTTAAATTATCTTTGGACATTTTAAAAAAATTGGTTACACTCATTATGATTAAACTCCAGTACAATAGTAATTTTACCTTAGTTTCATGACTTAATTAGTAGGCATACTAAATTCCATAACATAATTATGACATAACAAGTACAAAAACCATACCTTAGAGAAGACAAAGAAAGAATGGCACAACCGAAATAAAATAACCCTATATAATCTCACAGGCTAATCTTCAACTTCAACATAGAAACATGCCGAATATGCCAATCATGAATAGCCAAGTAGAAAAAAACAGAGGAAACCAAAGAAAATAATGAGAAAAAAAAACCTAATTTCAAATTTTTTTTACCAATCGCTATATAGCAAACTATAATATCATAAATGAAAACCAAAAAATTGTTACCAACATGCAATGTTCACCCACACAATCATTCAGAAACTAATACAATGTCCCTCGCCAAACAAAATTTCATCTTGTTTTCTTTAATTAGTGAAATTGATTATGAAACTACAAGGGGTGAAGAAGACAATCTTAAATAAACATACTAAACTTAAATCTCAAACCCTAGAAAGTAAAGATAGAAATAATTAAAGGCATTATGATCATTGGATGAAATAAATAGTCTTTCAAGGAAAAGTAATGGTGGAAGGGAAAGGGGTAAAAAGGCGAGGGAGAATGAAAACTTAAGTAGACCCCTAAAAAAAAGTAATCGATTGCAGGTTTTCTTTTACATGCTAAGGGTGAAATGGTATTTTAACATAATTTTGTAAAAAGATTCTCATCTAATAGCTGAGAATGCATATCACATAATCCAAAGGCACACATCTCACGAGGGACTAAATCCTTCAAAATGAAGTGAGGGTTTAAAGAATTGCCCATATTATAATAGTTAAATATTTATACTTTTACAATATTCTTCTATTTATTTGAAGGAATCATACCCTTTTGGACCCTATGTTCCCATTACTTGTTTGGACTATATGTTTTGACAATTTAGTTTTGTTGACCACGATTTTGGCCAACCGCGAGTAGACGCAAAAATGGCAATAAACCTTGAATAGAAAATAAATAACACAAGTAATTTTATAGTGGTTCAACCCCAATTTGTTGGTAATAGCCTAATCCACTTGGAGTTGTGATATATGTATCCTACACTTAAGATCAGATGAACTTGAGCTAACTGAGTTTCTTAAGTATAAGTAGAAAAATATAGAGTTTCTCGCTCTAGAGAATACAAGTTTTCTCTCTCTAAGCTCTCTCAGAAAATGCCCCAAGTAACAGTCCCAAAGTCTCAAAATTAGAGAGTCTCCAAGTCTCAAAAAGATCAGATCCCCCAAAATGATGCCATGAGAACTTTATTTATAGGCTCATGGATCGTACATGAAAAATATCTCGTTTTGACGGGTCCTTGGTTGTTTCAACCAAATTTAATTAATAAAGTAATAAACAAATTCAAATTACAACAATATAGCTATTACTTTGGGATATTTGAGAGATTCGTGCGGCAATTACGAATGATTTGGGTTGAAATTGTTACTGAGGCTTTACTGAAGAGTCACTGGACGGTTAACTCCTGAGATTCTGATCAGTCGATCGACCAAATCCATTCCCCGAAGTGACTAGTCGGCCAAGACACCTCACTGGTCGGCCAAAGCACAACATTGGTCGGGCATGGCACATCACTGGTCGAGCATGGCATATCACTGGTCGGGCATGGCACATCACTGGTCGGCCATGGCACATCACTGATCGAGCATGGCATATCACTGGTCGGGCATGGCATATCACTGGCCAGGCAAATCACTTCTGACCAGCAAAATTTATTTCCTGACGAGTAATATCGCAACTCACCAGGTCAACTCCCAACCTTTTCACTTCTTTAAAAAACACATTTATTGACTATTAATGTGTCATTTACTGACCATGCATTTCCACTTGTCCCATTTGATTGCCACATCACCGAACAAAATTTTGGGGATAACATTTGCTCCCCAAGTTTATTATATAATTTTCTCATATGATAAACTTTTTCTCTAGCAAAATGTTTTTGAGGTCATCCAAAAGCTTCCGCCTGGTCTGTTGTAGAGTCCAAGAACTTTACTTAGCTAATTATTTAGTAGTATTATAGTATGTATAGTATTATCTTTGTTACTGTGGATTTTTGGTTCAGACCGGGAATTATTTGGACACTCATAGTAGTACTTATAGACTTTCTAAGTTTAACCTATAGTTTAAGAATATTAATTTTAACCTAAGGTTTGATTATATAGCTGATATTAAGAATAATATTTATTATACTATAAGGTTTAGATATCAACCAATAGGATTTTAAGCACATGTTATGAATGGGTAATTAAAGATTAAGTATTTTGGAGGATTAAATTTAATAAGGAGTAAAGTTTGAATGCAATAGGGTCAGTCAGCAGCTTTGAATGCGTTGAGGGCTTAGTCAAGGCTGTTTACTCCATTCAAACTTAGCTAAAAATGTGTAATTTTGTGTTTAATTAATCAGTGTGTGCCGATATATCGCAGCTATAGGGGGCGATATATCGCAGCACGTAGATACGGAAAACACGAGACGATGCACGGTCGCCTCGGGCATTCTGGCCCAGGCGATATATCGCCTACAGGGGGTGATATATCGCCTCCTTCAGCATAATTCAAATGTTTTTGAATTCTTTTTCCTTTCAGCCATTCAACCTCTTCATAAATCCAGCATCTTTTGAACGAGTCTTCAGCCTCTGCTGAGCGATTATTCAAATTATTTTCACCTAAAAAGCTATTATTTTTATTCAAGTAAAATTAAGATTCCTTCATTCCCAAACTCTATAATTATGACCAAGTACCCAGCCATTATTCACCTTTTACTCTAAGTTCAGAAGCTGCAAGTGCTAGGAGAGTGTGAGAGTTAAACACTTGGGTGGGGAAATCATAAGCTTAATCATCTTAAGCTTATCAAACACTTTGGGAAGTAAGGTTCTATAGTATTTCGGTTGTGGTGTAGATTGGTCTTGCAAGTCTTTGAGGTAAACCAAAACTCTAGTTCATTTGTTTTATGTTATTTTCCTTCTCATAGTCTTCTACTCAGTCTTCTAACCTCATTCTTATTTTGGTTAGGAAATCTAAGTTCTTGAGCACATAAGTTTTGGTAAGTATGTTTTCTTAAAGGTTTAGTCTTTCCATTCCTTTCATTTCTTCTTCTTCAAATCTACTCACCCTTTATATATGGTTTTAGGAGTGTTCCAAAAGTCCCAACTCAGTCCACATATCCAGGTAACTTTGGTAAGGAAAATAGGATAGAATCTCTATGTTTTATGCTTATGTTATCTTATATGTTATGAAATATGTTATAAATATGTTATGAATATGTATGTTTGTAGGCTTGGGCATATGACCCATATGACTAACAAGACCCCAAATGGGTTATGGGCATATGACCTACTTAGCTAGTAGGACCCCACTAATCCCATGGGCATATGACTTGTTTAGTCTATGGGACCCCAAGTAATAATGGCCATTATAATAAGTGTATGTAATAAGTGTTATGATATATCTTTATGTTTATTACGAAATTTATGTTTATGACTATGTGTTAGATTTTCCTTACTGGGCATTAGGCTCATTCCTTTTTGTTTTATGTGCAGGAAAATAGCTTTAAGAGGCGGTAAGATTCGTGGACGCTTAGAGAATGTGTATCGATGGTGAATGGAGTCAAGGAGCCGAGCGTTATTCGATTCGAGGATGTATTTTCACACTATGTCTTTTTACATGTATTTTCCGCACTATTTATGTAATGTCTTTTTATTTTAAATCATGTTTTGTTTTTAAAGACAATGGGATCCCATATCCTTCTTGGCATTTATTTTGTAAGTAACTCTTATTTTTACAAGTTACTTAATAAAATTATGGTATTTTCGTAAATGTAAGTTCTATTAAGGATGGTATGTATAGTTTCGTTAATGGTCCAAAAGTCTAGATTAGTGGGTCATTACATCAGTAACTTTCAAAAATAATAAAAGTCCGACCAGTTAAATCTCAAAACAATGAATAGCCAATCAGAAATTAAGAGAATATCCTAGCAGTTGCCTCCACGTGGTGACTCATCAGTAACTTTAATATTCTCTGCATCCCACAATTAAAAAAAAAAAAGAAGACTTTCTATATTCTCCCGCCTTTTTCAAGTAAACCCACGATTAAACTTTTCAGTCCATGAAAACAGTAGTTATCAGTTTCCCATCTTCCATTGCACTTTCAGGTTCATGGGTTTGTATGAACTTTGAAGTTTTCTTGAAACTTTTTGAAACCCTTGAAGTTCCCTTCTTGATCTTATTTTTGTGCCCCAAGATTTGGAAATTGTGTTTTCGATTTTTTTTTTATATTGTCAGCGCTAGGGTTGTTTCCATATAGAGGCAAAAAATTCCATGAGTTCGAGTGGATCGGACTTGGTTTGTGCTCAGAATTTATTCGAATACGGTTTAGGCTCGCCTCTCGTGGTAGAAACTCATGCCTATCAGATCGGGTAGGCCTTATTCCCTCGGATCCCTTGTAGCCGCTCGGGCTTGGCGGTTCGCCTTGGATCTTTGGAACCCACCAAGCTGCTCAGACCCCTGCTTGGCCTCGGGCGCGCCTCCCAGCTACTCAGACACGCCTCCCAGTTCTTTAGACACGCCTCCTTGCTCCTTGGACATGCCAGCTCCTCGGACACGTGCCAGTACCTCAGACATGCCCAGCTCCCCGGACACTCCCAGCTCCTCGGACATGCCTAGTATCTCGGACATGCCCAACACCTCGAACACGCCAGCTCCTCGGACACGCCCCAGCACCTCGGACATGCCCCAAGCTCCTCGAAAATGCCCAGCATCTCGGACACGCTAGATCCTCAGACACGCCCAGTACCTCGTACACGCCCCAAGCTCCTTGGACACGCCCAACACCTCGGACACGCCAGCTCCTCGGACACACCCCTAGCCGCTCGGGCACTGCACAACTGCTCAAACACACTTTAGGCCTTATACCCCCGAACACCACACAGAATTCGAAACACTTTGCTTGTCTTTTCTGCGAATCTCTCAAAATTATTATTATTTCCCAAAAAATGTCTTTATCTGGGGTAAGTTCATTTCTCTTCTCAAAGAAATTTTTTCACTGTATAGTGAATATTTTTTCTTTGCACTCGTTTTCTGTTTGGTTTACTCCAGGGACTCAACACTGTTAGTCATGCTCAACGCTGAGCAGTAGAATATAAGGAGCTGGTCAAGGTCTTGAATGATCAATTGGTGGAAGCCCAGGCGAAGATTGAAAGTCTCACTAAGTCTGAAAAAGATCTCCAAGAAAAGACTGAGCAGGCTGAGAAAACAATTGCTGACTGAGATAGATCGTTGAAGGAGTTGGTCGATGAGAACAACAAGCAAGTCTAGGCCAATAAGACATTGACTGACTAGTTGAAGAAGAAGACTCAAGAGAATGAAGAGCTGAAATAGGAGAAGGAAACTTATTTGGCTCGTTATGAAGAAATTTGCTTCAACTGTTTCTACCAGATTTGGAAGTTAAACAAACCCCTTAACCTTGACTTTCTTTCAGATGAAGCAAAGCCTGAGGAGCATGCTAAATGTGAAGCCAAGGCTGCCGAGGAGACAACCCTCCCAGCTAGCACTGTGCCTGCCTCTCATGCTTTATCCTTCCGACCAGAGGAGGTCCCTGATGTTGAGTATGGTGTTGACCAACCAAGAAACACTCTACTCGACCAGTGAGCATTTTGGGCTGACCAGAGAGCATGTTTGGCCGACCAGAAGCCATGCTAAACTTGAATAGTGAAAACTTTGTTCCCAGCCAGTAGTTTACTTCTTTTTCTCACACTTTTGTGAAGACAATTGCTGCTTTGCAGCCTTGATATTTTTCTCGTATGGCCGAGCTATTGGCATTTATACTTTACTTTTCTTTGCTAACTTGAAACATTCTAAGTATTTTTAGACTTAAAACATTATAAGTTTTTTGTGAATAGTAAAGTCACTCTGATGTATGCCTTATATTTTCGCATGAGTACTTAGTTTTCTAACTTAGAAATTATAGACATTTCATAACTCTTTGCTAAGTATACTTTCTCACACTCTTATTGCTATAACATTTTATGAGCATAATGTTTAGTCACACTAATATTTGCTTCTAACTTGAAATTTTGAAAAATTCCAAGTTACTTAAGCTTTATCAAACAAGTTAGCTTAATGGCCTTTTTTGACTTCAAAAATTTACAAGTCAGCCTAAAAACAAATATCTTAATTCGTGCTCTTATTGCTTGTGTTAATTTATATACCAGTATACCCCATGTGCCCCCAAAGTGATTGAGGGTTGAAAGATCCTTGGTCACTTGCTACTTGACTTAATCTGTTCAAGCAGTTAATTACTCGTGAAACACATAAAATATATGGAAAATATTCGAGCAGTTGAACACTGCTTGAACGTAGCGAGCAGTTGAACACTATCCGATTTTACCGACTAGTTGAACACTGTTCGGAAAATTAACACACATGCATATTTGTAGCAAGAATCGACCACGCTGCGCGTATTCTCTTTTATTACTCATAAATTAAAAAAAGGACAAAACGTGTCTAATAACGAGTCTTAAACAACAAAAATTGTTCAAAAATAAATGACTGGTTAGCAAATAACCAGCTCATAAACAAAACTTAAATAACACGTTAAACAACTTTAAATTAAGCTACCACTCTAAAAGTGGTATTTAGTGATAATATATCCATAGACGCTTGCCATTCCAGTGGTTCCTAATCAAGCTCCGTTCACCCAATCTAATCCTAGCACTCCAGCTCATGTCGATGTGTCTGGGAATACCTCTCCCTTGCTTTGTTACTATCCCCAGCCAAGTGTGGACCTCCACATATAGTGTCTAAGGTAAAGTCCACAGGCCCGGGTTGCAAGGGTGGAGATCTCTGTCGTTTGAACCTAGGATTGTTGCTGCCTCCTTCTCCTTGGGGTGTCTCTGCCTGGTACTTTTTCAACTTGCCTGAATGGAGAAGAAATTATATCTCGTCCTTGAGGTGATTGCATTCATTTGTGTCATGACCATAATCTCCATGGAAACAACAAAACTTATTCATGTCTCTCTTACTCATCTCTTTCTTGATGGGTGGAGGTTTCTTGTAGGGTACCTCTTCATGACTAGCAAGATATATTTCCGTCTGGCTGGCCGAGAGAGTGGTGTAATTAGTGAACTGAGGCTCATACTTGGTTGGCTTTTCGTTTGAACTCGACTTAGCCTTCTTTTCTTCATGGCGGTCAGACCCATTATTCCCACATTTCTCTCCACCATTCTGACCATTTCTACCATTCTTAGGAGGGTCAGCCGATCCGCCCGGATTGTTTATGCCCTTCTCCTCTTTCTCGATTACATCATCCAATTTCATATACATGTCCGCTCGGTCAAGACATTGTTGAAGTGTTGAAGTTGGATTTCTATGTATACTATCCCACAAAGGGAGCCGGTAAGTGATCCTAGAGGATATGGCAACCATCTTCCCCTCGTCTCCTACAATAGTTGCTCTGTTGGTCTCTCTCATGAATCTCTGTATATAATTCTTTAGAGATTCATCCTTTCCTTGTTTGATATCAGCCAAGTGGTTGGCATAAACTGGTGGAGTCCGAGCAGCACTGACTTGTCTACAAAAATCCTTCCTGAATGTTTCCCAGGATGTAATGGTGTCCGCCTTAAACTTCCAATACCATTCCTATGCAGTATCTGACAATGTAGTCGGGAAAACTCTACACCAATAATCATCACTTACCTCGAGCAGTTCCATCTGGTCCTCAAATTTCCCAGCATGTCTGATGGGATCTGCCTTTTCTGTATATACCGGCAGCACCGGTGCTTTATATTTTCCAGGCGGCTGGGCTGCTCTGATCCGGGTGCAAAATGGACTGCCACTTATGTGGTCTACTGTATCCATTCCGGAAGGTCGTTAAACCTTGCACTGCAGCCGTCAGTGCGTCAAGCTGGGCTTGGATGGCTGATGCAACTGATGGGGCTCCAAGGTTTTGACCTCCTGGTCAAGCATTTCCATCTGGTGCACTGTCGTCAAGTATTTCTACTTGACCGGCAGTGCAGTTCAGATCTTGCCCTTCGACCGGGATGGTCCTCCTCATCTTGTGGATAACGTCCCTTAGATCCTTCCGGGATGCATGTCCTCCTAATTGATCAAACATTGTGCTCTTAGAATTTTCAGAGGGCTTACTGCACAGGACTTGCTCTCTCCCACTATGCTGTTGCTCGGGATGTAGTGGGGGATTTTCGGTACATCCCAGGCAGTCTTTTCCTCCTTGTTGGTCGTTTCCCTCTTTCTCCTTTGACCGATCAGTGTGATGACTATCAGCCTCATCACGACCATATCAATTTTTAAACTGGGATATTTTCTTATCTCGAGGAGTCTTGATCTTATTATGCCTGGGTGGAGTCTTTATACCGCCTGACTGGTGACTTCCTAATCTAGAAGTTTCTGACTGGTGGCTCTTGGAAGGGGTTCTAGAATTCTCCTTTTGCGTCGAGGCAGTCCCGGAGCGGACCCCATCATCTCCCCAATCAGGGGGATTACTCCTACTTCTGTCCGGCCCCTGAGAATCGGCTTTGCCAGTGGCCCTCTGACCAGTATTATTATTCCTTGCTCCCTGGGTGGCTGCTCCTAATGTTGCAGTTCAGGCATTGGCCTGGGTCAACTGAGTAGCCGCTTCTAGAGCAAGTGCAGCCTCACGATGTCGCCGGTCGGCCTCGTCATGCCGTTTCCTGATCTCTTCACTTCTGGCATCCATCTCCCATCTTTGCTGCTCAAATGCAGCCTTCTGCCTGACCATTTCCTCAGCGAAAGACTCCTGCCAAGCATTGAATTGCATCATCTCCTCTTTGGAAAGCCCCCATTGCTACTTGGAGTTGTTCAACTTCTGGAGTTGTCTCCTTGAGAAAGACCCTGGGCTCAGTCTTAGGGTTCTGAGGTCTAGGATCTTCTAATCTAGCAGGCTTTTTTGATGTACCTGGCTTCTTGGACGCCATATTGGTATTCTTGGGCGCCATATTGGTAGGATAATAGTGTATCTCTTCTATTCAGGTTCTCAATGAAAGCACCAAAAATGTTGACCATGATTTTGGCCAACTGCGAGTAGACGCAAAAATGACAATAAACCTTGAATAGAAAATAAATAACACAATTAATTTTATAGTGCTTCAGCCCCAATTTGTTGGTAATAGCCTAATCAACTTGGAGTTGTGATATATGTATCCTACACTTAAGATCAGATGAACTTGTGCCAACTGAGTTTCTTAAGTGTAAGTAGAAAAATACAGAGTTTCTCTCTCTAGAGAATGCAAGCTCTCTCTCTCTAAGCTCTCTCAGAAAATGCTGCAAGAATGCCTCAAGTAAAAGTCCCAAAGTTTCAAAATTAGAGAGTCTCCAAGTCTCAAAAAGATCAGATCCCCTAAAATGATGCCATGAGCCCTTTATTTATAGGCTCATGGATTGTACATGAAAAATATCCTGTTTTGACGGGGTCCTTGGTTGTTTCAACCAACTTTAGTTAATAAAGTAATAAACAAATTAAAATTACAACAATATAGGTATTACTTCGGGATATTTGAGAGATTCGTGCGACAGTTGCGAATGATTCGGGTTGAAACTGTTATTGAGGCTTTACTGAAGAGTCACTGGATGGTTAACTCCTGAGATTCTAATCCTTCGATCGACCAAATCCATTCCCTGAAGTGACTGGTCGGCGAAGACACCTCACTGGTCGGCCAAAGGACACCACTGGTCGGGCATGTCACATCATTGGTCGGGCATGTCGTATCACTGGTCGAGCATGGCACATCACTGGTCGGCCATGGCATATCACTGGTCGGGCATGGCACATCACTGGTCGGGCATGGTATATTACTGGTCAGGCATGGCGTATCACTGGTTGAGCAAATCACTTCTGACTAGCTAAATTTATTTCCAGACCAGTAATATCACAACTCCCCAGGTCAACTCCCAACCTTTTCACTTCTTTAAAAAACACATTTATTGACTATTAATGTGTCATTTACTAACCATGCATTGCCACTTGTCCCATCTGATTGCCACATCATCGAACAAAATTTTTGGGATAACAAGTTTTATGACCATGTGTTTTGTAATATAGTTTAAATAGACTCATAAATCCAATTTTGTTGAACAAAAAATGGAATTTAACAATACAGTTATTAGAAAGAAATAGAATGATTGTGTTTTTGTTCTAAGTTATTAGTTTTTTTCGATCAAAATCGGGTTTAGAGGTCTACTTGAACCATTTTATAAAACACAAAGTCGAAAAAATAATTTCTCAAAATATAAGATCTAAATGAGTAATGGGACAAAACACATGGTCCAAAAATGTATAAACCCTTATTTTAATTAATTTTGATGGCTTGTTATTATTTTGTCTTTCTTTTTATAATAATAGAGCATTCCCAACAACTTCTTTAAAATATGTTATTCTTTACAATTTGAAGAAGCAAGCCTTAAAATTGTGTCCGACAGGTGCTTCATAAATCATATGTATTTTAAAGGATGAAGAATAAACCCTGCACCTGCTCTACATCGGGCGCAAACAAAGAGCTACTTCAAGATTATTTTAATTACTATTTTATTATTCCACTTCCCTTTTCTCTCTTTTCATAATTTTTATTAATATTTTATTATTTTTATTTAAATGAATAAATAATATTTAAATGATATAAATAAAAATATAGAGAAGTTGATATATGGTGTGATGTAAAATAGAGTAAATGAAATTTTGGTGATGTATTTTGAAGGATATAGAAGAGTAGTTGTTGGGAGTGGCCTAACGGATAAATACTATAAGAACACCCTAATCTTTTTCTTTATAAAAACTTCGCTCAACTCATATTTATTATAAACATACCATTTTAGTATAAATGTTTAGTGGGCCCTTGACAAAACATGTAATTTGGAACCAATAGTTTAAAATAAAATGTAGCGTCTTTGAAAAAAATAAAATAAAAATAATAAGTCTCACTGACGTAAATAAAACATAATCCATAACACATAAATTCATTAACTTTCTTGGCACTCAGCTAGATCGTTAATCGCTCATGGGACACCTCGCGTCATACGTGCATGGACATCAAAACTTCCTACAGCACTGTGCGTGCCAAGGAGAAACTCTACTACCTACCTGAAAGGGGGAAGGTAAGGGGGTGAGCTAAAAGCCTAGTAAGGAAGTACAAACAAATGCAACAATTTCAAGTAATAACGAGGAAAACTACATAAACAACGTAAAACTCATAGCATAACAATATAATATTCATTTCATAATCATATCATATTAATAATCAAATCGTATCATATTCATAATCATATTGTATCATATTCATAATCATAATCATACTTCATACTTTATGTGAGCGCAGTGCCCCTATTGTCCATGTCATATCGTGAGGTAACCAGCAAAAGCATAAACCGGTAAGACCTCCTCTATGAGGTAAACAGAAACTCTGGTCCTCGAATAACCTCGACACGTCCACCCTATGAGTTACGTCATATCCTTAGTAATTCCTTTGTTGTGTCGCGTTCAACACGCTAACAAACTATTGATTTTTCATACATCATACATGAAAACATAACAACAATCCACAACATAACATAATAATTCATACATTTCATAACACTTTAATTTACAATAACTTATACTTTCCATAACACTATAACTTGTAACATAATAGTTCATACCTTTCATAATATAATTCATAGAAAATTATAGCTAACTTCCTTACCTCAAGTCCAAGCAAAAATAAAGTTGGGGATACTTCACAATGAGCCTATAATCATAACCAAACGTTCATCTTAAAATCATGTATGATTACACATGCCCAACATACATACCCCACGTATGCATGGGACATGCACATGTGACACAAGTTGCACCACAAGTCTATTCATACAACAACGTCACATAGAATCATAAAAGAATAATGTCAATTCTACTAAGTATTCTCAATGATTTCAAATCAAGAACCATGTATTTAATTAAATAACATATATTTGAGCGTAAAAGTGAACTTGCATGTAACATGCATACGTGGAACGATTATTGAAACTAGCGCTGAAGTTGGAATCATTTGTTCCTTTATTTTCTTGTCAATTTCACAAAATTCAGCAAGCATAAAATAATTTGCCACTTTAATTAATACCACATTATTCCTTTAAATCACACATTTATAATTCATAAATTTTATTACAAAAATTTAATTTACTAAAATAATTCCTTAGCTTTTAATTTGCATAAAATAATAATCCCATTTATTATTTAATAACAATTAAAAGAATATGATAAAATTTTGTAATTACTCATAATTATTAAATAAATTCTTTGATTACCTTTAAAAAATAATTTTACTTAATTATTTTGTAAATAAAATCTGCATTTAAGAAATTGAGAAAATGCCTATTTAAATTATGGAAAAGAACCAAATTTTTCATGTATAAAGTCTAAGGAATAAATCATCAAGACATACATCTTATACCTTTTAATTAGAATATATTTTTCTACAAAACTAAGAAAATCAGCAAGCAATATATGCCCAAAATTCACAATTATAAATGTTGAAAAAGATTTAACTATGCTCCCATTTATTCAAATAATTTCTTTGGTCATCTTTAAGAAAATAATTTAGTAAAATTATTTTGCAACAGAAATCTGCATGTATTTAGAGATGAAAATTTATAGATAAACATGTGCAAATCACCATTTTACTTGTCTTAGTTTTAAAACATGAACGTAAGACATATTTCACTTCCTTTTAAATTATTTTTACAAATCACAATTCTAAAAATAATAAAATCAACAAGCATATATTCACACAACATTCTTAACATACTGTTTCCCAAAATGTTTGCATGATGACGTGGCATGTTAAAGAGGCACATGAGTGGCACGTGGTTATTATTAATGAAGGCCTGGTCGACCGACGACCAGAGTGTCAAGAAGAAATTAAGCTGCTCGATAGGCGCAAGGAATATGCTGAGCAGCAAGAAAAGAAGGGGTGCAAAGGCATATGACCAGAGCTGCTCGTGGGACAGAGACAAACACTCAGAAACGATTATAAGTTAGATATTTCAGAGATCTTTACTAATTTAAATGTAAATATCATTATTTAAGTTATTATTCTGTTATGCTTGTAACGTCAATTAAACACGACCCATAGGCCCATATGTACATCCGTGAGCCTATAAATAGGAGTCATAGGATTCATTTAGGAGACAAGAAATACTTTGTATTCAGAGAGAAATATTGATTTTATACATAGTACTTGTATCTATTTTTAGGGCTTGTGAAACTCGGTGAACCCTTGTTCATTGATCGCATGTTTTGGAATTCTTTTACATCAATAAAACACTAAGTGGACGTAGGTCATTACCAATCCTTGAGGCAATACTTGGTGTCGTTTACATTCTCGAATTCAATTCTTTAATTCCTATCGTTTTTGTGACTCCGTGTCGTTGACCAAATCGAGGGTCAACATTTTCCTGCTTTCATTGAGAGCTGAACTCAAAATAATGGCTAAGAACACCAGGAGAATGGATCAAGCTGGACAGACATCGGATAATGTACCAAATCCACTTGCGTAGTGTGGACAACTCTGGAACATTGCGAACAACTTTGGGAGTGTTTCAAGATGAGTTAGCTACCCTAAAAGCTAACCAAGAGAACATGGCTGAAACAATGGTGATGCAATAGATGGATATCAACTGACAACGTGAAGAACTAAACGAGAGACAGGAAGATATGGATCGTCGACAAAGAGATGCAACGACGACTTTAGAGGCGGCTATTCAGTTGGCTCGAGGACAACCACCTACATCAACCTCTTAGCCGGACCTACCACCAAATCCTTATCCTCCTCAAAATCCACGATCAGAGCACCACCACTGTCCTCCAAATCTACAAGACACGAGGAGTCCACTGTGGCCGGAACAACACCCAACTGCCCAACAGGAAGGACAGCGTCAGAATCCTGCTAGAAATACTGAGCAGCGTTAACCCTCTCATGCTGGTCAAGGAAGCATGCTGCAGAACAGATAGAATAGAGCGAACAACGTCCTAGAAGCCCCAGACGCCTCACAACCGATGAGCAGAACCTTCATGGCAGGAGGCATGTTCCCTCAAGAAGCAGGAGGTAGACAGACTTAGGTTCTGCGGTCTGGGATCCCCCACGTTAGAGGAATGTTCTAGGACCCAATGACCAACGCAAGCCTCCTTTTGTTTACCAAGAGGACCTAGGGAGACGAAAAGGGGACAATGCCTACAGCAGGTCGCATACTCATAGATCGCAGTACAGAGACAACCATAATTACAACGAAGGAGACTCTGACTATAATGGGAGAAATGTTGGTCGACAATAGGAGCAAAGGAACGGCCAGCAAAACCCTCCTCTAATGTACCAACAAGCTAGAATGTTGGGGGGCAGCCAAGACAACCCAACGTCTTTGACAGACTAGGTGCAAGCGAGCAGAGATGGAGGGATGAGGACCTAAGGGACATACTCAATGATCAAAGGGAAAGGCACGATGAGCATGTCCCATCTGCTGCGGTCGCTCTTGCCCCTGTTGTACCAACTGTTGTTCAGGCTCAAATAAATGTCGTGAATCAGGCTGTACAACAGCTGGTCAGGAATAAAAATTCCCATATTGATTATGACTGGAGAAATGGAACCCCGTTCATCAACATAATTGCTATGGTAGAGATCCCAAGAAAATTAAAAATGCCAATACTACCCAACTTTACTAGAAGACAAGACCTAGTATCTCACGTGAATAAGTTTGAGATACAAATGGACATACAAAAGGTGTCTGAAGACGCTCGATGCAGGATCTTTCCTGCTACTTTATCTGATGCTGCCCAGGAATGGTACTTCAAATTTCCACCGGCCAGCATAATTTAATGGGAGATGTTCGTAAAGGAATTCTACAGACAATTTTATGCTGGTTGGATACATCCAACAGAGGTCAATCAGCTGGTCGATATCAAACAAAAGGAAGGAAAGCCTCTCAAGAAATACATCCAGAGGTTTATGCGAGCAGTTGCTCAGGCCGAATCAGTTGGAGACGAGGGAAAGATGATGGCCATCACCGCTGGGGTACAACACCAATCTCCCTTTTGGAGCAGCCTAAGGAAAAATGGAGTCAAAAGTACTCAAGAATTTTTGGATTGAACAGAAAAATAAATCAAGTTGGAGGAGGCTATCGCTAATGAAGGAAAGTCTCCGAAGGCCGACCAGGTCAAAAAAGAAGAATCGAGCAAGACTTCTAATGGTTCTAGCAAACCCAATAATAGTAATGGCAAAAACAAGAATGGAGGAAAAAGGGCAAACACTGAGTAGACGACGTCTGATAACAAGCGCCCTAAGCATAACAGGTACGGGCCGAGGTTCACTAACTACACGGCATTGGTCGACAGCGAATGAGAAGTGTATCAAGCTAGCCACACCACAATCCTTTTCAGGTGACCAACCCCGATCAGAAAAGACATATCCAAGCAGGACACAACAAAGTTTTTTTGTTTCCACAATAACTATGTCCATGATACCAACAAATGTAACCAGCTAAAGAACGAGATCGAGTTCCTCATACGACAGGGACATCTCAGAAGATATGTGCGAGCAGGGGGAAATCCCCAACAAGGGGCTAACGAAGGCAACGAGCAGACACATGTACGCCAACGCTCTCCTTCGCTGTAGCTAGCCTCGGTTATTGGTACTTTTCTTACTATCTGTAGGTAACCATATTTATCTGGTGACAGTGGTAAGTCAAGAGAGAGATATGCCAAAACCCTATGTCATGAGCAGGACATAGAAATGCTAAACGTAGAGGAGCGAACTCCCATAAAAGCTCGAATAGAGGAAGAGAGTATATCTTTCTCTGAGCTGGACATGCAACATGCCCGATTCCCCCACTTAGATCCCTTGGTCATAGATGATCAAATCACCAACATGATGGTGAAACGAGTGTTGGTAGATAATGGAAGCTCGGTGAACATTCTATATAAATCTTTACTAGAAATGAAACTATCAGTGCAAGATTTGAAACCATGAAACCAAACCATCTACAATTTTTCTGGTGAGGGATTAGAACCAACAGGGTCAATCAGACTCCCAGTCACAGCAGGAAAAACACCTGCGAACAAGACATGACTCACTACCTTTATAGTAGTTGATTGTCCATCCGCATATAATGCGGTGATTGGAAGACCCATCCTGGTAGAGCTACGAGTGGTGACTTCAATCTGGCATCTGTCCATGAAGTTTCCAACAGATGTAGGAGTTGGGTGCATGTTGAGAAATCAACGAGAAGCCAAAGAATGTTATAACTCCTCGATCACAAAAGCAAAAAGGTGTGGATCGGGGAGCGGAGCAGAAAAGTGGTTGCTAGTGGTAAATGAGTCCCATGCCCAATCAGGTGAACAAGTCACCAAATAGGGTGTTTCCCAAAGTGAGGATAAAGACTTGGATCCTCACTTTTGGGATTTTGAGGAAGGTATTAGACCCGTGGAGGACCTCAAGGAGGTCCAGCTAGAAGAAAAAGATCCGACCAGAGTTGTGAAAGTCGGCAAAAACTTAGAGACAACAATCAAAGAAAAGCTGGTGGAGTTTCAGAAGAAGAACCAGGAGGTCTTTGCCTGGTCGCATAAAGACATGGTGAAAATTGACCCAAAAGTCATTAGCCATGTCCTGAACGTAGATAAGAACCACCCCCAGTCCAACAAAATAGAAGGCTACTCGACAAAGACCGGTCCAAAGACTTAAAAGAAGAAGTCGAGAAGTTAAAGGAGAATGGATTCACCAGGGTAGCATTTTCTCCATCTTGGATCTCTAATCCCGTATTAGTTCCTAAACCAAATTTTAAATGGAGGACTTGCGTGGATTTCACAAACCTCAATAAAGCCTGCCTGAAAGATGTTAAGAAAAATTAGATTGCCTCAATGGAAATAGGTAAGAATATTACAACTCTATGCAATAATATTACAAATAAATATTGATTGATTAAATAAAGTTACAACTCTATAACTAAAAATTACAAATAAACAAAGAAAAGGAAGAAGATGGTGAAGAAGAAGAAAATAGTGAGAATACAACTCTAAGCAAAAGATTACAAGTAAAGTAAAGGTGTTTGAAACAAAATAGAAGATTACAACTCTTAAACAAAATATACAAGCAAATAGAACAAGAGAATAAGAAGAAAAGCAATAGAATAAAATGAAGAACAGAAACACAAGTAAACTCTCACTTACACAACCTAAGTGAAGAGGGTTGGGGATCACCAACTTGAACAAGGTTTAAAACCTTTCTCCAAAAGCTTATTTCCCCCGAACTCAAGCACTAAGGGATCTCTCTCAGATATTGGAAATGCTTTATGGAATTATCAAGCCTCAAGGTGTTTCTAGCCAAGAGCTCTAATGGATAGAAATGTCGTATCTTTCAAGTGAGCTATAGGCTCCTATTTATAGAGTTTAGAGACACCCTTTCAATTTCAAATTCCACCAACCCCCATGGCTGTTAACAATGTTTAATTGGATTAATATGGAATTAAAAATGAGATTTGGGAGTTATTTGGGCCTGTTAACAAAGATTGAAAAAACTTAAAAAATTGTCACTTTTGGCCTGTGGCCGCAGCAACTAATCTCTGTCCCACAGGCCGCGGCGACCAACATTCAGTGGTCGTGGCCATTGACAATTTTCAGCACTTAAAAATGTGTTGTTTTTCCAAACGGTTCCAAACCCTCCCAAATGATTTTGTAACCCCCAAAACACATTATTGGGGTTAAAATCATATCTCTAATAGCCATTTCACATATGGCTTTATGAAATTCATCTCAATATTGTGTAACACCAAATTTACACAATAAAGGGCAATATTTGGAAGTTACAAATTTGTAACACCAAATATGTTACATTATTTGGATATATCTCATACATCTAAATATTGTAACTCTCTATTATATGTTACAATATGTGACACTCTTTGTCACATTTATTTAATCTAAAACATTATATTATAAAATAATTTAACATTCCCCCACTAGATTAAATATTTGTCTATTGTAACACTTATTTAATCAATCATTATATTTTCAAATATAACATATCCCCCACTTGATTAAATAAGAACTCTCTCTTATAGGAGTCATTGCATTTGTGCATAAAGCAAAGTGTTTTTCAACTTCAACTTTACTATAGTGTAATTATCACAAAATTTGTCAAAAATTTGGTTGCACTAGGCATTGAACCATATTTTCATGATAACATATCGATGATAACACATACACCCTTGCGATGTTCACTTGAGACCTCTATGTCTCGCTTTGCACCATTAATGGCCATGTGCACTTTCCATTCATGGACGTTCTTCAGAATACTCCCAATTCTCATGAGAGGCGGCACCACCCCTAGGTCCATATAGGTAGAATTCTTACAGTATTTTGTTACCAAAAATACTTGTCATCACAAGACTGAATTCTATTAAAAAACCTTTTGGTTTTAACCCTCAACTTGGTAACACACAAGTACTCAATATTTCAGATGGGACTTGTTTTGAGTACTACTAATATTCACTTCATTGACTTGTTGTTACCTAATGAACCTAACACTAGTTGAATAACTAGTGTTAAGATAGGTTACATCAATCGTGAATCTCTTTAGGGAGTTTAAGTCCCATCCCTCGAGATGATGCAACCACTAAATCCCTCGTTAGTATCTTAGTGAAAGGATCCGCCAGATTTTCACTTGTTCTCACATAGGATATTGAGATGACTCCTATTTGAATCAATTCTCTTACATATCCATGTCTTAGACTAATATGTCTAGACTTCCCATTATACACTCCGCTGTATGCTCTAGCCAATGTCGCTTGGCTATCACAATGTATCGATATAGTAGATACATTCTCTTTGATTAAGGGAATCTCTATCAACAGATCCCTTAACCATTCGGCCTCTTTGCCAGTAGCAGCTAGAGCTATGAACTCTGCTTCCATAGTGGAATGAGATATACAAGTTTGTTCCTTGGAACCCCAAGAAATTTCACCTCCACCAAGTGTAAATACCCAACCAGTTGTGGACAAGTTGTCCCCAAGATTGGATATCCAATTGCATATGTATATCCTTCTAAAATTGAAGGAAATTTGGAGTAGTGAAGGCTTAGTCCTTTGGTTTTCTTGAGATAACCTAGGGCTCTTCCAATTGCCTTCCAGTGATCCACACTTGGATTACTTGTAAACCTACTAAGTTTACTTACCGCAAATGCTATATTAGGTCTAGTACATTGGGCAACGTACATTAGACTCCCTATAGCACTAGCGTACTCCAATTGAGTCACCGCTCTTCCTTCATTCTTTTCTAGTTTTACACTATGATCGAATGGAATATTGGCATCTTTAACCTTGAAATGGTTAAATTTTTTCAATACTTTCTCAACATAGTGGGCTTGCCCTAACGCAAAACCCCCACTATGTTTCTTTACTTTGATACCAAGTATGGTGTCAACTTCTCCAAGATCTTTCATCTTGAAGGTTGATGATAGAAACCTCTTCGTTTCTTCTATCCCTTTCATGCTATTACTTAGAATACGCATGTCATCCACATATAAGCAAACAATGATCATATATCCCTTACAAGTTTTGGAATACAAACACATGTCTTCATTGTTATGTCTAAACCCATTAGACATGATGGCCATTGCTTAGGAGCTTGTTTCAATCCATATAAGGATTTTACAAGTCTACATACTTTATGTTCATATTTTGGTAGGACAAACCCTTCGGGTTGTTCCATATAGACCTCCTCATTGAGGTCACCATTAATAAATGCCGTTTTGACATCCATTTGATGAACATACAAGTTGTGTATAGAAGCTAAAGTGAACAAAATCCTTATAGAAGTTGTTCTTGCAACAGGTGCATAGGTATCGAAATAATCGATACCTTCTTTTTGCCTAAACCCTTTAGCTACTAATCTAGCTTTAAAGGTTTGGATAGTGCCGTCAGTGTGGTATTTTCTCCTAAATACCCACTTACACCCAATTGGCTTAGACTCAGTGTGAGGTCTACCAATTCCCAAGTGTTATTGGAAAGAATGGAATCCATCTCATCATTGATGGCTTCTTTCCAAAATTTACTATCTCTCGATTGCATAGCTTTTCTATAAGTCTTAGGATCATCCTCAACGAGAAGTACAATAGGAATTTTCCTAATGACTTCCTCTCTATTTCCTTCTATCATGTACAATGAAATTTGTTGAGAATCTATCTTATCCACTACTAGAATTTTATGATTTTTAAGCCTTTGACTTCTTCTAGGTTCAAAGGGTTGCTTTACATCCTTTTGAGAATTCTCCTCTTGAGAATCAACATTGGATGTAGAAGCTTGAGAATTGTTCTCATATAACAAATTCTCCTTTAGAGATGTTGAAGCTTGAGAATTGTTGTCACATAACATATTCTCAAAAAATTCAACTTCTCTAGATTCAATCACAATATTAGACTCTAAGTCTAATAGCCTATAAGCTTTACTATTGTTGGCATAACCAACAAAAGCACACTTAATGACTCTTGAACCTAACTTTGTTCTATTAGGTTCATTTTTCTTGCAATATGCAAGACAGCTCCACACTTTGAAGTACCCTATGTTGGGTTTTCTTCCTTTCCATAACTCATATGGAGATATCTCATTTTTCTTCATCGGTATTCGATTAAGAATGTAAATAGCGGTTAAAAGCACTTCACCCCATAAGTTGAAGTTCAACTTAGACAACACCATCATAGAATTTATCATCTCTAGATAAGTCCTATTTTTCCTCTCGGCAACACCATTGTGTTGTGGTGTATAAGGTGCAGTGCACTCATGAATTATACCATTTTCTTCACAAAATGTATTGAATTCATTAGAGAAGTACTCTCCTCCTCTATCACTTCTTAGCACCTTAATCTTTTTATTTTGTTGATTTTCAACTTCTAATTTATACAATTTAAAAGCATCAAAAGTTTAATCTTTATGCTTTAAAAGAAACACATAGGTATATCTACTAAAATCATCTATAAAAGTAAGAAAATACCTTTTACCACATCTAGTTAAAACACCATTTAATTCACAATGATCACTATGGATTAAATCTAGTAAATTAGATGATCTTTCTACACTAGGAAATGGTTTCTTAATCATTTTTTCCTTAACACATGTTTCACATTCACCATAGTTTTTAATATTGCATGCAATCATACCATATTTAACTACTCTTTTCATGGTAGAAAAACCTATATGCGATAGTCTAAGATGCCATAAAAATAAAGAATCATACTCAACAATATAGGCGGAATTAACATTTTTATTGATAACATTTAAAGTTACATCATTGGTGCACAATTTAACCATACCCTCACAAGAGTACCCCTTTCCCAAAAATACATTTGATTTGGTAAGTATAAGTTTACCAGACTCAAAAATGAATTTAATGCAGGGCTTGCCAAGCAAATCACCACTTACCAAGTTTCTACTCATTTCGGGAACATAAAGTACATTCACTAATGTAACTTTCTTGCCGGAGGTGAAAAAGACTTCAATGGTACCTTTGCAAAGTACCTTGGATTTGCCCCCATTGCCCATTTGAATCTCATGGTTGCCCTTTGACTCTTCAAAGGTCTTGAACAATGATTTGTCATAGGTAACATGGATGGTGGCACATGTATCATACCACCACCCTTTCACCTTGCCTTGGACCGCATTCACCTCACTAAGGGTAGCAACTATGTTTTCCTCTTGAGTTGCGTTCACCTTAGGTCCTTGTTGGTCTTTTCTCTGCCTACACTCTCTAGCATAGTGACCCTTTTTCCCACACACAAAGCAAGGACCTTTCTCGCCCTTAAACTTGTTTGGGTTGGTTTTTGGACCCAAAGGTTTCTCGTTACCCTTTTTCCCTTTGTTTTTGGGATGTTTTGATTGTGACACCGCATTTGCTTTGGAAGTCTCTCCATTATACCCCACCACAAGTTTATCTCTACATATAAATTCTTCTTCGATTCGAATATGCTTTTGGATTTCCTCCAAAGAATAATCCTCATTTTTATGAAGGATTATTTTCCTATAGCTCTTCCAAGTTGGTGGTAATTTAGCTACTATAGCACCAACTTGAAAGGCCTTGGGAAGCTCAATCTTTAAAATTTTCAGTTTGTTAACAATTGTTTTCAATTCATGAATTTGAGGAAGAATAGGTTTATCACCAAAAAATTTGAAATCAAAATATTGAGATATCAAAAACTTTTTGGTACCTTCCTCTTCCACCTTGAACTTTTTCTCAAGTGCATCCCATATCTCCTTGCCCGATTTGGTCTCGGTGTAGAGGTCATAGAGCCTATTGGATAAGGCGTTGAGGATATCACCCCTACAAAGGAGATTGTCCTCCTCCCTCTTCCTTCTTTTCTCCACCTCCTCGGGAGTGTCCCTCTTTCTAGAATGTAGGCAATTTTGAAAGTGGTCAAAAGGAATCTCACCTTGTCTTTCCACCTAGTAAAATTGGATCCATCAAACCTATCCAACCTCACTAGGTCTTAATTCATTATCTTGATGGTCTCACCTTCCATTGAAACAACCAAGGGTAAGCTTTTGAATGTTAGGAAAAATTAGATTGCCTCAATGGAAATAGGTAAGAATATTACAACTCTATGCAATAATATTACAAATAAATATTGATTGATTAAATAAAGTTACAACTCTATAACTAAAAATTACAAATAAACAAAGAAAAGGAAGAAGATGATGTAGAAGAAGAGAATAGTGAGAATACAACTCTAAGAAAAATATTGCAAGTAAAGTAAAGGTGTTTGAAACAAAATTGAAGATTACAACTCTTAAACAAAATATACAAGTAAATAGAACAAGGGAATAAGAAGAAAAGCAATAGAATAAAATGAAGAACAGAAAGACAAGTGAACTCTCACTTACACAACCTAAGTGAAGAGGGTTGGGGATCACCAACTTGAACAAGGTTTAAAATATTTGTCCAAAAGCTTATTTCCCCTAACTCAAGCATTAAGGGATCTCTCTCAGATATTGGAAATGCTTTATGGAATTATCAAGCCTCAAGGTGTTTCTAGCCAAGTGCTCTAATGGATAGAAATGTCGCATCTTTCAAGTGAGCTATAGGCTCCTATTTATAGAGTTTAGAGACACCCTTTGAATTTCAAATTCCATCAACCCCATGGCTATTACCAATGTTTAATTGGATTAATATGGAATTAAAAATGAGATTTGGGAGTTATTTGGGTTTTTTGAGCCGTTCAACCAAGATTGAAAAGACTGAAAAAATGTTTAGTTTTGGCCTGTGGCCGCGGCCAGAGACATTAGTGGCCGCAGCCACTACTCTCTGTCCCACAGGCCGCGGCCACTGACCATTTTCAGCACTTAAAAATGTGTTGTTTTTCCAAATGGTTCCAAACCCTCCCAAATGATTTTGTAACCCCCAAAACACATTATTGAGGTTAAAATCATATCTCTAACAGCCATTTCACATATGGCTTTATGAAATTCATCTCAATATTGTGTAACACCAAATTTACACAATAAAGGGTAATATTTGGAAGTTACAAATTTGTAACACCAAATATGTTACATTATTTGGATATATCTCATATATCTAAATATTGTAACTCTCTATTATATGTTACAATATGTGACACTCTTTGTCACATTTATTTAATCTAAAACATTATATTATATTATAATATAATATTACATTATATTATATTATAAAATAATATAACAAAAGATTGTTTACCACTTCCAAGGATCGACCAGCTGGTCGATGCTACATCAGGGCATGAATTCTTATCATTCATGGATGCATACTCCGGCTATAATAAAATTAGTATGCATCCACTTAATGAGGAACATACCAGCTTTCGAACAGACACAAGGCTTAACTGTTACAAAGTAATGCCCTTTGGTTTGAAAAACGCTTGTGTGACTTACCAATGACTAGTAAACCACATGTTTAAAGACTAGATCAGTAATAACAGGGAGGTTTACGTTGATGACATGTTGGTCAAGTCGAAAAAAGCTGACGATCACGTCAAGGACTTACAAGAATTCTTCAACATCCTAAATAAATATCAAATGAAGCTTAATCCCCTTAAGTGTTCTTTCGGAATCGGATCAGGAAATTTTTTGGGATTCATAGTAAACTCGCGAGAAATCAAGGCCAATCCCAAAAAAATTCTTGCGCTGATTGAGATGTAGTCACCAACCAAAATTAAATATGTACAAAGCCTAATAGAAAGAATTGCAACCCTGAGTATATTTATATCTAAGTCTACGGATAAATGCATCCCATTTTTAATCTACTCAAAGGAAACAAAAAGTTCGAATGGACAGAAGAGTGCGAACAAGCTTTTCAGGAACCCAAGGACCCTATCTCGAGACCGCCCATTCTGTCCAAGCTGATCAAAGGAGGAACTTTGTATATCTACCTAGCAATAACAGAGTATGATGCCAATGCTATTTCAATCTGGGAAGAAGACAACATTCAAAAGGCAGAATACTATATAAGTAAAAGGCTAGTGGGAGCAGAGTTACGTTATCCGACAATTGAAAAATTGGCTTACTGCTTGATACTGGCATCAAGTAAAATGGGACCCTACTTTCAAGCTCACCCCATAATAGTTTTTACTGACCAACTACTAGGCAAGTCTTGCAAAAACCAGCCGTTGGTTGACTATTAAAATAGGCAGTTGAGCTAGGGCAGTTGAGCTAGGGCAGTTCGAAATTTCTTATTCACCATGAGCAGCCATAAAGGGACAAGCCTTAGTCGACTTTGTAGCTGAATTCACTAGACTCCCAATCGATTAGCCCACTATAGAGCCTGAAGCCCAAGACAAAGTGTTGGTTAAACTTATACATGATCTTGTTTACTTTCATGTAAATCTTATATTAAACAAATTAATATGAGACAACCTAGAACATGTTTCTAAAATTGAATTCAAACATAAATAATGATAAGAACACTTGCATTATATGCAGCGGAATGATCGAGTCCTTCCTTCAGTTTCTCTAACCCTTGTATCCTTTCTGTCGCAGGGTATTACCAAGAAACTGAACCGATCTTCAATTTTCTTCACAGCCTTCCAAAGTATCCTTAAAATCATCTAGACTAGAATGGGCAATTCTCAACACATGAGATAGATACAGAGAGAAGAAGAGAAAATAAGAGAAATGAATATTGAGGCTTAGAAAAGGACTTATGCTGTAGAGAGAATCTAAAACCTAGAGCATCAAGACTAGATCTTCTAATCTTCTAAAAAACTTGTGATTTCAACTCTCACATAACATTCCTTTTATAGACTCAATTAGATCATTTATTTTAATTAAAAAATCAATAAAATAATATCCAATTAATAGCCCTAGGTCGAAATTCTCATGGGCTTTAGGCCCGTGAAATTTCCCATTTAATTATAAGCCTGTTGGACTTAAAAACAAGGCCGGCATTATTTTCTATTGATTAATTAATTAAATAATTATTTAAATCCTATGTCAAATTAATTATTTATAATTTGAACCTTGATTTAAACTTTTTTATTAATTTAGACACCAATTTGTCTTAATTAATAAATATGCCTTAAAATCTTTTTTCTTTTCTAAATTGTCTAACTCTGTGAAACTATCCAAAATTGACTTGGTCAACTTTGATAATTCTAATTGATAATTAAATCAATTAATTGAGGCTATCTAGATGATTTTATCCAAGGTACAGTGGGGACCATGGGCCTATGAATTCAAGCTCCAATAAGTTATCATAAATTTAACAAATAAATTTACTAACTTATTAATTCCTCGTGACTCCACTAAAGACTCAGAATTTCACTCTGGAATTCATAGACCATTCTATAAGCAATATAGATACGTTATTAATTATCCATTGTTACAACCATAATTTTCACTCAATCCTCTATAGACGGTCTACAATGAGATGGGACAAAAATACTGTTTTACCCCTGTTGACGTGGTTCTTCGGCAACAGGTAATTATACGAATAAGTAGGATGGATTAGTGATAATTGGTGAATCGTAATATGAAAATAACTATATTCTAGACTTGAGAAACTAATAGCATGGGAAGATGGTCACTCCTTTCTTTTTAGGTGGTTCGAAGGTTAAAATCCCTCTAGTCTACCAGTCAATATTATTGATATCTCTTGACTATTTCTTACAAAGTATTTCTTTACAAAAATATGCCAACTCCTTGCACTACCCAGGGTCTTGGTATTTATAGGAAGAAGATATCTGGGTTGGCAATGGGGTCATCCCGTGATCTCTTTACCCTTCACGTCATCTCTATGACGCTGATGATTAATTCCTAAACCTTGCAGTGAAGTGAGGTCTAATCAACAGGTAAGGATGGGTAATGGGCCAATGGCCCAAATCAGATACGGGATGTCCAGACACGCACGTTTATACTGCGCATCTGAGAAATCAGGAATAAAACAAACATGTGATGTCTGATATATGCATGTTTATATTGCGTAGATGACTTTACAAGGATTCGGGTGTCAGATCTTTGCCGCATTCCGAGATTAATGTGGTGCCAGCTCGTGACACTCATATTGCTGACACGACGCCTCTGAGTAGCAGTTAACTCTCTAATCAGTTCGGGTTGGATAGATGGAGGCCCATAACAAACAGCTCCGGGTGGACGATTTACACATGGCAGATCGAATTAGGCCCTTCTCTAGCTCGCCGAAGTGCACAGATATTCAGGGCGTACATTTGCCCCCCAAGCCCCTGCTCGTGACCCATGATGTCATCCGTGATCTTCACAGCAGGGGATTTTAAGTTTCCCTTTCGACTCTTCATGTCCCACCCACTGCGTGGGTATCAGACACGTGGAGCACCGTGGTTGGCGACTGTTCAGTTTCCGAGAATTGCGATAAATGGCCTAGCCTGCCTTCGATCATCGTTTCGCCTCTCGAGTTATGACCCTCGTATCTCGCATTAATTTGATCGAAAATTCCTCGTTTCTTTATGCCTCTTACGTATATATAAGGCTAGCCATCTTCCGCATTAGGCACCATTCATTTGAAATTTTTTCCTCATTTTCTCTCCTTTTAGTCTCAGAAGCTTTTCTTCTTCCAGTTATCATCCCAGAGATCCCTACGTTCTCGTCACGAGAGTTTCTTCATCAGTCCAGCTTTAAGGATTCCACCAGGACTCCGATTCCTACACTTTTTGTGACTTTCACACAGAAAATACACGGTAAGTCCTCTGCCTGTTGCATGTTTTGATCTTTCCATTTCTCTGTTAGGTAACCCTAGATTACCAGATATAGGTACAACTTAAATACATCACTAACATGCTTTTCTAAGAAAATGAATAAAAATTAACTCACAATAATAGCATACACAAGATCACCCTAGCGAAACCCTATAGGTTCAAGACATCAACCAATCTTCCCAGACCAATAAACAAAAACCATTAGCATGTTTCTATGGATTTGATAAAAATAGAAACATAGAGAACAACCACTAACACCCATAGGAAATCAAAAATCAAACAATAATAACCAACTAACATAACAACAAGACAATAGCAAGGCTAGAGATTTACTAACTCGTTGATGGTGTTCAAAACACAAAAGCTAACCAATCCTTTGGCACCCTAAGGATTTCAAAAAACCACAACAAAAGAAAATAAAACACTCTTAAGATTGGAAGAACATAAAGCTTAGACTTAGAGATTTAAAAAGACAAAACAAGAACACACACCTAGGGTTTTTTCGAAACCCTATTCTCCTTCTCCTTCATTCTTTCTTTATTTCTTTCTCCCTTTCTCATGCTCACTCTCTCCCTTTCTCTCTCTATGGTTCGACAACCACCACAAATGAGCCTCTAAAGCTCATTTGTTCCCCTCTTAACCAAGAGAGACCTTAAAGAAAAATTACCCAAAATTGGCTCCAATCTTTCACTTAACTTTTGCATGGAAATCAAGTCAATCAAACAAGGAAAAGGAAACTAAATCACTCTTATTTTACTCCATTCACATGCACACACCTCTCACTCTCTCTCTCCCTATACACGGCTAGGTGTGGCATTTTCACACTAATACTCTCTAATTTTTCTTTCCAAAAAATAACAAAAAACAACCCATATCAAATCAATTCTCTTAAACCACTTATCATTATCTAATTTTTTAAACTTTTAAAATAATAGAAATTAATCTAGGATTACAAAGGAAATTTCTCTTCTTCCTTTCCCTCTCTCTCACACCATTCATCTCTATCTCTTTCCTTTTCTTTTGTTCTTAATTAATTAAATAAAATAAAGGAAGCACTAAAAATAATAAAAAGAAAATAATGCATGGGAAAAACTATTGCATGCTCACCATGCAACCATGCACATGCATACAGACAAGTGCTAGGGTGCATTTCTACAAACCATGTACATTGGTACACAACCAAATCTCAAGAATTCACAAATTAAAAACAATTAAATAAAATAATTAACAAATTTTAACTCACATAATTTCTACCAAACAATTCAAATAATTAAAAGTAAATTCCTAACACTTAACAATTAATAATAAAATAAAGCACAAAATTAAATAAAATAAATAATTCTGTTTGGTGCACTACAAATACTCATTTAATACCTTGTGTTTTATCGAAATCCAAATTTGGTACCTTATGATTTCAATAATGCTCACGTGGTATCCTGTAATTTAAAATCGTACATATTTGGTACCATGTATTTGAATCTGCTTAACACAATTTATCAATATAACCAAACTACTCTTAATTATAATTAATTAAGTGATTAAAATATTGTATTAATTTTTTTTGTGAACATAATGGTATGTGTTTTGATATAATGGGCATAATTTATCATTTTTTAAGAGAATTAAAAATATATTTAATAAACTAAAAAAAATAAATGAAAAATTGTTTTATTCTCTCTCTCTCCTTCACCCCCGATACTCTCTCTCTCATATGAGCTCTCTCTATCTCTCTCATTGCCTCTCATGGCAGATCACCGTCAAAGCTATCCTTCCCCTTGACAATGCAACCTCAGCCTAGAGAGATTGACATGGTTGGGGGATTGTTGGACACGACTTTGATATGATTTTTTAGTGTTCAGATAATTTTTGTGCGTGGTTTTGTTAGTGTATAAATATGGTTAAGAGGAAAACCTCCGATGGGGCTGACAGAGTTAGAGGCAAATGGATAGGTAGATGTAAGTGAGGGCTTTGTTTGCCAACAACATTTTTTGCTCAGAT